>NW_028321882.1:7720000-8970000 GCF_036245765.1 Copidosoma floridanum | reverse complement strand
GCATATAATAAAAAGTTAAAATTTTTAAGAAGTTAAAATAATTGTTGTCTATATGTAGTAACTAACGAAAACAAAAATGTTTAATTTTGTTTGTTGATAACGCAATATTTTTCAATTTAACTCCCTATTCTATGAAACTAAAAGTACCTGTTCAAAAAACAATAAATCTATTGTAATTAAGATAACAATATTAATGCATACCTTGTCTTTTTTAATACTAAAATATAAGTACCAAGTACTAGCAAGAAACAAATTTCACTGTTATATATGTAGTACTCAGAAAATTTTAATAAATTTTTAAAACATAAGTTCATACACAGACTCAGGTTTAAATCAGACACTATTTCAAGTTAGTAAAAGTTTAAAAAAACTCTCCTTAACTACTATTGCAGACTGCAAAAAGCAGTTACTTAAAGTAATAATGACATTATTACGTATAATTTTATGAAATTTGTTGAATTTACTGTATTTCTTTTAGTTAGAAAGTAAGTATTTTTGAAGTTTTACTTCTATAGGTGCCTTCTGCCTTACGTAGTAAATCAACGATTTTTAATTGGTGATCTTGAGAAAAAGTTTAACGGAAATGGATTTTGCTTTGATTCTCCCCTTCTTCGACCCACCCCTTTTGATGTACTTTCAGTCCCCAGTACTGTACCACACAACGTCATAGCACCACACCACACAACATTGTTCCACCACACCAGACCACACATTTTTAATATTTCTTATTGTATCTTTCAACCAATTTCTAAAAATAAAAATAAAAAATAAAAAAAAAACAGTGTTCAAAGAGATTTAGGACCCCATTCTCTTGCACGCTGGGCAAGCCGTTTATCCGCTCTGCTATGAGCAAGCCCGACATGGAAAAATCAGTTACTTCATATTATCGTATAGTTTGTAACTGATATTTGATGCTAATTTTCATTTATTGTAGATTCATTTATTTACTTTGTCTTATTTTATATTAAATAAATAAGTTATTCAATAAAATAAATTTTCTTGGTACATGACTTTTTCAAAAATTTAAAACATCGATTTTAATTATTATTAGCCTAATAGCTTCAAAATAAATAAATTATTGTTTATACAATTTCTTACATTTTTTTAGAACTTTCATAAATTAAGAAAAAATAATTTGTGTACTATATGAACACGATAATTAATTTTTATTACGTTTTTTTCTTACACAATTCTTCCATTGTAATGGAGAACAAAATTTAGGGAGATTGGAGAAGCGCAAATATATGCTGCAACGCTAGAAACTATTTTTCTCATTAGGATAAACTTACATACACTCTTTTACGCATACTTGGCCCCTTTTTTTGTGTTATTGATAAAAAAAAAAAAAAAGAAGAAAGAAAGAAATTATGGATCTATTTGAAAATATAATAAGTTGAGTGAATAGTAATCTTCCTTAAAAACACAAAAGTAAGAGCCTTGTACGGATCTTATAAATCCAATTCAAAGTAGTTTTTCCATAAGGTTACATTTTGAATTGAAAATTATGGAAGTTAAACATTCGAAAAAGGGTTCAGTTAAAGGATCTGCTATTTTACAAGGGTATTTCTTATTTTCTTAGAAAGTTGTTTGAGAGCCATTGGAAGATTTGATGAAAGAGCTCAGTCTTGTACCAGCCAGCTGCCATATTGTTTGTATTGTAGTGTGCCATAAAATATTGTTTACAATTGTTCTGTTATTAAATATTAGAAAATTTATTGAAACTCCACCCAACTTACGTAGGTGTACTCATTTGTTCAGTTTTGTACCTGAATATTCGCCGACAAACCTTTTCTAAATTCAAATTGCGTCACGTTCGTTATCCTTATATTAAAGTTGAAGTAATTTTCCGATCAAACGCCTTTATCATCGCGTACATTTGCAATGCCCAAGAGACCGTTTTACCTTTACTCTTGTACCTTTATTTATCAATGTACTAGAAGATTCTACTTTAACTTTTGTCTCTATAAATATTGCTCTGCGAGCATAGTAAGTTAGTTAGCGCGCCGTAGCGGCAGAGAAAGCTTCTCTCCACTTGCCTTCACTTGAGCACATTTTCATAATTTAAGCACTGTAAATATATTGTATAAATTTTTATTGCACATTTGCGTTACATTTATTTTCCGCCGTAAACCACTTCCACCTCTACACGACTGAACTGGATTGGGAGCAGCATAAAACCCCTTCCCTGGTGAACACATTAAAACGGTAATTGCACCACTTTTGTACATAATATCGGTTTATAGGAGGTATACTTATATTTATAATTATATTATTTGCCATATAATTTGATAGAAGTATAACTTTCTACTTGGATACCCAAACACCCACTGTCCACTGGTTTTATTACTAAGTGGAAAAAACCAATCGTTAAATATAGTAAAAAAGTATTACACTCGATTTAATTAACTGTTTAAATAACCATACTGTCAACAAGTAAGGCTTCTCAATTATTTGTGTAAGAGATAACTAATGCCACTGCTATGATGTGAGACGACATTTTGGCACTGATCAGAGCGACCCATCACAGCCAGCCGTTAAACTGGGTGCACATTTTTTTAAAGTGCGAGACTCGTATCAAAAAACGTTGGCTTACGAGGCGAGGAGTAAATTCTCATGAAATTGATCATACAAGCGCACATTTTGGAGACACATAGACGGGATGTACCGGATGTGTGTCTACAAGGAGAACAGTGAAAATTTTAAGCATGGCTACATCGCTGAGCGCACAGCCAAAGCAAGTGGTATCACAAGTTTGTCTCTCTTTTGACTATAACCAAGTATATGCTATAGATTTAACTGACTCTGGCACTCACTCTTGCTTCAAGGTTATCTATTTATGGTGTTTAAATGAATCGTGGAACTAAATGCTCAGAATTATGTGCATTTGATTTCAGAACATTTTTTTTATTCTTCCCTTACGTTAATACATATTTTAAAATCCAATATTATTTTTAAAAAATATTAATATTTTTTTATGGTTGGCAGTTCAACTATAACCACTCATTTATTTATTATTTTTACCATGATTATTATGAACTGTAGGAAAAGCTCTAGAGGTTATCAATGAACGTATGTGACTTCAAGATCTATCTTGTCCGAAGTTCTGATAGCAAAAATGGTTGAAGCTTATACTACTGCTAAAATTAGCAGATTTTTCAGTTTTAACGCAATTCATCATTATAGCTTAAATTTTTATAATTATGTTTTATTCTAATGTATAAATAATGCTGCAAACACTTTCTATCGATACGTTGAATTAAACATATTCTTAATACTAATTTTATTAAATATTCTGGTTAGTTACTTTTTCTCGTTTGCAAGGCCATTCCGTAATTTCGCAATAATCACATAATTTCTTTACTTCTTTATTAAAAAATTATGAACGTTGAATCTAAGAGAAAAAAAATCTAATATAGGCACCAGAAGACTTACCAAAAACTTTCAAAACGTTTATTTTCCGTCTTTTGTTGTTAGTTTAAAGCTTCTACATAGTTTTCTATTAATTTAAAGTGTTTGCATGTGTTTTTTTTGTTGACGATTAAGCTGCTATGATAAATAATGTTTTTATTTAACAATACAATCATCATAATCTTTAAATTATAGACATTCTCTCAAGTTGTCCATTGAAATCGTATTCATTTTCTAATGTATCAAATTTTCATCTCTACGCTAATTAAAACTTCGTTCTAGAATTAGCACTTAATAACTTAAGCCAAAATCGAACACTTCATTAATACAGTACATAAAGCTACTGTATCTGAAAAATTTTTTACAACAAAAAAAAAGAAAATGAAGATTTTGAGAGGTTTTCCAAAGTTTTCTTGTGCCTTCGGATTTTTCCTCTCTTACATAAGATTTTTTTAATTTCTAGAAAGTTTTTGAATGTAAAAATTATACTTATATCTTGAGATAATATTTTATTATTATTAAATTAGAAAGTGACCTTGCTAACAACAAGTTACAACTTATTAAATCATTTAATGGAATTAGTATTAAAAATATATTCATTTCAACGCATCGGAAAAAGAATGCTTGCGACATTATTTAAAAATCTAATTAAAACATCAACGAAAAAACCCAAACCAGAGCAACGAACTGCATGGAAAAACCAGTGAAAAGTGGGTGCTTGGGTACCCATGTAAGAAGTTTTACTTCTTTAAAATTATATGGCAAATAATTTGATTATAAATCTAAGTATACATCGTATAAAACAATATTATCTACAAAGGTGGTAAAATTATCGTTGAAATAAGTATACCTACGTTAGATGGGTGTAGTTTCAATAAATTTTTATTACATTTACTAACAAAACAATAATAAATAATATTTTATGGCAAAATACAATATAAACAATATGACAGCTGGCCAGTATAAGACTGTGCTCTTTTATTGAATCTTCCAATGGTTCCAAAAAAAATTCGTAATAAAAATATAAGAAATACCCTTGTGAAACAGCAAATGGTTTAGTTTTCCCCTTTTTTACATGTTAAATTTAAAGAGTTTTCAATTTAAAATGTAACCTTATAGAAAAATCACTTTGAATCGGATTTATAAGATCCATATAAAGGTCCCATTTTTGGTTTATATGAAAAATTACTATCAGATCAACCTGTTTCATTTCTAAGTAAATCTTTCATTTTTTCTTCTTTTTTTTCATGAATACGAAAAAAAGGGTGCTAAGTATGCGTAAAACCATGTATGTAAGTTCATCCTCATGAGAAAAATAATTTCCAGAGTTGCAGCATATTCTTACTCTCCTCACACCTCTCTGAATTTTGTTCTCAGTTACAAAGGAAAAATTGTAAAAGAGGAAAACGCAATAAAAACAAACTATTTTATTTATACAGTACGGAAATGCTCTTTTTTCATCATAAAAGGTCTTAAGAAATGTAAGAAAGTTGTTTAAACAATAAACTTATTTATTTAAAAAGTAACAAATTAATGATAAATAAATAAGTGTTCTAAGTTTTTGAAAAAAACATGTTCCAAAAAATGTATTGTTTTAAATAACTCATTTATTTAAGGTAAAATCAAACCAAATGAATAAATAAATCTACAATAAATTAAGATTTACATAAAAACTTAGTTACAAACTGTACGATAAAATGAAGTAACTGGTTTTTCTATGTCAGACTCACTTACAGCAGAGTAGGTAAAGGGTTTGCCTAGCATTTAAGAGGACGTATGCCTTAATCTTTTTTAAAACTGTTCTTTTCTTTTTAATTTTAGAAATTGGTTTAAAGAAAAAAAAGTAATATTTAAATTGTTTGTTGTAGTGTGGTGCGACGATGTTGTGTAGTGTGGTGGGATGATGATGTTGGGTTATGTAAGGGAACTGGAAGTACGTCAAGGGGAGCAGTGTAAAGAGAGAAAATCAAACAAAATCTACTTCCATTACACTTTTTCTCAAGGTCACCAACCTAAGCTCGTTGATTTACTCAGTAAAGCAGAGCACGTTTTTAAAAGTATAACTTTAAAAAGAAAATCTTACAATAGTTGTAATCGATTCAAAGATTGCAAAGCAATTGGAGCAGAAACGTAAACTTTAACTTTCTTATTGATCGGAACTTTGGACAAGATAGATCTTGAAGTAACATATATTTATTGATAATCTCTGGATCCTGTCCAATAATTTTTAACTATTACAATAAGGAAAAATAATAAATTAATGGTTATAGCTGAACTGCCCTCCTTAAAGAAAAGTCTAAATATTTTTTCCAAGTAATACTGGATTTTACAATAAGTGTTAACGTACGGGAAAAGTTAAAAAAGAAATGTTTACAAACTAAAAGTCTGTGTTTAAAATTACGAACATTTAGTTCAATGATCTTATTAAATAAGATTAATACATAACGTTGAAGCAAGCGGGAGAGCAAGAGTCAGTTTAATATATTGCATACCCTTGGTTACAGTCAAAACACAGAAAAACCTGTGTCGTCACTTGCTTTGGCTATGCACTCAGCTTGGTAGCCTTAGTCAACATTCTTACTCCTCTTTTTGTAGGCACACATTTGGCACACCCCTTTTATGTTCTTTTAAAATGTGTGTCTATACGCTCATTTCCACGCAAATTCACTTTTTTTCTCGTAGGTGAACGCTTTTCGGTACAAGTCTTACACTCTCGAAAAATACGCACATGGTTTGATGGCCGGCCGTGGTGGGTCACCCTGATCAGTGCTAAAAAGTCATCTTACATGGTAGCATTGGTGTGAGCAATGTCTTGACTAATTTCTGACTTGTATCATTTAAATTATGTAAGATGACTCACGTAAATATTTAAAATGTAAAGGTTTTAAGTGTTGTTTAATGCTACCATACATAGTAGATGCATACATCCAATTACTTGACAACTTTAAAAGTACTTTTCATAGAGATTTAAGAATCATTACAGAGACAACAATACTGTTCAAGAAGCATTAGAGACGTTTGAACTTATTAAAAATCATTTGAACAGACAAGTCCCAATTGAAAATGTCTAATAAGAACTGATAAAATGTTTGTTTGTCTGTTTATATTCGGTTTTTGCACTAAGAAAACCACATAAAAAACGATAACGTTCAAAAGTTAATTCTTCTCAAATCTATTTTCTTACCAGCACAAGATTGAATAGAAGCAAATTGAATAATCAAGAACTACCATCTGGATGGCAACACCGTAACAGGGGGGTTCATGTGTTTTACGTGGAATTGTAATAAAAAGTTTTTTTTAATAAGAGGACTCCAAGAACAGTGAAAATAATACGAAGAATTAATAAGTTCCAAGGGCTTACTGTTCAGTCTTTTATTCAGTTGACAACGTTTTGACTGCACTTAAGGCAGTCCTTTTCAAGTCTAAATTATGTAGAGCAACGTCCACTTAATATTAAATAATATCTATATCAGCTCTAATATAACCGACTGGCTTTTAAGCTGTCTTAATATAATATATATATTTCTTTATTAAAATATATAATTAATGTATAAAATATTTAATAAATAAATTAAAATATAAATTTAAGCTGTCTCAATATAATATAAATAATTCAAAAGGACTGCCTTAAGTGCAGTCGAAACGTTGTCAACTGAATAAAAGACTGAACAGTAAGCCCTTGGAGTTTATTAATTCTTCGTATAAAAAGTTTTTTTCTTACTTTTTTTAAGATTCCATGTAAAATACTTGAACTCCCTGTTTTGGTGTTGCCATCTGGATGGTACGACTGAATCAAACAATTAACTTATGTTTAACCTTATCGTAGTAAAACAATAGGTATGACAAAAATTAACCTTCGAACGTTATTATTTTTTATGTGGTTTTCCTAGTGCAAAAACTGAATAGAAACAGACGAAAAAAATTTTTTCAGTTTTTATTAGACATTTTTAATTGGGGTGCTCTCTTGAGATGTTGTTAAAACTAATTGTTATAATAATAAAAACTTAAATGAAATTACGTTTTTACTTTTTTTTTCATCAAGGAAATAGAATTCCTGTCTCATTTAAAAAATCGTACATTTACGAATTTTCCTTAAAAAAGCAGTAAAATAATATTTTAATCATGACTATGCTTATTTTACCATCAAACGTTACTTAGTCAATTTGCAGTCTGTTATTCATGTACAAAATGATTTAAAAGAACAAAAAATAATAATTAAAAAATTCAATTAGTAAAAAAACGATTGTTAGCGTATCTGTTTTAATCCTGACAAATCTCGATCTAAAACCTATATAGTCTAGCCAACGCTGCTAGTAAAAGACTTTTAATATTAGCGAAAGCATGAAAAGTTTTAAGTAGTTTTCATATTTATAAATTATTTCGTGCTAATTCTTTATCTTTTGTGGTCACCAAATCGTATTATTGGTAAAATTGGCCTTTTTTAACGCATTGAAATTGGGTCGATAGTACTAAGGCTGTGAAGTGTTGGCCCTTTTTATTGCAGCAAAACTGTAGTATCCTATACAGATTGAATGATTTTTAGACAATTTTTTTGTTAAACTGCTCAACCTTGATCTCCATTTATAAAAACGTTAAACAGAATGAACATGATCGTTTTTCTTAATCATCATTATTTATTTTTAAAAAGCCAGGTGTATGGAATTATTATTATTGTTTAACTTAAAAATTATATTATAACCGCAATTAAATTTGACATAAAATAACATTTAATAAAGCTTTGAAATCGTCGAGAGAAGCTTTTTGAAGACTTCAGTAATAGTCAAAAGACGATTAATTTGAATCTTTCATACAATTTGAAATGAAAATTCAAACAAAACAAAGCAAAACTATAAGAAATAACATTTCATTATGTCTTTATATTTTTAAGTTATTGTGTTTTTCAGTGTCTCATACTAGTAGAGAGGTGCTTATTCTAATTTTTATTTTAATTCTTCAGATTTTTTATAAACTTTATTGTACGTATAAGCTTATGTTTTGAAAATTCATGTAATTTTTTTTGAGTACTGTATGATTAAGGAAGAAACTTTATTTTCTGATAGTACTCAATACCCATATTAAAGTAATTTAGAAGAGTAGGAATTCCTTAACAATGCTCTCGTAATTACGAAAAATATATTACACATTTTAAAATAAATTCTTTTTTCTTTACAATAAAAAAATTTAAAGATGAAGTAAAAAACTGTAAGCAAAGTTTAAATATAAAGTTAATGACTAGATTTATTGTTGATAAACGTATTAACTGTCACAAAATAATGTTATAGGTACATGAGTAAAATGTTATACACAAAATAAAAAAACAAAAGTTAGCTTAAGACATACCCTATAAGCACGTAAATTCTTTCCTAATCGTCAAATCCGCTCTGGTCAAATCCCTTTAATAAAGTTAAGGGATGCTTTTTCTAATTTTCCTGAATGTACATGCAAGGCACTTTATATCTTTCAGAACCATTAGTCTACATACGGTCAATAATGTTCTATACCCTATATTACAACAAAGACATACTGTTTCTTAACAGGTAATTTTTCATCGTTCCAACAAATATAAAGTTCCTTGGGTGTACAAGCTATTTTAACACCTTTCATAGAGAAAAAATTTTGAAACTCAAGTTCGTCAAACTCAAGTGGGAAGGTCATGTATGTCTCTTCTTTATTAAATTTAAAAATGGACGCAAGTTTGGTTTTTTTATTTAATTGTTGTAAAAAACAATTCAACTGCATAACAGGGAGTCTGTTTCGTGTATAGAAAGAGTAATGTTATTTTTAAGGTCGATTTTTGGGTAAAAGATGATTCCTAATCTTGCCTTCAGAGGCGTCTGTTAAAAATACATTCTCATTCTCTATCCGTTGTTCTGAGTTGTAGCTGGTTTATAGAACTGAGCATATCAAGCAACTGAAATACCTACGTAGTTCTTAACTAGAACGAAATAATACAAAAGTTTTTTGGATCTCTAAAAATCATAAAGTTTTTCAGTTGTGGTGAGAGTTGCAGCTGGTTTAAGTTTTTGACCACCCTAAAACCCTCTCGGTCCTCACCCTGTTAAATGGTTCCGGTACGACATGATAAAACCTCATATAAATTTGTTTTAGTATACCGGACATAAAATAGCGAGGTATAATATTTTATCAGTAAATTTTTTATCTTTCCAATGTATCAGTGTATATGATGTAAAAATATTTACCATGATTTGGAACGAAATATACCTATATGTGGATAGCAAATACATATGATAATTAACAAAATAGTTGTACATATTATTTTATATAGGTTATTTTCTGATGGTTGCGTATGGCTAACCTTGATGTTTATTTACAATTTCTTAGCTTGTTTGTATTACCCGTCCAGAATAACATATCCCTATTTAATGACGCAAACTTTATGACATAGGTTTTTCTTCATACACTTCTGATAAGTTTGTACAAGAAAATTCTTTATACATTTGTATCATATCTTACAAGCAAATAACTATGCATAAACTATATAGTATCATATACATTTAACTTCATGTATTTTATTTTTTTCTTAGTATTTTGGTGTATTCTCGTTATATAAGGTCTTATAACATATGTCAGGTGCAAATACCTACATATATTCTGATAATTTTAGTCTTTAAATGGTGTCATTTAATGTTATTATATGATTCTCGTCTAATTTCTACTGGTTTGGTATTCAATGCGGATATGACTGACAATGTTAACATGAAACTTCTTGTCTTAGGGCCCGCGGAGCTAAGCTTGCCAAAATATTGTGTAAATATCAAACGAACAACTACAATTGTGATATACACGTTCTGACGTGTGCTTCAATGTAACGGATTCACAAGATATCGATGGATTTCTGCGTGACGTAGATACATTTATATCAGTTTTTCCTTTTTCGAATCCAATGTTGCCATAGGAAACGGTACACATAACTATATTTAGGCAGCTTTGGCTAAATACGTGCGTTGGAGCGCTTCACAGTGCCCTTGTTAGCGCATCATCTTGTTGAGGGTTAACTGAATAGTCAAGTAACTGAGTGTCATTTCCTATATCTAATTATTTTTTATTTTACTTGTTTTTGCTTTTCAGTGGCAGGTCATCGGGCTGAGGAAATTCAAAAGCACAGAAGGGCAAGGGCTATTCGAAATATTTTAAACCACCCAAATGGCCTATCAAAGTAGTCCAACCTACAAAAACAACAGTGGTCCCCATCAAAAAATCACTGTTTATAGACCTTACGGATGACTTAGAGCCCATAGTAGTGGTAGCCAGGGACAAAGCTGTCACCCTTACCGACGAGCTTAGCAGTTGTCAGAGAACTAGAGTAGAGCACTTTGACTCTGCTCTTAGATAATTCGTGGCCTTTACTTTGAGGAACTAAGCAATGTAGCTACAAGTTTTACTTCCTTCTGGACCTTCAGCTGGTGAGTAAAGTTTTAAGCTACTTTTTTTGTTTTTCTTTAGGTCTGGTGAAACGTGGTAAACAAAGAGCACAGAGCAAAGCAAGACGAGCTCATAGAGAAACACTTGATACCATAGAGACAGAGTTGTAATTGGTGTTTGACACCGAAGCATGGACCTCCATCACACCATAGAATCAAAATGTGCTTCAACAGCGACCAAGAAGCTACTGACAAGACCCTGCATCATCAGCAAATTTCTGCTACCCGCCCACGTAGCAGTGAAGCCAGTAAGACTCACTCTGGCCACTCTCACCATAGCCTTATATAACACAGAGAAACCCGCTATAACCGAGAAACTGGCAAATATCAGACACAAGTTAAAAACCTTAAGCAAGAAAAAAGCCGATTTATTAAGCTGCTGCTACAATTTAATGAGTTTGAAAAGATCATGCTAAATGTACACTTCACGCGCCAGTCGAATTTCACAAACATTGGAAATACAATTTAACAGTACCAAAGGATATTTCTGGCATAGGGAATCTAATAGAACAAAAAGATTCATTGATATTATTTCACGGCTAAACATTACAGTTCTTTAAACTTGATTGTGGCTGTATTACCCGGGTAACTTTCGAAACCATTTCCAAAATGCTTAGAAAACGGTTGAGAGCAGCATCATTATTATCTTAATTTGAAACAAATTAATCAGAAGTGATATTGTCAAGCTCCAAATCGTGAACTTGGCAAGAATATGAGGTGCAACTATATAAATGTTATGTTTTTGGTTTTAATAAACAAATTTTTCCAAGGTAGTCGGAGAACGGTTAAATCCTTGAAGCTGCGTTGGTAAACAAAGTAGTAACACACTCAAACATACCAAGTATAACCATGCTTGAAGTGGTCGAACCATGAGGTAGAACTAGGCATAGAGCAAGTCGAAGCCAAAATGCAACATAATGTAGCTATACCTAATTAACACACCGTAAGATTCCATAACATCAACGATAGGCTTCATTCTCTGGCGCTGTCTCTCAAAGATTACTTGACAAAAGTCATGTCACTGTACGATAAAATTCATAGCCTTCGTACTTACATCGCTACTTTGTACACAGTCATCGAGCGTCTTTGAGTTGAAAATAAAGTTCGTGAAGAGGAGTTGGCTTTACAGCTTGCAACCTTAAATTTGCGCGATTAAATGATACAATTTGTTCACCCCATGAGCAATTGGCTCATTACTTGCCAACTGGCTCAGTCCAGCAATAAGTTACGAGAGGAAGTCGACTGGCATGCAGCCTTACAATGTTTCAGAATGCCCCCCAAACATTAAAAATTACTCAATCTCTTCTCATCACGACGTAATCTCCCAAGAACACCAGTAAAAATCGAAGAAGACCAAGGAGATAGTGCTTAGAACGTGGTGGAGAATTAAGTAGAGCACCCTCCTGACAATAAGCCGTCCTTGAACAACCCACAGAACCCGAAGATGCCACTGCGGCCAGTACAAACAATACAATAAATATTGCTTTAGAAAACACACATGAGCAGAAAGACCTAGTTAAGCCACTCCAACCTAGGTCCTTCATTCCTGGTGCAGGTGACCAAAATCAATATGATGTATAAAATTGACGGCGCAACTTATCTACAAATGAACCAGCAGTTATGGTGCAAGCAATCCCCTTAAAGGACGCTCTGAAAGTAGTCCCTGAGTTAAGTGGCAACAACATATCATAAAGTACGTTGTTGGAAAGCTGCTATGAAATGAAGAATAGGATAAATGTAGCAGACGAGGTCAAACTTATGAAGCTAATTAAGTAGAAATTAATAGGAAAAGTACAAATTACCATACGGAGTGTAACCTTTGGAAACATCAAAGAACTTAATAATTACATCAAGGCTATGTATACCAAAATAATACATTAAACCCTTGGTAAAATGAGTAATAAACTGAAAGGACTGAGGAAGCAGTGCTTAACTATGTCAACGTATGTAATCTACAACAGCAAATACTGGAAGTAAAAAGGCTGTTCGCGACGATAGTGCTTAGTATTTTGTAAACGCTCGTCTTCCGTTCATGCTCCGTTTAAGTATGTTTTTACAGAAAAGGAGGTACGTGGGGACGTCTCAACACAACATATATTGTACATGGTTGTGACGATGTTCGTACGCTTGACGGCGAGAAGAGGTGGTGCCGTCAAGGCTGCGTATCGACTCTTATGTCGAAAACACGGGGTGAGGGGAGGAAAGGGGGTAGGAGGTATTTTGCCCCTCACAGACGTGATCAAGAGACGTTCGCACGCGGGTAAAATAGTTGAATGTGGGACAAGGAGAGAGAGGGAAAAAAGAACACGGCTGGTTTCCTCTCTCTTTTACAACGAACGCGGTTGCCCTTGGCAACGAATTTTGTTATAAAATTCGGGAATAGCAAAGACTAGGAAGCGAGCGGAAGTTTTGTTTAATTCATTCTCTTGAGAGACGAGCTTTATTGTTTACCCTCTGTATTAATAAATATTTAAAACTTTAACTTCGCCTCCTTGAATTTCTTTTTTCTTGACCACCGAAACCAGTCGGTTTTAAAGGCTGAAAGACAATAAAGCTGTTCCAGCCACATAAATCACGTCTTTACAATTATGGGCAATATAGTGCTTCAAAAATAGGCTTAACCTTGAAATCAAGGTCAAATTAAATACTACAGGCAGTTAAACCCTGAATGACATAATTAAAAGAGCCATTAAAGTAGAAAAAGCTACAAATGAGGCAAGCACTCACAACTGAAAAAGCAAAACTACAGCCTATACTGCCAGTTATAAGTAATAATATCCAATCTAATAATCACATAGATGCTGACTGCAAATCTTGAACCATTTGCCAGTTATGTAAGCAGATAGGCCACACTGCTAATAAATGTAAACTACCTCTTACAACACTCCGCAGTAGGACTATTCTCAACCCTTCTAATTAGCAGCCAAAAAAAACCCTTATCATTTTTCAAGTATGCAGAAAATTAGGCCACGTAGCCACCAAATGCTTAAAATATTTATCAACAAACTATTGACTTTACTAAGTCAAGATTTCCCTTAGTGTAAGATATGAAAAGATGCAACCAGTCACAAACAGCAAAACAATCATAGACGATGCAGTGCCTGACGAGCAGGAAACTGACAGCTTCTTCAGTTTCGAAATTCTACACGACAAATTTTGGAACTTTGAAGAAAAAGAGATATTCCTCAAATCAACTAACGAACTACACCGTGAATCAGATATTCCAAACATGGATGACAACTTAGGCACTATCTCCTTTTTTTAAGAAACTACTTTTAGTAACACCAACAATTTTTAGTCCAAGATTGAACTGGTAGAAGGTCTTATAGATTTGAGATCACTAAAAGCCGGAAAAATGGTGTTAGCTAAAAGTTTCATAGAGTGGCAATATCATTAAGGATTTAAACTGATGGCAACCAACATTGCAACCCACCGTATCCATATATTTGGTGATATACTGGTGATTACGAAGCAATATAGACTACGTTATGTATTAAAGGCAGAAATATAGTGTCACGTGCAAGAATTACTTGAAAATGCTATAGTTAGATGATCTTGATGAGATTATAGTATGGTCCTATGGGTCATACCTAGAAAGAGCACAGTTGGCGCCCCTATATATAAAGAAGTCCTTAATTTAAAATCACTTAATTAAAAACCTTACCGATGAATTTCTCTCTTATTAATAAAATGGACGTATTTGATTAGGTCAGGAACTAAACCTTGTATAGTAATCGATTCTAAATCAGGCTGTCACCGAATCCTGCTGCGCCCTATAGACGCCTACAAAATCACGTTCTTAACTTTTAACGGGCATTGCAAATTCACCCAGATATACTTTGGCCTCCATAACGCCGCAGTAGAGTACCAAGCCACTATAACAAGAACTCTTGTTGGATTTACTGGCAATGGTTTATTGGTGCACACGGATGATATAGTTATTTACGCAAGAACCCTTAAAGATCACAAACGTTCCTTTGACGAAATAGTGGAAAGACTAAGTGAAGCTAATAAAAAATTAGAATCCAGATGTACAAATTAATTTAAATCAAAAAAGTTTACTAAGAACACATATAAAGTAATGAAAGACTAAATGCTGACCCTATGAAAACAGAAGCAGTTAAATCATACCCTCTCAAAAAATCTCAAGAACATAAAACAATTTTCAGGATTCACGGGATATTATAGATGCTTTATTTAAAATTTTCCGAGGAAAACCAAGCTACTAAGCAAAATTCTTTAAAGCAATAAAAGCTCTCATTGTAATGACGAAAAAGAAAGCATTTTCCAAGGACTTAAGAACGTTTTATGCACTGCTCCCTATTTCGATATTCCAGAAGAAACTTACAACACGTCTGGTTACACCATAGGTGGTATCCTTTCGCAAGGAAAACTCGATAGTAACCAACTAATTGCTTATACTCTACATGTCTTACGCGGCCCAGAACACTGGTACGGCACTTATAAAAATGGTTTGCACTGATGTAACACTGCTAAAGCTTCCTTATGTCCCTATGTGTACTGCCACAGATTCATAGTAGTAACGGATCATCAGCTCTTAGTATATTTCTGAGCCGTAAATCTTAAGACAAGAGTGCAAAAGTGAAGGTTCAAGCTCTCTGAGTATGATTGTATAATAATTCATCACCCCAGTGTGTTAAGTGTACCCACTGATGCGTCATCAATAAACTTAGCATCTCTCGCTCACGTTAACGTTGTGACTAGGCAACAAGTGGCCCAACATAACAATAAGAACAGTTCCATGTCAGCTGATGACTTTAAGCCACTCATACTACCCGATTAGAATGAAGTTTGCAGATGAATCTCTTAGAAAACTAGAGCACCCTAGGAAGACCGCAAATGCCACAAAAAATCTTTAGTGAGCAAGTAAACACCTTAGATCAACAAACAATCAAACAAGGTAAGATAAAGAATAAACGAGGGCACTCCAAAAAGATCCCAACTATTTCAAAGCCTGACTTGAGTGATCCTTTATCTAGAGAAGACACAGCAGACACAGTCGGAAAATGAGGCTGACACTTACCTGTTAAATAGTAATAAAACATCTATGTTAAACAGGAATACTGACCTGAATCAAGAACCAACCATTAGCCTACAGCATTGCCGTTTCGTTGAAACAAAGGAACTTTTACGATGTCGACATGATAATGTGGTGTATTTTTTAGACGCGGCAGGTCAACCTTTTAATAAGGGTGCAGATAGGCTAATCAAAGCCAACAAGATTGCCTCACTTTACTTGCAGAATTAGGAATCATCACTACGAGAAAAACAACTAACAACAGATATCAAATCACACTCTGCCTCACGAAAGTGAAAGAAGAATCACAGTTGTTAACTAAAAGCAGACTAAAAATGCTATACGACATTCTCAAGACAAAATTAGGCAAAAATTATATAAGCACGAGCATCTTAGCCAAGAGCCAGACCATATGCAACTTAGATTAATCGGCAGTAGTCAACTCATTAAAGGGCCGATTCTCAGATAGTGGCATTGAATTTCAAATTTAAAAAAATACTTCGATGTATGCAGACAACAACGATACAGAAACAATAATTTACGAATCTCACAAGTCCTCTATTAACGGCTACAGAGGTGTTTCCCAGACATTTAGAGGCGCATCTAGTAGTGTTTCGAATGTCAACTAAAAGAAAAATTTGCACGGGTAAAAATAAAACTACCTATGTTGATAACTAATACATCTGGAAATGTATTCGATAAAGTAGCTCTAGACGTTGTTGGCCGGTTACCCAAAATCAAAGACGGAATTAAATTCATACTGACAATGCAAGACTAACTTTTAAATTTTTGCCTGGCACTACCGTTAAAGTATGTTAGTTCAGCAATAATTGCCGATGCCTTTGTGAAACATTTTATCTGCACTCTTGGCACGCCTAAGATTGGGGGAAAACTTCCTGAGTAATTTGATGCAAAAAGTCGCCAAACGCTTAAAAGTTTAAAAGGTAAGAACTACGGCTTTTTACCCATTGTTCAATGGATCTCTGAAAAAGTTGCATCACGCGCTTGGCGAATTTCTCAAGCAAAATACCGATAGCGACAACAATTAGGATCAATAGGCACATGTAGCCATCCTTAATTACAATATTTGCAAACAGAAAAGTACTAAGCATACTCCTAACGAAGTGATGTTTGGAAGATTAGCTAGACTACTATCGTCTACAGTGTTCAAAGAAGAGGATGGCTTCCCACCATATAACGATTGTATTATAAATTTAGTAACTAAGTTAACTAGTATAAGAAAAGTAGTATACGAAAACTAGTAAACTTGAAACTTTAATCTAAAAAATATTTAGACAGTAATGTATATGAAAAACATTAAAAGGAAACAATAATTTTTTTTTTTTAAAAGAAATAAAAATTGGTGAAGTAGGAGACTACTTTTTGAGCCCCTCACAAAGTTTTAGAAATATTATGTTAGCAAAATGTAAGAATCTTTCTTGGTAATTAAGAGAGAATAGTGCATGCAAATCGATTATGACTGTCAAAATAGACTCTAAATGCAATAAATCCAGTAAATCCAATAGCGAGAGCTCTGAGTCAGCGAGTTAGTGAGCACGGAAGGGCTTACCTCTGAAGCTTACATATTTTTCTTTCTCTTATTTCTCTCTCTGTCTCTCTTTTCCTTAAAGAACATGACAGCCACTTGAATTCTTAACTATCTTTCTTTTAGTTTTAATTTATCCACATCAATTATTTATAAGCCTAGCTCTAATTTTAATATTCAGTATTAATTCAGCATTTACGACATAGGGTTTGCATTATATTTATCTTATTATTAAGTACCATTAATATTATTATTTATTGTCTAACTAACAACTTACTCATTTGTATGTGATATTACTTGCGAACACAATGTAATAGGACTCGCTTCTTATTAAACCTCTGTAAGCTGTCTGAAACAGCTATGTATACATTGCAAGTCTACTTTCGACCGTTGGTCCTTAGCCTAATAAAACTACTCTACTCTACTCTACTCTACTCTACTCTCTTACTCTCTCTCTCTCTCTATCTCTCTTTTTTTTATCTGATGAACCTCAATATTACGTAAACATACCTTTCATTGCTTACAGCCTAAAAAAATAAGGCTACTCTGTATATTGATATTCCTCATTGCTCTGGTAGCATTTAAATAAGTAGGATACGACTGTAGCGCACAAACCATAAATGTGACAACCCTAAAATTGCTGAAGCTGACGTTTTCGATATCTTAACAGACACAGTTATATTGATGAAGCGTACCATACACTTGTTAATAATTAATTATTACGTGCAGACACATAGCACGAAATATAAAGTAGTTATTAAACTCTACATTCGTCATCGTGTTGCATTTTTATAGCTCCACAGTGCATAATGGAGATGCAAAATTCATAAAGAATAGAAAGACGTGCATGAGAATACACAACTCAGAGCTGTACAAGAAAAATCTATTAGCCATGCAAGGAGTTAAAATAAACAAAACTACTAGTACATAAGCCACCTCTACAGAATCGCTTATGTCTAATGGATGCTGCTAGGAAGGCTGTTATGCAGATCGCTACGTCTATCATATTGAACATTTTTTCAGATTTTTACTAAAAACCTAATATTTCGAGAACAAAGACAGACAGAAGTCTCCTTTTTTTCACGTTTGGTTTTTAAAACAGAATTAAGGAAAAATATTTATTAGGAAGGTGGAAAATTATAACATAACCTACAAATTTTACTTAGGCTTCAAATTTTTGAAAATCTCGAAAACGCAAGCAGATAAAACGTTAAATTCTTTTGAAATCTTTCCTTTTTATAAACAGAACTGAAAATAATTATAAATAAGGCTAAGAAATAGAATTCTTAACTATAAATTTAACCTAATCTTAAATTTTAAACTGTTTTGAGACCTGAAGCAGTAACAAAGTCAGTGTCTTCTGTATATTTTTTTCTTTTTGGAAATAGAATCAAAAAAGATGACTCACTATGCTGAAAAATAAAGACGTAACCTATAAATTTCACTTAACCTTAAATTTTTTTAAATCTTAAAAATGTAAGCAGGTGCGAAATTTTCTTATAACTTATTTTCTCATTAAAAACATCTTAAGATATTAATTAGGCCAAAAAATAAGAACCTAACCTGCAAATGTTACGTAACCTAACATCTTGAACCATCTCAAAAATTCAGACACGTACAAAGTTGGTTTTTCTTACATTGCATTTGTTTTTTTTGTTTTTTTTTTTTGTTTTTTTTCAAAATCTTTAAGATCGCGAGCACATGAGATGGTTTTATTTTTTGTGGGCTTTTGTGTTTGATAGAAACTTATCATTATTCCACTTATCCACAGTGTTAGGATAACAGCGTAAACTGGAAGATTGTAGAATATATCATGCATGAACTTACCTGTTAAAGTACCAAACGAACCTCTACACTGAAAAAACTATGTGGCTTGAACTTTTCCTGATAACTTAAAGTGTAAACTGAGAGAAATCATAAAAAGTCTTCGGAAATTGATACTGTATCTAAGGATGTTTCATAAAACTGTAGTTTTGGGATTTTCTATGATATTAAGTATTGAAATGAGTACAACTATGATAATTGATGTCAGATATTAATGGACATTATTACTCACAGTATGAAAAAAAATTTTACTTTTTTCTCATATACACATTTGCTCATATATAAACATTGTAAAGCCTTCTAAATAACTTATGTCCAAACATTACAAGCTTCTTAATAAATGTTATAAATGAATTTCTACTCAACTACCTTAGTTTGAGTTTTGTATTTTATAGATAAATTTTAATGAACTAACTGTTTGACCTTTTATTTCAGAGACTGCATGAGACTAACTGTTAATATGATTAACACATATAAAGTATTTTAATAAGGGATTTAGGTAATTTTGCGAAATAGTTTCCAGAATACAAGTATCTTTTCACTTCACTTTGAGTAGTCTTTCAATTCCTTAAGTGACTAATTTTTTACAATTCTCTCTTCTTCTGCGTTTATCAATATTGAATGGTGATAGTTGTGGAGCACTGAAATATACAGCTCAATCAAAAACATATGTAAACCTTTGTGATCTGCTGTTCTACCGTGCATGAGATATTATGTTTAGTCTGAGTAGTCTGTGCCATGCTTCACTGGAAGTATTGCAATTACATCTAGATCAGCTTAAGTAATGTTATTCTAACACTATACATAAGTAAAAAATAAGAATAAATAATAGTTTTCTTAAATAAAAAAGACCGAAGAAGATACAACAATTTTATCTGCTTGTGATCTCATAATATTTTATATGTAAGAAAAACGAAGGCATTACAAGAAAAACTAACATTGTACGTGCCTGAGTTTTCAAGATATTTAAAGATGTAAGGTTAAGTAACATTTAAAAGTTAGGTCTTTACTTCTTGACCCCATAAATTTTTGAGCCTGATTTTAACTAAGAAATAAGGTATAAATAAAAAACTTTGCATCTGCTAGCGTTTTCAAAATATTAAAAAATTCGAGGTTAATTGAAGTTGATAGGTTAGATTTCCACTTTTTATCTGAGTTATAGTTTCTGATTTTGTTTCTAAAAAAAAAAAAAAAAGAAAATACAATAAAATCTAAATGCAAGACTGCTAAAGGTCTCGTGATAATTCATAATTCATGGTAAAGTCAAATTTATAGATAAGGTCTACATTTTTAGGCCTGATTGTTGTTCTTTCTTAATTCCATTTACAAAATAAAGAAGAAAAAATCAAACTCTTGCCTGTGTTACGTGGGATTCTCGGTGCGGGAATAAATAGAAGCGTGACTTGTTGTTACTTATGCTTTATCAGAATTACTTATCATTGAGGGAAGTTGTGCATGTATTATCGTTTCGCGGACTTCGTCCTTACCCTCTCGCGTCTCTAGCTGATCTCCCTGTCCCTTCTCTTAACCTTTCCTATCACCTCTCTTCTCTATTCCCTTACCTTTCAGGCCCAAGCCAGCAGAGGCGCACGCACGCATAGCTATATGCTATCGTACGTAACACGTCCAAGGCCGCGACGCCGACGTCCTCGGCGGAAATTTTTCTTTTCGATGTGTATGTCTGTGTTGTGTTGTTTGTGTTGTATAGCATTTTCCGGTTAGAGGAAATAGAGTGGTTTGAAGCGCTCTATCCCTTTTTCCTCTATTGGTTTCATTCGCTGTATTTTATGTGTATACATTTTTTTGTTTATTGTTTGCACGCTTCCCTTGTACAAAAAATTTATTCTAGAATTCGCTTAGTTACTTATATTATATAATCGCTTAATTACAGCTTCCTTGCTAAATATTTATGTACATATGTACCATACAGGGTTATTAAACAGTATTCTCGCATTGGATAAAAATTTATATAATTGTCAGTTTTATATACATTTTTTTTTTTTTTTTTTTTTTTTTTTTTTTGTGTCAAGGACGTCGAGGGTCAAGGTCTTACTGCGTTCATTAATTTTATTATTAATACATTTTTTTCTTCGTTTTGGTTGCTTGGACAATTATTGCCCTTGTATCAGTATGACACTTAGGTTTGTCTTGATACCTTCCTGTAAAATTATTGCTGGTTTCAATGCCAAACTATTGTCCAGTGACGTTTCGTTGGCTCTCTGACTAGTGTTCTTTCGCTTGTTACCTAAAATCATTCTATAACAAGTAAATAGCGGGGCCTCTCGGGGGAATGGCACTTAAATTCGACTATTGCTATAAGAAAGAGAAGGCAAGCCGAGTCAATATGCTGAATCTTTGCATCTAACGTAACAGGATAAAAACGATTTGTTTATTATTTATTATATGCTAATAGATTTTGCTATTAGGTACTTATTTGTTTATCGCCCCTTTTACACATTATATTTCTCTGGCCTCATGTTAAATTCTTATTTTTATGTTTTTCGTTACAAATGCTTATTATAATTTCCTTATAAAATATAACATTGTTTTTTTTTTTTTTTTTTTTTTCGCTTACATTAGTGGACTCTGAAGGATGTGTTAATTGCATACGCGATTCAATCATATATGAAATGTGTTTTTTTTTTTTCGTCTAATGTCAATTTAACATATTTCTCAGCTATAAAACATGTTTGTTTCTTTCTTTGATTGGTGACCATGTACGTTGTTGGAAGGGAAATTTATAGGAATCTCGTTGGTATTTTGGCGGTAATTAGTTGGTTTTTTATTTTTTTTATTTTCGTATGATTCGCGAATGTTTGGTTTTTTTTTTCTCTGGATACATGTGTCTGGGTCAGACAATACGAGGGTTTTTGACTTCCCTTTACGTTGTCATAGTCGAGTTGTTTTTTCTCTGGTGTATATCTCTTCTGCCCTGGTAGTACTAGCCTTCACTAATAGTATTGTGTTGTGTTTCTGTAGCACGGTTGCTCCATTGTTCTGGCAATTTATGTTTTATGTTTACTGTGTGTTTTGAGGAATTTTCATCACAGGTGTCCGCTTAGAATGTTCTGGCTTCGTTTATGAGACTGATGACTTGTATTATAGGATTTTTCCCATGTAACACGTATGTATATACATATGTAATGTACGTATTTGTTTTTTTTTTTTGTTATTTTGTTGAGAACTATCCCCTGTAGGCTCTGCTATGTTGTATGACCATGCATGTAGATGCCACTGTTATTGTCATGGTGAAATGCTGTTTCAGATTAAATTGTGATTTTGATCCCTTATACAGTGGCGAAAATCTTATCTTATCTTGCTTCCAACTTAATGTGTGTGACTATTTCCCTTGTTCAGTTATATTTTAGCCTTGTTATGTAACCAAATATTCAGAATTTCCAGTAGTTGTTGTATTTCTTAATAATTAAAATCAAAATCATTTGAAAATAAGATCTTTTTTTTTTTTTTTTTTTTTTTTTTTTTTTTTTTTTTTTTTTTTAAACTTTGCATGTCTCACGTTTTTTCAAATCTACTTATAACACTGTTTTAAAGTGCGTCACATGTAATCGTAATTGCACTTGTAATTACTTTGTTATTAAATCCCTTTTTTTTTTTTGTATTGTTAACAATGTTTTACTTTTGATTGTTTTTTTTTTCTTATAGAAAACGATGATAATTAATATTATTTACCTATCCATTATTATTCTTATTATATTTTTTTCTATGGTTTCGAGTATAAACATATAATATTTTTATTATAAACAATATTTCATATTGGTTTTTTTTTTGACAATGCCTGTTCTTTTTAAGGGTTGAAAAATACAATAAATCTATCTTTTATCCTATTACTCATTTTTCTGTAAGTTGGATGTTGTACAGCCAAAAAAATTTTACATAAGTATACTCTTCTCTTTCTTCATTTTTTTTCTCTTCGCCTTTATTTTGCGCGTCCATCCGAAGGTCATAACGAGAAAAAGTTTTTTTTTCTTTGTATTTTATCGATATTATTCCTTTAAATAAGGGGAGTGTTAATTGTCTGAATGTCCGTTGGTTACGTAGCTATTAGTTATTTTATATTTTCTCTTCATATAATTTGTTGCTTTCTTTTGCGGCTCGTCCGAGGGCCGCGAATAAATGAAAAGCAACGCGTTTCCCTATATATATTTATACATGTACGTTTCTGTGTATCCTGTCTTCCTATACAATATACTATATCGGTATACTATCTTTATTACTCTTATACTCAGTATTGCTTCTGACATTATTATAATTATTGTATTACTATTATTATTATTAAAATTATTGATATTGTTATAACTATCGTCGTTGTATTCTCTTTAGTTAATGGCTCACAGTCGCTTTAAGGTCTGGTGGGGGTGGTGGTTCAGGTGGGGGCCTTGTGCGCTTTTCGTTGGGCTCCCACACTCCTTCTTGCTCCCTCTCACTCTTTTCCTCGCTCTCTGTATTCCATACACCCTTTTTATCGTTCTCTTCGTCTTATTCGTTTACGGCGTGGTCGTTGCTATCTCCTTCAAAATTTCCCTCTATGTTATCTCGAGGTTCCTGAGTATCGGAATCGTCGTTTTGATTCTCATTATTATATTTGGGTGAGTGATCGCCGCTAGTTCCTTCCACGAGGGCTTGATAGTGCTTGTTTCTGAGATGCATGTGTTTAAATCCTTTGTCTTTCCCCCCCCTGAATTGTTGGTATACTATCTTATCGGGTGATACTTGTAGGTGTATACATATGTTTGCTTCATATTCTTGTGAAAATATAAAAGCACATTCTCCGTCGCCGAATTCATGGCTGCTGTTTAATATTTGTTTGGTTCCTTTTGGGTCCTTACATTTATTTATCCATTCTGACCCGCGTAGAATTTTTCTGAGCTCGTATGTTGATTCTGTCAATCCGTATAGAAGTTTGAGGCAATATAACAAACAACTTCCGTCTCTAGGGACATCGATCATTATTAGCTGTCTGTAAGGTTCTGCGCATTGGGTCCCCGATACTCGGATCTTCGCATCCTCTTCTTCGTTTATTGCGGTTGGTGTGCTATCGCTTTCCCATACATCGATTCTTATGCCCTCTTTACCTTTGATGTCTTTCTTCTCAACGTCGATTGAGACCTTTGCTCGGAATCGATTGGTTGATTCATTAAATATTGACCTTAAATTGGTAATTTGACCTTTGTTATTATTATCCTTATCGTTTCCGCCGTTGGGTACCTGTGTATATGGTGGTTGTTGGCTCTCGTATTCGTTCGGTGCCGTTCGGCTTCGTTCGGTCATTTCCGTCCCCCGCTCATCTACTTGCTGTCTACCTTTGGCTCTACTATCTCTATGGTCATGTACCTCTCCTTTATTTTCCGATTTTCCTTCGCTTTCTTTGTCTCTGTCAGGTGTTTTTGCTGCTTCCCCTATTGCTTTCCTAGCTTTCCGCTCTCTCTCTCTTTCACCGCTCTTTCTGCTGCCTCACTATTCCGCGCTAGTTGGTAACCCCAATGTTTTTCTTGCTCGTAATTCCTCTGCGTTGTTGCCGGTGTATCACAATGTGCGATAATAATTTCCTTTTAATTCTGCGGTTGCTCGGCGGTGATAGAAAAATCTGCGATTTTCCTATGTAGAGTGACTAACTGTCGTTTACGGGTTCTGTGTTGTGTTTTCTCTGTTACACTCTTGTTGATAAATGGTGTGCTCGTTGTTTTTACCCCTTTTTCCATATTTTTTTCTTTGCACATGTATGCCAGTTTATCGTCCGCTGATCCTTGCGACAATTTTTTCTTCATCGTTTACCGCTGTAAGGGTGTTTTTTATCTGCCTTATCTTTTAGTTTTTCCGTCCTTTCCCGTTCTGATCCTGTGTCTGTACTACTGTAGTTGTGGGTACTTGATACCTGTTCGCTTTCTCTAAGTTTCTTGGGCTTCTTTTTAATTGCCTTCTTGTCTGACTCGTCTGAGTCAGACGTTTCAATTTTTACTTTCCTGTTCTTTCGTATTAGATTCCTCTGTCTCTTTGTACGCATTTTGTATATTCGTGCTGGTGGTGCATTTATGTCTTCGTTATTGTCCCTTTCCTGTTTTTCCGCAAGCTCATACAGCTCCCGGCGTGGTAGTTCTGGGTTTTCTTCCCCTTCTTTGAGTACTGGATTGCGAGAAAGAGCATCCGGTGCTTTATTTTTCTGTCCAGGTCTATAAACAATATCGAACTCATATCCACGGAGTTCTGCCTTTAATCTTGTGAATCTTAAGTCCGGTTTCTTTGATGTGTGGAAATGTTTGAGTGGTTCATGGTCAGTTATGACTGTAAATTTACGACCGAACAAATATGGCCTGAATTGCTCCTTGGCGTACACTATCGCCAATAATTCCTTGTCGTATGTCGGATATCGTAATTCACCGCCCTTCAAGCATCTGGATGCATATTCGCAAGGGTGATCTTTGCCTATCTCTCCCTGGCTTAAAATTGCTTCAATAGCGTAGTCGGATGCGTCGGTTGTTACGATAAAGGGTTCGTTTATGTCTGGAGCTCTCAGCACTGGCTCACTGCACAGAGCGTTCTTAAGTTTTGTAAATGCATGTTCTTGTTCCTCTTCCCATTTAAATTCGGCTGTTTTTCTTGTAAGCTTTGAGAAAGGTTGGGCTATTTTTGCGTAATCCTTGATGAAGCGTCGATAGTACCTTGCCAACCCAAGAAATTGTTTCATTTTCCTCGCATTTGTTGGTTTAGGAAAACTTTTTACTGCTTTAATTTTTTCCGGATTTGTTTTGATGACCGAGCACTTTCGCTTCTTTTTTAAGGAATTGGCATTTTCTTGGCTCTATTGTGAGGTTTGCATCGGCTAGCCGTTTAAAGAGCTTTTTGAATCTTATCTCGTGTTGTTCCAAGTTTTCTGCGAATACCATGATGTCATCCATATATACCTCTATCTTTCGTCCTTGTAAGCCTGCTAGTGCCAGTGTTATTACTCGCATGAATGTACTTGGCGAGTCTATGCATCCCATCGGCATTCGTTTATATTGGTAATGTCCGTTTGGTCCTGAGAACGCAGTTTTATGAGCGTCCTCCTCGTGAATCTCTACTTGGAAAAACCCGTTCTTCAGATCTACCACGGTTATATATTTTGCAGCCGCTAAATTTTCCAAAATTTCATTCTGGAATGGCAGTGGATAGCACGTACCAACTGCTATTTCGTTCAATAGCCGGAAATCTGTTACGACCCTCCAGCGTTTTTCTTCGTTTGGTCTCACGTTTTTCGGGACAATCAATATATTTGAGTTATATGGGGATGTCGATGGCTCAATTATTTGTTGCTGCAGTAGTTTATCTATTTCTACTTGCAACTGTTCTTTTAGTTTTATTGGATAGCGTACCCTTTTGGCGACTATTGGCTTTTCTGTTGCCGTTGTTATTCGATGCTTAAGTAAGTTTGTAGCTTTTAGTGGCTCGCCGTCGAGGCTAAATACGAATGTATCGACGATTTCCATTATTTTGCTTACTCGAGCCGCTATATCCGATTTCTTAATATCTTTGAAATTTTCGCTGTTGTTTTTTATATCTTTATTATTTTAACCGCTTACGGCACTTCTTTCTTTTATAATTTCCCTATTTTTTATCTTTCCGTCTGAATTCTTAGCGTTAAAAAGCCCAATCATGGCTTCGTTTAACCCTTCAGCGTCGTCCCCAGCGATGCTGAATGGTTCCGCCCCTTGTCTGGTTTCACATTCGAAAACATTTACTTCTGGTACTGGCACGTCAATTTATTTGTCTAATATGTTTATAATTTCCGCATATATATTTAAATTTTTATTTTCTCCTATAAAATTTCCGAATAAGATTCCCTCCTTTATATTTTGTAGAGGGACCCAGCCGACTTGTACGTGGCTGCTCTCATCTTTTATACGCGCAAACATTATTTTCCTCGATTTTACGGGGATTTTAAAATATTCCGGTTTTAGTAATGGGATTCTAATGCCTTTTAATTCTAAATAATTTTCTTTGTCACTTATGAGGCCATTATACAACTTAAAAGCGTCCCAGCCAATAATGCCTTCCATTTCTATCGGAAAGGTATCAGGGACTACGTGCAGATTCATTATTATACCGTTATGAGGTATTTTAGTCGTCCCTAACGTGCAGTGTGCTCCGTGTGTGACGCCAGTTATTAGGACTTTTTCTCTGCTCTCTATATGCGTGTCTGTAGTGAGACAGCATTCTTTTATAATTGATACTTCGGCACCAGTTTCCGCGTAAAATTTTGTGCTATAATATTGCAGCTAATTGCTGTTTAATATTACTGATGGTGGTGTGCTTCCAGTATTCGATATATTGACCCTGCGGAGAGGTAGGTTCATGTTTTCATGGATTTCTTCTTTGTGAGAATTCTCTGCCTTTTGAGGAGCCTGTTCGGAGTCTGTTTCTAACGATACTTTAATTGTTTGATTTTTTATATACTTTTCATTGCGTGATGTCTCGCTATCTTTCCCTCTGATGTGTATTTTATTTGACTCTGTTTGCTCCTCTCCTTCAGCTGACTCCGTTTTATTTTCATACTCTATCTCCTTCTCTATTCTCGGGGCCCGCTCGGCGCTTGGGGAGCACGACGAGCGTCCTGCGAGTTTAAATGTTCCGTGCTACGCGTGGATATTTTTTCATCAGGTGCATCATTTGTTCCATTCGGAGGTCCTCTGTCGTGATAATTTTCATCCTTATTATAATTTCTGTTATAATTATAATTTCCTCTATAATTATTGTTGTTACCGTACTGGTTGTTGTAATTGTTATTATTATTCCTTGAGTAATCAGCGTTTCTGTTGTAGTTATTATATCTGTTGTAGCCTGTATTCGTAAAGGGGTTCCTTTTATAATCGTTGTTATAGTTTTGGCTATACGTGTTAGGGGGGTAATTATAATTATTCTGGTAGTTAAAATTTCCTTCCGTATTGTTCCTGTTATTATTGTTAAATTGTTCGCGTCCGTCGCTCCGATTTATTCTCCCATTCTCTGCGTCTCTTACTAGTGTGCAGCATTTGCTTGTATAGTGCCCCCTGCGTTTGCAGTAAGCGCAATTTTTATCTCTTACGTTTTGTTCATTCTGTGATACTTGCACTGGTGGATCATTTGTTTTTATGTCTGGGTTTTGAATTCTCTTATTCGATGCGTCTGCTACTAATTTCATACATACTTTTGTAGCATGCTCCCCGTATTCATTGCAATATGAGCAATATTGATAGTCCCCTGTTATTTTATTTTTATCTGTTGTGTCGCGTATTTCTGCCTGCTCGTGGCTGTTCGCACGATCGTCCGTATCTCTTGTTCCTGCTCTCGCTTGGTATATTTGGGCTTCGATTCATGTTGGCATTATTTCTCGTAGGCTTAAGTTGCTTTCCATTCTCAGCGCGGCTACTATAGCTTCGCCTAACGTTTTCGGGTTAAGGCATGTTACCCTGTAGTTGTAAGGTGATTGTATCCCGTACGTATATTGCTTTATAGCTTCTTTTTCAGCGCTCTCCTTTAATGCGTGTCGTTGCCTGGGTGATAGTGTCGTGTCCGAATCGTATGAAGTTATTATTCTATCGTATAATTTTTGAACGCGCCTGCTGTATTCCTCTACTAATTCTCCTCTGTATTGTTTCACTACTTTTAATTTTGCTAATAACGTGTCAACGCTTCCGATGCTGCTGTACCTATTTTTCAATTCTACCAAAAATTCATCTACAGATGAGAACTGTGCCAGGCGCGGTATAAATTCGGCGGCTGCTTCTTTTAGCTTATTCGCTAGTGAGCCTATAAAAAATTTTTCATATACGGGGCTTACCGTCCACGATACCACTCTTACCATTTGTTCGAAAAGGGGTAGTTTAACGGAATCGCCGTCAAATATTGGTATGTTTGCTGCTAGGTGACTTAGTGACGACAGAGTGTTCTGAATTGGGCGTTCGTAATTAGGATTTCCTGTGTAATGTGGGGGTACTGTAAATCGGTCTTGGGCGTTTAAGTAATTTCTATTTGCCCAACCTAACTCGTCCTTTCCTGCAGGATAAAGTGGTGCCGCTGTGTTTTGTCTATAATAATTATTGTCGTGGTTTGTATTGTGGGTGATGCCGTAGTTCCCGATTTCTGGCTCACCTTGAGCTACTGGGGTTCGTACTTGTGTTTGACGCCGTGTAACTTCTCCGTACGTCTGTTGTGATGATTGATGTTTTGGTTGTGTAGGTGTAGGTATTCGATATGTATATTGTTGCACCGCTTGTGCCGCTGCTTCTCTTATTATATCGTGTAAATTAGTGTCGTGTTTGGCTTCTGTTTTATTGCTATATGTGGATTAGTGACTCGTCGATTCATGTCAGTTGTCGCGTTTTCACGTTCGGTAAATGAAGTTAAATTTTCAAATACGGGGGGTCTATGTGTTTCTGTGTGGGATGGCGCATCAGTTTCGTTATCGCTTATGTCCTGTCTATAAGATAACTGTCCGCGTTTGATGCTTTGCGTTAGTTTCCTTAACATTTTCATCATAAAAAGCCTCTGTTTTTTGCTGGCCTTCTGCCACTCTGTCCATGTTTCCGGATCATCTTCTAAATTAATCTGTATTACTTCGTCATCTGTGTCAATTGGTCCTGTTTCGTGTGTATCTGTGCACCTCACGGCTTCTTGTACTCCCCTTCCCAGTGTATCATTTGCTTCTACGTCACTCATATTGTTGCTCTTAAGTCTTTTTTTTTGTAGTTTGTCTTGTGCTTTTGTAATTCGTATTTATATTTTTCTAATCGTAAAACGCTGTCGTTTCTGTGTACTTTGTGTTAACCTGATAGATACGGGCGCTCTATCGAGTGTTAGTTGATAGTCTTTTTTTTCGTTTTTGTTTTCAAATGGCTCCTTGTATTTATTAACTAATTTAAAAAATTTTGTATGGAGTGTTTGTCGTTTGTATCGGTTATATGCTTGTGCATGCAATTATGGGTTGCCGCTGAGGTCTGAGGATATTGCGATTTAGAAATAATATCGATATTTGAGTTTTTTCTTTTAGGTGCGTATTTCCCTCGGGGGTTATGAGTATAGTATATACAAGTAACAAAAATTTACTTACCAGATCGCCGTGACGATGGTCAGCATGACGATGATCCCGTGCATACTTATGGGTTCCTTCTTTGATCCTTCCTGGAGTTGCTCAGCTTCTGCCTTCGCTCGTTGTTCCCTTCTCCTGTGCCGTGTATCCCGTGTTCTGTGGCTGTAGTCTGGGCTTGGCGTACCGTGCTTTCTTCTCTTTGTCTGTATGTTTCCGGGTTGAGTGAATGGTAGCTACCTCTAGTGTCCTGGTATGTTGGTCCACTGGCTTGATATGCAGTTTTTCCTTGTCTGGTATCCTTGCAGTATCTAAGATTTTCACGATTATATATTCCTGTTCTCCTTTAATTTTCCAATTTCCTTATATTGTGGCACTTGACACACTGAATTTGGCGTCTGGCACTTTTGACACTTTTTTCTTTGCGGCAAGAGATATATTATTCTTCTTGTTTTTATTTATAACGTTAATTAAGACAAGAAAAAATTAATTAAAAAAATTTTTTTTTTTTTTTGTTCCGCGAGACTAAGTAATTTCTGCACACGCGACAGACCGTAAAAAATTTTATCTGTATCCCACTTCTGACACCAGCTGTTACGTGGGATTCTCGTTGCGGAAATAAATAGAAGCGTGACTTGTTGTTACTTATGCTTTATTAGAATTACTTATCATTGAGGAAAGTTGTGCATGTATTATCGTTTCGCAAACTTTGTCTTTACCCTCTCGCGTCTCTAGCTGATCTCCCTGTCCCTTCTCTTTACCTTTCCTATCACCTCTTTTCTCTATTCCCCTACCTTTCAGGCCCAAGCCAGCAGAGGCGCACGCACGCATAGCTATATGCTATCGTACGTAACACCTGCTTGAGTATTTAATTTATTCACACATTTCAGGTTAACCGAAACTTATATTTTAGGTTTCCATTTTTTAGCATAATAACTTATATTTCCTTATTCTGTTTCTCAAATCAAAAGAAAATACAGAGGAATGAGACTTAGTAACTGCGTAAGGTCTCAAGACTATTTAGAATTTCAAGTCAGGATAAAATTATGGGAAGAGTTTCGATTCCTACTACTATTCAATTTTTAATTTTTTAATTCTTTCTACTAAATGTAAAGATTACAAAAAAAATCAACCTTTAATGTGCTTGCATTTTGAAAATATTCAGAAATTTAAGATTAAGTAAAATTTATACATTAGATTTCCCTTCTGATCATGATTACTTATGTTTTCTGATTCTGTTACAAAAAAAAAAAAAATAGTAAAAAAAAATCTAACTTCGTTACTGCGAAGCATCTCGAGATAATTAGAAATTTAAGGTCTGGTTTAATTGACAGGTAAGGTCTTTACTTTTTAGCCTGATTAACATTTTTTCTTAGTTCTGTTAACAAAAAAAAAAAAAAAATTATAGAAAAAGTTCACTTCTTATCTACTTGCGTTTTTCAGATATTTTAAAATTCAAGGTTAGGTAAATTTTTTAGGTTGGGTTCTCATTTTTCAGCATAAGAAGTTATCTTTTCTCACTTTATTTCTGGAATGAAATGAAAATACAAAAAAATTTAACTTTGTTACTACTTAATGTGTCAAGATAATTTGAAATAACAGGTTAAATCAAATTTACAGGCAAAGTTTTCGTTTCTTGCCATGGTGAATATTAAGTCTTAATTTTTTTTACAAAAAAAAAAGATTACAAAAATGATCAACCTTTAACGTGCTTGCGTTCTCAAAATATTTTAAAATTCAAGGTTAGGTAAAATTTTTAGGTTAGGTTTTCATTCTACAGCACAATGAGCTTTCTTTTTTCAATTTTAAAAAAAAAAAAAAAGAAACACAAAAAGATCTAACTTTGTAACTGCTTAAGATCACAAGATAACATTAAATTCATGGTAAGGTTAAATTTATAAGTGAGGTTTTCATTTTATGGTCTAGTTACTATTTTTCCTTAATTCTGTTAACAAAACGAATAGAGTACAGAAAAAATTAACCTTTTATCTGCTTGCGTTTTTTAGATATTCAAAAATTTTAGTTTAAGTCAAAATAGGTTAAAAAATTACAAAGGAAATCTACTTTGTAATTGCCTAATGTCTCAAGATAGATAAAAATTTAAGATTTCGTAAAGCTCATAGGTTAAGTTTTCGATTCGTGGCCTATTTAATATTAATCTTTCATTCTGTTTATAAAAAAAAAGTTACGAAAGATATTGACCTGTTATCTGTTTGCGTTTTCAAGATATTACAAATTTCAAGGTTTAAGTAGAATTTGTAGATTATATTATAATTTTTTTCACCATCTAATATTTTTATCTAATTCTGTATGTAAGTCCAAATAATTAAAAAAAAACGAAATTTTTACTCATCTTTGTTCTCGAGGTAATAGATTTTGAGTAAAAATCTGGAGAATAGTCCACTGCACTGGCTTTTTGAGTAATGTAATAGTATATGGTCCACCCCAAGTAAAGGTCCAAAAGTATTATACTAGAGTCCACTAACTCAACGATAAAATAATATTAAATTCTGGTACACCTGGTGGACCTTGTCAATCCACAAGGCAAAGTTATCAACTCTTTCGAATCAGAGGGTACAATGTTTGTTTTAGCAGAGAAAAAAATCGACTAATGTTGCGGTTACAGCGTGCTTTGGACCAAGTATCCTGAAATCCTTATATTTGAGACACAAAAAGGATGTACTTTTGTCTTAAAAGGATCAAGAAATTCTTAAAATAGAGATTACTTCGTATACATGAACTCAAAATTTGTTTTAGTTGAAAGACATGTCAGAGCACAAGTAAAATCATTTTACCGTGATATTAAAGCGCAGCGCTGCAGAGTTTAGCTCATGACATGCGAGAAAACTCTTGCCATAGCTAACACATCCCTGCACCAGTTCACATACACTATAATGAAAGGATCTGACTACATAGTGTGTATACCCGTAGAAGTGACTTTAGTGAAAGTAAAAGACTGCTACGCTGAACCACTAGTAAAAAGTAATGTTACTACCATGCTCTTACCACCTAAACCGATAGTACTGAAGAAGTACAAAACATGATTCGCATGCAATCCCTTATTTCCTTCACTATACAGGATAAATAGCAGATGGTAACAAGTACTGCACAGCCTAACACAGGTTAAAACCCCTAAAGTTTTAAAACCAATTACAAACAACACATGGCACAGTGCTGAACCGTCTAACCTGACAACAAGCAGCATATATACCCCAAGTGATTTTAAGAGGCTGAAAAATCGAATAATGTTCCTAATCCAGTAGCTAGCACTCCATAATAATATTGCCCAAAATATGCATAGACAACCAGCAATCGACCATCAAAGCTCCAATTTCAGGCTCCTTAATAAAGCATCACTGTAGGAATTAGCTGATTATGCTTGGAAGCGTGTGTAGAGAAAACTCATTTCTTTTGGTAGCATTAGCGCAAGATTTTCAGATATCTATCTCATGATTCATGTAAGTAAAATAATAGCAGAAGGGTTAATCAACAGCTACTTTCTGCATGAAATCTACGAGTGGTCAGTACGCATGCTTGGCGCACTCTGGCACACACTAACTAAACTGTTGCTTTTCGTGGGACAGGATTAGCCTAAAAAGTACCCAACTACTTATCAAACCTAACACATCAACTTAAAAAAGGGCCCACTTTCTGCCATTTTATATAAACACATACAATCATAGTGCTCAACCCAATGTTCCACTTCTCTTCAGAACAGGTACTCAGTGAGCTGCTCCCAGGACCTTTCGTCAAAAATTCTAGCATCAGTTTTAGCAGAGTGATAACAGGCAGAGTATAACCCCATACATACGCAAAGGCAAAAAATTTTTGAAGTGAAAACTTTTCATGGCGCGTTGGGCACTTTTGTGGGTGAGCATTTTCAGCCGTTCTTGCGACAGACGAGATTTTACACAGATATACTCCGCGTGTATTCTTATAATACATGTGTATACTATACGTGCTCTTTGCATGGGCATTCGTTCGTGCTCTCGCGACAAACAAGATTACATACCTATATGTATACTCAGAGTGTATAGGTATGCGAGAGCGCTGCATGCTATAGGCAGCAGTGTTGGTCTCTTGGTCTGCGCATTATTCCACACTCACAGTTCATGTTTGATCGCACATAGCGCCGCTGCCTGGATCTCACCGCGAACTACTTGGCGCGAGGATTCAAATTCAAAATCGTATGATTTTTTCAGCAGACAGTAGGCACAGAAATTCAAATTCGAAGAAAATCTTTGTATTTATTGGCTAATTAATGCCTAAAAATATTGGATAATGTTGTATGATTATAGAGATCAAGAGGTCGTCTATAAGAGAGAAAAAAACGTATTTCGTCCCGAGAGCACGCCAGGACTCATCCGTAAGGCTGATGACGTACTCCCTGCCTTAGACACAGAAGAGGTGTGGGCTTAGAGTGACTCGATCGCGCTTATATATAAATCGTGCGAGAATTTCGCCGCTTGACGGGAGCGAATATCAGGGGCTTGACCACCTGGCGAGTAGAGCCTGAAGCGCAAGAGATGTGAGACGCCACATGATAACATACATAAATAGTATACCAAGAATTCCTTCGAATTGGAATTTCTGCGCCTACTGTCTGTTGAAAAAATCATACGATTTTGAATTCAAATTCTCACGCGAAGTAGTTCTCGGTGGGATCCAGTCAGCGGCGCTATGTGCGATCAAGCATGAACTGTGAGCGTGGAATAATGCTCAGACCAACGCTGATACGCAGTCTTTGCATGGGCATTCGTTCGTGCCCTCGCGACAGACGAGATTGAGAGTTTTTTAACTTTATTTTTTTATGTACAATTTCTCATGTTGCGAGCGCACCTAAAAATGCTCACCCAAAAAAGTGCCCAACGCGCCATAAGTTCAAGTTTTCACTTCTGCCTGCACTCCCGGAAAATTACTTGTACTTGGTTTTTTCCTTTTCACAATCACATGTACAATCGTTACTAACCCTTATTAGATAATTAGTCTTAGTAAAGAATTTAATACCTGTTTTTTCGTCACCACAGAGTCCCACATTGTTTTTTCTACCATACCTTAAGGCACTCTGGGTCAATGCAGGCTAATGAATAAACATAAATCATAAATAAATAAAAATTTACTAACCATTGTAATTAAATTCAATTGATCATTTTGTAAACTGGATGAATAAGTTATTGACACTCAGCAAACTGTTGCCAGATCTATTCGTCAAAGGCCTTAGTACCAATTTTAGGAGAGGAGTATAATATTAGCAAACTAAAATTACGAATACTTTTTTTCCCACTCACTCCTTTAAAATTTTTCATTTCAATTTAAAAAAAAGCCAAGTAGTGGCCAACGTGCCAGTTTCCTCGTATCTGCAGCAAAGTGACCAACTATGCTTCATGCACATGCACGTTGGCTTATGCTAACTAGAAATAAAAAGCAAACAAAGTACTTTTTAATGCAGAGAAATAAAATAAGTGTAAAAATCAAAAGATGCAAAAGTTTAACTGGGGACAGCTGCAGTAAGACGTTATATTAAGTTGTTGAATGACTTTAATACATGTGGATAAAGATTAAAAGACATTATACTATATACTAAAATATCTAAGGGTTAATGCATGTAGATTAATATCAAGCAAAGTAATACTCAATGCTAAAATTTCAACATATAGTTAAAACACCAAATAACCCATACATGATAAACTGGTCGAGAGCAACAGCGTAACATAATCAATAGAAGTGTTAGCTAAGGAAATCCTAGCAAAAAAACTTCATCAACTTTCAAGGAACCGTCCGATTTTTACCGTTTATGTTTGCAGGTGCATAATTTACCGAGTAACCCTTTTTTATCGCTTCAACAATATCATACATTATCTGCAATAGCTTAATTTATAATCTAGTAACATTTTATCATTTTTTTAATTGTAAAGGAAAATGAAAAATTCATAGCCCTTTTTACTTTTCCTGACTCAGAGATATCAAGAGAAAGTTTGCACTTTTGCCTCTAACACAGGTAACGGAATTTCCAATTTCCCAGAGCATCACTAGCCAACTTACTCTCCAACTACTAGCAGCAAAAACAAGTTGACCAAATACTACTAACATGTTAAAGTTTATTTTCAACTAACAATGAATTGAAATTACTAGTAAATCTAAATAAGTTAGTAATCAATCACTTGTAACAAGCACCCCACTACGGTTCCTGTAGATAATGTGTTTCAATCAGAGACATCTCTGTTGGTGATTTATCTTTCACGATTATTAATTTGTCTGTCCATCTATAAACTTCTTGCACTAGCTCCTTTGAATTAAATAATATTAATAATCTAACTTGGTTGTATTATGGCATGACTATTCATTAGTATTGAACTAAATAAAGTGCAAGTTTGTAAGTCAATCTTCACAATTTATTAATGAATACGGGTGTTATAATTGTTTCGGTACACTGTACCTTCCTCAGACCCTGAGGTTTATAAACTGAACTACATTTGGCTTCACATATTATACCTATACACATCAGAAAATTGTCAACTTATTTATACTATATACAAACATACTTTTCTTTCAAATTTAACGTAGGTGAGTCATTAAAATCCAGCTGACAGTTAATTAAACGTTTAGTGTCCCTCAAACTATTAATATCAGCCGCTTTAAAAAAATCTAAAAATTCGCTTTTATTAGCTATATCTAAGACTTTAAATTCATCATTAAAATCGTGATTACATTTTAATGGATGAGATGCATAATTCGAGTTTTCTAAGAGAACAACTTATGATATTAAAAAATAAATGAAAACAAACAATATAATCATAACTAGAGCTAAAGATAAAGGACGAACGGTAACAGCCATAGTCAACTGGTTATGTATATCATAAATATTGGAATTTCGAAATACAGATAATTTTATGCTGCTACCAAGAGATCCAACGACAAAGTATCAAAGAGAAATTATTAATGTGCATGAATATAGCTTGATTTTTAGTAACCGAAAATATTGTTCAGTAGTTTCCATGAGCTCTTAACTCCCTTGATCATATTCTTTTTTAAAATTACATAAAGAAAATTACTGCCCTATTAGACCAGTGGCTTTGTTTAATTATGTACCATTAAAAATTAATAACTTAGAGGTACATAACAATCATAGAATGGTGTCATTTGATGTCAGGAACTTTTTTCTATGTATGCCTGTCAACGAACTGCTGGAGATTGTAGAAAATCTGATGCTGCAGAAGGAAATAGATAACAATATAATATATAATATTAAGAAATACTTTAAAGTGTTGCTTGAATTAGAACTATTTTGAATTGAACAAAAATTTATACATATATGGTCAACGATGGGCTGATAATAAGTAGTTCACTGACCCCTTTACTAGCCGAGATTTTTATGAATCATTTGGAAAATTTAATTATGTCGAGTCCGCTAAGTGTAAATCTTGTATGTCGGTACAGATACGTAGATAATGTACTTTGTGTTTTAAAGATCACAGAGACAATTGTAGTTATTTGTTGATTTTCTTAATAAATTAAACAAAAATATTTAATTCACAATAGCGATAGAGAAAAAAGTTTAATAAATTTTTTAGATTTTAAAATTAATAGAGTTAATAGCCACTTAGAGTTAAGTATTTTTTATAAACTGATACACACAGACATTCTTACTCATAATAAATGATTTTATCCGTATTTGCACAAAATAGCTGCATTTTATAGCTATGTACGTAGATTGCTTTTAGTTTTAATGTCACATAATAGTTATACAAAAAAATTAAGTACTATTAAACAATTAGCTAAAAAAATGGGTATGATGAAAATTTGATAGATGGAATCATTATTAAAGTACAACATAAAGTTGCAATACAGAATGTTCACCCAATAATAAACAAAGATAAAAATTTATTTCATGTTTGTACATTCTTCGGTAAGATATCTGATTTTTAGAAAAAAAAGTTGAGGTCGTATGAACAAAACATTTAATTTAAAATGCAAAAAAGTCTAAAAGCATTAATAAAGAATAATAAAAGTAAAGCAGCACTGTCTGACAAGTTGGGCGTATGCACCTTGCAATATGGGTTATGTGACAAAGAGTACATTGGACAAACTGGTAGAACTTTTGCTAAACGCTTAAAAAAACATGTTAAGGCCTTTGTTAATGGTACAAAAAGGTCAAATTGTGCATCTCATCCATTAAAATGTAATTACGATTTTAGTTATGAATTCAAAGCTTTACATATAGCTAATTAGGGTGAATGTTTAAGTTCTTTGAAAGTGGCTAAGATTAATAGTTTGAGGGACACTGAACATTTGCTTAACTGTCAGCTGGATTTAATTGACTTACCTATATTGAATTTGAAATAAAAGTATGTTTGTATAGAGTATGAATAACTTGACAATTTGCTAATGTGTATAGGTATTTTTTGTTAAGCCAAATGTAGTTCAGTTTATAAACCTCCATGTCTGAGGTAGGTACAGTGTACCAAAACAATTGTAATATCCGTATTAGTGTATAAATTGTGACAATTGAGTTATAAACTTGTTCTTTATTCAGTTTGAAATTAATTTGAAACTTTATCAAGTGACGATCGAGACTATTACATATTCATTAATAATTTATTTACATCCATAAATATTTTGCTGTCTTGCTGACAGCCTCTTCAGGATTAGGAATCGTGTAGATGCTAAGATAAGAAGCATCATGAACACCTATGGCACCTATAATTTTGTCAACATATTGGGAAACTCTACTTTGTTTCAATAAAAATTATGTTCCTAAATATACTCGAACAATATTCAGACTTGAATATTAATATTAATTTTTCTGATTAGTTTGTCTAATTACGGTCAATCTAGCAACTATTTTAGTTAAAAAAACTTTTGTTAATACCACAACGCATCGAACAGTTGTTCAATCAAAACTCAAACAAAATATAAAGTGATTTTAACTTTTCTTTTTGTGAAAAGTTTAATTAAATAAATGAACAGTATTAAGCATTAGTACAATATAATTAAACAATATCCTAATGTTAATATTAAGCTATGATAATAATCTGTAACATTTTTACGTAAGGGAAAAGGAAGGGCTTAAGTAAGTGGATCACTTCCCCTTCTCTCAACCCACCGAGGAGAATGAGCCGGATAAGAAAAGTGCCAATTCCTAAGTAGCTAAAGTAATTCAGCTCTAGCCAACTAGATTTAAGCTATTGTCACTTCTTCACAATTTTCCCCAGGAAGTTTTTCTGTGTCATTTTACCATACTAAATAGCAACGCAGTGGAATTAAAAATTTAGCTGTAACGTTGATAAACTTGAATTACTGACGATCTTTTTTCCTGCTCATTCCTCCAGAATTTTCAGTGCTGATTTAGGAATAAATAAAGTAGGGGCCAACTTTCATCTGGAAAGAAGTGAATTACCTGCAAGCTTGCTCGAAGCTGCAGCACACTGACCACTCTGAGTTATGCACGTGCACGTTGGCTTATGCTGACTGGAAATGAAAAACAAACGAAATACTTTTTAATGCAGAGAAAAGAAATAAGTATAAGAACCAATAGACGCAAAAGTTTTACTGACAATTAATTTTTCCCCAGCAAGTTTTTCTGCGTCATTTTCCAGCCATCACGTGCCAAGGTCTGATAGTCTGGTGAAATAGGCCAGGAGGCCCTAAAAATACTTAGTTCTCGTTTTTACCCTTGACCAAGCGACTGAGTAGCTTGAGTTCACTTTTGCTATTATTGCAAATTGATTTTCTTTACTTGGAAACATTTGTACTTCCTTTCCGAATACCCTACCACGTTTCTCAACTATTCTCTAGCCACACGTCCCACTTACGCTCTCAATGTGATTCCTAAGTTATAAAGTGCAAGCTCAGACTCAAATAATTCATCACCCCGACGTAACACAACTATGTTACATGGTAAATGCTACTTAAACATACGAAGAATTTTAAAACGATTACAATAACATGTGATATGTTGTATAGTAAAAATTATAGAATCACGGTTTTTATTATGTTAAGCATAGTAACTTTGATTATGCTGTTTAATAATTTTTGTAGAGCTGCTACGTATTAACAATAATTTAAAATATAATAATGAATACTGTGAGCGTGGTTATTTTTGTTATAAAGTAAGTGTGTGTCAGCTTTTTTAAAAAGCATGAAAATTTTTTTTTTTACATAAGATACTTTTTTTAACACTCTTTCTGTTAGTGCATTAACGATTAAATTGTTGTATATTAAAGTAATGTTTCTTAAATAAAAGCGTTAATTTTACCTATAATATGATACTTTTCTTTGCAAGTTTAAATGTATAGCATAACATAATTCATAAATGTGGAGAGTATACGGAAATTTTGATGCTTTCAATAAGATAAAAATCTGCCAGAAGCACCGTCAGCTAGAACATTGATTGTAGACCCGAATTTGTTAGAGTTAGAACACAGATATACTCACAATCGTTTTTTTCTTCTGATCAATTAACTCATTTGATTGTTCATTTCTATTTCTTAAAATATTTTATATGACAAACTGCCAATATTTTATTCTATGTACGGTTGTTTCCAATAAGATCGAAGTATTACCTTTTTAAGAATGTAGAAGTATAAGGAAACTAAAATATTTATTTCTATTCATATTACAAGCAATATTAACTACATTTTTAAAGCATACAAGTGACGTTTAAACTATCTTTGAATAAATTCAATAAATTTTAAGGAATTCAAAAGTCTCTGATGCTTCGTGAAAAGTATTATTGTCCCTCTCATGATTCTTGAACCTGCATAAGAAATCTATTCAAAATTTAGTAATTATATGCACGTATATACTTTGTGTAGTAGAATAACAAAAATTTTAATGCCATAACGTGTTAGATACTCATGTAAGACATCCTATATAATTGAAATGTAACAAATTATTAAGTAGTATAATTTGTTGCACGTAATTTTTTTGTAAAAGTAACATTATACGTTTAAAGTAAAGAACTAAATAAAGTTCGAATAGTTATTTCAAAATTTATTTTGTCTTACTACTTTCATTTAATTGCATTCATAACAATATATGTACAACAGTTTTGATGCGTGTCCACTATAATCAGAGATTTGTAACTTTCACTGAGCGATGAAAAACTAATTATTCCTTAAATAGTAAAAAAAACAATTAACTTAATAACACTTCATAGAATAACATTTAATTCTGTTATTATGTCCTTAAGTTGACGCTTTTTACAGTCTCTGATACAAGTTAGTAAAAGATTTTGTCAATTTTTATTTTAATTGAGTAGTTTTTTCAAAACTTAACCATGCGTATAAACTGATGTATTGAGAATTTATTCATCTTTTTGGAATAGTGTATAAATAAGTAAGACTTTCTTTTTCCGGCTGTTATTTGATATCCTCATTAAAGTGTTCAAGCGAAAAAGGTTGTCATTAACTTAGTTATAGTTATTAAAATATATTTTCAAAACCTTCAGAAACAAGTTATTTTTTCTTAGAATAAAAATTTAATGTAAAGTGTACGTATCGATTTTGAAACAAAAATTAGCTGTGACATCAATTACTTAATTTATCACTGACAAACGTATTCGCTGACACGCAACAATGTTAAATGTACATTTAAAAACTGTTAGCTAACCAATCCGGTTTGCAAGGTGGTGAATAATACACATTAAATAAAATATTTAGGATAAGTTTTATATATACTTTATAAGGACGTAAATTCTTTCTTGAGTGTTCAATTTGCTCTGGCTAAGTGGGTAGAACACTCGATCAGAGATCTTCCAGAGCATGTACAAATTCTCTTTGTTGATGTATGGATGTTTGGAATACTTATTGTTTTTACTATTAACATTTGTAACACCTTTTGGGCAGAGATAAGGTTTAAATTCAGTGGGTCAAAAGTTTAACATATCCATATGTTAGTTACAAAAAAAAGTTGCTTGATATTATGTAGGATATTATGCAAAAAATTGTGCATTAAATTCCCTACAACATCCTACAAAGTTTCGTGTCGTTAATCTTGTGAGATATCTTGATGGACATCTTCCACGATATAGAGCAGAAATTTTGTTACGGGACACTGTATTTTGGGTATTAAATACTAAAAAACTTTAATTTAATATGCAACTAAATAATAACACGGACATTAAAATTAAATTTATTTGAAAATGATTTGTAAAATTTGTAAGATTTCATTTTGCATGGTAAACTACCATGAAAATAATATTTGATTAAATATTTACAGAGATGGATAAGTTTTTTTTGCGACAAAATAAAAAATGGATTTTGATGCATTTATATAAGTATACTTGTTCATGCAAAACAGTTACTGGTGCTGCCGCATGCTCATTCCTCCCTTACCACTTTCTTGTTTTTTTTCGTTAACTGTGATAAACGTTCTCAAAGTCCAGCTCATGAACTCTTCAACATATGCTTCTTATCGACCACTGTAAAGGGTATTCATTATTAATGCTTACTTTATAGTCCAAACAATTTTAATCACCAGTGCCATAAAATTTTATAATCTTATAACTTTAACTATTCTCTAAAACTTATATGAAAACTAGAACATTCATATATCATATGAGATAGTATTATCTAGTAGAACCCTGTTTATATGAGTAGAGAGCCAACAAATTTTTTTTGGTAGAACCCCTAGATAATATACTTGAAATGTGCAGTCTTTTATATTAAAAATATATCCTAATGAGTTTTCATTTTACACTTGCTGAGATTAACATGGATTAAATTGCTTTATCATAAAAGTAGCGTCTACGAAACTATTCTGCTAGATGGGCCATCTTTTACGGGCAAAGCACTTTAAAAAGAATTCAGATATTTACTTTAATTAAGTACTTAATTGGTTGTCGAGTAATCATATTAGAATGGAACAATAAAAGAACGCTCACTTATTTAATAACATTAGAGAATATAGAATTTATATAAAATAATATTTTAAATACTTTGGTTTCATTTTTAATCAGAATTTACATTGCATCTTCTAAACACGGTCAGTTACTGTAAGCAATTATTTCTAGCATCAATGTGAACAGTCAACAATGCGAATTCATTTAAATTTTTTAAAGAGCTTATAGTTTTGCATTATAATAAAAGAACAAAAAGCTAAAGAAAACATAACTTTCGTACTACGTTGCCTACATCATGGTACACAGTTCATTACTTGACGCATATTTTGCCAATGAGCATTTTATGCCAACATACTATACAAATTTTGTTAATTACGAAAAAATTATAAGAAACTTCATGATATAATCACACATATTATTCGTTATATACTTGTTGTTGTTCTATTGTTTTGTTGTAAAAAACAAAAAAAAATTTTGAAATTAGAATAATATTAAAAAACTAAAAACGATTAAGCTCATGCCATCTCATAGCGCAATAGAATATAAAACCAAAGTGATGTACAAACACAAATTTTATCATACGGGCTTGAATTAAACTCGAAGCTAGGACATTATTAAGGAAATTCACACAAATTGTTAAATGCGACCTATTGGGGTTAGTAGCTTTGAAAAGAGAAAAGTAGTTGGGGTGGGTGAGAATCCTCTCCAAGGATGTTGAACTGGCTGTAGAGATCAATCAACGGTGAGAACGTTGGATTAGACGCTCTATAGGTGTGGTCAGGCAGTGCTTCTGCTAGATTCCGATACTACCGTTGGAGCTGGTGCCACTGGTACGTGGTTGAGCAGTGACTCACAGCTGTCAAGGGAAATCCATTGCCAGAGGATTTGTCTGTTTTTCTCGATAGCTAGACAATAGTTAAGTAATAGCACCAAGGGGTGAAGGCAATATTTGTAGAGAGAAGGTTAAAAAGAGAGTTGCCACACAGAGCTACCAATCTTTCATAGTTTATATCCCCTTAGTTTGTTGATTGAAGATCTTTATTTGTAATCAGTACAAGCTTAGCGATGAGGTCGGGGGGACACGGATCTGTGAGGTGGAGCTCGGGAAAACAGTCCTTGGCATGTTTTAATACAATTTTTAAGTGCACTATTAACGTCATTGAAAGTGATTGATTATTTATTTAGAGGAACTTCAGCTGCTATCACTTTTGTCTCTTCTTGGACGCTTGTTGCAGGGCATGGTTTTTGCTTAGTTTCTGATGTCAGAATTGTAGGTTTATTTTCGAATTTCTCAACTGCTGTACTAATATTTTTTCTGCCTTTACTACTTCCAAATGATTATGAAGAAATTGTACGGTAGTTTTAAGTAGAGCCACAGCTGACTAAAATTTTTGTTTTTCAGACGTTGGTAATTTACATCCCTTACTGAAAGTTTGAGCATCTTTCAGTATTACGAGACTGCAACTCAGAAATTTTTGAATTTGGGCAGCATTCACTTGACTTTTAATAACTTGTTGGTATAATTGCCATAGGCAGGTTGCTAAATCCTAGAAATGCTGTACAGTAGCCATGACTTGCACGAGAAGGAAGCTTAGAAATTAAAGGAGTCGTTTAAAATGAGCTGCTTTATTGACGTGAGCTTCCTTAAATATTTTCAAAGTTCATTGAAACAGCAAATTTAAATAGTAGATGGGATAAATGTGTGCGCTCGCGTATTGGGTGTGCACGTATAAAAGAGAGTAAGAAAAAGTTGACTGGAGATCTAGAGAAGAGTAAGGATCTCTTTAATATTAATTCCGATCAGAAATGTAAGCTTGGTGGTAGCTTGGGCCTATCTTGCAGCTGAGGTAACTTACTTTGAAGCTCGGCTTTTATTAATATCCGACCCTTGAAAATAATTAACAGCACATTAGCACAACCAAAACGGTGAGACTCAAACGGTCACCTATCCAAATACTCACCACAACAGGTGTTGATTAATCTCGGAGATCAAAAGAACTGCGTCACCGTGACCAGTCATATACTTATATTTGGTATGCTTATGATCGTACATATGTATACATATTTTCAAAATTTAATGTTGGTCTGAATATGGCAGTCTACCTTGGCTGAATCTTGCGAGCTTGGTAGTCGTGATTGAATTTCGATTAGGATGAGACGCATCCATACAGAAAAACTATGCACCCGTCAGTGTATGTTTGTATGTGCATGTGTGTGTGTGGGGTAAGGCAAATAAAAGGTTTTTCTTACCTAGAAATGAGTTTTACATTGTGACAAAGTAAAAGACTTGTTATAAAAATAAAAAAACCTTATTTTTCCTCATATTAGTCACTTTCTTACATGTATTCTTACTATGCTTAAGAAATTACAAAAGTTATGCACATTATTAAACTTTTTTTCATTACAGTTGTACTTTTTCCTGAATAGACGAAAGTTTCAGCTGCTGCTGTGATGATAAGGCAAAATAGCATCGCTCAAGCATCTCTAAAAACAGTTTTTGCTACTTATATCAGATTATCTCATGCCTTAAAAACTTTTGAAATTCTAGGAGTGTTTAAGGTTATAAAAGATTATTTATTCTAACTATAAAAGAAGATCAAATTATTTTTTAAAATACGCAGGGTACTCTATGAAAGTTAAAATACAATAAATTTTTAGACAATTATATCTGGCCACTTCATTTTTTTTTTTTTTTTTTTTCTTATGACTTTAAATGTGAAAACGCACTAGGTTCTCCTGTAGGAGACCAAAAGTTTTGAGAGGGGTACGTGGCTTCTCCCTTTTTTCCACCACACATAGCATCAAAAGTCTGTCACATTTTTTTGTTAACCATTTTTCATTCAAAAGATAGAAGTATATTTAAAAATTTTTCATTTTTTCACAAAGTTGTTGATGACTTTTATTTTCTATTTACACGGAGCATAGAGATTTGTGTTAATAAAACTTTTTAATTCCTTAAATTTGAGTGCGTTCTAATCCTTGGCAATAATTTAGGGATTAACGAGACTTGTCAATTTTCCAAGAGACTTAAGGCCAATTTCTTTTGTCACTTGTGTACGGCCTCTTTAAAATGTTGTCAGATATTTACAACTAAAGTAGTGAGTGAGATTCAAAATAAATACAGCTACAAACGAGAAGTACGGCGTATGAATGATACACCTGTTGTAGAGGAGTGTGTATTCAGCAGAATTCTCAACTTTAAGATAGCTCATAAGCAGTGCGTTGATACAATGTACGTCATACTATAAGGTTTAGTGGCTTACTCTTTCAGCATAATTTTGGTAATTGTTGGTATTGCGACTTCGCCAAGAATCGTTAAAAGTAAATCTTACATTCTAAAAGAAACTATCACTAAACATCATTTTTTGTACGTACAATTGTACAAAAAACTTAGAACTTGATTTCACTTCGTTACACAACGTCCCAAAATCTCCTCATGGAATAGACCTCTTGTTTAATTTTAGGGATTGCCTCACAAGAGAAAAAATTGTAATCTTAAAGAAGTTGCTGTAGTCACTAAATTTTCCAAGAACCTACTAATGACAATCAGTATTTGAAATTAGATTGAGTTATGTTATACCAAAGAATTCGTTGTTAGTGTTTCTGTAGATTATGAACTAGGTCCTGTTGCAAAAAAATGCAAATGTTGAAATTTAGAAATAAGTCCCCAAATAAAGGAGAGTATTATTTCTAGAAGTTACAAGTCCATACCAATACTTTGTAACAAATTCTTAAACGGAACAACAATCGTACTAAATATGGAATAATTGAAATATTTAACTTTTGCCTGATATGATTTGTAATTCTGGCTTCAATATTAATACTAAAATATTATTATTAATTACATATTATTATTAATAACAGATTGTTATTATTATTATGATTAAACTTGTTATTAATAATCATATTAATAACATATTAATATTAATAATAAGACCATAGATGAATTATATTTGAAAAAATTAATAGCTTAATATACATTTAAGAAACCAGCACACAAATAAGACAGTATGAACCAATGTTCTTCACATTGTTTTTAGTTTTCATTAAAAGTTACACAAAAACTTACGGATAGAAATAATCCACAATTCTTATGTGCATGCCATGTAGTTCGAATTCCAAACAATGCTTATTACATATTGAATAATGGGTTAAATATTGATCTACATAATTTAAAGATTAAAATATTAAAAATACAAATCCTTTTTTATTTAACAATAACTAATTGTAGGTTATGTTGCAATGTCAACCAAAACTTATCTGTGTACGTCAATAGTTTTTCTACCCATTTTCCCTTGATATATTGCGTTTTTTGTATTTTTTTAGGCAATGTCGTTATATAGTATTTTTTTAATCAATTCTAAGCAAGCCTAGTTATTTTTTGAATGTATTATGGTTTCTTTGGCAATTTTTCACTTTGATTTCGTATTTATTTAACAATAATTCAATTATTTCTAGGTTATACCAAAATGTTAAACAATATCCTTATAATTTCAAAATTTGATTACTTTTTAGAGACAAGTACAAATTGCTATACAGGGTCTATCTGGCTTTTTCCTTAAAATATTATGTTTTTAAATATTTTTTGAAGTTATGTTTCCGTGTAACTTTGTCTGAATCCATTCTAAATATGTATTACAGTTTTCTAAATATATTATGAATGTGTACGAAATATTATACAGTAAAATGATAAGGATATTGCAATTTCATAACTTATTTGAGGTTATGTTGTAATGTCAACTGAGACCTTTCTTATAAAGTTACGCTGTCTTACCATAATTTTGAAATGAATTCTGAACGTTTATAATGACTTTGTAAATGTGATTTTTTCTGTTGATTTAATTAATATATAGTAATAACTAGGTTGCATTAAATGTGAGGTGTCTTGTACATGAAAAATGTTAAAATAAATTACTAACATAAGTCTTTATCAATACTATCACTGTATGTATATGTGCATGTGTGTTTACACAGATTTATATGAATACTGACACACACACACACACAAACAAACATAAATATTTTCGTAGGATTAACTTTCGCTCTCACAGCGCATCAGGCACATATCCACATGTAAATATGATACTAATAAGCTACACGTGGCGTCTGCCTTACATTACATTTAGTGGTCATAAGACCGGTCACGCATGAACGTGATCAGACTCTATGGTAGTCACTAATACATACAACCTCATGTTGCACGTACAATCGAATTATGTGTGGGGGTGATTTGGCCCCACGGTAGTCAGTTGCAAAACTCTACATTAGTTGACGACTATAGTTAGCTACGTGATGTGCTACGGGCCCCTCACTGTAGAACTCTCAGATGACTACGTCAATGTAGGAAGCGTGTGCACCCGACTTAGTTTTCACGCACCATAGTTTTTTCAGTGCACACTTCTTGCTGTGGCTTATTGTCGTGGCAATTAATCTTAATAATCTAATAATCCAACTTACTGTCTTTCTAAATGCTGTTACAGGTATCAGAATTTTGGTCAAGCAGGAACGAAAAAAATGGTCTAAGTCTTCAAAAATGAAAAAAAAAATTTTGAAAGGCAATGTGAATTGAGTATATGTAGTAGATTGAATAAATGACGTTAGAGAATAAGAATTTGTAGTTTGAGAATAAATATAAGTGGATGGTAAATGTTATAAGGAAAAATATTTTGACCCGGGAAATTTTTCAGAATGATAGTTTTAGTCAAGAGCGTGTAAGGAAAAGTAGAAATAACTTATAAAGGGCAATTTGTATCAAACGTATATAGACAGATATAATTAACAATAAGAAAAAAATTCTTAGTTTGATAAAAGATAATTTTAGTTTTCAACGTAAAATGCGTCCAGCAAAAATAAAAAAATATTTTTATACGAAAAGTATTTTTAGGAGAATTGTTTCAGTCGAGCAAGTATGAGAACAAGTAGGAATAATTTTAATACCATAAGTTTGTAGAAAGATAGTCTTAGTCAAGCGAATATAAGAAAGAAAAAAAAATTTTACACGAAAAGCTTTTTAGAAAAATAGTTTAAGTCGAGTGAGTATGAGAAAAAGTAGCAATTACTTTAGAAATACCGATTTGGTCAACTTTGTAAGACAAAAATAGAAAAAGATTTTTATGATTTGATGATAAAGGCACTCTTACCTTTGGTGTGCCAAATTTATGGACCTTTAGTTGTTAGGAATAATTATTGGGTGGATCTTTTTCAGCGCTAATACCATTAAATATTACTTCTTTGTTTACAGACGAGTTTAACGAGCAGCATGAAATAAGTAGACGATAGCCATTACCACTATCTACTGCATCGTCACCCATAATTAACCTTACGTGGTCATCGGTTAAACATCCAGCGGTATCAACAGCAACGTCATCAAAAGTAGGTCCTGTATTACCCAATACGACTCTTTTATTGATGTTGCCATTAAACCCCACTTCTTTGTTTACGGAGAGGTTCGGCGATCATCATAATAGTTATTGGATACCATCACCGCCACCTGCATCACCACCCATAATAAATTTTAAAAGTTTACCAGTCGAAAAATCGGTGATATCTGATGTAACATTACCAATAGTTGGCTCGAATAGTGAGGTATTGCAGCCTCTATATTTATCAACTAAAAACCTTAGTCAGCAGGACAACATGCCGCCGTTACTAATTGAACTTCAAAACTCGACAACCGTCAACAAAAAAAAAAAAAAGAGTGGTATTAATAAAAAAAAGAAGAAAAAAAGAGTACGTCTGACTATTGTATAAGATTTTAATTTTGTAAGAATTACATGAAAATGAATATTTTTGTTTCTTAAAGAAATAAATGGTAAAAGAAATGATTTATCTATAAAATTTGTTTCAATATAATTCATTACCTAAAAGTTGAAAAAAAATTTTTTTTCATTCGTACTTCTAATTTATTTATGATAATTATTTCAGCTGTACTAAAATTTGTCAGCAAATTTCCATATCGTTAGTTTTTACCTTATTTTCGTCGGGTTATATGTTTGTTCAGTCCTTTTCTATCCTATCCCCCCACACCTTATAACTTTATAACCTTAAAACTATATAATTCAACACAATTTTAAAGAACTTTCTATAGTCATCTTTCAGCCGCATCTTAAAATGAGGTAAGATTATATTGGTTTTTATGTCATTTCTAGTTATATGACTATTTGCATCTTTTGTCTCAGCTATCCATACAGTGTTAAGAAAGCCCCTAATTTCTAGCACATTAGCACATTTTTACACCACCTTTCAGGTAGTACTATGACACGCTGATTTTGTTTTTTCTTTAACTTCCTAAGATCTTGTTTGTAGCCCTATTTACTCCAAAAAGATAAAAATCATATTTATTAAAATATTTTAAATAATGCCCATTGTGATGAAACAATAATTAAATAATAATTTTGCTTATTAAATACGTTTATTTATTTTTTGAGTACACTACGCAGAAATATTACGTGCAACTTCATGACCATGCTAATGTAAAGAAATTTTTTTTTATTTACTTTACATAAATAAATGTCAAAAACTTATTTTTAAACAATATTTTTTATTTCTAAACTATTGTCACGTTTTTTTTTAATACAACTCTCATTTTTTTTGCATCTTGATAACGCGACGTATAACTGACCGTGCAAAAACAGTGGTTCTTTCAAATATTATCTAATACTATAAGAATTACGACCTTGAGATTAGTTGACAGTCATTAAAAACTCTAAGACAAAAGAAAATTATTTTATGTATGAAATAAAAAGATTATAATGATGTATTTTCTATATTATAAGTTGTTTTTGGTACAAAAACTTTCTTTTCAATTTTTCTTCTGTTGTAATTTTTGCATTAAGGGGGTTATCGTAATATTTCATTTTTTTTTTAATTTTTAAAAAAAATTATGAGACACTTGTTTTATCACTACACATATCATATTAAAATTTTAAAGGAACTAGCATTGTAGTTTTTGAAAAAAAAAATCTCAAAGTTTTTCTGTTATACACGGGCTCTCATGAAGAGGTCATTGTGAGATCACTGCCAAAGATGCTTATTCTTGTATAACTCGTTTAATTTTCTGTAGATTTTCTAAAAAAAACTTATATGCTGAAATTGACTATGTTAAGAAGCATTGTCCCAAATTGCAGAAGGCCAAGCTCTGTAGCTTATGAGATGTTGTAATGTGAAGTAGCAAATTTTGCGAAAAGTTTAGTGAAAACGAAGCAAACAGATAACTAGACTTTAACTGCGCAAGCGCGAGTACATTTACTTACAAGAATTCATTGTTACGGAAAACAAAGGTTGTACAATCAGCTTGGATCTTGATGCAATAAATTTTTAGAGCGTATTGTACCACGACAACCCCATAATATTGTATTTAAGTAATTTTGTAGTTTTTAATCTTGGAACGATACATAAGCCATCAACTTAACTTTAATTCTGTATCAACACAACGATTGCTCCCACTAATTAATTAAGCTTTTTTGGTGATAAGCCTTTACAAATGTTGTTTAGAAACTTAATATACACGCAAAAAAAATGTGTACCGTGAGAGTACAGGGGTCCAGCTGATGAGAGTATAAACACGTATTAAACGCATACAGTACAGCTGTCTGCTCGCAGCTATCCCAACTTTAGACTCATACAGTTCAGAGCAACGCAACGCTATACTGTAGAGGTCTAGGGAGGGGGCTGTCTGAGCCAGCGCTTAGAACGTATACGTTTCAAACACGAAGCTCGAGCTGTAACTACCGCATTATAGTTACGGTGTATATAGTCAGCTCCTGCTATATGTACATATGTCTGCCAGACAGCACGTCTGTAATCACTGTATAGATATATGTATATATATATATATATATGGGACATTCCACGTAAACGCAAACGCTTAAAAAATAGATTTTGCTTTTATCTTGCCCAATCGATAGTACTCATCAAGAAAACAATCCCCTAATTTTTTCAGATTTATTGACCCACCTCATGACCATCAGTGACGATCACAAAATCGGAGTTTTTCTCTCTAGACCGAAAATCATTATTTTTTCTTTGGAAAATTAACAAAAAAAAGTACAATATAGGGGTGGTTTTCAATATATTTTTTTGCGGAGATTAGGATAAAAATATTGAAAAAATGTTTGGGGCTGGTTTACACCCCTAAATTGCAATTTTCAAGTTTAAAATCGAAATTTCGAAAAGTATACCATGATTTTTTTTTATTTTTTTTTATTTTTTTTTATTTTTTAACTTTTTTGATCCCCTTTCAACTCGTCAAAGTCGCATAATGGGCATCACCCGTTCACTTGCCCAAAACAAAGGTTTAGGGCAAAACTCCATGAATTTACCATTATATCTTGTTGCATAACACAAAAATAATTGAGTTTGGTATGTATTCCTACGTTTTTAGGGTCGTTGATTACGAATCAAGGGTTAAATTTTCAAAAAACAAAATGGTGGATCTTATATGGTGGCTAATTTTTGTAAAATTCAAAAATTCTTAAATTCTTAAAACACTACTGTAATTTACATCAAATTGTACATAAAGAATGTATTTTAAATATTTTTTATTAAAGTCGCCGTTACAGAGAAAAAAATTAATAAGAATTTTATTTTTATAATTCATAAATTATTACCGGTCAATTGAATCTTTAATAATACTAGAGAATTTAGAAATACCATTTCATAAGGCAGGAGTCAATCAGTGAGGAAACGGCTTTACAAATTAATTCCATCATAAAAAGTAGATACATGTGTTCCTACAAAAAATACAACAGATTGCCAAATCTTCATTTGAAATTCTTAGACTCAAAAGTTTACGATGAAATAAAAAAAAAACTAAACAAAAGATTTTCAAATAATTGTAGGATTAAATCTCTCCAAAAAAAACACTGTCTTATTGTTTTAGAAAATGGTAACGTGCGTGCAAAACCACACTCTGAGTCAGGCCATTATGAAGATTTTAAAATTTTGTAGTTTTGTTGAGTTTGTTTTTTGGTTTAAGAAATACCATTTTTTATTTGTGATTCAAAATAAAAATGTTGATCAAATTTTTCTTATAAGATGCCACTTAAGTTTTTTTTTGTTTAATTCTACAATAAAAAAATCTTCAATTACTAGTAAATAAGAAATAAAAGAATAAAACAAAGAATAAACATCTTTAATTTTTTATTTAACCATTCCTCATTTATTTTTCTTGCACACATACAACAAATATATTTTCGAAACAAACCCACATTATATTAAATAAATTTTAGAATACAGATGGCTTGAATGTAGAGTCTGATATTTTTTGGTTTAAAAATTAAACTTTAAATTTGCAATTAGTGTCAAAAATGACAAAGTTAATATTCGGTCATAAAAATGAATCCTTACTTGTCATGAACAAATTACCAAAATCGTAAATCATGAATACATTAACTATTATTAAAGAAAATTTAATAAATTTTTTTCTCTGTAATGGCGACTTTAATAAAAAATATTAAAAATACATTTTTTACGAAGAATTTGATGTTGATTACAGTAGTATTTTTAAAATTTTAAAATTTTTGAATTTTACAAAAATTAGCCATGATATTGGATCCGCCATTTTGTTTTTTGAAAACTTAACCCTTAATTCGTAATCAGCGACCTCAAAAACGTAGAAATACATACCAAACTCGATTATTTTTGTGTTATGCAACAAGATATAATGGTAAATTCATGGAGTTTTGCCCTCAACCTTTGTTTTGGGCAAGTTAACGGTAGATGCTCATTATGCGACTTTGACGAGTTGAAAGGGGATCAAAAAAGTTAAAAAATGAAAAATAAAAAATAAAAAAAATTATGGCATACTTCTCGAAATTTTGATTTTAAACTTGAAAATGGCAATTTATAAATTAATAAAAGCAAAATCTATTTTCTGAGCGCTCGCGTTGACGTGGAATGTTCCATACATATGTATATATATATATAAATATATATATAAATATATACCGTAACCATACATTGGGCAGTTACAGCTCAAGCTTGGAGGTCGGAACGTAGACGTTCCAAGCGCTAGCTCAAACTGCCCCCTCCCTACATTTCTACACTACAGCGTTGCTTTGAACTGTACGAGTCTAAAGTTGGGATAAATGCAAGCAGACAGCTGTACTGAATGCGTTTAATGCGTGTTTATACTTTTTCAAGCTGAATCCCTATACTCTCACGGTACAAATTTTTTGTGTGTAGTTTATCTACTGCAAACTCCATTGACTTTTTTACAATTTTTACAAGGTTAAGAGACATGCACGAAAAAACTTCTGAATTTCAATTTCTTAAATTCATTAAAACAAGTTTTATAATGTTAAACTTAAAAAACAGATTTGTAACAATAAAGATGTCATGCATTTTTATTACAGCAACTACAGATAGTATACTTATTGTTATTTTTACAGAAATCAAATCAGTGTAACTTTTATCATGCAGAGATATCTTTTTTTTGAAAATACCTAAAAATGAAAAAATAAACAAAATGTCCTTGTTTACATAAGCAAACTTCATTATACAAGTTCTACAACTTCATGAAAATTTTGTAAGTTAAATACTTTGTTTCATTTGAATTTTTATTTGTTATATATCTAAGATCTTTGTCTTACTTGCTTTATATGAGCATATATTTTTTCTATCTACTAATTGAAAATTTTCAAATGTAACGGAATACACAACATTTTGGGTTCTTTAAATACGTAATCACTTTGTTCTTAAAAGAACATATCCTGCAACTACAAAAATCTGTTCTGAATAGTCAATGGAAAAAATTTTGTAACAGCCATAATAAGAATTTAAATCACGACAAAAGAAGTCACTAATTCTGATGTGAATAGTAATGTAAATACATATTTAAACTTTGTCGTATAACTTGAAGATTTAAAATATATTATGATATGGAAGATGCTAAAAATATAGTATAGAAACACATTTTATATTAGGTACTTGGAAAAGACAGACTCCTAACTCTTCCAAAATGACTTTTGGAAAAGATACGCTTAAAAGTTATAAAAGTCAACATTAAATGGGTACAAATATTAGGGCACTGGTCAATGTTATAAGAGGGGCCTAATTCTCTTTGTTTTGTGTATATCTTGATGAAAATATAATGATATTACTTACCTCCACAACTTCATTTCTACTGGAAACTTCCTGACTCACTTAATTTTTTTTGTTTCACCAAGAGTCAGCCTCAGAAAGTTAATACGACTAACATTAAACAAGAATCAAAGGCGCCTCATATATTTGATCAATGTGCAAAAGAAAACTGTGGAAAGGTACAAGCACCTGATTATAAGAATATTATATTAAAAAAAAAAATAAAAAACGGAGAACAAGTGAGGTCAAACCACTACCTCCTATCCGGTATAAAAGACTAACTCATTTTCAAAAGCCATTTAGAAATAAAACATAAAAATAAGCAAGAAGTCATTGATATGCTTAGAAAAAGTAAAAATAATTCTTTAAGTAAGAGTCCTCCTTCTTTAAGTATGAAAAAAATTTGCTCGCAGGTGACTACATTAAAAAAATTAACGCCAATATAAACAAACATAACGTTTGCGTTGCCAGACACTCCTAATAAAGTTTAGCTAAAATGTCATCTGAGAGGTCATCTGACATATTAGCTACTACGCCATGTAGATACGTCATCTGTAACTTAACTGAAACCTTTGTAATTTATGATAAACTGGTAAATTATGCAACCTATGACCTTCTAGGGTGCAAATATGGCGTTATCATTTACACGATGCATTGAAAAACTCACCTATCAAAGCATAAACTTCTAATTTTTATTATTAAACATTTTGAAGAAAGTTCAGAAAACATATCAAGTGACATTTGCCACCTGATATACGAGTATAAGCTAACTTTCATATCACCTGACGCGTCATCTACAATTGTTCTTAGAATGTTAAGTAATAAAAATAAAATTTTAAAAGAATTTAAATGTATTTTTTTCAATGCACCATTTAGAAGTTAAAGCTGTATTTGTACATTTGAGAGTCATAAGTTGCACAGTTCAACAGATTAATATCAATTTTAATGTTTCCAGTAATGTGACACATGATATACTGACCTAAAATATTAGCTGAAATGTCAAATGATGTCTTCGATGATAAATTAGATGACGTTTTATGGGAGGGGAGCACCAACTGAAGTTGACACAGATACATCTGACAACTGAACATGCGCTATGAGTGAGAAACTTATTTTAATTAAGAGCTACACAAATGACGTCCAAACGTTTTCATGATTAAATGCTGCGAAGAGTCATAACCTTATTAAAATGAGTCACAATATGAAATCTACGGGTCAATTATCAGAGAATGATATATCACGATGTCAAATTCTACCAAGTATTCAGAGTTATAGTGTACACATTACAAAAAAGTACGATGAGTTACTAATCGAGTATGGAAGTAAAATAGCATGCAGTTTACGTGGACTACAGCATAATTCAATAATATACCGTAACTTTGACATTTAGAGAAATTTAAACTAACAATGATTACTAGCCCGCAACGTATCAAGCACTTATCAGACTGTTTTGTGTCAGAAAACAGCTCTGCCATTACAAATGCAATTAAAAAAACACCAAACATCGGAGAACCTGTTGCAGTTTATGTTGCATCCAACTGTTGCTTAAAATGTTTTTACTCTCGTTATAAATGTAACTTATACAATTATATGAATTAAGGAAAATAATGCAGCAATGGCAAAATTAACCAAAAATTCGTAAGGTGCATCCAAAACAACTATAAAAACGTTAATCAAGAGTTGCAGCTGTATCACATGGTTACGCCAAAAGACATAACATAGTAACAACAACTTGTCATGATGACATTATAACCACCTTTAAATAGGTCTCAAATAATGTGGTCTGCTATTACAGTTTATTATTGGATAAACTTACAAATGCATCGTATTAAAGATTAATAAAACTCACTTTCTGCTCTTGAGAAATTAGAAATCAGTGCCATTCTGAGAATGTTCAATGTATCTTACTTGACGATTAGCAATACTGAAACAAAATCAACTTTTTTTGCCTAGATCTTAAAACTTGGTGTTATTTTGACCTGTAACATAAGTGAAAAATGTAGATTGAGAGATAAAAAGTTGATGTACCTGTATTTGATACAAGTATTTGCAACAACAGTAATGTTATGAGTGATAATGACAAAGTAAAATGAGTAAAATAACGCGTTGCACTCTTTCTGTCGTCTGTTGCTCAAGCACAGTGCATGTCAGTTTAGAATCCTGCAAGCATTTTCGTAGTTTTATAAAAAGTTATGTTTGCAATTAATATTATTTAAATTTTCTTAAATATTATCAATCCTAATCCTTTTTAACTAATCTATAAGTCTTACCTATACTGTAAGTCAAAACTGTGCTTTGACTTCAATATGAAAGCAAAATTAGTTATGCGATTATTTCCTTCTTTACATAAACAACTATATAACTTTTTTGTGAATTTACTCCATTTTAATAAAGTAAGAATGAAAAGATAGATAAAAAAGGTAAAAACTTTTCAAATTTTATTACCATGCAGTTTAGCAATTATAAAATGACAAAGTTCAAGTAGAGCATTGTTTGCTACGCAGTTTTTTGCGGAATACAAAAATACTGCTTCCAAATTAACTCTTAATCGTAACGTGTAACCAAAGTTCTTCTATGAGCATGACTAATGCTTATCAAATTTGAACTGTAAACGATTTAGTGTTTGCAGATATATTGTGAAATAGATGGATGCACAAAACTATAAGAATTTTGTTTCAAGCAGAAGAAGATTGTTTAATAACAAAGAATAAAAATTATTCGACACATCTTATACGAATTAACAGAAAAGTTGCTACTGAAGAATTATGTTAACATTTGACAAAACTTTTAGTCATAACATGTAAATAATAATTTGGCACAATGAGGAGTTCTTAACTATCTAAGAACTAAATCAATATTTCACTTTTGTATGAAGTTTGAATTAAACATCATAATTATTACGTTTTCTTTACTATTGACTTCACCTTTTACGTACACATTAACATTTTTGTCACCTTTGTCATTATAATTTTTAAATAAATCTTCATACGCTATATTGTTCTCAGCTAATTTTCTCATTAATGCCTTAAAAATTACTAAATCAACATTTTTTACATTGAGCTTTAACTAAACGTTATTATTACTACGTTAGCTGCACAATTACCTTCTCCTTTCAGGGACACATTACACTTTTTTTGCCATTATCCTTATATTTTATTATGAATCTTCACATGCAATATTATTCTAAGCTGGTCTTTTTACTTTTTTTTTTATTTTTTTTTTTTACTCGCTCTTCAAGTTTTTGATTAGTGAACTACATGAATGCAGTACCAACCTTTAAAGAGCTTCGTTTTTCCTACGGGTCTGGTGACCCCCTTGTTACCTGAGAAATTGTGTTTTTATACTCATGTCATGTTTAAAGAACTTCGTTCTTACCATGGGTCCCATGACCCATTTATCGCTCCTGGTTTTTTGTTTTAATTGCCTTTATATTTTTTTAATTTATTTAATTTTTTGTTTTTATTCCTTTTTTACTTTTATTTCATTTAATTTACTTTTTTTTCATTTTTTTTGCTCATATTTTATTTCTTTTTTGTTCATATTTAATTTTAATACTTTTTTTTCTCATTTTTCTATTTATTTTTATTCTTTTGTAATTCCTTTATTTCATTTCTTTGTTTATTTTCTTATTGAATCTTATATTTTTCATTTCCGTTTTTTGTTTTTGTCATTTTTCATTATTTTTTTTATATTTCATTTCATTATTTTTTAATATTACATTTTATTTGTTTATATTTCATTTCATTTCATAGTTATTTTTTTTTCATCTTATGTTTCTTTTTTTTTACAAATACATAATACATAAATAGATAATTTATCATAAATTAAACGTTTAATCAGTAAATGCATATAAAAATGAAATATTATAGTTACGAACCACACAATAAGTACAATAAACCGAGTTTCTATAGTCGGCAGCGCTTGTAGCAGAGTAGGTAAGGTACAAGACTCATATGCAGGAGGTCGAGGGCTCAAATTTCTGATGTAAAAAGTGTTTTTATTTTTTTTTTTTTTTTAAGAATTGTAAAAAAAAAAATTTTTAAGCTAAAGAAAAATTATTGTGAGAAAATAAAATTAAAATTTGTTTAAAAATTAATTGCTTGGGAGTGTGAGGGGGAATGGTGGGCAAAGGTGTGCAGAAGAGTAACATGGCACGGTTGGCAGATATACATATATAGTGGGGGGAGGGAAGGTGTGTAGAGAACAGTAGGTGAGGGGGACGGGGGAAACTTGAGAGGAAGAGATTTCGGGTAAACCACTTCCGTTTCAAAAAATCTGTCGGTTTTAAAATTCCAGCCCCCCGAGTACGTGACAAAGAACTTCGTTCTAAAAATTATTAACAATACCAATAGGTGAGCTCAAAGTTTCGAAGAAATACCCTTGTTTTTAACTTTAGTTCAGTAGAATTTTTCAGGTGATGTAAGAGTAAAATTAAAGCTATCTACAAAAGAATTAATTAAGTCTAGTTGTTATCTCACCAAGCAAAATACCGAAACCCACAGCCAATTATTGGTAGTGCATAAAACATAGAGTTGGGAGTCGTGCAGCTTGGTATCTCAGCTACCAGCAACGCTACTCTCTAATAGACAAGTGACTTATATCGAACTCCATCCCGATCCACCAAGATTAACGAGTGCCACCAATAAAAAGTTGTTCCTAATGCTAATGTCCCCAGTGAAGTACTAGGAGACGTGTCTAGCCAGATCATAATTTACTCTTGCATATAGGGGTTTAATAACAATTCTTCCAACTGTCCTTGGGCTATCAAAGCAGATTTTACTTTAACAACCAGGCAAGAAAAACAACCCTAAGATATTTGGGCAGCCATAACGGCCTTATTATCAGTGGTCGTCTTAACGGCATACCCACAGAGAAGGTATTCTCTTGAACTTATTTTCCGATGATGAGTGGTGGGTTATTTCAGAAACAACCCAAAGACGAGGTATCCTTTTTTCAGCAGCATCCCTACCTTTAGCATGGTCTTAGTACATAGAGAATCTGATGGTAAAAGTCAACCTATCCACAGCCAGTTCTCCATCATCAAGAATAATAATAAAGAATAGCTATAAGTCTTACCACTGGCTCTTTCTATGGACATTATAAGTATGAACGTTCGCTACAACCTTACAACTATAAAGAAAAAAATAACTGTAGTAAACGGGACAGTCTCTAATAAGCAAGCATCACGAACCCATCTTAAATCACCAAGACAACTGAGTCCACCAAAAAAAAGGTGCTTAGACACCAACAACTCTAGCATAATACCAGGAGACGTTGGTAAACAGCTTTACAACTAGGTCCAACGCTTTAGACCTTGGAGTTTTTTTTCTGATTAATCTGGTGCTACAAAAACATGCCAGAAAAAATTGCCCTGAAGTATGGAGTTCTCGAAACCTTAGTCAAGAAAGAGTTTACCTTAAAAACTTCTTGTTCTTTGAAACGCAAATGAATGTCAAACTACTTTGCCAACAAATTAATAAGAACTCAATAAAGCTAAAAAAAAACAGTCTTTACGGCTTACAAAAGTATCAACCATGATAAACGTCCTAAGAGGTCAAATTAAAAGGAATACTCCGAATGCATTTGTGCTTAACGTGATGTTGTAACACGTTAGCCGGGGATTACGACTAACGTGTGTTTATTTTAATTTATAACTTTATCGGGGATTTATAAAAGGGGATTCGGGAGGAACTGGATATTGCCAGTCTTGTGCAGAATTGTGTGCAGCAATGAGTAGTGCAGTGCAGCTATCGTGATTGAATAGCTTTTTTTTAATCGTGAACACTCACTACCTTGACACTGGGGCACGACGCTATCATGGCTGCACTTGACGCTGCCTAAGCCGAGACACTACAATAAATCTCACTTAGTGACTAAATGCTCGTTTATTATAATTGAATCTTAACTGTTATTGAATTTACACTTGTAGCACACGGCACACCACAACGGCGACGATTCCGATGCTGTGGCTTACTGTCGTCACAGATTCGTAAACAAGGTGTCGTTCACCTAGTACTCGCGATAGGAGATTCAGGCTGACTCTATAATATTATACAAGAGAAGGGTAATGAGGGACGACTACTCTCACGCACTCAATGCACTACACCTACACAGTATACATTTACCTACCGGACTACTGCTCCAGAGAAGCACTTAACGATGCTCCTGGCGATGCTATGAGCGTCGAAGGCACCGGGATGACGGTGTGAGGGCTGGCTCGTGTGTAAGTGTGTGGCGCTGAGGTCTCGGCTGTGCAACGTCACGGCAATTCAGTAGGCGAGAGTCTGCGGATGCCGTACCAAGCTGCTCGGGTGCTAACCTCGCAACGAGCTCAAGTGTCTGTCCTTGTCTCGCCACGCAGGCGCACCGTATGCTATGCGGCCCAGAACACACTATCAGCCAACAACGCACTACACATAGGCCACCTCTATTACATTCCTGCTTCCGGAACACCAACACACCGATAGCTGCCATTCGCATATTCATTTCGTCAGTAGTGCACGCACACATCTCCAAGGTACTGGTATAGGGTGATGGAAGGAGAGTCAGACCGAGCCCTATAGTCAGTTTCAATGCTACGGCATACGGGCCTGATACCGGAATTCCGTCCGCTACAGCAAGCCACATGCCAGAGGGAAAGAGCTACCTCTAAGACTCTCACCATTTATTATCGGTGACGAGGATTCCGTGACGTGTTTGGATGTACATCAAACTCGCCACGTCACAATGTATACAATTTTTGGCTTCAAAAAACTGACGGAGAATGCCTGTCAAAATTAAAGCAGCAGCATCTAAATCGACTAATAAATAATTTATTAGGTAAGAGATCGGCTTTTCATTAAAACCCTCACAGTAATTTCCCAAATTATTTAAACTTTTAAGTAGGAAAAATATGTAATTTCATTTTTGCGGCAATAAAGAATGTAGAAATTCAGTTCCAGGACTTTATTGCTCTGATAGTGAAGTTGTCAGATAAAAAAAAAATTTTCAACTATAAATATTTTTTAAAATTTAAATATTTACAGCTTAAAAAAAGCCTTTTTGTAGATGACAGGGGCGAACCTGTGAATCAACGGCTCTTTGGGGCCAACGATTATTGTATGGCATAAGGAACGCACGTTACTTTTTAGCATAATTATATTTTCCTTACTTTTTACAGCTTATGATTTTACCAAACAAAATGTATGGATTCCAAACAAGGATGTTCTTAATAAGAAAAATTTTGTTTTGAAAAGTGTTCGGAATAGATGTAAAATTTTAAGCTAAAAACGTTTTGCATAACATATTAATACACTAAGCTATTCTGTCTAGCAAGTTTTGGTAAAACCAGGATGGGGGGTGGGCGTTTGTTATATATACACTGAAAAGCATAAGAGCGATGTATTATAAAATCAAAATCCCTTATTTCATAACATAGATAATAATATCTGTATTATTGGAATAACCGTATGGGTGCTAGGATAGCACGTCAGTCAGACAGTTAATTTATTTCTTACAGTTTAAACTTTAAGACTTAATTAATTAATCATAAAATAGTATTAAAAGACATTTTTGAAGAATTGTATAAAAACAGCAATACGAAAATCTTTTTGAAACACAGTCATCTACACACCATGTGAAAAAATTAATTGTCAATGCAGTTTTTGTAAGCTCAAATTTATTTTCATAAACATATGTAAACAGTAGCTGTAAAAAAAAAAAAATCAGTTGACACTGGGTGATTGGGTATTCAATTGGAACATTATACTTTTATATAATTGTATGGCAGATAATATAATTATAAACTTACCTCTTTTAAAACAATATTGTGTACAATGGTGCTCCAATTATCGTTGAAATGAGTACACCTACGTTAGTTGGGTGTAGTTTTAATAAATATTTAAATACTTACTAACTAAACAATTATAAACAACGTATTACATCTTAATTTAAAATGAACATGTATTCGGAGGCTGATCAGTCAAGTCATGATGAAAGAGATTATTGAGATTTAGTTAGGTCTTATATTTGACAAGTTGGTTACTCACCTCAAAATTAATGCGAATCAACCTGCTGTTGTATCAGACTTTTATAGCAGTAATGACATTTGCATCTAATATCAATATAATAGTATTCTACTCTAATGAGTGAAATAAAGACTAAATTGCGTTTTTCTGTAAAGACAAAAATTTTATTAATAACAAACTATGTACAGTCATTACCTTATTATAATATAATTATTACTGAAATTACAAACCTGTAAAGACAAAAAAACAACATTTAAAGCCTTTACTCAGGTCTGAATATTTATTTTAGTGGAAATCAACTCTTTTCAATCTTCTATTTGACATATGCCACATAACCTCACATTCCCGCTATTTTAACGAATTGACACTCCATGACAGTGACCGTCCTGAAGATGTCACTGTCCCTTTTGACGTCTATAAAACTCTGTGGTTTAGGCGGCAAATTCAAATGGTTAAGGAAAGCGATAATACTAATGTTGTGCTTTTCTTTACATCTCCCACCGTTGGAGAGAACAATTGCAAGCTGTTGTTCGATTATACATTAACACTCGGAGATACGGGAGATAGCTTCGTGACATGGTAGAGATTAGATTCTGCCTTTTTGTGTCCGGCCTCAACTTCATAAATTGAAGTGGAAATCCTCTTTAAGATTTTATACGGTCCAATCCTTAGTTCATCCATTTTCTTCCGATTTAATCGATTTCCATTTTTGACATAAACACTATCTCCGACTTTGAATTTATATTCCTCCCTATGTTGATCATAAATTGTTTTATTATATTTGTGTGACTTTATTGAATTTTCGAGGGCTAATTTTCTATCTCGTTCCAAATCCACGTTTGTGCATCTTGATTTCAATTCAGGTGGCAGAATATCCATGGATTCACCTTCTAAAAGGTATTTTGGAGTAAACTTTGTAACTGTATGTTCAGTCTCGTTATATTTTTCTACACATCTTTGTGCAGCTGTTGTCCATGCTATCTTCTTGTCTCCTTCATTTATTTTACATCTTATCCTGTTGACTAATGTTTGATTTAGCCTTTCATTAAGTCCGTTTGAAAAAGGTGCATCCACAGCTGTGAAGACTATTGTAATGTTATTCTGTTTTAGAAATTCTTTAAATTCCTTGGAATTTATGCCAGGGTATTAATCTGATAATATCATGTCAATATCATAGCTCTGTGTAACATTCTTTACTAGCTTAATAAAGTCATTTGAGCTTTGATTTCTTGATGTCAGAATGTAAGCATATCTTGTGAAATGATCAACCAGAAGATGCAAGTATTTTTTTGTTGACCGGGTACCTCCAAAGCCTCCAATGGTGTCAATTGATATAATTTCAAATGGGCGTGTTGCTGGACCCAATTGTGACATCAAGCCAAACTTCGGTTTTCTTCTTGATTTGTTTTTTATACAAATTTCACATGCATCACATATTTGCTTAATATTTTTGATGATATTCTTTGCTGTGTAGAATGGTGTAATTTTGTTTATTATTTGGGTTCTTCCAATATGACTATACGTGTCATGGACATCCTTAATTAATGTTTTGCTAAGTTCTTCTGATAATATGATTTTATTTCTTTTCTTATTCTTTTTGTAGTAAACTCCATTCTCCAGTAGGTATTTGGATTTTTCATTTTGTACATCTAAATTTGAGTGTTGGTCATTTTTGATATCTTCTAGGTATATTAGATTCACAACTTTTAAAAAATCATCCATATTATCACCAGATTCTAGGACTGGATTTCTGCTTAAGCAGTCTGCTTCTTGATTCGATTGTCCTGGATTATATTTTATCTTAAAATTGTATTGGGATAAGTAATACGTCAGATCGCCAAGTTCTTCATCAGTTCTAGCCTTGATGTTCATATTTTCTAATGGTTTATGATCTGAATATACCACAAATTTTTTTTCCATAAGCCAGTGTTGCCAGTATTTCACGGCTTCTTTTATCGCCAGACATTCTAGGTATATGGCCTTCTTTTTCTTTTGAGTTTCTGTCAACTTTTTAGAGAAATAAGCTACAGGTTTACAGACTCCGTTATTATCTTTTTGTTTCAAGACAGCTCCTACTCCTTTAATACTAGCGTCTGTGTAGATTAAAATCGGTTGTTCAGGGTCAAATATTCTTAGAATTGGTTTCGAACATAGTAATTCTTTTATTTTCTTAAATGATTCTTGACATTCTGTGGACCATGTAAACTTTACATCTTTCCGTAATAAGTTGTGTAACGGGTCTAATATAATTGCACTGTGTGGTACAAACTTATGGTGAAAGTTGACTTTTCCCAAGAACTGGCGTATGTTTTTTCTTGTTTCTGGAACTGGGAAGTCTTTAACAGCTGTTAAATAATCTTTGAGAGGTCGAACTGAATTATTTTCTATTACGTGTCCTAAATATTTGGCGTAATTCTTTGCAAAAATACATTTCGTAAATTTCATTCTAAACCCTTCTATTAGTATAGCTTCAAGCAGTCTGGATAGATGTTGCATGTGTTCATCAAAAGTTCTGGAAAAAATCAGGATGTCATCTATAAAATTTACTGCAAATTCTGAGAGTTTGTACTTTCTTATTATATTACTCAAAATTCTTTGAAAGATAGCTGGTGCTGTCTTTAAGCCAAATGGAAGGCAAGTCCACTGAAAATGTCCTTCCTGTGTAACAAATGCAGTTTTACACCTATCTTGAATTTTCAAAGGAATTGACCAGAATGCTGAGTTTACATCAAATGTAGAAAAGTATTTGCAGTTGACAGTTTTCACCATTAAATCCTTAATTAAGGGAAATGGCTGCGATTGTGGTATAACAATTTTGTTCAACTCTCTGAAATCGATACAAAGTCTTGTTTTTCTCTCGTCTTCCTTCTTATATGCCAGGGTAACCGGAGCAGCGAATGGGCTATAGGATTCTTCAATCAAATTTTTCTTCAATAATTTTGATACCTGATTTTCTATTTCTTTTCTATCCTCAGCGGAACACCTGTATGGACGTTTGTAACAATATTTATCCACCATCAAGTCTATGTGGGCTTCATAGTCTCGTACTGTGCCGACGTCGTATTTATCCTTAGCAAAAACTGGGTTGTATTTTTCTATTAGTTTATCTATTTCCATTCTTTGTTCATTGTCCAGGTGGTTTTTTTTTATTTCAAATTCATCTAAATTTATATGTTCATTGAAGTTCACTTCACATGTGTTAAAATTATTTGATGAAACATATTTCTCTCTCTTGTCACCATTTAGGGACTTCTCTTCTTCTGCATTGTGACATTGTTGGATCTCCAATTCTTTATTCTGCATTAGTTTGAATTTTTTAATTAAATCTAAGCCAATCAGAAAATCATAATGAAAATTCTCATTGTCAACAATGAAAACATCCATCATTCTTTCAATATTAAATATTTTTATTTTTAGGGTTACCATACCTTTTGTTTTTTTCGCACCATTTATAGTTTTCAATTTTGCTGTTTGTTTCTCATTTATTTTCTCTTTTTCTTGGATTTTTAATAATTTTGCATTAATTAATGACACATTTGATCCTGAATCATAAATTCCAGAAACTTGTAAAGTATCATTTAATAGCAATCTTACTTGTATTAATGGTGCTACTTCAAGTTTTTTGGATTCTCATTATTTAATTCAACTTCTAATTCAGAGTTATTAATACTTCTCACTACAGCTTTTTGATTTTTATCTTTAAACCAGCAATTTTCCTCAGAATGGAAGCGTTTCCCTTTTTTCTCTGTCATACAGATTTGGCATGGTTTTTTTTCTTCAATTTTTTTGTTCTTTGTATCAGAATGTGTGTAGGTTTTTCTTTCATATTTATTCTTCACAACAAGATGTTCCAACTTTCCTAACTCATTGTAGAGATCTTCTGTTTCTTGTAATGTTTCTCGGTCAATCTTATCGGTCAGATAATTAGGTAGGCCTGATGCTATGAGGTCTATAAGTGTTCCAGTATCTATTGACTTCCTCACTTCTAATAATAATTTTTCTTTTTTTAGTGCATACTCAAGCAGCGAGCCTGTTTGATATTTGAAAGCAAGCGCATATCTGATAGGTGACCAACCTTTGTTTCCAAATGTATCACAGAAATTTTTCTCCCATTTATTCCACTCTGATTCAATTGTAAATTTTAATATCATACAGCTGTACCAATCTAAACTGGAGTATTCTAAGAAATTTTTTAAAATCTCAATTTTCTTTTTGTCATCATCAATATGGAAACGTTGACACTCCTTGTTGAATTCCTTGATCCATTGGTGAGCATTTGCATTTCTACCAGAGAATTTCTCGATCATAAAATCCTTTGAAATTTTCCCTAAATTCTGAGTTTCAGATTTAACCTGTTTTTCTTCGAGTAAATTTTCCAGTAGTTTTTCAAAATTTTGATTTGATTCACTGGGTGAAGTTTTATAATCATTTGTATTTTCCGTAATCTCTTCTAGGTAGATATCATTGGATTGTAAATTTTGTTCTTCGTCCAAATATATTTTTGCTATGTCCTCCGTTAATGTTATCCATATTTTCCTTGTTTGATGAATTTTAATTAATGTTTTCCTCACCTTGGCATAGTAAGGAGTTTTTGTAATTGCTTGATGTAAACTTGCAGGTTGATATTCGACCGGTATATCAAAATTTTGTTCATCAGTCGTACCTATTGAGGTTATGCAAATAATGTTTGATTTTCCATCTGGCGAAGTTTTCACAGTGAAATCAAACCTCAACTTCTCCATATTTCTTGATAATATTGCAGAAAATGTTGTTTTATAATAGTATTCTAGTCTAATGAGTGAAATAAAGACTAAATTGCGTTTTTCTGTAAAGACAAAAATTTTATTAATAACAAACTATGTACAGTCATTACCTTATTATAATATAATTATTACTGAAATTACAAACCTGTAAAGACAAAAAAACAACATTTAAAGCCTTTACTCAGGTCTGAATATTTATTTTAGTGGAAATCAACTCTTTTCAATCTTCTATTTGACATATGCCACATAACCTCACATTCCCGCTATTTTAACGAATTGACACTCCATGACAGTGACCGTCCTGAAGATGTCACTGTCCCTTTTGACGTCTATAAAACTCTGTGGTTTAGGCGGCAAATTCAAATGGTTAAGGAAAGCGATAATACTAATGTAGTGCTTTTCTTTACATCAATACGAAGGATTATGTCTCATACTTTTTTAAAGTTCCTTACGTATTTACAGACGTAAAACTACTGTAGATAATGATGCTCTTAAAAAAACAGAACTAGTTGCTCACGCCTTCTTCCATCTATTTAAAAAAATACGATATGAACTAAATGGTATAAAAATTGACAAGCGTAAAAATGTTGGATGGACAACTTAAGAAATAGGATGAATATTCTTTCTTCGCAGTAAGTAGTTGAATACTCAAAAATGCTGATTAGATAGACATTAAAAAGAAGATATCGATTACTAAGGGTCATTCTTATTTAAAACTATCAACACCTTTAAGTATGATACTTGGTTTCACTAAGGACGATTACAAAGCAGCGATTTATGCAAAACATAAATTAATTTATACGAGATCAAGAAATGATGTAAGTACAACCACATAAAGAGTTAACGACTAAAATTTAAAAAAGTGTAAGCTTGCATTGACATCGGTTGAGTGGATTATGCCTTACATAACTACATTATCCTAAACTGCCAAAAACTTCTAGACATGTGTGGATTACTAAAACTTTTAATCAGTTAGGAAATAGTTGTTTTGTTATTTTTGGCCTCTAAAAAAAGCAAAAAATTACTTTGATTTTAATGTCAGTCTCTTTGATCATAGTACTATCAGCAACATAAATCTTTTTTTAAATTTATTGTACCATCCTTATGAAAATTTTAATTTTGATATAAATAGAAATCGCTTTTTTATTATTTGATTCGTATGAAAATTTTAAAGCATTAGCATACAGGAAAAAGCCAGAACCGATGTTGAATAAAACCGATTTTATCACATGCCTTTTATTGTGATTCACTACTCTAAGCAAAATCAGGTTTTAAAAAGCGCCCCAGTTATCATGAGCTTGGATATTAAGGCACGAGAAAATTTTCCAAAAAATATGTCTGCTTACTGTCTCATTCTACGTCATCATGACGTGAACCTCGTGACGTTACCGCTTGAGTCGTCCCCGTCGTCCTCACTACTGACCACCCAAGCGTCCTTAAGTTATTTACTACCAAGAGGTCTTGCTTTTTGGTCTAGATTTCTTAAGAATTGTAAGTTTTGACATGTCAGCGTAGTATGGTGTTATAAGAAAATTAATTAAGTTACCTTCCTGATTCATAATGCATACTAAAGAGTGATCTATAGTTTAAACAGCAACAGGTTAAAAATTATTTGCTTTAGAACTTAAGCAATCTTGTTTTCCGATGGTATAAAGCGCGAGAGATTTCGTGAATGGCATAAGCTTCTTCTACGTTTAGATGGGCAGTACTTGGATAACTACACTTAGATATTAATGTATTAAACTTAAGAATATAATTAGGTAACAATAATCGTTAGTACTAGTATCTCTAAGAACTCATTCAGTAGAGCTTAGAAGATGGTCTATAAAATCTTTTGGGCTAAAGTCAACAGTATGACTGCATGTCATAACACTGTAAAGAGTATTATTTTTTAGTTTGATGATAATAGCTGTATCATTGGGTTGCAGTACGTTGATCGAAAATGACTAAATATCTTCAGTTTTGTAGCTGCTGGTTGATAAAAAAGTCAGATGATCGTCCACGTTAAATTAAGTATTACCCTTATCCGTATTGAGAATTAAATAAAATGTTTATTGTTCTACTAGATCAAAAATGCAGTTAGGTGCTAGTAACAACTTATTAGGAGTAAAACATTGTTCTACGAGAGCATATATTTATGTAGACTGATAATGATCTTTTTGACGGAGAAAGCTTAAGCAAAGATAGCCACAGTTTTATGTATCAAAGTCTTGAAAACTTTCATCATTGTAATTGACAAAACTAACTCTAGAATAAAGCAGTCTAAAAATTGATGGCGATAGGTCACTAAAACTATTGAAATATCCAATGTTATTGCCTCGCTTTTTTAAGTCAACCCAGCAAGTACCAGGGCCATCCTTATCATCTAGATTGACAATCACTGGTTTGGAACAACGTGGGCTATCGGCTGCAAAAGACTTTTTTTATGAAAACTTCATGGAAAAGCAGTATTTTTAAAATAAGTGCATATTTGATGAGGGCCTGGTGTGTAAGACCTTAATAAGGTAGTATTATATTGAAAGTTTTTTTTCATCCAGGTTTTAAGTGTAAGGATAATCCATTTTTATATGGTAAATATAGCCTTCTTCATTAGAGTTGTACTTGTACTTATTTTTTGTGCCTCTTACTCTACTAGCTATTTTCAAGCATTTTTATCATCATTATTAGTTTTGACAACCTCAGTTACACCTTTAGTGATTATGCCAATACCACTTGAACCACTAAATCTAAGAATAAGTTATATTAAAAATCTTCGAGTTTTCTGTAATACTAGCAATACTTGAGGCATAACAGTATTTTAAGTGCCACTAGTTTTTTTATAACTTGCAGCGCTTTCTTCAACGTCAAACTTGAAACTTTTCGATCCCTATTAACAGGAGTCTTTGTGGCACTTTGAATTGAGCTCCTTTTAGTATTTTTTGTAGGCTTAATTGTTTTTTCATTTAATAAACTACAATTTGTGATGGTGAATAATCCCTTGCTAAGTTTAAATTTTTATTTTATGTTCCTGGTGATGCAGCGAAATTTTTCTTCTAAACTAGTACCTTTGGGTTTGAAACTTTGCCACACCTTTTCAGTGAGAAGAAGTTTGTCAGCCATCTTCTGTGCTGCAATTTTTTCTGGATTTCAAAAATAGGCTCTATCGTGCCCAGTTCTTGACGAGCTAATCTCTTGGCTAGTTTAGTGCACAGTCCACAACATTGATATGCTTGTACGTGCATTTCTGTAGGTAGTTTATTCATAAGTGTGTTAAGAATTCTACACTTCTTATGACGATAAATGATAATTGCTTTCTAAGTGCTTAACGACGAACGAGCTCAAAATTACAAGTAAAGTACTATTGGTAGCTTTGTATTTCAGCATGCAATCAATACAAGCTCCGGAAAACAGAATATTTTACTTTTTGTCACACATTCAAACATACTGAAAAACAAGATTAGAAAGTATGACGATAAAGAAGCTGAGAAAAATATAGGCATCTTACTAATATATAAAGCAAAGTTGCCAAAACCGTTGTAATCGCTAACCACGATAACTACTGAACGGATTTTGCTAAAATTTTGCGTATTGATCCTTGACACTTCCTAGATGGTTTTAATATAGTTTTTATCTTAAAAATTAAATAACAGTAGCAATGAGTGAGCTCAAAGTTTTGCAAGAATACTTCAGCTTTTTACGATAGTTCAGTAGGATCCACTAGGTGGCGGTGACATAAAATGAAAGCTACCTGCAACAGAATTAAATTAGTATGGTTATAATAGGCCAAAGCGTCTCGGAAACTTCTGCCGTCGTTTACTGGTACGTCATGGAGCTGCATCGAAAATAAAGGTGACAGTCGTGGAGCTGGGTATCCTGGTTACTGATGACGCTCTACTTGAATAGGCAAGTAACCTAGGTTTACTTTCTTTCTGAACTTCCAGGATTGACGAGTGCCACCAATAAAAAATTTATTTTAACCAATATTATCTCCAGTGGAACACCAGGAGACGTGGATAGCCAGAGCACAGTCTGCTCCAACACCTAAGAGTTATGAGGCCGTACCACAATCTGGCCTGGTGCAATCAGAGAACTTCACTACAAATGTAAGCCAGGGAAGACAGTCCTGAAGAGTACGGGCAGCCACAACGGCCAACTTCTTAGTGGTCGTTCCAATGGCATACCTACAGAGAAGGTATTCTCCAGGCCTCCTCTCCCGACTAACTATGAGCAGTTAGTTATCTGGGGAACGACCTGAAGACGAGATATTTCTTGGTCAGCGGCATACCTCCCTCACGTACGGTCTCCATACACAGAGACTCCAAGGGTAAGAGTCAAGCTACCTGCAGCTGGCTCTCGATTATCAAGAATAATAATAATGAATAACTGAAAATTTTATTACTGGCCTTTCCAGGACCAGTAAAAGTATTTACGTTCCTTACTTAACCATCAATCTCATTGGTTCTTTTAAGGGCCACCTAAGTTAAACTACCTTCCCAAAAAATACATTTTTACTACCATTTCCGGAAGCGTTATTTGTCAATTGAAAGACTATGCAAAGATGGCCACTATTAAACAAAGTCAGTTATTTACTGGCAGACGTCATGAGCGGATTTGTTCGTTGCAAGCCTGGGAACCCCGGCCACCGACGACTCTATATTACCCCCTTGACTCTAAGCATGTAACCAGGAATTACCGATCCTCTCCAAGATCTGCGCTGGGCGAACCTTACAGCTATGAAGGAAAAAGAACTTGAGTTAACGGGAGTCTCTAACGGGCAAGCATCACGAACCAATCTCTCGACCTTAAATCATCAAAACAACTGAGTCTGCGAAAAAAAGGTGCTTTAGACAACAACGTCTTCAACGTTATACCAGAAGACGTAGGGAAAGAGCACTACAACTAGCTTTAAAGCTTCGGGCTTTGTAATTTTTCTTCCGATCAGTCTGGACTTTAACAGCAGGCCAGAGAACATCACCCTGAGGTATCCAGGCAGTCACAATTGCTGTTAACTTCAGTCGAGAAAGCGCTTACTTAAGAAGCTCACGAATCTTTTTTAGGGTCATTGGACGTCAAACTACCTTGCTAACAAATATATTAGAACTTAACAAAGTTAACAGTAAAGAACTTTTTGGGGTCACAAGAGTCGTGAAAAGACAAGCCAAAGATATTTGAAATATTACTTTAGCGTGTCAATGCAACTTAAACTATGTATGATTTAATATATCGTGTTAAATCAAGTCTCAATGTGTTTACTCAAATATTCATTGAATTTAAATAGATTGATCATTAAAATAAAGAATATTTTACAGTGCGATGATTTAATGAATAAACGATTATTCTTTTTTCTTAAATTAAAGATTAATAACAAATGAAAAAAAAGGACTCTCTTTATTTTCTATCACAATCACATATCTATAAAACAAAGCAAAAGTTTTATAACTGCTTTAGAGCAGTGGCACTGCTTATTTGAATTAACGCTGATAAAAAACTCAACTTCTTAACTACTAATTGACAAGCTTAATCACGAAATAAAAAAAAGAACTCTGTATACCATTTACCACTTGCTCAGAGCATTGAATAATGTATCCACTTATCATAAGGTAAGAAAACAAGAAAAACGCTTTGAATTAATCCAGACAAAAAGTAAATTTAATGAGCCACCGATGTATAAAGCAGTCTTGGAGATGCCTATCCTATTGATTATTAGACAAATATAGGTCTCAAACTCCGTCAAGATTCGCTTCAATTCGGGATATTCTACGATGTTCAACTTTATTACACGAAATGCGATTACATCAGATATTAAAAGTAAGTGAACGGTGGGGACAGCATGCAATTCTCTGATCCAAGGAAACAGGGGTATCCTCGGGGCCAAGGAGAGAAATACGAGTATTAGTATCACAAACACGCAGGGGAATCAGACAAGCTCAAACTTTGGATAATTTACTCCCAATAACTTTGCGGGGTCGAGTCAAGGTCTGCCAATTCAATCGTATAATGAGAAAAGGGCTAACGCCTTTGGTCACTCTTTCCCTCTTTCCCTTGTAAACGAGGGCCACCACGAAGGACTATAGGGAAAGTACTCACTCGCTCTCTTTAAGTCCCGTCGGGTTTGTTGTCTGGAGTAGTTCCTGCTAAACTCTGCCCACTCCATTTGCCTTTCAGAGCCCTCTCCACTTTTCCTGCTTTCAGCGCTCGAGCCCCTCTATTTCCGTGGTGGCAGTGGGAACTTATTTTTCCAACTCCTTAACCGTGCATCATTTCGCAGCAACAGGACACGCCCATAGCAATGACCTCCACTTAAGTCTCTCTTATCTAGCCTAAAGGTGCGAAGACAAAGCAAAACAAAAATGTAAAGTTATCTCCCAACTTCCTGTCATAAACTTCGATGAAATTATCAAGTGAACCAAAAGGATTATCACCATGGTAATTTGCTACCCAGTATGATAACAGCTGTTCATTGTTGTCTATTCTATAGCGACTTTTAAGGCCATATGTAGTGTAAAAAAATTTTCAGTTAGCAATTACGAATAAATCACATCTCTTAATAATGCACTACTTTACTCCATGATAATATAAGACAACATTTCCTGAAAAAAAAATTATAAAGTGAATTTTTTTTCTGTAGGTAACATAACAATAGGTTGACAATTGGTAACAATAGGTAACATTCTGTAGGTAATATGACTTCTATGTACATCAATCCTATGCTCAAGTTCCAAAGTAGTTAGACAAAAGTAATTTAAACCTCTTTGTGATATTCTGACTAGATGATATTAATTTAATGCACAACCTTAATGATTATGTTCTTACTGACATTACGTAAATTGAATTTAGAAAATTGTGAGTAAATAGTTGGGGAATTAGGAAACATGTATTTATTGGATTAATTGTAATAGACAAAGAAAGAGAGCTGATAGTTTGAGGTATAAGAGACAATTTAAGTTATTATTTATAAACATTACTTATCCTTATTAAATATAAATTAATCTCTTCTAAGCCATTAAGTGGACAACATGGACATTTTTAGTAAAGTAAAAGACGTTCTTTGACGAATTTAAAAAGCTGAAGAAGCTGTTGGACTTAAACATAGCCCCCTTAAACATATCTTTTAACAAAACTCAAATGTTAAAAATAGTAGTTAAATACTTTAAAATAGTTTTTTTCCTTATAAATCTGTAGTTTTAAAAAGATCTAAAATCGAAGTATGAAAAAGGTAAAGTCTTATTTTTTAATTTTTGGTGCAGTGCACAATTTTTATGACATTTGTTGTATAATACTGTTTAGTACTCGTACTTTAAAAATTCAAACGAAGTAATATTGACTTTTGCCTTATTATTTTTACGTACTTTTGACATGGCAAGGCATGAACGTATTTGATGTGAGGTTTGCATGAAGTACCAGTCAAAAGTCAATATAACTTTCTTTAATTTTTGCGAAGTACGGATACTTAACAGTATAATACAACAAAATGTCATACAAAATGTATGCTGCACCCAAAAAAAAAAACTTTACTGTTTTTTGTATTTTGATTTTAATTTCTTGCAAAGTATAAACTCAACACACCAAACTTACGTAACATTTTTGTTTTGTTAGAAGATATTCTTAAGGGGATGTCATAACTTTTCATCATGTAAGAAAGTACTGCATAGAAATAAAGTCCCTACAACACAGTTATAGTGTTTTACGACGTTCCCACTAAATTTCTACTTAAAGTTGCTCATTAAAAAATATTTTAAATGTACATATAAAGGCAGAGGGGAATCTGTACAAACAGTTCGTAAATTCACTAAACTTAATAAGTTGTTTAAAAAAATACTGTTTCAGGATTTTTATCTAAGATGGTTTTTTTTTCTTTTATTAAACTACTTTATCATATAATTTTTAGCAATTTTACTTTCAGCTGACGACATAAATTTAATTATTTCTTTCAACAAAATTTTTTGATAAAAGACTTAGTAATCATACACATACAACATCCTAAATTTATCATTAATTCAACTAGCTTTTATCTTATGTCTATTTTATGTATAAAATTAATCTAAATATTTTAAATTACAGGTATTTGATACCTACGGAATTTTTACAATAAGAACATTATTTTTAACGAAAATGTATATGAAAATCGTAAAAGTCATATGTAAGTTACTAAAACAATTGTCTTCATTCAATGACTTTTTATCTTACTGCTTCTTAGAAAATTGATTATTAACCACCCAAAACACTGAGTTAAACAAGGCTTAGGTTTATGGCTTGTTTTTCACTGAACTCTGAGAAACATCTAGAGTTTCCTATCTTATCGGTCAGATTCTGTTGATATTGTAACAGCTCTGTTACAAAATTTATTTTAAGGAGCTAAAAAAAGTATACTCAAAAAAAATAAAGTTTGTTGCTGCTTATGAATGTATTTATCTCAAATTTTCATTTAGATACTGAAATTAATTAGGGTGTTCATGTTTAAGGCACACGAAATTCAGAGTTAGGATAGGAGCATATTGTAGTATTCTAGATACTTAAATTTTCATTGATACTTGAAATTTGCCACCAAGTAGGTATCCTACCTTAGCAACACCACATTTTGTCTATCGTTGTTTAAATGGCTGGGTACATTTTACATGAGAATCAGTGCATACATACACATTTGACTTTGATTCGCCACAAATATTTCATTATTTGTGTTATTGATTATTAAGGGGACGGCTTTACTAGGAAAGTCATATCCACCACCCCCTTTTTCTGAGGCATCGTTGTTTCTCCCTATTAACTGCATATCCGATGCCTTGGTATATGCATATAGCACCAGTAGTGTATTTGTATCATAACCTAGTGATAAGGTAATATTAAAAGAAAGAGAGCTTCTAATGCTGCACACCATCTACTGTTAATTAGAAAGTACCGGATGGAAAATCAGAATATATAAAAACATCTGAAAGTAGTCATCTAGTTCAGTCAATTTTTAGTGTCAATTTTTTCTCAGCTTCGTCATCACATGATTTTGCCCTTTGAACATTTCGTTGATTTTCTTTATTTTCTTTTTTGAAAGAAATCTTTTGCATGCTGGTGAATGAAGTGCTGCTAAATTGATTATCTGAAAAGCAAGTAAATCTTGTGAGTTTTGAAAATAGTGAAAATACATATGAATGAGAAATCACATCACGAACTTTAATATCTGAGCTTTGCTGTGCCAAACAAATCTGTTGATTTCTGTAGAAATTATTTAACTCCATACCTAATCTATCTAGAGCTTGTTGTTGATCTGAGCTGCTTGATTTATATGATAAAGTAGTCAATACTTTTAGCTACTCACTATAGCTTTGACTCAGCTATGATGGTTAATGCTGCTGACGATATAGAGACTCTCCCACTACTGGGAAAATTTTTCTTTTACATTAGCTACCCTTTTATGCGCTGCTAGTCAGCTATGATCTTCTTCACACTTTCAAGCTGTTTTTATATTAAGTTAAATTCTTAATGGCCCCAAGGTAGCGCACCTGTACTGCTTGATAAAATGTTACGTTTATTATCTCGAGAACTTATGGCAATTGTTTTTCGCCTCTTACCGAAGAGCTTAAGATGACGTGATCATATATGAATTTGCTCTAAATTAATATTTATAATTTGGTTACGTAAGCGTTCAGAATACTTATTAAAATGAGTTGTTGCTTTTATAATGTTACTGTTAAAATCCTTTGCCTTGTTCATCACATTTTTATTTTTAAGAAAAATACCAATCATATTTCTTCTGAGCCTAAAAAATTTCGATATAACATTTCCATTGCACTCAGATTTTATGAGCCTGACGATTTTCTTATTTTTTAACGGCATCATAAAAAAATCATTTTCTGGATGACTAAATGTGCTTTATTCTTTAATGCCTGATTTCATCGTTTTATAAATATCATGGGTTGTTATCTCATAAATCAGTTAATGTTTTGTTAAAGAACTGCTCACCAATCTCTATAAGTCCTCAACCTATACGTAGTGGTAGTTAATATTTTAACAATTAGTACTATTATTACCATCTTGGCTTACTGCTCTATCTTTTTTTACTTCATCTTTGCCTATCACCTGATTTATGTCCATTGTTTTAGCATTAAGAAAATATTCTCTATGTCCTTCTCCCTCATCCTTATCCATTGCCTCAACATTAAGGAAATGAACATGTTCCTTGTCAACATTTTTTTGATTCTTTGATTTTTCTTCTCAATGCGTTTCAATATAATCATTTTGTATAAGCAGCAAATTTATGTTACTCTACCTACTCATTTTTTTAGCTGTCAGATGAAAAATTAATAATTTTCTATTTTCTCTTTTCTAAAAAAATATTCATCAACAGACACATTATTCTCTTTTTTTAATTTCTGAACTAGCTATGGCAGAACTAGGAACATGACCACCATAAAATTATAACTGTTTTTTCATAATGTATGATTTAATTAATGTTTTGCATTTGCGTATTAAGGATATAGTATTACAAAATGACCTATTCAAAGCATTGCTTATCTGCATTCCTCACGTTCGGCTTTTTTTTTTTTTCTTAAAACTAGTACAGTCCTATGTAATAGCTACCACTTATTGCATGTTATCAATTTATATTTACTTTAAATTTGAAACTCAGCGTAGAGTCCATCTGGAATGGTGCGTCTGAAACTCTTTTATATCTGTGAAAACGGGCTTCTTAACACTTGTTTCGAATCATTCATGTAGGTCTGTTGTAAGCAAAAAATAATCAGCCTTAGTATTAACATATTTAGGGTCAGCAGTCCCTGCAGATATTTTTCCCGCAGAATTAGGGAATTTAACAGTACTTAAATGCCTATTACTTGCAACATCAGTAGTTCTTATACGACTTTAAAGAGCAGTATCAAGATCTTTCAATATCTCAGACTCAACGTACTAATTGTCTAACGTTTCATCAAGCTCCAACCGCCATACTTCTAACTTTTTATGAAATGCTACTGCAAGCGTTGATAAAAGACACTCAAGATTTGACAAATTTCTTTTTACTTGCGATGATAATTTTGCAGACAGCTCACGATCGGAAATATTTTGAAGCACTTTTTTACTGTTATCAATAAGATCTTGTTTCTTAATATCATCATGCTAACAACTTGTGTTAACGTTCTCAAATAAATGGCACACTGCTTCAAATTTTCTTTTATTCTGGTTTTCTTCTGCGAAAGTGATATAAATGATAATTAGATGTGTTAAGTAGTTGTATATAAAGAGATAAGAAATCAATAAAGGGGTTAGTTGCCTAATAATCTTTACAGTGCCAAAATGACAAAGTATGTGGTTGATGTTCAGAGCTTCGAAACTAGAAATGGAAAATTTATTTTTGAACAAATCGCTGCTACTCCTATACAAGAAAATGCTACACCGTTAGTTTTTATTTTTAAATCCCTGTATTCTTGGTGACAGCTCTCGACTAAAGAGAAATCTGAGAATGGATGCAGCTTCAGTACTATAGCTTTCGTTGGAGCTCAAGAAAAGTTATCAACGAGGATTCAGCTACAACCTTTCTAGACATTATAAAAAAGATACTTTTATTATTGCAAAAAGTCTTTAAAAAACAGATGGTTTTGCCGTGAGCTATTCAATAGATATAATAATAATAGTATGATTTACACGATTAACCACATGTTTGCATAATAGAATGATTTGTATGTGTTCATCGATTATTTGGAGCAATGTTAATCTATAAAATGAGTGTGGATAGTATTAATTGCATCAATCACTTATTTAATACACTCCATTCGGCTATGAAAAGTGCTACAGCTTTAAAAAAATTAATTGTAAAAGAGCAGTAATGACAAAACGACATTCTTCATTAAATGTACACCTGATACATAATACTTATGCAATAAATTAGTTTTTTAAATGTTTATATAGATTTTTTGACTTTTTGCCTTCTTATTATTGAATTAATTAGAATAACTTAATTGCATTAACTGACTGCATCCGTTGGCGAGGTACTGCATCGAAGACGATTAAGCCAAGCAAGGTTCGGATACCTTTTTGGTAATAAAATGGTATACACGTCGTTTCTGTCAATTCGCACTATTTAATACACCTGCTTTCGAGGAGAAAAAAACATATAACTTGTACATTAAACGCGTAAGTAAAAAACGGTAAGCAATCGGTCATGACTAACGCACGCATATAGATTAAAAATGATACCCATATTCATTGGCAAAGTACTACATGGAAAATGAGTAAGCTAGCGCTTATCTATTCAAAGTAATACGCGATATATTGTAACTTAAGTAAAAAAATAGCATACATATTTTCTCTGACAACTTGCATTACTTGATCCACCCGCTCTAAAGAAGGAAAAAAATAACGCAGGTACATTATGCGTCGAAATAAGAAGTGAACAGTCATAAGACACAAATAACGCACCCATGTAAATATTAATTAATAGTTTTATTACTTAGCAATGTACTGCATTTAGTAAGTCAACGATAGTCAGTTAAAAGGTATCCCATAAAGATATAAGGTCCACTTTTCATAATTAAATAGCATACGCTTAGCATAGCATCTCCTTTCCAACAACTTAAACGTCCACATTTGAAAAGAAAGAATAGATTACGCTAAGATGACTTAATAATAAAATTAAGAATCAATGTTCGTTGATGAGAAACTCGCCTTTATGCTTGATTGTTTTCCTCTCGCAATACGCTAAGCTTGTCAGTAGCGTACAGCTCTGGAGCCATCCTGACGTCAAAGCTGATGTTTTGCAGTTAGAAGAAAAGGTAGTCGTCACCTTTCGGTCCTAAACTGCCTTGGCCTTGTTGCAGTATGCTACCGAAATATGGATCAATATCTATGTGTTGATCGTAAAATGTTGGATATAAGAATAATAATATTATAAAAGCTTTTGATTCGACTGTTTATTTATATCAGTAAAATAATTATATTAAACATTTAAAAAAATCCTATGATACATAGAAGATGGTCCTCATGCATTATTTATGTGTTTTATGATCTTCCAGGGGTTAGTCATGGAAAAATTAGGATAAAATAGAAATCTTCTTGGCATTAGCAATACCAAAAGCAATTCGTAGACACAAATACTACAAATTCAAAGTTAAATTTTTTATTCATACGATCTTACTAATTTTAAAATAATACATAAAAAACATTTTTTTTCTATTTATTACAAGAAAATAGTATTATGTGTAAAGATTATATTTGCTTGACTTTGGTAAAGACATAGAAAAAAAAGTGAGGTGCAGGAGGCAAGTCTGCTTATTTTTTGTTCACTTATCACCTTGATTCCTCCAAACTTGAGATAGTATTTTTCCTTTTTCTAGAGAGTAAGAAATATTTGATTTTAATATTACATGAACGAAATTCTTCATTGTATCATAAAATAGGAAAAAATTTTCAATTTTTCAAATAGTTGTCTTTTTTTTTAGAAGGACATTTTTAAATTGGCCGTAATGTGAAGTTTATTAAGTTAAAAAAAAAAAGTTATATACTTATAAAAAGAGATCTCAGTTGTTAAAATTTACAAGCAAGTTATTAGTTAATTAGAAGTTTGCTACATTACGTAAAAATAATCCAGAAATAAAATAAGAGTACGTAAATTATATGCAGAACTTTGTTTAGTTCTTAAGCAATGTCTTTCTTAAAGATAAGATATGTTACTACCTCAAGTTGATCCAGAACCTGCACTGCATTTTGAGAAGATTTTTTTGTATTCATTAATAAAATTAAATGTGAAAACTTATACTGCTATAATTTTTAATCGTTACAAAATTATTTAGCTTGAAAAGAAGTCGAACAAGATAAAAAAAACCGTACTTAAAAGGCCTTTACTTTTGTTCAAAAGCATCCAAATAGAAAATAAACACGAGCATTTATAAACATAGATAATTCAGACGATAAGCAATATCTTCACGAATTCTTGGATTTTCATCCATTAACACTGTATCTCCAAACAATGACCTCTCTTACTCCAATCAGCCTACACGGCCTAATGTTATATTGTACATAATTGTTATCAGGGAAAAAAAACACGTTAATGTTAAAAAAATAATAATTAAAGAAACAAAGTAATTTACTTCAATAGTAAATCAATGTCTGAATGAATTGAAAAAAGAAAAAAAAAAGGATTCTTTGCAATAAAAGAAAGTTAATCTCTAATGCAAGAAAAATAATCGTAAAGTCTACAAATTAAAAAGAAATATGTTGATTTGCGTCCGGTAAACTCAATTCAAATGAGTTAGCGCTTGAAAATTTTAAAATATTAACAAAATTTGTTAGTTTTTAACTTATTGAAACTTTTTTTCTTTACTGATTTTAAGATAATATATAGTACAAATATAATAACGTGTTAACAAATCTTTAGTAACTCTTGTGCAAAAAAAAAAAAAAAAAAAAAAAAAGAAGTTTTGGAATATCACATTTTTTTAAAGAAAAGTACTTTTCATAAGAACTTTTCTTTTAATCAAAAAATTGTCGTAAGAAAATTTTTAAGAACCTAATTTTTTTATCTGCTCTTTCGCTATCATATTACTTTTTGAAAGTGAAATTTTTTCATTTATTATCGCAAAATCAGCCACCGAAAAAAGTCTTTTTTAATTGGGTTTCTTGCCATTTTTTCAGTGGGTTTGAAAAAATTACTTATCAAACTTACAGCACAAATTAGAAGAACAATTCGTTTAACAACCATCTGGTGCAAGATAACCTTTTTTTTTTTTCATTCCCGATGTCATCGTAATAATTGTCGACCTCTGAAACACGCTATACTTTTAATTTCATTAGATACTTTCAATCCTTTCCAGTGAGCATAGACATTGATTTGCTGTTAAAACGAGACGATACATTTCTTGGATTATTTTCTTCTACGTGAAGGCATTTTTTGTTTTTTCATAAAAACTTTTCCTTTGATTTCGTAGGCTGATTAGACTATTTCCCCATTTCACCTATGTTGACGAGTTACTGTAAAATATCATACAAATCAAATAAAAAAATTGCTTAGAAAAAAAAAAGTTAGACACAAGGCAAACATGCTTAATTCTTTTTTAGTTAAAATGTCAGAAATAAAAATTTACCAGCTTTTTTTAAATTGAAGGAAAAAAATGCAAGGAACTTTTTTTTAATCTAAAAAATTTGTTTTTCAGGTTTCTTTATTATCTGAAGCAAAAAACAAAAAAAAAAAGTTTACTAAACAGTTAAGGCTTCGCAGATGTAAAGAAATTAAGAAAGAATAATTAAACCCTGAGCACAATTAGGTATGGAGATTTGTGGCAGCTTATCTGTTAAATAGGAATTTTTCTGGTTTTTCTACGTTTTCTAAAAAATTAGGTGAGAAACTATATTTCGTATTTTAGATTAATGTTTAGCAAAACAGTCAGAAAAGTGGTGCCAGACTCCGAAAAAGTTTTTTTCAAGTCTATTCAAAAATTAGTTAAAAAGCCCCTTTCTTTATTGTAGAATCGTGTGAAGAGTCATGTTCAGCCAAATAAAAAGATAAAAAAGTGTTGTCAAACCATCAGCATAGACCACTTTATTTGTGGACGTGTGTTAATATTTGTATATATTTTTGTTACACTATGGACTCCTGTGATTTTACTTATTATTGCTATTTTTTTAAAAACTTTAAATGTTTATCTTATTTCTAAGTAAAAAATAGATATTAGTAAATTTTTATTTTAGTTAATATAAAAAATTTATTAAATAAGAATTTAAAAGACCTATCTTCAATCATCTCATTTTTAACACTTTAGAACAGTTACTTCTCAAGGTTTTTTCGAAGTTGTGTTGATGCTGGAGAGTTCTTTCGTATTCATTATATAATCAGTACTCTACAAATAACTTGTTTACAAGTTACGCAGTAAGACACTGCTTTTTGTGCTTGATTTGCAAATTCTGAACTGATGACTCTCCTTGTTATTGCTATTAATGTTGTCATTATTATTGAATCTCCTTGTTTTCTCTGTGACCGTTACTTGTGCTATTATCTTGGCCTTTGCTGTTGTCTGTGTATTGGCCTCTGCCTCTGCTGATGTTTATGAATAGGCCCTGCTTTGTCTGCGACTTCTATACTGATCTGTGCTGTATTATTGTTGTAAGTATCTAGCTTGTGTGTACTGTTGGTAAGTCCATTAACCTTGCATACAGTTCCTTGCATTGTTGCATATTTTTTATTTTTGGCTTTTATAACACTGTCACTTTTATTTTGGTACAAAATGAACTAGAACAATTCCAACTTTTAATTTGTATACTTGTCTTTGCTTACTTTTTTTTTATTTTAATTTTTATTCCTACGAATTCACCTGTCAGTCAATAAAGAATTTTATCTATAAAATCAAAACTGTACAATAACATAACTGCAGTTTGTATTCAGCACTTTTAATATCTTTTTTTTATACATTTTGGTTATTTTGCTGCCAGCAGCTTTCAGTCTTCTATTTTTATCTTTAAAGTGAATGAAAAATTTATCTACTTCGTGAGAGCTTTTTAACTTAACTTTTTTTATTTCAACTTGGCTAATAAGTTTTATAATAAACTTTTTGCTTCATAAATGTGTGACTGTGACTCCATTTTTAGTATTGTATGTATATTTCTTGCTTTTTTGCATTATTCATCTGTTACTCTAACTTTTATATGACAGGCTGCCTTAAAACGTAAAATGAGGATTCTACAGGGAAAAAAAAACAAGTTTGTACTTACATGTCTGACAAAAAACTGAAAAATACTTTACTAAAAGAATACTTAACAAAAAATGGGTATTTAACTAACTCAATTGATTTTGTGACTTTTTTATTCGAGACTGACGAAGTCTATATCTTATTAGAACTAAAAATTATAAACTGCTATCTTAACATCTAAGCAGAAATTTTAATTAGTTTGTAGTATTCAAAATGCTTTATCATAAACGTTTATTCTTTGACATTAGTAGCAGGAAACAAGCCGCACCTCAGTTGAAATTAATTTTCTTAGTAGAATATTCTACTTAAAAGAATCCAGGAAGTGTAATAGCTTTGTAAGATCACGCCCAAACAAACTTTGAAGTAATAATTTATATTTTATTGATAAATCTCTAACCGAAACCTTAAAACATTTCTTTTTGTACAGCACGAGGGGCAATAATTAGTAATGTGTCACTCAGTGAATCGAAGAAGTCTGTATTTGTACGAAGATGTATATTTATTTATTTTTAATGAAAAACCACTAGAGGATTAATAAAAAATATTTTGTTGTTTGAACCAAACAAAAAGTATAATTAGACAAACATAAAAATTACACTGTCAACGAGCTTTAACTTTATCCATAAAAGAAGTGAAGTAGGGCTTCTGTTCTAAAAATTAACAGAACTTTTAATTGCGAAATTTATCTGTCTTTGTTAAAACGTTTAACCTAAGTCTAATAATAGAATTTTCAGTTAATGTCCCACAACTTAATTGTGGTAATATATTCAATAGTTACGGAGTAATAAGCATAATGTTACTCTAACAATAATTTTAATTTATAAGACGCATTTAAAATTGCAATCTAGATAAAGCTGTAAAAAAGATAATTCCTTTTAGACGTCATCAGCTGCAGATAAAGGCAGTTTATTTTAAAACTGTAACAGGAATGTTGTGTGCAATTGTTCTGCTTGCACAAATATATAGCACTACACTTCACTGTAAGTGATTTATTTAACGTTTGTTTCAATTAAATGTTGTGTTGTGCAAAAACCACTTCGTATTTATTAAATTTCTTTTATATAAAACTTTATGTTAGTGTTTATAATGATTAGCAATCAGATTTTTTGTTAAAAAAACTTAAGGTTGTAATTCATTTATGCGTGAGTACCGTGAGAAACAGGGTTAAATTTATAAAAAACTGATCTTGAATCTGTGACAGGGCATTTTTTTTTTATGCTTTCAGAAATCATTATTCTCAGTATAATTGGAAAACAGTAGGTTTATATCTTAATTACAGTTCTTATGTTTTTAGAATTTTAATTTTACGCTCCAACGCCATCTATCAGATAACAGATAAATAAACTGATAAATATTATAAAAAAATGTATACAAAAAAAATAATAAAAACACGGTTACAAATCTGTAAAGCAAAAAATTCATAACCACACCTCAAACAGTTTTTTTTGAAATTAAACAAGAACCGTACATTGTGGCAAAAATGTTTAGATGCTGAAGCAGATAGAACATATTATTAAATAAACTGAAATTTACTTTGTATTGAATATGCCAGGTCTATAAATGGGAAAATAGAATATACAACAGCAGTTCTTTAATAAATTTTAAATGAAGGTCACAACACAAATAACTATTGGTAATCTCACAGTTGCTCAAAAACGTTTCCATGTACTTACATTCTTTCACGGCTCAAAAAGCAGTTGCATTACATCACGCCAGGTATTTAAAATAAAGGCTAACGATAGAGAAGAATATAATTAGCAGTTATTCTAACACACACTTGATAGACTCTCGGTTATCTTGTATCAAAGGAATTTTCCGCATGGTTCACACATCAAATGTTGTGCACTGTCAAGTAAACAGCTGACAGCTGAATAAGAAGAGAAGAAGTAACAATCTCTAAACAGCTAGACCTCTTTAGAGAGCTGTAAAACCTGTGTTCTCTGTTGTACTCTTGGCTTTTACTGAAGGAAAACTGAAATCAGTAATAGTTCTATCAAAAAGTGCTGTTTTTTACGTACGTAAGATATGTCAATTCTTTTCAGGGTGTAAAAACCGACCATGGTGCACTTGTTGGTAACTAGCTGGCAGGTTGATGAATGAAAAATCAATGAAAATGATTTATTTAGCTAAACCTCTATAAGAAGCTGCTAAAACTTTCTACCCAGTCGTACCCTTTATGAGCTGCGTACCTATCACAAGTGATTAAACTACACTGAGCCAAATTAACTTTTTTGTATCAAACTTTACAAAAAACTTAACTTGAAACTCAGTTATACTTGTAATCTTCGTATTATAAAAAATTGCAAATGATATCAGAAGCTTACAAAAGGAGCAACTGTCTTATAAATTTTTTTTTTTGTCGTTAAATTGCTATCTGTAATATTTTATTACTAAAGTTACTTATTACTGATATTATTTATTGTATGACTTGTTTGGTTGTACTACTTAGTCTTTAGGTAAGATTAAAGACAGAAATGTAAGAACACAAGTAAATTTACCTATTATATCTACCAACGATGCTGTGTATTATTGCCACTCGTGATCATAAATGTTCACCTTTAGTTACTCTAGCGTATGATATATGCGGTTATTGTTGACAGTCAGGCTGGCTAGCTGTATGAATTTATCTGAATAAATAGATATCTTTTCTAGTGGCTTGGTAGGTTAAGCTCAGGTGCTTGTGTACAAACGAGCAGTGCAGTACGTCATAGACGCTAATACTAAGTTTATTCCAATCATTACGGTAATGGAGAAGAGTACTTAGTTATTATCTGAGCCATTGAAAAATGTTGAGTTCATTTAGAGTATCAACCTTGTACTTTACATACCTTGAACAGTAGACTTACATGGCTGCAAACTGCTAAGAAAACACAAGACAAACTAAAGTGATAGTCCTCTCTATTCCAAAAATGCAACTTCGTCATTCAGAATTGCACAAGTCAGGAGAATCAACTAGCTGTCCTTATCTTATCCAATGTGGTCAAATAAGTAGCAGAACAGATACTTATACTTATAAGCCCTTATATAACACTATCCACACTCATCTATTGCAGCACTGACATACCACATCTGCTCAATGAGACTTGGGCGCTTGGCTTCAACACTAAAATGATCTTGAGCTTAGCCAGGAAATACTGCAAGCTTCAGCAGAATATGTAGATTTTACTTAATGAGAAGTACAATTTCTTGTTTACGGTGACATTAATCATAAAGTGATCTAGTAAGACTATTCTGGAAGGTCTATGTATCCTAAGTAGTAATACCCCGTGTACTATGTGAGTATTATAGCTCCTATAACGCTGGGCATTTTACAACAAAATAAGTCCCAAATCACTCAAAACTCTAATATAACGAGGCTGGAATAAAATTTAAAAAAAGATGCTACATCAGAGACTATGTATTTTGTGCTTATTAAAAGTGCATCATTGCTCTAGGGGGTACTCTGAGCTCATACAAGCTCAGATGGCTCTGAAAAATTATAGCTGCCCAATTGACAGGCCAGTTTTCTAAGAGCTTAAGTGGAAAAAGCTTCCAACTCGTTAACACCGATCGCTTCAACCAATAAATCAATACTTTTTTTATAGGCTCATTAAAGACAATATTGCTTACAAAAGTTATTAAACATAAGGATGTCTCGCAGTGAGGTAGTTCCAGTTCTATCTTTACAGATAATAATCGACAATTTATCATGCAGTACAACCATCAGACGCTTGTGCATATAAAGCATAAGAAGTTCCGCAACGGAGTACCTATCTACTGCATGTAAGAAATCGCAACAGAATGTCTGCATTAGAAAATTAACAAAGATATTTATCTACATCTACATGGGCACTTATACACCTAGTAGAACTTACAGTTGGTCAGAATGTTTTACTAATTACGCTACTCTCATAATGCTCCTATCAAAGAATTCCTAGCCCAACTGCTGTAGGGTCACAATGCCTATTGCATAGAAAAAAAAAACGTGTCAGTTGTTGAATAATCTTTTGTCGAAGAAAAATACCAGAATGGTAAGCTACCATACTTTGTATCAACAGGTACACTACTTGGCTCGTCAGTCTAGTCCAATTTATGAAGCACTTTGATCTATGTACGTAACCACCCACCCTTCAAGATTTTATAACAGTTTTGTGCCAGCTGCATACAAAACTGAGAGGATACCTATTCAGTAGCATGGGTCAAACTACCATGAAATTATTCTTTTGTATACTCCTTAAGAGTATTCAAACCATTTTCAGCTCTCCCAGCACGTTTAAAGCCACCCACTGCATGAGCCGTTTTCCATATAATAATTGCTCTTTTTAACATCTTCATCTTTTAACTTACTTTTCTCTTTCAAAGTGTTACGCTATTGTTTTTTTTTGTTTTTTTATGTGTCTACTATGTATAATATACTTAAACTGTTAATTTCATATTTTTTAGGTTCAAGTTTTTTATTTTTGATAGTGATTGTCTTTAAAAAGGTATAGTTCTTCAATAGACTATTTAAAATTATTTTTTTGTGTATTTTTATACCTACAGTACTTTTTTCTCTATGTTAAAATAAAATAATATTTATTAAAAAATGATGACTTCAAATAAAAAATAGAAAGTACATAATTAAAGTACATAATAAACGTTTTTTTCAAATGTATGTGTACTATAGTTTTATACCATAGTTTTTGTATCTTATTTTTTTTTTCTGTACCATTGATACTTGTTATATTTTAAATTTTTTACCACTGCTAAATTGTCTTAACTCAAAGTGCTCATGATTTGTATCCAAAAACTAATTTAAAATGTCTTTTTTTCGTATTTTTTAAAGACTTTTTTACAGAAAGTCTTTCGGTATTATTGTTTTTTTGTACAAACAAAATTTAAAAGTAATTTCAGTTATAAAACTATTATATTTCTCTGCGTGTCATTAAGGCTTGTTAAACCTACACAATTGTAATGACTTTTCTATTAACATTCTTATTTAAAAATTTGAGATTTTATGTATCACTTTTATAATTACTAGGTCCTAGTAATTTAACTCCTTACTTATATTTAAACAATGCCATACGGTTTACTTATACTATTTTCTAATCCAAATAAGGGTATCTTATAGGAGCTACTCATGATGAGATTTTGGTTCTGATCTGGATTCAAATCCTCACTTGGTGTATCAGTTAATTGTAATTTTTAAATATATTTTCTCTATTTTGATATTCTTTCTCAGAACTAATCTAGTTAAATAAGATAGTTTTATGTTTTTTCAAGAATTACGTTATCTTATTCTAAATGATTCTTGAAACGGTGTATAAGCTGAAAAGTTAAAGGCAGCATTTTTTTTAAGCTACAATTATTAACAACCAAATTAAAAATCATATTGTAGTAATTTTTGCAGTATCAGTAAAAAAAATTTCATTGAAAAAAAAGTCTTAATCTAGCTTGCAGTTGACATCGTAGATCTTACAATGAAACAATAAATTATATTTTAGTTACTTGCGTATTAAAATTATAAGTTTATGAAAAATACAAAAGTACACAGGAATAAAGACATGAAACTGATGTTTTGATATAGTTAAATAAATGTTTAATACGACTAACCTTCAAATGTTACAAAAAAAATCCACAGAAATCGACTCATACAGGTTTAAAATTTGAAAAATAAGTTAACATGATTAAGAGCATATAATACATATATTTTTACGCTAATTACTGGACAAATACATAATATTTATCTAGTTACTGACCTTTGAAAATCGTAAGTTTATTATACTGCATTTGTATGCGAAATTTTATATTGCAGAGTCTTGCACTTTCATGTTATAATCTTTCATCCACGTAATTTTGAATAATCATATAAATTAGCTGCCGTAGCTTGTTGCTAAGTGGTTCCTGTTTTAAATAATTATTATCAATGTTCAAAGGAATTAGTCAGTACAGTCTTACGTACTTCACTTACACTAAGAAAAACTAATACTTTTACGCAACAATTTTTGTTTTTGACGTCCTTAAATTTTCTTAGTGCATCGGCAAAGCGTATAAACATCATATGATACAACAGTCAAACCACCTCTGTTTTTAAAATTTATTAGTTTAGACATATTCAGTGTTGACTTACCCAGTAATCTTTTTCCGTGATCTGGTCATAAAACCACATCTGCTATATGTTTTTGGGGTCGCTAAATCAGAATCTTAAGTTCACTCAACTTCATCAGTTGATCATTACCACAAAAAACCACTTTTTCAGGGTCATTAGCACTGACAAAGTTCTTTTTCAGATTTGGTCATTAAATCACATCAACTGTTTATTTTTGGGGGCACTGAATCCAAATGATATGTTTATTAAGCTTTATCGGGCTTAGGTTTATCTATAACCTCAAAAAATTACTTGCATTGGGTAGTCAGAACTAGACAGAGCTTTTTTCTAGTCTAGTCGTAAAACCACACTTACTATATGACTGAAATCAAGTAAGAGATCTGTTGAGTTAATTAACAGCAGCCCTCAGCCATGACCTTTAAAAAAACTGAATAATGTAAGATCTCTTAGCACTCTATTTATTTTCAAAATAAAAGTTATACCAACGTCATTACGCTGCCCAATATACTCCACAAGGAGGTTGCGCGATCGAAATTTGTACATCATATAGCCCTTAGAGGCTGTTTGATATGATTTGAGCTAATATTTATTTCTGGGTAATAAGCTATTCTACATATTTTCTTTTTTTAAGCTGTAACGTGCTCTTTTTTCTTCAAACGAGCGATACAAGGGTTTTTTCATACACCTCTTCATCCACGTTTTTCTTTGGAGCATCCAACATAAATCTGTTACCATGTTTACATCGCATCGACCCTGACATCGAGTTTCCATTACTTTCAGATCTTAATGGAAACGTTCCCCTTGTCATTCACTAAAGTAACCAAGACTGTTGGAAAATTCATTTATATGAGAGTCTTGAAAATAAAGTTTCAAGCTTCTCAAACAACCTTATTTTTAAAAATCTTATACCATCTTAGCAACAGTACTTTTTTAATCCAAACTTCTCCGATATTTTGAAATATTTTTAACTACCTATTGAAAACTCAGAAATGCTGCTTTTTAAAGTTCATTCATTTTCTTAGTAAATTCTTTGTCTCTCAATATTTCTCCAATTTGTGGTTCATCAAAAATACTTTCTTGAAATTTCGTTTGTAAATATTGAAAACATTGGACATTTTTATCAAGTGCCTTGATTACCTGCTTCATTAGACCAAGCTTAATGTGAAAAGGAGGAATGACAATATTTGATCGATCTACAAGTAAATCATGAATCATGTTACATGACCCTGGGTTAAGAGTTATTCTAATTAGCCAGTCTTTCACTTTATAATGATTTTGCCGATCTGTCCTATCCTACAATCATTAGTAACATGGTTACTTGGTGTATCTTGACTACTGCCCAAGTAACATTGTAATGATTCTTAAATCTCTTTATATTTGCCATTACTGACCTGCGAAATAGATTTTTTTAGAAGGGTCTGAATATAATTATAATTTTTATGCATGATAGTTAAATCAGCAACAAGAACTGGATCGTAAACATTTGTATTATGGATCAAAACTGCCTTAATACTTCTCTTGCGGGAATCTATAAAGAGTGTGCAGTTTTTTGCTGTGTAACAATTTGCTTTTAATTAATTCATGAATTCTTTTACATTAGTACAATATACAAGATTATTTTCTGATGTAAAAAATTGCTAAAAAATTGAATCTCAGTCACAATGTGCAGAAGCTTTTGAACCAGGTGCTAAAAGGTATTTTTGTTTCAAGAAAGAAGCCAAATACTCTGCACTTTCTTTTGGCAATATAAATAAAGAATGACAGCACTTGGTTCTGGATCTGTGACCAATGATGGACTTTAATTATTCTTGGTAGAAGAGTAATCACTGTCATTTTCACAGTCGTTTTCACAGTCGCTTTTACAGTTGCTTTCGTTTTCACTGTTTGTTGTTTCTTTGTCACTGTAAGTATTCTCTTCATCATTTGCATATTCATCTGTACTTTTCATCACCCTATCTAAAAATGATTTATGGATTTTTTGTTCACTTATTTCGGCTGAGATGAGAGGCGTAACGGACATAATAGTGGCAAAAACAATTTTATTTTTGACTCTTAAATTGCAACCACTTATCCTATCATTTGAACAAGAATAGCATTATTTATTTTCAAGAGGCTCGTTCCATTTTACTAAAATACTGAATTTAATCAAGTCTTCCTTTATGTCTGTTTTTTATCGGTATTACGTTATTCTGCATGAATTACATATTATGGTTAAAACTTAGTTTGTTTATTTATCACTAACATGACCAAACTTTTCTCCGTACGGTTTTTGGTACAAATTTGGTACATATGTAACAAAAACTATCACGATTTTTCTCACAGAAATAAGTTCTGGAAGGACTATTGTAATCTTTTCTTGTAGTTTTGTACTCTGCAGCAGCCGAGTCACCAATCAAAACAGAGCTGTGGTCGCATGATGACGACGCCTGTGGGCCCACTTCTTTATCCTGACTAACTACCAATTCTAGGTTTCTTAATCCCTGTCTCGTAAAACGCTTTTTACGTTTTCCTGCCATGATGGTATAAAAGCCACAATCTAGGGACTCAGCCAAATAATGGACAGCTTCACTGCCCACTGTTACCACGAGGAGGTGCCATGGATGCGGACTTACGTAAGAAACGGCTTTTTCTTTCATGTATGGGTTGACACCTGAAATGAAGCCAAAGCTGTCAAACATATGGATGATAAAGCTTCCTTTTCTCAAAAGTGGCTTATACCATTGCCTCTCATACTCTGTACTACATAACAATTTTGCTTTTTTGTTTAAGGGGATGAGGGATTTCTTCCTCTCGATCAAAAATATAAACTTATATGCCATGGAGATGGTTAGATCACAAGCGTGTCGGCACCGAAAACGAATCTAAATTTATTTGATTAACTGCATGGGTTCTGCAAAAACTGTAAACGTAGTGAAATTCCTATACCAAAAACACTTATTTAAAAGCACTAACAAGCCTCTAATAGTGAGTTCTTGAGGTTTTAAAAAGATATAGACAAAGCTATATGAATTTTAAATTCTAATGCAGCCATCCACAAAACTTGTAGTTGCTGAAATTTTATCTCCAGACCTAAAAAAAACCTTCTTTAGTGTTGATGACTCTGAAAGGGGGTTTTAAGAGTTTATGATTAACTGATTAAGCCAAGTGGACTTCGAGCTCAAATTCAGTGCCTCTAAAAATATATAGTAGATGTGATTTAATGACGATGACCCTATAGTAGTAAATTTTTTAAGGTTATGGCCAAACCTACCAAACCTAGACCCAATACATTTAAATGGACTTTGGATTTTGACTCAGTGACCCCAAAAACACATAGTCAACATAGTGAGACCCCCAAATCATATTTTTTTTTATATGGCTGTGTAATGAGACCTCTTAATGCAAAGTGATTGCGTATTCATTTTATCATGACATGGATCAAAGAAAAAGTACACGTTATCTTTACTGTATGGGTGTGAAAAAAATGATTTAAAATTTTTCTCATCCGAAATATTTAAATTCACACCCATAAGTAAATAAGCTTTTTGATTCAAGTCGTCACCATCAAATTTTTAAATAACAACTGTTATGCTTTAATCATAAAATGTTACTAACAAGTCCTTTGAAAGGACGCGTTTATCTGTTCCAAATAAAGAATTTGTGAAATAATAAGCTACAGGCACTTTAGAGCTTCCATTGATACTAACAAGCATAAAAATCTGAGCTTTACTTGCTTGTTCTCTCTCATCGTTGCTGTTAACTTCTCCGAGCTAGCCTCCCAAATGAAGTAATCCTTTCCACTCTCCTAAATTTGTGCAGCAGAAAGTCTATTTTTTCATATTTATTTCATCGAAAGTAATATAAAATATTAGATTTTTTTCTTTAATTTCACTTTTTAACACCATTTCCGCAACGTAGTCCACGATTTTACCACAAATCTAAGGCTTTTATTTTTGGAACAATTCCACCTAGTGAGAGTCTCCACACATGGGAGGCTTTTCTGAAAGCTACGAGAAACCATTTCGTACACTGCAAGAAAGTGAAAATGTAACGTTCTTGCAAAATATTTTTAATGTAGTGGAAGGGTGTTGCTATTTTTTTTGTCTTTCATACAATTTATTAGCTGTTTTAAGTAAGCCCTCAAAAAATTGTGAAACAAAATAAAACAAAATTAATGAATGCACATTTATGAATAAATGGCATAGTTCATTGTAAATCATGAAATAAATAGCTCACAGTATAAACATAGGAGTTTCTTACCTCTGTGAGCATGAGTTTTAAAATATACTAAGCTCTAATAAACAAACTCAATTTTGTTTGTGTGATTTTGTCAACTTAACAGTTAACTGTGGACAATGTTCACAAATATCTGACTTACATTACTCTCCGCTATTTCATACTACCTTAGCAACGTTGTAAAACATTTTAGCCAATACAATATTTAAATAAGAATATGTATTGTACAAATTACAAGTACAGTAACAGAACTAAATCATAAATGTTGCTCTTTTTAACTGAATAGAATTCGTCACTAGCATGTTTTTAAAGTACGTAAAAAAAAATTTGTGTAAGACCTTATTCAAATATCTACATGTAGATAGAAACAAAACAAAAATCATGTACTACGAAAATGAATCCATACAAAAAAAAAACTTTTATCCCCATTGGGTATGTTATGATACAAGCAAATTCCAAAGTCAATAGAATTTGTCATCTTCATTTTTTTAATTGCCTAACAAAAAATTGTGTAAAAACTTACTATATCATGTTCATGATTATAAAACCAAAAAAAAAATCATCTATAATGAGAATTTATCTGTAATAAGAAAAAAATTTGATCCCCAACGAATATCTTATTGTAAAACAGTTTTGTGAATTGTAATTTAGTTTACTATCATTTTATGCTATTTAATGTCGTATTATCAATTATCAAACAATTTTCATTTTCAACTTGAATTTCAAGATTTGTCAGTTAGAAAGTGCCTGCAACAGCTGTCTCTATAGTTTCACCACTTGCGGTGATACGTCCCTACTGTTTGTCTCTCTATCCTTGTGTAACTGCACTTAAGTAAGTATAAATACTTGTACGAATGTGTAATTGTATTTGTGAAATTGTACGTGCATCAGTGTAGTATACCAAATTTTGTACGTGTGTGTATGTGTGTGTGTTAATGTGTGTGTGTGTGTGTGTGTGTGTGTGTGTGTGTGTGAAGTTGTTTAATTGTAATTATATGTATTGTTTTTTTAGGAACCTCAAAAAGTTCTACATATAGAGGATTTTTGTCATTAGGAGTGTTGGGAGCTACCAGCATGTTTGTATGTGTATCCCGTCTGCCGAATAAGAATGGATCAGCCTCCTACATTATTATCGTACAATAAGCTCTAGGAAGATACAAGTTATTTGAAGTATACATAAATATAATATGAACGTTTTAAAAAATATTAAAAAATAAATCTTTTCTTTCGGTTTCAGTTAATTAGAAAAAAATTTATCTTTTTTTTTATTCTTTTCTCTTTTTCTTAGTGAATGTATAAAGTGTGAAATTGATTGTGATTGCTTAATTTATAAATGAAGACAAATAAACAAATCAAAGTAAGCAATCATAGGTAGCCTTTTGAGAATAATTTTTCATTTAAAAAAATATAAACATGCCTAATCAAGCATCCCATGCAGCCTCGATAAGCAAAGTAAGAAAGTATAATTAGCTGCGGAATTTTAAATTCCAGAGCAATTTTAACGTCGATTTTGAGACTTGTGTTGCGACTCATTTAGAGACTAATTGTAAGACGTATTTCGAGACAAAATATTAGTTTGAAATGTGACTGACATTGAGAATAAGTTTAATACTTATTTTTGCAACTTATTTTTAGGCTGACTTCTGTACTTATTCCGTGACCTGTTCTGAGTTTAATATGTTATTTTTCGTAATTTTTATCTCGCATGCGCACTGATTTCATGGAAAATGCCTACGCGCAGTTATTGTATATAATTTGTCTAAGAGTACCTTTTTTGTCACGCCTGCCCGAGGGTCCTAGCGCGCCAAGCCGCGCAATTTTGACATCCAATGCAATTTTAACATCGTTTTTAAGACTTGTGCTCCAGCTATTTTAAATTATAATTATTAGACGTATCCTTATATTTAATAGAAGTTTGAAATGTAACTAACATTAAAAATAATTTTAATACTTATTTTTGCAACTTATTTAAATCTGACTTCTATATTTATTCTGTGACTTGTTCGAAGTTTGATATGTCATTTTTCGTAGTTTTTATCTCGCATGCGCACTGTTCTTATGGAAAATGCCTCCACGCAGTTCATGTATATTAATCGTCTAAGAGTACCTTTTTTTGTCACGCCTGCCCGAGCGTCCTAGCGCGCCAAGCTGTGCAATTTAGACATGCAATTCAATTTTAACATCGTTTTTGAGACTTATGTTCCAGCTAATATAAAGAATAATTATAAGTCGTATCTTAAGATTAAATATAAGTTTGAAATGCGGCCTACATTAAGAAAAATTTTTATTTTTTGTGCGTAGATAATAACTAAGTTTAGAGCAGGAAGTGAATTTTCCGACGAGTACCTTTTTTGTCACGCCAGCCCAAGGCTCATTGCGTGCTGAGCTGCTTTATTCCGTCAAGTAAATCAGCTACAAACTGCATATGCATGGAAAATACCTAAACGCAGAGCGGAAAGAAAAGTAGAGTACCTTTTTTGAAATTTCATAATTTTCTCCGAGACTAAGATGCCTATTAAGATGTTGACTACCATAAGAAATAAATAGTCAGTTTTTGACGAAATTATTTATATTATTTTCGCGTTATTAGATACTTGCGCCACTGCCAACTTCGTTACAGAAAACTTGGTGCAGCGCCTCGGCTTAGCAATAAAAAGCCACGAAATGTCAATTAGCGCAATCGGAGGAGTACAAGTGAAATTGAGGGGGAGTATCAAATTAACCCTGCAATCTAGGATTAATGAATTTCAAAGGGTTCTAACCTTGTTGGTGGTCAATGTCATCGCAGACAGGGTCCCAAAAGAGATTTTTCCAAGTGAAACCTTACATATCTGCCCAAAGATTAGTTAACCGATCCCGTTTTTCACAGCCCAGGCCCCATAGATCTATTAATTGCCTCTGGTACTACCTTATCCTTGTTCTCAATAGGTCAAATTAATTTGACGATAGAAAATTGCGATCTATATTTGTAGAAGACATTATTAGGGGTGGGTAATCGCAGGTGGCAAGTAGGTAAACCATGGCAGTTATGGCATCCCCCCAGCTCCCCCCTTGAGGTAATGGTGGGGGTAAAGGCGTTATGATGATGAGGAAAGATGTAGAAACCAGTAGGACGAATAAAATACCCAACTATGCCAGATACTCGAGATCGCAGTTGACAACTGTAGACCACTTTGTATAGACAGATAGTTCGAAACTGACCCAGCGCGCCCACCCAAAGTAGTCGCAAGACCCCCCTTCCCTTTTGAATTCTCATACCCACTGCAGTCGTCAGGACCCATCAATCCCTTACACCTTATGTGAAAAGCCGGGAAAAGAGAGAGAGAGAATGATGTAAGCAATTAAGAGAGGGGGAGAGACCTATGACCCGTGGACACTTAATGGAAGCAAAGGAGATGGAGATGTAGATGCATGATAGAGAAAGAGAGAAATGTTTAGCTAATAAGAGTATAGAGAGAGACTTAATGAGTTGGCGCGAGAGCGATTAATTGTACTAACTGACACAAAAGGAGAAAAAGGAACAAAGTAAGAAAGAAATTGACCGGCGCTTGCATATGTAAATATAAGATGAATTTTGTGTGAACTCGGTGTGTTGCCACCTTCAGCGTGCTGCGAGGTTGATCCTTTATCGCTCACGAAGTGGTCTACGAATTTTTGTCATTTCGACTGAACATGCTCCCCCCGTTGCGAGAGAAGGCGAGCAAATCGAAAACATCATATGTGTAGCGTATTCGAAAAAGTGATTACTGTGCGAATCGTACGATGGTGTGAGAGTGTAGTGGTGTGTAAGTGTGTTTACAATTCAAGCGATGTTTACAGAAATCGGTTTAATATAAGACAGACAACGCGATCGAAAATTTAGTCTTCTTGTGACGATGAGATCGGAAGTGGACACAACGATGTGACATTGCGTTTGAAGCTCCCTTGCTCAGTTTTAACAATGACGACTCGTACAATGCCATCAGCGCCCGGGTGGATCTCGATAACAACCCCCAGCTGCCATTGCATGCAGGGTTGATTTCTATCAATGAGGAGGACGACGGAATCGATACCGATCTCATGATTAGACTTGCTCCACTTTTGTCAACGTTAAAGTTTGTGCTAATATTCCAGGTGCCATCGCTTCCAAAAATCTTGTCGTGCTCTCGTGATGGAACGCCATGCTGACAATCGGTTACCTGGATTACAAAAAAGGTCAGCTTCCGGAAAAAATTTCAACGGTCTTCCGATTAATAAATGTGCCGGCGTGATGGCCGCTATATCATTAGGATCACTCGATATACTATAAAGTGGTCTAGAATTAAGAATGGCTTCGATTTCGATAACAAGGGTATTAAGTACTTCAAAGGTTGAAAGTTGTTCGCTGATCACTCGCTTAAGATGGTGTTAAAACGATTTTACTGCCGACTCCCAAATCCCACCAAAGTGTGGTGAAAGCGGCGGATTGAATTGTCAGATGATGTTTCTCTGGACTGCAAAATGATCAACATCGTCACGAAACTGGTCGGAGTTAAACAAAGCAAAAATTTCTTGTAATTCATTACTTGCTCCGACAAAATTCGTGCCGTTGTCCGAAAACACGTGTTTGGGAATGCCGCGTCAGCAGCAAAAACGCTTAAACGCGCCTAAAAATCCTTCGGTGGTTAAATCGCTCACTATTTCGATATGCACTGCTTTCGATGCCATACATACAAACACACAACCATAAACCTTCACGCGATTACGATTCCGCAGTTTCTTCTCTTTGATGTACATCGGCCCAAAAAAATCTATTCCCACGTGAGTGAACGCGCCTGACTCGGTAACGCTTGCTGATGGCAAATTTCCCATTTTACTATGAATCGGATTAGAGCAATAACGCACCCAATCTACGCATTTTCGTACGATTTTTCGAACTTGTTATTTTCCGTCGAACAACCAAAAACGCTGTCTTATAGTGTGTAATGTAGTTTGGATTCCCGCATGCAAAGTACGATAGTGCGCATCTCGGATTATTAAATCGATACATGATGGTGCGATGGTAATAAAATTTGATACCTTTGATCAAAGGAAATTTTCGCGTTTCTTAAGCGTTCGCCAACTCGTAAAATATTATGCTTATCAGCAAATAGATTGAACGCTGCTAACCGTGCACTTTTTACCTTTTTAGATGCAGATAAATGCGCAATTTCTTGAACCAATTGCTCTGCTTGAATTAATTTCAACACTCGACGCTCCGCTTCAAGATTTTCTTCAACGCTGATTGATTTCTCTTTGAACTTATTTGAACGACGCATACGAAGACAATACGCAATTACGTTAACTAACTTGGAATATGAGGATAATCGCAAAAAAAATTCTACCCCTGAATTTACTAAAAGACACGTTTTGCTCTTAAGACCTGGTAATTCACTTGGTGACGTTAACGCCATTCTCGACCACTCGCTTTCGAATTTTTCCAACCACTCAGGTTCATTCAGCCACATTCGATTTTTTTAAAACTCGGTAGATAAATGACCTCGGGACAGTGCATCAGCCGGATTTATTGAAAATATCAATAGAGTATTATTCTTATTCGGTAAGGAAAAGAATATGCAGATGCCCGGGTGAATGATGTTGAACTCTTTATTAGTGACAATTGTAAAATACACTTGACGGAATAACACGTATGCAAAGAATAAGTCGATAAAGCAAATCGAAAAAGGAGATCGCATGCGGTCGTCACAAGAGAGTCAGACCGACTGCTTCTTAGTCGCTTTTTGCAACCACCCCATACATCATAGCGTGACTACAGCGCCACCAACGCTCTCCCTGCTTGCCGACTCGCATTATTATTACATGCAGGCATCTAATGTATAGTTTCTTTTACACGTATACATACTGTTTCAATACTCTCCCTAAAGAAACTATATATATCTTTTTGTTTAATCTATATTTTGTTTCATCAAAACATCTTTTGATGCAAGACCAAGCTTAGACATTAAATACATAAATTTTGGCTTTGCCAAGGCCTTCGTAAGAACATCGGCAATTTGTTCATCTGTAGTTACATATTTTACATCGATTATATTATCTCTATACAGATCTCGTACATAGTGATACTTAATGTCTATGTGTTTCGTTCTCTCGTGGAACTCTGGATTTTTTATCAATCTCATCGCGCTCTGATTATCTACCAATAATGTAGTTTCGCTATTTTTACATTCAGAGTGTTTCTCATTAGTTACATTTGATAAAACAGTAGCATTACACTCACGCAAGAATCTCCTGATCCATACGATATCTTTTGCTGCGCTAGCCGCACTGATATACTCAGATTCTGTAGTCGACAGAGAAACGCATGGCTGACGTTTGCTTTTCCATACTATAGCAGCTCCGGCATATAAACAGACAGTACCCGAAATTGATTTTCGCGTTTCTTTGTCGCTACCGAAATCTGCATCACTGTAAGCTATAAAGCTACCTTCCTTTCTGTAACACAAACCATAGTCAGCTGTTCCTTTTAAATAGCGTATTATTCTCTTTACCAGTAGCCAGTGACCTTCGCTAGGGTTTTCTAAATAACGCGATACAATACTCGTAGCAAACGAGATATCTGGTCTGCTAACCTTTAAAAATATGAGCTTACCAACAGCTTCGCGATATGGTATGTTCGAAGTTTTCTTACTAAAATCATTCGACTGCCAACTAGTCTCGATTGGCGTACTTACAGGATTCGCGTTTGACATATTGAGTTCGCTTATAATCCTTTTTACATAACTCTCCTGGCTTATGAACATTGAGCCGTCATTAAATCTAAAAATATCCACTCCCAGAAATTTCTTCACATCTTTAGTGAATTTTACTTTAAATTTTTTATTTAATTTTACAAAGAATACATCTATTAAGTACTCGTGTGAAGCAGCGAGGAGTCCATCGTCAACATATAGCAACAAGAATAACCTTTCCTCTCCTCGAATGTACGTATAAAAACAAGGGTCAACTACGCTTTTCTTAAAACCGTAATCTAAGAGAAATTGATCGAAAAGATCAGACCAGCACCGAGCTGCTTGTTTTAACCCGTATATACTTTTTATCAGCTTACACACACGGTTAGTACCATCACTGAAGCCGTCCGGCTGCTTCATATAGATATTTTCTTTTAATTCGCCGTGCAAGTGAGCAGTTTTCACATCGAATTGACCGAGACATAGATTCTCATGCGCAGCATTGGCGATGAGAATTCGAAACGAGTCAAAACGGGCTACAGGACTAAAAATCTCGTTATAGTCTACCCCGGCTATCTGCGAATAACCTTGACCGACGAGACGAGCTTTAAAACGCACGCTTCCGTCGTCGTTCTGTTTATGTGAATAGACCCATTTACATCCTACAACTTTTGCGTTCGCGGGTTTTTCTGCTAAAACCCAAGTACCATGCTCGAGAACAGACTGCATTTCGTCTTTCATCGCGAGTTTCCATTCGTCGCTATCGATCGAATTTACTGCCTCATGGTAATTTTTAGGAACAGTTTTGGAAAAGTGAGATAACACGCACCCGTAAAAATCTGTTCGTCGCCGTACGCGTTTCTCCCGCACGTTACTCGAAACATCAACAATGTCTTTGTTTACGTTATTCTCCGGCGGAGCTTCGGCTTCTTCAGCTAAATCGACTTTATCCGTATCAACACGCCGATCGTCACGATCCTCGGAGCTACTTTCGTCTGCTTTGGAAGATACTTGTTCGTCGTCTCGAGCTTTAGCGTTTTCGAGCTCCACGTTCGTACAAGCTAATTTTTCTGGTTTAAATAAAACATCACGGCTAACGATAACATCGCGTAGCTCTGGTACATACACGCGGTAACCCCTGTATTTCTCAACATATCCTACAAGAATACCTTTCAAAGATTTACTATCTAACTTTTTCCTTTTTTCCTTAGGAATGTGAACGAAGCATTCCGTGCCAAAAATTTTCAAATGATTAATATCTGCCGATTCACCCGTCCACAACTCAAACGGAGTTTTACCCTGTACTTTAGTCGGACCCGTTTTATTTAAAACGTAAACGGCAGTATTAGCGGCCTCTGCCCACAGAAAACGCGGCACCTCTGTATTCGAATACAGCATAGATCGAATAGCTTCTACAATCGTTCGGTTTTCGCGTTCTACAATACCGTTCTGTTGCGGTGTATACGGGATCGTCGTTGTATGTTTTATACCTTTATTTTCGAAAAACTTCTTGTTTTTCTCGTTGACGAACTCCCCGCCACCGTCACTTACAATCTCTTTCACATTGCTATCAAATTGATTTTCAACTTCATTACAAAATTTTTGTAAACATTCTGAGGTTTCTGATTTTTGACGCAACAAATAAATTATTCGAAAACTAGAAAAATCATCTTTTAGAAGGAGAAAGTATCGATTCTTACCAAGTGAATTTACTTCCATCGGCCCGCATAAATCAGCGTGTACAATTTCTCTCGGCTCTTTAGCACGATCAATTCTACTATGAAAAGAGTTTCTATGTTGCTTGCCGAGTGCGCAACCATCGCAAAACTGGTCGTCTAAACTGAAATTCGTACCTACAGACTTCAAAACATTACGTACATGCTGTTTGTTTTGATGACACATTCTCTCATGCCAAAGCTGTATGCTACTTACTTTATTCGCCGAAAGACTCGCTTTTCCAGGTACAATAACCTCTAAATCTACTTTATACAAATTCCCTAGCTCAGAACAGTTCGCAATAACAATGTTATTTTTCAGCAAAGTGCAAGATTTTCCTTTATCCTCGACTCTAATATCGATACCTTTTTTCGCACTAGCTTTAAGAGAAAACAAATTTACATGAAGTCCGGGCACAAACAAAACATCGTAAAGCATGCAACTAATACGCTTATTCGCAACAATAGTTTCTACATCTAAATTACCGAATCCATACGCAGGCTTCATGCTCCCATCTCCAAAAATCACAGACACCGGCTCTTCAAACTCAGTGTAGCCCAGAAAATACTCCCGACGCCAAGTCATGTGGTCCGTGCAGCCAGAGTCAAGTATCCACACGTCCGTCTGTTTCTGCTCCAACGTGAAACCAGCAAGCGCCATTTTCTGCACGAGCTTGATTCCAGCGAGCGCCACTTTCTGCTCACTGTTGTTTGTTGTCAATTTCGTCTCTACGTTACTTCCGAGAACTCGCTTCGGACAGTCACGTATATAGTGATCTGGAGAATGGCATTTATAACATTTGCCTCTTCTTGAATTCTGAGTTTTGTTTTTCTTCTCGTTTCCCTTTTTCTTATTCTCATTTGTTGAATTCAAATTTTCAAATTTCTTGGTAACTAAGGCAATCGCACGGCTCTCTGAATCACTCTCATGGCGGTGTATCCTCGACTCTTCTTTCATTAAACGTGCAGTTAAATTTTCAAGAGTCTTTTTCTCACTAACTTCGGAGTCCCACGCACTATGAAAGTGATCATATGCTTTTGGAAGACTACACAAAATCCGGGATAGCACCATTGATTCAGAGATTTCACTGCCTAAATTTTTCATCTTAACTGCGAAATTTTCTAATTTCGACAAATTCGCCACGACGCCTTCGCTTTGATCCCATTGAAACTCAAAAAATTGCTTTTGTACTAAGGACAAATTCTCATCCGACTTCATATCGTATACTGCACTAAGCTTGGCCCACATTTCACGAGCAGTTGTACAATTCATGAGAAGATCCATCGGTTTCTTTTCAACGGTTGAAACGATCAACTTTCGCGCGGCTTTGTCGGCTTTCTTGAATCTCGCTACAGCAGCCTCATATGTTGTTTGCTGAGTAGCAGTGGCCTCCGGGGTAAGAGCTGCAGGCATAACCAAGCTCCCTTCACAAACCGCCAATTGGTCGTCATCATCTTCGAGATACGTACGCACCACAAAGAGCCACCGATTCCAATTGTCCTGATCTCTTAATTTTTCGATTTTGGAATTTGATTCCATCTCGACTTGACTTGCCATTCACACAACACTAAACACAAAAGAATTTTCCCAACAACACTCGCAACACGTGGTCTGGGCCCATAACCTATTGAAAATATCAATAGAGTATTATTCTTATTCGGTAAGGAAAAGAATATGCAGATGCCCGGGTGAATGATGTTGAACTCTTTATTAGTGACAATTGTAAAATACACTTGACGGAATAACACGTATGCAAAGAATAAGTCGATAAAGCAAATCGAAAAAGGAGATCGCATGCGGTCGTCACAAGAGAGTCAGACCGACTGCTTCTTAGTCGCTTTTTGCAACCACCCCATACATCATAGCGTGACTACAGCGCCACCAACGCTCTCCCTGCTTGCCGACTCGCATTATTATTACATGCAGGCATCTAATGTATAGTTTCTTTTACACGTATACATACTGTTTCAATAGGATTATCTTTCGTTCGCACATGCATCCATTCGTGAACGACGTCCAGCGCTTGAATTTTGCTAACTCTGTTTGCTTCGAAAACTTTAAGAGTTTCCGGTGATTTTCTACGCCAATGCAATACGATTGTTGAATCCGACGAGAGTACTACTTTATGAATTTCAAATTCTAAAGATGGACGCATTTCACTGTACAATCCCACGAGGAGCAGGGCACTGCATAGTTCCAGTTGTGGGATCGTTTTCGACTTTACCAGAGCTACTCAAGACTTCGCACATATCAGACGCACAACGCAATTTCCATACCGATCTACTGAACGCAAATAAAAACATGCACCATAACCTAATAGACTCGCATCGCAAAATTCATGTAACTCGATCTTCGTAGGCCTATCGTAAAGGATTTTCCGGTCTACTGCTAAATTGCGGATGAGAGACAGCTGGTTCGCAAACTCCACCCATCGCGAATACAACTCCTGCGGTACCAATTCGTCCCAATCACACTTTTGTTTCCAACACTCCTGAATAATTAATTTCGCGTACAGAACTATCGGCCCCAATAAACCCGGTGGATCAAAAATCTTTGCAATCTCGGAAAGTATATGGCGCTTCGTGATTTTATTTTGAATTAATATTTCTTTGATGGTATAAATAAACGCATCATGCTCGCGAATCCTAAGTTACCCCGAGTGTTTTCGAAACTGCTACCGTCTTTACCGCACAATCACTCTCAAAAATTTTCCGATCCAGCGTATCGAACGCGTTTTTATCGTTGGATGCCCATTGGCGAATATTGGATTTTCCATGCCCCAAGATACCAATAATTTTGTCGCGAAGTATCGCGAGTTCTTCGATCGAATTTGCACCTGTTAACAGGTCATCAACGTATCAGTCGCGTTACAAAATTTTTGCTGCTCGCAGAAAATCGCGCCCCTCATCATCCGCAAACTAGTGAAGCGTTCGTATCATGAGATAGGGAGCAAAGGCGACTCTAAACGTAAACGTGTTCAGCTTGTATACCGCGATCTCTTTCCCATAATTCCAAAAAATACGCTGATATTGCCTGTCGTCGGGATGCACTAAGACCTGCCGATACATTTTTTTATGTCTGCGGTTAAGACGAATGCATAAGATCGAAATCACATTATATGTTCGAAAAGTTTCGGTTGAATGGTGGGGCGTACAAGTAGTTTTTGATTCAACGAGACGCCTCTGTCAGTTTTCGTGGACGCGTCGAATACTACACGCACCTTTGTCGTACTGCTCGAAGATTTTACGACCGCATGATGTGGCATGTTGTATCCGTCTGGTGTTTCGTTTTGTAACAACGTCATTCGTCCGAGTGCTATGTATTCGTCAAGTACCTTCGTATATTAACGATTGAGTTCATCGTCTGCTTGCACTTTCCGGCGCATCGCATGAAACCGACGAAGGGCTTGCGCGCGAGAGTTTCCTAAATCCGCTACTCAGTCGTTAACTGGAAGACGCGCAATATACCACCCGGTTCGATCGCGTGTTGTACTTTTTACATAATGCCGTTCGCATAGAGACTCCGGATCTGATACGCCCACTACGTTTTTAGCCTCTTCGATTTCCCAAAATTTCGCTAATTGTTCGGTTAAAGCACTTAAGTTACACGTCACTGCTGATTTTTCAAGGTTGTCATTCGCACAACCGCCCGCAATCACCCAACCTAGTTATGTTTTTTGCAACGTTAAATCGCTCCCGTTCGAAACGCGTATTTGACCGACTGATAGAAGTGATAACGTGGCTCTGGAGCTGATAAGCATATCTACTGGACTCGGAATATGAAAACGAGGATCGGCAAGTTTCAAATTTGGTGGGATCGCTATTGACGACCGCGGAAAAGGCTCATCGGGTACGAAATTTGCTATTTTAGGGATGGTGAGAAAAGTTAAATTTTTCGCGAAATTGCTTGTACGTGACCGGAAATTAATCTTGACCTGATACTTTGTAGTCGTTTTTAATGCGTTAATCGCGTCCACAGGGATAGAACACGCATTTAACGGAAGTTTTAATTCACGCGCGAATTTGTTGCTTATAAAATGGGCCGTAGCACATGTGTCAAGAAGCGCGCGTGCTTTGACGAAATTACCCTGCGCATTTTTGACTCGAATAACTGCACTCATCATTAGCTGTGACTGTGCGGCTCGGGTGATCGTCTCTAGCTCGCCCACTACAAGTCACGCGCTTGGTTTCGCATTTTTCAAGTCGCAATGGAGAGACGTGTGATGCCGCTCGCCGCATGTTTTACAGGACCCTGCTTTACAGTGCTCTAAGTGTACTCCTTTGCAATTTTGGCACAATTTTTTCAGTTGAATAACTTTCCATCGCTCTTCGACGCTTAACTTGTTGTATTCCGGGCAAGAGTAGACGCGGTGTACCTCTCCACAGCTCAAACATTTAAATGCATTCGAATTAGTGACCATCGCAGTCGCCTGTCCCGTGCTATTCACCCTTTTGGCAGCTGTCTCAAATTCTCGGTCCTCTTGACGCTTTGCTCCCTTTTCCTGATTCACCCGCCTGATTTCGTCCTCCATCGTAGACGAATGGAAAGTTGTCGTGTGGATGAATTTGAAAAACTGGTCAAGCGTTGGAAGAACATTTAAATCTAACGACTCGTCCCATTTGTGTCTGATAAAGATTAGAATTGCGAATCTTGATTTGTCTAAAAATTCTCAAAATTCGAATTGGATGTTCGCACTGAATTTCTCGCTTGCACAAATCGACACTCGCTGGCCATTCCAATCCCCATCAGACACAAATGGGACGAGTCGTTGGATTTAAATGTTCTTCCAACGCTTGACCAGTTTTTCAAATTCATCCACACGACAACTTTCCATTCGTCTACGATGGAGGACGAAATCAGGCGGGTGAATCAGGAAAAGGGAGCAAAGCGTCAAGAGGACCGAGAATTTGAGACAGCTGCCAAAAGGGTGAATAGCACGGGACAGGCGACTGCGATGGTCACTAATTCGAATGCATTTAAATGTTTGAGCTGTGGAGAGGTACACCGCGTCTACTCTTGCCCGGAATACAACAAGTTAAGCGTCGAAGAGCGATGGAAAGTTATTCAACTGAAAAAATTGTGCCAAAATTGCAAAGGAGTACACTTAGAGCACTGTAAAGCAGGGTCCTGTAAAACATGCGGCGAGCGGCATCACACGTCTCTCCATTGCGACTTGAAAAATGCGAAACCAAGCGCGTGACTTGTAGTGGGCGAGCTAGAGACGATCACCCGAGCCGCACAGTCACAGCTAATGATGAGTGCAGTTATTCGAGTCAAAAATGCGCAGGGTAATTTCGTCAAAGCACGCGCGCTTCTTGACACATGTGCTACGGCCCATTTTATAAGCAACAAATTCGCGCGTGAATTAAAACTTCCGTTAAATGCGTGTTCTATCCCTGTGGACGCGATTAACGCATTAAAAACGACTACAAAGTATCAGGTCAAGATTAATTTCCGGTCACGTACAAGCAATTTCGCGAAAAATTTAACTTTTCTCACCATCCTTAAAATAGCAAATTTCGTACCCGATGAGCCTTTTCCGCGGTCGTCAATAGCGATCCCACCAAATTTGAAACTTGCCGATCCTCGTTTTCATATTCCGAGTCCAGAGAATATGCTTATCGGCTCCAGAGCCACGTTATCACTTCTATCAGTCGGTCAAATACGCGTTTCGAACGGGAGCGATTTAACGTTGCAAAAAACATAACTAGGTTGGGTGATTGCGGGCGGTTGTGCGAATGACAACCTTGAAAAATCAGCAGTGACGTGTAACTTAAGTGCTGTAACCGAACAATTAGCGAAATTTTGGGAAATCGAAGAGGTTAAAAACGTAGTGGGCGTATCAGATCCGGAGTCTCTATGCGAACGGCATTATGTAAAAAGTACAACACGCGATCGAACCGGGTGGTATATTGCGCGTCTTCCAGTTAACGACTAAGTAGCGGATTTAGGAAACTCTCGCGCGCAAGCCCTTCGTCGGTTTCATGCGATGCGCCGGAAAGTGCAAGCAGACGATAAACTCAATCGTTAATATACGAAGGTACTTGACGAATACATAGCACTCGGACATATGACGTTGTTGCAAAACGAAACACCAGACGGATACTACATGCCACATCATGTGGTCGTAAAATCGTCGAGCAGTACGACAAAGGTGCGTGTAGTATTCGACGCGTCCACGAAAACTGACAGAGGCGTCTCGTTGAATCAAAAACTACTTGTACGCCCCACCATTCAACCGAAACTTTTCGAACATATAATGCGATTTCGATCTTATGCATTCGTCTTAACCGCAGACATAAAAAAATGTATCGGCAGGTCTTAGTGCATCCCGACGACAGGCAATATCAGCGTATTTTTTGGAATCATGGGAAAGAGATCGCGGTAAACAAGCTAAACACGTTTACGTTTAGAGTCGCCTTTGCTCCCTATCTCATGATACGAACGCTTCACTAGTTTGCGGATGATGAGGGGCGCGATTTTCTGCGAGCAGCAAAAATTTTGTAACGCGACTGATACGTTGATGACCTGTTAACAGGTGCAAATTCGATCGAAGAACTCGCGATACTTTGCGACAAAATTATCGGTATCTTGGGGCATGGAAAATCCAATATTCGCCAATGAGCATCCAACGATAAAAACGCGTTCGATACGCTGGATCGGAAAATTTTTGAGAGTGATTGTGCGGTAAAGACGGAAGCAGTTTCGAAAACACTCAGGGTAACTTAGGATTTCCGAGCAGATGCGTTTATTTATACCATCAAAGAAATTACAATTCAAAATAAAATCACGAAGCGCCATATACTTTCCGAGATTGCAAAGATTTTTGATCCACCGGGTTTATCGGGAAGGGGGCCGATAGTTCTGTACGCGAAATTAATTATTCAGGAGTGTTGGAAACAAAAGTGTGATTGGGACGAATCGGTACCGCAGGAGTTGTATTCGCGATGGGTGGAGTTTGCGAACCAGCTGTCTCTCATCCGCAATTTAGCAGTAGACCAGAAAATCCTTTACGATAGGCCTACGAAGATCGAGTTACATGGATTTTGCGATGCGAGTCTATTAGGTTATGGTGCATGTTTTTATTTGCGTTCAGTAGATCGGTATGGAAATTGCGTTGCGCGTCTGGTATGTGCGAAGTCTCGAGTAGCTCTGGTAAAGTCGAAAACGATCCCGCAACTGGAACTATGCAGTGCCCTGCTCCTCGTGGGATTGTACAGTGAAATGCGTCCATCTTTAGAATTTGAAATTCATAAAGTAGTACTCTCGTCGGATTCAACAATCGTATTGCATTGGCGTAGAAAATCACCGGAAACTCTTAAAGTTTTCGAAGCAAACAGAGTTAGCAAAATTCAAGCGCTGGACGTCGATCACGAATGGATGCATGTGCGAACGAAAGATAATCCGGCTGATGCACTGTCCCGAGGTCAATTATCTACCGAGTTTTAAAAAAATCGAATGTGGCTGAATGAACCTGAGTGGTTGGAAAAATTCGAAAGCGAGTGGTCGAGAATGGCGTTAACGTCACCAAGTGAATTACCAGGTCTTAAGAGCAAAACGTGTCTTTTAGTTAATTCAGGGGTAGAATTTTTTTTGCGATTATCCTCATATTCCAAGTTAGTTAAGGTGATTGCGTATTGTCTTCGTATGCGTCGTTCAAATAAGTTCAAAGAGAAATCAATCAGCGTTGAAGAAAATCTTGAAGCGGAGCGTCGAGTGTTGAAATTAATTCAAGCAGAGCAATTGGTTCAAGAAATTGCGCATTTATCTGCATCTAAAAAGAAAAAAAGTGCACGGTTAGCAGCGTGTAATCTATTTGTTGATAAGCATAATATTTTACGAGTTGGCGAACGCTTAAGAAACGCGAAAATTTCCTTTGATCAAAGGTATCAAATTTTATTACCATCGCACCATCATGTATCGATTTAATAATCCGAGATGCGCACTATCGTACTTTGCATGCGGGAATCCAAACTACATTACACTCTATAAGACAGCGTTTTTGGTTGTTCGACGGAAAATAACAAGTTCAAAAAATCATACGAAAATGCGTAGATTGGGTGCGTTATCGCTCTAATCCGATTCATAGTAAAATGGGAAATTTGCCATCAGCAAGCGTTACCGAGTCAGGCGCGTTCACTCACGTGGGAATAGATTTTTTTGGGCCGATGTACATCAAAGAGAAGAAACTGCGGAATCGTAATCGCGTGAAGGTTTATGGTTGTGTGTTTGTATGTATGGCATCGAAAGCAGTGCATATCGAAATAGTGAGCGATTTAACCACCGAAGGATTTTTAGGCGCGTTTAAGCGTTTTTGCTGCTGACGCGGCATTCCCAAACACGTGTTTTCGGACAACGGCACGAATTTCGTCGGAGCAAGTAATGAATTACAAGAAATTTTTGCTTTGTTTAACTCCGACCAGTTTCGTGACGATGTTGATCATTTCGCAGTCCAGAGAAACATCATCTGACATTTCAATCCGCCGCTTTCACCACACTTTGGTGGGATTTGGGAGTCGGCAGTAAAATCGTTTTAACACCATCTTAAGCGAGTAATCAGCGAACAACTTTCAACCTTTGAAGTACTTAATACCCTTGTTATCGAAATCGAAGCCATTCTTAATTCTAGACCACTTTATAGTATATCGAGTGATCCTAATGATATAGCGGCCATCACGCCGGCACATTTATTAATCGGAAGACCGTTGAAATTTTTTCCGGAAGCTGACCTTTTTTGTAATCCAGGTAACCGATTATCAGCATGGCGTTCCATCACGAGAGCACGACAAGATTTTTGGAAGCGATGGCACCTGGAATATTTGCACAAACTTCAACGTTGACAAAAGTGGAGCAAGTCTAATCATGAGATCGGTATCGATTCCGTCGTCCTCCTTATCGATAGAAATCAACCCTGCATGCAATGGCAGCTGGGGGTTGTTATCGAGATCCACCCGGGCGCTGATGGCATTGTACGAGTTGTCATTGTTAAAACTGAGCAAGGGAGCTTCAAACGCAACGTCACATCGTTGTGTCCACTTCCGATCTCATCGTCACAAGAAGACTCAATTTTCGATCGTGTTGTCTGTCTCATATTAAACCAATTTGTGTTAACATCGTTTGAATTGTAAACACTCTTACACACCACTACACTCTCGCACCATCGTACGATTCGCACAGTAAGCACTTTTTCGAATACGCTACACATATGATGTTTTTGATTTGCTCGCCTTTTCTCGCAACGGGGGGAGCATGTTCAGTCGAAATGACAAAAATTCGTAGACCACTTCGTGAGCGATAAAGGATCAACCTCGCAGCACGCTGAAGGTGGCAACACACCGAGTTCACACAAAATTCATCACATATTCACATATGCAAGCGCCGGTCAATTTCTTTCTTACTTTTTCCCTTATTCTCCTTTTGTGTCAGTTGGTACAATTAATCGCTCTCGCGCCAACTCATTAAGTCTCTCTCTATACTTTCATTAGCTAAACATTTCTCTCTTTCTCTATCATGCATCTACATCTCCATTTTCTTTGCTCCCATTAAGTGTCCACGGGTCATAGCTCTCTCCCCCTCTCTTAATTGCTTACATCATTCTCTCTCTCTCTTTTCCCGGCTTTTCACATAAGGTGTAAGGGATTGATGGGTCCTGACGACTGCAGTGGGTATGAGAATTCAAAAGGGAAGGGGGGTCTTGCGACTACTTTGGGTGGGCGCGCTGGGTCAGTTCCGAACTATCTGTCTATACAAAGCGGTCTATAGTTGTCAACTGCGATTTCGAGTATCTGGCATAGTTGGGTATTATATTCGTCCTACTGGTTTCTACATCTTTCCTTATCATCATCATGCACACGTGTATCTGGGAGTCACCTTCGTGGGGTTAATTTTTCTCACGCTATTTTTTTTCTATCATTATCGTCATCTGCATCATCTTCGAGAAGCTTGGCGTGCTGCGAATAAAGCACGGTGAAAATCCGCTTCACGGACCGTGCGACGTTTGTTAATTCGTGAGTTTTTTGAGACACGTGCGGACGCGCACGTATACGTTTTCTACACGCAATACACAAGTACACTTTCTTGATTGCAGAAAGTTTATCTTAAATTTAATGTCAACCTCACTCGTTGGTATTTTTTATTAATTTTTCTTCTCTTGGGTTTTTCTGTTTGGAGTTTTTCCCTTGAGCCACGAAGTATATCTTTGTTCGTGGCTCATGATCAGTGCATTTCGAATTTATTTCATCTATAGTTTATTTCCATCCTCCGTTCCGATAAATTCAGCAAAATTTTTTTTTTTGAGGAGGATTTTAATTGATCATTTGTAAATTGCGTAGTTTTTTGTGCCATGATCCCTTCTGAATGTTAAGTAACAAATAAGTTGACTTCGTCAAAATAGACGCAGCCAACAGAGCAGCAACACTCTTGCTATAATTTAGTATGGATGATATGGAATGCATGAATCACCAATTTGATTCAGCTCATTGTACTGTGAAGAATGCTACAGCTTTAAAAAATGGTTTCAAAAAGAGCAGCAACGACAAAACGATATTTTTAATCAATGTACACCTGATACACAATACTTATGCAATAGATAAGTTCTTCATGAATCTATGGCGATTTGTTTCATTTACGTCTCCTTATTACTGCGCCGATTAAAATTACTTTATCGTATTAACTGACTCTATTTGTTGGTGAGGTACTGCGGTGAAAAGGAGTAAGCCAAGCAATGTTGGGATACGCTTTCGGTTATGAAATGGTATACATGTTCTCTGGCAACACGCATCACTCGATACGCCCGCTCTTGAGAAAAAAATATGATGCTGGTACATTATACGCCTAAATAAAAATCGAAGAGTTATCGGCCACGGCTTACACATACGTGTATCCTAGCATAACTCGTTGCACCCGCTCTTGCTAAGAAAAAAATATTACACTGGAACATTATACGCCTATAAATAAGAAGCGAAAAGTCATCGGCCACGGCCAACACATCCGTATAGATAAGAAATAATAGCTTCATTACTTGGCAAGGTACTGCGTTGAGTAAGCCAACGTTGGTCGCAGCTGAACGGGATACGCGATCTGCTACATCCACTGATAAGAAATACACGTTCATGCTTGATCATCTTCCTCTCGCGCTGTACGTTGGGCTTGTCACACCTACACCTTTCGGACCCATCCTGATGACGTCGGAGCTTGATTCGTGGTCGGAAAGGAAGGGAGCTGTCAATACCATTTGACATCACAGCATCTGGAAGAGGCCCCCTTCCCCTGACGTTACCATCCGAGTAGTCCGCACCACCCACCGCCCGTGCCCCTCCTCCCACCGCCCGATCAGCCCCCACTACCGCCTCTCCTCCACCGCCTCTTCTTCACCCACAGCTATAGCTAGAGCCTCTCCCTCCACCACTACCTCAGGGGGGGAGCTGGGGGGGGTGCCAGAACCGCCATGGTTTACCTACTGTGGCATTAATTCTAATGTACAGAAATCAGCAACGTGCAATTCATTGGATCTGAATGGGCAGTTAACTAAATTTTGGGAGTTAGAGGAAATTGGGTAAAAAAAAAATTAAATCTTAGAAAGAAATAGACTGTGAAGCACACTATGTTGCAAATGTTTGATGTTACAACGAGGGACGGTACGTGGTTAAACTGCCATTCATACAACCAAAAACGGATCTTGGTAATTCCCAGTCCCAGGCATTTCAACGCTTTAAGGCTTTGAAACGAAAATTTAAGATGGACTCTGTTTGTTGCGACGAATATACAGCTATCATAAAGGATTATTTGAATCAGGGACATATGTCATTAGTCAGGAAAAATCCGTCAGGAGGCTATTTTTTACCCATTAGGGTCATTATACATTTGAGATTAATCACTAATCTACACGATATTGACATTTGCTCGCACATGCAAATGTAACACGCATCAGCCCAACAGGGTCAATCAGTAATTGTGCAATGGACCTTAATCCTCACAATTATCATTCATTTGTCCTTGCAGGTAAAAATTTACTCTTTATTCTTATTAATCTGCACCTTAATTATTTTCGACATCTCAATATGTTAAAAAAAAAGGATATTAGTGATCGTACGTTCAACACTTAGATTTGTAAGATAAATGCGAATTTTTATTTGTGTCAAGATTTTATCAACGAATAAAATTAAGGTTAACCTAACATTTATTTATTTTATTTTTTACTTCTCATATTAATTATTTCAAAGAGAATTAGTGTCAATATATTATGCTGATTAATAAGTAGTAATCATAACTGTAATATGACCTACGGTAAATTGTCTTGTAATTTTCAAGTAGTTGAACATCTAATTAATTATTCCTAGATAAACCACAAGGGTTCACTAGGAATTAAACAAAACATTATTTTTAATAAACGCAGAGCGGGAAGAAAATTTCCCGATGAGTACCTTTCTTAAAATTTGATAATTTTCTCCACGACTAAGATGCCTAGTAAGATATTAACTACCATAAGGAATAAATAGTCAGTTTTTGATTAAATTAAGTATAATTCTACGAATGCATTAGCATAATTTATATAAGACCTTTTGTTGGTTCAGAGATAAGTTATAAACAAAACGAATTCTCGTACTTTAATATGAGCTCTTACGGAGAATTGTCAAAAATCACTCTTACAATTGAAAACTTAACTAGAATGAACAGACAATGTTTAATGAAATTCGAACCAATCATAAAATAGTAACTTAGGAATCGTAATATAAAAAGTTTAAGTCAGCTGGTTCACTGTGAAAAAGAATGTTAATAAATGTTTGCTAGAGTAATTAAGACCGCAATGTAAAAAGGTAGGGTGTGCGCACATACCACGTGTACACAACGTAAAACATCGCACCTCTCTCTCTCGCACCCCCCTCAAAGCCTTGAAAAAAGCAATTGCATTTTTAATTCTTTTTATTTTAACAGTTCAACTTAATATTAAAATTAATTATACGCGGCGACAATGCAAGCAATTGTGGAGAAGGCATAACCTTAGAAATACCCATACAAACATACTGAAAACACATTGTTCTACATCTTCGAGCGAAGTTGGCAACTGAGATTAAAGAACGCCAAGTCCAAGTACTCGAGTACTTTTCGAATTATAAGTAATTTCAATTACAGTTATCTTAATGAAGTAATTATAAATTCATCGAGAGATAGTACTAATCAACGTAAAAAGTAATGATTACGATTATGTCATCAAATCTAACCTATAATTTTTTTTAGTTGAAATTGAAAATTTACCTCTAAAACGAGGAAACTCATCCTAATTATGATAACACCACGAGAATCCTCGTAAATTTTTACCAACTAGATGCGTCCAACAACTTGTTTCGTCAATAAACAAAAATTTTAAAGGGGAGGGCAACATGAAAATGGTCACTTTGTTTACTCGTGAATCTAACGCCCTCCTGCGTGTTCCACGCGCCAAACCCCCACTAACAGATTGAGTAGACAAAATACCGACATTACTCGTGTATTTATCAATGCAGGCTGATAATTGGTTTACAACAGAAGAATACGTGACTTACAAAAGAGTTAATAAAACATATGAAAACGTAAGTATTAATTTTTCAATAGAATTTTTAAATAATATCAGAGAAGGTCTTCCACTACACGAATTAAAATTAAAAGTAAATTCTATAGTAGTGTTAATAAGAACTCTTAGTTTATCAGACGGTCTCTGTAAAGGCACAAGATTAAAAATAACAAAATTATTTAAGTTTGATATAAAAGCAGAAATATTAACGAGAGAAAAAAAGAAAGCAAAGCTTACATTCCTAGAATAACATTGAATACTGACACTTCATCATCATTACCTGTTGTCTTCTTTAGAATAAAGTTTCCCTTTGTATTAGCATGTTCTATGTTTATCAACAAATCAGAAAAATTAAGTTTTGATTCCTTAGGATTGTATATTAAAAAACTTTTATACTCTTACGGAAAATTATACGTTGCTCTATTAAGATGTAAGAATATAAAAATAATTTTCATTCAGATTAAATCCAAGAATTTATCAGAAATTAAGAATATTGTTTAGCAAGAAATTTTTCAGTAATTCAAAATTATGTAACTTCGAAGATCGTTGCATTTAAACAGACGTACGTTAATTCATAAAAATCATGAAAAACAAATATGTAAGAAATGTGGAAAGGGTTTTAAAAGAACAGATGGGTTAAAACGACACATTAAATGTCACAAAATTAGGCTAACATAATAAATTATTGTTTTAAAAGCTTAATTGTGTTTGTCTATTTAGTTATACCTTGTCTTGAGTTCTGTCTTTTTGTAAATAAAGTCCTCAGGTATTTAAAAATTTTATATTTAGGTAAAGAACACATGGACCAGAAAAAGATTTAAAATGTAAAAGTTTAATTAAGTTAAACAAATAATGGTACTTCAGAGACATATGGTAAGTAAGGAGAAGCGAACAGACAGAGGGAGACCTATGATCAGTGACTTGGAAAACCTTAAAAACGAGGTATGACTTGGGTGGTAAATAACATATATTTTCTAACATTAATGATAAAACATTAAATAAATAAGTATTTTTTGGGGGGAAAGGTAGAAAAAGAGGTGGAAGGGGAGCAAGGGGGAGCGGAAAGGAGGTTACTCAATTATAATTAAATCAAGAAAAACACTAAAACAAGCAAATAACTATTTGAATCGAGGGCAGCTTTGGGGAAGCTGAGGAGTAGCTGAGGGAGAGTGGGGTCAAGCTGAGACTCACAACAACTATTATATATATATGTACGGTACTCCAGAGACATATAGTAAGTAAGGGGTAGCAAATAGACAGATGGAGATCTATGATCAGTGACTTAGAAAACCCTTAAAACGAGGTATGACTTTGGGTACTAAACGACATTCGTTTTTTAAAAAAAACATTAAATAAATAATTTCTTTTGGGGGGGTGGTAGAGGGAGAGGTGAAAAAGGAGTGGGGGGAAAAGAGGGGAGGTGACTTAAATATAATTTAATCAAAAATAACTTTAAAACAAGCAAATAACTATGTGAATCGAGGGGCAGCTGTGGGGAAGCTGAGGGGGAGCTGAAAGGGAGTGAGAGGGAGCTGAGACTAACTTTTGTTAATATAACTATATAATATGGTAAGATATATATATATATACACATGTGTGTGCAGGGCTTCGCCCCCCTGCGCACTCTGCGCACTAACCCCCTAAACATCATTTGCACAAGACAGCTTGGCTTTCAATGATAAATAATCTTGTAGAAAAGATTGCAAAATTATTATAAATATAAAGTAGGAAACGATTATTATTAAAATGTGAAAAGTCATTATTAGTATATTAACATTATGTCAAAAAATGATACTTATAAAATAAGTATTCAAGTCAAAAGCTTCTTTGATTTATTTGATGCTCACGTTATAGTTTATTTCTCAAATAACGATATTTAAACATTTGGAAATTTATATATTTTCTTAAACTGAATTTTTTTTTCATGAAAACATTGATTCTGGTAATTATGATGTATAAGATTTTAAAAATCTAGCAAAAATTTTATTGACGATAGTTTATCAAAATTATTGCAAAAACGAAAACAAATTTGTCGATATAATAATCAAAGTATTGATAAAAAAATAATTTAAACTTGTTGCTCAAAAATATTACATTTTACAGACACGAGTTTGATGTTTAAACTTCTGATGAATGATGTAATACAGTAAATGTTCACTATTAAGGAAAAAATCTTTTTAAAAAAAATAAAATCAAATTCTTAGAAAATAAAAATGATATTTTAACTAAAGATAACAATTCAATAAGTAAAACGTCAAGCACAAGACAAAAAAGAAAGCTTCGTGATAACTCAATAGTTTATCATACTGAACATTCAAAAATTTACTAGATTGTAATAGTTAATATCAAACAGATAGGAATGGATTGTTAAAAATTAATCTTTTTTTTTTTTATAATAAAGACCATTTTTTTATAAGAACAAAATAAATGGTAATTTAAAATATAGTAAAAAAAAAACTTTTATGTCGATTTCATTGTTCGAAATGCATATTCTAAAAATATCAAAAATTCCGATAATTATTCTGAAATAATGCTAAACTCAAGAATTTATGGTACGTCAGTTAAAATACAAAGTTTTCTAGATGTAATAAATTAACATATTACAATTATTGTTTAAAATTCTACGAACTTGTTATATTTCGGTAATTTTTCAAATGATTCAAAATTGAATAGTTCATTCTCAGGACCTATGGATTCAGGTATAATTAAGTTATTGTGCTATAAAAATACTGGTATTCAAAGAGAACTACAAAATCTTATAGTTATTCAATTTAAAAAAAAAAATGAAATACAAAAAAAAGAACAATACAAATAACAAAGAAATTTTTAAATAAAATTTTAAAGAGTACTATAAATGAAAAAAATGACTTATAAGTAAATCCTGCATTTTATGGTGAAATAATTTATGAATATATGTATTTTTCAGCAGTTTTTTGGCCAGAAGAAAGAAAAAATTCAACGTGTTGTCATAGGGGAAACTTTGTCTCAGTCCGTTGAGTTAATATTGTTTTAAATTGATAGAACTTTTAGTTTATAATGACAATTTTAGAATAGTTATCAGGTACTACCATAATGTGTTAAGTTTTGCATTTTTGATAAGTAAAAAAATAGAACAAAAACGAAAAGGTGAAGAAAATATTTAATATTTAACGACAAATGTGTCATGTTCCGCAAAACCCCTTAAATTCTTATCCTAATGAAAAACCAAAAAATTTTTAACTGTATACATATAATGATGGTAAAACTGCTATTGATCTAAAATAAAAATCTTTGAGTAATAGTAATATTATTAAAAAACATATCGAAACTTTCAAAAAATTCTAAAGGAAAATCCAACCGCAAAAAAATACAAAGATTCTCATCAAATCACAAACGTAGAAAAACTGCTAAATTATAAAATTTATTTTTTTGAGATCCAGCCAGCAAAAACATACATACAATAAGCCATTAACTGCTGAATGTGGTGCTATAATGCTTCAAACTCTAGACTTACAGACAGTTTTGATGTTTATGTATAGCCAAAAGAATTACCCGATAATTATCCTAAGGAAACTTTTTTTAATTAACTCATTTCATCAATCACATGGTGTTTTCATTATTTTTTCCCTTAGGAGATTTCGGATAGAGTACTGGTTATTTTGAAAATTACTTGAATAAGAGTGGAAAACTAACTATGTTACAACATTATTCTTACAAAATGTCTTACAGACCAAACGAATGACATTTAAATCCATTATTATATGGGGGACAGCTGACACAACAATTTTTTATTTATTCTTACATCATGATTGAGTTAAACCGTTTAAATTATTTGAGATATAATCAAAAAAACTTAAGAATGAAATGTTACCAAGGTTTAGTAGACAAAATTGTTAATAGCACATTCAACATTTCTAAAAATTTTCAGACAAAGGAAAAAATTAGAAATCTTATTTGACTTCCATCTACATACATCAGGAGTCCAAATTGTATGCAGATACATTATCAAGATGCAGTGTCTGTTATGAGAAAATGTGGTATACCAGACTTATTCGTAACAGTTACATGTTATTCTGAATAGCAAAAATTTTAGTTAATTTTATCCAAATTTCCTAAAAATACAACACCAAATAACATTCCAAACATAACTGTTAGACTATTTTACTTAAAATTGGTGTCAGTTTTGAATTGAGCTGTTTACCTTGAAAACCAACAAAAACTTGTATTCAAAGAATATAATATTGAAACTGTTTTAAAAAACTACAAAACACAGTTAACAGCTTGGTTCAAATAAAATAAACATGATCACTTTGCGAAATCCATTGAGTATGTAAACATTTCAGAATAGTACATTATTAACACTAAATTAAAAATTTGGAAAAAAAATATCATAAAAAATACTGCAATAGGTAGATTAAATATTGTATCTCCAAAAGATCGTGTACGATTTTTTTTTAATTTATATTAAATAAATTAACTGGTTCAACATTGTTCAAAGATATGAGAACATATAAGGGAATAACATATAAAACATTTAAAGATACTGCAATTTCAATCGATTTAATAGACAACGATGAAAAATAAATGGCATTTTTAAACAAGCAACCACTGTTGTGTCTCCCAATCAATTGAGACAATGTTTTGCTTTTAATGCTTGGTTTTTAATGTTTGAAAAAATTCAAGGTGATAGAATATGGAATAAATACATAGTTCTTTTTACGAAGAATTTGCCTGATAATACAGAAAATACAGCTTTTTGACATATCGAACAAATTTTGGAATCAAAAGGTAAACTATGTAAATGCTTTGATTTACGTATACCAAAAAGAATGCAGAATAAAAAAGAAGACATGAACAAAGAAATACGTTTCAGTAAACAAATGCTCAACTTGATGCATAAAAGCTTAAATAATGACCAAAAAAAATATTTCATATTATTTGCGGACGAAAAAATAATATTTTTTTTATAGATAGTCCTGTAGGGTCAGAAAAAACTTGTTTATACTAAACGTTGTTACATGTATATTTGGCGCTCGTAACTGAATTCTGACTCATGCGCAATAGCAAGAAGACGAGATGCCATGACGCTACACTTCAGCATCTAATACCTAGAGTTTTTTTTTATAAACATTTTACAGCCATTTTTTGAGAACTATGCCCTATAGGCTCTGCAATGCTGTGTTACTATGCATTTACATGCTATCATTATTGGCATAGTAAAAAACCACCTCAGATTTAATTGTTACATCAATCACTTACACAGCAAAGGGGACCTTATTTTACATGGTTTCCGAACCATTTGGCCACAGTTGGTAATACTCACTTAAGAAATAAGTTTCTCTGAAGTGCGAGCCAAGTGAGTAAAGGCCGAGTCTCAAACTCGTGAGCATGTGTTACCAAGCCCACGAGTTACAAGAACTACAGCCTTTACCACTGCGCTACCGTGGCCGACTATAATACCTATAGTTTACTCACTCTCGGGCGGTCAGTCAGTCTGTCGATTCGCACTTCCTGCTTTTCGTATTTTCCTTTTGATTTGATCTTGCTTTATTTCAGTTAAGCTTACGATTGTATCCTTGATTGTAAAGACTAAAGATAGCATACACTAAAGAACATGAGAATAAACGTGTCCGTGTTTTATAATAAAAGTGACAGTGTTGTACATTTTATTGCCCGATCACATACCCACACATATATACTGCTAACAAACGTTAATTAATTTTTTTATTTCTCAAAATAAAAAGATTCTGTTTATGGCATGAAGTTGCATAGCATTAATTTTGCTTTTAAAGGGGATGACAAGCCATATAACTTCAAGACTTTCTGTTGTTTTTTTTGTTTGATGAAGCAAGGAGGAGAAAATCTTCATAGACACCCCAGCTAAATCTAGATCTTAATAATATAGAAAGTGCCTTTTTCGAATTAGAGTCTGATAAAAAAAAAAAAGACAAGTTGATCTAATTATGTGGGATGAGGCTTCAATGATTCCAAAAAAAGCATTGGAAATAGTAGATAAAACGTTAAAAGATTTATGTTATACTGAAAAATACTTTAAAAATAAATTAATTATTTTAGGAGGTGATTTTTTTAAGATTCTCCCAGTGATGAAAAATGGTTACAGAAAAGTGATAATTGAACAAACTATTAAATGTTTTTTCTTACAGACCTCATTTTAAACTTTAAGACTAGAAATCGGTATTACTCCTAAAGATAAAGAATTATTAAAATTATTGTTAGAAATTAGAAAAAGGAAAATAAAATCTCTCAACATTCCAAAAAATTGGATATTAAATGATGTATGTTTCTACGTTTTTTCTAATATCTATAGTTGTTCGATGATAATGTTATACTAATATTACAAAACTCCATTTTATTTACGATATTGATTACTGATACAGTGAACTTGGAACTCGACTCTACCATTACTTCCTTGTCCAGTCTCCAAGACCTACTATTTGTTGATTCTCCGTTATCAAGAACCTTTACCTGTGGCAATAACTGCTGATTCCTAGACAAAAGATCAAGTTCTTTTAAGATAAATATTCATTTCTTGCGACACATAATACCTTTATCCTTACAACTCATTTTTAAAAGAATAATGAAAATATGTTACCTTTATGTTACAAGAACATTGTTGAGATTCACAAGTAAAACAACTGCTTTGGTTTAATAAATAATAATGTAATAAGACCTACAGTTTGATTCTTAAACCCATTAATTAACTTTAATTTATGTTAGTAGCTCATGATTCAATTTTATTTTTTAACTTTCATACATATTTGAGCGTGTCAATTGTGTTAAGCATTATGATTGAGTAACTCTTAATATAAGCTTTAGTACACCTGCTAGTCATGGTACCATTAGCCCCTTGGTCTTTTTTTCCAAATGTGATAAGCAGTATACTACTTTTTGACTAGATTTTAGACCCAAAGTGTATGCACACGTCTCTGATTTTAATGTGGGAATCTCATTGTGGTAACTCAAGATCAACCGACGATATCTCCAAGCTTTTTACGTCTAACTTTACAAAATTCCCATCATCACAATTTCCCACTCTAGTATATTTGATAGCGTGTTTTTTAGCAAGAAGCGATGTCTGATATAATTGTCAACAGTGCATAGCTTATATCTCCGATAAGCTTTACTCGAGGCTCATCGTCAAAGTCTCTGGTGTGGAGTTCTTCAATTGGGAAGCTGATATCTTCTATAAGCTTAGCTCAAGGCCTATTGTCAAAGTTTTCCGCTCAAAGATATTCGATAAAGTGTTTCTTTGCAATATTAACTGTCTGGTTGAACCAGTTCTTGCTGATTTTTAGCCATGTGTCTACCTAATATATTTAATAACCTTCACTCGAGGCCCATCGCCAAAGTTTTAAGTAAGGGGATATTTAGTAACGTTTTACTTTCAAATAATCACTGCTAAATAAAATTATTTCTTGTAGATTTTTAGCAGTACCTACCTAATATATCCCATAAGATTGACTCCTGTTTTAAAGTCAAAGTTTCCTATGCAGTAATCTTCAATAAGAGTAAGACGACTCTATTTCATGAAAAGTTTTTGGAGAGCTACAGCTTATGTCTCCGATATGCTCTTCTCAAAGACCAACGTAAAAGTTTCCTGTGCAGCAACGTTTAATAACTTTTCAAATTTTTTCTTCTTTGCAGGAAAAATTTTCAGATAATATCTGTTTCATCAGCAGAGCTCAAGGACTATTGTCAAAGTTTTTCACGTAGATATCTTCGATAGTATATTTTCTTCGCAACAATCACTGTCTTATAAAAACCAGTTCTTGCTGATTCTCAGCAGTATCTAGCCTACACCCCTGTATGTTTGACTCTTTGTTAAAAGTCAAAGTTTCCGCACGGAGACAGCTTTTAGTGCCTGAAAACTTACGTGAATCAGCATGGAAAGTCTTTTTTGGTTACGAAAAATACATATATCGTCATTATATACAATTCAACTGTACAAAACTGTTTCTTAACCTGTACAAAAAAAGAAAAAATGGCAAAGTTTGAAGTCTGGGGTCCAGCATCGTGTTTATTTACATATTTTTTACTATTGAATGACATTTAGCCATAATTTTGGCCATACATTTATCCGTAAATTCAGCCACATGCTAGGCTGATAGAAACCATACTTCGTGCGATAATTACTGTATAATTAAACTAGTTTTTGCAGATTTTTAGCTGTGTCTACCTAATATATTTTACAAGCTTCACTCGAGGCCTACCGTCAAAGTTTCATGTAATAGGATATTTGATAACGTTTTACTTTGAAATAATCACTGCTAAATAGAATAAGTTCCAGAATTAACTATCAAATAGATCGCGTGGTAGCTTGGTCGACTAGTTTGTGGGACGGCATGCGGGAGACTGCGGGTTCGATTCCTGGCCAGTGCGACACTTCCGAGCAAGAACCTCTGTGAATTTTCACATGTGCTTTTTCACCACGCAATGCTCCTCGTGAAGAGATGGGTGACCTGCTCACAGCAATAATGGCCTACCACTTAAATCCTTTGCTCTCAAGGTGGTCTAAGGGACATCATCACCATACCAATGATCCACAACTGTAATATCCAACAATTTTAAAATGTAACTGATATTTGTAACATGTAATCAAATATTGTATGTGTAACAATATTATGTAACAATGCGCCTTACTGTACCAAGGTTACATGTACTTGTTTACAATAAAGCCTAAAAAAAAAAAAAAAAAAAAAACTACCTTACATCTCTGATAAGATCTACTCGTGGTTTAAAGTCCAAGTTTTTAGCGCGGTGATCTTTGATAGCATATTTTTTTTTTTTTTTTTTTTTTTTTGCAAAAAACACTGTCTGATAATGTTTTCAGCAGTACCCAACTTAATCTTCCATAAGCTTCACTCGAGGGTTATCGTCGAAGTTTCCCGTTTGTGATTCTTCAATCGCGTATTCCTTTGAAAAAACACGGTTAGAAAACTGTATCACGTATTTCAGCAGTGCTCAGCTAATATCAACTGTAGGCTTAACTTTTGGACCAACATCAAAGTTGACACAACAGGAATTAATTGATAAACTTTTTCTTTGCGAGAAAACAGTCTTATAAGATTTCCATCAGTGCCCAGCTAATATCTTCGATAAGTTTAGCTATAAGCCTATGTCAAAGTACGCCAAGTTTATCTATTTAAATATAGATAATTGTGATGACAGCTTATATTAATAAACCTGATGATTTTTTCAGCTATCTGTACTTAAAAAATTACAAAGCCAGTTATTTATCAGTTACCTACGATAAGCACTTTCTCATACTACAGTTTTTTTTGTTACCTAGATATAGATCTACCATACATGACAACCATGCCAATGAGCTACGCTACTACTGACTTAACTGCAAAAATATTATGTCGCGTCCATTGATAGTCAAGAATGGTAGATGCACTCGACATATTCCTTTCCGATTATATCTTTGTACTTCGAGTGAGCTATATTCATTATCTGTACTGAACTGCATTATCTGTCAAACTAACCTTTTTGAAAATTAGCGACTCAAATAATTATTTTCTCTAAAACTGTCCATTTTTGGGTCTTGTGCCTATGGTAACTTTTGTTTACAAAATAATAAACTATAACATATAGGTCCTGTATGGCAATAAATAAAAAGTTATTATATTTGTAAATATTTTATCGTTAAACAATAATACATGACGTAGTGCATTCTTCTTTAATGATGATAGTTTTTTGTTAAAAAAGTTTGATCTTTAATTTTTCAGAATAAGGAATCTATAATTTTTTAACAAAATTTATCGTAATGTAAAAGCTTTGTAAATATGTAATGAAAAAATCCTCATTTATTACAATGAATATTTATTTAAAAAATGTATCAATTTATAATTATTGTCAGTTGTTTTCCTAATTTGAAATTGGGTACCAGAAGTTCTGTTTCTTCGTGGTTATGATATGGCTGAATTCAATAATTTATTAACTTAAGCTCTGCAAATAAGGTGATACTTTTACAGTTATTATTATTTAATAATTATGTCACGTTTTAGATTGTATATGTATTTGTATCATGTCATACATGTACATGTGAGGCTATTCACGCAAAACCTCTCAGGCTCGCCGCGCGAGTGATAAAAGTCACTTTTTTCATCTTATTTCCTCCGCCTTATTCCTATCCTAAAAACATGTTGTAAAAAGAACCTTTAATGTATTTTTTAGTCAGCTTTCCGATGGTGTGGTTAGTTTTTCAGAAAAAATGCATGTTCACTGAAAAGAAACATATAATATGCTTTATCTCGAAAAAGGCATTTTTAATATCTTTTTTGATAGGCTAGATCGAAAGTTGAGGTTTTTTTACTTCAAAAACGTCTTTTTTCACAGTGTGCTCTCACTGAAAAACTCGAATAAAAAAATACCAAAGAGTGGACGTTCGGCCGTCTGAACGCGCGCTGAGGCCAAGTGGGCGGCCTAGCCGTGCTCAAGTTAGCTAATATTATTAGTTTTGTAACATTTAATTATTTATTTAACAATAAAGTATGCTTCTACGTTATAACTTAATATGGTACTGTATAATTAAAATAGAATCTTTGATTTTTTATATGATTTTCCGGTAGAATTGAAAGATTCGTCTGAGCATGAAGCGTATTTTAGTTCTTAATTCATTAGAACTGCCTTACATACTTTAATTTATTCAACTTGCTGTAGATGACGTACTAAACAAAATCATAAACTCACTCTTAACTTGGAAAGCAGGATTTCTTCAATAAGCCATCGTACAAAGGCATTCATACTTGATTGTTTTGAAAAGGTCAATCTAACACTTTAAGTGACTGTAACAATCATTTATTCACAATGTCTTAAAGATGTACAAATCCTTTAAAACTTATTAATCATTTATCTTCTAAAGATTTGGATTTTTTCCCGAACTCTATGATGAATATTTATCCATTTGTGTTAGAAAACTAAAAAGATTTACGTAAAATATCGTCGTTTAGTTTATAAATGGAAATCTGGTTCAGGTAATAATGATGGAAAAAATTTAAAATTTGAATTTGGGAATAATTATAACAAAGAAGCAGTTGTAATCTTTGAAAAAATGAAAAAAAAGTTTACAGAGTTTACATAGAAGCAAGAGAGAATGCGGCTACTCACTCTTGATCTTGATTTTTGGAGACATAATAATTTGATGAGAGAGTTTGGTTGCAGTAGCTCGAGCAACGAGAATATTAGGAGAAAAAAATACCACCTTAACGAGAAGGCAACTGTCTTTTAGAAGAACTGATAGTTTCAGTTAAGAATTTTCATGAAACAGACGATATAAGTCGATTAATGCCAGGTATGAATGATTTTACATCTGTGAAGCAGGAAAATGAAAAATATAAGATTCTTGAAATCAAATATGAATCGTGATCTTAAACAGACAGATGTACCATTGCTACACAAACTTTGAATTCTCATGATTTCGTTGACTTACTAGAAGAAAAATTTCAAAAACTCAAAACTCATGATTTTGCTACGAAACTATCACTTTTTAATTAATTAATTGGAAAAAAAATTCAAAAGTGGAGAATTTATTTTAACTTGTTATTTTTCGGAAAACTATGCGTTTTTTATACAGAACTTAACTCAATCTTTTCATTGGAACAATAACCAAGCTTCTATTTTTACAGTTGTAATTTACTATAAATGAAAAAAATGAGCTTAAACTTAAAAGTATTGCTGTTATTTCCGATAACTTACATCATCATACAATTGCAAGGAAACAAAAGTTTTTTATTTTAGTAAAGAGTCGTATGAAAATTGTAAAATTAAACTCAAATCTCAATTTGATAAAGTAGAATTATTACCAGGTACTTTACAATTCATGCTTTTTTTGAGATATAGCATATGTTGTGTTTCTTTTTGTGAAAATAAAGATTCTTTGAAAAACTAACCACACAATTAAAAAGCTGACTAAAAAATATATCAAAAATGATATTTGCAACAGTTTTTTAGGATAGGCCTGGGACGTTTCACGTGAAACACCCCATGTAAGAAATAATGAACGTTACGTTGTTCTAAAACAATAGTAACACAAAAAAAAACTAATGCACCGACAACATTATACTTATTAATGAAATAAACTTATTTCATAATTATTATATTACAGTATATTATTTATTAATATTACTACATTATTAAGCATGAGTTATATTTATCATCAATATGTATAAAGTCCATCTATTTTCCTCCTTGGTAGTTTGAAAAAATAGATAAAAACTATTGTTATTACTTTTTCCAAGAAAAATGGTGTGGTGAACTATGGGGGGACAAAAAAAATGACGTTGGGGGCTGTGAAGGGGCTGTGGGAGGGGGGGGGGTCCAGAAAAAAATAAAAATGTTAAATTAAAAGTAAACATGGTCAAATTTTAGCTTATATGTGGTGGGGCTGTTGGGGGAGGGGCTGTTGTGGGTGGCTGTGGGGGGATATGTGGAATGTCCCAAACAAATGACTACATAATATAGGGAGATATATTTGTATGTTTATTTTCTCTATCTCCAAATCTGGCTAATAACTAAAGATCTATCGTTATGCCGAGTCCCATACGAGAACTACTTGATCATCTAGTTAACGTTTCTTAAAGGCAGAACTTTAAGAGTTAGTCCTCTTGTTACCTTGTTGAATGACCTTGTAGCCGACTCTGAAGTACTACAGGGCTTGCACATTAGTTTTCTGTTATATACATAGGTCATAAACAGCTTTTCTTCAGCATTATTAACTAAATTATCTTGTCTTATCTACGTGGATGACATGAAAAATTTGAAGCGTATTTCTTAAAACTTAGATTCTCTATTTCTTTAGTCCGATCTCTTAAATATGCACTTTTGGTGCTCTAACAGCAGATTATTCGTTCCTAAAGATAAGTGCAAGGTTTTATCACCTTTTATCTTAGTTTATCCATAAATAATTTGAGCCTTTAACTTCGTAAGAATTGTTGTACGCGCTGTACTTGGCAACATACTTTTGTTTTTGAATTTGTATCTATGTCTGTGGCTTATTTATTCTAGGAATAAATGAATGAGTAAAAGCATTTATTAATGTTAAAGTAGCAGCTACTTAAAAGAATGATTCAGAATGTTTTTTAAAAATTATTGAATTAAATAAATCGTGGAGTATTGCAAAATATTACGTAACCAAATTATGAAAAAAAAGAAAAAGTATATAAATATTTAAATTAAAAATAAGTTACTAACCATCCTATAAGACAAACGGAGAAATTTATCTAAGTTATGAAAACTTACAATAGAACTGACATAAGGCTCTTAGCTAGTGTGTAGGTCATCGGTTCCATTCCTTTTTTTTTTTTTTTTTTTTTTTTTTTTTTTTTTTTTTTTTCTTAGCACAATTGATAAAAGAAAAAGACATTCAATTTTAAATAACATTTCTTAACATGTAAGCTATGGTGGTGAAGTGGCGCGTGGCATGGCTTGGTGTAGTGGAGCGAGGTGAGGTAGCTGGAGAGTGATATAAACAGAAAAATTACTTTCAAACATATTTTTTAAGGTCACACTTCTATAACCGTTGAATGTTTTAACTTGGTGCCCACGTAACATATTTATAGATTCTCTGTATTCTTGTATCTTCTACTTTTATAGGCCTTATGTTTTACTTTCAGGCCTTAATAGTTAACTTTAGAATACTTATTATTAAATTTAAAGCAGAGATATCTAACACCTTCTGTTCTCCTACTTTGCATGAAGAAAAAGTTAGGAAGAGATAGTAAGCACCATTGCTGGAGTTTTGTTGTGACACATGTCGTTATACAAAATAGCTTTTAGTGACGGTACAGTCATAGATGAACGGAAACGTTAAAAAAAAAGTTGACGAAAGATATAAGCAGTTATAGGCAGTACGACCTAAACGTAGGCTGCAGATACGAAAAATTGTTAGTTGTTTTCAAAACTGTGTTCATTACTTGTACAGAAAAATATTCTAACTCCTACATAAAATTTAGTTACACCTCTCTCAATTATATAATCCTATTACTTAAAATTAATTGTTTTTTAGTATAATCTCAACAAAATTTTAATATGCTTGGCACAACCTAAAGGTAGATTGAAACGAGTGTTTCACGTATGCAAAGATTATTAGACTTCCATATTTTTCAAAAATTGTAAGTTATCTCATTATCTTGCTTTTGCTGATCTTAAAAAGATATTTAGTAAGAATTTTCTTGTTATGTCCATTAATAAAATAAAATTAAATACCGTTAGAAGAAGATGATGTGGTTTGAATACATTTATCATGCTCTGACGACGAAGGTTTAGCATTCAATTCAATAATCTTTTTAGGTTTGCGTTTGCGCGTTTGTATGCCATCTTTTCGCATTGCTAATGGTCGATTCACCCCGTGCAGCTTAAAGTAGAGACCACAGGCATTACAGACAGTTTCACCCTCATTGTTACGTCTCCAAAGAGTTGTAGTACGTGTGCCACAATTCGTGCAGCAAAGCCCAAGTCGCCGTGTCGCCGTCTGAAATTCAGATAACTGTTCCATTTACTTACACGTATTTCTAATAAAAAATTAAAATAAGGATTAGCGCTTTCTTGATTGCAGACGATTATCATTTGTTCTCCCTTCTTAGACTTAAAATATTAATTATAAAATTTTATAAAATACTATAGTTAAGAAATTTAAACTTATGCAAAGAAAAGTATTCACGAACCATTAAGAATTAAGAATCAGTACATAGTGACAAAGTTGGAGATCTTTAGAGAAGATGTGATAAATTTTAAATCATGATTTTCAGTTTTACTAGTACTAATAGAAATTTTGCTAGTCTCATATTTTGTAAGAAGATGTATGAACAGCCAGAATCCTTTGACTCTTTCACGTGTTCTTAGATATGACATCGTCTTGCTACTATATTTCTTCTTACATCATTTTTTTTGTTAACTCTTGGTACAAGTATTTTTCTTAGTACTCAAAGAATGTTACTCTAATATTAGGCAAATTTCTTTACACACTCACTCTGTAAGAGTTATTCATGTGAGAAGTTTCTCTTTTATAAGAGTCTACATTTAATAATGCAATTTACTAGGAGGTTTAAAAGACAGTTTGCCCAGAAAAAAAATTTTCAAAACTCATAATAACGTCACGTGAGCAGAAGAGCACATTATACAGCATTTCCAGAGCCTTGATACATTTTTAGTGAACCTCCTTGGGAGTTGTTTTAATGCAACGGTGAATTTTTATATCTTGAGAATTAATATTTATATCTTGAGAATCAATCAAACGTATCTTTTAAGTAGTGAGTTATGGCTTGCTCAAATTAAATAAAAAAACTTAATTAAGTATTTCCAAAGATTAGTATATAAATAAGTCCATTTTACTTAGTCAAAAGAATGAGCTAATTTATAGAAAGTAAGATATTAAACTTACCAATCGCTTAGTTGGCTTAATAAGAGGTCGATTCATGCCATTAATTTTGTGGTAGAGTCCACAAGCATTACAAAGATAATGACCAGTACCATCTCGACGCCATAAAGGAGTAGAAATAGCTCCACAATTTACACACTCACGACCCTCACTAAATTGAAAGTCCATCGTCGAATCTGAAAAGAAATCAAAAGTACTTGGAAGATTATTAACATAGAACTAGAAGATTCTGTGACTAATGTTAATGTTTAAACTATTACTTTATGTACAAAAATTGTTTATTTTTATTTAAGAAGATACTTAGTCAGTATGGCATAATTGTATCAAAGTATTAGTGCAACATTTAGTAAAAGTTTACATAAAACGATTTTTTGGCGTACCCCGCAAAATTGAAATCCCAAGGTTCTTTTTTTTAATCCTACCAGTAGATTCATGGAACATCTTATTACCTTTATGTACACATTATATAGTATTAAAAAATGTACTTACGATTGAACAATATTCTTATAGTTTTTTATTTATTTGCTTACTTGACACTATCATATGAAGTCTCACTTCTTATTTTCATACCCTCAGACACGTAAACATGAATTTTCAAGCTTGCAAAAAGTTACATTTTGTTTTTTTTTTTTTATTTTTTACGGGGTGCTACGTACACTAGTATTTGAGCAAAATAAGTTTGAGGGAAGAACTAACCTTAAACTTTCGAATTAAACAGAACTTAACTTTGATTCTGCTTACGAAGCAGTTGATGATTTACACTCGTAGCATATAAACGAATTAATCATTAAGAAAGTACGATTACATAAATTATTATTACTCTAGAGATCACAAAAGGAGGCCTCATTTTTCCTCAATTTTATGGTAAAAGCTTTTTCAATACTTTTTAACGTATATTGCTACAAGAGTTATCATTTACATTAACGTACGACATTAAAAAAATTTTGGACAGTAAGGTAAAATAAGATTCATTGATCGTTTTGTCATATTAATGGTTTAATACTTTTTTAACAATTAATTGATTTGCTTTACAAATCTTAAGTAGTCATATAAAATGTTTTCTACACAACAAATCATTGTAACTACTTGAGAGTTGTTGGAGCCCAATCTTTCACAAACGGTTTTATCATCTCGGAGTCTAGGTGAAGACCATTAACCTTAACAAACATACCTTAGGATTTAATCTCAGTTTCACAGAAATCTTTTTTTCGTGTTTTAGGAAAGGTTTGGCATTTTGTATTCTTAGCCGATATTTCAGCCACTTAGAGTATTTCTTGGGTTTCTCAGTAACAACAATTGACTAACACACTAAAAACTGTCGGGTGATGAAGTGGCCAAAATTCCAGTAACCTATATCTTTTTAGAAACAATCTCCTAAGTGATAAGATATCTTATATTGCCAGGCAAGCCAACATTTTTTTTTAATATCATTGAAAAGCTCATAATTTAATTCTTATTTATCTGATAAGATTAAATGGCCTTCAATAAGAAAGCATATTAAGTATTAATTTTTCAATTTATTCGTTTTGAAATAATTGCGTACTAATATTGTCTAAAATTTTTTGAAATAATTCAGTTGACATTTACTTGTAATTTCTAAAAGTTTTATTTATACTTAAAGTATTTACATTTTTTGGTAAGTAACCTTAAATTCTAGACAAATAACGTAATTTATGAGCCACTGATAGAAGCTAAATGATTTTGTTATACTGATTAATAAATGGGTTAACTAAATCAAACTTATACCGTAAAGTATAAAGGATTTTATCTATTTAGGCTTATCAAACAAGGGATTTGGTAATGGAAGCGGCTTTAGTTAATGATTTATATCCTAAGCTCGCCTTAACTTGCGTGGATTACGCCCACGTAAAACAATGGGTAGACCTAGTAGCCTATGAAGGTTTCCTTTTCAATAACCTACATGGACCAAAAAAGTCCCATCCTTCTAATGAATCGTTGCTGTTCATTCTCTGCAAAATAAATCATTGCTGTTCTAGCCTATCTGCAAGTGGAGGCTTCCAGGATCTTGAATTTCAACATCTTATCAACCTCTGCATAGGTATCATCTTTACAATTTTGAAACACTTTGCAACTCCTTGTGCGTTAATTTTCTCTCCTACTGTTCTCAAGAAAATATGCTAGCCACGTTATCGTAATTACACATTCACTCATACCTACATACACTCACACACGTACGCACCCGAATGTATATACAACACTAATGATGTGATTACAAAAATGATCTGATATTATGCACATTTAAAATAAATTCCAATTAAAATAGTCTATATCATAGCTAGGCCAGAAAGTAGGGCAATAACTGACTGTACTATATTATCAGCTGAATCAAAGGTAGGGCCGGTAATGTGCGATGAATAGTAGCTCCATTTTCTGGCCGTAGTACGTTTAGTTTTTTCTTTCCACCTCCACCAAATGTTTATCACCACGGTTTTTATTTTATTGAAAATAAAAATATCATGAGTCAGTTTCCTATGTATTTTTATTTATCGATGAACTACCCGAATAATGCTACTCAAATGGACGTAGACAAATTTACACGTATATTGATATGTTACAAGTTAACCTATCTATAGCACTTGTATATTAAGTAACAGACCTGAGTGGTGGTGTACGCACGCATATTTTAACACTTAAATCAGCGTGCAGGTTAGACGTGCAGGACGTGCTGTCAAAGCAAGAGGAAGAGCAACCTGAAAAATTAGCTCTTCTTGTTGACGTCGAAGGATTTTCGTTGTTTATCCTTGTTCTGTTTTTATTATTGTATCGGTGTACGTTTCCTTATCCGTCAATACATAATGTAAATATACGTGTACATGAGTATCTAAACACATTAAAAGCAATGTGAAAATCATAAAAGTTTTATGAATACGCCAGTACATATTCACGTACATCAAAGGAGCAATGTCAGTGTGTAGCATTTTCGGACTTAAATTGACACAATTTAAAGCAAGAGTGGATGTAATTAGAGGGCTGCGTCTATCCCGTAACCTTAAGTATGTCCACGAATTTTGTAAAACTATTCCGATATATTTTTCCCTCCTGAATGTAAATTTTTTGGTCTGAAGTCCGACAAATGGCCCGTTTTTTTGTTGTAAAAAGTCTACATCGACAATAACAAAATAAGTTGTTTATTGACAAAAAAAAAATAAAATCTGAATCGTTAGCACATTGTAAACAAAAACCCAATGCAGATATATATACCTAAACCCCATTGATTTTGCGTAAAAAATTCCTGAAGTTTGAAAAAATGTGTTTTTTCACAGTTTTTGATCGCGTCTTACACAACCGCTACTGCATGGTACTGGTTTGTACAGAAATTTGCCTATTTCAGTTTCGAAATATTTGTGTCTCCTGAATCTTCATTTGTTGGTCCAAAGTCCGAAAATCATCACATTAATTGTTATAAGCAATATTAGAATAATCGATTTTCCTTACTTTTAAAGAACCTTTTTTTGCAGTTATTTATGGAAAATTTGACGCTAGAATAAATGGTAGGGTCTATTTAAAGAAAGAGTTAAGGTAAGTGGTGAAAAATCTATTTTTTGATAACAACGCGCTTATAAGTGTTTCGCTGTAGTTTTCAAGCATTAATAATATATTAATAGAAAAGCTGACAAAATTTATCGTCAAAAGCCATATTTATAATTATTCTTACACCAATAAAAAGTGGGTAAATGGAAAACAGTGTTTTGTCTAAAGTAAGGGATTAGTGGTTCCTATGCCAGGCACCAGGCAGAGATTGCCAGCTTGACTGTCGAGAAGTGGTTCACATAATATAGGTCTTCTCTTTGAATGGGACTTGGATTTGATGAATGAGAAACAAGTTGAATGAAATAAAATTATAGTTTTAGAAGATTATTTTTTTCAAATTCTACCAGTTGTGAAAAAAAACAATAAAAGTGTCTTTACCAAACAAATAATGAAATTAATGACTCATCGACTATTATTTTTGGTAACAAAATTAGGTATTTTTTTATTTTTTGTTGACAATTTATTTGTTATGTTACTATTAGAAACATGAGAAAAACTAGTTGACAGTTAGTGCTCAGGTACCCAGGTGAGTAGTCATACTTGTCTAAAACTATATGACAGATAATATAGTTATACGTATAAATATACCTTCTATAAAACAATACTGTGTACAAAGGTGGTGCAATTATTGTTGGCATAAGTACATCTACGTTAGTTAAGTGTTTTTTCAATAAATATTCTAATATTTAATAACAAAACAATTATGAACAATACATATATAATAACACAATACAATACAAACGATATGGAGACTGGCCAGTACAAGACTCTGCAGTTTCATCGAATCTTTCGATAGTTTCAAAACAACTTCCTCATGCCTACGCTGATTATATCCGTGACATCACGCCTTCGATAGCTCAGTTGGTAGAGCGGTGGACTGTAGTTGGTTCGAGATGGGGCAGACATCCATAGGTCGCTGGTTCAGATCCGGCTCGAAGGACCACATTGAAAAGGACAATGAAAGGATAAGAAAACAAAGACGAGATTGAGAATAATGGTTGTATTCTATTTTAAAGGGTTACAAAGTACTTATCGCTAAGATTGACGTCTACGCACCTTATTGCTCAATAGTCGGTTCGCAACTGCCTCTACGCCATCGCACCCCCTGTGCTTACGGTTCCGGTTTCCCCTTCTACTTTCTAAGTTCTAGTTGCGTACAATAGATGTCTCCGTGCATGTCGCGACTCTTCCAGAGCATCCCGCTTATTTCACTCTACATACTAATTAGAGATCAGTTCGTCACGAGGGAGATTTCAATTGACACTATAGCCGACATTCACGGCATTTGGATAGTAACAATGAATTTCTCTTTGAAGTCTCTCTCGTACCAAACGTGGTCTCGCGTACATGACATGTTTGGTTCCATACACAATAACTCGATGTAGGCAGAAACACTACACATCCGCGCCCGCGCGCCAACTAGGAGCAGTTTTGCAGCCTGACGGCTCGGGACCTCCAACATAGGCCCGGGCTCTCTGGCGACCCTCACTATAGGAGCGGGCTCCACGAGGTCTATGACAACATTGGCTTGTCGACCACAAAAGTGACTCTTGTGTCAGAGTGAGTCCTGCTCCCCCGCGCGACGGCTTGTTCAGCGTTTTTCCCTTTACAACACTAGCCCTCAAGTCTTCTCCTACGCTCAAGGCTCGACTTCACGTCGTACGTACATGGTCACTCGGGTGCCGCATCCGCTATGCGCGTCCGTCGCCAACAACTCTCCCCCCCAGTACAAAATTCGCTTAATTTTTTACTTCATCTCGATACAAAGGAATCAATTTGTGCACCGCTCGCATGTACTCGCCCATGCTCGTTCGTACTGAGGCGGCTCGGATTATGTCGTCCTTTCCTTAAAAGGTTTCCACTACGGTTCCGCGGCGTCAGGAGTTTCGAGCTGCTTGCGCATCCGCGATCATGACTACGTCACCAACTCGTATGGACACTGTGTAATCTGTCCATACTCTTGTAACCATCGTTGCCAGAAATTATTGGCCAAAATCTGCGAGCGCTCCTAATCCCGCCTTGAGCAGAGTTGTTGTGAGTCGAGCATGCCAAGCAGCATTCCACCGGACGACGAGCCGATAAGAAAATGGTTGGAAGTGAGAGCTTCGCAGTCGTTTGAATTAACCAAAACATGCGTAAGTGGTCGCGAGTTGATTACGTGCTCAGCCTCGGTCAACGCTGTGTACAATACCTCGTCAGACGTAACTTCTGTGCCTAGTATCGCTTCTAAGGCGGCTTTCGCGGATCGCACGAGCCTTTCCCAAGCGCCGCCCATATGGGGTGCATCTGGAGGGTTAAATGTCGAAGTGATTCCGTTCGCTATTGCGTAGGCATGTTGTTTTGTCTTGTCGTCTTGGGACACTTCTTTCGTTAGTTCAGAACATGACCCATGGAAATTCGTACCATTATCGCTATATAGGAATGACGGTGCCCCGCGGCGCACTATGGGTCAAATGGTTTTTTTTTGTTTAAAACCTATTAACTTGAGAAGGAAAAAAGATTAATCAAAACTTTTTTTTGGAGCTTCAAACTGAGATAATAGAAAAAAGAGAAAAACTATAGAGAATGTCTCGTCGTTGAAACCTCACCTCAAAATTAATGAGAAAACTCGAAAAAACAGTATTTTTAGCCGAAAAATCACTCAAATCACTTAATAACAACACTGTCACTTTTATTCTTCAAACAATTCTAACTTTTATTACTAGAGTTTGAGTTTTATACTTCCAACATAACCTTAAAATTTGGGATTGCATGTAACAGTGTCAGAAACCTGATATTATGTTAAGAATAAGGAATACTTCGAAAATTCCATTTAGAGCTTTTAAATAAAGTAATAGAGAATAAATAAGTAGCATGAAAAAATATCATATTGTTAGACCCTAACCTCTTATTTAATTAAAATACAAGAAAAAAATATTCTGAGTCAAAAAATCGTAAAAATGACTTAATTTTCACTTTATAACATTATTACTTTCATGGATAGTAAATACTATTATTAGAATTATATTTTTGTACTCCTAACATAACCTCAAAAGTCGAGATTACAGTTTACCGTGTAAGAAACTTAATATTATAATGAGAATGAGGAATAATTCAAGAACCACATTTAGAGCTTCAAACTAAAGTAATAGAGAATAAAGGGATAGTATAAAAAATATTATATTGTTAAACCCTAACCACTGAATTATTTAGAAAACATAAAAAAAATTTTCTGAGCCTAAAAAACATTGAAATGATTTCATTTCAACTCTATAACATTTCTATTTCACGTGATCCTAACTACTATCACTAGAATTCAATTTTTGTACTTCTAACGTAACTTTAAAATTGGAGATTATAGGCGTGTAGTGTCAGAAATCTGATGTAATGGATTTGATGGTGCCTCTGGTTACGCTAACCCTCAACAAAAATTTGACAACGATGATAATGATGATCGAAGCCCACAACAATCACTCTTTGTATCTGGTACCCTAATTATACAACTTTTGAGTCAGTCTAATCCTAGATATTTATGGAATAATCCATTGCCTCAGAGTGATAGATATTTGAGACCTCTGAGGATTTCACATGAAAAAGAGAATGAAGAAGTTTCTCTTAGAGAATACAACCGCTTGAGTGCCAAGATAAATCATCTCAAGTCGTTTAACTTCACCATGCACAATGGAAATGAGGTCAGCGTCAAATTTTCAGTTGCAAGAACTCTTTTTGACGGAAAAAGTGTTAATGCTTTTTTAGGCAACAGAGCAACCCAAAGGTGCCCTGTATGTTTTGTAACAGCCCACAATTTCAACAACGAAAACTTAAGCTTCACTCCTATCGAAGGCTCGTTATCTCATAGATTGGGTCTCTTACACTGCGAGATAAAAACATTTGATCATTTACTACATATAGGTTACAAAATTGATAAAAGAGAATGGGATGTAACTAAAGATATGAAGGGTATCTTTCTATATTCATTACTTTTTTTCTCTTATTTCGTATATTTATTATAAAATAAACATATTTGGCAACTATTAATTTAGACTGTTTGGCTACTGTTTGAAGTGTTAACTTATTAGGCTAGAAGGTTATTAAGTCCTTTTTTTACTGAGGTTTTAGGTTATGGAGGTATAAAACTATGTACCTTAAGTACTAATGTCTGTATTACAAATTTCAGAATCAGTTGATTTACACACCAAGCAAGTACAAAATCGAATATATAAAACGTTTAAAGTAAGACCAGATCAAGTTATTCAGGAAAAAGGAACATCTAATACTGGTAATCTTGCTCGGAAATATCTTCAGGAACCTGAGAAGTTTGCGAGGGCCTTAGGAATGGGTGAAAATTTAGTTATCAATCTCGCAACTATTTTGAAAGTTTACAGATCCGGATTACAGCTTTAATTAGACGAACTTGAGCAGTTAAGTGAAAAAACGTACAAGCTCCATTATCAAAAGTACCCATGGGTACGTATGAATCCTTCAATGCACAAGCTTTTGAAGCACGGTCCTGCTATTGTACGACAATTCCCCCTTCCTATCGCTTACTATGCTGAAGACGCTCTAGAAAGCATGCACAAAATTCACAGAGAGACTGTTAGAGAGCATTCAAGGAGGAACAGTCGTGATAACACTATTCTAGATACTTTCAATAGAGCGGTCTATCTGTCAGATCCAGTATTGTCAACTGTTTATTTAGATAGAAGGATGGCAATTTACAAAAAAAAAGAAATTGCTCCAGAAATTAAACGATTTTTAAAGTCCGGGTTAGAAAAGAGCATTAGTTTTTTAAATTTATTTGTGATTTAACAATTAAAATTATTGTATATACTTTCAGAGAGTTAACAAAAACTCAAATTAGTGGTAGTGATAAAGAATAGTGGCAAAATGAATGTTCACAAAAATTCAACCATTTTTCATTAGTTTATCGAACAAGAGACATCTGTGATTACGTTGGTGTACCTATAAAATGTTTATCCTGCTTTTCAAACATTTTTATTAAGTTTTAGTATTAAACACACTCACTATAAGTTATTTCAATAACGTAAATTCAGAGACATCAGTTACTTGTAATGAACATTATGTAGATGTCAATATATCTACATAAGCTCATAATTTATTGCACAACAAAGCCATAGGCAATCATGACGTGGTTTGCTAAGTATTTATTTGTTGTTTAACAGAAGTTAAACAAACGAAGTTGAACCATAGACTATTAAAAAAGCTTATTCGATTCATTCTTAGATTTCAGTGAAATTTTATACGATTTATTTTTTTTAAATATTATTTGTGTTTCTTATTTTATTCCCCCCAGGGCAATACCTTGTTTAAATAATAAAAACAATGTTTATTTGTTAATTTTTGTGTTCTTTCAACCTTTTTCATCCAGTCTGAGAGTAAGATTTCCAACTTGAATCTTCGACACAGTTTTCCTCTATTTTCCATCATCTTAGCTTAATACTTTTTACGTATTTTGGAATTATTTCTTTTCCTTCTTTAGATATTAGGTTTCTGAAACATCAAACCCAAAATCTTATAATATAAGATAATGTTAGGGGAAGTCGATTGAACATTCCGTGGAAATAGCTATTAATGTTTGAAAAAAAAAAAAAGAGTTGATCAAGTCATTCTGAAAATTTTTTAGTACACGGAGAGAACTCTGACACTACATTAGTATAGGATTCTGCGTACCGCGTTCGTATACAGCAGCGCATACTGTAGTAGGCTCATACTGTACTCATGTTGCATCTTGCCGTGCTATGTTTGCTCGGGATTCATACCAAATTGGTATGAATCTCGAGCAAACGCAGCACGGCAAGATGCTATAGTAGTGCAGTACGAGTCTACTGCAGTGCGCGCTGATGAATACTTATGTAGTACACAGAGTTCTATACTATCGTAGTGTCAGAGTTCTCTCCGTGTAAGAACGTTATTTAGATTTTTTTTTTAAGAATAGTACTTAACGATCTGAGATTCTCAATATTTCTTTTCTATTCTTTATCGTTTCATCTCGGAGCTCAAAAAATAATTCTCCAATTATTCTTTTTCCTCCTCATAACGTCAGATTTCTAACACTACAAGCCTGTAATCTCCAATATTAAAGTTATATTAAAAGTACAAAAATTAAAATCTCATGATAGTAGTTACGATCATTCAAAATAATAATGTTATTAAGTTAAAATTAAGTCATTTTTAAGATTTATTGGCTCAGAATATTTTTTTCTTGTATTTTAATTAAATAAGAGGTTAGGGTTCAACAATATAATATTTTTTAATACTACTTCTCTATTCTCTATTACTTTATTTAAAAGCTCTAAATAGAATTTTCGAAGTATTCCTTATTCTTAACATAATATCAGGTTTCTGACACTGTTACCTGCAATCTCGAATTTTAAGGTTATGTTGGAAGTATAAAACTCAAACTCTAGTGATAAAAGTTAGAATTGTTTGAAGAAAAAAAGTGACAGTGTTGTTATAAAGTGATTTGAGTGATTTTTCGGCTAAAAATACTGTTTTTTCGAGTTTTCTCATTAATTTTGATGTTAGGTTTCAACGACGAGACATTCTCTATAGTTTTCCTCTATTTTCTATTATCTTAGCTTGAAGCTCCAAGAACAAGTTTTGATTAATCTTTTTTCCTTCTCAAGTTATTAGGTTTTAAACAAAAAAAAACCATTTGACCCATAGTGCGGCGCGGCGGGCCGCTAGGCGTTGCAACGCCATGATAGTGGACCCGGCCGTTAAGTTATGGGCGACTTGAAGATGCACTGCCCGCGTGGTGAGACATGTGAATAACACGCCCCATCTTTTGACTCGACTTCGTCCTATTTTGACGTATAACGGCCCAAAGTAGTCGACACCACAATGGGTGAAGGGTCGCTTATGAAAGGCTAAGCGCGCTTCGGGCAAAGAAGACATCAAGGGTGTTTTAGGTTGCACTCGTCAGATTTTACACGTAAGGCACTGGCTTTAGATGGCCTTTAATGCGGGACGCACGCCTAGGATGTGATATTTTTGTAAGAGCTTGTTGACTACCGTCTCGTGATTATCGTGGTGATATCGCTGGTGATAGTCACGAATTAATAACCGAATCATTGGGTGCCTACCATCGAGGACGATTGGGATAAAATTGTACTCCGCACCACGGATCTTAGTGACTTGCCCCTGAAGCCAAAGCATTTCCTGCTCGTCTAGAAATGGTGAGAAAGGCCCTAGTCTACTGTCACGACGCAACTTCCTCTCGGCTCAGATGGCCTCTATCTCTTCCCCGAAGCTATCGGCTTGCGTCACGCGAATGACATACTCTTCCGCCAGATGCTTTTCGGCGAGTGGTTCTACGGCTGAAGGTCGTTTGGATCATCGATATAAGCATTTTCGGAGTCGTCGAGCGACAGTCAATAGGCCGTGCCAACCCAAACATCTGGCGGTCAAAGGCACATCAAACACCTTCAAAGTTGTTGCGCATACTCGCTCGGATTGTTTCTCTAAGCTGTCTATTGTGCGTTCCTCATTCGACGATAGCAGTGTTCGCACTGGCCACGCTTCTTCGTTTTTTTTAAAAACTCTGGCCCCGTGAACCATGCGTTCTGAGAGTCCGGCTCTCCTGGAGTCCCACGAGTAGCAATATCTGCGGGGTTTTATTTAGTGGGTACCCAGTTCCACGTCATGTCCCGTGTATGCTCGCTTATCTCTCTTGATCGGTGGAACACGAACGGGTGTCGCGTGCGTGGGTCCTTGTTCAGCCAATGCAGTACCGTTCGCGAGTCTGTCCGTACGTAGTGACTTGTGCTTGTATATCGGACTCTTGAGCTACCGTGTCAAGTAGGCGAGCAGCTAACACGGCTGCCTGCAACTCCAACCGTGGGATTGAGAGCGGCTTTTCCAGTATCACTCTAGACTTTGCAGCGATGAGTGCTACGTGAGCGTCTCCTTCATCGCAGACGCAACGAAGATAGACGCACATGGCATACGCCTTTGTACTCACGTCGCAGAACGCGTGAAATTGCATATTCGTTATTTTTCTTGCCTTAGGAGTGAGACATCTTGGCACGCGCAGCGTTTCCAGCTTCGGTAAGCTGCTCAGACACTCTAGCCATTCGTCACTCTCCTCGTCACGCAACGGGTCATCCCAGCCGATCTTGCAACGCCAAATCGCCTGCAAGATTGACTTAGACTTTAACGTGTATGGCCCGAGTAAGCCCAACGGGTCGTACACGGACATCATAATTTGTAGGTATTGTCGCTTGGTCAGTACAACGGTGCCAGACAGCCACTCATCCAAAACCCGTTTTATCCCGACGTTAAATTCCAGCGTATCCTTGACTGAGTCCCAAAATAAACCGAGCACGTGCTCTGATGCGGAGTCATGCAATTTCGTTACTCCCTTGACGCTACTTCCCCCTCCCATCATCTCTCGAATAGCCTGTGGCTCATTGCTCGCCCACCCATGCATCTCAAAATTAGCTTGTCGGTTGATGGCTACTACATCGCGGAGGAGTGGAATCATTTCATCTACGGTGGGTCGGCTCACCAGGTAGTCATCAACATAAGAGTTGTAAACTACACTACGCGCCGCGTCGGGTTCGATCTTCAAAAACGATTTTGCGTTAGTGTCTTTAATGTACAGCGCGCTGCAAGGGGATGACTTTGCGCCAAAAACCAAGCGAGTCATTTTGTATAGGTCGGGATGTTTAGCTTTGGAAGAGCCGCGCCAGAAAAACCGTAACGCACCTCGATCTTGTTCTCTCATGCTGACGTGCAGGGACATGTCTTTGTTATCGGACTTAAAAGCAACAGCAAACTGACGGAATCTTATAAGAACTCCAAGAAGCGATTGCAACAGATTAGGCCCTGTGTCTAGCTGATCGTTAAGACTGATTCCGTTAATTTTCGCCGCTGCATCGAAAACAAGTCGCACCTGGCTGGGTTTTGCGGCACTAACGACGCCAAAGTGCGGCAAGTACCATACCCGGGTTCAGTCATTTTCTTCGTTGACGCGAGAAGCATACCCTTGTTTAATGAATCTGCGCATTTCTGCACGGTATGTTTTAGCATATTCTGTGTCTCTTTCGAGTTTCCTCTCAAGGGAGAGTTACCGCTTCAGCGCCATCGCCCGGCTGTCAACGGGGGGTGCTAAATCACTTTTCCACAGCAAACCAGTCTCCCAAATCGATCCTCGTAGCTGGCTAGTAGTGCGAAGAAGGGTCTCTGCCCTCTCGTGGGCCGGGTTGACTCTAGTTGTTTCTCGCACGCCTGAACTCTCTATCAAAAAGAAATCTCTAATCTCACGGTCCAGATGGCCCATTTCCGTAACACAACAGTCACACGACGCACGAGAGGTCAGCACCACTTCTCGCGAATTGACACGTTTGTTGTGTTGCCGTCGGACGCCGTAAAACAACCCGTGCGGGACCCACCCCAAGGAAGTGTTGGTTAGGGCCAAGTCTACTGAAGTTACGTGTCGCGTTTTTCGCCCGACTTACAGCCTCCAGTTGTCTTGCCCGACTAAGACTTTGGGGCTCACGTTGCAATAAGGTTGTAAAATTACGCTCGCCGATCTGGCTATCTCCCTTACTACCTCGTTGGGCAGAGTTTGATGAGAAAGCGATAGTCCTGCTACTGCTAAAGCGTTATGTACGTTGTATGTGCCATCATTACTCTCTACGCTGAAGCTCACTTTACGACTTGGGGTGCACATGCTTGCGCCATCTCGGATACCCTGGATACCCACATGCATCTCTTCCCCCTGTAACCCGATACTCGTAGCTAACCCAACGTCGATAAGCGTGATGGTTAAACCATCATCTAATAAGGCGTAAGTATCAAGGGAACCCGCTGGTCCCTTAACCTGTACTGGGAGTATTTTTAACAACGTACAATGGTTGGATAGTCACAAGCACGGGCTCTCTTCTCTAGAAGGATTCGCCCGCTGGCTCTGGGCGTTGTCGGCATTCACGTCTTTTCTAGGTGCATATCCACCTGTGCGAGAGCGCTCAGTTCGGTGCAAGATGACATGATGGGGCCCGGAGCAGTGAGTGCAGTTTGGCGCGATGCATTGCGTTTGTAAATGTCCTTCTTCTAGACACTTGAAACATCGCTTAAATCGCTTAACGAAGAACCAACGCCTATTGATAGGCTCCCACGCTAACTCGTGACAATTTGCCATGGCGTGGTTGTCGCGCTGACATACGGCGCACGCGCTAAGTGGAGAGAGGCTATGCCAAGGAGGGTCATCTTCGTCACGAGTCGTCACGAGCACGCGGTGTTGCTTCGTGGCACGAGGGGGCTTTCCTTCTCCACCCCCAGCGATACGCTGCTCTCCCGCAGACGCCACGTCCAACTCAAAAATACCGCTATTTACAGCTAACTCTGCTTCTCGATACAAAAAATCCGCCAATCTCTCGAGCTCGGTTTTTTCATCGCGGGCAGTGGCCGCGTATCGGTTGTATTCATACTACAGGGCCATCGGCAATTTGCCTTCTACGCTTAGCAACAAATCGGGACTATGTAAATATCCTGCCATTTTCATGGAATAAAACGCTAACACCGTGTTCTTAAGATTTAATGCAAAGCGCGTCAAAGTAATTTTGCCGGAGGAGAATTGAGGAAAGTCATGGATTTCATTAATCAGTTCGCGTGCAATGATCTGAGCACTCCCGTAATGAAGCTCGAGGGTACGTATGATGGCGTTTGCGTCTCGGCCTGTCGCGAGCAAAGTGTTTACGGTTCGTCGCGCTTCTCCTTGCACCGCTGTGTATAATCGGGCCACATTTTTTCGGTCGTTGTATTCACCGGCCGCGGAGATCATTTCGTATGACTGCTTGTAATGGCGTCAGTCTAACGGATTGCCAGTAAACACGGGTAAAGTTTTGGCGGTGATCAGACGGGATAACAATCGCGAATCACTGCCGTTGCTAGACGTGTTTTGCACCGCACGCAAGGACGATTCAAACACACTCGCCAGTCGCGCAAATGTCGCATCCAGGTTACCTGGAGCCTGCTGTAAGTCGTTGTTTCTCGTAGACGATGCTGCGGGATTCGGTGAAAATCCCTGAAACGGCCTGTCGAGGTCGTCGCCCTCCTCATGATGGGTGTTGAGGTTACTTCCTCCCGCTCGATCACGGCTCGTGTCGCTCGACTCGCGTGGCTTCTTGCCACCGCCGCTTTCGTCGCCAAGCACCCTGTTGTCTCGCTTCGTTCCCGTCATCTGGTCGTTCTCCTTTCTTCCCGAAGGATATCCCGGGTTTCAGCACCATTGAAAGGGACAATAAAAGGATAAGAAAACAAAGACGAGATTGAGATTAATGGTTGTATTCTGTTTTAAAGGGTTACAAAGTACTTCTCGCTAAGATTGACGTCTACGCACCTTATTGCTCAATAGTCGGTTCGCAACTGCCTCTACGCCGTCGCACCCCCTGTGCTTACGGTTCCGGTTTCCCCTTCTACTTTCTAAGTTCTAGTTGCGTACAAAAGATGTCTCCGTGCATGTCGCGACTCTTCCAGAGCATCCCGCTTATTTCACTCTACATACTAATTGGAGATCAGTTCGTCACGAGGGAGATTTCAATTGACACTATAGCTGACATTCACGGCATTTGGATAATAACAATGAATTTCTCTTTGAAGTCTCTCTCGTACCAAACGTGGTCTCGCGTACATGACATGTTTGGTTCCATACACAATAACTCGATGTAGGCAGAAACACTACACATCCGCGCCCGCGCGCCAACTAGGAGCAGTCTCGCAGCCTGACGGCTCGGGACCTCTAACATAGGCCCGGGCTCTCTGGCGACCCTCACTATAGGAGCGGGCTCCACGAGGTCTATGACAACATTAGCTTGTCGACCACAAAAGTGACTCTTGTGTCAGAGTGAGTCCTGCTCCCCCGCGCGACGGCTTGTTCAGCGTTTCTCCCTTTACAACACTAGCCCTCGAGTCTTCTCCTACGCTCAAGGCTCGACTTCGCGTCGTACGTACATGGTCACTCGGGTGCCGCTTCCACTATGTGCGTCCGTCGCCAACACTAACGTTCATCACATATTTATAACATTTTTCAATAGCACACTAGTACATGCCAGTGAATGTCCCTTCAGGACGTTCATCCCACAGAGGTTTTTTTAACAGATATTATTCAAGCACCAAAAGTACTCTAATAATACCATTAAAAAAAATTCAACAAAGGTCGCAGCTCATTTTATTGTACCCTCTTTTACATGTTTAATTTAAAAAATTTCTAGTTCAACATGTAACCTTACGGAAAAATCACTTGAAATTGCAAATATAAGATATGTATAAGCCCCGTAATTTTTTTTTATATAAAATATTATTTTTAGATAAACGTGTTTTATTTCCAAACAAATCTATAATTTTGCATTTTATTTCTTTCAATGACACAAAAAACAAGGGGTCAAGTATGCATTAAAGCTTATGTGTAAGTTCATCTGTATGACAAAAATCATCCCCAGCGTTGTTGCATATAGTTGCGCTCCTCCCGCTTCTCTGAATTTTGTTCTCAATCACAAAGTAAAAATTGTGAAAGAAGAAAACGTAATTTTAATCAATTATTGTATTTATACAGTACCAAACTTTTTTTTTAAATAATAATTCTGAAAAAAATATGAGAAAACGGTATGAACAACAATTTATTTATTTTAAAAGTACTCAATAGTTGCATTCTTAATAAAACACATGCAAGCTGCTCTGATTATATATATACTTATTTCTAAATTTTCAAAAAAAACATGTAACAAAAAAATGTATTTTATCAAATAACTTATTTATTTAATGTAAAATGAGACTTAATGTATAAATACACAATCAATTAAAATTTACATTCAAAATAAGTTAGGAACTGTAAGATAAAATTAGGTAATCAGTTTTCCATTGTCGGGCCCACTTATAGCAAAGTAGGTAAGGGGTTCACCCAACGTGCGAGAGGTCCAGAGCTCAAATCCTCTTTGGGAAGTTCTTTTTTTTCTGTTTATCGGTTAAAATTGGTTAAAAGAAAAAGTAAAATTGAAAGTGTGTGGTGTGGTGCGATGATGTTGGGTGGTGTAGGGTGACCAGAAGTACGTTAACAGAACGTGGCAATAAAAGTATAACTTAAAAAAAAAAATTTGATAAAATCCTGAAAGAACAAGAAGTCCTATGTTTGTTAAAACTTTTTTATTGGTTATAAAAATTTGATGAATAAATAAATTAATATTAATACTATACTTAATTACTAACTAAAAAAATTAATTTTATAGTTATAAGCTAGACGACTAGATATTATGTCATTTAAAGTTTTCCTAGTGTTGAGTATAAATAACTGATACAAGTATTTGTGTCATTTTTTTCGTTAGTGTGAGCAAACGTGAGTAAGGTGGGAAAGCAGACAGAAAGCATAGACTTGAAAGCTGACAGCCCTACGTGATGCAAATACGTTGTATAAGAAGATAAACATAAAACAGTAGTAAATGCCCCTTGTGCTTTTGGCCTGCTAACCTACTAATCCCTGCAAGGCTTAACTTTGCTTAGCATGTCAAAACAAGCTCTCTGTCACATTGCTTCCTGTCTCCAAGTAGAACAAGAAGTCATATGTTTGTTGAAACTTTTTTATTGGTTATAAAAATTTGATGAATTAATAACCTAATATTAATACTATACTTAATTACTAACTAAAGAAATTAATTTCATAGTTATAAGCTAGACGACCAGATATTATGTCATTTAAAGTTTTCCTAGTGTGGAGTATAAATAACTGATACAAGTATTTGTGTCATTCTTTTCGTTAGTGTGAGCAAACGTGAGTAAGGTGGGAAAGCAGACAGAAAGCATAGACTTGAAAGCTGACAGCCCTACGTGATGCAAATACGTAGTATAAGAAGATAAACATAAAACAATGATAAATGCCCCTTATGCTTTTGGCCTGCTAACCTGCTAATCCCTGTAAGGCTTAACTTTGCTTAGCATGTCAAAACAAGCTCTCTGTCATATTGCTTTGTGTCTTCAAGTGGCAGAGCAAACTAATTAATTACGGGAGAAAAGGGAATCACGATGCAAAATAAAAGAAAATACGTGAAAGTGAGCACAATAATACGTTATTGATTTTGAAAGAAGAACAGTTCAACCGATAAATAAATTAAGGAGTTACTTTAACCGTTCTGAATTCAATTAATTTTTTGGCAGCCCTTGCTTTACTTACAGTAAGATAAAATAAGATAGATTAATGAAAATTCATACAGTTCAGGAGCCACAAGGAAAATGTAGGTGACGGCTTAAGGGTGGAAACTCCAAAGAGAAAAATCTCAAGAAAAAAAAAGTTACAACAAGAACAAACATACACAAGTAAAGAAATTTGAAGCACTTCATTTATGTAGCATGTGTCTATGTATGTGAGTTTGTGCGTCTGCACCTCTTTCTTTCTTTACAGCTGTCACAGGGTTTAACGAAAACGGATTTTTACCGTGCATTTGCTCGTGGAATTTTAAGTTTGTTCTTCTCGTAGTTCTGTCTATGTAAAAAGCTACAACAGCCTTAGTATCTGAAGACAATTAAAAAAGCGTGCATTAATGAAAATTTGTAATTTCAGCCACCATTAACACATGTTGTTAAGGGTAAACTAATATTTTATGCTCACTCTTTTAACATACACATTCAATTTTTGGTAATTTGCTTTTTTTATTATGTAACTGTTCTTTACTCAAACATTTCATAATATGTCAAAAATTAACCTCATAATAAGATACTTAGAATCTAAATCGAAGCATTAATTATTAGTATTTTCCAAAGTATAAGATAAAATTAAAAACATAATAAAAAATAAAATAAAATTCCTCAATAAATAAGCATGGATTTTAGAATAGTTAGCACGTCTTTTCTTATTGATTCTTCTTTATATTATCTCTTAGATGAATATGTTCTAAGAATATTTTGTTAATAGTCAAATTATAAGTTTTTTTTGTTTCTTATTAAATTATAGTATTTTTCCTAATATAAGTCTTGACTTATAAGTAACATGTATGATTAGAAAACTAGGTTCATTTAAAATTGATTAAACACGCTGTTAGTCAAATATAATAGTATCTTATAAATATAATAACTTCAGTATTATTACAATCTTAGCTCAACTGTTGGGAAAAATTACGACAGCAACTATCATGTTCCTTTAAGTTGATGTTTAAAAAAAAAAAATGTATATTCAGTCTATTTTTTTAGTGTAATGGCATAAATAACTTTTTAATTTCTTTAAACGTATGACTTCTTGTAATAATTGTTTTCAACATTATCTTAGAATGTTTTTTTATAAGAAAACTATTACCCAATAACCCTTTTTATAGTATCAACAACAAATCTATTAAACTTATTTTCTTATTGTTTAATAAGTAGTTTAATGTTACGTCAGTGCAACGATTTAATTAAGTCTAAGCTTTCGCTTAACGACTTGGGACACATGCTGGGCGCGCAAGTGGGACCCAGGGCGTAAGGATAGTTGAATCAAACGATACGATACTTGCAAAGGGGCTACGACTGTTTTAACACGATCCGAAGTGACTGCTGTGCAGTATCCCAATGCACTTACTTGCAGCACGCCTAAGGTTTGTCAACTTTGCACGGGGCAGTGTACCATACGGTGTCGTGTTTGTGACCTAGAAGCTACCAGCATCGTTGCAGGTAAAAGTATCGTTTATAGGGGTTACGTAAAAGGAGCCGATGGTATTTTAACTCATGACCCTACTAAAATCTACCAATACCGCCACGAGTAATATTATTTGTTCTAGTTTTTACGCACACTTCAACATGTTATTCAATTTCTGCGTGTTCTAGAGTACGAATACTATTGCGAATAATGGTGTGCTCGCTTGTTTAATTACTACCCAGTATTCCCTAAGCACCACTTCTGTGGCGAGTAATGGTGTTAACGTTTGTTTTTATGCACGCGCCTAAAAAGAGAAAAAAAAGGGGAAATAGTTGTATAAACCTTAAACACTTACTTTGTTTTTAAAATCAAAACACGGTGAACCAGTGTGAGTAAAGTTGAGTGACATCTGAATTAAAATATACCGTGGTTGTGAAAGACCGAGTGATGAGTGATAGTATAGTTAGACTCTCACCATTCAGTCGACCCTTCGATAATGAAAACAAAAATTAATTGATTTTTTCGGGCCTCCAGGCCTTTTCACAAGGAGTAGTGGATCTTGATCTCACGCTGATTCAATACCGACGCAGAAAAACTTGCCGGGGGGGTTGGGGAAAGTTTGCAGAAATGACAATAGCCGAAAATTCAATTGGCTAGAACTGCTTTTTACTAATGTTAAACACCGTTCGTTTGTTCAACTGAACTCGTTGCAAAAAAGCTCGTTGCAAGAGCTGTGAAAATCGCTTAACGATTCAATTAATGCTTGGATGAATAAGTGACCGATGTATTACGATACATTATTTAACGCTAATACTTAAACAGTACTAACGGTGGCTGTTGCCATAATAACTTATTATTATATTTTTAGTGGTAGTAGTTTTAACAATAGTAATAATAATAGTAGAAATAATAATAATTATTATAATAATAATCACAATAATTATAATAATAATAATAAGTAATAGTAAAAGTAATAGTAATAGTACTAACAATAGTAATAGTAATAATGATGATTGTAGTAGTAAGGTTGATGATGAGAATAATAGTACTTTACCCGTCACAAGTTAACATAATTAGATTTGCAGGTAGTTTTTGACTATTAACAATGTCGCAAAAATCATACAAAACTTTGTCAGAATGTTATTTAACATGTTTTTCACTGCTAGTTGTTGAAGAAGTAGTAATATTGTGGTACCCTGGGGAATCGGAAAATCCGTTACCCCTATTGGGAGCAGAAATATTGACTCTCTCTCGACATCTCTGAGTCCTGAACGGGGAAAGCGTTGACTTTTCCGTTCTTCTTTACATTTAAAAAAGTGATAGAATTTGACTTAATTACATATGAGACTATTGCAGTATGTTTATAAAACTTTTAATGTGATACAAAAGGTTTATTTGCTAATTTATGAGCCTGGGAACATAAATGGCAAAAAGTGGATAGTTCTTTAAAAGTTAACAATGTAGCTTTACTAAGTTTTTCGTAGTTAAGATCTAGTGTTGTTGCTTGTTACCAGTATAGTGTGTATGAGTTGTTTCTAATTATATGTGACAATTTTGGCATTTTCTATCATTTTCGTTTATTTACATGTATTAACTCAAAGTTATTCTAATATTAGGCTTTATGACGGTGTTTGTTGAACGTGCCGTTCTGCTCCCAATTGTTTCCATGATTTCTTGAGGTTTTGTGCATAAGCACACGATCAGTAAGAGCTAATTTAGGAGTGAGAATAAAAACTCCAAAGTCAGGTGTTAGTTTGAGCAACGTTTCGTTGGTCTTAACGCCAACCTCATCAGGCTCAGTCTGTATCGTTAAGACGATCGTTACAGACTGTAACGATCGTCTTAACGATATAGACTGAGCCTGATGAGGTTGGCGTTAAGACCAACGAAACGTTGCTCAAACTAACACCTGACTTTGGAGTTTTTATTCTCACTCCTAAATTAGCTCTTACTGATCGTGTGCTTATGCACAAAACCTCAAGAAATCATTAGGCTTTATGTCTTTTAATCCTAATCTAAAATAATATTCGGATTTAATATTACCTCTCAGTTTAACACTGTTCTCAGTTAAACTTTCGTACTTTCAGTTATTTCATTTTTATGGATCGAAAACATTTTGTTTGTTTTTCAATTTCAGTCAGCATAGACCAGTGTGCATGTACATAAATCATTATTGATATTCAGGTACAAGTAACTAGTAGATGATTGAGTGTGGAAAAAATGTATTTGTTATTTTATACTACTGACATAACATAAGATTATTAGTCTTTAACCAATACAGAGTTTATAATAATTTAATTTAAAAAAACATTTGGTAACACTCACTTCTGAGAAGTTGAAGACTTCATTCGAGAGTCTTACTTAGTAATAAAATAATTACCGTAAGATTTTGTGTATAAGTTTCCTTATGTCAACATTTGCTTGAATTGTATTTATGATTTTTTTATTACTTGTGTTTTAACTGTTAATAAGTTAAGTATTTTGTCTTATTGTTGTGTTTTAGTTATAGATTTCGATTCGTTGTGTAATGAGACCAAGACAACCTGATATTAAAAGAGAGAAGTTTTAGTAAAGTAATGCTATAAAGCAGGCTCCAGCGTTAAGAGTCATATCTTCTGCGGGCATAAGCCATTCACACCAGCAGTTATGTTCAACTCACTTGAACTTATGCAACTGTGTATTATTCATTACTAAAACTGTTGCAAATATTACCTTGATAATTAGTTTAAATTTAACAAGCACGTGACGCGTACTTGCTAGGTATTTCACCGACACTTGATGGGCACTTGGCAAGTACTTGAGAGGTACTTATTGGGTACTTATCAGGTATTTATAGGGAGCTTGGCAGAAATTTTGTGGGTGCTTGACGGGAACTAACCAGAGACTTGCCTGATACTTTGCAAGCACTTGATGGGTTTTCATCAAGTAATCAGTGGATACTTACCAGGTACATAATGGTGTATCAGCAGTTATTTAGCAGACTTTTAACATAGATTTAGCAGGTACTCGACAGGCACTTGATGTGCACTCAGTGTTAATTTGGTGGATACTTGGCAAGAACTTGACAAAAATTTAGCAGGTACTTAGCGTTTGATGAACACAAATGACCAAAAAACATCTTTTTCACGCGTTTGCATTTCAAGTATGTTGTTGTACACGCTTGTTGCCACTATTAAAGAAATTTTAAGTGTCCCTATACACAAAAAGGATCATCTAAAACCTTAAGAGTCTTTTATTGATCAAATTTGGTAAACTAAATATGTAAATTAGTAAAAAGTTGCGTGATCTAATTTGTGATAACAACAGCTTTGCTTATTGACAATATTTTTTTTTTCCTTTATAATTTGAAGATGCTACTTAAAAAATTGCTTAAGCTACTTTTCTTCAGTTAAGTTATTTCTCAACAGATTTTATCTAGAATCGTCATCTAAGACATTATTAACTTTACTTTTTAAGAAATTATAATTTTGTCTGAAATTCGTTGTTTGACCTTGTTCTTCTCCGTATCTGATAATGCAAGCCTTAAACTTGTTTTGTTTACAATGAACTGACTTTCACGTATCTTTTTAATTATGATTCTCTAAGGTACATTATACTGACTTGCAACTTTATTTGCACTTAAATCTTGGCATTTAACTTGTTTTAAGATCTATAGTGAAGCTTTGGCAAAGTATTTCAATTACTTGTAAGCTTTTTATGCTTTTATTGCCTTTTTTATTACACTTCTTGTCTTCCTTCTAACACGAGTTTGTTTATCGAAAGTCTGTTTAAAGAAGAAACCATTAACTAATTAAATTAATTATTTATTAGAAGTATTCTCTGGCAGCTGGTTACTCGCTAGATGTCATTTATTTTTAGTTGATGAGTAGCCATTCTAGCTTACCTCATGCCATTGGACAAGTTGTATCTTATTTAATGAGTACCAGTGGCAGACCCCGTGTTATTGAATAATGATTCTGGCCTATCGGGCTAGTGGGCAAGTTTTCAAAGTCACCCCATGCTATTGCACAAATGATTTAACTCATGCTATTGCGTAAAGAACTTCTGGCTCACTTCGTGCTATAAAAAAAGCTTTAGAGCCCACCTCGTGCTATTAGGCAATGGTTCTGGCTCACCCCATGCTTTTGTTTCATCTAGAGAAAACAATATTAGGCTCTCTCATACCTATTATGGTACAAGACCTCACTAGATTAAATACCTTGATACAACTGTCCTAATCTGAACCATCAGATTTTAGTAGGCACGCGTTTATGAATCTTTTTCAATTTTATAAGCATAAATACCGAAGTAAATTTTAAATAATAAAAATTGTTAAAAGATAATTGCGCACTGTCTTGTCGATGATTATCACTATATTAATGTTCGAAAGGTTTTTTTTTATTTTTAAATGTGTCAATGTAGCTTACGTTTAAACATTGATGGCTCTGAAAAGATCCAGTTAAAATGCATTTTATAAATCTTAATTTTTCATGTAGAACTCCTTTTCTTTTCTTCATACCTTCTTTTTCTCTACATATGATGCTGAGATCTGAGCTCTAAGGAAATCCTGGTGGTCTTTGTCATCAGCAAGCTGGAGAAGCGTGCAAATTACCAGGAACGGGGCACAGTTTATAAGGTACGTTACTGTGATCAGTAAGTAGTCGATAAAATGGGTACGTGGATAAGAGTACTACACAATTCGTTGCTAATCCTAGTGTACACACTATTTTACCCCGATTTGCTGGAACATATTGACTATATCGTTTGTAAAAAAAAATTGATACTTCCGTCACTTGAGAAGCAAATGCAGGAAGTTGGCTTGAAGAGGGGGCCTGGTAAAAAAGAAATTATTCAGACAGTCGGTTTGTGTCCTTCTTGACGCATTAGATACTACCATAACCTTTGGATTGTCATTTGTGCCAGCCTAGTAAAATAGATATTAGGATTTTAAGCTGTTGATCTCGGAAAGTAGTAGGTGAGCCATATGACCCCGGGCTTTGTAGCATTCCATAAATTTCTTGTATTTGGTAAGCAAACATAGGTTTCTTGCCAGTTGACGACGTATATTCCAGGACAGCAATCGCTGATTGCCTTGTCACCCTGCCAAGGATGAAAATTCCTTTCCAAAACGGTATTTTAACTACATAACGATCAGCACAGTCTCGAGAATGTGTGGCTTGTAATTGGTATTCACACACTTCGTTCTCGGGTTTCAAAAAGAATAAGGTTTCTGCAATCCCTTTAACTTTTAAGAAATTTTGTAGCAGATCCTTAAGGTAATCATTAAAAGTGGCTTGTAATGCTTAGGTGTGAAAAGAAGTGGAGGATATCACCCCCCTTGCCAACTCAGACTAAAAGGTCCAAAAATAATCGATCCTAGAACGGTATTCTGTGCTGCCAGATTTATGAGCAGGGGCCTCTTCAAATTCAATCCGAGCAAATGGCCGTAGGCATGAGCTTTAAGAATAAGATTTGTTGGTTGTCTATGCATTAAATCCGGGTCCACCTGATCCAGCCCGATCCAACTCTGTGGGGGAAGTTCAGGAAGATCTCGTTCTGGGAGATAAGAGTAAGGGTGAGAAAAGATGAAGGCTATGGTCCCAATCTGAAAACTGGAAAAAGAGGTAAACTTCACCTTGATTGTCACTAGCAATTCAGCCACTGCAGCTCAAGAGGATCCAAACTCTTGTAGTGCAACTTTAATCTGAGTTTTCCATAAGTTTAGCAACTAAGCTAAGGACTCCAAAATGAAAGTGCTCTCAGCTTCTTGATCTAATAAGGCTCTAGCTCTCAAGCTATGTCTTAAGGAACTGATTACAATGACCTTATGTGTTGCAAGGATCACAAGAGAATTCTACCTTGGTAGTCTTACCTTGAAGGTAATTACTCTTAAATCGGGAAGCACCTGAGACAAGACTGAGATACTTGCTTTTATGTAGTGATCGATTAGAGTCAAAGTTATAACGCAGGTCCTTGCAGAGAATAATATTATGCATTATTTTATAGGTTAAGCAGTTGAATAGAGACTTACGTGCTTTGGAGCAATGATTTTCTAAACAATTAAAGCACAGACCATGTTGACGGGTGCAATTTTTCCGCTCGTAGACTATTTTTGCCTTGAACTTGGAACATTTTTAAATTTGGTGAGTGCTTGAGAAGACAGGGCGATTTGAGCTTTAATTTTAGATTGTCTTTTGAGTGATGCTCACTTTACGTAAGTAGACCTGACTCCAGTTTCAACACGAACAGCCCTTGGGCTCTATTTTCCACAACACCAATGAACTTGGCGAACGTAGAAAATCTGCTTATATTGTTGACCACTGTCAAATTACCAATTTTTCTAGACCCCTTTAGTTCGTCCATGATGCCTGGTTCTAGACCTCAAGCTTAACGCGTAACTTGATCTAACCAACTAGAAATAAGGTGGACTAACAGTACATTCTATTGCTTGACTGGCACTTTTAAATTTTCCAATGCTCTTACAGTGCATTTGCTTCGTTGACGAAGAAACAAGGGCTGGTGGCAGACTCATGAGTCGAATGTGACAGTGCAAATAAGGCATTTGACAGATTTTTTATGGTTAGGTAATAGTTACAATATCGTTTCTGCAAAGCCGTCTAAGTCGATTTACATCAGGTATAGAAGAAACATTAGTTACACAGATGACAAGCAGTCCCAAAAAACTGTCCCAATCATCGGGTTTTCCTGGAAAGCTAACTTGGGCCGTTTTGCTAATTGGTACTCTATGTTGACTGATACATATGAATTATTTAGTGGAGGATGGACATGAGCTTCAGCTGCTACCAGCTCAGTTCGTTTGATCCAGAGGTCGTCGGGGAACTCTTCATACAAAATTTGCAGATACGCGAGCACCTTGTCAACGATAAGCGAGTCTGATTCTACGTCGGCGTGAATGAATGTCCCCATAGGCTGACCAAGCTTCGTTTCACATACGCTCAAGGATCATAACTCACATAGAGATCATACTTTTGTTATATGACGCTTGATCAACTGCCTTGTCCTGTAGTACGAGCAGCCTTTAGGATAAGAAAGGCGCCATTAAGTCAATATCGGGGATTGTCCTGGGAATATTTTAATTATGGCTTAACGTGACAACTATTGGTCTTGCACTGAGCTTTAATTTAAGTTGCGTAGTCTAGACAGGGGAAGAAAAAAGTGAGCTTCATTGTTTCAGTAAACGTAGGTCGTTAATGTAAAATGCCATTGCACGCGCCAGCTTCCAGTACACCCTAATTAGTCAGCTTGTCCTAAAGGACTCAGTTTCTTATCGGAGGCACCAAAATTTTACAATCCACGTTGAGTTACAGTTGTAAGCTTAGATGGGTCAGAGTGTTTAGGATAATAAATTGGGTAGTATGTGAATACTATGACTTACATAAAATTTATCAATATAGTTAAACATACGAAGAACTGCATTCTACTGTACCTTAATAAATAGTGGTAGATGCAGTAAACAATAAATCAGTCTTCTTTTATAGTAAGAAATGCACGTTTAAAGGAAAATGCGAACGTGGGCCTTAATCGAGTAGCACCTGTTGAGCAGAGGTTAAGTATAGTATCATGCTTACGAAAAAATTAGCAGATGCTCTATGCATGCGGAAAGCTCTAGGTGGCTTCAAGAACAGCAATGCCTTGTCACCAAGCGCATAACTAGCCTTGGTTCGCTCACCAAAATGGCATCAGATTTGCAGGAGTAGCATGATTTTGATACAAATGCCTTAATGGTTCTTACGGTAATAGCCTCTGTTTGGGAACAGTTGAAGAAAAGCTCCTTCAACCCTACTAATTTATGTGTTACGCAGACTTTCAGGGGGACAGCTCTACTCAAAACCAAAACGATCAGCTTTTGATTCACAACAAATGGATCAGCTTTTACAACATCAACGCATGTTATCAGGAGGGTAGCTCCTGGATACCGGAAAAGGACAGCTCCCGATATTTTTAAGACCTATAATTTCATATTATATTGTAGAATATTTTTTCATACTCTTTATGCTCATCTCATCAAATTTCAGTACGAAAAAATGCTAATTTAGTGGTTAATTACTTGAATTTAGATTACTTTTCTTGTAAACATTATCGTTCAAACCTGACTTGACACATCATTGGGCTGTCTTACTTCTAACAGTAAATTTCCCAGCTAATCTTATCTCTCATTTAATTAATTTATTGTACCCTGATGCTGAATAATAAAACATTAATCAACATAAATTTTGCTTGTCAAGTGTAATTTCTTGTCCTTCTTTTAGCTCAAATTGCATTTATATGAAAGGTTATCACGATTCACTGAAATCTGTGTTTTTCATTAAATTCGTAATAGTTTCTGTTCACTCTGAATTTTTGAAATCAATACATTGTTTAAAGATAACATTTTGCTATCAGAGATTTTTCTAGTTTTATCAAAAACTCTAATTTTTTTTACAGTAATGTTAACCAGCACTGGAGAGATCTTGTTAACTGTTCACATAGGGCTAAGCAACTTTCATATTCAAAACGTTTTTTTCTATTCACACATTTCTAGTAGGATATCTTTTCATGCATGCATACCTTTTCATTTGCTCAACTTCATTGGTTATTATTTCTTTCATGCTACTATTTTTATTCTGGTCTATTTAATAATATTAACCAATATTCTAGTTTAAAATCCACTAACATCGGGAAAAATTACTTTTTTAAAAGGATGCAACGTATCATTGAATTTTTTTGTAACAATAAATGTTTTATTGTTTTTGCTGACATTGTTCTACATGCATTCCTAAAGGTATACTACTACCTTAATTTTTGCTGTTTTTCACCATTAATTTTTATTCCTTCCTTAGGCATATCTGCTTTATACAAATTTTTCCGATTTTGGCCTGACAGCTAGAAGATGGTCTGCTTCATAATCCCTTCAACACAGTTGACGAATTTCTCAAGGTGTTTGTTGTACAGCTTCAGGTTCTATCAATTACTTAATAATGGTCATAATTTTAGTCTTTAAGCACAATTTTTGTAGAGAAATTTTGTTTTATCATCCTTGACAAAATGTTTGTCATTAATACCAACAGTTCAAGGATACAGTCTGTAGTCAAAGATTAATATTGCCTATGAAAAAGCCATATTTTTGAAGAATAAATGTTATACAAGGGGCTTATAAAACCTAACGCCTTACATAAAAATTTAATAAAAAAACAACTACATAAATACACATTGGAGGAGTTTGATATTCAAATAAGACGTACAAAGTAATAAGATTTAAAAAATTAATAACAATATACAACTATGTTCTCCAGTATTATCATCAACAGCAAAACTGATAAATCACCTACAAGGTTTTTTACGTTTGCGAATAATAAGTTGATCTTACTTCATTTACATTATTTTTCTTATTTACGATTGCAAAGAGATAATACAATTCAGTCAATTTAACTTTTAAATTTAATAATACTAAGAATTTAAAATTTTTACTGAAAATTTTCCGTACCTGTAGACTATGATTACATAATGTGTAATTTAAGATTGTTTAATACCAAGGGCCGAGATAACAAACCTTACAAAATCGCGTATGTACTTTTATGAAAATTTTTGAAATTGAATTTTTTGTTTGTATATTTCAGTTTTTAAAAATGACTATTTAAATAATGAAGGTTAACTTTCGTTTCCTGTGGAATGGAGCAGTTGTGTGCAGACTTTCATAATATACCGCCTCTGAGCATAGTTTAAACGAGTTGTACTAACTGTGACCAAAATCATTCACCTTCTGTGTTCCTAAAAGTTTTGTTATGTTCAACTACTATAAAATTTAATTGCTTAATTGAAAAAAATTTTCTTAGAGAATAAATACATCTTAAAATTTGCGAGCTTATTTAAATTATAAGCAAAATATTTACTTAACAAGTATAATTAATGTAGAAAACAAAATATGTATCATACTTATATATGAACATCTGTTATTTTTTTGTAAGTTCTATTTTATTGGCCTTTATTTCTAGCTTCACAAGACGGACCACAACCATGACTCCTTGTTTCATTTTATTTCAAGTTGTTTGTTCGAATTCTTGCAAAATGTGGAGTATAACGCGGTCATTTCTTATCATGAGCCAAAAAACACCAAAACTTGACTCAATGCAAATTTTAATGTATGAGGACCGTTCTTACTGCCCACGTACGCGTGTTTGCCCTTTATAATGTTTTATGTAAAAAAAAGGAGAAAAAAATGGAGACATACATTCACCCATACAAGGAGAGAAAAGAGTGAGAGAGGGAGGGGGTAAAGGACTCCAAGTGACAGTATTATAAATGTGCATGCAAGTATAAATGTATATTTAAATGTAATTCGGTAGGAAAGTAGGGATACAAATGTTATTAATCCATAGCGATAATCAAAATTATTCATATATTTTACAGTGTCTTTTCTCGTACATTATGTTGCGCCGAAAATAAGGAGTATGTGTGTGTATATGCGTGTTGTTGGGAGAAACATGGGCCATGTGCGAGCTAAGTGGCGTAAAAGAAGTAAGGAAAAAGAAAAGATGCGGTGAGTTTTGACACAGTAGGTCACGAGCAACGAAACTGAGAGAAATTCTTGAAGATGAAAAGATGTAGACTGTGTGCTCTATAAAGATGTCATATATTTTTTGTCCACTTACCAGCTCATGGTGACTTACAACAGGCATCATCTGCATTCTGGATAAAGAATGGGCAGTTACAAGAAGCTCGAGGGCACTGGATGACACAACGAAGACATAACGCCAATATCTATCCTGGATATGAATTGTCTGGAGATATTTTAGCGTATGCAAGGTAAAGTTAGCGACTAGCGGGACAGTGTGGGAGAGGTATTTCTATGTGGCACCAATGTGAGATTGTTTGTGTATAGGATATGTGGAGGGTAAGAGTAAAAAGTTGAGATGGGCAAGTATTAAAAAATATACGTACCAGCAAAAGTAAAGAAACGTATGAGGAAAATATTTGAGACATTATTAGGATATTAAAGATCAGTCTCTTTCCTTCAAGCAACTTAAATACATTCGCATGGTAAGGATTTAGTCGTATCTTGAAAATCAGAATACTGAGAAAGTTCTGTCTCCATTGAAATAATACGTTGTTTAATATTTTAATTGATAAAACTGCAGCTTGTAATACCTAGAAGCATCAGACTATTGGTATAAGGCCTGTTTATGCCAAAGTCACAAATGGAGCACATAACGTAATAACATAACGGTGCCGATGGATAGCAATAAAATACTTACAACTATGATTCAACTTTACATCTCTCTTCTTTTTAAAACAATAAAATACAACCTTACATAATTTCTATATCATTGATTAATCAAAAGTCAATCCTAAAATCTTGATTAAAAATGAAGTTGATGGTCCTGTTGGCTCTGCTACGGATTTATTATAAAGGGTGGAACAATGTGTCTTCCTGCTTTCGTTCGTTATCCAGTATCTGTAGATAGTTGATCTACTTGTGGTGATCTCTGCTCGATTGGTTTTGCGTTGGCTGCACTAGGCTTAGTGGTAGAGTGAGTGGCCATCTCAGAAGTTGCTGGGGTGGCTAGTACTCTGTTATCAGCTCATGGTTAGTCGTTGGGCTAGACGTTTGGCAATACTGCGCGATAGGAAAGCGATAGGTTGCCACTTCTTGGATGGAGGCGCTCAATATTACTTTTCAGGAGCTGGTTATCTATAGTTTTAACGATTACTGATCTTGGAGAGTATTTTTCAACCACTTTTGTTCCTCTTGATTGTCGATGTCCTACTTGTAAGCAAACCTGTTCGCTGGCTTTCAAGCATTTTGGATCTCGAGCGCTGCGATTGCTGTATTCAGCTTGTTTTTTCCTGAGATTTTGAAGCTCAGCCGTCACGTTCTTGATTACTTGGGGGTATAGCTTAGACTCAGCTATTGGTACTGGAGACCTTGTATTTCTGTTAAATAGACGTTGGTTAGCTGAAATTAGTTAACCGTCTCTTGGAGTGTTGCTCCAGTTAAGTAAAGCCAATTGGACATCTGATTGATCCAAGTCACATTTCTTCATGATATTTTTGGCTGTTTGAACTGCCCTCTCAGCTAGACCATTTTCTTGGTGATAGTGTGGGCTGGAAGTGACATGCTCGAAGCCCCAAACTCTTTGAAATGTCTTGAGCTCTCTAGACATTTACTGCATTCCAGTATCAGTTGCAAACGTCTCGGGTATGCCGTGGGTGGTAAACCATTCCTTCAGGTAGGTTATGACTTTCAGAGATATTTGACCTTTTAGCAGCTTGAAGTGTAAATAACCGGAATAGCTGTCGTATATGAGAAAGTAGGGCTTACCTTTGAATTTAAATAGGTTTGATCCTACTATCTGCCACGGGAACTTGGGTGCTTCATCTGACTACTTTGCTTATTATATTAGCTTTGTGTGTTTGTTTACAGATCGTGCAGCTAGAGATCATATTGGTTATGTCTTGATATTGTCCTTTCCAGTAGAGAACTTCTCTGGCTCTACGAGCACAGCTTTTTATACCCAATGGTCCCTGGTGTATGCACTTAAGCATGCTTGGAATCTGGAACCTTGGTACAACTACCTTATCTTATTTAAAAATTAGTCGTTTACAGTAGATAAGCTCTTCTTTGAAACTGAAGTAATGTTTAAGTTCAACAGGCATGTTTTTGGTTTTGTTAAGAAATCCAGGTTTAATTAGTTGGCTTAATTTGTGTAGTTCTTAGTCAGTCTTTGTGGCTATCACCAGGTCGTCCTTTGCTTATAAGAAGGACCACTAACACCTGTAGTTTATTTGGCTCCTTCTTATTCTCTCCTTAGGCGCAGTCACGACTAAATATATCTGCTAACAGTAAACGTTTACCTGGCTTGTACGTCACTATAAGTAAATACTGGAGTAATTCAAGTAGGATACTGCGGAGCTTGACTGGTAGAGACTGTAAGTTTTTCTTGAAGATCGTCTCCAACGGCTTCTAATCCAATTCTGCATATAGTTCCTTACCATTGACAAACTCGTGGAACTTCTAGTACCCAAAGAGTACCACAAGAGCTTTCTTCTCGATCTGCGGATAATTCAAGTCTGCTTTAGTAAGTGCTCTTGAATTATACACCACTGGTTGTCCATCCTGCAAGAGGGCTTCTCTAAGGTTCCTGTTGCTTGCATTCACTGATAAAGTCACCAGCCTGCTAATGTCGTACAAGGCCAATACTAGTGGTGAGGAGAGTACTGGTGTTATTTTCTCAAAACATTTTGTAGTTTGAGCTTTCCATCTGAAGGTAATGTTGTTTTTTATGAGCTCGCTGAGCGGGTTGGTCAGCTCTGAAAAGTTTAATGTGAATTTTCCTAAATAGATCACCATACCCAGCAATCACTGCAACTTTTCCTTGTTTGTCGCAGTCTTAAGCGCTTTTATTGCTGTGACCTTAGTTGGATCAACTTCTACGCCCTTAGCGGATACGAAATGTCCTAGAAACTTGACCTTTGTTTGATTAAAAGCACATTTCTCTTTGTTGAGTTTGAATTCTGATTCTTTAATAATTCTAATGATTGTATCTGTCGTCTGTTTCAATTCTTCCAGCGTTTTGGCATGTCAGAAGGTATCGTCCATAACGACTTTGAGCATCTTTTACTCGACTAAGTTTTAAAAACGTGATTTCCAGAAACACTTGAGGTGCCTAGGGGATCCCAAAGGGTAGTCGCTTGTATGCGAATCTTCCCCATAGCGTCACGAAGGTGAGATATTTTTGTGTTCTTTTGCTCACTTTGATCTGCCAGAATCATTTTACACAGTCCAGCACCGTAAAATTACAAGACCCTGACATCTCTGCTGTAATTTCTTCAACAGTGCTGAGCAGATAATAATGCCTCAGTATATTTTGACTTACATCAGTTAAGTCCATACAATCCTTGTTTTACCATCTTTAATGCTAACTACCATTGGGTTGACTACCAGTGTAGGCTCGGTGATGGGTCGTATGATGTCTTGGTTTTATATTCTCTCAAGCTTTTGCTTCACCTTATCCCTATTGGTATACGGCACTTTCCTTGCTGAGTGTATTTTTGATTTAGGGTTGTCAACTAAGTCAATGTCATATTTATAGTCCTCTAGATATCCTAACCCTTCAAATATTTTTGAGTGTTTCTTTACTTCTTTCAAACTTTTAACTCTGGAACTCAGACCAAGCTTTTCGCATGATTTTCGACCAAGCAAGAGTATCACTCTTTCTTCAACTACCTTGAATAAAGCGCTTGTCGTCTTCTTTTTTACTTTGCACTGGAGGTTTATTTTACCTATAATCTTTATTTCGTCTACAGTATAACTAATTAAATACTTGGTACTTGAGTTTTGCATACGAGCTTCTGTTTGTTTAGCTAAGCTGCATGGAAGTACGTTGCACTGGGAACCTGTATCTCACTTCACCTGGAATTTTGTGCTTCCAGCTTCAGTGGTTTTATACCAGTCCTCTTTTACTGAGTTGATTTTTAGCATCATCTCACTTTTTCTTACAGCGCACACATCGAGATCACTTTACTCCTCTGAGCTGTTGTTTGTCAGTGTGCTTACTTTCTTTTTTTCTTTGATGCTTTTAGCCGTAAAATGTCCAGTCCTGTGACACTTTTGGCATTCTTTCATGTATGCTGGACACTGGCAGCTTTCGTGCTTTGTGCCAAATATCTTGCAGTCAAACTGTTTCTTGTCTGCTTCTTGCATTGATTTTTTGTTTTTATTTTTGTTTTTGATAACGTGCACATTTTCCTTTTTTTTGGTTTCGAACTCGCCTAATTGATTTGTTACTTGCTCACTGGCTTGGCAAATTCTTGTTACTTTCGTTAACGTAAGGTTGGTCTCAGTCAAAAGTTCTTTGTAAATTTGACTTGACCAGACCCCCTACACAATTTAATTTGTAAGCATCGTATCGTTGAGTACCCCAAACTCGCACGTGCTAGCACTTATTTTGATTCTGCAGAGGAACTTGCCAAACAGTTCATCCACTTTTTGTATGATCTCGAAGAAACGATATCTCTCAAACGACACATTCACTCTAGGAATGAAATAAGCTTGGAATTTTTCCTCTATTATTTTAAGATATTTTGTCTCTTTCTCCGTAAGATTAAAGTTGTTGTATATATTTTGATCACCTCAGGATCCAATGCCAACATATACGTTACTACTTGTACCTCTGCGAGCTTCTTGATAAACTGCATGGCAGTTGCATACCACTCTTACAGCTGAAACAATTTCTTCCATTTTGTTTTGTCAGTAAATGTGGTCAGATTATTTGGCGGCCTTACTCCCAGCCCTACATCATTCTGCGCTGCTGGGCTTGGAGCATTTCCCATCATCTTGAGTGATTAAAAGTCAATCTTTTCCTGACGCCATGTTACATTGCTCTAGGGTGAGGGCGTTATATTAATAAAACAATACACGTTACTATACGAGCTTATCTTTATTAGCACAACCGTCTATGCTGACAATTGGCAGTAAGACTGAAATTGTACGTGTGTACACAAGAGTACATTTTAGGTGCACTCACTTAACGTAATAACATAACGGGGTGATAGATGGTAACACAAAACTTACAACTATGGTTTTACTTCACAATAGTTTTCTAAGAACTTGATTGCCTTTCCACGTGAGTTTTTTACACCTTCTTTTTCTCTAAAGGCTTACTGATTTGGACAAATCTATCTGCTGTATATCTTGTTCTGAAGTCTAGTAAACTTGAGCATTATGTCATTATTGGATTTGTCTCTAATGAGATTCACAATTGTCATTTTTGTCTTGCGCCATTTTTTGTCTTGACTCATTTATAATATTTTAAGTATGAAAATATGGTGGACGAATAATCAGAGCTCTAATACTACAACAACTATTATAGTAGTCCTTGATCTTAACCTGAACGTGTTTTCTTTTATTCTTTATTATTTACCCATGTATGACGTTATTGAAGAGTCTGTACAGCATTTTCTTTAACTCGTTCTTAGCAGTTTTGCGTTTCATACTGTTTAAGTTATTGTAGATTTAAAGCTACAATTTGTCGTTTAATTAGAGCGCCAAATGTATTTTGGTCAACTTCAGACCATGCTCCAAAGCTTGTTTAACAGTTCTGTAGTTGATGACGTATTTTTCCTTATCATAAAGGATAATTAACAGCTGCTGCTATTTAAAATCTGGAAGTGTTGAATGCTTAAGAAGGAATCTTAAGTCCTTGTGCTAATTGTTCAGTGATTTAAAATACTGTAAGGTAACTTTAAGGATGCATCCCTGTTCACAATCATCTGACACGTTGTAAGAATCTTGTGGCAATGTGTCAATATTGTTGAACCTCTTGAATCCGATGTGGGATATGTATCGTGTCATTGTCTAGCCATTTAAATTGTTAACGTCAAAGAACATTAAGTAAATGTTATTATTATTTGAATAAAATAGTTTTCTTTGCAGTTCTCTCCTCCCCAAGCCCTTCCACGGCCCCCCCCCAGCCTTCCAACAAAAAAAGTTTGTTATAAATAGCCCCCTTTACAAAATAAGGTAGAATTTGATCAGTTTATACGTGATTTTTAAATAATTAAAAATGTACTAGCACGGTATTCAGCTCCCCACGCCCCTCACATGTTTTTTCAGCCTCCCCACAGCCCCATACTATTTTTACATACCAACGATAAGAATAAAATTCATGCACCTGATTGTTCTAAGCATTGTAATAACGTAATTCAACTTGTATCACTTATCGGGTCAAAGCAGGAGACTTGTTAACAGAATATAATATTTAAATAATTTATGATTTTATAAATAAACTTATGATTAAATTACTGAGGAGTTTAAAATAATAACTAATAAATGATCTCTTAAAAAGGACATCCAAACAAATTACCTTCTAGACTTCTTATCTAATAAATAAATAATATCAATCAGAGTCATTGATTGTACTTAAAAAAGAAACATGAATTTTTATGAGTATATATATACTTATTAATATAATACATGAATTGTCACAGTCCTCCCATAAAAAAAAGAGTTTATTACAAATGGTCCCCCACAAAACAAGATTAAAGTTGTTCGTTTTTGACGAAATTTTGACGAAGCAGAAAAATGCGGTAGTCCTATTTTCAGTCCCCCAATGCCCCCTCAAGATCTTCATAACGTGCCACGCATCATTATCAGTATATGTTTCCAGGTCACTCATAAGGCAAATAGACACACTTTACACTTAAAAAATATGTATGCAACAAATTATATCAGTTATAATTGAACGTATGAATTATCTCAACTTATTAAATTAAATACATACACGTAGAATACGTACAAATATATTCACATTTACGAACTGTAAGACTTAAAAGTATATATTCAATAAGTGTAAGGTGTAGGCCACGTTATAATTTTCGTTTGTTCGTATTGTTTTAGTAATATGTAATTTTTAATGTTTGAAACATATTCTTTTATGATATAATAAAAATAAATGCAGTATCTAAAAACTTACATAATAATATTAATAATTTTAACCATGGAAATTTGCCGAATGTCAAAATTTTCCACTAAAATTCTTAGAAAATGATACATTTCTTAATGTTCGAAGTTTTTACCAGAATTTTACAAAAATTGAGATATACTTTTGATTTAAAAAGAAGCACAAACACTTTATAATTTACAGCAGATTTTTTTATTTTTCACAAATAATCGAGTAGTGTTCTAATTAAAACATTAGAAATTTTGTTAAAAAAGCTTTTGACATTTGCCCTACGTACATGATAATGCAGAGAAAGCCATCGTGAACAAATAGGCTAGTGATACTAAGGAGAACGACAACGTCCAATGGACAACAACAACATTGTTCTCCCTCACCTTTCCACTGCACTGCCACGAAATGAATACCGTATAACATAGCATATGCGTGTGTGTGTATGTGTGTGTGTGTGTATGCATGTATATATGCATGCTGCTATTTATGCTTGTCCTTTTTTTTTTGCTCACGCATACGAAAGTGCACCACAGCAGCTCTGGCTCTATATATCTATATAAATAGCCTTTCTTTATACTGCGTGGTAAAAATCGTAACGTACAATATACATACACGTAAAGAGTCATAATTGACGTAATCAATTATAATGATAATAAAAATCTAAAAAATAAGTCATAATAGACTTTAACGAATCAACCCTGAGGGAAAACTCCAGGGGTTTTGTTAGAGTCTATGCATCCTTATTTAAAACGGGGCGGGGGTGGTGTGCAGAGCGCGCAAAGTGGTGAAGCCCCACTAGTGTATATATATTTGACTAATTATATGTGAATAGTTATGCTTTATTTCTGCTGAGAATAAATGACATGATTGGTGTGATTGTGAGGTCATTATTTCTATTTTTACAACGAACAGATCCTATCTATCATATATCTTTAAAAAAAAAAAAAAAAAAAATTTTTAAGTACTTGTCTCAAAATAATTTAACATAAGACTACTGATACCTAAAATTCTGTAAAGTAATAGTGATCCTAAGTTTTATTTTTTCCTATATCAAGGTAGCAGCTATTTAAAAATAATGCTTTCAACTGTGTGTTATTTTTATATTAGTCTTAGATTGTCTTACATCTCTTAGAGATCCATAGCGAGTCTGTGAGGTAAATAACAAATTAAGTGGCATAATTTTCATCATCTTACTGTTAACATTGATACCTGCTACATCTGGACAAGAAGTTATCAATGCTACGCTTGCTTATGATTTCTATACTTAGTAATACATTATGTTAAACAGCGCTTGAATTACTTTGTATAGGTTCCCAAAGACATTTAAAATTTGCATGCACTACATGTGGTACTCTCATTTTGTTGAGTGGTATTAAAGGTTACAGTTACAGCTGTGCCCACAAAAATTGAACGGTTAAATGCTGTTCTCATGGGGCTTGAATTATTTATCTCTTAAATTATACAAGATACTCGTCAAAAATTATTCGATCATCCGAGATATTAACACAAATAATGAACTTTAAAGTAGTCTATCCAACTATTAAAGAAAACAGTGAAGAGAGAGATTAGACTGAACTCAATAAAAACAATTTCATACATAACTTTATTAAACTTTTTTCCCGTATTGTTGTAAAAAACCTAAGGGCTCGAAACTTGTAGATAATTGCAAGAAAATCGTAAGACAGTTTTTTCTGCTATATACTAGATAAAAAAAAGTTTTGAAAGTTTGTTTGTAAAAACTAATTATTGTATATTCTTGCATAAATCTCCTAGTTTCTGAATCAAGCCTTTTTCAAATTTTCATAAAAACCTGTATTAAAAGAAAATATGTAATAATATTTTTTTCACATTATTTTCACATGAAATAAAAAGAACAAGTCATGAACATAGATCGGTAATTTTTAAAAGTACATTACTTTCTTTGAATAATAATAGAGCCTCAAATACAAGAGAAAAAAAATTGAAGTATTACAAAACAACGATTTAAAGTCGACTTACGGCCGAAAAATCCGGGTTTCGCATGTTGGGGCACAGTGTACCATTAAAAAAACTCTGGAAAAACTTTATAAAAATAATTTCAGAATTCACAATATTACAAATTCAAGCCTAAAGCTTTTTTCAATTAAAAATTGTGGGGTTTTTAATGTTCCAAAAATTTTCAGAGATTCTTATGGTACTAAATGACTTAAAAAAAAATTTTACGTGACACTAATTATATTGAGAGTACTCATAAATTTTGTCAGATTTCAGACATACCTAGCTGAGACGAAAATTGTTTTGAAGCTAAAAATTAGTCTGTATTTTATAATGGGCCCCATAAACACATTTATTGTGTGAAAAAATTTTTAAAAAAGAGTGTGGCATTTTACCGTTCTTATAGGGGGGGGAGGGGGTACCCTTTGCTGAGGCTATCCAGTCACCTAATACGTATCAGTATTATCAAGGTAATTGGTCTACTCAACCCACAGCCGTATTTAAAATTTTGGATCAGTTATACAATTTTTAATGCGATGATCTAGTTACTAGTCAAAAAAGCTTTTAAATAAAATTTTTGATGAGAACAAAAATGTATCATCTCCAAATATCGTGTACACAAAAATGTTTAACCTACACAAAATACAGCATTACAGCTAACCTAATACTTAATTCTATTAACAATTAATTGTTACGAGGTTATGACTATATTTTAAAATTGAATTGTATGAAACACAACCACAAGTTGGTGATGTAATGTCGATCACTGATAAAAACAAATTAGTTTTCTGCTAGATTACTAAAGAAACAAAAAAAAAAAATAAATAACCCTCGAAGATCTTTTCTCGTGTTTTGCAGGATGAGCAAAATACATAGAAAATAAAAATATAAAAATATTTAGAGTATTTATAAAAGGTGAAATAACTGACAATTTGTTTACATCCAGCCCAAAAAAGTCTGCTCTCTCGATTACGGAAAATGCATTTGTGGTAAGCTCGCAAGTATGCGTTAATGTCTAAAAATACACTTTAAAAAAATTACTAAATAAACTTTAAGTTATCTTGTTTCGTATAATATACATTCAACAGCATAAGTACTTTTTGTATGAGAGACAAGAAATAAAGAGGAAACGGCATAATTAATCTGATTTTCTATCAACAAAAGTATGCCACTAACTTTTAAAATAAGAGACTTTAATCGAATAGCATTAAAGTACAAACTCTCATTAATATTAAGGCCTATAGGCATTAAGGCCTATATCAAGTTTGAGTTCATAGTTAAAAATAGAATGTCTTCTAGAAGTGATTTTGTAAAAAGCCATCGTGCTATGTAAGAAATTAAGCTGATAGCAGACAGTGTACCCAGTGCGTCCTTGTCTCCCGCATCTATGTAGCATACGAGCTGAAATCAAATTCATTTACGGTTGTACTAATATCTTCATAACTGCAGATGCGATTTTGTTGAAACTTTGCAAGTGTATCAATAAAGTTGTAACAACTAATAAATCAGTTTCTTAAAACATTTTGACAGCTATGTCAAATGGAATACGTATTTTTATACAACTTTCTTGGACAAGTAAAATTTAAACCCATGTTAAAAATGACGAAAAAGGGAAACTTCATAAGCTTTTTTTTCTTAAAATCTATGAACGCGATTGTGTTTCAGTTTAGTGACAACATTTAAGCATTGTTTCTTTACAACATATATTTTTCATCACACAATATCATAGTTAAGTGAATTGTGCCCCAACTTTGATTATATAGTCTCCTATTCCATTTAACACTATATCTTACGACCTTTATTCCTTTCAGTACAACCCTAATTAGTATGCGGTTGTTAAAAAAAAATGGCAAACAATTTCATCTGTACCTAGGAAACCCTAAGTCAAGAGACCAACACATTTTTACTACTATTACTACTACTACTACTACTACTACTACTACTACTACTACTACTACTACTACTACTACTACTACTACTACTACTACTACTACTACTACTACTACTACTACTACTACTACTACTAGTACTACTACTACTACTACTACTACTACTCCCGGGTGGGGTTTTCGCTAGTTTCTCCATACCGGGCGCTTCCCCGGGTGGCGGATAGGGGCATCCTCTTGAAATAAGAGGTGACGATGGGCAGCTGGGGTGGCTCTCTATGGTGGTTGTCGGGGGCGTGGATCGGGGGGCGTGTGTGGCGCTGGCGTGTGTATCTGCGGCGATGTGGACGGGGGACTAGTGCCCCATGACTCTATCGGTTTGGATGTATGGGCCGGCTCTACTTGTGCTCCGTGTTCTTCGCTTTTTGCTGCTTCCGTGGGTGGCACTCCATTGCTTGATGCGGGCCAACAACAACTAGCACCCGTCGTGTATAGAAGTAAGCGGCGGTTGAAACATTCTTCTCAGATACATGCATCACACACTCTTACTAAACAAACACAGGGACACTTACGGATTGTTCTGGGTTGCGTGTGGCGGGTCCTTTTCCGAGCTTGCGTTGGGGGCCCGGCCACGGGTAAAGCCGGATGATGAGGCCCGGGTAAGTCTGGGTAACCACATCTGATATGGCTGTACGCCTCATAAACAAAAAAGACGTGGTGGGCCGACTAATCTAGGCTTACTACCACTGAGGAGGCTATATGGCGGCACCTTAGTGCCTTACGCCAGCCCGTTTTGTTGGGTTGTCTGCGTGGTCTCGGGACTGTACGCCTGCCGCTCGTCTCCCTGGGATGACCGTTGTGTACCAACAAATACATACATTACACACGAACACCCTTCTTACACTTGTTACTCAACGCCAGGGCAGTCTCCGCGGATGGGACTGTGGGAGAGTGGCGAGTCCCGGCCGGCCCGAGCAAGTAGCATCTCTCTCTGATAACAGAGAGGGCTGCTGCCCTGGTTTTAACCCTTTCCAAATGCTTATTTCTATAAAAAAAGGGTAGTGCTGGCCTTCGCGGGTCAGTACGAAACTAAAAAGATGCCAAAATGAAGAACGTCAATGTAAAACAGGTACCCCAGTCGGTAACCTCTCTGAGGGAATCTGCCGTCAGTTCCGATCCGGTAAAAGCCCGGGTGACTGACGCAGGCCCCACGGATTCTGAGGGGGGCCACAAAGACGTGTCTCATGGCCAACAGGGACTGCTAAATGTTCCATGGCCTTTCTTAACGGACAAAGGACGAAGAGGAAGCCTGTCGAGTATAGGCACTAACGACACCGAGGACAGCAACGTGTCAGTATTCAGCAACCAGACAAGGGAGGAGCTTGCTTCTTTTGAAGAAGATGGTGCTGAGCTAAGAGTTAAGCGACAGCAGGTGGCTGATAAAGTTCAAACAGCAACAAAAGATATAACAGAGACGCTACAATTAATTAACGATAAGTACGGCAACACAGCGAACGCTGTTAAGAACGGGCTTAAAGCCGCGCTAGAACACCTCCAAGAGGCAGAGGTGCTAAGAAAAGGCTTTCTTTACGAAGAAGAAACGTACGTTAACGCTTGGAAGTCGTCATTTAAATCGCTGCAGTGGAGGGAAAATAGGCGAGATAATTTTCGACGGCATGTTCAGAAAAAGTCCTTGAACACTGCCCTAAAACAAATAGAACGTAGTAAAAGAAACAGGAGCCCATCGGACAGCCCTGAGAAACGCCAGCATATTATGTCTTTAAAAAAAAAGAAAACAGTTAGTGGCAAACAAGAAAAAATTCCCCTGAATGACAAAACAAACCAGAAAAAAAAAGTAGACGCCACAACAACAGTAGTAGTGAAGATGGCTGGAGGACAAACCTTTGCAACGGTGCTGAAGACGATGAATGCGAATTTTGACCCCGATAAGACTGACGTGTCAATCCAAAGTGTTGTCACTACAAAAAAAAGGAGACATACTTATTAAGGCCAAAGGTGTAGAGAATGCTACTGCATTCTCACAGCAAATTGAAAAGTCGGTAGCCGGACAAGGTACTGTCAAAATAAGCAGCAGAAAAGTGACTTTAGAGGTCCGAGACCTGGATGCCATTGGTGAGGAAGACGAGGTCAAAAAGGCTTTCGCTAAGACTTTTGGACTTAAGAGCCAGGAGCCAGAAGTTACTCTCTTAAAGCCAAATGCCAGAGGACAGAGGCTGGCTTTAATCAAGGTGGACGAAACAACTGCCAGACAAGTAGAAGAGGAAGGCAGGTTACGAGTTGGCTTCGTAAGCTGCCGAATACGAAGAAGAATTGAAGTAATAAGATGTTACAAATGCCTGGGATATGGACACGTCTCGGGCAACTGTGAGAACGAAAACAGATCCAAGCTGTGCTTTCGGTGTGGAAGCTCAAACCACCGGAAGAAAGAGTGTACAGGCCCAGCACGGTGCTTCCTTTGCCCAACAACGGACAACAAGCACGAAGCAGGCAGCGGAAGCTGCCCTTTATTCAGAAGAGCCCTGAAAGAGGCCAGGGATAAGGCCCAAGCAGGATCAAAATAAGGCAGAAAGGCCTTAAGTTGAAAGACAGGCTTATGTGGACCCACGCTGCACTGGGTACTTCTTACCTATCAGCAAGGGAAAGCATTAAGCTAATAGTGGAGCTGGCTGAGTAGGCGGCCTACTATGAAGCGCTAGACAAGGTGCTGGTCCTCAGGAACCCCGAGTCCTTTTCAGGACTCGAGAGCATCAGCACCTCTAGCAAATGGTGGCGAGTTAGCTCGTTAATGCTGTGAGACGCGATGGTCTCCCTGGTGGCTCCACCCCGAAGTAATGCTAACGCGGTTCCGGGGTGGATCAAAAGCCACGCGGCATGGAGGGGGTTTTAGTGGGTATGGGTGGTCTAATAAAAAAATCCACCGAGTCCCACACTACCGCTGTCCCTGCGGTGTGCCTCAATGCATTTCCCCTCCCTCCACAAAAAAAAAAAATAAAAAAAAAAAACTACTACTACTACTACTACTACTACTACTACTACTACTACTACTACTACTACTACTACTACTACTACTACTACTACTACTACTACTACTACTACTACTACTACTACTACTACTACTACTACTTCTACTACTACTACTACTCCCGGGTGGGGTTTTCGCTAGTTTCTCCATACCGGGCGCTTCCCCGGGTGGCGGATAGGGGCATCCTCTTGAAATAAGAGGTAACGATGGGCAGCTGGGGTGGCTCTCTATGGTGGTGGTCGGGGGCGTGGATCGGGGGGCGTGTGTGGCGCTGGCGTGTGTATCTGCGGCGGTGTGGGCGGGGGACTAGTGCCCCATGCCTCCATCGGTGTGGATGTATGGGCCGGCTCTGCTTGTGCTCCTTGTTCTTCGCTTTTTGCTGCTTTCGTGGGTGGCACTCCATTGCTTGATGCGGGCCAACGAAAACTAGCACCCGTCGTGTATAGAAGTAAGCGGCGGTTAAAACATTCTTCTCAGATACATGCATCACACACTCTTACTAAACAAACACAGGGACACTTACGGATTGTTCTGGGTTGCGTGTGGCGGGTCCTTTTCCGGGCTTGCGTTGGGGGCCCGGCCACGGGTGAAGCCGGATGATGAGGCCCGGGTAAGTCTGGGTAACCACATCTGATATGGCTGTACGCCTCATGAACAAAAAAGACGTGGTGGGCCGACTAATCTAGGCTTACTACCACTGAGGAGGCTATATGGCGGCACCTTAGTGCCTTACGCCAGCCCGTTTTGTTGGGTTGTCTGCGTGGTCTCGGGACTGTACGCCTGCCGCTCGTCTCGCTGGGATGATCGTTGTGTACCAACAAATACATACATTACACACGAACACCCTTCTTACACTGGTTACTCAACGCCAGGGCAGTCTCCACGGGTGGGACTGAGGGAGAGTGGCGACTCCCGGCCGGCCCGAGCAAGTAGCATCTCTCTCTGGTAACAGAGAGGGCTGCTGCCCTGGTTTTTAATCCTTTCCAAATGCTTATTTTTAGGAAAAAAAGGGTAGTGCTGGCCTTCGCAGGTCAGTACGAAACTAAAAAGATGCCAAAATGAAAAACGTCGATGTAAAACAGGTACCCCAGGCGGTAACCTCTCTGAGGGAATCCGCCGTCAGTTCCGATCCGGTGAAAGCCCGGGTGACTGACGCGGGCCCCACGGATTCTGGGGGGGGCCACAAAGACGTGTCTTATGGCCAACAGGGACTGCTAAATGTTCCATGGCCTTTCTTTTCAGACAAAGGACGACGAGGAAGCCTGTCGAGTATAGGCACTAACGACACCGAGGTTAGCAAGGTGTCGGTATTTAGCAACCAGACCCAGGAAGAGCTTGCCTCTTTAGAAGAAAGTGCCACTAGGCTCGGAAAAAAGCGACAGCAAGTTGCTGATAAAGTCCAATCAGCAACGAATGACATTACAGAGACGCTAAAACTGATTAATGATAAGTACGGCAACACAGCGAACGCTGTTAAAAATGGGCTCAAAGCGGCGCTTAAGCATCTTCAAGAGGCAGAGGTGCTAAGAGAACGCTGTCTTACTGAAGAAGATTTGTACATGAACGCTTGGAAGTCGTCATTTGAATCCCTGCAGTGGAGGGAAAAAAGGCGAGATAATTTCCGTCGGCATGTACAGAAACGAACCCTAAACATTGCCTTAAAGGAAATAGAACGAAGTAAGAGAAACAGGAGCCCATCGGCCAGCCCTGAAAAACGCCAGCATACTAAGTCTTTAAAGAAAAAGAAGACAGATAGTGGCAAACAAGAGGAAATTCCCCTGAATGACAAAACAAGCCAGAAGAAAAAAGTGGACCCCACAACAACAGTAGTAGTAAAGATGGCTGAAGGGCAGACCTTTGCAACGGTGCTGAAGACTATGAAGGCGAACTTTGACCCCGATAAGGCTAAAGTGGCAGTCCAAAGTGTTGTCACTACAAAAAAAGGAGACATACTTATTAAAGCCAAAGGTGTAGAGAATGCTACTGCATTCTCACAGCAAATTGAAAAGTCGGTAGCCGGACAGGGTACCGTGAAAATGAGCAACAGAAAAGTGACATTAGAGGTCCGAGACCTGGATGCCATTGTAGAGGAAGATGAGGTCAAAGAGGCTTTCGCTAGGACTTTTGGACATCAGAGCCAGGAGCTAGAAGTTGCTCTCTTAAAGCCAAATGCCAGAGGACAGAGGCTGGCTTTAATCGAGGTGGACGAAACAACTGCCAGACAAGTAGAAAAGGAAGGCAGGTTACGAGTTGGCTTTGTAAGCTGCCAAATTCGAAGAAGAATCGAAGTAACAAGATGTTTTAAATGCCTGGGATATGGACACGTCTCGGGCAACTGTAGGGAAGAAAACAGATCCAAGCTTTGCTTCCGGTGTGGAAGCTCAAACCACCGAAAGAAAGAGTGCCTAGGTCCAGCACGGTGCTTCCTTTGCCCAACAACGGACAACAAGCACGAAGCAGGCAGTGGAAGCTGCCCTTTATTTAGAAGAGCCCTGAAAGAGGCCAGGGATAAGGCCCAAGCAGAGTCAAAATAAGGCAGAAAGGCCTTCAGTGGAAAGACAGGCTTATGTGGACCCACGTTGCGCTGGGTACTTTTTACCTATCAGCAAGGGAAAGCATTAAGCTTATAGTGGTGCTGGCTGAGTAGGCGGCCTACTATGAAGCGCTAGACAGGGTGCTGGTCCTCAGGGACCCCGAGTCCTTTTCAGGACTCGAGAGCATCAGCACCTCTAGCAAATGGTGGCGAGTTAGCTCGTTAATGCTGTGAGACGCGATGGTCTCCCTGGTGGCTCCACCCCGAAGTAATGCTAACGCGGTTCCGGGGTGGATCAAAAGCCACGCGGCATGGGGGGGGTTTTAGTGGGTATGGGTGGTCTAATAAAAAAAATCCACCGAGTCCCACACTACCGCTGTCCCTGCGGTGTGCCTCAATGCATTTCCCCTCCCTCCACAAAAAAAAAAAAAAAAAAAAAAAAAAAAAAAAAACTACTACTACTACTACTACTACTACTACTACTACTACTTCTACTACTACTCCCGGGTGGGGTTTTCGCTAGTTTCTCCATACCGGGCGCTTCCCCGGGTGGCGGATAGGGGCATCCTCTTGAAATAAGAGGTGACGATGGGCAGCTGGGGTGGCTCTCTATGGTGGTGGTCGGGAGCGTGGATCGGGGGGCGTGTGTGGCGCTGGCGTGTGTATCTGCGGCGGTGTGGGCGGGGGACTAGTGCCCCATGCCTCCATCGGTGTGGATGTATAGGCCGGCTCTGCTTGTGCTCCTTGTTCTTTGCTTTTTGCTGCTTCCGTGGGTGGCACTCCATTGCTTGATGCGGGCCAACAAAAACTAGCACCCGTCGTGTATAGAAGTAAGCGGCGGTTAAAAAATTCTTTTTAGATACATGCATCACACACTCTTACTAAACAAACACAGAGACACTTACGGATTGTTCTGGGTTGCGTGTGGCGGGTCCGTTTCCGGGCTTGCGTTGGGGGCCCGGCCGCGGGTGAAGCCGGATGATGAGGCCCGGGTAAGTCTGGGTAACCACATCTGATATGGCTGTACGCCTCATGAACAAAAAAGACGTGGTGGGCCGACTAATCTAGGCTTACTACCACTGAGGAGGCTATATGGCGGCACCTTAGTGCCTTACGCCAGCCCGTTTTGTTGGGTTGTCTGCGTGGTCTCGGGACTGTACGCCTGCCGCTCGTCTCTCTGGGATGACCGTTGTGCACCAACAAATACATACATTACACACGAACACCCTTCTTACACTTGTTACTCAACGCCAGGGCAGTCTCCGCGGGTGGGACTGAGGGAGAGTGGCGACTCCCGGCCGGCCCGAGCAAGTAGCATCTCTCTCTGGTAACAGAGAGGGCTGCTGCCCTGGTTTTAACCCTTTCCAAATGCTTATTTCTAGGAAAAAAAGGGTAGTGCTGGCCTTCGCGGGTCAGTACGAAACTAAAAAGATGCCAAAATGAAGAACGTCAATGTAAAACAGGTACCCCAGGCGGTAACCTCTCTGAGGGAATCTGCCGTCAGTTCCGATCCGGTGAAAACCCGGGTGACTGACGCAGGCCCCACGGATTCTGGGGGGGGCCACAAAGACGTGTCTCATGGCCAACAGGGACTGCTAAATGTTCCATGGCCTTTCTTAACGGACAAAGGACGAAGAGGAAGCCTGTCGAGTATAGGCACTAACGACACCGAGGACAGCAACGTGTCAGTATTCAGCAACCAGACAAGGGAGGAGCTTGCTTCTTTTGAAGAAGATGGTGCTGAGCTAAGAGTTAAGCGACAGCAGGTGGCTGATAAAGTTCAAACAGCAACAAAAGATATAACAGAGACGCTACAATTAATTAACGATAAGTACGGCAACACAGCGAACGCTGTTAAGAACGGGCTAAAAGCCGCGCTAGAACACCTCCAAGAGGCAGAGGTGCTAAGAAAAGGCTTTCTTTACGAAGAAGAAACGTACGTTAACGCTTGGAAGTCGTCATTTAAATCGCTGCAGTGGAGGGAAAATAGGCGAGATAATTTTCGACGGCATGTTCAGAAAAAGTCCTTGAACACTGCCCTAAAACAAATAGAACGTAGTAAAAGAAACAGGAGCCCATCGGACAGCCCTGAGAAACGCCAGCATATTATGTCTTTAAAAAAAAAGAAAACAGTTAGTGGCAAACAAGAAAAAATTCCCCTGAATGACAAAACAAACCAGAAAAAAAAAGTAGACGCCACAACAACAGTAGTAGTGAAGATGGCTGGAGGACAAACCTTTGCAACGGTGCTGAAGACGATGAATGCGAATTTTGACCCCGATAAGACTGACGTGTCAATCCAAAGTGTTGTCACTACAAAAAAAAGGAGACATACTTATTAAGGCCAAAGGTGTAGAGAATGCTACTGCATTCTCACAGCAAATTGAAAAGTCGGTAGCCGGACAAGGTACTGTCAAAATAAGCAGCAGAAAAGTGACTTTAGAGGTCCGAGACCTGGATGCCATTGGTGAGGAAGACGAGGTCAAAAAGGCTTTCGCTAAGACTTTTGGACTTAAGAGCCAGGAGCCAGAAGTTACTCTCTTAAAGCCAAATGCCAGAGGACAGAGGCTGGCTTTAATCAAGGTGGACGAAACAACTGCCAGACAAGTAGAAGAGGAAGGCAGGTTACGAGTTGGCTTCGTAAGCTGCCGAATACGAAGAAGAATTGAAGTAATAAGATGTTACAAATGCCTGGGATATGGACACGTCTCGGGCAACTGTGAGAACGAAAACAGATCCAAGCTGTGCTTTCGGTGTGGAAGCTCAAACCACCGGAAGAAAGAGTGTACAGGCCCAGCACGGTGCTTCCTTTGCCCAACAACGGACAACAAGCACGAAGCAGGCAGCGGAAGCTGCCCTTTATTCAGAAGAGCCCTGAAAGAGGCCAGGGATAAGGCCCAAGCAGGATCAAAATAAGGCAGAAAGGCCTTAAGTTGAAAGACAGGCTTATGTGGACCCACGCTGCACTGGGTACTTCTTACCTATCAGCAAGGGAAAGCATTAAGCTAATAGTGGAGCTGGCTGAGTAGGCGGCCTACTATGAAGCGCTAGACAAGGTGCTGGTCCTCAGGAACCCCGAGTCCTTTTCAGGACTCGAGAGCATCAGCACCTCTAGCAAATGGTGGCGAGTTAGCTCGTTAATGCTGTGAGACGCGATGGTCTCCCTGGTGGCTCCACCCCGAAGTAATGCTAACGCGGTTCCGGGGTGGATCAAAAGCCACGCGGCATGGAGGGGGTTTTAGTGGGTATGGGTGGTCTAATAAAAAAATCCACCGAGTCCCACACTACCGCTGTCCCTGCGGTGTGCCTCAATGCATTTCCCCTCCCTCCACAAAAAAAAAAAATAAAAAAAAAAAACTACTACTACTACTACTACTACTACTACTACTACTACTACTACTACTACTACTACTACTACTACTACTACTACTACTACTACTACTACTACTACTACTACTACTACTACTACTACTACTACTTCTACTACTACTACTACTCCCGGGTGGGGTTTTCGCTAGTTTCTCCATACCGGGCGCTTCCCCGGGTGGCGGATAGGGGCATCCTCTTGAAATAAGAGGTAACGATGGGCAGCTGGGGTGGCTCTCTATGGTGGTGGTCGGGGGCGTGGATCGGGGGGCGTGTGTGGCGCTGGCGTGTGTATCTGCGGCGGTGTGGGCGGGGGACTAGTGCCCCATGCCTCCATCGGTGTGGATGTATGGGCCGGCTCTGCTTGTGCTCCTTGTTCTTCGCTTTTTGCTGCTTTCGTGGGTGGCACTCCATTGCTTGATGCGGGCCAACGAAAACTAGCACCCGTCGTGTATAGAAGTAAGCGGCGGTTAAAACATTCTTCTCAGATACATGCATCACACACTCTTACTAAACAAACACAGGGACACTTACGGATTGTTCTGGGTTGCGTGTGGCGGGTCCTTTTCCGGGCTTGCGTTGGGGGCCCGGCCACGGGTGAAGCCGGATGATGAGGCCCGGGTAAGTCTGGGTAACCACATCTGATATGGCTGTACGCCTCATGAACAAAAAAGACGTGGTGGGCCGACTAATCTAGGCTTACTACCACTGAGGAGGCTATATGGCGGCACCTTAGTGCCTTACGCCAGCCCGTTTTGTTGGGTTGTCTGCGTGGTCTCGGGACTGTACGCCTGCCGCTCGTCTCGCTGGGATGATCGTTGTGTACCAACAAATACATACATTACACACGAACACCCTTCTTACACTGGTTACTCAACGCCAGGGCAGTCTCCACGGGTGGGACTGAGGGAGAGTGGCGACTCCCGGCCGGCCCGAGCAAGTAGCATCTCTCTCTGGTAACAGAGAGGGCTGCTGCCCTGGTTTTTAATCCTTTCCAAATGCTTATTTTTAGGAAAAAAAGGGTAGTGCTGGCCTTCGCAGGTCAGTACGAAACTAAAAAGATGCCAAAATGAAAAACGTCGATGTAAAACAGGTACCCCAGGCGGTAACCTCTCTGAGGGAATCCGCCGTCAGTTCCGATCCGGTGAAAGCCCGGGTGACTGACGCGGGCCCCACGGATTCTGGGGGGGGCCACAAAGACGTGTCTTATGGCCAACAGGGACTGCTAAATGTTCCATGGCCTTTCTTTTCAGACAAAGGACGACGAGGAAGCCTGTCGAGTATAGGCACTAACGACACCGAGGTTAGCAAGGTGTCGGTATTTAGCAACCAGACCCAGGAAGAGCTTGCCTCTTTAGAAGAAAGTGCCACTAGGCTCGGAAAAAAGCGACAGCAAGTTGCTGATAAAGTCCAATCAGCAACGAATGACATTACAGAGACGCTAAAACTGATTAATGATAAGTACGGCAACACAGCGAACGCTGTTAAAAATGGGCTCAAAGCGGCGCTTAAGCATCTTCAAGAGGCAGAGGTGCTAAGAGAACGCTGTCTTACTGAAGAAGATTTGTACATGAACGCTTGGAAGTCGTCATTTGAATCCCTGCAGTGGAGGGAAAAAAGGCGAGATAATTTCCGTCGGCATGTACAGAAACGAACCCTAAACATTGCCTTAAAGGAAATAGAACGAAGTAAGAGAAACAGGAGCCCATCGGCCAGCCCTGAAAAACGCCAGCATACTAAGTCTTTAAAGAAAAAGAAGACAGATAGTGGCAAACAAGAGGAAATTCCCCTGAATGACAAAACAAGCCAGAAGAAAAAAGTGGACCCCACAACAACAGTAGTAGTAAAGATGGCTGAAGGGCAGACCTTTGCAACGGTGCTGAAGACTATGAAGGCGAACTTTGACCCCGATAAGGCTAAAGTGGCAGTCCAAAGTGTTGTCACTACAAAAAAAGGAGACATACTTATTAAAGCCAAAGGTGTAGAGAATGCTACTGCATTCTCACAGCAAATTGAAAAGTCGGTAGCCGGACAGGGTACCGTGAAAATGAGCAACAGAAAAGTGACATTAGAGGTCCGAGACCTGGATGCCATTGTAGAGGAAGATGAGGTCAAAGAGGCTTTCGCTAGGACTTTTGGACATCAGAGCCAGGAGCTAGAAGTTGCTCTCTTAAAGCCAAATGCCAGAGGACAGAGGCTGGCTTTAATCGAGGTGGACGAAACAACTGCCAGACAAGTAGAAAAGGAAGGCAGGTTACGAGTTGGCTTTGTAAGCTGCCAAATTCGAAGAAGAATCGAAGTAACAAGATGTTTTAAATGCCTGGGATATGGACACGTCTCGGGCAACTGTAGGGAAGAAAACAGATCCAAGCTTTGCTTCCGGTGTGGAAGCTCAAACCACCGAAAGAAAGAGTGCCTAGGTCCAGCACGGTGCTTCCTTTGCCCAACAACGGACAACAAGCACGAAGCAGGCAGTGGAAGCTGCCCTTTATTTAGAAGAGCCCTGAAAGAGGCCAGGGATAAGGCCCAAGCAGAGTCAAAATAAGGCAGAAAGGCCTTCAGTGGAAAGACAGGCTTATGTGGACCCACGTTGCGCTGGGTACTTTTTACCTATCAGCAAGGGAAAGCATTAAGCTTATAGTGGTGCTGGCTGAGTAGGCGGCCTACTATGAAGCGCTAGACAGGGTGCTGGTCCTCAGGGACCCCGAGTCCTTTTCAGGACTCGAGAGCATCAGCACCTCTAGCAAATGGTGGCGAGTTAGCTCGTTAATGCTGTGAGACGCGATGGTCTCCCTGGTGGCTCCACCCCGAAGTAATGCTAACGCGGTTCCGGGGTGGATCAAAAGCCACGCGGCATGGGGGGGGTTTTAGTGGGTATGGGTGGTCTAATAAAAAAAATCCACCGAGTCCCACACTACCGCTGTCCCTGCGGTGTGCCTCAATGCATTTCCCCTCCCTCCACAAAAAAAAAAAAAAAAAAAAAAAAAAAAAAAAAACTACTACTACTACTACTACTACTACTACTACTACTACTTCTACTACTACTCCCGGGTGGGGTTTTCGCTAGTTTCTCCATACCGGGCGCTTCCCCGGGTGGCGGATAGGGGCATCCTCTTGAAATAAGAGGTGACGATGGGCAGCTGGGGTGGCTCTCTATGGTGGTGGTCGGGAGCGTGGATCGGGGGGCGTGTGTGGCGCTGGCGTGTGTATCTGCGGCGGTGTGGGCGGGGGACTAGTGCCCCATGCCTCCATCGGTGTGGATGTATAGGCCGGCTCTGCTTGTGCTCCTTGTTCTTTGCTTTTTGCTGCTTCCGTGGGTGGCACTCCATTGCTTGATGCGGGCCAACAAAAACTAGCACCCGTCGTGTATAGAAGTAAGCGGCGGTTAAAAAATTCTTTTTAGATACATGCATCACACACTCTTACTAAACAAACACAGAGACACTTACGGATTGTTCTGGGTTGCGTGTGGCGGGTCCGTTTCCGGGCTTGCGTTGGGGGCCCGGCCGCGGGTGAAGCCGGATGATGAGGCCCGGGTAAGTCTGGGTAACCACATCTGATATGGCTGTACGCCTCATGAATAAAAAAGACGTGGTGGGCCGACTAATCTAGGCTTACTACCACTGAGGAGGCTATATGGCGGCACCTTAGTGCCTTACGCCAGCCCGTTTTGTTGGGTTGTCTGCGTGGTCTCGGGACTGTACGCCTGCCGCTCGTCTCTCTGGGATGACCGTTGTGCACCAACAAATACATACATTACACACGAACACCCTTCTTACACTTGTTACTCAACGCCAGGGCAGTCTCCGCGGGTGGGACTGAGGGAGAGTGGCGACTCCCGGCCGGCCCGAGCAAGTAGCATCTCTCTCTGGTAACAGAGAGGGCTGCTGCCCTGGTTTTAACCCTTTCCAAATGCTTATTTCTAGGAAAAAAAGGGTAGTGCTGGCCTTCGCGGGTCAGTACGAAACTAAAAAGATGCCAAAATGAAGAACGTCAATGTAAAACAGGTACCCCAGGCGGTAACCTCTCTGAGGGAATCTGCCGTCAGTTTCGATCCGGTGAAAACCCGGGTGACTGACGCAGGCCCCACGGATTCTGGGGGGGGCCACAAAGACGTGTCTCATGGCCAACAGGGACTGCTAAATGTTCCATGGCCTTTTCTAACGGACAAAGGACGAAGAGGAAGCCTGTCGAGTATAGGCACTAACGACACCGAGGACAGCAACGTGTCAGTATTCAGCAACCAGACAAGGGAGAAGCTTGCCTCTTTTAAAGAAGATGGTGCTAAGCTTAGAGTTAAGCAACAGCAATGGGCTGATAGAGTTCAATCAGCAACGAAAGATATAACAGAGACGCTACAATTAATTAACGATAAGTACGGCAACACAGCGAACGCTGTTAAGAATGAGCTGAAAGCCGCGCTAGAACACCTTCAAGAGGCAGAGGTGCTAAGAAAAGGCTTTCTTTACGAAGAAGAAGCGTACGTAAACGCTTGGAAGTCGTCATTTAAATCGCTGCAGTGGAGGGAAAAAAGGCGAGATAATTTTCGACGGCATGTTCAGAAGAAGACCTTGAACACTGCCCTAAAACAAATAAAACGTAGTAAAAGAAACAGGAGCCCATTGGACAGCCCTGAGAAACGCCAGCATATTATGTCTTTAAAAAAAAAGAAAATAGTTAGTGGCAAACAAGAAGAAATTCCACTGAATGACAAAACAAGCCAGAAGAAAAAAGTAGACGCCACAACAACAGTAGTAGTGAAGATGGCTGGAGGACAAACCTTTGCAACGGTGCTGAAGACGATGAAAGCGAATTTTGACCCCGATAAGACTGACGTGTCAATCCAGAGTGTTGTCACTACAAAAAAAGGAGACATACTTATTAAGGCCAAAGGTGTAGAGAATGCTACTGCATTCTCACAGCAAATTGAAAAGTCGGTAGCCGGACAAGGTACTGTCAAAATAAGCAGCAGAAAAGTGACTTTAGAGGTCCGAGACCTGGATGCCATTGTTGAGGAAGACGAGGTCAAAAAGGCTTTCGCTAAGACTTTTGGACTTAAGAGCCAGGAGCCAGAAGTTACTCTCTTGAAGCCAAATGCCAGAGGACAGAGGCTGGCTTTAATCAAGGTGGACGAAACAACTGCCAGACAAGTAGAAGTGGAAGGCAGGTTACGAGTTGGCTTCGCAAGCTGCCGAATACGAAGAAGAATCGAAGTAACAAGATGTTTTAAGTGCCTGGGATATGGACACGTCTCGGGCAACTGTAAGAACGAAAACAGATCCAAGCTGTGCTTTCGGTGTGGAAGCTCAAACCACCGAAAGAAAGAGTGTACAGGCCCAGCACGGTGCTTCCTTTGCCCAACAACGGACAACAAGCACGAAGCAGGCAGCGGAAGCTGCCCTTTATTCAGAAAAGCCCTGAAAGAGGCCAGGGGTAAGGCCCAAGCAGGATCAAAATAAGGCAGAAAGGCCTTAAGTTGAAAGACAGGCTTATGTGGACCCACGCTGCACTGGGTACTTCTTACCTATCAGCAAGGGAAAGCATTAAGCTAATAGTGGTGCTGGCTGAGTAGGCGGCCTACTATGGAGCGCTAGACAAGGTGCTGGTCCTCAGGGGCCCCGAGTCCTTTTCAGGACTCGAGAGCATCAGCACCTCTAGCAAATGGTGGCAAGTTAGCTCGTTAATGCTGTGAGACGCGATGGTCTCCCTGGTGGCTTCACCCCGAAGTAATGCTAACGCGGTTCCGGGTTGGATCAAAAGCCACGCGGCATGGGGGGGGTTTTAGTGGGTATGGGTGGTCTAATAAAAAAAAAAATCCACCGAGTCCCACACTACCGCTGTCCCTGCGGTGTGCCTCAATGCATTTCCCCTCCCTCCACAAAAAAAAAAAAAAAAAAAAAAAACTTCTACTACTACTACTACTACTACTACTACTACTACTACTACTACTCCCGGGTGGGGTTTTCGCTAGTTTCTCCATACCGGGCGCTTCCCCGGGTGGCGGATAGGGGCATCCTCTTGAAATAAGAGGTGACGATGGGCAGCTGGGGTGGCTCTCTATGGTGGTTGTCGGGGGCGTGGACCGGGGGGCGTGTGTGGCGCTGGCGTGTGTATCTGCGGCGATGTGGACGGGGGACTAGTGCCCCATGCTTCTATCGGTGTGGATGTATGGGCCGGCTCTACTTGTGCTCCGTGTTCTTCGCTTTTTGCTGCTTCCGTGGGTGGCACTTCATTGCTTGATGCGGGCCAACAAAAACTAGCACCCGTCGTGTATAGAAGTAAGCGGCGGTTAAAACATTCTTCTCAGATACATGCATCACACACTCTTACTAAACAAACATAGGGACACTAACGGATTGTTCTGGGTTGCGTGTGGCGGGTCCTTTTCCGAGTTTGCGTTGGGGGCCCGGCCACGGGTGAAGCCGGATGATGAGGCCCGGGTAAGTCTGGGTAACCACATCTGATATGGCTGTACGCCTCATGAACAAAAAAGACGTGGTGGGCCGACTAATCTAGGCTTACTACCACTGAGGAGGCTATATGGCGGCACCTTAGTGCCTTACGCCAGCCCGTTTTGTTGGGTTGTCTGCGTGGTCTCGGGACTGTACGCCTGCCGCTCGTCTCTCTGGGATGACCGTTGTGCACCAACAAATACATACATTACACACGAACACCCTTCTTACACTTGTTACTCAACGCCAGGGCAGTCTCCGCGGGTGGGACTGAGGGAGAGTGGCGACTCCCGGCCGGCCCGAGCAAGTAGCATCTCTCTCTGGTAACAGAGAGGGCTGCTGCCCTGGTTTTAACCCTTTCTAAATGCTTATTTCTAGGAAAAAAAGGGTAGTGCTGGCCTTCGCGGGTCAGTACGAAACTAAAAAGATGCCAAAATGAAGAACGTCAATGTAAAACAGGTACCCCAGGCGGTAACCTCTCTGAGGGAATCCGCCGTCAGTTCCGATCCGGTGAAAACCCGGGTGACTGACGCAGGCCCCACGGATTCTGGGGGGGGCCACAAAGACGTGTCTCATGGCCAACAGGGACTGCTAAATGTTCCATGGCCTTTTCTAACTGACAAAGGACGAAGAGGAAGCCTGTCGAGTATAGGCACTAACGACACCGAGGACAGCAACGTGTCAGTATTCAGCAACCAGACAAGGGAGGAGCTTGCCTCTTTTAAAGAAGATGGTGCTAAGCTTAGAGTTAAGCGACAGCAATGGGCTGATAGAGTTCAATCAGCAACGAAAGATATAACAAAGACGCTTCAATTAATTAACGATAAGTACGGCAACACAGCGAACGCTGTTAAGAATGAGCTGAAAGCCGCGCTAGAACACCTTCAAGAGGCAGAGGTGCTAAGAAAAGGCTTTCTTTACGAAGAAGAAACGTACGTAAACGCTTGGAAGTCGTCATTTAAATCGCTGCAGTGGAGGGAAAAAAGGCGAGATAATTTTCGACGGCATGTTCAGAAGAAGACCTTGAACACTGCCCTAAAACAAATAGAACGTAGTAAAAGAAACAGGAGCCCATTGGACAGCCCTGAGAAACGCCAGCATATTATGTCTTTAAAAAAAAAGAAAATAGTTAGTGGCAAACAAGAAGAAATTCCACTGAATGACAAAACAAGCCAGAAGAAAAAAGTAGACGCCACAACAACAGTAGTAGTGAAGATGGCTGGAGGACAAACCTTTGCAACGGTGCTGAAGACGATGAAAGCGAATTTTGACCCCGATAAGACTGACGTGTCAATCCAAAGTGTTGTCACTACAAAAAAAGGAGACATACTTATGAAGGCCAAAGGTGTAGAGAATGCTACTGCATTCTCACAGCAAATTGAAAAGTCGGTAGCCGGACAAGGTACTGTCAAAATAAGCAGCAGAAAAGTGACTTTAGAGGTCCGAGACCTGGATGCCATTGTTAAGGAAGACGAGGTCAAAAAGGCTTTCGCTAAGACTTTTGGACTTAAGAGCCAGGAGCCAGAAGTTACTCTCTTGAAGCCAAATGCCAGAGGACAGAGGCTGGCTTTAATCAAGGTGGACGAAACAACTGCCAGACAAGTAGAAGAGGAAGGCAGGTTACGAGTTGGCTTCGCAAGCTGCCGAATACGAAGAAGAATTGAAGTAACAAGATGTTTTAAGTGCCTGGGATATGGACACGTCTCGGGCAACTGTGAGAACGAAAACAGATCCAAGCTTTGCTTTCGGTGTGGAAGCTCAAACCATCGAAAGAAAGAGTGTACAGGCCCAGCACGGTGCTTCCTTTGCCCAACAACGGACAACAAGCACGAAGCAGGCAGCGGAAGCTGCCCTTTATTCAGAAGAGCCCTGAAAGAGGCCAGGGGTAAGGCCCAAGCAGGATCAAAATAAGGCAGAAAGGCCTTAAGTTGAAAGACAGGCTTATGTGGACCCACGCTGCACTGGGTACTTCTTACCTATCAGCAAGGGAAAGCATTAAGCTAATAGTGGTGCTAGATGAGTAGGCGGCCTACTATGGAGCGCTAGACAAGATGCTGGTCCTCAGGGACCCCGAGTCCTTTTCAGGACTCGAGAGCATCAGCACCTCTAGCAAATGGTGGCGAGTTAGCTCGTTAATGCTGTGAGACGCGATGGTCTCCCTGGTGGCTTCACCCCGAAGTAATGCTAACGTGGTTCCGGGTTGGATCAAAAGCCACGCGGCATGGGGGGGGTTTTAGTGGGTATGGGTGGTCTAATAAGAAAAAAAATCCACCGAGTCCCACACTACCGCTGTCCCTGCGGTGTGCCTCAATGCATTTCCCCTCCCTCCACAAAAAAAAAAAAAAAAAAAAAAAAACTTCTACTACTTCTACTACTACTACTACTACTACTACTACTACTACTCCCGGGTGGGGTTTTCGCTAGTTTCTCCATACCGGGCGCTTCCCCGGGTGGCGGATAGGGGCATCCTCTTGAAATAAGAGGTGACGATGGGCAGCTGGGGTGGCTCTCTATGGTGGTTGTCGGGGGCGTGGACCGGGGGGCGTGTGTGGCCCTGGCGTGTGTATCTGCGGCGATGTGGACGGGGGACTAGTGCCCCATGCTTCTATCGGTGTGGATGTATGGGCCGGCTCTACTTGTGCTCCGTGTTCTTCGCTTTTTGCTGCTTCCGTGGGTGGCACTTCATTGCTTGATGCGGGCCAACAAAAACTAGCACCCGTCGTGTATAGAAGTAAGCGGCGGTTAAAACATTCTTCTCAGATACATGCATCACACACTCTTACTAAACAAACATAGGAACACTAACGGATTGTTCTGGGTTGCGTGTGGCGGGTCCTTTTCCGAGTTTGCGTTGGGGGCCCGGCCACGGGTGAAGCCGGATGATGAGGCCCGAGTAAGTCTGGGTAACCACATCTGATATGGCTGTACGCCTCATGAACAAAAAAGACGTGGTGGGCCGACTAATCTAGGCTTACTACCACTGAGGAGGCTATATGGCGGCACCTTAGTGCCTTACGCCAGCCCGTTTTGTTGGGTTGTCTGCGTGGTCTCGGGACTGTACGCCTGCCGCTCGTCTCCCTGGGATGACCGTTGTGTACAAACAAATACATACATTACACACGAACACTCTTCTTATACTTGTTACTCAACGCCAGGGCAGTCTTCGCGGGTGGGACTGAGGGAGAGTGGCGACTCCCGGCCGGCCCGAGCAAGTAGCATCTCTCTCTGGTAACAGAGAGGGCTGCTGCCCTGGTTTTAACCCTTTCTAAATGCTTATTTCTAGAAAAAAAAGGGTAGTGCTGGCCTTCGCGGGTCAGTACGAAACCAAAAAGATGCCAAAATGAAGAACGTCAATGTAAAACAGGTACCCCAGGCGGTAACCTCTCTGAGGGAATCCGCCGTCAGTTCCGATCCGGTGAAAGCCCGGGTGACTGACGCAGGCCCCACGGATTCTGGGGGGGGCCACAAAGACGTGTCTCATGGCCAACAGGGACTGCTAAATGTTCCATGGCCTTTTCTAACGGACAAAGGACGAAGAGGAAGCCTGTCGAGTATAGGCACTAACGACACCGAGGACAGCAACATGTCAGTATTTAGCAACCAGACAAGGGAGGAGCTTGCCTCTTTTGAAGAAGATGGTGCTAAGCTAAGAGTTAAACGACAGCAAGTGGCTGATAAAGTTCAATCAGCAACGAAAGATATAACAGAAACGCTACAATTAATTAACGATAAGTACGGCAACACAGCGAACGCTGTTTAGAACGGGCTAAAAGCCGCGCTAGAACACCTCCAAGAGGCAGAGGTGCTGAGAAAAGGCTTTTTTTACGAAGAAGAAACGTACGTTCACGCTTGGAAGTCGTCATTTGAATCGCTGCAGTGGAGGGAAAAAAGGCGAGTTAATTTTCGACGGCATGTTCAAAAAAAGACCTTGAACACTGCCCTAAAACAAATAGAACGTAGTAAAAGAAACAGGAGCCCATCGGACAGCCCTGAGAAACGCCAGCATATTATGTCTTAAAAAAAAAAGAAAACAGTTAGTGGCAAACAAGAAGAAATTCCCCTGAATGACAAAACAAGCCAGAAGAAAAAAAAAGACGCCACAACAACAGTAGTAGTAAAGATGGCTGAAGGACAAACGTTTGCAACGGTGCTGAAGACGATGAAGGCGAATTTTGACCCCGATAAGACTGACGTGTCAATCCAAAGTGTTGTCACTACAAAAAAAGGAGACATACTTATTAAGGCCAAAGGTGTAGAGAATGCTACTGCATTCTCACAGCAAATTGAAAAGTCGGTAGCCGGACAAGGTACTGTCAAAATAAGCAGCAGAAAACTGACTTTAGAGGTCCGAGACCTGGATGCCATTGTTGAGGAAGACGAGGTCAAAAAGGCTTTCGCTAAGACCTTTGGACTTAAGAGCCAGGAGCCAGAAGTTACTCTCTTGAAGACAAATGCCAGAGGACAGAGGCTGGCTTTAATCAAGGTGGACGAAACAACTGCCAGACAAGTAGAAGAGGAAGGCAGGTTACGAGTTGGCTTCGTAAGCTGCCGAATACGAAGAAGAATCGAAGTAACAAGATGTTTTAAATGCCTAGGATATGGACACGTCTCGGGCAACTGTGAGAACGAAAACAGATACAAGCTGTGCTTTCGGTGTGGAAGCTCAAACCACCGGAAGAAAGAGTGTACAGGCCCAGCACGGTGCTTCCTTTGCCCAACAACGGACAACAAGCACGAAGCAGGCAGCGGAAGCTGCCCTTTATTCAGAAGAGCCCTGAAAGAGGCTAGCGATAAGGCCCAAGCAGAAATAAAATAAGGCAAAAAGGCCTTGAGTTGAAAGACAGGCTTTGTGGACCCACGCTGCGCTCGGTACTTTCTACCTATCAGCAAGGAAAAGCATTAAGCTTGTAGTGGTGCTGGCTGAGTGAGCGGCCTGCTATAAAGCGCTAGACAAGGTGCTGGTCCTCAGGGACCCCGAGTCCTTTTCAGGACTCGAGAGCATCAGCACCTCTAGCAAATGGTGGCGAGTTAGCTCGTTAATGCTGTGAGACGCGATGGTCTCCCTGGTGGCTCCACCCTGAAGTAATGCTGACGCGGTTCCGGGGTGGATCAAAAGCCACGCGGCATGGGGGGTTTTTAGTGGGTATGGGTGGTCTAATAAAAAAAATCCATCGAGTCCCACACTACCGCTGTCCCTGCAGTGTGCCTCAATGCATTTCCCCTCCCTCCACAAAAAAAAAAAAAAAAAAAAAAAAAACTACTACTACTACTACTACTACTACTACTACTACTACTACTACTACTACTACTACTACTACTACTACTACTACTACTACTACTACTACTACTACTACTACTACTCCCGGGTGGGGTTTTCGCTAGTTTCTCCATACCGGGCGCTTCCCTGGGTGGCGGATAGGGGCATCCTCTTAAAATAAGAGGTGACGATGGGCAGCTGGGGTGGCTCTCTGTGGTGGTGGTCGGGGGCATGGATCAGGGGGCGTGTGTGGCGTTGGCGCGTATATCTGCGGCGATGTAGACGGGAGACTGGTGCACCATGCCTCCATCGGTGTGGATGCATGGGCCGGCTCTGCTTGGGCTCCTTGTTCTTCGCTTTTTGCTGCTTCCGTGGGTGGCACTCCATTGCTTGATGCGGGCCAACAAAAACTAGCACCCGTCGTGTATAGAAGTAAGCGGTGGCTAAAACATTTTTCTCAGATACATGCATCACACACTCTTACTAAACAAACACAGAGACACTCACGGATTGTTCCGGGTTGCGTGTGGCGGGTCTTTTACCGGGCTTGCGTTGGGAGCCTGGCGACGGGTGAAGCCGGATGATGAGGCCCGGGTAAGTCTGGGTAACCACATCTGATATGGCTGTATGCCTCATAAATAAAAAAGACGTGGTGGGCCGACTAATCTAGGCTTACTACCACTGAGGAGGCTATATGGCGGCACCTTAGTGCCTTACGCCAGCCCGTTTTGTTGGGTTGTCTGCGTGGTCTCGGGACTCTACGCCTGCCGCTTGTCTTGCTGGGATGACCATTGTGTACCAACAAATACATACATAACACACGAACACCATTCTCAGACTGCTTCTCTCACTAAGCCGAAGGTGTCATGCGTACCGTGCCGAAAGGTTAGTTGGCCGCCGGGGTACTGGCGGTCTCAAACGGTGCCTCGTGGATACCTGGCGACCTCCACGAGTACTTAGCCTTACCGGCACACGCGGGGCTCTGTATCGGTGGACTTTTATTTCCCTAGCTACTCGTGAGAACAAAATGAAGGTGAATATTTTAAGGGTTTTGGGGAAGGGTTCGATACGTGAGGGTGGTGAAGGCCACGGCAACGCAGTGGGAGAGGAGTACCAAGAAGAGGCTATGTTCTACAACTTGCTGCAGGTTTTGGTCAAGCTGGGTGGTCTTGTTAAAAAATACGGGACCACCCAGAGGGACATAATAATTGGAGTAGAGGATGCCCTGTCCACGGCTCAGAGCCTTCAAAGGAAGTTGGCTAATGTAGCGGCTGGGGAGGGGGGATCGGGGTCCCCATCTTTGTTTTCGACTCCTTCAGGGAAGAAAAAGAGAAAGGATGTAGGGAGCTCTCCGAGTCCCACTTTCCCGGCGCGACTGCCGAAAAAAAAGACGTGGCGGTTGGAGTCCAGTCCGGATGAGAAGGAACGGATCCCGCCTGCAAAGGAAGGAAATGGAGACGGTGATCCTTCTGATTAAAAGAAGTAGAAGATCGTCTTCAAAAAATGAAAGAAAAAAAAGAAGGAGATGGAGAAAGAGGAGGGCGCTAATCCGAAAAAAATTTCGGAGAGGTGCCTGCCTCCTGGCAACGCTGGGAAGCCGCATTGGAGGGCCAGGCCAGAGGCAATCCTCATCAAGCCAGCTGAGGGTAAAAAGTACGCCGAGGTCCTGGCCCAGATGAAAAAGGTGAGCCTGGACGAGCTTGGGGTGGGGGTGGCATCGGTCAGAGAGACGAGGACAGGTGGAGTCCTCGTCGAACTGCAAAAGGCCAACGCCGAGCGTCGCGATGCGTTCGCGGCAGCGTTAAAAAGTGCTGTGGCGGATGCTGGCAGCGTTTGCACCCTCGTCCCGCGTCTCGTCTGGGAAATCCGAGATGTGGACCCGACGGTGACCGAAGAGAAGGTTACGGCGGCGATGAAGGGTCGTCTCGACGGGGCTGCTCTACCAGAGATGGTCGTGCGGCTTTCGTCGAGAACGACCAGAGAAAACAGGGTCGCCTATATTGAGGCCTCTGCGTCTGCAGCGGTGGTCCTCCACAAAATGGACCACCTGCGGCTTGGCTGGGTCAACTGCAGGATTTGGCCCAAGACTAGGGCCGAGCGTTGCTACAGGTGCCTTGGGTACGGCCACATCTCTCACCAGTGTGGCGGGCCTGACAGAACCGGGGCATGCTTCAGGTGTGGCAAAAAGGGTCACGTGGCAAGGAGCTGCTCGCAAAAAGAAGCGAGCTGCTACCTGTGCGAGAACGTGAACCCGAGGCCGGATACCAGACATGTCGCTGGGTCTGCCAGGTGTGGAGCCCTACGGGCGGCTGTAGAAATAGCTTCGAGGAAATGGCGCTGATCCTGCAGGTGAATCTTGATAGGACCGTACTCGCGCACGATTTGCTGGACCAGTTTTCCCGTGCCCGGGGTGTGGATATGCTCTTCATAAGTGAGCCATCCTGCACGCTACCAGGCCGGGGCTGGTACTGTGACAGGACAAAATGCGCAGCCATCCTGATTCGCAGCGAGAAGTTCTCCGTATCCGACACTGGAGGTGGAGACGGGTTCGTGTGAATCAGGTGTGGGAGTGCTTTCTATGTGAGTTGCTACACATCCCCTAACATTTCAAATGGTGTCTTTAGAGATCGGCTTGCCGAACTCGACGATACCGTTCGAGTGTGCAGGGAAAGTGGTGATGTAGTCCTGGCCGGCGACTTTAACTCCAAGGCCATCGCTTGGGGGGAGCCGAGAACCAACCCCAGAGGACGGGCGGTGTTAGAGATGGCTGCAAGGCTGGATCTCATCGTCATGAACTCTGGTGGTTTAGCAACGTTCAGGCGAACTGGCAACCGGGGAACGATCATTGATCTCACGCTGGTGTCGTCAGAAATGGCGGCACGGGTCTCCGACTGGCAAGTCCTGGAGGACTACACGGCCAGTTATCACCAGTACGTCAGCTTTGTGATACACGAGGATCGTGGTGCAACTTCGCGAGATGTAAGCCGAAGGCGCGTTAACGGGTGGAACGTTGCAAAACTCAACCGAGATCTGCTACTGAAAGCCATGGTTGGCCCGCCGCCTCCAGCCGATTTAAACAAGATCAATAATCAAGCGGAGGCTGAGGCACTCGTGAGTGGCACTACGAGACGGGTCAAGGAATGGTGCGACGCGTGTATGCCCAAAAGGTCTGCCGGGAGGGGTCGACGTTCGTGCTACTGGTGGACAGAGGACATTGCTGACTTGCGCAGAGAGGCGCAGCATCTACGGCGTCTTGCACAGCGACACAGAACTTGCGAAGGCGCCGGGGCAGCTGCTGCCGCGTACAAGGAAGCAAAAAAAGCGCTGGTGAGGGCGATCAAGGTGAGCAAGAACCAATGCTGGTGCGAGCTCATCGCCGACGTGGACAAGGACACGTGGGGCCTGGGCTACCAGATTGCGTTAAAAAGACTTCGCGGTTCGGACCCAGCGCCGCCGATGGAACCTTCTTTCTTGGAGAGAGTGGTCTCTTGCCTCTTTCCCGAGCATCCCGCTAGGAGGGGGGAGGACATAAGTGTAGGACAGGTACCTCTCTTCACTCTCGAAGAATTGAGGTCGGTGGCATCGGAGACGCCAGGGCGAGAGGCCCCTGGTCCGGACGGGGTGCCGTCCAAAGTCCTCAAGATAATAGCTGCGGAAAAGCCACACGTCTTGTTGGACATGTTCAATGCGTGCCTGCGCGTTGGACTGTTCAGCAGGCGTTGGAAGATCCAAAGGCTCGTTCTTCTGGACAAGGGCAAATCACCCCCCCTGGTCCCGTCGTCATTCCGACCCTGAGGTATGTTAAACAATGCTGGAAAAATGCTAGAGAGGCTGATCAGAACTCGCTTGAGAGAAGAAGTTAGCCTCTCAGAAAATCAGTATGGGTTCTGTAAGGGGCGATCGACGGTTATGGCTGTGGCCGAGGTCCTCGGGTCGGTCGAGGAGGCATGGAAACCCTCTTATAAGACGAGGAGCGTCAGTGTCCTGGCGACTCTTGACGTGAGGAATGCCTTTAACTCGGCAAAATGGTCCAACATAATGAGGGCCTTGAAGCTCCAGAATGTACCGGACTACCTGAAAAAGATCCTGGACAGTTACCTCCAGGATCGAGTACTCCGGTACGACACGAAGAATGGACCAAAAGAGAGGCGTCTGACGTCGGGAGTCGCTTAGGGATCTGCCCTTGGCTCTGATCTGTGGAACCTGGTCTACGACGAACTTTTGCGTCTTGAAATGCCTCCGGGGGTCAAGCTGACGGGCTTTGCTAACGACATAGCATTGCACGTCACAGCGAGATCGCGAGAGGAGGCCGAGCGCAAAATACGGTGGGCGGTCGCGATAGTGTCGGAGTGGCTCCGGGATCACGGTTTTGAGCTAGCTGTAGGAAAAACGGAGATGGTCGTCCTCACCAGGTAAAGGTGGTTCGGGGGTGACTTTCGCCTGAGCGTTGCGGGTGAGGTTATCGGCGCGAGCCCGGTGGTGCGCTACCTGGGAGTCTGGATCAATTCACGACTCACCTTCGGGGAGCACATCAGAAGAGCAGCCGATAAAGCCGCTGGGGTATCTGGGGCGCTTTCACGGATAATGCCGAACGTTGGGGGCCCGCGGAAAGCCAAAAGACGGCTCCTTGCGTCGGTCTCCAACTCGATCCTGCTGTACGGTGCGGAGGTGCGGGCGGACGCACTTGCAAGGAAGGATCTCCGAGAGCGCCTAACCTCGGTGCAGCGCATCGAATCCTTAAGAATCGCGTGTGTCTACCGCACGGTCTCCTCCGCTGCCGCTATGGTGATAGCACGAACGATACCCGTTGTGTTGCTTGCGCGGAAGCGGCGAAGAAAATTCCTGGGCTCCAGCGACCAAAGCGATAGCGACAGACGGGAGGAAACGTTGACGACGTGGCAACAGGAGTAGGATCGGGCTGTAGTGGGTGGATGGACGTACCGCCTGATTCCGGACCTGCGGCCATGGGTGGGGAGAGGGCATGGAGAGGTAAACTACCACCTTACCCAGTTTCTCTTCGGGCATGGTCAGTTCGATGCCTATCTCCACCGCATGGCGGTGAAGGCATTTCCTAGATGTTCTTACTGCCCTGCGTTGGATGATACCGTCGAACATACGTTTTTCGTGTGTGAGAGATGGCACCGTGAGCGCCAGCGGCTGGTGGACAAGATTGGCGTGGCACCCGCTCCCGAAACCATCATCTCTAAGATGCTCAGCAGCGAAGAGGGGTAGATGGCAGTGGATAGCTTCGTCGGGTCAGTCCTCCGGCAGAAAAAAGAAGAGGAGAGAGCCACCGTGCAGGTAGCGGGGGCCCCTGAGTAAAGGATTCGGACTTAGGCTGCGATGAGTATTTATACTCAACAGTGGGTTGAAGCATCATTAAAGCGCTAGAAGATGGGTGCCGGTCCTCAGGGACCCCGAGTCTTTTTCAGGACTCGAGAGGACTGGCACCTCTAGCAACTGGTGGCGAGCTTGCTCGTTACTGCTGTGAGACGCGATGGTCTCCCTGGTGGCTCCACCATGAAGTAATGCTAACGCGGTTCCGGGGTGGATCAAAAGCCACGTGGCATGGGGGGGGGTTTTAGTGGGTATGGGTGGTCTAATAAAAAAAATCCACCAAGTTCCACACTACCGCTATCCCTGCGGTGTGCCTCAATGCATTTACCCTCCCTCCACAAAAAAAAAAAAAAAAACAACAAACCAGGAGGGATAAATGGGTCATGGGACCCATTCATCCCCCCTGGTTTGTTGTTTTTTTTTTTTTTCTTTATTTCTTCTTGTATTATTTTTTTTTCTTGTTTTTTGTTTTGATTTTTTTTCTTTATTTCTTGTTTTTTTAATTTTTTTTTTATTTCTTGTTTTATTTTTTTTCATATTTCATTTTATTACATTTTTTTTATTTTTTTGTATTTCCTTTATTTAATTTCTTTTTTATTTTCATCTTTAATCTTTTTTTTTTCATTCCCTTTTTTTTTTTATCATTATTTTTTTTCATATTTAATTTCATTACTTTTTTTTCATTCTTTTGTATTTCCTTTATTTTTTTTTTTTATGTTCTTCTATTTGTATTCATTTTTTTGTATTTCCTTTATTTCATTTCTTTTTTCATATTTCATTTTATTATTTTTTAATATATTATTTTATTTGTTCAAATTTTATTTAATTTCATTATTTTTTTTTTTCATATTTCTTTTTTTTATATTTCGTTCCTTTTTTTTTCATATTTAATTTCATTACTTTTTTTCATTTATAACAGTAATTATTAGCATTACTGTAATGCCAAAAAAACCTAAGGTTTAATGACAATCAGTCGGTATTTTATGCATCAAATGCATAAAATACAAATATTTAATGCGTAATAACGCGCCTTATTATATTTAATCTACATAACCATATTTATGCTAATTAAATTTTTTTTTTATATAGATGAATTATTTAGAAAACAAATACACAATTTATAAAACAAATTCATAATTAAATGTATTATCAGTGAATACATTTAAAAATGGAATGTTATAGTTACGAACCACACGATAAGTACAAGAAACCGAGTTTCTATAGCCGGCAGCGCTCGTAGCAGAGTGGGTAAGGTACAGGACTCACATGCAGAAGGTCGAGGGTTAAAGTCTCTTTATTGGAAAATGTTTTTTTTTTTTATTTTTTTTTTTTTTTTTTCAGAATTGTAAAAGAAAAAAAAGTTCATAGTCAAAGAAAAATTACTGTGGGGAAATAAAATTAAAATTTGTTACAAAATTAATTGCTTGGAAGTGTGAGGGGGAATGGTGGGTAAAGGTGTGGTGCAGAAGAGTAACACGGCACTGTTGACAGATATACATATATAGTGAGGAGAGGGGAAGTGTGTAGAGAACACTTGGTGAGGGTGACGGGGTGAGGGGAAAAACTTGAGAGGAAGAAATTTCAGATTCAAAAAAAAAAAAATCTGTCGGTTTTAAAATTCCAGCCCTCCGAGTAACGCGACATAAAGAACTTCGTTCTTTAAAAAAAAAAAAAAAACTACTACTACTACTACTACTACTTCTACTACTACTACTACTACTACTACTACTACTACTTCTACTCCTGGCTGAGGTTTTCGATAGTTTCTCCATACCGGGCGCTTCCCCGGGTCACGGATAGGGGCATCCATTTAAAATATGAGGTGACGATGGGCAACTGGGGTGGCTCTCAGTGGTGGTGGTCGGGGGCGTAGATTGGGAGGCGTGTGTGGCGTTGGCATGTGTATCTGCAGCGGTGTGGATGGGGGACTAGTGCCCCATGTCTTCATCGGTGTAGATGCATGGGCTAGCTCTGCTTGGGCTCCTTGTTCTTTGCTTTCTGCTGCTGCCGTAGGTGTCACTCCATTGCTTAATGCAGGCCAACAAAAACTAGCTTCCGTCGTGTATAGAGGCAAGCGGCGATTAAAACCTTCTTCTAAGATACATGTACCACACTCTCACTAAACAAACACAGGGATACTTACAGATTGTTCCGGGTTGTGTGTGATGGGTCCTTTCCTGGGCTTCCGTTGGAGGCCTAGTGGTGGATGAAGCCGGGCGATGAGGCCCAGGTAAGTCTAGGTAACCACATCTGATATGGCTGTACTCCTCATAAACAAGAAAGACGTGGTGGGCCGACTAATCTACGCTTACTACCACTGAGAAGGCGATATGGCGGCACCTTAGTGCCTTACACCAGCCCGTTTTTTTAAGTTATCTGCACGGTCGTGGGACTGTACACCTGCCACTCGTCCCGCTAGGATGACCGTTGTATACCAACATATACATACATTACACACGAACACCATTTTTAGACTTGTTACTGAACTCCAGGGCAGTCTCCGTGGGTGGGACTGAGGGAGAGTGGCTCCCAGCCAGCCCGAGCAAGTATCAGTTCTCTCTGGTAACAGAGAGGGCTGCTGCCCTGGTTTTAACCCTTTCTAAATACTCATTTCTAGAAAAAAGGGTAGTGCTAGCCTTTGTGGGTCAGTACGACATTAAAAAAGATGCCAATATAAAAAACGTTGATGCTAAACTTGTACCCCAGGCGGGAACCTCTTCGAGGAAATCCGCTGGCAGTTCCGATCCGGTGAAAGCGCGGGTGACTGTCGCAGGCCCCACGTATTCTGGGGGGGGGGAGCACATAGAAGTGTCTCATGGCTATTAGGAACTGCTTAATGTTCCATGGCCCTTTCTAACGGACAAAGGACGAAGAGGAAGTCTGTCGAGCATAGGCACTAACGACACCGAGGACAGCAACGTGTCGGTATTTAGCCACCAGACCCAGGAAGAGCGTGGAAGAAGATGGTGCTAAGCTCAGATTAAAGCGACAGCAAGTGGCTGATAAAATCCAATCAGCAACGAAAGATATTACAGAGACGCTACAATTAATCAACAATAAGTACGGCAACACAGCTAACGCTGTTCAGAATAGGCTAAAAGCCGCGCTTAAACACCTTCAAGAGGCACAAATGCCTGGGATATGGACACGTCTCAAGCAACTGTAGAAAAGAAGACAGATCAAAGCTTTGCTTCCGGTGTGGAAGCTCAAACTACTGGAAGGAAGAGTGTCCAGGCCCAGCACGGTGCTTCATTTGCCTAACGACAGACAACAAGCACGGAGCAGGCAGTGGGAGCTGCCCTTTATTAAAAAAAGCGCTAGAAGAGGCCAGGGGTAAGGCCTAAGCAGGACGGAAATATGGCAAAAAGGCTTTGAATTGAAAGGCAGGCTAATGTGGACCCACACTGCACTGGGGACTTTTTACCTATCAGCAAGGGAAAGCATTAAGCTTATGATGGTGCTTGCTAGGTTAGCAGCCTACTATGGAGTGCTAGGAAGGGTGCTGGTCCTCAGGGACCCCGAGTCCTTTTCAGGACTTGAGAGCATCAGCACCTCTAGTAATTGGTGGCGAGTGAGCTAGTTAATGCTGTGAGACGCGATGGTCTCCCTGGTGGCTCAACCCTGAAGTCATGCTAACGTGGTTCTGGGGTGGTTCAAAAGCCACGCGGCATGGGGGGTTTTAGTGGGTATGGATGGTCTAATGAAAAAAATTCACCGAGTCTCACACTACCGCTGTCCCTGCGGTGTGCCTCAATGCATTTCCCCTCCCTCCACAAAAAAAACTACTACTACTACTACTACTTCAACTACTTCTCACCCTCTAGGGGATGCAAGATCTTGTCGTTGGTGGGGGTGCTTGGCAGTGGATGGGGTAGACTCTAAAGAAATAGGTTATCGGTTATTGCAGTGATCATCTGTCTAAATGTGTGAGAGGCTGGGCTCCCCCGATAACGAAAGAAAAAACAAAAAAGGGGGAACTTAAAACAGTGTCTGAGAGTATAAATGTTTCTATGCGTGTAGGGATTGGAGCTTGAAGGGAGTTATCTTGATCGCCGGATGAAGTCCAGTCGGCTTGGAGAGCTGGCAGGGGCCGATCCCCCGTCCACAGCCACTAAGAATCAGCCTTTTGTCTCGTTATAGTGGCTTCCTTGACAGATAATTTCTACCCCCTAAACTGAAGGTATCAAGCGCACCGTGCTGACAGGTTAGTCGGCCATCGGGGTACTGGCGGTCTCAAATGGTGCCTTATGGATATCGGGCGACCTCCACGAGTATCGAGCCTTACCGACACACGCAGGGCTTTGTGCCGGTGGACCTTCACTTCCCTAGCTTCTCGTGGGATTAATAATGAAGTCGAATAAAAAAAGGGTTTTTAGGAGGATAACGGTCAGTGAGACGAATGGAGGCCACTACAATGCTGTGGGAGTGAAGAACCTGAGTAATGAGGCCCTCTTCACCCACTTGCACCAGATTTTAGTCAAGCTGGGGAGTTTTGTTGAAAAAGGGGTCACGTAGCATGCAGCTGCTCAAAGAAAGAATTGAGCTGCTATCTGTACGAGAGCGTGATCCCGACGGCGCCAGATACTAAACACGTCACTGGAACCGTCAGGTGTCAAGCGCTGCGGGCGTCTGCATGGGTAGCTCAGCAAAAATGGCGCTGATCCTGCAGGTAAACCTCGATAGGACCGTGCTCGCTTACGATCTGCTGGACCAGCTTGCACGTACTCAGAGTGTGGGCTTGCTCTTCCTGAACGAGCCATCCCGCATGCTACCGGGGCGTGGCTGGTTCAGCGACTGGACTGGGTGAGCGTCCATCCTGATACACAAAGACAAGTTCTCAGTGTCTGACACTGGAGGTGGATATGGATTCATATGGGTCAGATGTGACCGCGTGACCTTTATAAGTTGCTACATATCCCCTAACATCCCGATTGGTGTCTTTAGAGGATGACTTGCCGATCTCAAAGATACTGTTCGTGTGTGTGGGGAAAATGGTGCCATAGTCCTGGCCAGCGGCTTCAACTCCAAGTCCATCGCTTGGGGGGAGCCGAGAACTGACCCCAGAGGACGGGTGGTGCTAGAGATGGCCGCAAGACTAGATCTCATCGTCATGAACTCAGGTGGTTCAGCAACGTTCAGGCAGCCTGGAAACTGGGGCACAATCATCGACTTTACACTAGTGTTGTCACAAATGGCGGCGTGGGTGACCGACTGACAAGTCCTGGAGGACTACATGGCTAGTTATCACCAGTATGTCAGCTTCGTGTTAAACAAGGATTATGTCGGGGAGGAATGTGGCAAAACTTAATCAAGATCTGTTGCGGAAAGCCATGGTAAGTGCGCACCCTCCTGTTGATTTGAACAAGATCACAAATGCAGCGGAGGTTGAGGCACTTGGGATTGGCTCTATGAGACGTGTCAATAAATAGTGCAATGCGTGTATGCCGAAAAGGTGTGCCAGAAAAGGTCAAGGGTCATGCTACTGGTGGACTGGAGATAGTGCAAACTTGCACTGGAAGGCGCAGCATCTTCGGCGTCTTTAGTCCGGGTCGTAATCTTGAATTCGTGAAAGAAATTATTTGGATAGGATTTTTTTGCATGATCTTACGCAAAATGATCACCTAAAAACGAATTTGCATGTTGCCAGGCTTCAAAGTTGTAGGAAAAATGTTTAAACAAAATTTTTTAAACAAATGAAAAATATTTTTTATTTTGCCCTGAAAAAAAATTTTTTAGCTTTTTTGGACAATTTTGAACAAAAAATATATCCTGCACATTTTCTCTAAAATCAATACTTTTCGAGATATTAATTGTACAAAGTTTAAAAAACCGTGAAAATCGCCACTTTCAAGTATGAAAAACAACAATAAAAATTGAAAATTTTGATGTTGCCAGAGTTCTCAAATATTCTTCAAACATCCCTTGACAAAATCCTAAGGCGTTTCCGGATGTTATTTTATTGCAAACCCTTCATTTTTAATTTACAATCAAGCGTGTGCATCGTTACGGTCGGCTGCTGCTGGCCGCGGCTCTCATGTTCCGTCTCTTTCTCACTCACGAGGAGTACATGGAATTTACTGGCGCTCATATTTGATTTTAATGGTAAGTACATTATTTTTCTATAGTAATTGTGGGAATAAAAATCCAGTTATGTTTTTTTAATTACAAAAATCCAATTCAACTTGAAAATGTATCATGCGTCGTGCCATGCCGATTTTTTTTAGCCAGATAAAATAAATTGAATTGCTGAAAAGTACAAGGATCAGGATTAGGTTTGAATTTGATTTTTAAAACAAAATCACGTAATTTATTTAATTCTTTATTTAAAAAATAAGAATTCAAATGACAAAAAGTTACAACGCTTCATCAACAATCTTCTTCTACACATACGACACATTTATTTTCGCCAACATTTAAATCACAACCGCACAGAGCGATACAATTCAAATCTTTATTTTACAGTGGCATGCTTTAGTTTTACACAATTTTTCAAAGAAGAATAATAAAGTTAGTATACGTAAAGGTATAAAATTCTGTTACCATATTCCGTTCAAACTGAGGCTTAACTTAAAATAATTTTTTTTATTTAAATTCATGTATGTTTATATAGCAACAGGTAGGTTAACCTCATTTTTTGTCAATATGAAAGATTTTATAATTATTTTTATTCCCATAATTACTATGGAAGAATAATGTACTTACCATTATAATCAAATATAAGTGCCAGTAAATTCCGTGTACTCCTCGTGAGTGGGAGAGAGACGGAGCATGAGAGCCGCGGCCAGCAGTGGCCGACGTAACGATGCATACGCTTGATTGTAAATTAAAAATGACGGGTTTGCAATAAAATAACATCTGGAAACGCCTTAGGATTTTGTCAAGGGATGTTCGAAGAATATTTGACAACTTTGGCAGCATTAAAATTTTTAATTTTTATTGCTGTTTTTCATACTTGAAAGTGGCGATTTTCACGGTTTTTTAAACTTTGTACAATTAATATCTCGAAAAGTATTGATTTTAGAGAAAATTTGCAGGATATCTTTTTTTTTTTAAATTGTCCAAAAAAGCTTGAAAAATTTTTTTCAGGGCAAAATAAACAATATTTTTAATTTGTTTAAAAAATTTGTTTAAACATTTTTCCTATAACTTTGAAGCCTGGCAACATGCAAATTCGTTTTTAGGTGATCATTTTGCATAAGATCATGCAAAAAAATCCTATCCAAATAATTTCTCCCACGAATTCCAGATTACGACCCGGACTACTTGCACAGAGACACAGAACTCGCGAAGACCCTGAGGTAGCTGTTGCCGTGTACAAGAACGCAAAAAAGGCCTTGGTGAGGGCGATCCAGGTGGGCAAGAACCGATGCTGGCGCAAACTCATTGCTGAGATAGATAAAGATACTTGAGACCTGGGCTACTGGATCGCGTTTAAAAGACTGCGCGGGTCGGACCCGACGCCATTGATGGAACCTTCCTTTTCAGAATGGGTGGTCTCCTGCCTTTTCTGGGACCATCCTGTTAGGAGGCGGGAGGACATAAGTGCAGACCAAGTGCCTCTCTGTTCCCTTGATGAATTGAGGTTGGTGGCATTGGAGACGCTGGGGCAAAAGGCCCCTGGCCCGGACGGGGTGCCGTCCGAAGTCCTTAAGGTCATAGCTGTAGAGAAACTAAACATTTTTCTGGACATGTTCAATGCGTGCCTACGCGCTGGACTGTTCAGCGATCATTGGAAGATCCAAAGGCTTGTTCTTTTGTACAAGGGCAAACCACCCTCCCTGGTTCCGTCGTCGTTCGCACCCTTAGGTATGTTGGACAGTTGCGGAAAAATGCTCGAGAGGCTGATAAGAACTCGCTTAAGAGGAAAAGTCAGCCTCTCGGAAAATTAGTACGGGTGTCGAAAGGGGCGCTCAACGGTTATGGCTGTAGCCAAGGTTCTTTAGTCGGTTAAGGAGGCATGGAAACCCTCTCATAAGACGAGAAGCGTCTGTGTCCAGGCAACTCTTGACGTCAAAAATGCCTTTCACTCGGCGAAATGGTCCGTCATAATGACGGCCTTAGGCACCAGAATGTACCAGACTACCAAAGAAAGATCTTGGACAGTTATCTCCAGGACCGAGTACTCTGGTACGACACAAAATATGAACCAAGAGAGAAGCGTCTGACCTTGGGAGTCACACAGGGATCTGCCCTTGGACCCAACCTCTGAAATCTGGTCTATGACGAACTTTTGCGCTTAAAAATGCCTCTGGGGATTAAGCTGACAGGCTTCGCTAATGACATAGCACTGCACATCACAGCAAGATCCCGGGAAAAGGTCGAGCGCAAGACACTGTGGGCAGTAGCGATAGTGTTGGAGTGGCTGCGGGATCACGGTTTTAAACTTGCAATTAAAAAGACAGAGATGGCTGTTCTTACCAGGCAGAGATGGTTTGGGGGGAACTTCCGCCTGAACGTTGCGGGTGAGGTTATCTGCGCGAGTCCGGTGGTGCGCTACCTAGGAGCGGGAATCGATTTACGACTTACCTTCTGGGAGCACATCAGGAGAGCAGCTGACAAAGCCACTACACTGAAAAAAATTTGGTCAGTCAGAGCTACCATACTTTTAACGTTCGCTTTTTCTCTCACACATGGCTAACTTGTGGCGCCACGGATGTTGTATAGCAGACACCACAGTCAGTTGTATAAGAATTTAACCACTGTTGTCCTGAATTTCGACCACGAGTGGCTGGCGCATCTCTCCACTAAAACGTAGTTCGATAGCATCACTGAAAAAAATTTGGTCAGTTGGAGCAACCACAAATGGTAGCGAACGCGCTCTATGAATGTGTGGATTGCACTGAGCACCAATTATGGCTTTCTGTAAGGGCCACAGTTTATGTGTACGAATTTAAGACCACCGTAGTCCAGAATCTCTCTCACGAGTGGTCGGTCGCATCAGCCTTATGACCATGCGCGGTGTATTAACCCTCACAGTGGACGGTACAAACCACCACTTACTTATGCCTACGCAAATTACATATATATATATATATATATATATATATAAAAACCTATAATATGTACGAGTGATTTGTATACAAAAATGCAAGAGTCTTTGAATCAAACATCTTTCTTGAAAAACTTCTAAATGTAATGTTATCTGGTGTGTCTATTTAGCAGGCTTCGAATTATTGAAACTTTAAAAGATAAGCAGACTAAAATATTGTAAAAATTGAGAATGACTAATGAAATATGATGTAGCTTTTGCATTTGGTGACACATGCACATAACTTTACTTAAATTGCCTTTGTTGTTGATGTACAAAATATGATTGAGTGTGTCTTAAGATGTATTTTATAACAAAATTTTTTTGTCTAATTCAATGTTTTTAATAGTATATTTTTGAAGCCATGTCTTTAATGTCATATGCCAAATTCAGTCTTTTCTTGTGCAGTTGAAAAATTGCATAAAAATAGTACTTATACCTTCACTATGTTTTATGTGAAGTTTAAAAAGTTAATATTCTTTTTTAAAACAAGTGTGGATGACTTTGCTTATATGTGGTTAATCTGATTCATTTAAAGTTTAAAGTTTAGTAAGAAATCTCAATGAATTATTGGGAAAAACATTTAATCTCATGTATAAAACAGTATTTATAAAATTATACGTTACATTCCTATTGCCATGCTTTGAGTATGCTAACTTAAATACAATTCTTCCATGGTAGGTGAACAGATTCATCTGTAGTACATGTATACTTGTCTTGAAGGAAAACTAGTATTGATGAATAAACATTCAAGTGTAATCAATTGTAGTTATACTTATTAAGCTATTATATTAACTAGTATTGCATTTATTATTGTACATCATATGAAATAGTGAAAATATATATTCTTTGCCAAAACTACTGTGCGAAAAGTTTTGATTTCATGTGATTTGTCTGACAAAAGCCTAAGAAATAAGTTACATCTGAATCATGAACTTGTATACTTTGGTCGAAGCAAAACATTCAAAGCAAACAGTGAGTTTTCATCATAACTTTTTTTCTAAGCTTTCTGGTAAAAAACCCAAGAAAGAAAAGTTGCTTGTTCTATTATTATCTAAATAAATACGACAGTTTTGAAAACAAATTATAGTTGGGAGGAAAAATTAGTTTTGGCGGTAAAACACCGCTTATTTGAATTTTAAGTTTGACTAATCTTGAAGTTTGCTTTATAAAATTGTATTCTGTGATTGTGTAAGTGTGGAAAGTAATTTCATAAAATTTTACTAGTTTTATATATGTATGTGTGTGTGTTAAAAAATTGTCTACTGTTTATAAATATCTGGTCGTTTTGAACTCATAAAATTATTACACCTCTTCGTATAAGGCTTTACATACTTCTGATGTATTTGCTTTGGATGCAATGTAAATAATTAGTTTTGTAATTTTACTATGTTTCTTAGCATTTTATAAAAAGTAACAAAATCGTAAAATTCACATTTTGAAAAAGAATATCATCATTTTTAAAGCCAACAGTAACGAGTGTATTAAAAAAGCTTTTCAGGGATGACACTAAATACATTACTGACATTTAACATCACAAATTTAGACATTTGGAAAATTGACTTTTGTTTAATTTTACATAGATACTTACTGTTTATACCCACACTTGAATTTTATTTTTGTTTTTTAAAATTATTTTACATAATTTTATCACAGATAACTTCAGATTCGCAAAATACAATATCTTAAATTAGGCAAACTTTGCACACACAAGTCCCACCCACGATACAACGAGGACTTGGCACTTCTGGTGTATTATCACCATAGTTATTATCTGTAGTAAACTATAATGCATTTAATAGTAGGGCTATGTTCTCTCAATCAGGACAAAATTTAATATTGATCGACCCATCGACAATAACTCATATCTTTGAAAGTACGCAAGCTCTCCCTTTGAAGACGATGCCTATGCCAACTTTGCAACACTACTCTAAAGTTGAGATAAGAAAGTTGAGTTATCTAATGTTAAATTAAAATGAACATCTACAATAAACTATAACTAATTTACATATTTTTTCCTAAATAAATGTTTTTAAAATAATCTTTAAAATTAAGGCTGTATTAGATATAATAATTTTAATTTTTATTAAACACGCTTTATCCCTTTTGTAATGCTTGATTATACATAAAATAATAGTATGAAGGTCAGAAAATTACATGTACATAGTCTGGTGAATCGTATATACATTCATTGACGTTGATGCATCTCTACATGCACAACACTCCACGAGTGTATGGCCCAGTAAACAGCTCACTGCAGTACTATAGGGTTTCCGGGGCGCTTTCACTGTTAATGCCAAACGTTGGGGGTCCGTGAGAAGCCAAAAGACGGCTTTATGCGTCAGTCTCTAACTCGATCTTTCTGTACGGCGCGGAGGTGTGGGCGGACGCGCTTGTGAGAAGGAATATTCAGGAGCGCCTCAACTCGTTGCAGCGCATCGAATTGCTGAGGATTGTGTGGGCCTACCGCACAGTATCCTCTACTGCTGCTATGGTGATAGCACGAACAATTCCCGTTGTGTTGCTTGTGCTGGAGTGGTGAAGGAAGTTCCTGGGCTCCAGCGACGAAAGTGATAGTGACATGCGGGAGAAAACGTTGACGAGGTGGCAACAGGACTGGAGTTAGTCTGGTGTGGGTAGGTGGACTTACCAGTTGATACCGCACCTGCGGCCATGAGTGGACAGAGGACACGGAGAAATTAATTACTATTTCGTCTAGTTTCTCTCCAGGCATGGTCAGTTTAATGCCTATCTCCATCGCATGACGGTGATAGGATCCCCCGGATGCACTAACTGCCCTGCGTTAGATGATACCGTCTAACATACGATTTTCGTGTGCGAGAGATGGCTCCGTAAGCACGAGCAGCTAATTTACAGGCTTGGCGTGTCACCTACCCCTAAAATCATCATCTCTAAAATGCTATGCACCGAAGAGGGATGGAGGGCAGTTAATGGCTTCGTCGGAACTGTCATTCGACGTAAGAAAAAAGAGAAAAGAGCTGCCGCGTAAGAGGCGCGAGGCCCAGAGTAGACCGCCAGTAGTGATCTAGGAATAAAGGTAAGACAGCAGCCTACAAAAAAGTGCTAGACAAAGGTGCCAGTCCTCAGAATATCAAGCCCTTTTCTGTACCCAACTAAAACGATCAGAAGAAATTTAAGTGCCCCGACTGGAAATCAAACGCACGACCCCTTATTATAATCTTTGTTGTCTCAATGACTAGCACTCTAACAAACTGAGCCAACAACTAGCTCTATAGGTATAGAAAAAACGGTATATGATCTTGAGTTCAAAGTATACCTATATATATACTAGTGGGGCTCACGCCCCTCTGCGCGCACTGCGCGCCAATCACCCAACTTTTGAATATTTTATAAGAAAAAAATTTTTACAATTTCTGTGTATTTATTCTTATTTGTTCTTAACTTTTTTATTTTTCAAATTTTAAAAACTTATTTTAAATAAATTACATGGGGCTACATCGTTTAAAGACGTTAAAAAACATAATGGAAACACATATAAAAATTTCAGGGATACTGCTATTGCAATGGGTTTCATAGAACATGCTTTCGAAATCGATAATAATTTTTAAGAGGCCATAACAATTATGTTTCCATACCAGTTAAAACAATTTTTTGCTTGGTTTTTGATTTCAGAAAACATTGAAGGAGATAAAATATGATATTAATATAGAAAATATTTTACGAAAGACTTCGATAATGATAATAATAATTGTGCTCTTCTACATGTTAATCGAATTTTGGTATCGGAAGGTAAATCATGTGAGTTTTTTAGTTTACCGACACCAACCATTAGCAACTATAAACATAATTGCAATATTGAGGAAATATCTTTCAGTAAAAAAATGTTTGATATAATGTACAAAAATTTAAATGAAGATCAAAAAAAAATTTTTTAAACTTTTTGTGAACAAGATGAAAAAGTATATTTCATAGATGGTCCTGGTTAATCCGGAAAAACCTACTTATGTGAGACACTAATTTATTATTTTATTTCTCAAGGTAAAAATATTTTGTCAATGGCTTGGACAGGAATTGCATCGGTATTACTACCAAAAGGTATGGCCAGTCATAGAACTTTTCATTTAACTCTAGACTTAGATAATATTAAAAGTGTATTCTTGGAATTTAAAACTTCAAAACTAAAAAAAAAAAAAATAAAGGAAGTTGATTTAATAATATGGGACAAGGCTTCTATGATTTCAAGAAAAGCTCTAGAAATCGTTAATAAATTGTTGAGAGACTTGTGTAATACAAAACTTTGCTTTGGTAATAAATTAATAGTATTAGAAGGAGATTTTCGACAAATCCTTCCAGTTATAAAAAACGTTTATAGAACTATAATAATAGAAGAAATCATTAAATCATCATTTTTATGGTACTTCTTCAAAATTTTAAGATTACAAAATAAAATCCGTTTAAGTAATAACGAATATTTAAAATGATTGTTAAGAATTGGTAAAGGGGACATAGAAACATTTAACATTCCTAAATCCTGAATAACAGACGATGTCAGTACCAAAATATTTGGTAATTAAAGCAACTGCTTGAACAATAACGTGATACTAACTCCACATAATGAATATACTTTTTTTTTAATCGATTAGATTTTAAGTAAATGACATGGGGAAACTAAAACTTATTACAGCATCGATACTGCAACATATAAAGGTGTTGATAAATCAGATGATAATATTTATATAAATTTTTCTGTAGAAACGTTCAACAACATTCGTGAAGGCTTGCCAGCTCATGAACATAGATAAAAAATAGACACAATAGTAATGTTAATTCGAAATTTAAGTATATCAGATGGATTATGTAACGGAACACGATTGCGAATTACTAAATCACTAAAGTATAACATAGAAGTCAAAATAGAAATGGGAGAAAAAATTGGTAATAAAGTTCTTATTCCAAGAATTACATTAAATACTGGAAATACATCATCATTTTCTCTTATTTTATATAGAAAACAATTACAATTAGTTGTAGCATTTGCTATGACTATTAATAAGTCTCAAGGTCAAAGTTTTTATATTGTGGGATTATACTTAAAAAAAACCTTTATTTTTTTATGGTTAATTATACGTGGCTTTATCAAGATGCAAAAATAAAAATAGAATTTTTGTTAAAGTCGATAGAGAAAACAGTTTAGAGATTGAAAATATAGTTTGTAGAAAAATTCTTGAATATAATAATGTATCTCATATTCGTAACATGATTTAATTATTATTCTTTTATGTATCGGTAAAATTTATTCATTAATTATACATATCATAAATGTATATCGTGTTTATCTATTGTACCAATTTTAGCATTAATCTAAAACAAAATAGAAATGGACGTAAGTCGTCGCAGTTTAATCAGGCTTCATAAGATGACTCATAAAGTGATGCAAAACTTTCATTGTTTATATTAATGATACTCTAAATTTAACTTTAGTTTATGTATGTAAAAAAAAGAATTGTGTATCAAAGGACTATACAAGTAATGATGATATAATAACTATGCCATGAAAAAATTAATAGGGGTCTGTGGGAAGGCCGTAGGGGGTAGGTGAGGGAATGTGGGATGTTGTGAAAAAAAATATTATACAATATTTCTGAGTGATTTGGTAGGAATGTGGTCATAGACTTTAACGGATTGACAGGGCTAGCAAAATGCAACGTCACAAAATGCTAACAAAAAAAGTCAGCCCACCAAACACTTTATGCTTACAAAAAAACCAAGGCATCCAGTAAGTTGAAATATGATTAATCGTATTTAAATTTAGCTGATTATAGTATTGGGCACTGATCTGTTACTATTTGATTAAATAGTAAAGCATACATTATTAATATACTATGAAGCCATACGTGATTAAACCCTCTGGGTTAACTAAAGACTTATAGAATACTTCTATTCTATACATACAATATTTTGTGGAGAGTGGTGGAAGGCCATGAAAAAATGCGTGGGGGATTGGTGAGGGGCTGTGGGGGGTTTTGAGAAAAACTACAAAATGTCAAAATAAGCAAGAAAATGACAAATTTTTTCCTCATTTTGTGGGGGGTTGATGGGGGGGAGGTGAGGGGCAAATGGGGGGCGGTGGGGGTCTTGTGTGGAATGCTACACTGAGTTATCTATATAATATAAGAAGATATATATATATTTAAATATATCTTCCTATATTATATAGGTAACTCAAAAGGGCATTTTACACAAACCCCCCACCGCCTGCTCACCGCCTCCCATTTTCCCCCCACTGCCCCTTCACCAACCCCCCACAAAATGAGATAAAAATCCGTTATTTTCTTGCTTATTTTGACATATTGTAGTTTTTTTCAAAACCCCCCCAGCCCCCCAACAACCCCTACAGCCCCCCACCGACCCTTCACACATTTATTATGGCCTCCCAACGCCCCCGCACTGCCCCCGATAGTATAGAAGTTTGGTATAAGTCTTTATTCAAGCATGGGGAATCAACCATGTATGGCTTTATGGGATAATAACAATGTATGTTTTAATATTTAATTAAATAGTTACAGATTACTGCACAACACTATAATCAGCTAAACTTAAATACAATCAATTGTATTTTTAATTAGTGGATCCCTTGGTTTCTTTGTAAGCATAAAGTTTTTGGTGGGCTGACTTTTTTTATTAGCATTTTGTAACGTTGCATTTTGCCAGCCCTGTCAATGTGTTAAAGTCTATTACCACATTCCTACCAAATTACATAAAAACATTGAACAGTATTTTTTCTCAAAACATCCAACTTTCCCCCACCTACCCCCTATGACCCTCCCACTGACCCCCATGAATTTTTTCATCGCCCCCACTGCCTCCCCTCCCACTTTTTTGGAGCCTGACCGTGATCATACCGTCTTTACCTATCTTTGAACAAAACTGTCTTATTGCCATGATTTATTTCATTGTCAAGAAAAAATTAAAAGTCATAAATTGATTCATAGGGGGTTGTTGCTCAAAACATCATTATTTATACAACTAAGTACGTTTAATAACCAATTTATATGGAGTTAACAATATTTTGAAATTAAAAAATATATACACATATATTGGTGCACATAATTATTATATTATTATCACTTATATAGTCCTTTATGACACAATTCTTCTTTTTACGTACATAAACTTAAGTTAAATTTAGAGTATCATTAATATAAACAATAAAAGTTTCGCATCACTTAATAAGTCATATTAAAAAGCCTTATGAAACCACGGAGACTTACGTCCATCTTTATTTTGTTTTAAATTAATGCTGAAATTGGTACAATAGATGAACACAATAAACATTCATTATATGTATCATTAATTAATAAATTTTACCTATACATAAAACAATAATAATCAAATCATGGTCTAAATATAAGATACATTCTTATATTCAAAAATTTCTTTCCAAACTATATTTTCAATCTCTAAACTGTTTTTTCTATCGACTTGAACAAAAATTTCATTTTTATTTTTGCATCTTGATAAAGCTACGTATAATTGACCATGAGAAAATAGAGGTTTTTTTAAGTATAATCCCACATTATCAAAACTTTGACCTTGAGACTTATTTATAGTCATAGCAAATGCTACAAACTAATGGGAATTGTTTTCTATATAAAATAAGAGAAAATGATGATGTATTTTCAGTATTTAATTTGGAAGTTGGGAGGTTGGCGCGCAGTGCGTGCAGGGGGGCGTGAGCCCCACTAGTGTATATATATATATTACTAATACATAAAGCAAAGTCGCTCAAACCGTTGTAATCGCTAACCACGAGAGCTACTGAACCAATTTTGCTGAAATTTTGCACACTGATTCATGACACTTCCCAGATGGTTTAAGTATAGTTTTTATCTTTAAAAATTTGATAACGATAGCAATTAATAAGCTCAAAGTTTTGCAAAAATACGCCAGCTGTTTATTTCAGTTTAGTAGGATCTGCTAGGTGGCGTCGACATAAAATCGAGGCTGCCTGCAACAAAATTAAACAAGTGTGGTTATAATACGCCGGGGAGTCTTCAAAACTTCTGCAGTTGTCTACTGGCAGTTCATCGAGCTGCATCAAAAATGTAGATGATAGTCGTGCAGCTGGAAAACTTGGTTGCCGATGACACTCTTCTCTGAAGGGCAAGTGGCCCAGGTCTACTTCCACCCTAAATCTTCAGGATTAACGAGTGTGACCAACAAAAAAATATTCTACCCAATAAAGTCTCCGGCGGAATACCAGGAGACGTACCTAGTTAGAAAATAACCTGCTCGAACACTTTAAAGTTATGTGTTCGTACCACCATCCCACCTGGTACCGTCAGAGAATTTTTGGCTACAAATGTAAACCAGGGAAGACAGCCCTGGGGAGCACAAGCAGCCACAACGGCTCCCTTCTCAGTGATCGTATCCCCAATGGCATACCCACTTTTACCCCACTAACGATAAACGGTTGGTTATCCGGGGAACGACCCCAAGACGAGATATCTTTAGTCAGCGGCGTACCTCCCTTCATCACAGTTTCCATACATAGAGACTTTAAGGGTAAGAGTTAAGCTACCCATAGCCAGCTCTTTATCATCAGGAATAATAATAAAGAATAGCCTGGAAGTTTCACCACTGGCATTTTTTAGGGCAATTATACGTATTTACGTTCTCTACTTAACCTATCAATTTCATCGGTTTTTTTAGGGGCCACCTAAGTGTAAACTACCTCGCCAACAAATACATTCTTACTATTATTTCTGGAAGCGATTCGTCGACTAAAAGACTATATCAACTAAAGACGGCCACTATTAAACCAAGTCAGCCAGTCACTATCAGACGTCACTTGTGGAGTTGTTCTTCACAAGGCTGGAAAACCTGGTGACCGATGACCCTATATTACCCTTTTGAGTCTAAACATTCAACCAGGAATCACTGATCCTCTTTAAGGTCTGCGTTGGGCAATCCTATAACAGCTATGAAGAAAAAAAAACTGAAGCCAACGGGACAGCCTCCAACGGGCAAGCATCAAGAACCAATCTCCCCATCTTAAATTACCCAAAACAACTAAGTCTGCAAAAAAAAGGTGCTTTAGACACCAACGTCTTCAACGTTATACCGGGAGACGTTGAGAAAGATCTCTACAGCTAGCTCTAAAGCTTCGGACTTTGTAATTTTTTTTCTGATCAGTCTAGGGCTTGCCAACAAATACATTGGAAGTTTTAATTAGGAACTTAACAAAGTTGACAGAAAACAACCTTTAGGGGTCACAAGTCTAAAGCATGCCAAAAGTTACAAGAGAGTGAATTGAAAGAAAAACTTTAAAAGTATCTAATAAATACATTTTTATTAAGGCGTCAAGAAACTGACGCAGAAAATTTATCGAGATGAAAACAGCAGCAATAAAATCGACATATAAAGAATCTATTACGTAAGAGATCAGCTACTTATTGTACCCTGACAGTAATTTTTCAAATGTTTAAAGATCTTAATTAAGTTTTTTAAATAAGTAGAAAATATATTTGTGTTTTTGAGGCAATAAAAAATGTAAAATTTGAGCTCCAGGACTTTGTTGCTCTGGCAATAAAGTTGTGAGACAAAAGAAAAAAAAATTTTGTTTAATATATATTTTTAGGGAGATTAAAATCTTAACAGCTGTAAAAAGTAGCCCTTTTGGTAAATTTTACGGGAGGAACTACAAATCAACGGCTCTTTATGGCCAACAACTATTTTATGGCATAAGGAGCGCACTGTACTTTTTAGCATAATTACATCTTTTTTAATTTTTACAGTTTATTATTTTACCAAATGAACTGTATTGATTCTAAACAAACATGTTTTTAAAAAGAAAATTTTTGTTCTGATAAGTGTCAGGGGTATATGTAAAATGTTTAACTAAAAACATTTCACATAACATGTCAACACATTTCGGTGTTCTATTTAGTAAGTCTCAGGCAAAGCTGAGACGGGGAACCGCTAGTATATATATATATATGTTTACAAAGAAGCCGAGCCCTTCAAATGTTTCGAAATGGTCCCATGACTTGAGCTCAGGCGGTCCCCCTCTTTGGCTTCCAAACGTTAAGTGCTACCACTAAACTGTAGAGAGCCTACCGTAAGAGGTTAGTGGTGCTAACGATCGATACGTCGGTGTTCAATGCTATATTGAACGCATACAGTGTAATCTTCTGCTAGTAAGAAGTTTAGCTCAGGACTGTTATACCTAAAAGAAATGGCTTAACTCAAATACTTCCATCACCTTGGCTGTTTCAATTTCAAATCGTTTTCCGTGAACTAGAGTATTTAGCAACCTTTTTCTTGGTGTTAACTGGCACTTCTTTACTGTGTATATTTATATTACCATTTTCACTTTTCCTACAACTACTTCCACTACTACGACCCCTACTACTAGTAATTTTTGTACTATTGCCATTGTATTACTTGCACTTATTGGACTGCTATACCAGCAGAAAATGTAGGACGCTGTTTAAATGCAAAAAAAACTGTCAACATAAATGTAAGAGCAACAAAGTGGTTTAGATATTCTTGAGATGCTTAACTATTTATTTTGCAAAAGATGAAGTGCTTAAAAATAAGTTTTGTTACATATTTATTAAGACAACACTTACTGACCTGAACCATAAGACCCAACCTATTTACATGAAAACAGTCACAGTTTCAGAGACAACGCTTGCAGAAACAGTAAAGTTATTATGAACAATGACTATAACTAAATAATATTTGGTAACAGCGGTAATAACACACACACATTTCATCACCTAAATTCGAGTTTGCTACTTCTTTACGTCCAACAATATAATCGCGCTCATTACTGTAAGCACAGAAAAAACGTAACGCCGTTATACTGCAGAAAGAACTGAGATATATCTCTAGTAGTGTTTGTAGCATGCATTTTTTTAAAGAAAGTTTTAAGTAACATTGCTTAAGAACGAGAAATAAGACGGTCAAAGTTACTTGCATAAATAAGTAAAAAATTAAAATACGTACCACAAAAATGTGGCGCAGCAAATTATGATTGTTACAAAATAGACAAAGCCTAATAGCATTCTTAGCATAGTTGTCGTTGTAATATTATGATTTCTTTTTTAAATGCAAAAAAATTTTAATAAATAAATGCAAACATTTTTTTGTGTGTAGGAAATTATGTATAGGGTAACAGAACTAAATCTTTTGGTAGAATAACTTTATCGAGATACGTAAATAAAGAAAAAATTCACTGACAAATCCATGTTTATTTATTTTCTAGCTAAATTTGCGTAAGAGTTATTATAATAAGAGAGAAAAAGTTTAAAAATTGACAAAAAAATTGTTTTTACACACACAGTGATCTTATTGTTTTTTGGATGTAGTTTTATAGAAAGTTACATTTTTTAATCTGAGTTTCAACATTAAAAGTATGAAAAAATTGATAATTACTTTTTAGGCATTGCTACTCTTTATAAGTTTAATGATTAATAATATCAATCATATTATTTTTGATGTTATCGTTACTGTTATACTACTCTTCCTACTTATAAGGTTAGTATTATTATTATTATTATTAGAACTATTTATTATTATTATTATTATTATTATTATTATTATTATTATTATTATTATCATCACTATTATTATTATTATAATCATTGTTATAGATGATGATTCTATGGTCATTGTTATTATTATTTTTACTACTATTATAGTAACTTGAGACAACATAGTGGTTTTATACTACAACAGTAAGCTTATAAATAATAAAACAATTTTTTTGATTAAAGTATTTTAATTAAATAGGGGAATACATACATATATTCACAATTTACAAATTTATCCATAAATTTCTAAATACTGCGACTCCCTTCTATTAAATTTGCACTAGCTTTTTTTTTACCGGTTTGGACTTGGGAGCTGGAATCCAAGATAAAAGATACTACTAACTTAAACCTTGCAGCCTCCAAAAAAAATTCTGTCTCCAACTGCTATTGGAAGCGGTGATTCTTGTTCAACAGTATTTTGTAAATCTGTACTGTATAGCTCGAAAACGTTTTATTTGATTAGAAAATCATTATTGTTTCACGATAAAATAGAGATTTTTTTGCTAGAAACAGTTTGTTGTTTCAAAAAAAAAAAATTAATTAATTAATAACGTGTTCAAGATTAGAATGTGTAGGATATTTTTTTATAATACAACTTTTTTTTTATTGATACTTTAAAGCATAAGTGATTGAAAGTTCTTTGTATTGGAAAAAAATTTTATTCACGGTATATGAAAATCACTAACCTAAAATATACATTATTTGTAAAGACTACAGAAATTGTGTTAACATTTGTGTAAGTGTATAGTGTAGTACATTTTTAATGTTATAACCTTAAGCTTATAATAAAATATGTAAATATAATCAAAACAATATAATATACGTGAGTAGACAAGTATTCACATATAGTTAGATGTAGGTTGAACTTTACCAGTAATAATCATATTTAATGTTTTCATGGTTCTTTTTTCTCTCTCACTCCATGTATGTATCTCCGTAGGTAAACCATTAAGGTACTAGCTCCTTTCCAAGCTCATTCCTAAAATGGTGGTAGGGAGACAGGCTCTATCTACAGTCAAACTGTGGGTGGAAGAAAGGCGGTGGTGGGGAAAGAGGCTGACCAGGCAGCCAGCGCTGATAGAAGGTAAGGTTTGGGCTATAGCCAATCAGGTCATAAGGAGAGGCGCTGGATAGGGTGGGTCGCTGATGGTATTTGGCAATAAAAAATTGAACAGTCGGGTATCTTCCATCAAGAATTATTAGGTGTTTATAAAAATTCTTTTGTTAATTTTCTTGACTGACCCTTTAGCATGCAGTTAAATCAGTTAAAAATCCAAAAACGGAACCACTGACGATTTAGGGAAATCCGTTAGTATACTAACATTTTAAAAACGCATATGATTTGTCATCTTAAGGTGATTGGGATAGCAACGCAGAAAATAATGAGCGACTATATAGTTTTCAGTGAGAAGCGCAAGAGGTGGCTAGTAGATTGCTGGCTGCAGGTAAAGATGCCGAGACGATACTTATTGGATAAGATTGGAATAATATTGGAACTCTACTAAAGGAACAAAAATGTGTTTATGCGTAGACTCGTTAATGATATAATGTCACCGTCATCGATAGACTCCTGTAAGATTATTCTCATGTAATTTAAATCAAAGTTTAAAAAATGTGGTCTCTGTGTTAAGATTTCTCAAGTAATTTCGTCATTTACACAGCCGAGAAATAGTTTAATGCGTTGGCAACAAGATGCGAGGGGCAGTGCAATATGTCTTCAATTAATACGTGACTGTATATGTGCGAGAAAAGACTGACTTAAAAAAATTAGCTAACTTTTTATCTCGTGAGGCTAAATTTGCAGTAGCAGGTGGGATTTTCAACGCAAATTTTTTGACTATTAATTTAAAGACAGTGTCTTAAGTCTGACTGACGTCTACTGCTAGAACGTTGCTTGTACATAACACGATGAGAAATGTTGGTAAAAATTGTGAACAGAAGGGGTGCAAAAATTAGTTTATTATATGCCATTGCAACAACCATACTCTAACTACATGCAGCTCTTTTGTGCGTGAGTCGTTAGAGAGGCGTTGATCTTACGCGAAACGTTTTCGTTTGTTCTGTAAGTGTCTCGAGCTTGGAAATTTTCAAGAGACCTGCAAAGCATCATGTACTATAGCATAATATAAAGCATCAACGAAGTGAGCCAACGATACTGTGGAGAGATGCACGAGAGTCTGTCAATGTAAGCGCTCACTCGACGCTTACGCATGATAGTAGCACCTGACTAAATGATAGCGTCACATTACTGAAAACAGTGTCAGTGTTTGTCTCTGACATAGACTGCTATATCCATACACACGCTCTGCAGGATAATGCTTTAACTATAACTTTAATTACTACAAACTTAGCTACGAGATTAGAAATGAGCAAACAACCTGTCTCGATAAGCATTGCAGAGATTTGCTCAAAAGTAGAAACGGGCACATTCTGTGGTAAATTTAATCTTAAGCTATCTGGTACTGAAAACAAACACTTCATTAAAAGCTTAGTTGAATAGGCAGTCCTCAGTAGTTCAAGTCTCAAACATTATCTCGAGAATCAGTTTGACACATAGTAAAACATCACAGTATCTTTGTTTAACCGTATATCAATATGAGGGCCAAGATTTTTATTGGGCAAGACAATTGAAGGTTGCTCATTTTGAGAGAATTCGAGGGAAGTAGAAGGTACTGACGTAGCAATAATTGGCTTAGATTAGCTGTACCGTGCATCTTGTCATGAGTAGCATGAACACAAGAAGGGCATTTACTATACGCATGCATCGTATATGAAATCTAGTTGACGTGGAAGGTAACTGTCATTGCTGCAAAATTAGCACCCTTGACAAAATCATGCACCATTATGTTTAAATCTAAAGCCTTGGGGCTTGCAAAGTAGTTCATCCTGATTTGCAACATAAACATGCCTTGAAAATTATTAAAGACACTTGTAAGTCCCCCGTTGCATTTTAGGAAACTGGTCTTCTATGGAAGAGCCACAAACTTCTAGAGGTATCTATTAAACGGACAGCATTAAAACGATTAATGACACTTAGAAAAAAATAAGATAAAGATGTAAATTATGCAATCTTGTACTACAGCGAGATTAACTGACTTATTAGGAACGGCTATGCCATAAAAATTAGAATGTGGTGATTGCTAGACTTTAGCATACGCAAGGTTAATACACCAGGAAAACTTAGGTTAGTCATCGATGCAGCAGCCAAGTCATCAAGATTCAGTCTAAATGACTAACTCAATTTGAGTTCAGACTCATTGCAGTTTCTCCCATGAATTTTGATTTGCTCCCCTTAGTTTGCAGTGACCTATAAGGGCAATATAAAGGACATTAATATGCGTGTTTGCATCTATGAAGAAAACCGTGGAGCGTAACAACTTATGTGGCAAGGCACTAGTCAAAAGAAGCATTCATCCACGTACGAAATGACTTGTCTCGTTTTCGGTGCTAAGTTCTTCTATGTAGTGTGCTCTTTGTTAAATATTGGCCTCATTTGCCGCGATCAAACCAGACGCAGCAAGAGCCATTGTGCACAATTTGTATGCAGATGACTTCTTAGCTTGTCAGAGACAAAAAATTAATCAAGGAAGTTGTAGAAATCAATTCACGGGCTCATTTAACACTGTATAGTTGGGCCAGCAACGATGCGTGTGCCGTTAAGGAGGTTATCGCCAACAAGCTGAGCATGATCGAGAGCTTATCTCTCTACGACAGAGAGCGAGAACAAGCGTTAGAGTTATATCGGGACGTGGAGGCAGTCACCCTTGGGCTTAACGTGGGACTGAAATGTGTAGCTTAAGAAGTATCTAATAAAACTCTCACGCCACTAAAAGCATGAATTTTTAAACTTATGATGTCCGTGTTCGATCCTCTAGGACTATTTTGTCCTTTCAAGCTCGAAACAAAGCTCATCATGCAGGACGTGTGGAGAAGCAGTGTTAAACGGAAATAGCTTTTGCGTAACAAGAAGCGTATTAAATATATTGTTGGCGTGGCTGAAAAACTGCGTAAGATAAACGGCATTTGGGTAGCACGATGTCTAATCCTCGCTCGTTCCGGAATGCTGCAACGCTCGTCTTAAAGAGTACGTGGCTGCATTGTACGTACGTTTTGACATCGCTAAGGCTGCGGCTACATCTGGCAAAAATGGCCATCAGTACGTTATAACACCAGAGATAAAAACTATTTGTTACGCCATTGCGTTTTTCTGCTGTAGGAAGGTTGCATTGTGCACATGAAACATAACAGCAGAAGTGAACTAAGTAACGATAAATCATTTTTCTTTGATTTATTTAAGAACTTTTAGATGACTGAGGATGTTTATAGCTATGATAGTGATGTTTTTATCGTAATGTATCAAAGTTAAGAGTTAATAATTTATATTAAATGCATAACATAGAACATTTGCCGCTAGAAATCTATGCCCTTATTGGATTATGTTATCACGTGGCCTTTATGTTTCACTCCATGTGCACGATGCACCCTTTCTACAGTAAAAAAACGCAATGGCGTAACTAACAAAGCGGGTGGTAGGGAAACTTTTGTCTCAGATGCTACGACCTTTTACCAGCTATTTCCGCTGCATGTAACCCGAACCTAATTCTCCAGTACACGTGTCCCTTGTGATGAGAAAATCTAGGGTTGCTCCAACAAATCCTTTATCCATGCCACGCTTCAAACTGCAAGCTAATTTACTGGCAGCACGTTTCCTAAAATTAGTCAAACAGAAGCTAGAACTCAAATGCGAAAAGTGATACCTGTGGTCAGACTTGCAAGGATTTCTGAGATAGACGAAGACAGGACCTCACTCAAAACAAACGTTTGTGGCTCACAGGATTGGTGAGATATATAATCTCACAGCTTTAGCAAAATGGTTTTGAGTACCCTCACATATGAATCTGGTGAACTGCGTGACAAATGGAAATGCGGTCATGAAGCGGTCAGATCGACGTGGTTTCATAAAACAGATTTCCTAAAACTTAAGGATACGGATAAGCTGGTACAAAAATCTTCATCAAAAGAGTTAAAGAGTAGCATCAAATTTCAAAATAATCGGGTTTGTCAAGTATGTGTAAAGATAAAAAATATGCCTCTAGTCATGTGGTTTTTCGGTTAAGATGGAAATTTTGCATGTTCGCATCCCATCGACCCTGATAACGAGTTTCCACTGTTTTAAGGTCTTGATGGAAGCGTTCTTCCTGTTCCTCGCTGAAATGTCCCAGCTTATTAGGGAATTCATCTATATGGTAGTCTAAAAGCTTTTAGTTCATCAATCAGCCCAGTTTTTTATAATTTCTTATTAAATTAGCAACAATAACTTTATAGGCTGTACTTTTTCTATTTCCAAGGAAATTTTGTACTACTGAATGAAAACTTAGCCATGCTGCTTTTTCTAATGCATTCATATGACTGGTGAAGAGACTATCCTTGATCATTTTTCTATTTTGAGGTCTATCGAACACTCCCTCTTTTATTTTAGCCTCTGAAAGCTTAGGGAGTTTCTGTTGCAAATACTGGAAGCACTGGCAATTTTTATCTAGAGCTCTGATAAACTGCTTCATCAGACCAAGTTTAATATGAAGTGGAGGAATAAGGATTTTTGATGGATCCACAAGGGAATTATTGATAATATTACATGAGTCAGGCGATAATGTCATTCTTACTGGCCATTTATTTACCTTATAATGTCTCTGTTGATCTCTACTATCACCTAAACATAAATAACAATAGTACTTAGTGAATCCTGACTGCTGCCCAAGTAACATTGAAATGGAAATTCAAAGTGATCAGTGATCCGTTGGGGGAGAAATGTAAGAAAATAAATAAATACAAGTAAAGTGTATTTGAATTTTCTGCGTTGATTTATTGATGCGCAACGTTTCGCTGACAATATGCGTCAGCCTCATCAGGCTACAAAATTGAAATTAAAAACACACAATGAGTGATCTGGAAGGCTCAAACACAAAAATACAATAAATTTTTTTGTAAATTGTTACCGCAGGTACGCGAGAATTCGTAAGTTTGGTTGACTTACTCCTCACCTGTCGTGCTGTCGACTGACAATAAATTACAACCACAAGCCAGCGCTTATATAGGCGGAGCCACAAAGGTAGACGGTAAAGGGCGATGAACTCGATCGGGACATTTAAACTTTCGTAGTAAAGGAAGGTATGCTCTATTAAAGGAAAGCACATCCTCCTTTCTATTGATGTTGTGTTTGTCAAGTTTTATATAAAGCATTTCAGAAATAATTCTTTTTTTATAATTGGATTCTTTGTCAAGGATTTTAAAGTTATCCCAATCGAATTCATGGTCAAAATTGATTTGGTGTGCACAAACAACGGAATCGGAGTTTTTACTTTTCATATGTTTACTGATGCGGACCTCCGCCGCTCGCTTTGTTTCACCCACATATGACGCAGGACAATTTTTACAATAAAACTTATATACTACATTTGTCTGTTTATGTTTATTCGTTGTATCTTTTCCTAAGCGGACGATATGCTGCAGTTTATTGTTTATAAGAGGGTAAGTGTGAATATTGTAGGGTTTTAACATGGTTGAAATTTTTTCAAAATTATTGTCAATATATGGTATGCCAATTTTGCAGAAAGGGTAGGTGTTTGTAGTGCTTCTGTTATGATTACTATATTTGTGTCTTTTTAATCTGACCTTTATGTTTTTATCAATTAAGTTAAAAGGGTAATTGTTTTTTATCAACAGGTTTTTCACCCTAGCAATATTCACACCGTGAAAACGTGTACTGGCAAGTAAGATCGCCCTATCAACCAAATTAAATACAATATTTCTCTTATAGCTAACTGGATGACCAGAAAAATAATTTAAGATTTGTCCGGAAGAAGTAGGTTTTTCAAACCAGTCAAAATTAAAATAATTAGAATTTCTTATTATCGTCAAGTCTAAAAAGTTAAGTTTCTTGTCAATCTCCATTTCATATGTAAATTGTAGTTTGGGATGATATGAATTAAAAATATTTAAGATTTGGTCAATAATTTATTGTCAGTCGACAGCACGACAGGTGACGAGTAAGTCAACCAAACTTACGAATTCTCGCGTACCTGCGGTAACAATTTACAAAAAAATTTATTGAATTTTTGTGTTTGAGCCTTCCAGATCACTCATTGTGTGTTTTTAATTTTAATTTTGTAGCCTGATGAGGCTGACGCATATTGTCAGCGAAACGTTGCGCATCAATAAATTAACGCAGAAAATTTAAATACACTTTACTTGTATTTATTTATTTTCTTACATTTCGCCCCCAACGGATCACTGATCACTTTGAATTTCCAAATTCACCGGAGGGCACTGATATATACTAGCAAACCATTAACATTGAAATGATTCTTAGATCTCCTCATACTTGCCATCAATGATCCTTGTAACTTATTTTTTTAGAAGGACTTGCATATTGTTATACTTTTCTTGCAAAACAGTTGAATGAGCGATAGGGACAGGAGCGTAAATGTTAGTATTATGAAGTATTACTGCCTTGAGACTTCTTTTGAAAGAATCTATAAAAAGTCTCTAGTTTTCAGCTCTATTAAAATAAGGTTTTAATTCATTGATGAGTTCTTCTACCTTATTACAAAATACGATATCATCTTCTGTTAAAAAAAATTTGCGAAAAGAAAAATCTCGATTTCGATATGTAGAAACTTTGGTACCAGACGCTAAAAGTTTGTTCTCCTTAAAGTAAGAAGCAAAATACTCTGCACCATCTTTTGGCAGACCTAAATCACGAATAAGGTCATTCAGTTTTAGTTGTGTAACTAATGTTGGGACTGTATTTTTCTTTGAAGGAGAGTATTCACTGTCGCTTTCACTGTAATCTTTTGTGATGCTACTTTTTTCATCACTAAAATCTTCCATTTCCATCATTGTAATATCAATCGATGTCTCCTCCACTTTTTGCTTATTTCTGTCACGTAATACAGGAAGAGTCAAGGAGTTAACGGTTGTATAAATTATTTTTGTCTTAGTCTTTGAAGTAAAACCTGTTATTTGATTTCAACAGAAATAACAATCTTCTTTGTGAGAAGGTTCATTCCATTCTGCAGGAATGATAAACTTTATAAAGTCTGTATTTTTGTCTTTTTTCACCTGTTTAAAATTATTCTGCAAGCATTACATATAATGGTTGGGACCCACTTAATACGTTGAACCATAGGCAAACTGAATACTTCCTCATATAATTTCTTTGTGTCCTCATCAATCTCTTTCCACATAGAAACAATTTCAAATTTACTGCATATTTAACAAAAACAATTCCAATTGCTTTAACACAAATGAGTATTGGATGGTCTGTTTTGCTTCTTTCTTGTAGCATTATACTCTGCAATAGCCAAGTCACCCACTATTGCAAAGCTGCGGTAGCATGATGATGACGCCTGTGGGCCCGCTTTCTCACCCTGATCAGCCACTGACACTGGGTTACCGAATCCCTGCATCGTAATCTTACTTCGTGTGTTTGCCATGACAGCTCAGGCGCCGTTATCCAAGGTCTCTGCTGGATCACGGAATAACTCCGTTGCCCACCGTCAACCACGTGGAGGTGCCCTGGATAGCAAACACATGAAGAAGGATTGCATCTACATGTTGCGTAGATCTATGTATGAATAGCAAACAAGGTCATTCTGGATTTTGAGGCCCTTAATGCGTTGCTTTTGTTTGCTTGGGGAGCTGGCATACTTCAGCAGAACTTTCAAGCTATTTTTAAGGTTATGTCTAGATCTAAGGCCGATGGAGATATATAAACCTCAAATTCGGATTCAGCGACCCCAAAAATATATAGTATGCCTAGTAAAACTCTGAATTCAGAGATTTTTTTTTAAATGTCTTCCTTGCTTTAGAAACACCAATCTTTGTTGTTAATCTGGTTTGAGTTATTGGTGTTAATAGGTTGTGAATTTTTAGTATTCATGGGTTAAAGAAGTGATTGGGTTATGAGTATACATGCTTACCTGGGTTGAAATGTTTAAATATTACATATTTTACGTTTTCGGGGGTTTTAAGGCTTATTTTTTGAGGTTATGGCCAATCTTAGACCCGATAGAGCTATACAAACCTTATATTCAGATTCAGTGACCCCGAAAACATATAGTAAGCCTTGTACGACCCCCAGGTCTGAAACCTTTTTTTTGTGGGGCTGTGTTCTTAAAGTACGACGTAGCATATTCTAAGATTTTTGATATACGACGCGGCATGCATCAAAAATGTAGTTGAACCTAAGGTTCTATGTAGGGTATTTATAAGCTAATATATTACAGGTTGTGTGGCCCGTGTAATAGTCGTACGTTTATGTATGTAGTATCTTAATGCATTTTTTTTGCCTTCGTTTGTGTACAAAAATGTAATAGTATTTTTATTAATCAAAAAAAGCCTCGAAAGCACGAAGATAAAATACGAGGATAATATTATTTATACTGCCTTCCCATTCCACCTTTAAAACTAAATAGTGTACAATATTGCTTCTAATTCATGTAATCCAGCGAATGTATATTGTATAAGTAAAGTTAAAAATAAATGATCTTGGAAAAATAAATACTTTATAATATCTTTCATAATAGACTTGAATTTATTATTATTATTACTCCATGTATAACGTAATGCATCTTTCCTCAGCAACGGTTATCCATAAAAAATACACGTATCATCATCAAGTATATATCAATCACAAAACTCGAGAGCTTCTAAGCATGCTTAATGCCTTAGCATCACAGCATCGCGTGCGTAATTTCAAATTTATTCGTATTCTAACATGCGCCCTTAAAATTGAAATTTTATCATGTTACAAATTTCAAATAAATACGTTTTGACTTCAAATCAATCTTAAACCCTTTTTAAACTTAATAAATTTTTTTCCCTAATGCCTTAGTGAAAATGTCTGCTTTATTATCTTCTGAGGTTACTTTAATTATATTCAATATACCACTTGAATAATTCTCGTTTACAAGTGAAAATATGTTTCGATATATTCCAAGTTTTACGTACAGTTACAAAATTTAGCAATACAAATTGCACCAGAGTTATCTTAAAAATTATTTATTAGTTTATTGAAGGATAATTAAGAAATCCATCAATAATTCTCTAATCCATAAGATTTTGCTTACGTTTTCAGAGAACCCCATATAGTTTGCTGATAAAGATTTTGTTACACATTCTTGTTTCATAGATTTCGAATACATTAAATTATTAAACAGCTTTATAACGTAACAAGTAGTTGATTCCCTGTCAACTGCATCACCTGCCTAGTTTGTGTCCACAGAACAAGTCAAGAAATCTACTCTTAAACATTCTTTCATACGTTAATCTCATATCGTTTGTTAAATATTAATATTTTCAGATTCTTTTTGCATATTTCTAATGAGTTTGATTTGAATAGTTTTAAGATCTGCTTTAATAGTTTATGCTATAACTGATATCTAGTCTTGTCCTTGAGCTTATAAATAAAAGTGCTCTTATCAAATTTCTGTAGTTTTTAAATTCAGATGCTAAATGTACAGGCTCAGATTTTAAGTTTTGTTCCATTCGAGATCATATAATTTTGCGTTTACTACACCATACTTTTCTGCTTGAAATTCAATATATTTTTCCTGATCTAATATCATGATACTACTTTTACAATCGTTATTAATATTTATAATAAGATATGCATTAATATCACCTATGTGTTTCATATCAAATTTATTTGTTGGTACCCTTTTAATTTTGTTAATTTATTTTGACTTTTACGACATATTAATAAATTATCCACAAAGATAATTAGGAAAATAGAATTGTATGCATAATGTACATAAGACAAATAATAATCATCCTCGCTTCTTTCAAAATTTGAGCTTTTTTAATATTCATCCAGACACTCATACTACGATTTAGGGTTCTCTCTCTCAAACCATATAATGCCTTTTTTAACCTGCATACTCTGCCTGTTTCATCATTATAACCTTGTGGTTGTTTAATGTACACTACAGATCTTACATTTTTATTAAAAAAAGCTGATTCCACATCCATTTAATTAACAATAAGATGATTTTCTAAGCAATAGGCCAATGAAATTTCGAAAGTTTGAGTTTTTTCTACAGGTGAATATATGTCATCAATTTTTTCTTTTTATTCAAAACCTCTTACCACTAATCTAGCTTTATATACACTGTCTGATTTCTCGGTATAAACCCATTTTAAATCGATAACTTTCTTGTTTTATGGTCTACCTACTAATTCAGAAGTTTCATTTTTGATGATGCAATTTATTTCCTTGTCCATAGCTTCCTTCCAATTTATACACTCTTCATCGCTTATTGATTTATTACAATTTTGTGGAGTGTTCGAACTAACATAAATTACGTAAATACATATTGCATAATTTTCTAGTTGTACCTTTCTAGCTCTTTACGCATTCTACTAGACATTCTTATTATACTATTATTTTAATTTGTAGTTTCATGACTTTTTACAGTTTTAATATTTTCATCAAAAACCGAACCATTACCGCTACTATCATTATTGTCATTTTCCTTACTGTAAAATTTTTCATGTTATTTACCATCCGAACCTACTTATTTAACATCCTCTACAATATCAACATATCTAGCAATTATAATTTTATTATTAATGAAATCTCTATGTTCTACTAATATTTCTACTTCTGCCTTTTTATCCCATTTATTATTTCATTCAAACTCTGGCACTCTTACGAATATTTTACTTTCATACAGTTTTATATTATTCAAGTTTGGCTGAACTCCCATCATAATTTTATATGGAGTTTTCCTTTCAAAAGTATTTGCTACTGTTCTGCTTTTTTAAGTAAACTGCTGTTTTTACTACTTCTGGCCAAAATTGTATATCTGATTTTGCTTCAATAATAAACTGTTACAGCCAATAATAATAAAAAAATTGTTTATCTTCATCCTAACCATCTCTATGAGGCCTATTAAGATCCATATGTAAGATTTCTAAGATATAATTTGCTGCACGTCTATCGTTATGAAATTTTATATTATGCATTTTATTTTAAATACAAGTGCCACATTTTAAGAAACCGTTTTTTTAATTAGTAGGCAGACGTTTAACTAACTTTTCTTCACACAAAATATTTAAATAATCAAAATCAACATGGCCTAGCATTCTATGATATTTTTTTTTAACTCATATTACATGTTACATCGTATGTTAGCTCCTTATCTACTATGCTGCGAATCTTTTATACATTACTTAAAATAATATATGCTGTTGTGAAAAACTCATTTTTCTTATCAAATATTTTTGCAGTATCATTTTTCATAATAATTTTAGTATAATTTGTTATTTTACCAACACTCATTAAATTCTTATAAATTTTTTAACATAGTAAACGTTTTCCATATGGACTTCTTTAACCTTATCTTAGTTAAAATAATAAATTTATATTTCCCATTCTTGTAGCTTTAAAGTTTTTCCATCGCCTACTTTAATATTGATTGAATTTTGTAGCTTTATACATTCGAAAAAAAAATTTTAGTTATTAATCATATGATCAGTACAACCACTATTTAAAATCTATTGCATTTTTTCACAACAATTCTTTGCTTCGCAATTTGCAAGATTTCAATTCTTCTTAATACTGACATTGTTGTCTTAAATCGTACAAAATAAGTTTTTGTTAAAATTTAGATTTTCGCTATCGCTTCTACTATAACTGTCACTGTTATCTTGATAATGTTGTTATTGCCAATGTCGATTATGCCACTGTTGATATCTACCACGATCACGCTGTATTCTGCCATGGCCACTGTTATTGATGTGTAAGTTTTACTGCTGTTGGTTGCCAAACTAACCTTGTCTACCTTCTTACTGTTAGTTACTTCTTTCTCTATTTAAATTTAAAAATCAATCCACAATTTTCTTGATATGTTTTGTCGTTGATTATGGTTGTTTTAATAACATTGATTTTGAGTACATCCTGACTTACTACAGTTATAACAGTTCTTATTTTTTTGCCTTTTCCACTTTGAACATACTCAAATTTTCACTATTATACTTATTTTCATAGGTTTGATCTTTTATCTCGAATAATATAATTTTGTTTTGTAACATATTTAACTGTTTGCTCCTCTTCTTTCAAAACGTCTATTTAATCCCCAATATGTTCTGATGCGGGAAGTAATGCTCTAACAAATAATTACCCTTTTTCTTTTTACTAACCATTTTTCCAGTATATTTTAATTTTATTATTATCTTTTTAAATTCACTAAAAAAATTGCCTGATTTTTTAAAATCACTCAACTTAATTTCATTTAATTTATTTCTCAATTATATCTGCAAAGCTGTTGATTCTCTTAAGTATAACTTATCTCATTTTTTAATGATCTTATACGAGTTTGTTTTCTCATGTATGAATTCAAAAATTCTTACAGTTAATGTACTACGTATGTAATTCATCGCTTTTAAATCTTTTTCTTTCCAAGCTGATTCTATTTGATTTTCTTTTTTGCTTCTTAATTAATAACATCTTCACAATTTCTCACTCTTAAATACATCGATATTTTATTTTTTTCACAAACTATAGTTACTACCATCAAAAATTGGTAACATAAATTTAATATCATCCACCATCTTGTCTTTTTATTTTTCGCTTTCAACTACTTTTAATAATTATAGCACGTTTTTCAATGTTTCAAGAAAACTCTTTCTCACGTAGTCTTTGTCTTTCTTTTTGAACTTAAAATTTGCACTGTTCATCTCTTTTAAGATCTCTCTGATTACGCTTATCAATCCTTTTGCATCTCAATGAATTTTTTTCTGAAATACATGTGGAACATATAACTGCACACATTTAATAATAATCTTCTTGATACTTCACATATTTTATCTATTTTTGATTTTATACTTTCACTTATAAGTGATTGTCACGTGCTTTCAAAGAGACATGTGAAAAATCAAAGAAAAAATGAAATAGGCAACTCAAACCATGAACTGCTACCATGTCAAAAATAAATGAGCCTGGGGGATTAGATATTTTACAACATGTTCTATAATAGACTTGAATCTATTAATATTATTACTCCATGTATTACATGAGGCATGTTTCCTCAGCAACAGTTACCTGTACAAAACACACGAATCATCATCGAATATATATCTATCACAGAACTCGAGAGCTTCTACGCATGCTTAATGCCTCAGCATCCCCGTGTTGCGTTTGTAATTTCAAATTTACTCATATTCTAACAAGTTTAGTGTATAAGTATGTATTATAGAAAATTTTCTTCTTTTTTTTATATACCTTCATTCTCTGCAAACGTTAAGCGTGAGGATGCAATAAAATATTTTGTAAACTCTGGTGTGACACATTTTACTGAACTAATTATGGTTTGGTTAGGCAAAAAGTCAATTTTTTAATCATTTTTTTGTATCTGAGAAGGCTAAGTTTTAAAAATAAAAACCTACATAAAGAGGCATTGTATACTTATGACTTTATTTTTTTTGGCTTCTTATGAAATTATAACCTGTAGCACGTATGTGTTAAGTGTAGTAAATGCTGCAACTCGTTATCAACGTTAATACAGTGCTCGCTTTACCGTACCTCGAAATTTTAGATGTACACTAAAATGTACACTGACAACTTCAGTGTACGCTTCAACGTAATATGAACATTTTGGTGTATGCTGGAGCGATCACTAAAAACCTTAGCGTATGTGTTGTAACATCGAGAGTATCGATGTACGCACGCAAGATAACCTTTACATACACCTTAATTTCATGATGTCTGCATGCACTTAAAATATTGATGTCATACGTCGTACTTTTTGGTAACGACACTTATTAATGAACAGGACGCTGTTTCAAAAATTGACTTTAATTTGAACAATGTTTCTTCATTTTATGTGGTTATTAAGGCACATCTAGAAGATAATGACGTAGTGCGTGTGGCTACGAGGATCTAGTTGCAACTTTTTCAGTTATGATTTAAGACGATATAATTTACGTAAGAGGTCTTAAAAATCAAATGGTTGCGCCGTTTGATATTTAATAGGTATATTGTGCTTAATATAATTCATACGCTTTACCTAATATTTGCATACTATAGTTTATAAGTACATTTATGATATGAAGCAATGCCAATCTTTTAAACATTAAGTATAGATGATATCGAATACGCAAACCACCACTTTTATTCAGCCCACTGTGCTGTTAAAAATGTTACAGATTTAATTAAATTAATTCTTAAAGAGCAGCAACGATAAGACAATATTTGTAAACGCAATAAATTAGTTCTTCACGTATCTATGTTGACTTTTTGACCTCGTGCCTCCTTATAATTGCACTAATTTAAATTACTCTGTTGCATTAACTGGCTTCATTCGTTGGTGAGATACTGCATTGAAGACGAGTGAGCCAAGCAACGTTGAGAAACGCTTTTACTAATCAAATTGTCTACATGTTTTCTTTGAAAACTTATATCACTCAAAACGGTTGCTTTTAAGAAGAGAAAAAATTATTCTGGTACATTACATGCCTGAGTAAGATGCGGAGAATCATCAGTCTCTACTTATACATGCATATTGATAGGAAATCAAAGCTACACTTATTGGCAAGTTACTGATTCAAAAATGAGTAAGAAAGCTTTGATCAGTTTAAAGGGAGACGTGATCTCCTTTGGTAATAGAATAGTATAGATGTTTTCTCTGGTAACTTGCATTACTTGATGCATCTGCTTTACAAAAAAAAAAAAATATTGCGCTGGTTCAATGATTTAAATAATTTGCATTACCAATTATATTCAGCTCAATGTGCTGTGAAAAATGCTACAGCTTTAGAAACATGTATTTTAAAAGAAAAGCAACGACAAAACGATAATCCTTACTCTATGCACACCTAATACATGATACGTATGTAATAAATTAGTTTTTATAAATCTATGTTAATTTTCTGACTTCACACCTCCTTATCATTAAACTAATTAAAATAACTTTACTGTATTAATTGGCTCTATTCGGTAGTGAGGTACTGCGTTGAGGACGAGTAAGTCAAGCAACGTTAGAATGTGATTACGGTAATGAAAAAGGATACATGTTCTTACTAGAAACTCACATCACTCAATGTGCCTACTCTCAAGAAGAAAAAGTATTGCTCGAGTACACGAAACGCTTAGGAAAGAAGCTATAAATTGTCAATTTCACGTAATGCATGCATCTAGATAAGAAATTGTAGATACATTCGTTGGCAATATACTGTGTCAAAAATGAGTCAGAAAGCGTTAAGCAATTAAAAGAGATCCGTAATCGGCTTTGGTAATAGAATAGTATACATGTTTTCTCCGACATCTTGCATCACCCGATATACCTTTTTTTTTTTATATTAGAGTGCTCTACGTCCGGCTCCTTTAATAAGGGCACTACTATGGGCACTTAGCACTTGGGAGAAGGAAGGGAAGAGGGATGGGAGGCTTCCCATTACTGGGAGGTGGGTAGAGGGAAATTAGGCAATTATTGCTGCGAGGAGGTCACCAAAACCCTCCTCGAGGAGCATTGCGTGGTGAAAAAGCACATGTGAAAAATCACAGAGGTACTTGCCCGAAAAAGTCGCACTGGCCGGGAATTGATCTACGGTCTCCCGCGTGCCAATCCACGACCTAGCCGACTGAGCCACCACACGCTTCCCCCGATATACCTATACTCGGGAATAGGAAGCATTGCGCTGATTTTTTAACCCTAAATAAGAAACAAAAAGCCCTCGGTCAGGGCTCATGCATCTGTGTAGGTGAGAAGTAATAGCTTTATTACTCGGCAAGGTACTGCGTTCAGCAAGCCTACGTTGGTCAGTTAAATGGAAGAAGGACTTGTGGTCCACTGTTTGTAATGAAAGAGTATACAATTTTTCCCAACAACTCGATATGTCTGTTCTTAAAAAAAAATTTCCGCTGAGACGCCTCAATGTTGACGAGTGGTAAAAAGAATATCCGCGAATAAGAAATACTCGTTCATGGTCCAATATTTTTTACTCGTAATACGCTAAGCTTGTTAGTAGCTTACACCTGTTGAACCATCCCAACGCCAGAGGTTGATTTGCAGCTGGAAACAAACACAGTCATTGGTACTATTTAAGTTATTTTAGTATTATTAAATCATGGAATGTTTTGGCTGACAAGACATATTAAAGTCACAAGTAAGTTGATAGAATTAGTATTAAAAATACATTCATCTTAATGAATCCAAAAAAAATGCTTATGATACATATGTTTTTGAACGAATAATTAGTAAAAAAAATAAAAATAAAAATAAAAATGTTGATAAAAAAAAAAAAAAATACCAAGATGTGAAATCAACCAAAAATTGTGCTATAGCTAGAAAAGTGGCATAAGCCTTAACCATTTTAGCTATCACAAGGACACAGGGTATACCATTTGAAGTCTTAAAAGCGTGTACGTATTGTTATAAGTATTTAATTTCACGACTTAATTTTCAGGAAAAATGTGGCTAGTCTAGCATTGATTTTCATACGATTTAAAAAATTTTGGAACAAAAAAATTTATTTCTTCTGTAATCATCTAATGAAACTTTGTATTTATCTTCTATGCCCTCTTTATTTTTAAAACGTTTAATGATCAGATTAAAGAAAACCAGTCGAATAGCACAGTATACTTAAACTAATATAGTTAAAGTAAAAGTCGCAAGAAATTCTCATTGCAGTCGTCACTGCTTGCTTTCATTATGAGCTCAACTATACAGTTACAGTTGACATTCTTATTCCTTTCGTTGGGAGCGCACAATTGGTATACTCCTTACACACGTCTACAAAATGGGCTTCTATGTGCACTTTTTCACGCGAATCCACTCTTCTTCTTGTTAGTACCGTTATATATCCCTACCATACTTTTTAAGCAAAAAAATGCGCACCTTATTTGGCCGCTTGACCACGACGAAGTGCTTGAATCAGTGAAAAAACGTGGACACTCTCCGTAGCATTGCAGTCAGCAGTATTCCTCCAAATCTCTGCTTGCATACTCAAGAAAGTTTTAATAATTACATGTAACAAAATAAATAGTTTAATCCTCACTACCAATATTTGCTGATCTTATCATTAATTTAATCATCGTGCAAAAGTGAAAAATAGTTATATTACTTGTCTATTACAAGTTTTAAATTCAAAATTAATTAAATCAACGTACAAATATAGATAGCAGTAGCGTTACTTATTCTTGTCGCTTAGTTGCCTAAAATTAATTTCATTGTAATACAAAAAAAAGTTGTGCTTTTCAATGCTGGCACTAATTTGCCTAAGAATTGATCTAAACTTTGTACAAAACTAGAAAAAAGTTAAAGTACATATAGCTCTCACTGATTAGCCTAACACATAATAATACGTGTTATCGAATACATAAGACTTAGGCATTTTAATTAAATAAAACAATCTGATTGTATTTCTTAAAGTTTTTATCAGAAGAAACTATAGTCACTTATGGAATAGCAACTTATTTAACGTTCCTTAACTTACTAGATTATGTTAATGCTTCTTGCAATTTGTTGCAATATTGAAAATATTTTGCGCAATTTAAAGAGATAGATTAAAGATCAGATCGTCCTAATATGCCAATACATACAAAAAAAACATTAGATTCATGCAAACATCTAGTAAGTTTTTTGTTAAGTGCTTTTAATATTTTATTACTAATTTCACCAAACATTTTATTTTTATTCCAGTCAATACAAGACCAGAATATCAATGTATGGTCTATCTACTGCTGTCATTTGCTAAGTAAAATGGTCATGCAAATATTCCTCGTGTGCCCATTACAAACATAAAAATTCAAAACAATGTTTTTAATTAACAGAAAAAAGTTGTTAAAACTTAAAAATTAATAATAATATTCGATTATTGAAGGTCTTGTATAGGTTTTGTAAAATAGTTAATTTCGTAATTTAAGTATTGTTTCCAATTTTTTCATCAGATAGTCATTGCATCAGTGTCAAGAAAAGCACCAGTCAACCTAAATTTGACAACAAAATCATAAACTATATGTAGGGTCTTGATGGTACAGAAATAAAGTAATAGAAGCTATAATATACCAAAAAGTATTGGAGCCGTTACTTTTGATCAGTGCGTGTATGTGGTCAATAAAAAGGGCTTTTTAAAAACATCAAGTATCTAACATGAAAATATTATAAAATTTGAAACAAGTTTGACAGATATAAGGATCTTTTACGAAACAAGTAGATTTCTCATAAATTAGTTATGTAAGATTTATCTTGGTTGCTTATGTCATCCCCCTTCCTCTTACTACACTGCAAAGAGAGAGAGAGAGAGCTGTGGCTGGCTTAACCACTGCTACTGCCTAAAAAGGAAGACACTATCGACGACCACAAACGTGTGATCCAAGTGAGGCTGCGTTCTGGCTGAAAGACTAACGAATCGAACTTCCACGTCACTGTACTTCCTACACAAATATGTGTACTCGCAGATCTGCCGATTTTCATCTCCAATATAGTACAAAGTAGTTCAAACATTGGACCTTCGAGCTGGATTGCGTGACCAGGACAGACAACCACCAGAATCTTATCGGGCCCAGGACAGCTAGGCCCATGACGTTATTTGAAGAAATAATGAAAGTAGGAAAATGTAAGATGTGAGCATGCGATAAGACATTCTCTACGGCTAAGAAGATATCAAGACATTGAGGCCTCTGTTGCAAGTGATGCAATCATGCAGAGCCGTGCCACGTGGCAGAGCGATGTGAGGTCATAAAAGTCTTAAGGCGATGTTACAGGTAAAAGACGCTCAGACACATTAACAATGACTGCCGTGTCCACGTCGTGAACCTCGTGAGCGATAAAGATTACTCAGAGAGTGAGGCTATCGAGTAAGTATGAGTTGCAGATTGAGAACCCCTAAAAAACAGTTGGTCATCAGTTTTTATAAAACGTTGATCAAACAAATGTCTATACCAATCCTACAGATACTTCCAAAGGATTTTGCGAAACCTCAGTTCTTATTGTTCATATAAATGTTTTAATATTTTATTCTTTTTTAAATAAAAATTAATTACTTTGACCCTTTTTAATGAAATGTTATAAGAATTTAAAGAAAGTTACTTAAAACATAATGTTTCCAAATAAAATAAACAAAATCTGAACACTAATTTAATTACCCAATTATTTATAACGGTTTAATAAACAATTTAATTTTCAACAATGTTCCCATGCATTAATTTTTCTGATTTTTGACTTAAAATGTTCCTCGGACCTTCAGCTATATACACCGTGTATCAAAAATTAGTAAAAAAAACTATACTACACAATAAAGCTCGTCAAGACTAAAAGAAAAGCTCTTTAAAAAGTTTTGATTTGATGCGCATTCTCCGAGGTATTGACAAATTAACATTAATTATTTCGGCCAATCACAGAGCGTTTAGCGTCGGGGGGCGGGCTCTCAGTGCCGGTAGTGTTCTCAAATCTTTATGAAGGATGCAGTGGTAGAGAGGTGCCAAGGGGAAAAGGAAATTGGTACGCAGAGTGTAGCTTTATCGACTGCAGAGAATCAATGAGTCGTCGAACCCGGGGTAATGCAAACACTGCTGAAATGAATAAGGATGTAGCAATAATAAAAGAGATACTAAAAGAATGCTCTTGGTAGTAATGATCTCAATAACCAACTCGCTTTTCTCTAAATTTTAAGCACATCTCTGTAAATAAACTCTACAGAAAGAAAAAGGAGTCATAAAAGGACACTGGCAAAGCAGTATAAACACTTTACTCAAATTGCGAGTCCTTGAGTATGGAGAGCCAAAATAATAATTTCTAACCTATGAGCACACTCACTGGTAACAGCTCAGTAAACTCAAAAAATTAAGACTAACTGACCAGTTGGCTTATTTCCAATCTGTAAGCCAATCAATGTATGGATTGGAGCCAGCGCATAATTTTCAAGTGCCAGATGATGGTTCCACTATGAGGAGCAGTCTCTTTTATGACTTTCCACTTCCTTGCATACTCACTGGTAAAACATAAGTAAGATTGATCAACTGAGACCAACTAACCAGTCAATCCATACATAATTTTAAAGTCCACAGGATGTTCTTGGTACTGGTGCTCTTAGTCGCCAAATCTACTTTCTCTTAATTAACAGGACATTTCTAAAAGTAATCTGTACAGAACGTAAAACATAATTACATGCAGAGAGTCAAAAAGTACACTGACACAACCAGTATGAACACGAACACGACGGTAAAGGATCAGACGACAAAGCACTGACGATGTACCTCTACTTATTCAAATTTTTAGAGATGCAAGGAACATTAATTTTAAAAAAAAAGTAGAACCACAAATCGGCTAATACACATTTTACTTCAGGAAGTTACAGTAGTAGTATTTTTATTTTTTTTTGTACTCGTTTTTTTTTGGAATTTTGTCTGCTAACTATTTGACTTGTTTGCGATCACTTTCTATAAAGTATTGTGCTACAGTTTTATACAATTTGGACTACACGCAAATGTTGCACTTCTATTACCTGGCGCAGGGAAACCTAGATAAAGCTGCTCGTTTGTATTGAGGTCGTTGGAGAAATCGTCGGCATCCAGATGCTCGAAACATTGGAGCTGTTCATCGCAAATTCCTTGAAGTAGGAAGTGTTTTATCTGTTCGTGACGATGCTGGTTGAGGTCGCCCCCGTGAGATTCCTAATCCTGACATGGAAAAGGCGATCCTGGATGCTTTTGATGATGACCAAACGTCATCGATACGTGTAGTTGCTGGTCATATGGGAGTTTTCCGAAGACGAGTCCAAGCGGTAATGGCTGATAGTGGTAAGCATCCTTATTATTACCGTCGTGTGCAGGAACTGCTAGAGCGTGATTGGCAACCGCGAGACAACTTTTGTACGGGTTTGTAAGCTTAGGTGCGCGTCAATGCTGAGTTTGTGAACTACATTTTTGGAGTGTCGAGTGCACGTTTACGAGAAATGGTATGATGAACCAGCATAATGACCATTATTGGGCTAAAGAAAATCTATGGCCTACACGACCTACAATATTTCAATACTGTTGAAATGTGAATGTTTGGGCTGGAATCATCGGTGATCAAGTAGTAAGTTTATAATTATTATTTTAACATATCGAGCCTCAAAGTATAGTCCACACGTCAATAATTGAAAATCTTAGTTTTTAGCACAACCAATTTAATACTTGTTCAATTTAAACACAGATTAAACCAGTATTCTTGCTACCCAGACTGAACGCAGCAGCTTATTTGCATTTTCTGAGGGATACACAACCACCCTTGCTAGAAGATATCCTGCTGAACATTCGTTTTGCTATGATCTACCAGCATGACGGAGCTCCAGCACACTTTTCCACCAACGTCAGGAGGCTCTTGGATAAGCGCTATCCTGACCAATGGATTGGACAAGGTGGTCCCATTAAATGGCCAACACGATCGCCAGATCTGACCCCACTTGACAACTTCTTGTGGGGCTGCGTATAAAAGATCACATACAAAACTGAAACTCTCGGGTAAGGAGACTGTCGTGAGAGAATCATCAATGCATTTAACATTGTGCGAAAACGGAGTATGGTGCAACGAGCTGTAAACAACATCATTCGTCATGCCAACCTCGATCTTAGAGTCAACGAAGGACACATTGAGCAACTCCTGTAATTAGAAACTTAAACAATCAGCCTTTTTTAGGGCTAAAAAAAATGCTAGGGTTCTATTGCACTTCAGTACTATGCATTAACTGTAATTATAAACAAAAGCAGCTACAAGTATCTGCTGTAACTGCCTGAAATTTTTTTTCTAAATGAATATCCCCTTGCATCTCAAAAAATTTGCGCACGCTTGACGTGTAAACAAAGATGAGACTCCAAAAAAGCCTGATACCTACCCAGACACCGGCTACGCTGTCACAGCAGCTTACGCCTGCAAGTGATGATGTGGGCTGATCATCAAAAGTAATGTGTTTTGGTACCGAACATCGTTTATGTAAATCTTGCGACGTCAGATACGTATACAACATATACCCATACATTTACATTAATTTTTTAAAATGCGTGGTTCTTTGTAGTTTTCTTCATTTCAGATTATGCTGCATATGCAATACAGTATTTTTACCTAAACAATACCTGGCTCACAGTTTTGTGTATTTGTGGTTAACCTAAAACGTTAATTTTAAGACATGTTCTGTAAAAAAAGAGGTGGGGAGAATCACGTCAACTGTCCCAGCGCCGTGGTGGACGGTCCGCGCGGGCGTCAAACACGACGTTTTCAACTCGTCGTTTTGGTGTCAAAACTTTGATAAAAAAATTATCTAAAAACATATTCTTACGTATTTTTTTTCAGCTTTCCAGTGGTGGCATCATTTTTTCGAAAATTTGCTCCCATAACCTCGAAAAATGCACTTGTTTGAAAAACACGTTTTATCTCCATGATCTTCAACTTTTGTAATTTTTTTGATAGTCTAGATCGAAAGATGAGACATTTTTATGTAGATATCGACAATAAAGAAAGAGAGGTTTTTCTTTTTTATAACGTATTTAAACGACGAACGAGACGATGCGAGCCGCGGCGGCCAGGCCACGCACGGCAGCAGCGCGTCCGCCGTGTGTCGTCAGCTACGTTGAGTCTGTTTGGCTATATAATATATATAATGTAGTAGTGGCGATGTAAACAACAATTTAGTTAACCAGGGCTTACAATGGATATATAATAAATGTTTTGATAAAATTTATTTACATATACAACAATTTTATAATAAAGAAATAAATAATTATTAATATTGATTAAGTATTAAAATTCCTTCAGCTTCTAGCGAATCTAATAATAATCTTTGAAGTTTCCCGAAATTAGGACAATCCAAACATTTTCCTAAAAAACAATTTTTAGTAGGATTATCGCAAACAATGGTGTTCAAACAGTCCGTGGAATTTTTAAGAGGTCTTGCCTTGGGTTTCGTTAATTCTTCTAAATTAAGTGCATCTAGCATCAGTTTTACGTTTTCGTGATGCACGCATACGCAAACGTTATGCGTGCCACTACTTCCGGCTAAGATACAGTGAGGAGGTCTGAGCTGTACGAATTTCGTGAGACCCACTTTGACATTTTCATGCTCTTCTTTATATAAAATAAATAGTTCGTTTAAATTTCCAAGTAATAATCGTTTTTGTACATAAACACGTTGACCATTATCCTGTTTCACAGAAACCTAATCTTTTAATCTAGGCATCAAGCGGCTGACACTGTCACGCTCGTAAAAAATTTTGACGCAGACCTCGACATCAGCAGATAAAACTTTTCTTTTTTTTATCGGGCCATGAGAGTATGCCACGTTCTGCAACTAAATTTAAAGCTTGCCTAGCTTCTCTATCTGTGCAACTAAATTCTTTCATAAGCTCTCTTCGGTTCCAAAATTTCGGGGCGAGGGTGAGAAACGTGATTCTCTCTCGCTTATCGTTAGATGATAAAAATTTCTCCTTTTGCTGCGGCTTGCATCGTCTCGTTTGTCGTTTAAATACGTCATAAAAACGAAAAACCCCTCTTTTTTTATTGTCAATATCTACGTAAAATGTCTCATCTTCCGATCTAGACTATTAAAAAAATTCCAAAAGTTGAAGATCATGGAGATAAAACGTGTTTTTCAAACAAGTGCATTTTCCGAGATTATGGGAGCAAATTTTCAGAAAACTGATGCCACAACTGGAAAGCTGAGAAAAAAATACGTTAGAATATGTTTTCAGATAATTTTTTTATCAAAGTTTTGACACCAAAACGACGAGTTGAAAACGTCGTGTTTGACGCCCGCGCGGGCCGTCCACCGCAGCGTTGGGACAGTTGACGTGATTCTCCCCAGGTATTCTAGTTTGACAGTGCAGAGCACCTGCGCTAAGTACACTTTTGCTGGTTGCAAAAGCATTCTGCAACCCTTGTCCTTTTTGTTCATGCTCTAGCTTGAAATCCTATATTTTTTTTTAGTTATGCACTGAACTAACTGGCAAAAAGGTTACAGTTGTGCTAGTATACGGAGTAAAAAACAGTAAAAGATCAAACAGCCTTCCAGTGGATTAGTATTAAAACTTACAGTTACACTCAAAGTTTTTGTATTTGCCCCAGCATTAACTCTAATTATCTTTGTTTTTAGTTGTGTAGTGAATTAAATGGTCAGTTGGTCTCAGTTGATCAATCTTACTTATGTTTTACCAGTGAGTATGCGAAAAAGTGGAAAGTCATAGAATGGACTGCTCCTCTTAGTGGAACCATCATCTGGCACTTAAAAATTATGCGCTTGCTCCAATCCAAACATTAATTGGTTATCAGAATTGCAATAAGCCAAATGGTCAGTTAGTCTTAATTTTTTAAGTTTATTGACCTGTCACCAGTGAGTGTGCTCAAAGTTGATAAATTATTATTTTGGGTCTTTATACTCAAGGACTGGCAACTTCAGTAAAGAGTTCACACTGGTTGTTTCAGTGTACTTTTTAACTCTCTGCATATCATTATGTTTTACGTTCTATACACATGACTTTTAGAAATGTCCTATGAATTTAGAGAAAGTAGATTTGTCGACTAAGAGCACCAGTACCAAGAACATCCTGTGGACTTGGAATTTATGAATGGATTGACTGGCCAGTTGGTCTTAGTTGAGTAATCTTACTTATGTTCCACCTGTGAGTATGCGAGAAAGTGGAAAGTCATAAAATGGACTGATCCTCTTAGTAAAACCATCATCTGACACTTGAAGATTTTGCGCTTGATCCAATTTATACATTGATTGGTATTCAGATTTGCCATAAGCCAAGTGGTCAGTTAGTCCTAATTTTTGGAGTTTACTGAGCTATTACCAGTAAGGGTGCTCGAAGGTGAGAAATTTTTATTTTGGCTCTTCATACTCAAGGACTGACAACTCCAGTAACGTGTTCATACTAGTTGTGTCAGTGTACTTTTTTACTCTCTGCATCTAATTATATTTTACGTTCAGTACAGATTACTTTAAGAGATGTCCTGTAAATTAGGAGAATGTATATCTTAGAATTTGTCGACTAAGAGCACCAGTACCAAGAACATTCTGTGGACTTAGAATTTATGTATGGATTAACTGGTCAGTTGGCCTTAGTTGAGTTATCTCACTTATGTTTTACCAGTGAGTATGTGAGGAAGAGAGAAGTTATAAAATGGACTGCTCCTCTTAGTGGAACCATTATCTAACACTTGAATGTTATGCGCTGGCTCCAATCTATACATTGATTGGCTTTCAGATTTGTAATAAGCCAACTTGTTGGTTAGTCTTAGTTTTTGGAGTTTACTGATCTCTCACCAGTGAGTGTGCTTAAAGGTGAGAAATTATTATTTGGGCTCTCCATACTTGAGGACTGGCAATTTGAGTGAAGTGTTTATACCGCTTTGCCAGCGTCCTTTAATGTCTCTTTTTTTTTTCCTGTAGAGTTTATTTTTAGTGATGTGCTAAAAATTTGAAGAAAAACCAATTGGTAATTTAGATTTTTACTACCAAGAGCATTCTTTTATCATCCCTTTTATTACTGCTACATCCTTATTTATTTTGGCAGTGTTGGCATTACCCCCTGGTTCGAAGACTCATTAATTTTCTGCAGTCGATAAAGCTACACGCTGCGTAGCAACCTTCTTTTTCCCTAGTCACCTCCCCACCACCGCCACCGCACCCTTCATCAAGAGTTGATCACACTCCCGGCAATGAGAACCCGCCCCCCGACGCTAAGCGCTTTGTGATTGGCCGAAATTATAAATGTTAATTTTTTAATACCTTGTAGAATGCGCATCAAATTAAAAGTTTGTAAAGAGCTTTTCTATTAGTCTTGACGAGATTTATCGCGTAGTATAGTTTTTCTTACTTATTTTTAATACACTGTGTATATAAAGAAGAAATTTAACTCCCCGACACTCGTTTGCTTACAAACATAGATAAGAAAAGTTTCTAGACTTCTGCCGCATTAAAACGCAACTTGCCGCTCGCTGTACGTCGCTAAAAAAACTAAGCACAATTATGTGAGATCGAATTTAATATTTATACAGAAGTAGGAAAACGCTAAGTTGTAGAAATTCATCAATTTTTACATGTGTAAGCCGTGTGAATAAGTTGTGTATAAGCTCAGTAAAATTAAAGTAAGTTTAATATCCAAAGAAAAAGTAGAAATGAAAGAATCTAAAAACCATATTATGGCTTTTTGTGATAATGAGATTTTAAGCGATTTTGATACATTTCCAAACGCTCATGATGAAGTTCTTGATCTGAACTATGAAGTTGAGAATGAACAAAAGAACTTCACGCAGATCAAGAAAATACTGCTGCTTCTGGAGATCTGAGTTAGGCCTTTGTAATCACTGTATAGGAAGCTCTTTTTAAAGAAGAAACTCTATCTGAAAAAATTAGAATGCTTACCACTCTTCTAGCTGATAGGAGTAAAAATTTAATATTTTAAGTCGTATGGTGCCTCGAGCTAAGGCTTTGGCAGCAAATTCTGAATTTGCTTCAGAACCTCCAAAGAAAAATAGAAAAAAATTTTTAGTATCAACGCGAGAAAGCGTGGTGAATTATTATCTTTTAGACGATACTTGTCACGTTATGCTTGGCATGAAAGATTGTATTTGCGTTGTCAAAGATTGCTAAAAAATTCGAGTTCAAAAAAGATTGTTATTATTTAATCTGAAAGATCTCTGAGCAATATCTAGAAAAACTTTCAGAGGCTATGATAGGTCTCACAAGATTTCAAAAACTTAAGCCACCTGAATGTATCGCAGCCAGTCAAAGTGGTCGTCACAACGTCTGTGTTTGTTAAATATATCAGAATATTAGACTAAAGTTATTCGGATTAAAAAAATAATTTAAAAAGCATTATACTGTTTTCGTTGAAAATAGTGATGATTTGATGAAAGATTCAGTATTTGAAGTTTTGACACCTGCGTGTCTTTTATCGACTTGTTGCTTTTGTTCAGGTAAACAAGTTATTATTGATTAGATAAAAAACAACTAAATAATTAAGACATCCAGGCAACTCCCTACACCTAGTGAACTAGAACTGACAGGTAAACAACACTTAATTTCCTGCTGGTTTGATGTCAGTTTCTCGAATTTTTTATGTATCACGATGAAATTTTTGTTTCAGATGTGACATAACCAAACAAGTTGTAAGTAATAACGAATTTTTTGAATCTTTCAAAACAGATTGTTCAAATTTGTTGAAGCTTGATGTCTTAGACAAGTCACAAGCTGCTTATTTTAACAAGAAAAAAAAATCTGTACGTAATAGTGAAATCGTAGTTTGTTTAAATTTTTCTAAAAACTATACGTGCTACGTACAACATGCAATACAACCATACCACTGGGCAAGCAACTAAGTAACTTTGCATCCGTATGTGACATACTTTCATAAAGATGATAAAGTACAGCATATGAATCATGTTTTAGTATCGAAAAAAATTACACACAATGGTAGTTCAATTTATTTATTTAATACAAAGGTAGTTAAATTTAAAAAAAAACAGTATCAAGCAGAAAATGTTAAGAAACTATATTATTTTTCTGACGGAGCAGGATCACAATATAAAAATAAGTAAAATCTCATAGATCTGATTTGACACAGTAGTGATTGTGGAGTTCATGCAGAATAGAACCAATTGTCAACGTCACACGGTAAAGGTGCGTTCGATGGTGTGGGCGGAAGCGTGAAAAGACATGCGTTTCAAGCGAACTTGCAACGTGTCAATGACAGACACATAATGAACGTGAGAATAATATACGAATAGGCTGGTAATTTTATCAAAAAAGTAAGCTTCAGCTTTTGTTCACAGTCAGATCATGATTTAAATGTAAGATGATAAGCCCAACGTTTTTCAGATGCTGAAATTGTCAAGAATACGTGACAGTTTTACAGTTATTATCCTGAAGATTCAGGTAATATAACTTCTAAAATATATTCTGAAGATAAAAAAGTTACAATCACCCGTGTAACTAAAAAGACGTACATTTATTTCTCGATGTTTGTAGAATTGCTCAGGAGCTCAAGCGTACAGTAAATTTGAATCGAAAAAAGTTGATATTGAATAACAAAAAATGTCAGGGAGATGAATTTATATAAATTTAAAACTGAATGTCCAAGGAACATTTTGAGCCAAAAATCAGAAAAATTGTAACATGAGAACGTTGTTGAAAATTGAACTGTTTATTAAATTTTTTTAATAAAGGGGTAATAAAACAAATTTCGATTTTTTTTCTATTTTACTTAAAAATACTAAGTTTCAAGTCACTCTCATCAAATTTTCATGAAGTTATATTAAAAAGTGTCCAAATAAACAATTTTTTAATGAAAAGTGGTTAAGATATTAAATCATACGTATTAACAATAAAAATTAAAATTTTGAAAAACCCTTTAAAATTATTTTTAGTATTGGTATAGACATTGGTTGGATCAACGTTTCATAAAAATTGACAACCAAGTCTTTTTAAGGGCTTCTCACTTGACGTATTTTGTTTAATTGCAGGCTACCATATAGTTAAACCGCAGGCGTTATTTCTATTTCTGAAAACGCAGCGAGCCGTGCTAGAGGTTCTTGCGGACTTCTCTAAGTCCACCAAGACTGTCGAAGTATGGAACATGGGCCTCGTCGATGCTAGGTTGGAGCTGTTTGTCAACTATTGAGATGACTTTTAAGCAAATCATAAAGATCTGATTCTGGGCTCACCTGTGGACAAAGTCGCCTACTTGAGAGACCTATACAGTTCTGCAGAAGGGTCTACTAGGAGTCGGTATTTTTGACCATGCCAGAAGGTGTTGACTTACTAGCCCGTTTCGTACCACACTTGGGCCCCGCCCTCCAAGCATCAATATCCCACACTTGTCTGGCCGTCACGAGGATTGGCAGTCATTCCGTGACCTTTTCCAGAAGCTCATTTGCTAAGACCCCTGACTTACCAAAGTTAAAACACTTTATTACCTAAAAGCAAACGTGAAAAGTGAGAAAAATGCAGTTCTGAATACCTTGCAGCTCGTTGGCTCTTGTTATTCCAAGGCCTAGAGCCTTTTTGTCTTGCGGTTCAAGCACCGCCACCTGTTTGTGCAGGATAACTCCACTCAAGGCACTCCTAACACTTAAGCCTCTGCACGAGGAGTCAGCTGCTAGTCCGCAAGGCTTGCTCAATACCTTAGAGAAGCCCCGTGATCAACTGTGTATGCTCAAGTGGATGATCTCGTTTGTCTTGACTGCAATGAACTCCTTGACTCAAAGAGCCTGAGAAAACAAGCTTGAGAAGTTGGTGGCAGCTAGCTGGGCACAGGGGGAAGTATCCACTTTTGCCACCTTACCCAGCTTTCTGTGGAGGCGTGGCAGCTCATTAACATCGATGAAAGCTTCGCGCCCAGGCTTATTGACGAATGATCCTGTAAGCTCGATTGACAGTCACCCTCCAGTGCCGACACTACATAACCGCAAACACCAATCTCTAGCAACCCACGCAATTGATATTGACTGCCCTGCGTGCCACGCGCCACACGACTTTCACCACTGCAGTACATTTCGAGAACTGAATATGTTTGGGCGAAAAGGTTTCACCACTCAGCACAAGCTGTGCTTTCTCTGCCTGAAGCCGGGCCATATGGTGACTGTCTGCCTTTAAGGAGTGTGACCCAGTACCAGCTGAGGTAAAGCAGTTCCTCTTTATCTCGTACGCCAAGGGAGGCATTTACGCGGTGGCTACCTTTTATCATGACTAGCTGTCCAGCCCACGCTCAAGGTTCTGTTTAAGGGCCCCTGGGTGCGGAAGGTCACAGCAAGAGCACTCATCAACGCTTGCTCGAAGATTTAAATTGTTCACTGCACTGGCTCAAAAGATCCCAGCTAGCCTTTACGAACATCTCTGGTGTCGAAGGCGATGTCTTTGTGCACTCTTCGACGATTGAAGCTTGCAGTTCCAAATCCAAAACTCAAGGTAGACGTTACAACTAAAAGTGCACTGCTTGCGCCAACTGGGACTCCGCACCCCCTCTGGACCGTTATACTCATCCGCCATCGAACTCTGGAGTGTTTTTCAGACCTCTTGGATCCAACCTCTTTAGAATGATGGGTGGCGTTGACGTCCTTCTTCGAGCCAACGTGTACCCCCATCTACTACTGCGAGGGCAATTACTTGATGGAGATCTTGCCAGACAGCTCACTGTTGCTTGCTGGAGGCTCGCTGCCACCGGTCACATATCGGGCTAAGCGAAATTGTCCTGGCCAGCCACTGGCAGGATAACACAATAAATCTTAGCTCCACTTTGGCACGATCAGCTAGTCGTACTTATTCAATGATTTTGGGAATCAGAGAACTTGCTACAGGGAATTTGTTGATCCCCTGATGACATCAAATGCTAGGTCATCTTTGCCAATCATTATCGGATGGTTGATGGTGCAGTGTCATCCATCACCTGACTTAGAAAGAGCTTACCTGGTGCCAGAGCACCCCTTTATTTGCTTCAGCGTAAATTGCGGGGTGCCTGGAGATGGGAACTGGATATGCATGACTCATGGACAAGTATCTGAAGTATGGGCTCATGCAGTTACTGATCAACGCGAAGCTCTTAGCGTCGTCAGTCCCCATACATTAAGCCCTGCACCATGGGATCTGGCAAGCATGCGACCACTGGAAGAAACTGTGTTTCGTATTTAACGATTCGTGATTAACATCAACTGGCTATAGCCTCAACAATGTCCTGCACACTGGACCGAAGCTTTAATCCCAGTTGCCGACTGTCATGCTCCACTGAAAAAGGCATCGGATCGCCTTCTATGTGGATATTAAAATAATGTTTTGGCAGAAATGGATCGACAATCATGACGTGGACCTCAAGCACATATTGTGGAGCTCTGATGACTCTAGCTTATTAAATCGCTATGAGTTGCTCACTGTGACTTACAGCAAAGCTAGTACTCTCTACCTCTCTCTTCGTTGGTAGCACTAGTGTGTGGAATGGTTTGCCAGTTGCTATACGTGAATTATACCAGCACCCGGGTTTCAATAGTAAATTTTATAAATACTACCAACTTGTGTTTAAGAACTCGCAGTAATTGTTAATTGTAACAAAATTTTATTGTGTTGTACTATTTATTTAATTACGCTTTCCATTACTACTGTTACTGATTTTATTTCTTGTTTACAACATTTTTATTTATTTTATTGTTTTATTCGTTTTTTTTCTTTTTGTTTTCTTTATTATTTTATTTTAATAATGTATTAATTGCGATAGTATTCTTGGGCGCTGATATTCAGAAGCCTCTTTCTAATGTTTTAATGTATATACGGCTTAGGCTATACAGGACCACTCAGCACGTCCTGGAGTCCTTAGCCTGTTAAATAGATAAATCTAATCGAATCTAATCTAATCTACGAACAATTTCACAGTTTTGCGACGATGAAGGCCATGCCCAGCCCGAAGCCGTGCCTATTGTCAAACAAGATCGGTATGTTGATGACATTCTCTCTGGTGCTGACAACGTTGAGATGGCTTGAATTCACCGTGACTAGCTGGTCAGCGGAGGCTTCCCTCAGAGGAAAAAGGTATCTAATGATCTGAAGCTGTTGAGTGACCTCTCTTCAGATGCCTGATTAAGGCCGACCTGGCGGCAGCTCAGCGTAGACGGTCTAGTCAGCAAACTTGGTGTAAGCTAAGACCCGATTGATGATCACTCACACCTTATGCCACCTCCCTTACAGTAACAGTCGATAAGCGTACAATGCTTGCCACTCTAGCACAACTATTCGATCCTTGTGGATAAATCGCACCCATCATTTTAACTGCAAAATTGATAATTCAGGATCTATGGCGAGCATGACTCAAAAAAAATGAGCCCATGCCTGCAGCCATGGCCCAACGCTGGAGCAGATTCCTAGGATAACTGCAGAATTTCTCCGACATTGCCATTCTTCGCTGGATTGGCTGCAGTCTCTTTACTGGTCTGCAACTCCACGCATTCGCAGACGCGAGCCAACAATCGATGGCTGCTATAGTGTATTTGCTCACTGAGGGATCAGCCAACGGTATCTGCGTGCGTATCTTGAAGTCCAGGACCAAGTTAAGCCTTGTCAAGAGCTTGCAACCAGATACCACTAGTCCCACACGCATGTCGATCTCTAGATTGAATCTACGAGCGGTACTGCTCGTGGCAAAGCTGCTACGCACGGTCACTAAGGAATACGTTCCAAGCATTGAGCACTATCACACCTAAAGCGCTTCTCAGATCGTTTTTCACTGGCTCCGATCGTCAGAACCAACAAACAACTCGTTGGTATATAATGACGTGGCTCACATTCGGGAGCTTCTGCCATTCCATGTTTGAAGATATGTTCCGACGGCCTCTTATCCAGCGGATTTGGCTTTCCAGGGCACAAATCTGTCCATGTTTCGACAAATGCTCGCTTGGTAAAAAGTCCTCTCCTGGCTCGCAGGCCCTCTTGATTTATGGCTATCCAAGAACGCAAAGTTGCGAAGCTTCGGTTACCTGGTCACTGACGGCGCCCTACAATTTTGCCACGCTGTTTAATGCACTGCGCCAAATATGCCAGAGAAGTTCTCAGACCTCGGACTTCTCCTTTGCTTCCTTGCTCGATTGCGTCTCTGGATCCATTGTTGGTTGTCTTGGCTGTGTCATGATTCCACCCCCCCCCACCTTTCACCCCTCTTACGACGATAGAGCTGCGTAATGCCAACCTTGCCTGTGTCCACCTTAGCCAGCAATAATTCTTGGAGCTAGACCTTACGAGCTTGCAAAAGAACGGCCGTGTTCCTGCAAACAGTCCACTGCTGCCTTCAGACGCGATTTTCTCCGATGATATCCTTTGAGTTAGCAGTCGTCTCCAACATTCTGCCCTTGCCTTTGACGAGAAGCATTCACCCATCCTTGACAGTTGATGCAGCCATGCTTGGCTCATCATCCAATAGGCTCATGATCGTACTCTCCACGGAGAAGTCGAACTCACCAGTGCCTATATAGATCGCAAGGCCTGGTTTATTGGTAAGTGGCGGCAAATTAAAAGCGTTTATCAGGGATGCGTTGTTTGTGCACGACTGCAGGCGTGGTCTGCCACTCAACACATGGCATTTTTACTGGACGCTCGGGTCATTTTTGCTTGTACTTTCTCTTGCACTAAAGTTGACTACGCCAGCCTGTTCAACATTTTGTCTGCTAAGGGTTAAGGCATGTACAGAAGCAAGGGCTATGTTACGATCTTTGTCTGTACGACCACCAAGGTAGTGCCTCTCGAGCTTGTTTGCAATCTCTCTACCGAGTCTTTTGTCGGGGCTTTTACCAGATTCTGCGTTAGGCGTGATCGGCCCTCAGAGATCTAAAGTGATAATGCCACCTGATTCCATACCACAGGCCGTGAAATTTTCAAGGCTCTCCAGGTTGCCGAAATAAGGTGGAGACGTGAACCACGTATTATCTATACCTATTTATATAACACATTTCGTGAGCTAACTAGCTTTGCCTTGCTAGCATGGAGTTGATTTTGACTATGAAACAAAGAGAGTGTAGTAATCACTTCAAAATAATTTGAATTTGATACTGTATACTAATATCGTGTAGGAAGTACGAATTCCATGAATTACTACGTAAAAATAGAATTTCATTTAATAAAAATATAAACGTCCCGATAAAATCCAATACTTTCAAACTAGAGAGTTCAGTACTTAGCTCTGGCAGTGGTAGCACCACCTGAGATGTACTCTTAGTCAATAAATAGTAAGAATCACTTTTGAGGAACATATCAAAATATTTAAAATTTATAAGTGATGGCCTACCAGACCTTGAATATTAAAGAAAAAAAATATTGCTTCTAAGACTTTGGTAAATAAGTATTTTTAATGAGATGTATGACAATTGTGTAACAATGAGGTAGTAAAAGTCATTGCACTAAAAAAAAAAAATACCCTAGTGAGAATTCAAAATAATTAATAAGTTTTCTCACAAAACAACACATAAAGTACAAGAATGATTATAATTATATATTTATATAAAATAATAAGACTAGTTGTGCTTTAAAAAAATTCACGTTAATACCTATCTTTCTAATCAGTGTAGCAATCATGATTGTATATTTTAGCACCTTTGCCTATTTAGAATTCTGGCTATAAAGAACAAGCTATGGCCTGAAGAGTGTGAGATTGGTTTTTGCCACTGTAACGATATATATGAATAAGAAGGATATTATACCTTTTTATAGATGCCTTGTAAAAGTAAGTCTTTAGAAAATGTTTTCGTATTCTTTGAATTCTTGCAGAGAAGTGCCATTTTTGATTAAAATTTAAAAAAAGAACTTTTTTACTTATGCAATAAGCTCTACATCCCAATTTCTAACAAGGTTACTTATACATGATGAGTCTGCACTTTTGTAATCATATATACTTTTTGTTACTCAATTTTCTAATAATTTTACTTCTCATTTCTTTAATGAAAAAAAAAACTTGATACTAATATTGATCCAATAGTTATTTGAATGTGATGTGATGATTTGTTAAATATTAATCCCAAATGAAAAGCCGTATAATACATTGACTCACCGTATGGAGGAGCACGCTGAAATCCAGTGCTATCGTAGGTTCGCCAAGAAGACATCATTGCAACGTTTTGAGCATAGAATGGAGAGGCTGCACCAGCAAAGTTAGTATGAGAATGAGTTATGTGAGAATTACTAGAATGTGGATGCACATGGCTTCCATGTGGACCCATACCACTTGGTGAGCTACCCGTATGTCCAGCCAAAGCATGGTGAGCATAGGTGTCAACTCCATGCTGCCACGATGATGGTTTATCCCTTTAAAAGTTATTACACATCTGTCTTACCAAAGTTTTTAACTGATTAGAATTTTTTTTTCTAAATTTCAATGAATAACCATACATAATACATGTTTTATTATTTGGCTTCTGGAATGATATTTAGACAGCTAAAAGTTATATAAATATACATGTAAGATAACAAATTACGATTAATGTTACTTTTTTCAAATGTTTGTTCACGTGCATCTCAAGCTTGACGGTCTTACTTCAGAATGTACAGGTAATAGACTTTACTTCATAACTAAATAATTTAAAACTACCTCATACAAAAGAACGTATAGCAAGTGACACTGCTATAAGCGATACATCAGACTTTAGAATTTCAGGCAAGATGTTATGATAAATCTTATTATAAAAGAAATAATAGCAGTTGAAATACTAATTATAAGCGTATTGATTGTAATGACTGGAAGAACGGTTGTAACTTAGTAAATTAAGATATAAAGGACTAAAAGTAAACTTACCTAAGTATCACGCACCGATTTTGATAAAACTTCGCATAGTGGTAGGGAATCAAAAAAGAAATGGCACGTGTTTTTTTTATCGGCAGAAGATGGTTCTTACGGGGTGAAATCTAGCCTTAAGTTTTCACCCTTGAAACACAATTTCTGTAACATTTTTTTTTAAACTAAATACTTTAAAAAAAAGTTATATGAAGATTGTTCCCATTAAAAAGTACTTATAATCAAAGAAAAATTTGATAGTCAGGGTTGCATCCCCTATGTTTTAAAGGTTTAAACTATGTAAGTTTTTTTTCTGAAAATTCTGAAATTTATTGAAAATTAACCAAAAAAATGTTTTTGCATGTTACATAATATGTGTTATAAGCCAATATTTATTGCCAATATTTTTCTTAAAACAACCCGTACTAAAATATCCCTATTAAAACTAAATTATTTGAGCAGCTAAAGACAACAAGTTAAGCGTAAAATTGAATATACGGGGGTTCTCCGGGTCACTTATTGTGTACTCGTTGTTAGATTTTGGAAATTAAAAATTGTAAGTCCAATACGGTGGCACGAAGATAAAAATTTAACTCATGAATGACAGTGAGGAATTATAAATTATAGTTTTAATCTGATATTCATGCATTTCAATAATTTATGTATAAATTCTGTTGGTGAATACAAAAAATTATTTGTCTATGTACATAGTAACACTTAAAGTTTTGGGAAGATCTTTTGTCCACCAATTCGACCTTGGCTTATAGATTAAAATATATGCTATTAACGTGGCGTTAGTTTTGGTACATGGTTCATACAAAAATTAATTTCGTTTTTTCATAATCACTTTTATACTTTTATTAGATGCCATCAACAGATTAAATAATAACATTCAATTTAGCACTGTCAAAACTTACTAGATGAAAATAATTTTTAGTGTTGAAAAAAACTACTTTTCCTACAACCATGTACCTAAACTGACACCACGATAATAGCATGCATATGTATTCATGTGCCAAGGTTTTAGTAGCTATCTATTAAATAGTATCGTTCATAAATTATTATATTACCGTTCTGTACTTATTTATTTTCAATTTATGAAGATGTACCTCTATATACACTTAAGTAATTGTGAATAAATACGAGTTCTTTAGAGCCTCTGTCTCATATTTCATGTTAAGTGTTCTTTTTTTTTGGTTTGATTAAACTTACCTGTCATACAGTTATATGTGTTTGAAAAAATCAAGAAAAATATTCGTATACATCTACCTTATTATGGTTCAATTAATTAAACAATATTAAATCAAGTTGCAAATTTTAAATTCACAGCTACTTATATTATGTTCATGAATCCGAGAAATCTTTTGTAAGTACTAAATCAAAACCTTAAGGACCCAACTTTTGATGTAAAATCCGTTACAAAAAAATAAGAAATATCATTTGCTCTTTACCTAGAAAATTTGATAAAAGATGCGGTCAATTAACAAGTATTTGTTGATACTTACTCTGGTTTATGCTGCAACGATTGTAGTGCAGTACCTGAAACTATTAAAGTTAAAGATAATGAAGACAAGTAGTCTGTTAATGATTGCATGACCTATAACGGAAAACCTGATGAACAGATTAATCTCAAGTTTTAAAAAAATCAATAAAATTTTGGCATTCAGGAAAAAGAAAGACGAGAAGTTTTAAGTTAGTACAATGAAAATTTAAGAAAGTTTTGAATTAGAGAACACTATGGATCGGAAAAAGAATTTTACGAGGGTGGTGAAAGAATCGATGAATTATATCATGTATCAGACTATGTTTTGAAAAAGTTTAATATCTGATAAATCTGTCACTCAACGTGTTATCGATTTAAGACGATGGGCTTTGATAGCCAGAGAAGATGTTTAGTTATCTGCTGATTTATTTAAAGCATAATGTAAATGGTTGCATGAATTTAAAATGTACCATTAAATCGTATCAAGAAAAATTAATTAAGTTATGACACAAAAACAACTATCAAATAAAGCGAAACTTCGAGAAAGTGCTAATGAATTTGTAGGACATGTGAAATTGGATATATCGTGAGTTGGAGCAGCAAATATGTTCAACACTGATCAATCAGGTTTTAATTTAGAAATCCATGCAGGTGGTACTTTTTTTAGTAAAAGGATCTTTAAAGATTAAATGTGTCGCATAATCTTTAACGTTTTTAACACACAGTTAAACAATCCAACCTTTAATAAATGCAGATGGTAAGTTGAAATCACCTTTACTCATTGTTCTGCAAGAGACAAATGGTATGTTCAGACCAATGGTCGAGAAAAACATGTATGTATCTGAAAATATAGTCATTAACCCCTCTAAATCAGGAAAATGAACCTCTGATCTAGTGATGGAGTGGTTCAGAAAGATATTCATAGTGACAGCCAGTAAGAGATCGGTTATGTGTTTAGACTCTTGGAGGGGTCAAAAAGAGAAGATATTTATGAACATTGAAAAAAACGATAAAAAAATAAAAGTTCTTACTATACCGGCTGGAACAACTGGTTCTATATAACCACTTGATGTGTAAACCTTCGGATCCTGGAAAAACTTTATAAAGTTTTTTGCAGATCTCATCCTTTTGTATAATTACAATATTGACTTGCACTTGAAGAACAATATTTTGAAAATTCAGTCGCTTATCCACAATCAGTTCTTTTCTCCTCGATTTATAAACATCTTCAAATATGCATGGTGAATAAGCGGTTGCATTTCAGATAAGTCTGGTCCTTTTGAAACACTAATTTCGTTTTTTTTTTTTTTAAACACTGGTACAAACTGTGTGTGGTATGATGAAATCGCGATCATAACATGCTTGTGGTGTACTGTATCATTGTGCATACAGCACTTCTTTGCAGTAGAAGTGAATAAATATCTACCTCATTGTTGTAATCAGTATAAGAAATGATAAGAAATCATCACTGGTAACTAAAGAAATCACATATTTCTATTGTTATACAATACGTATACTTATTTTTGCTAATCCCTCACTTATTGTTCGTTAAAGTAAAAATTATCAGTAAAAAATTTCAATTTCCAATCCCTTGCTGTCCTTGATGTGTAAAATTCTTATATTTGTTCTGCCATATTAGATTTAAAAAATTTTAATTTCCAAAGTCTGACAATGAATACGAAATCAGTGACCCGAAAAACTCCCGTATATTAATTTTTATGCTTAACTTGTTGTCCTAAACGGCTCAAGTAATTTATTTTTAATAGAAGTAGTTTACCCCCCCCCCCAAAGTGGTTGGTTGAAAAAAAAATACAAATATTCGGTTGCTGTGCACGTGATGTAACATGCAAAAACAAGTTTTTGGTTAATTTTCAATGAATTTCAGAATTTTCAGAAAAAAACTTACTGTACAAGACAGCTTTAATTCCTAAAACATTGGGGATGCAAACCTGACTGTAAAATTTTTTTTGATTATAAGTACTTTTTAAGGGAAACAATCTTCATACAACTTTTTTTTAAAGTATTGAGTTGAAAAGAAAATATAACAGAAATTTTGTTTTGAGGGTGAAAACTTAAGGTTAGATTTTACCCCATAAGAACCATCTTCCGCCGATAAAAAAAACACGTGTCATTTATTTTTTGACTCTCTACCACAATGCAAAGTTCTATCAAAATCGGTGACTGGCACTTGGGTAGGTTTGCTTGTAAGATAACTTTAAAAAATGAAACAATTTAATAATTAGAATAAATACAACTAGAAAGGCAACAGTAGTTGCCAAAAAAATACTCTAACAAATAATTCAAAAAAACTAATTTCTGTACTGATACTGCACTTCGTCTAAAAAGATAATCTGTTAAATATTATTTAAACCAATGTATTTTTTTAAGTCAATAATTGTCTTGGAAATTAATAAACATACCTAATTAGTACAATATTAAAGGTGCTCCGAAACTAGAATAAAATTTTCAAGGTTTTACAAATTTTTTTTTTTTTAACTACGTACCAATGTAGGGCTACTAGAACACTGGCCCAGTGGTGCAATTTAACTACATTTTAAATAAAGCACGTTTAACTTTTACTAAGATTCAAGCAGACTGCTAGTTTTTTATCTTTATCTAAGCTTCTTGGTTTCAAACTGCTTTTAAAATTTTGAGATTTTCCTAAAAAAGTTCAGAGTTTAACCATAAATTATAACTTTCAAGACTCAACCCTTCTCTTCGTCATTGAAGAAAAAAAATTGGGAGTGGACTCTTACAAAACATATAATTTAATTAATCTTGACTTATATAATTGAAATTTGTACCTCTTTAGAAAAATTCTTTTCAGAATTCTCCAGATTTTAATCTTATCATTAGCTATTTCTAAAAATTTTAGACGATATGATACTCTTTGAAGCCAGATGACACTTATTATCGTAGTCTTTGTTGACAGAATGTAAATACAAAAAAAATTATGACGATGCTGTGTTTCATAAACTGCTTATTTAGCGTAAGGATATTCTTCAAAAAAAGTCTATAGATTTTGTTTAAGACTGACCATTTTCCAAAACTAAAATGCAGCCTTCCAAACACGACATTACCTTTTGATTTTTCTTAAACAGATAGTATTTCTTGACTTTCTTACAATTCTTATTTTTTAAATACTTATGACTTTTTTTATTGAGGACGAGCTCCATATCTCTGAGAGACCCGTGATTTTTTGGCTCATAATGCCAGCAATATCTTTCTTTCTCATTTGCCAAAAATTTCAAGTTCAAGGAATTTTTGTCCGTAAGCTAACTGTATCTAATATATAGTTTTATTAAAAATTGCAAGCCTCAAATCAATGATCTAAGTTTTATCTATAATAAGGTTACTGTTGGACTTAACTATAATATCTAAAAATTAATAATTTTATTCTTTTGACTTATAAGGACTTACTAGTTATAAGATAAAACTAAGGTGGTAACATTGCTCGCAAAGAGTAAATATTTATATGTGCAAATGACTTTTTGAAGTCTAATTAGGTGTTTGAATGAGGAATGTTAAGTAATCTCTTGCGCAAATAGATAAATTTCTAATTTTAATCTATTTTATACTAAATTTATTCACTCTCTCAATGATAAAACTTTAATACTCTTAAAACAGTCATACTTAACAAAACTCGTTACCTAAAAGAGCTGACTGTGTACTTCGTGGCTCTTGGAGGTGTCAAGTGACAACTGAAGTGAGCCACTAAGCCCCAACACATAACGTCAGCAGATACTAACCCCATACGATGTAAGAGAAAAAAGGTTTTAACTAAAGCTCTACGCAAGGTGTATTTATTTGTGTGGCGTTTCAGTTAGTAGCTTTCCGCCACTCATTGAGTGTGGACACACTGTTTTCTTTAGTTTTTTGTCAGAGGTGTCACCAACCAGTTTATTATACGTGGCCTAAAAGGGTTTGCAGTAAAATCGAAATAAACAAATCTATATCTAAATAAAATTTTTTTATATGTCATTAAATAGGTACATAATTTATAAGCCAAAAAACAAAATAAGGTAAATAAATTTGATACTTTCCGATACTGACACACACATACACATCGTTCTTCTTTTTCTGTCTCTTATATCTTTCTTTAATACTAAGCAAACAAATTGTAGGTCTATCTGCTGGTCTGACAGCCTGTAAGGGAGTGTAAGGCTACATTTAACAATCTTTAGTTCTTAACTGAGGGTAAGATTCAATGACAGTTATAGTTATTTAAAAAAGTGGTATCAGAGTGTAGTTAAGTCTCGAACTATTTTTTGCTTATCATACTTTTTTTTATTACTATTTTTAAAGAAACAATAAGCGCCGTTTAAAGAAGCATGTTACTGAATGACGGGCAACACCCTATATAGTCCAGTACGCGTGGAGGTGTGTATGCTGTGCCTTAGTGGAGAGCATAGTTTATGTTGTCTTATTATATTCAAAATAGCAAATAAATAAATACTAAAAATTTTAATACATTAATGAATATATGACAAAATAAAAAAAAAAAGTTTACCGTCATAAGCATAAGAAAACAAAATAAGATTGTGCATTAAAAAATGGTAGAAAAATCATAAATTAGTGATCCCCTTTACTACATATACAGATACACACCTTAATATCATATCTGCTAAATAATGCGGTCTATCTTTTTCTAACCTGAATCAGCTCATGTAACACTGCTCCTTGACTTGAAAACAAAGAAGCTGCTTTCGCTTCATCTCTCTCTTTCTCTCTCCATCTCGTCCTCGACTTAACTCTCGTCATCCCGACGTCTCTCTTTCTCTCTCTCTCTCTCTCTCTCAACACTCGTATTCTTGCACACTTGGCGAAACGCACGAACAATGGTGGCACTTCTGAGTATACACCTCACAGTTTCTCGTACACTTTGTGTCATCAACCTACACACTACAGCTCTTTCTCTCTCTTTCTTACTATCTATGCGACACTTCCCCTTTCTTTCTCTAGCCTTCGCTTCTGATCAAACGTCCGTGAGTCTAACCCAGGGCAATGTTGTCCAGGGTCCTCCAGCAGGTCGTATGTCCTATGGTTTTACTCTTTTTCTTTTCTCTATCTCTCTCTCTCTTACCCGCTTCTTGTCTCAGCGGTCTCCGTAGTCCTTGTTCTGGAGACCTCATCATTCTAGAAAAACACAGCAGCTGCTAGACTCACGCGCACACCTTTCTTCTCTTAACACCCTACGCACCTTCTCAAAAACTCTCAAAACTCTCCCTCTCTATTTCACACTCTTCTCTCACCATAAAAATCCGCAAGTCGCGGAAACTCTCGTTGCTTGCACATAGGTGCACAGCTCAAGACACTCCTTGAGACTAACTTGCGATCTCTCGCTTAGAAATGGCCACCACCACCCGCTGCTGCTGTCACGTATTTTCCCTTGCAGTCATTCTTGACATAGCAGCTGCTGTGTGTCCTGGTAGTTGCGTTGGAATTATTCTTGTCCTTTTTCACTGGCGCTGCTGTGTCTTTGCCACTTAACTGTTTGTCCGTTAGGGTGCTTTCCTGTTCTTCTCAGCGTATAGACAGCTCTTGAAAAATAAAAGGTTTGCAGAAGCTTTAACTTATTGCTCTTGGTATAAACATAACATCAACGAGAGGTTTATGAGATGTGTAGTCCTTAGTCCTACTTTAATAGTGGATAATCCTTATCCAGAAGCTACTTACTGGAGTGAGTTTTTTTTAATTCACAGAAACACAATAAAGTAGTAAGTGTATAAGAAAGGTATGTAAATAAAGATTTAAAGTACAATTTATAACAGAACATTAATTCTCTAACGTGGACGGATAATACAAAAACAATAGTAGTAGCGAAAACCTTTACTTACAAAAACTGTTAGCAGAGAAATATTTTCTTAAAAAAAAATAAGATTCTATTCATAACCAATTACATCATTACTATCATTACGTACCTAACAGAAAACAATAAGACCGAAGTACAAGTAATATTTATGTGTCAGAAAAATAATTCTTACAATTCAGAAATTAACGTTGAACAGATATGCAATACTTTTGAAATTCAACTTTATACACGATTAGATAAAGTAACTGTTTTCATGAAAAGAAAGTTTCTGGGAGGTCCTGAAAAACGTATAAACTTATAGGCAGAAGATTACTTATAAACAAAGATATACGTGAAATTTATTAATACAGTGATCAGGCGTTAACAATCATGCTCCCTCCTAATGTAAAGCAGAAAAAATGTCAAGTTATAAGTCGGATACTCTCTCTTTCTCTCTTTTTCTCTTTCTTTTTTTTCTCTTTCTCTCTCTCTCTCTCTCTCTCTCTCTCTCTGTGCAGATGAAGCCTTTAATCATACATCGCATACTAGACGATGCTCACGTAGCAATTAAGATATAAAGTCGCACATGCTACGTTAAAAATCCCTGCACCGCATACTCTCTTCTTAGCTTAAAGCAGAATGTACCATAGATGCGTGCTTAATTACATTCTCTTACTTTAGTTTTTGGACATTACAAATAGTATACTTATTGTTTTATTGGCAGACATACACCTTGTAACATGTCGTGCCTCACTCGCTTTGCAGTCAGCAGCAAGACACGGCATATAATTACTTCTCTATAGACTAAAGGGATAGGACGGAAAGGTGTCCCTCAAACATATATTAATGGGAGACACCAATATTTTCACATTCAGTTTTTGTCTTTATTTCAAACAATCTAGTGTCATCACTATACAAAGAACTATAAGAACTGCTGCTCGGCACAATGCTTATGCCGTAAGGATAGGATACAAGGTAACAGGTCTACCGTTTTCACTACTGTCAGGATATTCGCTGTAGCACAAAATTTGGGCACTGGGAGATCCGATTGTCGAGCATCGGCACTGAGGCACACTAGTCTTTGGCAGCTCGTGTGTGTAGACTGTCGTAGCAGTCCGGGTTGTCAAAAGGTAGCCGTTGCAGCGTCTTCTGCTATCGCTCGGTGCTATACCCTATACCCCTCATTTCTCTCTGCACGCACAAAAAAACGCACGTACGCCAACTAGGCATTAAGTCACATTTAAATCGCACGTCACGACCATAAGCAGAAAAGAGCAAGAGTGCTTCTTCTGTCGGCCCACCGATTCGTGCTGCCTCGGTGCCATAGCTACCTATATGGCGTGGCACGCACTTAAATAAACTTTAAAAAACACTTTAGGGACACAAGTAAAAAACGTTCATACCGTACGCCATCCGCTGTAATTAAAATATATGAATTCATTGCCTGACGTGCTGCTGTTTTTTTTTTACGTTATCAAAAATAAAGATAAAATAAATTTTAAAAAACGATGGAATCAGGTAGAAAAATAAAGTACATCTTCTTTTAGAGAGGGGGAAAGGAAAAGAGAAAAGAAAAAAAAGATATTTTCCTAACTGTAGGGATGATCACGGTTGTCTTATCAGGTGTCGCTTTTTAGCGTGGCGTGTACTATTGTCCACTTGCCGGGTCAAAAAGGCCTGCCTCTATGCCACCCTACTTCACAACAGTGTGGGTTAATTGTGGAACTGACTTTTTGGGTTATGCCTAGATCATTGAGACAACTAAATAAAAGATTTAAAAATGCTTAATTAGTGCTAGAAATTAGTAAGAATCATGGATTTGTGATGACATCCAGTAAAACTGTTATTATTAGAAGCTACAACTAGCATAAAATGGCGTAAAGTTAGAAACAGCTACGATGAATCGTGAGTTTGAAAACAACATCAAGAAAAAATGTTAAAAAGACATGTATGAAACTAGCCTTTTTTTAGGGCTTGAATTTGATCGTGCCCTGGTAGTATACATTAGTTCATGCGAATGCCGAAGTTACTTGAAAACTTAACAAAGATGGAATTAAAATCTCTTAATGCCAATTTCTCGTTTTAATATGGGATCAAATTTATTCCTATATTAAGTGAGAAAAATATTTCGCTCAAAGACTATATTCAAGATGTTAAAAACAGCGAAAGTTGGGTTAAAGAAGATAAAAAGGATCTGTACATAAAGACAGTGTTACAAGTTTTGTGACCAGCCACAAGTATAAACGTAAATGGTGAATGTATTCATACCCTTCAGGCATTTATGATATAGATGAAAGAAAATATGCAACAGAAAAACCAATGCTCACTATCAAATGTAGTTGCTAAAAATGCGTCAACGATAAGGTCAATCGGTTGGTAAAAATAATGATTATGTCCACCTACTGCTGAGTGGTGTTGAAAAGGCTTTGACAAAAGATAAGGGCAATACGTACAACGGGCATAGAATGAGCCCTATAACAGACATGATGTTAGGCATGTTGACAAGAGGACTAGTACGTATGATAAGCCAGCAGATCAATGTTAAAGAACCTGCTTCTCTAGACAACGTTTTGAATTGTGCGTAGAGATATGAGGGTCAAATAAGATTATGTTATAATCGTGGACAAACGATAATAAGGACAACCTCGCAGTAATTTAAAAAATAATTTAAATAATTAATATAAACAGCAGTTTATAAGAAGCCTAAAGACCTATCATCTAACGATATCAGCATATCATTCTCAAACAAACGGATAACTAAAGCAAAGTCATGCTGCCTTAGCTGACTTTTTTACGAAATAAAAACTTACTCTAAAACTTACGATGACTGAACAAATTGGTTCAAATTTGTACTTTATACGTATAACACGAGTGTACATACAGCAACAAATTTTATGCCCTAGGCACTAGTATTTGTAAGAGTATCAAGGTTGCATTTAAAGATACCTAAAGATTAAAGGTTATGAACCCATTCATTATATCTACGGAATTTTATTAAGCGGCTTTAAAAAATAAAAATTATGGCAGAAAATTAACAAATAAGAATAAAAATAAAAGTAAATACAAAAAACGATAAAAAATTAAGAACTATAAATGTACACCAGAAGATTACGTTTGGGTAAAAAAGCAGTTCGTTCCCATACATTTATTTGCTATTATAATAAAACTAAAAGTAAATACAGTTTAAAAGAAGAATTATTAGAAGAATAATTTAGGAAAAAATGATGGTGGAATGAAACGAAAACACACAAATAAATTACAACTAGTTTGCTAATGATAATGTCTTTGTAAAAATTTAATCTCACGTGTCCTCCAGAAAAAAACGCTGCTTATTACATTGGCCATCTTAATGACAATAGTGTTTCAAATTTGTACAGATTTAAGCGATCGTAATCATGGCATTTATAGCATGATTACCTTTAAAATGAACCCTGGAATATACTATAAATGAATTAGTAATACAAAATTTGAAAGACCTTAATGGAAGATAGTGATACAGCTTGATATTAATGAACTCATATTGGTACACACACCTTTTCAAAGATTAAATATAATCTTTGGATGTTGCATTATACAGTTTGTCTATTCTAATTGCACTAACTTTTATAAAAAATAGACCTCTTAAATTCAAAGATAATGTGATTGAAAAGTCTGTACGCAACATTATTAACCATAATTAGTAGTGTAGGAACCCATGCGGATAATTACGTTACTAAACGCACTAGCATACAAACAAAGAGACTGACACCTTTTAGAACTATTCGAAGCTTTACTAGAAGATTTTTTGGCTCAGTCACAGCAAATAATATTAACGTTTTGAACACTAACATTAACAATTTGCATGCTGATCAAAAGAAAAATATTAAATTATATTGACAAAGCAGCCATATTTTTGCAGCTGCATTCAAAGAGCTATATAACACTTTGAAATGCCATGAGCATATTCTAAAACAAGTTGCTGATATATGGATTTCAAGACAAGGTTTTACGCTCATCAGGTACCTGATACATATTTTAATTTACCGTAGAAGCATTGACGCTACGTTAGATCATATTATTTTTTCCCATGAAGATCTGACTAACATTTTGCACGATTTATCTGCCCTAATTAAATGAATCAAAATAAAAGAGTAAAACGTATAGGTCTTATCAAATGAATAATGGATGTACGGCAAAACCCACAAACTTACTTTAACTAGTAAACATAAAATGATCACTCAGATACAATATACCTATCAAGTAAAAGTGAGCATAAACTTAACTTCATGAAATAAGCCCTTAAATGATACCAATGCCTTTTTTGACGCTATAAGATTGATTTGGGAACGAAAAATTTATGAACAATCATGAGCAGATGAAGAATTAAATGTACGAAGTATAATAAATTGAATTTAGAAAATACGAAGCTGTAAGTTAGAGGAGTAACATATTTCTATCTAGATTTAAATACGTAATGTCGTTAAAGCTCTAATAATTATAATTATAATAGTAATACTTATCAGCAAAGCAAAAAAATTGTTTGAAGAGAACTATAAAACATAGTGTCTTTGAAAAACTCATAAAACATAACATAAATCCACTGAACACAGAAACTCGAGAAACAAAAACCAAAAGAGCACGAACCAACTAAACTTTATGTTAAAAATAAAGAGAAACAGAAAGTACTTAAATCATCCAAAGCAAGAGCCATAAGAAAAATACAGAGTTCAATACTCCCACACCATACACTTTAAAAGTTCAAAATAGACTCATAAATAAATAGTAATTTGACACTATTTTTCTTTTAGGGCTCACGATTAATTTTGTCTATCAAATAACAATAAGGACTAAAGACAAGATGGATAATCTTTTGCATGAAATTGTTAAGCAATTAGAAAATAAAGAAAACATCAAGAAAATGCATGAACTTTTAGATTTACGTGGTTATACATGTTAAACTATAATTGCCATTTACAAGAGTGACATATTTACTAAAAAACTTGATGAAACACCAAATATAGAAAAAGAAGTTCAGACACTTTTTACCTTTAAGACGAAATCTGCTATCTGTCAAACAGAAAAGATTTGTACACCAACAATGTAAAAAAGTGACAAAGATGTACTAAAATTTGATCCAAAAATATTTATGTGTCTTCTAAAGTAGAATACAGGAGAAACAAAAAAGGAAATAAGTTTTTGTATTTACATGTAAAATACATATATGAAAAATGTATTAATCCTCAATGTGATATTCTAGCGTTGCAGAACGATGAGCCAAAGTATTGCACGAGGTGCACCAAACTTATCAAAAAGAGTGCATAACACAAAATGAGCCCGAAATTGACTAACCCTTTATGTCAAAAAAAAGTTGAGTTCATGACATATCCAATATATGTCATAATATGCAGAAGATAACGTTGTATACAAAATTTAGAAATAAGACCGACCTTTATTAAAATAATCGATTTACGAGAGAAAATAAACAGTAGGAGAAAACGAACATAATGATAAATCCCTTATATTTAACGAGCTGCATCATACGTTGAGAGAATGCTTCACTTAGTTTTGAGATTTAATGAGGACTTATAAGAACAATGAGCGAATTTATGTTTAGAACAATTATTGGAAATGTACATGCATTAAAAAAAAATTTCAAGATTATATAAATAGATTTATAATATTTTAAAGTAATCATTTTGTCAAAATTACTTTGAATATGTAAATTAATAAGCTAAAGTAAAGTTTATAGTAGACAAGATACGAAATTTTTCACACAAAAAAATGTACTTCTATGCACTAACGCAAGCATGATTTTTGTACACCAACATGCATGTACGATCGAAACTTAAACGGCATAATCTTGCATATCAACATATACATATACACATACCTAATCAAATACATGTAAGACAACTACATTTACAATATACAAACGAAGCCCCTAAATCGTTGAAGCAACGACTGGTGGACCCTGACTTAACATACTATTACAGGGAAATTGTTGTTGACTTACACTAAAAAAAATACTCAATAATTTTAGAATAGTACAGTCTATATAACGGAAACCTTGTGCTATGGGTTATTCAACTTATCAGGTTTCGCTCACCACTGGGGGAAGAAGTTGCGGCTAATAGTTTAGAGGCAGCACCAATACTACAGAAACTATTTGATTAACTACCTCATTAACCGGATAACGTAAGGAATCAAGCAGCATCAATGGCATCCACGTTTCTCATAAATAAAAAATTAATCAAGATCCATAATAAGTCGGAGAATTGACGTTGGTTGTACAAAATGATTAAAGTGCTGATTGATAAACATCGAATAAAGGTATTCCTAAATTAGATTAATGCTACGCTATCTTAAAAAAAAAACAGTTGTGCATTGCACCATACACCAAGTATGATGCTAAATACTACTATTTATGTGATGCAGCAGTTATAGCAGCAACCCTAACTGCAGTACCAATCATCGAAGTAGAAGCGGCAAATCGATCATCAGTAAAAAAAAGCATGTTTCAAATAATATCAGAGTTCAGGTGCTAAATAAGATTATAAAACTAACTATAACAGTAGAAACTCCTAAAAATGATAATGAAGATAAAACTGCTTCAACATTACGACTTGTGATAGTGATTCGTACTGGAACTGAAATAAGCGTCCATACATAAAAACTCTGAAATACCAACTATATTTTCGACTTTTTTCAACACAAGTATGCACTAAAAAATACTTATTTTTTAACTATATGACAAACACGGGAAGATATTATTTTTAATCGTAAAATTTATAAGACCACTGAGTGGGTAGAAGACATACGCCGCATAATAGTATATTGTATAACCCAGGAGCCAAAAAATGTATTAAAGGAAAATATGAAAAACAAAAACACAACCGATAGAGATAATTTTTTTAAGAACTTGATCTATTTTAGTAAAAAGTAGTTTCTAAGGTGTCAGTCATAATGAATTAAGATAAGTATACCCGGTTGTTAACGACATTTAGCCCTCTAAGGCATATAAAGAATTACCCGCTGGATGCCGTGCTCGATAATGGACGATAATTATGTCTTAGTTTCGTTTCTTATTGTAACGAAGAATTGTCAGCAAAAGCCCTCAAAAGACTTTCAATGTATGTAAAAAAATATTGATACAAGGATAGTCAGAAAAACCATCACACCATAACACATTTACGTTGTGGGAGTTAAAGTACGTAAATAAATCTTAAAAAAGACTTGCCCCCATGTTTAGAAGATGTCAGCCGAGTTAAATATGACTGGCACTACAAGCTATGTCTTGGGACAGGAGTTACAGTGAACCTTAATGCCCTTACAAAATCTCTCATTAACAAAAGAAAACCCAAGGAACAAAAAGAAAAGAAAAGACATTAACCATAGCTTATTATGATTAGTCTTATTATCCTTCCAATTTGCACATTCCCAAAAAACTGTTACAGTTTTTTTTAATAACTACCACTTATGAGAGTGTATATCAATCTGTTGTTTTTTTCAGTAATAATTTAATGTAACAAAAAAAAAAACAGAAAAAAATTATTGTATTATTTCGTATAATTACTCATACATAAATATTTAAGATTATAACCAGTAAACTTTTTTAGATAAAGATAAGATAATTAGGAAAAAGAGGACAAAAAGTAAAAATTTTTAAGATAATTAAGAAAGTCATACTTTTGACATAAAATTATTGTCTTTAGTTTTTTTGTCAGAGGTACCACTAACCAGCTCATTATACGTAGGCCAATAGTATTTGCAGTGAAGTCTGAATAAAGGTACATACAAAAATTAAAGTTTAAATAAATGTATTAAAGAGGGACATAATCTACAAGCAGAAAAAAAATAATGTAAATCGATTTAATGTTCCTCAATACTTACACACACATATTGTCTCTCTCTTCCTTTTTCTTATATCTTTTTCAAACACGAAACAAACAAATAGATGGTTGGTCTGCTGGTCCTGCAGCCTGTAAAAGAGCATGAGACTACATTCCACAATATTCAGTTCAAAACTGAAGGTACGGTTAAATAACAGTAATAGTTATTTAAGAAAAAAAGATTTAAAAAACCTCCACAAAATTCCCTTATATAAAGTGATAGATGTGAACTGTTTTTATAAGTTTTCAAATTACATAAGCTACATCATTAGAAGTAAGTTAAAAAGATCCTAGCATACGATTATCTTGGCGTTGAAACCAGGATCTTTATTAAAACCTTTTTTATCGTAAGTGTCAGTACAACATTGTAGAATTACTGGTTTTTTTTCCTTGCGTTATTTTAAACTTAAAACCTTTTTTACTACCTAATGTCGAGCTTTTCCTATAAATGTAGTAAAGAAATCCAACTAAGTTTGTAAGCTTTGAATTTGATTTTGTTCTGACTTTCATAGCATTTTTATTCATACAACTATGATTTTTTTTAAATAAATTATAATAAAAATTATGAAGTTATAAAAAAAAATGATTTATAAATAAAATTTTTAAAAGGCACAAAATTAAAAAAAAACACATCGTTTTGCGTCAAACAGGGAAGAAATAAAATCATCGAAGTGATAACCGTTATCCAAATCCCAGGATACTTCTTACTTATGTAGTTTTAGATTAATTAGGAATTTTATGCAACACTTTCCACTGTTGTCATCGATTTTAAAGTATTAGTTATTTACAAATGCTGATAATAAACACAAATTATAATTGTTAATTTTTAATACAAAGTGCATTTCTTTAATAAACGACATGCTACATGAATTCCTAGGAACGTGTTTTGTAAGGGCTATTTTTTGGGCATAAAAGCAAAAGTTTGTTAAAATTAGACGTTCTAGCCAAGAAAAAATAATTCGTAGGTATTACGTTAGAAATTAATATAATTGTTAATAACATCAAATTAAATTATAGATTTGATAAATAAAAAAATTCAGGACTTTTATTTTGCAAAATAATAAATTTTTTATAATTCGATAATTAATGTAAACATTATTCTGAGATTTCCTGTCCACTGACGTTTTAGGGGCCTGCGTTACTTTGAACTCAAACTTTGTTCTGCAAGGACAATCTTATTCTTTTAGCAGATATTGTATTTTAAAAATCATAAATACTACACTGAATACCTGTTACTTTGCAACAAAAACCTTAAATCAAGACAACCAACTATGTTTGTTTGCACACAGGTGCACATAATTAGCATCAAAAATAAGTAACGTCCAACAGTTTAAATAAATACTTAGTAAAAGAAGGCCTACAGACTCATTGCTACAATTGTTGTATTTTACATAATAACGAATATAAAACCTTCAATAATTATCTAGAGGATACTTTCTCTGTTGGGCTTCCCCGTCCTAAGTACATTTATTCTTAGACAATCACTATCTCAGGATGTCTGAAAACTAATTCAGGTAAAACATTTCCATATTTTTAAAATCTGCCTGTTCTTAGTTTTGAAAGAAATCTTACAAGCAAGACATAAAATTCCTTAGATGTATTAGCCTACTATTTTTTATTGTTCTGCTGGAATAGATGGTAAGCAAAATTTTGCTGGAATTAAGTAATAGTGTTTTGTTGCAGAAGCGATACGTTGACAATATTTTGGTAGTATTAAGGTAATCAAACATAATGCTTAATCAGTGAAACAATCATACCAATTTTAGTCAGTTTACAGTTACCAAGAGAAACATTAATCAGTTATTAAACTGAGGAAAAATCTTCTGGATGTTAAATAAATCCTTACTTAATTTTTTACAGAAAATGTAACAGTTACAGTGATGCTTATAAAGGCAAAATATCACGTAAGTTAAAAACCAGACTGGCTGAGCATGATAGTGTGGATAAAGAAAAAGTCAGAAAAGTCTGTATGTTGTTACCATATGAAAATTAGTGGACATAAGAGTTTTTTTAATTTTTAAGAGACAAAAAAGGTAAACTTTTGGGCTTAAAATCCAATAAATAGTAGGAAAAAATTATAAAATGTTCCATGTTTATTACTTTTATAATTATATTCATTGAAAATGTGATTGATACAAGTAGTGCTGTACCTATGCACCTACACAACTGATTACGTTGTAAGCGCACACTATAGGACAAGCGTCCTTATTTGTATGATAATTCCTTGTACCAAATCATACTTAAAAGAGGCATGTCTCTACTGGTAGTAGACTGCTTATTAGAGAAACTGTCTTTGTCCAGTAATTTTTTACTGTTTGACGCTGTTTTCGTTTCCATGCTTACTATGTCCCTCCATGTATAAACAAACAAAGTTGGTAACATTGAAACAATTTGAATATTCTTATATAATTTTTAGCAGTTTGAGAAAATATATAAAACAAAATTGTCAACAAAGAATTATAACAAAATGAACTAATAAAAAAGTTCAATCGAAAGAAAAGGTGTGAGGTTGGTTGTTTTTTGGTACTATCATTAAATTAAGATTAACTACCATTGCACTTAAATACTCATTTTTGTTGAATAATGCACTTCAGAATGATTTTAGAGCAGAAATAAGTAGCAAAAATGTATTTTTAAATACCAACCTAGTTATATTGGTACTGCTTATGCAAAAACGTCAGTCTCTGCCTTATAAATGTTTCTTATCAAATTGTATTTCAAGTTATATCATTTAATTGTCATAAGATCCTCCTTAATTTAATATAATATTAACTTGAACAATGTTATTCATTCTTTAGCACTTAGTTTTGTAGTAAGATAAGGTGATACATAAACTCTCGTTACTCAGGCTTATGATGTAACAAAAGAAGAATTTTTTTATAGAACTTATTCCACAAAGACTGTTTGTTTTGAAGTAAAATTATCTATTCAAAGCAATGTTTTTGCTTTTTTATATTTGTGTAATAAACTAGCAGCTCCCTATCTCGGCATCGCCCGAGAATCACTAAATGTAACACCGTAGTGTGTTAACATGTAATGTGAAACGTTTTCAGTTAGAAATTTTACAACTATTTCTGACGCTTCTCAGAACAAAATCTTCTTATTAAAAACATATTTGTTCCGAATCCATACAGTTTATTTGGGTGAGTAAGAAGCTGTAAAAAGTGAAAAAAAATAATTGTGCTGAAAATGACTGTGCATTCCTTATGTTTCAAAATAATCGTTGGCCCTAAAATTCCATTGATTTGCAGTTTTTTCCATATAATCTCTAAATTTTTTACCGCTACAAGAATACAAATAAATATTCTACCTATTTAAAATTCTGGAAGATTTAAGTAATTACTATGAGGGTTATAGTTGATAGCTTACCTCTCACCTGATTAATTTTTTATTCATCAATTTTGATGCTGCTGTTTCAATCTCGATAAATGTTTAGCGTCATTTTCTTGACGCCTAAAATTGTATTCATTCGATGCATTCAAAGTTTTCCGTCCAATTCAAATTCTTGCGGCTTTTGGCATAGTAAAGACTTTTGTGAGCCCTAAAGGCTATTTTTTTCAACTTCATTAGGTTGTAATATATGTTTGTTGGCTACGTAGCCCGAAGTCCAATGACCCTGAAAAGGACCAGCGAGCCTCTTAAGTAAACTGTTTCTTGAGTGAAGTTTCCAGCAAACGTGATTGAATCTATACCTCAGGAAGATCTTCTCTGCCCTATTATTATAGCATCACACTGATCGAAAGAGAAGCTACAACGTTTGAAGCTTTGAAGCTAGTTGGAGAGCTCTTTTCTAACGTCTCCTGGTACGAAGTTAGAGACGTTGGTGTCCAAAGCATCATTTTTTTACAGACTTAGTTGTTTTGATGATCTTAGGTTAGGAAATAAGTTCATGGTGCATGATTGTTGGCTCAAGTTTATTTTTTCTTCATAGCTGTTCGGTTGTCCCAGCATAGACCTAGGAGAAAATCCGCAATTCCTGGTTCAATGCTCAGAGTCAAGAGGGTTATATACAGTCATTGGTTAAGCAAACTCCCAGCCTTGCGACGAACAACTCCTCTCGTGACGTCTATCAGTGAATAACTGACTTAGTTTAATAGTGGCCGGCTTTACGTAGTCTTTCAGTTGACGAATCGTTTCCGGAAATGGTAGTAAAAATGTATTTGTTGGCAAAGTAGTTTGAACTTAGGTGGCCCTTAGAAGAACCAAAAAGGTTGATGGTTAAGTAGCGAACGTAAATACTTCACATGGTCCAGAAAGGCTAGTGGTAAAATTTCCAGTTATTCCTTATTATTATTCTTTATTATGGAGAGCTAGCTGCGGGTAGTATCTTAACTCTTATCCTTTAAGTCTCTGTAAACGAAGACCGTACAGGAGAGAGGTACGCCACTGACCAGAAAATATCTCGTCTTCTGGTCGTTACCCAGATAACCAAACGCTCATTGTTAGTCGGTAAAGTGGGTCTGGAGAATACCTTCTCTGTAGGTACAATGTTGGGATGACCACTAAGAAGGAGACAGTTGTGGCTGACCGTACTTCTCAGGGCTATCTTACCTAGGTTGCATTTGAAGTAGAAATTTCTCTGACGGCACCAGGATGGATGGTTGAGCAACTTCAAAACTTTAAAGTTATGAAGCAGGTTGAGCTCTGGCCAGACACGTCTCCTGGTATTTTTCCTGGAGACGTTGATGTTACGAACGCCTTTTTTTTGTGGCACTTAGTTATCTGGCCGATATGGGATAAAAACCGATTTATTTCGCTTACCCATGAAAGAAGAGAGTTATCAGTAGCCAGAATGCCCAGATGCACGACTAACAACTCTGTTCTTGGTATACTGCTGATGAACGACTACTATCAATGACTTGATGGGGCATCTTTTAACCACTATTTAATATCCTTAATTGTGGGTAGCTTTATACTTATCTCGACGCTACCTAGCAGATCCTACTAAACTACACCACAAGGATAGCTGATTTTAGCAAAACTTTAAGATTGTTTATTGCTATTGTAAGTACCATTTTCAAGAAAAAAACCATGCGAAAACCATCTCGGAATCATCAAGAATAAGTATGCAAAATTTTAACACCATTATTGGTTTAGTAGTTTTCTTGAATAGCGGTAACAACGGTCTTAGTAACTTAGTTTTATACATTAGTAAAATAAAAAAATTTATTAGGATAATGTGGTAATTATGTGAAAATTGTCTTTTAATTTATAGTGTATTACAATTCATATGTATATTGTAACGCGCCGTGCCCTGCTTACTTTGCAGTCAACAGCAAGACACGGCATATAATTATTGTTTTATAAGACTGAAAAAATGGGACGGATAGTTGGCACTCAAACAGACATGAATGGAGGACACCAACATTTTCAGATACAGTCACTGTCTTTATTTTGAACAATCAAGTGTAATCACTATACAAAGAACTATACTGCCTAACTATCTGATCTGGCCTAATCAGTAAAGCCTTAGCCCTGCTGGTGCAGGTTCGTCAGTTGCTGCTAAACACAATGCTCAAGCTGTAGGGACAAAATACAAGAAAACAGGCCTACCATTTTTACTACTGTCGGAAGATTCACTGTAGCACTAGATGCGGGCACCAACATATCCGATTGGCAGGCATCTGCACTTGGGCACACTAGTTAGTGGTAGCTCGTGAGTGTAGGCTGTCGTAGCAGTCTGAGTCATCAGCAGGTAGCCGTTGCTGCATCTACTGCTGTCGCTTGGTGCTATACCCCTTTTTTTGTGCACACAAGAGAAAACGCACGTACGCTTACTTGGTATTATTTCGCCTTAGAATCACATGTCACAACTGTGAGTAGACAAGAGCAAGAGTGCTCGTACTGTCGGTCCGCCGATTTGTGCTGCCTCAGTGCCCTAGCTATCTGTATGTCTTACGCACACACATCAACCTCTGTGCATGATTGAGTGTTGACCATGTTGCCTATAGTAAGGATAGGTACAGGTACAGTACGGATACATACAGGTAGGATTCGTATGCATTACGTTGCCTCTTCTCTTGTCTGCTATTGCTAAATTTATGCTATTACCGTAACATTGGATTTTCACGTCACAAATCCTTTCCCGTAAATCTTGGCTTTACCCGCACTTTTTTTTGCATGTCCTAGAAAGTGAGCGTTTAATTCTAGTTAAATACCCTATAAGAAGGAGTGTGTAGGGTTCTCTAGAGTATCTGTTTGTGTTTAGTGTTGCAGACTATCTACTTCTTTAGGAGTCGGCGGAAAATACTCGTCGGCCCAAGTTGGCAGCCTTGTCAGTGTGACTATCGGTGTATTTTTATGTGAGTGTAGAATACTAGTTATTAGTATCTCACTTCTGTTGGATAGTATGATGCAGGTACCCTAGATTGTGCTAACAACCGTAACTTAAGAGTAATGTATAATAACCAGTATCATTGAATGTCTTACTATTAGATTAGAAAAAAATGATTTGATTGATTGGAAAACTGATTTGCAAAAATAAAAAAAAATTGCAAAAAAAACTACTTTTTTTTTTTAGAGAAACAAAAAAATAAGGACGCAGTTATAATGCACAATTAAAAAAAAAACAACAAAAAATTAGAAAGGCCTGTCCAGTAAGGGTAGGATTATTTTTTTGTGACTTTCTGTAGATACAACTTAATAATAAATAAATAAAGAAAATTTAAATTAACAAAACGAAAAAAAAATGACTATGTCCTTTTTGATTGATCAAAGCCCTAATGGCTCTTTCCTGCTCGTACTGCTGGTACCTTAGGGCTGTTTATACTATACACTTTTGTTAACCTGCCCCTCGTTACCTCCCCATGCTTAAATTTAGTGAATGTCTTGGCTGGTAACACTATAAAAGAGGGAGAAAAGAGAGAAAAAAGGAAATTCTTGACTAAGCTGCAGCAAAAACTGAAGGAACATAATGAAAGGAAATTTAAAAAATGCTTTAGGAGTATGGGTAAAATATGTTCGTACCGTACGCCGTCGTCTACTGTAATAAAAATTTATAAATTTATTGCCTGACGTAACGCTTTTTTTTTTTTCCAGAAATATCGTTACAATTTACGTTAAGAAAATGGTTGAGTTGCTCATTTACTCGATCTTCCTTTTTTTTTTTTTGCTTCAAATGAAGGTTAATAAACTGTGAAGCATTTATTGTTAAATTGAAGGACTATATTTCAAAAGACTACAATACCAGTATACATTATATAAAATAAAAAGAATATACGTTTTAAGAAATGACAAAATTAAATAGAAAAACGAAGTTAATTCTTAATTAGAGAGGAGAGAAGAAGAGAAAGGGAGAAAAAAAATTATTTCTCTAACCGTAGGAATGGTCACCGTTGTCTCATCAGGCATGACTTCTCAGCGTGGCATGTATTCTTGCCCCCTTTTCTGGTTAAAAAGACCCGCTTCTCTGCCACCCACAATTTACAACAATGTGGGCAGTTTGTGATACTGACCTTTTGTTTGCCAAACTTGTGGCAAAACTTCTTTCTTGGGTTGCCACTGAACCACAGCACATAACGGTGATCTAGATCCCCCCACTCCCAGTAACCCTGATTCAGAGCTGAAATGGCTTCTGGGATTTAAATTGGCTCCTCTTCTAGGAGATCAGCGTCTGAAATAAGTGATGGAGGCCCAGAAATGCCTCTTTGGCCCTGATACCTCCAGGTCCATGAGCCGCCAAATTTCTGCCATTTCTGTTAGCACCTGTAGGGATAGTGGTACAGCTTGACGTAGTGGGCACGACAACGCTGATTCCATCCCTGGTACGTGTCGTCTTTGCGACAGTTAAACCTAGTGAAGTACCATCCAGAGCCTCTCCTCGTCATCCTTTAACTGGGGTACTGGCGATCCCCAATAGCTGGTCCGACGTCTTAAGGTCCCGCGGGCTTTCTAGTTTAGGATCTGAGTGAATCTGTTGCAAAATACTTGTGGGTGCCTTGGTAGAGATCAGCGGTGGTAAGCAGTACCGTGGTAGGGGAACAAAACTAGATTTTCTTACCCGCGTAGGTGGCTCACAGGTCCCAGAGTGATTTTTCCTTTAGAATTTGTTGGATAGCTTACTGTACTAGGTAGGCGACTACGCCAGATCCTCTCAGTTCTGCCTCGCTTGGATTGAGGTACAGGTCATCAAGTAAGGGATCGCATACTCATCTTGACGAGGCTGCCCAAGTCTCGTGCCCAGTTGGTTTATGCGTAATTCTTCACATTTCCTTGGTTGGAATCTGTAGGAATATAGCTCACTTTACGTTTACTGTCAGTGTGTTTCGTGTATCGCTTGAGGTCATTAATATGAGTTTTTATTAAGTTTCCTGTTGTGTTGTCACTGACTTTGACTACTACATATGAAAGCAACTGGGTTGCAGTATAGGAGCCTTAAAATTTGGGCTAAGTTTCACTGTAAATCCTTGAACTGCTAAGGATAACACATGGTTTCTTAGCATTATACTACCCCGTAACGCCAACGATTTTACCCTTCACCCTTGACCATAGTATTTTACCTGCTTCTTTCGCGCTGACTCAAGATATTTAACAAACAATTTCCATATAATTTCTAAGTGGCTTACCTTTCTGGCTGACAAGGAAGTCTTTGTCAGGTCTAAAGACGTAGCTAGGATGTCACGGTTGGGAAATACCACTGGCGGCAAATTTTAGCCAAAGTTTAGCAAAGCCGGAGTTAGCTTCATGGATGCTTGCTCCATCGCGTACAATGCTAGTGCAATCTCTTGCAAGTGTGCATCTCACAATTTATGATAGACAAACTTCGTGCCATTATCAGATAGAAAAGATTTCGGTTTTTTTAATCTGTTAAATACTATTTCCTCTAACATTTTCTGGATCCTTTTTCCGTCTGTCTTTTAGAGTGCCTTTATCTTCACGTATTTAGTGAATAGATCCTGAATAATCAATAGGTATCGGTGTCCATTCTTCGATGGACATTTTGGTCCAGCAATATTTTTTGCCGTTGCCATCCATAGTTTTTCAATAATTCTTTTTCCCATAAATCTGGTGGGTGCTTTCTATACATCGCATAGTTTTCCTACTAGCCATGATTAAACTGTCAGTACCACAAGTTTTATCGCAAATTTCTAAGCTTTCCTGTTATTCCTTATTGTCATCTACATTAATTACTGTTACCTTTGGTTTTTTGGGAGTCTTGACCTGCTTCGATGAGGTGGCATTGACTCCTACTGCCCCTCTCCTCTAGAGTTTTCTGGTTTCTTCATATTACACTAAGGGCACTTAAAGCGTTTGTCCCCTATCTTACTGCACTTCATACAGTACTTACGGTGGGGAAAACTATTACACCAGTGTCCGCCGTTGCAAAAAAAGAAGCACCATCGGTCCTTGTTTTACGTAAAGACGTTATCACTAGGACTTTTTCTGTTATGTCCAGTTGACTCAATCTTCTTAGAATCCGACGCTTGTACATCCTGACGTCATTCAGCGGCCTTTTGTTTTCCTGGCATTATATCTCTTAATGGAGCTAGCAGTTCCTCTAATTGCTACTGTGAACTTTTTGGTTTTTCTGCCGCTTTATCCTCTTTTACCAGTGTAGTATAAGCTGTCGCATTCAATGCTTTTATATCTTTAACGCTAGGGGTGAGGATACTTGATACTGCCACAACTTTCCTTGATGCCGTCTGCTTTTGGAGAATAAAAAATGTCAACAAAAACAGACAGTCCTTGGGTTGTGGAGGTGGGCAGTAGTCTTTATCCTGTTGCTAGGTTAATTCTACACTTTTGCCTAATAGCAGAAAACGATTGAAATGGTCAATCTCCACCCTTGAAATTCCACTGTGATAATAAGGATGAGAATTTTTAAATGACCGATTAATCTGTTTGTATAGTTGCTGGGGAGAGTAAATTTTATTCAATGGAATTCACAGATAAGATGGATAACTTGCAATTTCTAATGCGGTGCTTGTGTGCAGTTTTCAGCTACCTTATTATCCCTACCCTGTAGATAGTAAATCCCATACTGCAACTGGAAAGCAGTGATAAAGTCACCTATAGATTGCCAGTAGTATTTTTCTCATCGTAACTAGTTGTTAGGTTTCGAGTCAAACACTGCCAGTAACACTCTTAACAATCCCTTTAATAACAGGTTGTATGTTTTCACTCATTTCCACAACCACGCAAAAAATCTTCCGGGTCATCTTTAGCTCACTTAAGAAATGGAACGTTCTAGTGAGCTTAAATATTTACCGTGTGTCTCTCATACCTTATCTGGGATTCTCATCGGTGTGATGACATTTTCAAATCATTTACTAACGAACCCAGTGGTCCATGCATAGCGTCCGTACGAAAACCACCTTTACCCCTTTGCCTGAAATCGCCATTCAGAACCAAAAGGTAATAACCTTTATTTACACTAGTTATAGTTGTGTATATCCACCTTCAGTTGGTTGATAATATCAGTTAACGGTAACTGTATATTCGTGGGATATCTTAGTAATTGCCGGGTTACATTTTTGGTTTGTAAATGGGTTATATCGTGAGCCTCTCACAGTGTTGTGCCAGAATCGTACGAATGAATGGTAGAGTGCGCTTGGCGTTTACTCGACGTATGATGGGGTACGTTGAGCGCTTAGGATGTAAACGTGGAGGTATATTCAACCTTGCCATCTGCATGACGAATTGTACTACCCTACCCCGACTGTGCGTCATAATGCTGTACACAAGCTGCCGAGACTTCTCAGCGATAATCGATCAGGTTTTCGTCTGACCATGTTATCCAACGTCCGTTTGCATCATTTGTATCCCATTTTCAGCTCTCAAATCTATTCAGTGGCTATTGTCATTGAGTGCCAGATTTGCCCCTTGAGTTATCTTCATACCTGCTTCTTGTTCTCTGTGCTCTGTCCATACGTTTTCTGCGGCAGCCCTACTTGCTTCTGGTGTGGTTGCCAAGTTTTCCACTGATTTACATACAGGACCTTCCGCTAACACTTTGGACAGTCTATAAGGAGGATCTCGTATTATCTTCTATGATGGCCACTTATACGTCCTCCTGTAGGTTTGTGAAGTCTAGTACCTGTACGTTAGCATCTCTTGAGCATCGTGAACTACCGATGACATTTCTATTTGGTTGTAAAGCATCCCAACATTGTCGAGATCGTGACGCACTTGCCCTCTCACAACCTCAAGGTATTGTTGAGTTGTGGGTGACGAGGTGTTGGCACGATCCACCCTTGTGGTGCTAATGTTCGTTTCTGACGATTTATTTTGTATGAACTGGAATTTGCGGTGTTTCAGCCTCAATTTTACGTCTGAAAGCTCCATAGCTAAATTTTTTTTTTCTAATTGCGTGACTTCATTAGCTTCTTTATTTTATACACTAGCTGTTGTTTTGATATATTTTCTGTTAAAGAAGCGTTGCAACTGATCCTTGGCTTTGGGAATGGTCTTATTACTTCTTAATCCCAACAATATCAAATATTAGAGTATTTCCCCATCTGTGTATTGCATAACTGCTTACGCGATCACTCTTGTTATCGTTTCGTAACTTAACGCTTGAAGTGTATCTTCCTCTGTCGCGATCGCACTGAAGAAAAAGTATAAGTTTATCGATGAGACTGTCATATTTATGTGTGCAAAATATTAGCAGTTACGAAAATAAGCAAAACAGGACGATAGAGGCAACCAATTCATATATATTAAAATGTGTAATTGAAGTGGCTAGGCAGTCAGCGTAAGGGAACCTACCTGCCAAAGCACATGGTACGCACACAAAAATAGCCACTTAAGCGCACCGTGCCAAGCAACTGCCTGTACAACTGTCGAGTGCCATGTAACACGTCATGCTTTTCTCGCTTTGCAGTTAGCAGCAAGACCTGGCATATAATTAGTTTTCTATAGGATGGAAGGGATGGGATGAATGGTTGGCGCTCGAATGTATACTAATGAAAGACACCAATGTTTTCGTATACAGTCACTATTTACATTTTTCATCAACTCATTGCAATTAATAGATGAATACTTGCACTGTCTAACTATCCAACCTAGCCTAATGAATGTAGTCTTAGCTCTGCCGGTGTCGCTTTGGCAGTTGCTGCTCAGCACGATGATTACGCAGTAGGGACGGGATACAAGAAAATGGGCCTACCGTTCTCACCACTGTAGGGATATTCGCTATAGCACTAGCTGCGGGCATCAGGAGATCCAATGGGCAGGCGTCGGCACTTGGGCACACTAGTCCTTGGCAGCTTGAGTGTGTAGGCTGTCGTAGCAGTCTGGGTCGTCAGCAGATAGCTGTTGCTGCGTCTTCTGCTGACAGTTGGTGCTATACACCTTATTTTCTTCCTGCACACACGAAAAAATGAACGTACGCCAACTAAGTATTACGTCGCCTTCGAATTGCGCGTCACGACCGTGAGCAGACAAGAGCGAGAGTGATTGTCCTGTCAGTCTGCCAATTCCTGCTGCCTCGGTGTTCTAACAACCTGCATGTCTTAGCACACACACACACACATCAATCTTCATATATGGTTGAGTGTTGGCTGTGCTGCTCATAGTAGGGATAGGTTCAGGTACAGGAGCCCTAGATTGGGTAGGGATCGTATGCATTGTACCACCCCTTTTCTGTCTTTCATTGCTAAGCCCATACTCTTACCGTGACGTTGGTTTGCCACGTTACAATATGTATGAAACGTATGTTGTCTAACAAAAAGTGTTCCTATTTTTCTTTATTTAATAAAGATCTATGTCAGGTCAACTAAATAAATATATTTTTCTATAAAGAAAAGATCGCTTTTTTTCACAAAGTCTATTTATTTAATTAACCTTTTTAAAAAACAACAACTGATTACTATTTTACACAACAACAATAAACGTCACTCTTATAAAGCTGCCCGTTCTTATGTGTTTCGGGGTGTGCGCACGATGCGGAAAAACAAGGTAAAATCACTTCACTTTGACCGAGCCTCTGTGGCCCGGGTATCCTGGGCGACAATCCCTGTAAATGATATGCATGAGTCTTGTACACTAAAACACCACTGGGGCTACGTATCATGGTGACCAGTGTCGTCGTCGCTCCTTGCTTCTACTTTTAACATGGCACACAAAGGGGATAGGGCGCACCAAGAAATTAGCACTCACGAGTAGTATTTTGAAATGAAACAAGGAATTCAAACAGAAATACAAGATACAATGGAAGTACTCGCAGATGTAGGTGTGTATGTGTGTGGGAGGGGGTATAACCGCACGTCGAGCATAATTGCTGGATGAGCTCGCGACGCAAAATCATGGCACAGGACGACTCATGTGGGCTAATCAAGGGCCACTGCCCCTTACAATAAAACGGTCATCTGGAGACCATTACTTACTGTACGCCACAGTCCTCACGTATTTCCATGGATCGTTAAAGGGCCTAGACCTTAAAATAGTAGGAGTCTCCACTGACCATGTTCTGAGGCCGTCGTTTCCCTTGGAGCTTGTTGACCTTGGATTAACGGATCCCTTGCCTCTTACTGGACTCTCTTCATAGACAAGGCAGCTCACGGGTCTCTTTTTTAACCCCCAGAAAAAACACCGCTTAAACACGTGTGTCGCGCAAACGCCAGAGAACATCAAGGAAAAAAAAAAGTTTTTTGCCGTAAAAATGAAAGTCTCACGCACGCTTGCAGTCCCACGCTAATCTAAAGCTCTTTCGGCCTTTTCTTGTTTTGTCCTCTTTTCCCTTACACCTTTATACTAGTTTTCTTAACAAAATTTCCTTTTCGCCCTACTGACCTCTATTACTGGAAGTAGTCTCACGGTATCATACCATGACAACGTACGATTACAGATGTGTATCCATGTATACAATAAGTCACATCTTAGGATTCTTTTGGTTAATTCTTACAAGCATTGAATATGGGTGAGTATGTATATTAAAAGGCACAGTTACATACTCAACTAGATCAAAAAAATTACTTTAATAGTTTGTACAAATCTTGTGACTTCTATCGCTTCAAGAAAATTTTTTTCTCTGTTTTTTTTATTTTAATGATTTGTACTTAAAAAAAAATTTTTTTAAAGAGTTTTGATAAATAACTTCGTTTTTTTGGCTTTTACTTTATGCTGTAGAATATTTAACAAGTAATTATATGTTATGTTTAAGTATTTTCTAAAGGAAAATTTTATTCCATTAGAACCAAATTATTACTTATGCAGGTAAATGTAAATGAATTATTCTATTGTTTTGGAATTGTTTACTAATATAAGAACGAAAAAGAATTATATATAGGTATTTAAAATTATTTGTGTACTTCTGTACAATTTATATGCTGCACTTATAAGTATGCCATGATGTGGCACACAAGTTTCTTAAGTTATTCTTCAAAAAATGTAACAAATATAGTCATGTAGTTAACTTTTCATGGAAATATCTTAAACTAAATTATAATATTGTACAGAACACAAAAACCTTTGTTTTAAAAGCTGGACTATTACATTATCTATTTGTCTGTGTTAATGATCTTACTAAAATGTAACTAATTATACTGTTCAAATTTGTTTGAAGTAACTCGTACATGCTTACCAAACCTGAGTCACTGTATTAGAAAAGGAGTGGTACTGCGTAGAAGTGGTTGATGACGATGATGACACAATTGGCCTTGATGAAGGTACGTACACGGGAGCTTGAAGTTGTGGCGTATGCTGTTGCTGCTGTTGAGTCTGTTGGTTGTGTTGTGGGTAGTCTAAGCTTGCGCCATAGCCACTGGTTCCGCTTACATGGAACATTATCCTTCTTTAAAAATTACCATCGATCTGCCTAAAAGAGGTGTAAATTGTTTTAAATCATTTATACTCAAACAAATATAAAAATGTATTTAAAAAAATTCAAGTAGCTCCTTGAAAAGTAAGTTTTAGCATCGATAGTAAAATAAAGAAAAAAAAGAAAAAAAAATTCATTAGACACCGTTAAGATTTATTAAACCGATCACTTTACATTTTAAAGGGCTTAAGGACATTTCGTGTCTACACACAACAAGGTCGAATCCAGTGAGTTTTTGGAAAATCTGGGACGGTAGGACCGCAAGATTTCTTTAATACTCAAGGACGTTGCATCTATCTCTGTTTTTTTTTTTTTCACTTCTCTTTGAGCCCAATACTATTAAAAGAGAAACAGTATTAATATTTTTAACAACAAGAAATTATTACTCTTAGTACTCTGCATATTTTTCCAACGTATTTTTGTTGTTTGGATCCTAGAAAATTTTTTTTTAATCAGGCTAGGCTTCAGTCTTTGTACGTAACTTTGAACCACTTCTCACGAGACTATATATCTGTCAATAAATTTATATATAAGTTTATTATGTTTTGTACGTGTCAACAAGTTTTTTAAAATTATGTTACAACATTTTAAATACTTAACCAATGCAACTCATTACATTTAAAAATATATTTGTATAATTTTTTGTGACGAACATCGCTTTCTACTTATAAATGAAATACATACATCGTTATATAAGCATATGTTTCTCATGTTTATAACGCTGTAGAATAGGTGCAGTGCCTAACGATGTATGCTTCATTGCGTATGCTACTTAAGAACTAAGGATATCGTAAAATAAAACCGTATCAATAATTTAACTTCTGACTTAGAACGTAACAAAACGGTAGGACAGTAAGTGCTTAGGGACCTAAGTATAAAGTTATACTTTTATAAAATTATATGGCAAACAATGTAATTTAAGTATAAAAATACCTTGTTTGGAACAATATTTTATATGCAGGTGGTGCAATTATCGTAGGAATAAGTATACTGACGTTAATTGAATATGATTTCAATTTATATTTAATAAGTTGACAATTAAAAAAAATGTGTTATGGCAAAATACAATAAAAATAATATTTAGGCTGGACAGTACAAGACTGAACTTTCGTTGAATCTTCTGATGGTTCCAAAACAAATTCCTACTGCCTATACACTTATTACATCTATAACTTCACGCTCAAATCTATTATATACGATCCCATACTTATTTCTAGTCCATATTTGACACTCAAAGTATAACTGTATCCATTAAATTAAGAAAAACCATTTCGCAGTATCACTTTCTCAGGGTATTATAATATATTAGTGAATGACCCGTCAAGACTTTAATTACACATAGATTTTTTTGACAAATAATATTCAAACGCCAAATGTGTATTGAAATAGCATAAAAAATATTCACAAAAATTTTAGCTCGTTCGATTGTACCAGTATTTTATATTTATTACATTTAAAAAATTTCATATTTAACATGTAAGCTTATAAAAAAATCGCGTTGAATGGTATTTGTATGATTCGTAGGAACCTCCCTTTTTCTGGGTACAAAAGACTTCTTTTAGATAAATCTGTCAAATTTTCAAATAAATCCCATTAGTTTTTTAATGAATTTAGAAAAAGGGGATGAGATCTGCGTAAATGCATGCATGTGGGTACATCCACATGAGAAAAACAATTGCTAGCTTTACTGCACACATTAGCGTTCTCTCCCCTCTCTGAAGTTTTTCCCCACTAAGTATATGAAGAACGTCTTTCAGTAAAAAAAGCGCTTTCATTACGAACAAAAAGATTGTAAAAAAATAAAACACAATAAAAATTAGTTGTTGTAATTGCACAGAAAAAAAAATTTTCTTTTAATTTTGGAAAATTTTGACAAAACATAAAAAGTTGTGTCGACAATTATTTATTTACTATAAAAGTAATAAATAAAGTATATGCAAATAAATATTTAATAGTAAATTAAAAAGGTGTTCTGCAAAAATATACTAATTCCCGAATTTTTTAAACAAATATTAAAGAAAAAAATTATTCTATTAAGTGAATTCTTTATTAATTAAATTTTCAATCAAACAAAATAAATGAATATACAATAAATAATAATTAACATAAGAAGTAAGTTACAAACTACACCATAACATGCAGGAATCATATTCACCATATTGAGACTATTCGCAACAGAGTGCGTAAAGGCCTTGACTAGTGTGCAAAAATTCAGAGGTTAAAGTCTCTGAGAAAATGGTTGTTTTTTTTTTTTTTAAGAGTTGGTCAAAGAAAAAGTGATAAAATCAAAATTGTGTGGTGTGGTTATATTATATGGCGTCATGTGGTGTACAGAAGGCCAGAAGTATGTCACGGGGGACGAGGAAAGGGGAGAAACTCAAGCAAAATTTACTTTCGTCTTACTTTTTCTCAAGGTCAAAATCTCAAATCGTTGATTTAGCTTGGCACATTACACGCCTACAAAAGTATTACTTTAAATATTTCCTAACCAAATAAGTTTAAAAAGTTAAAATCTACTCTGTACTCAAAGTACAAATAACGTCGAAACTTGAGAAGTACGTATCCGTCGTCTAGTCACAGAAGAGGCCAAGGATCAGCAACTAAATTTTCTTCTATATGGGGCAACGTTTAGTTACTTTATACAATACATTAAAGCTTATGCTAGGAAAAGGTGAAGTCATTGCTTTTACTTTTGGTCAAGAAGTAAAATATAAAGGCGATGGTATTTATTTTTCTCCATTTTTCCTTGTGAGAGTTCCCCTTCTATAGTGTAGGCTAATGCATCTGTTGTACGTATAAACAATTTCTTGAGGTCTAAGAAGTCTGCCATAACTTTACACACAAGAATATAAATATAATAATTTGATAACGATCTATTTGCATCTTAAGATTTGATAGACACTGCGATATAATTCTTTAATTCTTAGAGCAACGAACAAAAGCTAATATAGTCTTACAGCTGCATACTTACACATATACCAAGCACTCTAGCTTATTCTTCGTGACACACGTATGAAGAGAGACCGAGTATAATCCATTAAATAAGCTGCAAAAAACTGTAATATGTAGAAAAATACGAAAACGCACCCTTAACCTATTTTGGCCAATATACATTTAAAAAACTAGGATAGATTCCACCCCCTATAGGCACCCCAAAAAAGTGACGAGGTAAAAAATTTCGTTAAATTAATATCCAGCCTCCAAAATGATCTCTCAGAGGTTTTTTGGGTCACTGATCATGACTATGATGATGGCGATACTCTTTGAGGTACCTGGTGCCAAGGGTGTGTAGGTACTCAGAGCTCTGCAGTACCGACTCCACCCTCCACGCTTGCTTGCGATTGCAGCGCTTCTTCATTGTAGTGGCCTACCCACTCACTACATTCCTTCTTCTTTGTACGACTGCTGGCCACAGCAGTCGCCTTACAAGTCGCTCCGTCAATGAAGCTTCTTTTGATTTAGTCACTCACTGGCTCCTTGATTTCTCCTTTTTGACGAAACTTCTGGTCTTATGGGAGCCCGTCCTAGTCCCAGAGTCTACCTGGGCATTGTGGACCTTACCCCATAAGTGGAGAGTATCAACGCCATCTCTTAGAGTTTTATAGAAATTCGTAACGTAGACAGTTGAAACTTGTTACTCGGTGATTTTGAGCGTCGCTGAACACGATTATGACGACGGCTATAATCTCTGAGGTATCTGGTGCCTAGGGTGGAAGGGCTTAACGTCATCTCTTGGAGTTTTATGAAAATTTATTTCGTAGACAGTTGAAAATTGTTACTCGGGGGTTTTTTGGGTCAATAAACGTGAATATGAGGTCACAATTTCGAAGTTCTATCATGTTTACTTATTGTTCTTTAAATTATTTGAAATGTTTTTGAATTTTTTAATTTGGTGTTTGTAATTTTACAAAATAAATAAATCATACGTTTTTTAACCAATAACGTATCGAAAAATTTTTATTTTAAAAAGATCTAATAAATTTTGAGGGCAATGAGCTCATGGTTTTTTTACGGTCGCAAATAATACTACTTCTTAATTTCATTATTCTTGCATCAATAAAACTTAAAATGAAGTTCATAATTTTGTGCGCTTTTGAGAGTATCGGCTTGCTGCAGCTTCAAAGAGAACCAACTTTGAATGCTAACCAGGAAATATAAATAATTTTAGCCAGATTATTTTGTACTTAAAGAGTTAAAGTATATCTAAGATGTATGAAACGTAACTATTTCCAAATATTTCAGAAGCTGCGATTGCTGTATAAAAACTTATTTTTATAAAATACTGGCACATAGCTCTGATTTTTAGACTAAAGATAGTTTCGAATATCCGTTGGCAGTGCTAGAACATTAATCAGACTATGATAAGTGTTAATTTAATTATTCAGTAATATATTTAAATACTTCATAAATATTGTTAATAACTTTTTATTTTTTGTAGAGATTAAAAAGCTTTTACTTACATGTTTTTCTAAAATTTTTATTAAAAATTTCTTTTAAAAGTTGTCAAAGTTTTTTTGCAGTAACAAATTTTTCCATTTGATCCAAAAAAACTCCGTAGATACCATTTTCACAGCAAAACATTAATTATTCGATTCTACCCCAGAATATGAGCATTTTTAACAAAAAACTGTCTCATAATAAATACAAGGACAAAAAATTTTGTATTTTGACCTTATACTCGGGTTCAGCGACCCTTAAAATCGCTGAGTTACAAGTCTCAACTGTTAAAATTACGTTTTTCCATAAAACTCCAAGAGAAGATGTTGATAATGTCTAGCAAGCGCACCCTCATAAAAGCGCACAAAATTATAAACTACATTCCATGTCTTATTATTAAAAGAATAATAAAATTTTCAAAATTATTATGTACTTCAAAAAGTAACTAAATTGAACGTGAATAATGTCTCCTATTATAACTTGTCTTTATCGCGCAATTTTTATGGAAAGTGGTATCATTCATAAACGTAAAAAAAAGGTAAGCCCGTTGCCCTTAAATAAATTAAATATTTAAGAAATTTTAAATTTAACGATACGTGATTGGTTAAGAAACATCAAATTTATTTATTTTGTAAAATCACAAACACAAAATTAAAAAAAATTAAAAACATTTGAAATAATTTGAAGAGAAATAAGTGTACATGATGGGACTTCAGAATTTGGACCTTAAATTTGTGTTCATTTACTAAAAAAACTTCTAAGTAACAAGTTTTAACTGTCTACGTTATAAATTTTTATAAAACTCTTTTTTTTTTATTTGACAGAATAGGTAAAGGGTAATAAATGTTCCTAAAGGTTCCAGAAACATAATGCAGAAGGTCCTATTTAAATCAGTTGTTTTCCGATTTTTCTACCCTTTTGGGCTCATTTACTGGATTAGTAAAAGAAAGACCCAAGAACTAGTCTTTATATTCTTCTCTCCTTATGCTCCGACAGACTTATTTGCATCGTCCGATAACAGTCAATAACTGTTTTCTATCTTTTTTTTTCTATGTCTTAACCATTCGTCAATAAGCGGCCGCACAAGCCAGGATGTTGATATTCATACATTGGCCAGCGTTCATGCAACGAGACTTGACAACACCATGCTACACTTCTAACAGTTTTTTTCCTTAATACTCACAATCTTCAAGGCCACCAAGCCAAAAATCACGTGAACTGTCATGCGACCTATTTTTCGATAAGCGAACACTGAGACCAGTATCGTTGACATACAATATTCTTTGGCAAGTAAGCATAACCCCAAAACCAAAACAGCACATGTCAAGGAAGACAAAAATCATGTAAAAAATCGTTCTCTCTTTTTGCCACGAGATAATGCAGACTCTAATAACCTATGTACGTCTCCTCGTCTCTGGTCATAGTGGCAATAATAAGAAGGGAAGATTTTCAGCTACATAAGCCCATGGCCTCCTTCACAAGCAGCTTAGTCCAAAAAATTTGTTCAATGCTCAGGCCAGCTTGGGTGTACATCTAAAGCAGTAGCTATACTGTAGACGTATAACCTGGAGAACCTGGCTGATACATTTGATGGTTAGGCCAGCTTAATAATATACCCAGAGCAGTAGCCAGACTAGTATACACGACCTGGAGAATCCGGTTGAAGTCTATTTGTGACCTGGAAAATTTGGTCCATTATTTGAACTGCAAATATCTCCAGCCACCCAGATTCTACCTCGATAGCCACTTTGAATTCCCTTTTTTTAAGACAGTAAAAGTAAGTAAAAATACTTTCAAAGTTATTTCTTACACATCCCCTATAGTTTTTTTTTGCGTGAAATGCATAATTACGGGTTGTTTAATCCAAATATTCATGGCCAAGCAGGTGGTGTAAGAAAAATATCAATTTATGAAGAAAATATATTTTAATCAAAAAACGCTAAGTTGTGTGCCAGTTAGTGTTAATGTCGGTGGCCAAGCAACTAGCCTTTATTTAAGATAAAGCAATGCTAAGTTGTCTGCTGGTTGGTGTTAACGCCAATGGCCAGGCAACTAGCCTTTATTAAGTAACGCTACGTTGTGTGCCGGTTGGTGTAAATGCCGATGGCCAGGCAACTAGCCTTCATATTTATATGAAGTTGGTCGCCCTGTGCCACCGAATACAGTCACGCCGTGTACTCACTTTGTTGGTCGCGCCGCATGCCTGTTTTGGGTGCGCGGCGCATCCAAAGTACCTGGCGCGCGGGACAACTAAAATTTAGATGTGCAGCAGCACCAGCTACACGTTCGGCAGTACGCCCAATGTTTAGGACTGCTGTCTGCCTGTTTTATGAATATATAATGCTATTAGCTTGTGTAGTTTAGCATTGTGAAAAATCACTTGCGTGATTAGTAATAATGTTAATAAAATTAATTTCTAGCATTAAGCACTTTTCTAATTCGTACAGTAAATTATTAAACAATTTTTTTTATTAGTAAGACGTATTTTTAATTATGTAATACGGTTTTGTATTACCATAATTATATAATGATTGCAGTTTGCTTGCTATTTAAAATGTGTTTTTTAATGTTTTATTAATTACAAATGACGTAACGTATAGTTAGTTAAGTAAAATGTTTTCTCTGGAGTAGGTATGCTTCGATGAAATGAGGAATTTACTTTAAATAATAAGTGTCAAGTAAGTAGAGTATAAGTAATATTCTTTAGTTATGTACATTACAATCACATAAATTTAATTATAATCTAACTTAATTACAAATAATATGGAGCGACAACTAACAAGTCTCCGTTAGATCTAGTATTTTAAGTACAAGGCGATATGTAAGGTATCTCTGACTGTTCAATTATTCGATATTAATTTTTTTTGTAAATGAAAAAAGCGCGTATACGTGAGGTACACTGGTATATTACCTGGGAGATATACACATACACTTACAACAAAAACACTGCCACTAATTTTTACAACTACATTAAATTATAAACAAAAGTTAACTGCACAGCATTTAAGCCACATCACCTCTTTTAAAACAAAACAGGCAGACAGCAGTCCTAAACATTGGGCGTACTGCCGAACGTGTAGCTGGTGCTGCCACGCATCTAAATTTTAGTTTTCCCGTGCGCCAGGTACTTTGGGTGTGCCGCACGCCCAAAACAGGCATGCGGCGCGACCAAGAAAGTGAGTACATGGCGTGACTGTATTTGGTGGCGCACGGCGACCAACTTTTTTCCAGTGGCAAGTATTGCTACGTTGTGTACCGGTCAGTAAAAATGCCAATGTTCAGGCAACAAGCCTTTATGCAAAATCAAACAACGCTTAGTTGTGTGCTAGTTGTTGTTAATGCTGATGGCTAGACAACTAGGCTTTAGTTAAAAAAATTAAATACTACTAGGTTTTGTGCCAGTTGGTATAAATGGCCAAGTAGCTTACTCTTAGTTATCAAACCGAATTTTGAAAGCTATGTGTCGTGTGTTACTTGTGAAAATGCTAGAAACTATAGTCCATAGACGACTGTAGCCCCCTTAAAAGAAAATTAAGTTACCATTTCGAAATAAATGGTCAGTCACGTACCGTTGGTGTAAATGCTGATAGCCAAGTAGCTAGCCAACCTTTCCACAATTATCTCCCCTGTTCTCGCCCCAGTGCTCCGTCTTCAATTTTATCTGTCAAGTCCCCAGGCTATCGACCAAAAGCTAAGGCCTAAATGTAAAAATTACTCTTATGCTGTTTTTGATGGAACAGAGAATATTTTTTGGAGGCTCCGGAGGGATTAATGGTTTTATGGTCACAGTGGCGATAACGTAGAGCACTTATGCAACAAAGCAAGTAAAAAATTTCTAAAAAATTTTTTTTTTTTTTTAAATCTGTATGAAGGATTAGGGCGAAAGAGAATTAATTAGTTGACCTATTTTAATATTGTTTATATGTATGTGAATTCGAATTTATTTTTCTCTCTCTGTTCTTCTTCATTAAGGGAGCCTTCAACTTAATGAAGCTGCTAAAAGATGGACTGAACAGGCACCGTTAAAAGCAGATAAGAAAAGATTAATACGTTATATAAAGAAGCAGCAAAGGTGGAACCTTAATAAATGGAAGGGGAACTTACTCGGAGCCTACTAAAAGAGAGGAAAACCACGGGAACCATCCGAGAGGAACTCGGGTTTGCTGGTGCTGCTTTGGCCAAAGAAACAGAGTGTTGCGGTGAGTTATAGTCGCCGTAATGAACGACTTTCTTGGCCAAAAATTATCAGCGACGTTATTTTACTCATAACATTGCATATAAAAGCAATATATCCAGCATCGTCAACGGAGATGCCACACGATCCCAACGCTCACGACCATGACCATCCAGAGAAAGTCACAGCTGCTGATCGCCAAAAAGTAGCGACACAACATCAGCCAACATCTCTACCTGACCATCTTCAGCAGCTGATATATAAGCCAGTACCCATTCACAAATAAATAAAACTCCCTGTGAGCTTGAGTACAAGTGCAAGTGCAAGTAAGAAATAATAAAAAAAACTAACCAAAGTGAAAACAAACCTGCAAAGTGATTCAAGTTTAGTTAAAAAAAAATTATAATTGTCAGTAAAAAGTCCTCTCAAAAAAACTGTTAGAAATAAATGAAGCGCATAAGTGCATTTTTATAATAAAAAAAGAAAAAAAAAAAAAAAAAAAAAATTAAAGAAAAAATTAACAACAACGAGCTTAACGAAAACGTATTTTTGTTTTCCTTTCTATCAGCGGTGCAAGCAAGCTACTAGATTTGACTCTGAAGTGACACGACTCTAGTGCATTTATTTGCGCACAGACGTATTAAGTAAGCGAAGTCCCTGTGCATTCAATTGCACGGGCTGGCTGACTCTACGCAACCTCTCCCTCAGGAGTTTAAGTTGGAAACTTGTACGATCCAAATAGCACCTCACCCTCATTAAAAATTTCTAAGATTCAAGTATGAAGACTAATATTACCTCTTTTTTGAGATGATGGATTTTTTTTTATTATTATTACTTATATATTATTTTTATTTTTATATTATATTACTTATATATTATTATTCTTATCGAGTTCGAAAAAAAATAAACATTTTAAGCACCTTTGGCACATACTGCTGGGTACTGTCGCTTCACTGTGTGATTCAGTAAAAGCTCTGCAAAATTATTTTAAAACCTTACACCGAGTATGAGCGAAAAATCTAAGTGATAAAAAAGATACCGATTCCAACGATTTGAGTGATTTATTTGCACAACTGCACATAGAGTAAATAGCACTCAGTATCTGAATTATGTCATGGATAAACACCAGCCTTACAGTACTTGGGAAGGCCACTTTCAGTTACCACTATTTAGCAACCATCAATTTAGTGAAAGCATTTAACATTATAGGGTATGACGTGAGAGTATATTTTTACCACAAAAACGGATGTAGATCAGGAATTTTGAAAACCATTCCATACAAAGAGCGCATTATGGAATATTACAAAATTAACGCGACCAGTGTTATTCTGGTCACTTTCTGCGACTTGCTCATAAATATTAAATATAATTTAAAAATCGCTGCATCACTATTAAGCAATAATGATTATCTTTGATTCAACCTGTATTCTGGCTATTATATCTTTGCTTGGGTTGTTTCAGACTTTATAGCGAGTAAACGTGAAACATTATATAGAAATCCATGTTACTTTTTTAAAAACAATTTATTGCAAAAATACACCGAACTACTTTGGGATTGCCATACGCTCACTGTCAATCTAACTTCCTTATTTAGGAAAGTTGATATTCGTATAGAAAAGCTGGAAACATCTTGGGAAAAAAAATTAAGGCTAGAAATACGCTACACTTAACGCACTCTTATCACCATGTAAAGTAATAAGCGTCGAACGTGTTATACGGCAACAAGCTTTGCAAAGAAAAAAACTCCAAGGCAAAGTCGATAAATTTTGCACAATATCAGCTTTGTTACCTGAATTTACATACCAGCGAAAGCGAATCATTAAATAATTCAGATTTACTTTTTGATCGAAGTTCAAGCCTCTAATCATTGGACATTGATAACGGTAAGTTAGACAACAATACGTGAAGCGTCACATAAAACAATACGTGAAGCGAATATTTAGCACTCTACCACTAGAGAAGACAGTGAAGATACTCTTGATAATACTGCTATCAAAGTAAAAAAAAATGGATCTCATCCCCACCGGTCGAGCCTTCTGTACCTAGACCTGCAAATCCTTTAGAAAAACATATGGCAGCTCGAAATGTCACATTGGAGGACGCCTTAAAGATGGTACATGAATTCAACGGAGAAAATATACCATTGAGTGTATTTCTTGAAGGCTGTGGCAAACCAAAATAAATAGTAAGCATCACAGGCGAAGCCAATTTGAGTATGCTGTTGAGAAGCAAGTTAGTTGGAGAAACACGTTAGAGCGGAAAGATACTTTAAGTATAACGAGCTTTACGCAATCAAGAAGTAAAACAAGAACCTCGCATTGAGAAAAAACGATAAACTCTTCATTGCAACCTATGCTAATCAGGCAAACATGCCGGAGACGACTGTATATTAGAAAATTATCTGTCAATTGAGTTAAAAGAGAGGCCATACGACAGACAAGTAAAACGCAGTTTTTCAAGATACCACCAAAAAGTGCAGAATTTGTCGACGTTATAATCACATTGAAAAACAATGTAGATTCAAACAATTAAAGTGTCAAATATGCAGGAAGGTAGGTCGTACGGCAAGAGATTGTTTCAGAACCGATACTCAGAACACCCAAACTGTATGCCAATTGTGTAATAACGTAAATCATACTGCCAAAATTTGCACCAATATAGCTAGAACACCGTTATTTTGCAATATTCACAGTAAGCAAGGGCATAATAAAGATAACAAATATCTTCTAAAATAATTTGTCAAATGTGTGACACACCCAGCCACGTAGCTGGAAATTGCACGCAACTTAAAATGCAAGCAAAGAATTTGCTGCATTGTCAACTCTGCAATAAAAATGGTCACACTGCCGCTACCTGTAAGGTGCGCGCGTATTGCAAAAACACAGATCACACTGTTCTAAACAAAATTTTAGGTGTACTCCAACCTCTACATGTCATTCGAATATTAATGAGACTTGTAAGGAATTTTTATACTTTAATATATATAGATCAAGAAGACCTATTAGTAGAAACCGGATTGGAAATCTGCATGATAAAAAAACGACTAGACGACAATCAATGACGACTCCAACCTACCGTTCAAAGGGATTTTTGGTGCAGATATCCTCACTAAATTTAAGACTAGTCTTAACTTTTTCAATAAAATAATGGTAATAAATAAAGAAAAAATTCCCCTTTTTGTAGGAGACGCACATGTAGAATTAAAAAGCTAACAAACATACGAGCTTGGATGCAGCGATTCGAGCGAGCCAACGAGTGATGAGATTGATACGTGCAAATCACAAGCAGGATCGCTCTCAGAGCTAGAAGACGATAATATTAAAGACCTTTACAGTAAAGGAGCTATAGTCAACGAATTTTGAAATCTTGGTTAAAGGGAGACATACATAAACTTAATAGATGAAACGTTAATGAGCTCGAAATACCAATCAAATCAGTAAATTTGTGTTTTATACGAGAAGATAATAGCAAACCTGCACACACCATACCTGGGGTAAAAACAGCTCAACTAAAAAAAAATAGTGAATTTAAGTAACCTAAGTGAACTAGAAAGAGAACAACCCTATAAATTGCTTAAGCGACACAATAAAAGATTTTGCTTAGAAGGAGACAAGCTCATGGCCACTAATGTAGCTACACATCGAATACCAACGATGTATGACCTTTCTGTAACTACCAAGCAATACCAGCTTCCTCATGCCTTGAAGGACGAATTCAAGGGCCAATTAGAGGAACTGCCTGAAAATGGTATTATACAACGGTCGTGATCCGGCTATAATACAGCTCTTTGGATCGTTCCAAAGAAAAGTTCTGATGAACAGCCTTAATGGTGTGTAGTTTCTAATTTTAGGCCCTTGAATACAAAAATCATACAAATGAGTTTTCCACTTACCAACATAACCGATATATTAGATCAAGTAGAGAACTCTAAATATAACGCAGTCATAGATTGCAAATTAGGCTCCCATCATATCTTAGTACACCCTGACGACGTACATAAGACAGCGTTTTCTACCCCAAACGGACATAATTAATTTGTCAGAATGCCTTTTGGCTTCAGAAATGCCGCTGTCGAATATCAGTCGGCTATGTCATGAACTCTTAGTAAAAGCAAACTGGTGCAATGAGAGGTCAATTATTTAGGGTATCTTATAACCGAAAATAGGCTAAGTCGTGATGCAAAAAAATAAAGTAGTAAAGTTATTTACCCACGTCCAATAACCCAATTCACCCTTGTCCAAAAAATATAAAAAATTTTCGGCAATTTCTAGGATTCGCAGGATATTACCGGTGTTTTATTAAAGATTTTGCTAAAAAATGCTAAACCCTTAATCAAATTGCTCCAGGGTGATAAAAATTTTTATTTAACAAATAATCAAGAAACGGCCTTTCAGGAGCTAAAGAAAGAAGCATTGTACACAGCAGTGCTCTTACAATTTCCCGACATAAGTCAGCCATTTATTATAACAACAGATGCCTCAGGCTACGCTATAAGGGGTGTTCTATTGCAAGGGAAAATTGGAAACGACTTACCCATTGCGTATAGTTCTCATGTATTGAGAGGACCCGAGCTTTGAAATGACATATATGAGAAGGAAACGCCAGCGATTTTACACTCTGTGCAAGCTTTTTGCCCATACATATACTGCCGAAGGTTGACCGTAGTCACGGATCACCAACCACTTGTATGGTTTCAATCTGCGGACCATGATATATGAGTGCAGTAATGGCGATTCAAATTATCCAAATACGATTACGAAATAATTTACCGCCCAGGTACATTGAATCTGCCTGCAGACTCTTTATAACGTAATCCAATAATGACGAAGCAGGTAAATGTATTAACCAGAGGACAAAAAGCTTCGCAAAATCTTGAAAAAAAATTCTTAGAAGAAAGCAAAGTTACCCAAGACGCAAGACCCAAGCCGCTTGTAAAAACACACAATATCGAGCAGCAAGATCACCTCAAAAAGTCAAGAAAAAATTGAACAATCCCATGGATTCAGAATCATCTAACAATAATATCCATCGAGAAAGTGAAGCTGAAGATCTTAACCTTGACGATGATAAGCCACTACCTATAAAGGACTCTACTTCCACTGCTGACGAAATAAGCAACACCAAACATGGTGTTAACAGTATCGTCGAAACAAAGAATTTATTGGAGCATAGATTAAATAATGTAATATATTTTTTCAACACGACAGGCACCCTGCTAAACGAGGGTGCACGTAGATTATTTTAAACTCATTAAATACGAGCTAGTCATAATTAGAAGTATGAAACATTAAAATCAAGAAATTATTAAATAAACAATATAAATTAGCTCTCAGTATTACAGATAAAGAGCAAGTATCGCAATTTATATTAAGGAACCAGATGCAAGATTCTCTCTAAAAATTGAGACTTTTTTTGATAGAGATGAATTTAACTACCATAAGTATATCTAAAAGTATTAACATATGTAATATAGATTCGGCCGAAATATATAGAATGCATATCAAAGGTACATTTAATAATTGTATTTTCAATATCATAGTATGTAAAAATTCCCTTAAATATGTAGAAGATAAAGATAGAAATAACATTTTTTATGTCCTCCATAAATCAAGGACACAGAGGTCTCTCTAAAACTCTCGGCCACATACATCAAGGGTACTACTGGTAAGGACCAAAGAATTATATACAATGGAGTATTCACCATTGTCAAGATGTGTCTAGAATGCCAATTAAAAGAATTATTAAGATTAAAAATTAAGCAGCCGATGCTAATAACAGACACGCCTGGTACCGTATTTAAGAAGGTTGCACTTGATATTGTCGGACGTGTACCTGAAACTAAAGAAGGAAATGAGTATATCTTATTGATGCAAAATCAGTTGTTAGAGTTTTGCATTGTAGTACCGTTAAAAGATGCATTATCTTCCAGGATTGCCCACGCGTTTATACGACGTTTTATCTGCATTTTTGGAGCACCCAAGGTCATTTTGACAAATCAAAGGAGCAATTTTTAAGCGACCTAATAAAAACTGTTGCAAAATGCTTTAAAATTGAGAATATAAAAACAACAGCTTGTTACTTCCAATCAAACGGATTACTAAAGAGATCACACCATGCACTGGGCGAATATCCTTAAGCAATACGTTGACAGAAAAAGTGATTGGGATAAATGGATAGAGCTGGCTATTCTTAACTACAATACCTGCATACAAAAAATCACAAAACATACGCTATATTAATTTGTGTTTGGAAGACGTGCCAGGTTACCATCATCTGTACCATCGATGAATGAGGAGTATCTGCTTATGTATTAAGATTACGTTATTAATTTAGTAACCAAGCTTGATTATATTAAAAAATGAGCGTATGAGAACTCAGTTAAAATGCAAATTAAATCTAAGGAATATTATGATAAAAATAGAAATGAAAAATTTTTTAGGGTTGGCGAATACGTCTACCTATTAAAAAAAGTTAAAAAGGGTAAATTTGGAGATTATTACACTGGGCCTTATAATTTTCTAGAAATATTAAACAAATATAATGTTACAATACAAGTAGGAACTGAGCACAAAATAGTTCCCGCAAATAGGTTAAGAGTATCTAAGACGCTTACTCCCAACAAAAGGAAAATTAATGCGGACTCTAGTGAGTCAAGCAATAAATAAATCACCAAGTAAGGGCTAATTTCTTACGTATAAGAATCACCCACCCTCCGACTAATACTTGCTTTTTTTTATTTTCTTACTTATATCATACCGTATGATTTCAGATCTTTAAAATAATGATCTTTGGCTTATCACATTTAATAAAAGCCCGTGTAGCTTACACCGTAGTGGGCTTTAATTGCGGAGCTTAAAGCGTGAACGTTACAACCTTACAGCTACTAGAAGTCAAGCCTTGCTAAATTTCTTTAGATACCGTTCATATAACCTTACGTTTTATCCAATTGTTACAACTAAATAACTTTGCTGTAACACACGTTGTTCAATGCAATGTAACAATCCAATGAACCATCAATTATTGTGGCATGCACTCACACAGCTCTATAGTGCATAAAGGTCAAGACAATTTTTTTGATAATATTTATCGTGATGAATGCATGCAAATGTACAATACTGGTAAATATTAGCGTGAACTTCTAATCGTAAATAGTGTTTTAGTCAACAGATTAACAATGCTGTAACCTTAGCAGGTTCTGTAAACTCTGAAGGAAAATGCAGCAAAGCACGCTGCATAGATCAAAACAGTGTCACTAAGTGATGTCACCGTAGGCTAAGCCCTCCAAGTAAAATTACAAGAGTTTCATGCTCGCATAAATTTGCTTAAAAAAAATTAATTCTACTCTTTGAAGTTCAGTTCCCTTTTAGTGCTGGGAACTGTAGAAACCAAGACAGTAGCTACACCTATTGGGATGTACTACAAAGATCCTCTTGCAACTTCAAACTCTACGACGTTTAATTTAAAGGTATCACTTACCAATAAGAAAATATGGAAAAACCCACGAGAAAAATTTTATATTCGTTTAAGATGGATGACGTAATCTTCGCCTTGACAGCAAAGAAGAAAAATAATATTTGTAGGTACATCATAATAAGAACATAACCTCTGGAACTTATAATCCTTAAAACAAAAGAAGACCAATCTTTTGCCATCAATGATCAAAAAAACCCTAATAATAAAGAGTTCTTTACACATATAAACTCCAAATTCATCTACGTAAAAAAAAATAGATGAAAACATTAATATATATATATATATATATATATATATATATATATATATATATATGTGTGTGTGTGTGTGTGTGTGTGTGTGTGTGTGTGTGCGTATGTGTAAGTGTGTATTCATAATAATAGTAATAATAATGATAAAATTAATTATAAATCTTTTAATTTTTAATTAATAAATTAATATACAATAGAAATATGTATATAAAATTAAAGATTTTTATTTATTACCAGTATTTTATATTCAATTTTTTTTTTTTAAATAGATATTTAATCGTTGTTAGTTTAAATTTTTAAGATATTCATATGAACTTCTATGTATATTCTCAATAAATAAAAATATTATTATCGATTGATTTATAAATGTATATAAATATACTATTTAACGTATGACAGACATGAAATCAGATTTTTAATAAATTATTTAAATAGCACATTTATTCAGATCCATCAAAATAACTAAAATTTAATTCTTAAAACTAATTGATAAATTATAAAATTAATTTATTAATAATAATAATAAAAACAATAATTTTAAATTTTATTTATAAAACTGTTAAGAATTAATAAAAAATTAGAATATATCAATTCATTATATAGATATAAATTTTAAAGAATGAATATATTAAATAAATTAAGCTAATAAATTATTTATTTCTCTAGGAAGGTATGTCGTCAATGTCTCCATATAAAATATTCCCTGGTAGTCAACGTCAGGGTAGAATTGTATTTGAAACTATTTATTTAATATAAAAATTGTGTAGAATATACTGCAAAAAATTAATCATTCCTCTTACTACGTATGTCGTCAATGTCTCCCTATAAAATATTCCCAGGTAGTCAACGTCAGGGTACAATTCTATCTCCAAATATTTATTTAATAAGATAATTGTAGAATATATACTGCAAAGATTGATCATTCCTCTTACAAGGTTTGTCGTCAATGTTCCCGTGTAAAATATTCCTAGGAAGTTAACATGGGGGTAGGATTCTATGTAGAAATATTTATTTAATAAAGGAAATGTAAAAAAAAATACACCAAAAAATTGATCATTATGCTTTCTAAGGATATTGTCAATGCATCCGTAGAAAATACTTCTAGATAGTCAACATCGTAGCAGGATTCTATTTAAGAATATGAATTTAATGAATAAATTGTAAAATGTATACTACAAATTTCTCTTACAAAGTTCGTCGTCACCGTCTCCGTATAAAATATTCCCAGGTAGTAAACGTCGAGGAAGAAGTCTATCTAATTAAATTTTTTTAATAGAAAAATTGTAAAGAATATACTGCAAAAAGATAATAATTCCTCTAATAAGGTATGTCGTCAATAGCTCCCTATAAAATATTTTCAGGAAACAGACGATGATGTAAAATTCCTTCTAAGAATATTTAATTGATAAAAAAATTGTTCAGAATATGCTGCAAATTAATCATTCCTCTTAAGTAGTATTTCGTCAATATGTCCGTATGAAATATTCCCAGGTAGTCAACGTCGAATTAGGATTTTATCTAGATAAATTTATTTTATAAAGAAACTGTAAAGTATATACTGCGAAAAATTTATTATTCTTCTCACAAGGTATGACGTCAATGTCTTCGTTAAAAATATTTTCAGGTAATCAACGTTAAAGTAGGATTCTATCTGAAAATATTTCTGTAATAAAGCAGTCATGAAGAATATACTGCGAAAAAATGATTACTTCTCTTAAAAGGTATGTCGTCAATATCTCCTTATAAGAAAGCCCTGGGTATCCATTGTCCGGGTGGAATTCTATCCGGAGAAAACTTATTTAATAAAGAAATTGTAAAGTGTATAGTACAAAAAATTGATCATTCCTTTTACAAAGTTTGTTGTCAATATCTCTGTATAAAATTTTTCTAGGTAGTCAGGTAGTCAATGTCGGGGAATGTTTTCATCTAGTAATATGTATATAATATAGAAATTGTGAAGTAAATACTACAAAAAATTAATCATTGCTCTTACAAGATATGTTAACTATGTCCCCGTATAAAATCTTCCTAGGTAGTCAACGTCGTGGTAGAATTCTATCTGAAAATATTGATTTAATAAGAAAATTGTGAAATATATACTGCTAAAATTGATCATTTCTTTTAAAAGGTATATCGTCAATGTTACCGTATAAGATATTCCCAGGGAGTCGACTTTAGGATAGGATTCTATCTAAGAATATTTATTTCCAAAAAAAATTGTGAAGGACATACTGCGTAGAATTAATCATTCCTCTTTCAAGGTTTGTCGTTAATATCTCCGTATAAAATACTTCCAGGTAGTCAACGTTAGGGTAAAATTATATCTGTGAATAAAAATTCAATAAAGGATTGTAAAGTATATACTACAAAAAATCAATCATTCCTTTTACAAGATGTGTCATCCATGTCTTCGTATAAAATATTCTAAGTAGCCAACGTCGAGGTAAAATTCTATCTGCAAATATTCATTTAATACAAAAAATGTAAAATATAAACGGCAATAAATTGATCATTTTCCTTACAAGAAACGTCGTTTATGTCCCCGTGTAAAATATTCCCAGGTAGTCAACGTCGGAATAGAATTCTATATGCAAATATTTATTCAATAAGAAAATTGTAAAATATATACTGCAGAAGATTGATTATTTGTCTTACAAGGTTTGTCGTCAATAATACTGATAAAATATTCTCAGGAAGTCAACATTAGGGTAGGATTTTATCATAAAATATTTGTTTAACAAAGAAATTGTAAAAAAAATACTACAAAAAATTGATCATTCCTTTTTCTAGAGATGTCGTCAATGTATCCGTATAAAATACTCCTAGGTTGTCAATGTCGTTGTAGGATTTGATTTAAAAATATAAATTTAATAACTAAATTGTAGAATATGTACTTTAAGAAATTGATTATTCTTCTTACAAGGTTCGTCAGCAAGGTCTTCGTATAAAATATTCCTAGGTAATAGACGACGAGATAAGATTCTCTCTGAAAAAATTTGTTTAATAACGAAATTGTTAAGAATATATTGTAAAATATATACTGCAATAAATTTATTATTTTTCTTATAAGGTATGTCGTCAGTGTCTCCGTGGAAAATGCTTCTAAGTAGTCAACGTTAGGAAAGGATTCTATCTGAGAGCGTTTATTTCATAAAAAAAATTACCAATTTTGTCCTGCAAAAAATTGATCATTCCTTGTAAAAGGTATGTCATCAATATCTCTGTATAAAATAGTCCCAGGTAGTCAACGTCAGGGTAGAATTCAATCTAAAAATATTTATTTAATAATTAAGTTGTAAAGAATATGTTGTAAAAAATTAATAATTTTTTTTACAAGGTACGTTGTCAATGTCTCTGAATGAAATATTTCTAGGATGGTCAACGTCGGGGTAGAATTTTATCTGAAAATATTTATTTTATACGGAAATTGTAAAGTACATACAACGAAAACATAATCATTTCTCTCACAAGGTATGTCGTCAATGTCTTTGCATAGAGTATTTCTAAGTCATTAACGTCGGGGTAAGATTCCTACTGGCAATATTTATTTAATAAAAAAATTGTTGAAAATATACTGCAAAAAAGTAATCATTTCTCTTACAAGGTATGTCGTCAATGTCTAAGTATGAAATATTCCTAGAAAGCCGACGTCAAAGTAGGATTCTATCTGGAAGTAATAACTTAATAAAAAAAACTGTAAAGTATACAGGACAAAATCATTAACATTTCTCTAACAAGATATGTCTTTAATATCTTTGTATAAAGTATTTCTAGATCGTCAACGTCGAGGTAGGTTTCTAATTAGCAATATTTATCTTATGAAGAAATTCTAAAAAAAATGCAGCAAAAAATTTATCATTTTTCTTACAAGGTATGTCGTCAATGTCTCCGTTTAGAATATTTCCAGTTAGTCAACATCAAAGTAGCATTTTATATGGATATATTTATTAAATAGAAAGTATTAACTGCAAAAAACTTATCATTCCTTTTATAAGGTATGTCGTCAATGTCTTTGTATGAAATATTCCCAGGTGATCGTTTTTAGGAAAGGATTCTATCCAAAAATATTAATGTAATAAAGAAATCGTGAAAAATATACTGCAAAAAATTAATTACCTCTCTTATAAGGTATGTCGTCAATATGTCCGTATAAAGAAGTCTCAGGTAGTCATCGTCGAAGTAGAATTCTATCTTGAAACAACTTATTTAAATAATAAATTTTGAAGTATATACTACAAATAATTTATCATTTCTTTTACCAGGTATGTTGTCCATGTCTCCGTATAAAATATTTCCAGGTAGTCAACGTCGGGGTAGAATTTTATCAGCAAATATTTAGTTAATAAGAAAATTGTAAATAATATAATGCAAAAGATTGATCATTTGTCTAACAATGTTTGTCGTCAATTTAACTGTCAAAAATTTTCCCAGAAAGTCAACGTCGGGGTAGGATTCTATCTGAAAATATTTATTTAATAAAGAAAATTAAAAAAATATCCTGCATAAATTTGATCTTTCCTTTTTAAAGGTATGTCGTTAATATCTTCGAATAAAATGTACCCAGGTAGTCAACGGCAGAGTAGGGGTCGATGTAGAAGTAATTATTCAATTAAAAAACTGTTAAACATACACTACGAAAAAATGATAATTTCTCTTACAAGGTATGTCGTCAATATCTTCGTACAAAGTATTCCCAGGTCGACAACATTCAGGTAGGTTTTTGATCGGCACTATTTATTTAATAAAGAAATTGTAAAAAATGTACTGCAATAAATTAATTATTTTATTAACAAGCTATGTCATCAATGTCTTCGTATAGAATATTTTCGGGGAGTCAACGTCGGGGAACGATTCTATCTAAAAATATTTTTTCAATTAAAAAATTGTCAAAAATATTCTGCGAAAAATTAATCATTCCTATTCAAAGGTACATCGTCAATATCTCCGTATCAAATTTTTCCAGTAAGTCAACGTTCGGGTAGGATTCTATATGTAAATAACTATTTATACAAGAAAGTGTAAAGTATATACTACGAAAAATTGATTATTTTTCCTACAAAATATGTCGTCAATGTCTCCATATAAAAAATCTCTACGAAGTCAACGTTGGGAAAGGATTCTATCCAAAAATATTTATGTACAGAAAAAATTGTAAAAAATATACTGCAAAAAGTGATTACTTTTCTTTAAAGGTATGTCGTCAATATCTTTGTATAAAAAAGTCCCAGGTAGTCAATTTTAGGGTCGGATTCAATCTCAAAATATTAATTAATTAAAAAAATTGTAATAAATATACTGTGGAAAATTCATTTTTTTTTTACTAGAGACGTCGTTATGTTTTTGAATAAAATATTTCTAGGTAGTCAATGTCGTAGAAGGTTTCTAATTGGTAATTTTTATTTAATAAAGAATTTGTGAAAAATGTACTGCAATTTATAAATCATTTCTCTAATAAGCTAAGTCATCACCGTCTCGGTATAAAATACTTTCGGATAGTCAACGTCAAGTGAGGATTCTATCTGAAAATATTTATTTATTTAAGGAATTGTCATAAATACTTTGCGAAAAATTGATTATTCCTCTTATAAGGTATGTCATCAATATCTCTGTATAAAATGTTCTCAGTAAGTCAACGTCAGGCTAGGATTTTATTAGTGAATAATTATTTTGTAAACAAAGAATAAAGTATGTACAACAATAAATTATCCTCTCCACTTACAAAGTATGTTGTCAATGTCTCTGAATAAAATATTTCCGGGTAGTAAACTTCAAGAAAGAATTATATGTGAAAATATTTATTTAATAAAGGAATTGTTAAGAATGTACTGCAATATATTAATGATCTCTTTCACAAGATATGTCGTCAATGGCTTCGTACATGACATTTCCGGGTAGTGAACGTCGGGGTAGGATTCTATTTAAAATTATTTATGTGATAAAGAAATCGTAAAGAATATACTGCAAAAAATTGATTACTCCTTTTAAAAGGTATGTCGTCAATATGTCCGTATAAAAAAGTCCTAGGCAGTCAACGTCAGAGAAGGTTTAACTTGAAAATATTCATTGAATAAAATAATTGTAAAAACTATACTGCAAAAAATTGATTATTATTCTTTCGAAGTATGTCGTCAATGTATTTGAATGAAATATTCCAAGGTTGTCAACGCTGGGGTCTAATTCTATCTGGAAATACTGATTATAATAGAAAATTGTGAAGTATATACTAAAAAAATTCAATAGTTTTCTTTCAAAGTGTGTCGTCAATATCTCTGTATAAAATATTTCCAGATACCCAACGACTAAGTACGATTTTATCTAAATATATTTATTTAATCAAGAAATTGTGAAGTACATACTGTAACAAATTCATCATTTCTCTAACAAGGTATGTCGTCAATGTGTTCATATAAAATTTTTCCAGGTAATTAACGTCGAGGTAGAATTCTATTTGGCAATATTTATTTAATACAAGAAATGTTAAATATATAAGGCAATAAATTGATCATTCTTCTTACAAGAGATGTCGTCCATGTCTCCGTATAAAATATTTCCAGGTAGTCAACGTTGGAATAGAATTCTATCTGCAACTATTTATTCAATAAGAAAATTGTAAAATATATACTGCAGAAGATTGATTATTTGTCTTACATGGTTTCTCGTTAATGTAACCGTATAAAATATTTTCAGGAAGTCAACATCAAAGTAGGATTCTATCATAGACTATTTATTTAATAAAAAAATTATAAAAAAAATTCTGCAAAAAATTAATCATTACTTTTTCTAGGGATGTCGTCAATGTATCCGTATAAAATACTTCCAGGTTGTCAATGTCGTTGCAGGATTTTATTTAAAATTATTAATTTAATAACGAAATTATGAAGTATATACTTTACAAAATTGATCATTTTTCTTACAAGGTTCGTCGGCCAGGTCTCTGTATAAAATATTCCCAGGTAACAGACGACGAGATAAGATTCTCTCTGAAAAAATTTCTTTAATAAAAAAACTGTTAAGAATATAGTGCAAAAAATTAGTCATTTCTCTTAAAAGGTATGTCGTCAATATGTCCGTATAAAATATTTCCAGTTAGTCAACTTTAAAGTAGAATTCTATCTGGATGTATTCAAAATAAGTAAATTGTAAAGTATTCACTGCAAAAAATTTATTATTCCTTTTACAAGGTATGTCGTCAATGTCTCCGTATAAAATATTCCCAGATGATCATTGTTAGGGTAGGATTCTATCCCAAAATACTTACGTAATAAAGAAATAGTGAAGAATATACTGCAAAAAATGAATTACCCCTCTCAAAAGGTATGTCGTCAATATGTCCGCATAGAAGAGTCTCAGGTAGTCATCATCCAGGTAGAATTCGATCTGAAAACAACCTATTAAATAAAGAAATTGTGAAATTTATACTGCAAAAGATTGATAATTTGTCTTACAAGGTTTTTCTCTAATGTTACCGTAAAAATATCTATAGAAAATCAACGTCAGGTTAGAATTCTATCTGAAAATATTTATTCAAATGAGAATTTTTAAAAAATATACTGCATAAAATTGATCTTTTCTTTTTAAAGGTATGTCGTCAATATCTCCGAATGAAATATACTCAGGTAGTTAACGTTAGAGTAGGATTCTATGTAGAAGTAATTATTCAATAAAGAAGCTGTTAAGAATACACTACGAAAAATTGATCATTCCTCTTACAAGGTATGTCGTCAATGAATTTCTATAAAGTATTCCCAGTTTGACAACATCAGGGTAGGTTTTTAATTGGCAATATTTATTTAATAAAAAAGTTGAAAAAATTGTCCCACCATTAATTATTTATTTCTCTTACAAGCTATGTCGTCAGTGTCTTCGTGTAAAATATATTTGGGAAGTCAACGTCGGGGAAAGATTCTATCTGCAAATATTAATTTAATAAAAAAATTGTCATAAATGCTCTGCAAAAAATTGATCATTCCTATGGAAAGGGATGTCGTCAATACCTTTGTGTAAAATTTTTCCAGTAAGTCAACGTTGGTGTAGGATTCTATCTGTAGATAATTATTCAATCAAGAAAGTGTGAAGTATGTACTACAAAAAATTGATCATTTCTCCTACAAAGTAGGGCATCAATGTTCCCGTATACAAAATTCCTACGTAGTCAACGTCGGCAAAGGATACTATCTAAAAATATTTCTATAGTAAAAAAATTGTAAAGTATATACTACAAATAATTATTCATTTCTCTTACAAGGTATGTCGTCAATGTTGTCGAATAAAATGTTTTTAGGTTCCATAGTTGGGGTAGACTTCGATCTAAAAATATTTATTTGATAAAAAAATTGTAAGAAATTTACTGCCAAAATTGATTACTTTTTTTAAAAGGTTTGTCTTTAGTATTTCGGTATAAGAGTCTCAGGTAGTCAACGTCGGGGAAGGATTCAATTTAAAAGAATTTATTTACTAAAAAAATTGTAATGAATACATTGTAAAAAATTTATTATTTCTTTTACAAGGGACGTCGTCAATGTCTTTGAATAAAATATTTCTAGGTTGTCAACGTCAGGGAAGGTTTCTTATTTTTAATATTTATTTAATAAAGAAATTGTAAGAAATGTACAGCAATAAATTACTTTTTTCTTCAACAAGCTATGTCGTCATCGTTCCGTATAAAATATTTTCAGTTATTCAACTTCGAGTAAGGATTCTATCTGGAAATATTTATTTAATAAATAAATTATTAAAACTATGATGCGATAAATTAATGATTCCTTTGAGAAGGTATGTCGTCGATATCCTCGTATAAAATATTTGCAGTAAGTCAACGTCAGGGTAGGATTCTATAAGTAAATAACTATTATGTTAACAAAGAGTAAAGTGTATACTACAAAAAATTGATCTTTCCTGTTACAAAGTATGTCGTCAATATCTCTGAATAAAATATTCCCGAGTAGTAAACGTCGAAATAGGATTCTATCAGGAAATATTTATTTAATAACGAAATTGTAAAGAATGTACTGCAAGGTATTGATTATTCCTCTTAAAAGATGTCGTCAATGTTTTCGTACATAATATTCACGGATAGTGAACGTCGGAGTAGCGTTCTATCTAAAAATATTTTTATAATAAAGAAATAATGAAGAATATACTGCAAAGAATTATTCATTTTAAAAGGTATGTTGTCAATACGTCCGTATAGAAAAGTCCTAGGCAGTCAACGTCGAAAACGGTTTCACTTGAAAATATTAATTTTATAAAGAAATTGTAGAAAATAAACTGCAGAAAATTGATCAGTTTTTTTCTAAGGTATATCGTCAATGTCTTCGTATAAAATATTCACGGGTAGTCAACGTCAAAGAAGGATTCTATCTAAAAATATTTATTTATCAAAGAAATTGTGAAAAATTTACTGCGAAAAATTGATTATTTTTTTTAAAAGGTAAGTAAGTTAATTTTTCCGTATAAAATATTTCCTGTTAGTTAACGTCGAGGTAGAATTTGATCTGAAAATATTTATTTAATAAGAGAATTGTGATATATATACTGTAATGAATTGATCATTTCTCTTACAAGATATGTCGTTTATGACTCTGTATAAAGTATTTCCAGGTAGTAATCGTCAGGGTGAAATTTTATCCAGAAATATTTATTTAATTAAGAAATTGCAAATTTTAAATTTCAAAAATATAATCATTTCTTTTACAAGGTATGTCGTCAAGGTCTTTGTATAAAATATTTCCAGATAGCGAACGTCGGGGTAGGATTCTGTCTGTAAATATTAATTTAAATAAAAAAATTGTAAATTTTATACTACACAAAAATTGATAATTTCTCTTACATCGTTAGTCGTCGATGTCTTCGTTTAAAATACTCTCAGGTCGTTAACGTCAGGACAAAATTTTATTTGGAAATGCTTATTTCATGAAGCAATCGTATAAAATGTACTGCAAAATATTGATCATTCTTTTCACGAGGTATGTTGTCGATGTCTTTGTACATAATATTACTAGATGGTAAACGTTGGGGTAAAATTTTGTCTAAAAATATTTATTTAATTAAAAAAATTGTGAAATATATGATACAAAAAATTGATTATTTCTTTTATAAGGTATGTCGTCAATGCCTTGGTTTAAAATGTTCTAAGGTAGTCAACGTTGAGGTATATTCTTATTTAGAGATAAAAACTTAACAAGAAAATTGTGTAAAAATTAATTATTTCTTTAACACGGCAAGTCGTCAATGTTTCCGTATGAATTGTTTTTAGGTTGTCAACGTCACAGAAGAATTTTATCTGCAAATTCTTATTTTATGAAGGAATTTTAAAATATATACTGCACAGATTTTATGATTTATCTAAGAAGGTATGTCGTCAGAGTCATAGTATAAGACATTTTCAGGTAGTCAACGTCGTGGTAGGATTCTATTTGTAAATATTTAGTAAAATTAAAAGTTGTGAAGAATATACTGCAAAAAAAAAATTATTTTGCTTTAAAGCTATATCATCAATATCTCTGTATAAAATCTTCACAGGGAGTTAACGTCAGGGTAGAATACTATCTGAAAATGATAATTCTATCTGAAAATAATAAAAAAAAATTTGTGAATTATAAACTACAAATTATTGATTATTCCTCTTAGAAGGTATGGCGTCAATATATTCGTAAAAAATATTCCGAGGTAGTCATCGTTAAAGTAAGATTTTGTTTAAAAATATTTATTTAATAATAAAATTCTAAAAAATATACTGCAAAAAATTTTACATTCTCTTAACAAGCCACGTCATCAATGTCTTCGTATAAGATATTTTCAAAAAGTGAACGTCAGGGTAAAAATCTGTCGGAAAATTTTTATTCAATAAAGAAATTGTGATGTATATACTACTAAAAATTAATTTTTTCTCTTACAAGGTATGTCGTCATTGTCTTCCCATGAAATTTTTTCAGGTAGTTAACGTCAGGGTAAAATTCTATTATAAAATATTTATTTAATAAAAAAACTGTGTAGTATGTATTTCAAAAAATCAATCATTTCCCTAACAAGGCATGTCGTCTATGTCTAAATATACAATTTTTCCAGGTCGTCAACGTCAGGGTAAGATTCTATTTTAAACTATTAATTTATTAAAGAAATTGTGAAAAATTTTTTGTAAAAAATAAATCATTTCTCTTGTGAGGTATGTCGTCAATGTCTAAAAAACAAAATTTTCCCAGGAAGTTAACGTCGGGGTAAAATTCTATGTGAAATAACTTATTTGATTAGGAAGTTTTGAAGTATACCCAGCAAAAAATTGATGACTCCTTTTAAAATGTATGTTGTTAATGTCTTCATATAAAATATCCCTAGGTAGTCAACGTCGCGCTAGGTTTTTATTTGGAAATATTTATAAAATAAAGAAATTGTGAAGTATATACTACAAAAAATTTATTATTTCTCTTACAAGGTATGTCATCGATGTCTTCATAAGGAATGATCCCAGAAAAATACCGTCATAGCAGAATTCTATCTAGAAATACTATTTAATAAAAAGATTGTAAGGAATATACTGCCAAAAATTAATCATTCCGTTTATGAGGCATGGCGTTAATGTATCCGTTTAAAATTTTCCCAGGTAGTCAATGTCTGAGTAAGATTCTATTTGAAAATATTTATTGAATAAAAAAACTGTACAGAATATACTGCAAAAAATTAATATTTTTCTTACAAGGTACGTCGTCAATGTCTTCGTATTGAATATTTTCAGAAAGTAAACGTGGGGTAGGATTCTGTCGAAAATGTTTATTTAATAAAAAAACTGTAAATTATTTACTACAAAAAATTAATTATTACTCTTACTAAGTATGTCGTCAATGTCTTTGGATAAAATTTTTTCAGGTAGTTATTGTCAGGGTAAAATTCTATTTGAAAATATTTATTTAATAAAGAATCTGTGAAGTACATACTACAAAAAATTATTTATTCCTCTTGCAAGGTATGTCGTCAACGTCTTTGTATTCAATATACCTATTTAGTTATTGTCGAGCTATGATGCTCTCTAAAAACATTTAATTATTAAAAGAATTGTAAAAAATACTACATAAAATATTTTATTCCTATTATAATGTTTGTCGTCAATGTCTTTGCATGCAATGTTTTAAGGTGGTTAACGTTAGAATTAAGTTCTATATAAAAATCTTTATTAAATAAACAAATCGTAAAGAATATACTGCAAAAAAATAATAACTCTGCTTAAAAGGTATGTTGTAAATATATCTGTATAAAATATTACCCGATAGTAAACGTCAGGGTAGACTTTTTTCTAAAAATATTTGTTTAATTAAAAAAATTGTGAAGTACAAGCTACAAGAAATAAATTATTCCTCTTACAAAGTATGTCGTTGATGTCTCCGTATAAAATATTTCTAGGTAATCAACGTCAGGGTGGGATTTTTTCGGGAAATAATTATTGAATAAAGAAATTTAAAAGTAAATACTGCAATCAATTCATAATTTCTTTTTTAAGGTATGTCGTCAATACTTTCGTATAAAATGTTTCTAGGTAGTCAACGTCAGGGTAGGATTTTATCTAAGAATATTTATGTGATAATGAAATCGTAAGATATATACTAAAAAAATTCAATGACTCCTCTTAAAAGGTATGTCGTCAATGTCTCCATATTAAATATTCCTAGAGGGTCAACGTCAAGCTAGGGTGGTATTTAAAAATATTTATGAAATTAAGAAATTGTAAAGTCCATACTACAAAAAATTAATCATTTTTCTCACAAGGTATGTCATCAATGTCTCCGTATACAATAATCCCAGAAAGTCAACGTCATAGTAGGATTTATCTGGAAATACTATTTCATAAAAAAATTGTAAAGAATATGTTGTAAAAAATTGGTCATTTTTCTCGCAAGGTATGTCGTCAATGTCTGAAAAACGAAATTTTTCCAGGAAGTCAACGTCGGAGTAGAATTCTCTCTAGAATAACTTTTATAATTACGAAGTTTTAAAGTATACACTGCAAAAAATTAATGACTTTTCTTAAAAGATATGTCATCGTTGTCTCTATATTAGATATTCCTAGGAAGTCAACGTCGAGCAAGGTTTTCATTCGAAAATATTTATGAAATAAAAAAATCATAAAGTACATACTACAAGAAATTAATCATTCGTTTAACAAGGTATGTCTTTAATTTCTCCGTATAAAATAATTCCAAGAAGTCAACGTCATAGTACGATTTCTTCTGAAAATACTATTAAATAAAAAAATTGTAAAGAATATACTGCAAAAAATTTTTCTTTTCTTTTAAAAGGTATAGCATTAATATACTCATATAAAATATTTCCAGGTAGTCAACGTCGAAGTAAGATTTTATTAAAAATAATTTATTTGATAAGAAAATTGTTAAGAATACAGAGCAAGAAATTTAACATTTTTTTTACAAGGTACGTCGTAAATGTCTCCGTATAAAATAATCTCAAAAAGTCAACGTCATAGTAGGATTCTATTTGAAGATACTACTTGATAAAAAAATTGTAAAAAATATACTGCAAAAAATGAATCATTTCTCTTAAAACGTTCGGCGTCAATATATCCATATAAAACATTATTAGGTAATCAACGTCACAGTAAGATTCTATTGGAAAATATTTATTTGATGAAAAAATTGTGAAGAATATACGGCAAAAAAATAATATTTTTCTTACAAGGTACGTCGTTAATATCTCTATATGAAATATTTCCCAAAAGTGAACGTCAGGGTTGGATTTTGTCTAGAAATGTTTATTTAATAAAGAAATTGTCAAGTATATACTACAAAAAATTAACCACTCTACTATTTATATGTGTGTTGTCATTGCCTTCGTATAAAATTTTCCCAGATAGTCAACGTTAGAGTAGAATTCTATTTTAAAATATTTATTTAATAAAGAAATTGTAGCGTATATGTATGAAAAAATTATTTATTTTTCTAGCAAGGTATGTCATCAATGTCTCCGTATAAGACTTTTCCAGGTTATCAACGGCATGATAAGATTCTATTTAATAATATTTATTTAATAAAAAAATTGTGAAGAATGTATTGCAATGAATTGATCATTTCTCTTACAAGGTATGTTGTCAATGTCTTCGTATAAAATATACCTAGTTAGTGAACGTGGAGCTAGGATTCTATCTAAAAAAATTTTATAATGAAAAAATTGTAAAGTATATACTACATAAAATATTTTCCTCCTTTTATACAGTATGTCGACAATGTCTTTGTATACAATGTTTCCAGGTAGTTAACGTCAGAATAATATTCAATTGAAAAATATTCATTAAATAAATGAATTGAAAAGAACATACTGCAAAAAAATTATTACTTATCTTAAAAGGTATGTTGTCAATATATCCGTATAAAATATTACTCAAATGTAAACGAGAGGGTACAATTTTTTCTCGAAATATTTATTTAATTTAGAAAATTGTGAAGTATAAGATACAAAAAATTAATCATTCCTCTTACAAAGTATGACGTTAATGTTTCTGTATAAAATATTTTTAGGTAGTCAATGTCAGGATAAGATTCTTTTCGATAATATTAATTTAAAATAAAAATTGTGAGAAATATACTGCAAAAATAGATCATTTCTCTTACAAGGTATGTCGTCGATGTCTCTGTATAAGATCGTCCTAGAAAGTCAACGTCAGGGTAGGGTTTCATGTCGAAATAAGGTAAATGTCCCTACCACGGAACGAATTTGGGTGCCGATTTACATTTATTACAGATAAAAAATTTTTTTTAATGTTTGATCATGAAATTTCGATTATTAATGGTGGGTCATCTGTTTTTGAACGTAAGTTGCTGTTTTATATTTAAATTTAAGCAGAATTAAAAAATTTATGTGATAAATAAGAAGGTGATTAAAATGTACATTAAACGGAACGTCTGCAGTAGTTAGGCAGCACTGTTCCGCAGTCATTGTCCCTATCGTGGAACATGACTTGAAATCAATAAACATAAAAATTTCAAATTAATTATGAGTAATTTAAAGGTCATAATAAATGAGAGGGGGTAAGACAAGGTAAAAAATATATGATTTACTTTTTATTTTATAAATTTCGTATTTATTTTTTTTTGTTACTTAAAATTATTGTTTATTCTTTTTTTCTTTTTACATTAGTTAAATTTTTTTTTATCAAAATTTTTTCAGTTTGAGTACATTTTAATATTAAATCTTAGATTTAAATGATTTATAATAAACTATCTACGGTTTTTCTTGTTTTATATTTGATAAAACAGCTTTAATTTGCAAGTCTAACTCTTTCTTTGTATCATTCTAAGACTTTTTTTCTTCTTGCAATTTTTTTTCCCATCACCTGTTTTTTGTAATATTTTGATTTCGATTTTTTTGATTTCTATATGTCATCTTTAACAACTAAATTATTCTTCTTTTCTTGCATCTTTTTTATTCAGCTTCCTTATCTTCCTTTTGTTTATGGATGTTATACCACGGATCAGATTTGCATGCAGTGACAAATTTTACTTTTCCTTTAATTTATTCCTTTTTTTTTGGCAAACACTTTTCAGGCAGTGTAAAAATGTTGTTAAGCATTTCCAAAGATTTATTGCTTTCGTGTATGTTGGATTATTTTGAAGTGTTTGAAACAAAGTAAGAGAAACAGAGAAAAAGATATTTTTTGAAATTCTTGTGTGATAATTCAAAATAATTTGTAGGGGTCTAAAATACCAAGTTAAGGTGCAATATTATATTGAAGCCTTGCACGAAGATCAGTACAGTTCAGATTTTCTCGTTTAAAATAACATTGCAAAATCTAAACTGTGCTAGTCTTTGTACGAGGCGTCGAAATGCAACTGTATCTCAGGAGAGTTTAAATTTAAAGGATCTGCTTATTTTTTTTTTGTTCTTTTGACACCCATGTTTGCCATTTTTGTATACTTAAATCTAAAATAAATAAGTGATACTTTATGTTGAATAGAGTTTTAAGGTTAAGTTTTATGTTTCCAAGTTATTGTGATGTTACATTACTTACCAATTAATTTAAGATGAGCAATGACAAATCTGATCTTATTAAACAAACAAATAGTACTTTCAACACTGCGAAATTGTTTAATACGTTATAATAACGACCAGTAAAGTGCGCTTCACGATGGGGACAAGATGTCTTGTTTACGCAGGTAATGAGGAACGCGTTATTTTGGCTGTTCCTTTTAATGTACATTTTGACCGACAATGAACATGGAACGGAACATGCGAAAATAAATAAAAATTTTCAGTTTTTCATCAAACTATACATATAAATCGAAAGTATAGCTTCAATACATGCAAAAAAATTTAACTCCGAACTCATATACTGCTTTATAGTTATTACAGCATGGGTAAAGAAATCCTCTCTCTTCATAGTAAGTGTCACTTATCCTCATAAATTTTAGATGCAGAAAAAGCACGTTCTTAAATTATTTTTTATTTACTTCTTATATCAATGAATTCAGATAAAATTTTTAAAAAAGTTTTAAAGATATTTTAAGCTATTTATCGTAATTTTTGTAAACTTATAAATAAGCAATAAAAATTTTGGTACAAAAAATAAGAAATCGTTCCAACATAAGGACAATATTCCTTGATAGGGACATTTACCTTATTGATTTATTCAATAAATTGTTAAGAATATACTGCAAAAAATAAAGTATTCCTCTTACATGGTATGTCGTAATTGTCTTCGTATAAAATATTTCTAGGTAGTTATTTTTAGGGCAGAATTTTATTTGGAAATATCTATTTAATTAAGATATTGTGAAAAATTTACTGTGAAAATGTAATTATTTTTCTTATAAGGTATGTCGTCAATGTCTGCGTATAAAATGTTCCTAGGTAGTCAACGTCAGGATAATATTTTATTGAAAAATATTAAATTAATAAAGAAAATAAAAAGAATATATTGCTAAATAATAATCATTTCTCTTACATGGTAAGTTTTCAATTTCTTCGTATGAAATATTTTAAGATAGTTAACGTCGAAGTAGAATTCTATCTGAAAATGTTTATTTAATGTAGAAATCTTAAGGTATATACTACAAAAATTTAATTATTTTCATTAGAAGGTATATCGTCAAGGCTCCGTACAAAAAATTTCCAGGTAGTCAACGTCAGGGTAGGATTATATTAAAAAATGTCTATAAAATAAAAAAATTGTAAACTCTATACCACAAGGAAAAAGTTTTTTATTATGAAATGTACGTCGTCAGGGAAGGATTTTATCTAGATTTATTTATTTATGAAGAAATCGTAAAAAATGTACTGCAGAAAAGTAATTACTTTTTTTGAAAGGCATGTTGTCAATATCTCCGTTTAAAATAGTCCCACATAGTGAACGTCGGAGAAAAATTCTGTCTGAAAATATTTATTAATTAAAAAAAATTGTTAAGTATATACTACAAAAAACTGATTATTCGTTTTACATGATATGTCGTTGATGTCTCTGTATAATATATTCCCAGATAGTGAACGTCGAGGTAGAATTTTATCTGAAAATATTTATTTAATAAAAAAATTGTGAAGTATAAACTACAAAAAATGAATAAATTTCCTCAGAAGCTATGTCGTTAATGCTCCGTATAAAATGTCTTCAGGTAATTAACGTCAGGGTATGATATTATCAGAAAATGTTAATTTAATAGAAAAATTATGAAGTATATACTGCAAAAAAGTTAATTATTCTTCTTACAAAGTATGTCGTTAATGTCTTCGGATAAAATATTCCTAGGCAGTTACTTTTTAGGTAGAACTTTGTCTGGAAATATTTATTTAGTTAAAGAATGGTAAGAAATATACTGCAAAAATGTAATTATTTTCCTTGAATGATATGTCTTTAGCATCTAAGTTTTAAAATATTTTCAGGTAGTTAACGTCAGGATGAGATTCGATCTAAAAATATCCATTCGATGAAGAAATTGTAAGGTCTATACTACAAAAAAAGTTTCCTCCTCAAAAAAGGTATGTCGTCAATATCTCCGCATGAAAAAGTCCCTTGTAGTCATCGTTAGGGTAGGATTTTTTTTAATATCGCTTATTCAATTAAGAAATTTTTAAGTATACAATGAAAAAATTAATAATTTCTCTTACAAGGTACGTTGTTAATGTTTCAGTATAAAATATTCCCAGGAAGTGAACGTCAAGGGAGAATTTTATTGGAGAATATATTTATTTAATAAAGATATCGTGTAAAATGTACTGCAATAAATTAATTACTTCTTTCAAAAGACATGTTGTCAACATCTTCGTATGAAAAAGTCCCACGTAGTCAGTGTTGGGGTAGGATTCCATTTTGAAATATTTAGTCAATAAAAAAATTCCGAACAATATGCTGCAAAAAATTAATCATTTCTCTAACAAAGTATGTCGTTAAAGTCTTCGTGCAAAATATTCCCAGATAGTAAACGGCAGGGTAGAATTCTATCTGAGAAAATTTGTTTGATTAAAAAAATTGTAAAGTATATAGTACAAAAATATTGATCATGTCTCTTACAAAGTTTGTTGTTACGTCGGCGCAACGTATTATTTGAGCCTAAGCTTTCGCTCAATAGCTCGGGATTCACACTGGGCGCGTAGGTGGGACGCGGGGTTAAAAAAGTAATTCAGTTTCAAGACGCGTTACTCAAAAAGGGGTACAATTGCTTTCACGCGATTAAGACTGACTATATTCCGATGCACTTGCCTGTGGTTTTCTTTTGTCAAGAGCTGTGTATACCTCGTTTACGATCTAAAAACAGTTAACACCGTCACAAGTAAGGATATCTTGTGTCATTTGACCTTGACACACTAATATCACGGTAGACATTTGCCTTAACTCGACCGTTCGTTGTTATTCTAATAGTATTATTACCACGGAAGGCAACGGATTGTCTGTGGCTAGTTTGCTATTACCGGTGACTGGAGGATGCCAATACTGTGGCGAGTAATGGCGTTCGCGAAAAACACTTTATACTGGAGATTAATTTGCTATTACCAGTGACCGAAGGGTGCCAATACTGTGGCGAGTAGTGGCGTTCGCGGAAACACTTTATACTTCCCGGTGATCCGCGGGTATTAATATGGCATTCGCGCAAACAAACACTTTATACTTCCTGGTGATCCACGGGTGCCAATACTAGGGCGAGTAATGGCGTTCGCACAAACAAAAACACTTTATACTTCCCGGTGATCCGCGGGTATTAATATGGCGTTCGCGCAAACGAAAACACTTTACACTTCCCGGTGATCCACGGGTACCAATACTAGGGCGAATAATGGTATTCGCGCAAAAGGAAACACTTGGTCAAAAAAAAGAATATGATATGTGGTCACTTACTTTTATTTAAACGTTAAAGTTGCTATACAGACATTGAACCAGCGTGGATGTAAGTCGCTCTCAAAGAAGATCAAGTGGCAGTAGAGATGGACTCTGGCAACCAGTTGATCGTTCGAGGGTGGTAGCGAAATTCGACTGTGTCCTCGCTTCGCAGTAGACTGGGTTGTAGCAGAGGCGAACTCTTACTACTCAGTCCACTTTGAAGGGCTATCTTCGAGCCAAGTTGAGTTGAGTCAAACTCTGAACTACGAACTGCAAACTAATTTTCCTCTGGGCCTACGGGCATTTTCATTGCGAGAAGCGGACCTCGGTCACGCGCTGGCTCAAAAACGCAGGAAAACTTGCCGGGGAAAAATTTTGAAGACAAGACAATAGCCGAAAATCTAATTGGCTAGAACTGCTCTAGTTTAGCCCCTCAGGAATTGGCACATCCCACATCCGGCTTGTTCTCCTCTGTGCGTCAAGAGAAGGCAAGGTGATTCACTTACTCATGCCCTTCCTTTCTCTTTTACATCAAAAGTTGACAGAATTTCAATATATTTAAATCTTAACATTACGACCAGGTATTGTTAATATTTACTAATGCTACACATTGGTTGTTCGTTTAGCTAAGTTCATTGCAAAAAGAAAGGTGAAAATCGCTTAACAATTCGGTTGATGCTAGGGTGAACAAACGATTGGTGAGTTGTTAGTTAATACTACTACTTAAGCGCCAAAACGGTGGCTGCGGCCGTACTAACTTATAATTAGCGGTGGTATTTATAATAAGAGTAATAACAATAATAATAATAATAATAATAATAATAATAATAATAAAAAAAAAATAATAATAATAATAATAATAATCACAATGATGATAATAAGAATAGCAGTTGTTAGAATACTAGTGCTTTGCTTGTTGTGAGTTAACATAATTTGTTTCACCGGTAGTTTGAACGTTTACAATGTTACGAAAATAATGCGGAATATGGGTATAATTTTGGTAAACATGTTTTTCTGCTGCTAGTAGTTGGAGAGGGAGTCGTCTCGTGGTACCCTGGGGAATCAGGACTATGTTACCCCTATTGGAGGCAGGCATACGGACTCTCTCTTCGAGTCAAGAAAAAGGGAAGGGTTATTTTCCGTTTTTCCTTTACATTCGGGAAAAGGTGTTAGCAATCAACTAGATTACAAATTAGACTATTGCAGTACGTTTATGAAATTATTAATTCGATGAACAAAATGGTTACTCTGTAAATTATGAGTTTGCTAACTTGAATGGTAAAAATCGAATAGTTCTATGAATGTTACTAAAGTTGTGTACCAAATTTGTTATAGTTAATATGTAATGTAGTTGTTTGCTAGTAGTGTAGTACGTACTGGTTGTTTGTGATGAATCTGGCTTGTACTAATATTTTCGCTTATTTCTATGAATTAATTCTAAGCTATCCTAATGTTCAACCTTATGTTTATCTAGCATTATATCTGAATTTAATATTTCAGTTTAACTGTTTCCAGTTAAACTTTTGTATCTATGGTTGTAGAAAAATATTTTATTTTGCATTTCCGGTCAGCGTGGGCCAGCGTGCATGTAAGTGAGTCATGCATGGTCGTAGTACCTTAGCTAAGAGCATTCTTGTAGGTTATTCACCTCTTTGCAGATGCACATTTGCCCCTGAGTTTTGTATTTTAAAATCAGCACTGAAAGATTTGAAGCAAGAGGAAAAAATATTAATGTGGATACACCGATGTTACAATGTCATTAATATCTCAGTATAAAAAATTTTCAGGAAGTCAACGTCGGGGTAAGCTTCTGTCTGGTAATATTAATTGTAGCAATAAATTTTAAAAAATAAACTGCGTTAAATTGATAATTCATCTTAAAAGGTATGTCGTCAATATCTTTGTATAAAAATATTCTTAGATGCTGAGCGTCGGGGTAGGATTTTATCTAAAAATAATTGTTTAATAAACAAATTGTGAAATATACACTGAAAAAAATTAGTTTTTCCTGTTACGCGATACGTTGTTAATTTCTCTGTATAAAATATTCCCAGGTAGTTATTTTTGGGGTAGAATTTCATTAGGAAATATTCATTTAGTCAAAAAATTGTGAAAAATATACTGCGAAAATGTAATTATTCCTCTTAAAAGGTATGTCGCTAATATCTCAGTATAAAATATTCCCAGGTAGTCAACGTCAGGGTAGAATTCTATCTGAAAATAATTATTCAATAAACAAATTGTGAAATACATACTGCAAAAACAAAATATTTTTTTGCAAGGTATGTCATCAATGTCTCCGTAGAAGATATTCTCATATAGTATATGTCGGGGTAGGACTCTGTCTAAAAAAATTATTTAATTGAGAGAATTGTGAAATATACAATACAGAAATTAAATATACTTCCAACCAGCTATGTCGTTAATGTTTCCGTATAATATATTTCCAGGTAGTCATTGTCAAGTTAGAATTCTATCTTATGAAAATATATTTAATCAATAAATTGTTAAGAATATATTTGCAAAAAATAAATCATTTTTCTTAAAAGGTATGTTGTCAATATCTCCATATGCAGTATTTCCAAATAGTTAACATCGAGGTAGGATTTTGTCTGAGTATTTATTTAATAAAAAGATTTTGTAAAAAGTATATTGCAAAAAATTTATCGTTTGTCTTACAAGCTATGTTGTTAACAATTTTGTATAAGATATTCCTAGGTAGTCAACGTTTAAGTAAGATTTTATTTAAAAATATGAATTTAATAAAAAAATTGTTTAGAATGGACTGCAACAATCGATCATTTCTTTGATAAGGTATGTCGTCAATATCTCCGTATGAAATATTTCCGGGTCGTCAACAACAGAATAGGGTTCTATCTGAAAATAATCATTTAATAAAAAAATTTCAAAGTATATACGCCAAAAATTAATTTCTTCTTTGTAAAAGTATGTCGTCAAAACCTTCGTATAAAATATCTTTAGGTAGTCAACAGCACGGTAGAAACCTATATGGAAATATTTATTTACTACAGGAATAGTGAAGAATATTTTGCAAAAAATTAATTATTTTTTTTACAAGGTATGTCGTCAATGTCTTCGTATAAAATATTTCTAGGCAGTCAACTTTGGGGTAGTACTCTATCTAGAAATATTAATTTAATTAAGTAATTGTGGAGAATATACTGCAAAAAATTAATCACTTCTCTCAAAAGGTATGTCGTCAATGTCTCCATACAAAGTATAACTAGGTTGGCAACGTCGGGGTGAGGTTCTATTAGAAAATATTTATTTAATAAGAAAAATGTGAAAAATATACTGCAAAAATCAAATTAGTCCTCTTAAAAGGTATGTCGTCAATATCTATGTATAAAATAGTCCACGGTAGTCATCGTTAAAGTAGGATTCCATCTGAAATTACCTATTTAATAAAGAATTGTGATGTTTATACGACAAAAAGTTGATCATCTCTTTTATCAGGTATGTCGTTAATGTCTCCGTATAAAATAATTCTAGGTAGTTAACTTCACAGTATAATTTAATCTGAAAATACTAATTATCAAAAAAATTGTAAATATTACACTGCTTATAAATTGACCACTCCTTTCAAAACGTATGTAATTAATATCTTCTTATAAAATATTTTTAGATAGTCAACGTCGGGATAAAATTTAATTTGAAAATATTTCATAAATCAAGAAATCGTAAAAAATACAGTGCTAAAAATAAATTATTTGTCTTACAAGGTATGTCTTCATAGTTTCTGTATAGAATATTTCTAGATAGTAAACGTCGGGGTAGGATTCTATCTGAAAATCTTTATGTAATAAAGAAATCGTTTAGAATATACTGCGAAAAATTGATTACTCCTCTTACAAGGTATGTCATTAATGTCTACGTATAAAATGTTCTTAGGTAGTCAACGTAAGGGTAGGATTTTATTGAAAATTATTTATATAATGAAAAAGTTGTAAAGTGTATGTTGCAAAAAATTGATAATTACTTTAACAATGTATGTTGTCAATGTCTCTGTATAAAATGTTTTTGATGGTCAACGTCGGGGTAAGATTATATCTTGATATATTTATGCAATGAAGAAATTGTTAAGAATATACTGCAAAAAGTTGATTGTTTCTTTTGGAAAATATGTCGTCAGTATCTCTGAATAAAATAGTCCTAGGTAAACATTTTTGGGGTAGGATTCTATCTAAAAATGCCTATTCAATAAAAAGATTGTGGAGCATATACTACAAAAAATTAATAGTTCCTCTTACATGGTGTGTTGTCAATGCATCCGTATAAAATATTTCTAGGTAATTAACGTCAGGATAGAATTCTATGTGTTAATAATTATATAAAAAGAAAATTGTAGAGTATATACTACAAAAAATTAATTATTACTTTTACAATGTATGTCTCTAATGTTTGCATATAAAATAATTCCAGCTAGTCAACATCGGGAAGGAATTCTATTTAGAAATAATTATTTAATAAAGAAAGAGTAAAGAATATTTTGCAAAAAATCAATTCTCTCTCACCAGGTATGTCGTCAATGTCTCTGTATAAAATATTCTGAGGTTGTCAACGTCAGGGTAAAATTCTATCTGAAAGAATCAATTTAAAAAACGAATTGAGAAGTATATACTACAAACAAATAATAACTTCTCTTACAAGGTATGTTGTCAATGTTTCCGTATAAGATATTCCAAGGTAGTCAAAGTCAGGGTAGAATTTTATTTCGAAATAGTTATTTAATATAATAATTAAAAAGTATATTCTACCAAAAATTAATCATTTTTTTTACAATGTATGTCTACAATGGTGGCGTATCGAATAATTCCAGCTAGTCAACATCGGAAAGAAATTCTAATTAAAAATAATTATTTATTAAAGAAATAGTAAAAAATATTTTGCAGAAAATCAATTATCTTCGTTACAAGGTATGTCGTCAATGTCTTTGTATAAAATTTTTACAGGTTTTTAACGTCGGGGTAAAATTCTATCTGAAAATATCAATTTAGAAAATTATTTGTAAAGGATTTACCATAAAAAATTAATCATTTCTCTCACAATGTATGTCGTCAATGTTTGCGTATGAATTAATTTTAGCAAATCACCGTCGGGGTCGGACTCTAAGTGAAAATATTTGTTCGATAAAGAAATAGTAAAGAATATTTTGCCAAAGATTAATTATCTTTCTTTCAAGGTATGTCGTCAATGTCTGCGAATAAAATTTTTTCAGGTTGTCAACGTTAAGGTAGGATTCTATTTAAAAATATTTTTTTGATAAGGAAATTAAAAAGTATATGCTACAGAAAATTGATCATCCTCTTTATACAGTACATTTTTTTATATCTACTTATAAACTATTTCCAGGTCGTCAACGTCGGGGTGAGATTTTATTTGGAAATACCCATTTAATAAAAAGATTGCGGAGTATATACTACAAAAAATTAATAATTCCCCTAACATGGTGTGTTGTCAATGCATCCGTATAAAATACGTATATATAATTTATTGTTTAAAACTCAAGAATTTGATAATCTAAGGATTAAAAAAAATATGTTTATTAAATAAATTTAAAATTTGTTATCTTTTACCATTTGTATTAGGGATCATTTAATAATAATAATCAATTTTATTTTTGAAAAATAATGGCATCTAATAAATGTAAGAATTATTGAAAATTATTATTAAAGATATTTTATTAAAATTATATGTTATTCATAATAATCGATTTTTTATTATTGTATAATTTAATTTAATTTATTTAAAAATCAATATTTAAATTATATAAAAAATCCAAATATATTCATTTATTTATATATTTAATAATTTAAAAATTTACGGGACTAAAGTCCCATTACATGTAAATGAATAGCTTAAATAATAAAGTAAAGTTAAGGCGATAGATCAATATTATAATAAGTGCTCTGATGGACAGTGCTCGGGTAACGCAAATGTATAAGTCGCACAAAACAGTCAACATACATACTGTCAACAAGGCACCATAAAACGCCATTTCAAATAGAGAAAATGAAAAATTAAAAATTAATACAACGCAATAATCACAGCTATGGGCTGCTACATGAATTTGAGAATAAGTGGGGCAATATATGACTTAAACCAGTTAACATGATCGAACACATTGAGGTCACAATCTAAGGACGCGATATAGTTCCATACTCTTCTCAGTCTTGCAGTAGGTGTAAAAAACAAAAAATTGTTATCATAGGTACGCTCAACGACCGGTGCATAGTGTCTCAAATTATATGGGATTGATCTTGCAACGAAGAGACTTGTAAGATTGGGGCAATTAACGAGGTCGTGTGCAATTTTATAAATAAAACAACAGTCAATGAGGTCATGCTCAGACTTTACAGAACAAACATTTAACATTGACGCAATAGCAGTGTAGTCATGACTCAGATACGACATAGGACTTTGTAACTTATATGACATAAATCTTAAAAAACTATGATTGACTCTCTTTAAAATTTCTACACGATTTTGGTAATGGGGGGTTATTGGGTTATTGGTCGTTTTTTCATACGACCGAACAATAATTTACAATAGGCAGCACCAGCGTTCTGTATAAATAAATCAGCGTCCTGGGGTCCCTAAAGTCAGACGTATTTCTTATCAAGAAACCCAAACTATTGTGAGCCCTAGACGTGACCTTAACCAAGTGCTCGTCAAAAGAGAGCTTGTCATTTAGGATAACGCCCAGATCGCTGATAGATTCAACTGTATTTATAACACTACCAATTAAGTTGTAATTGTGAATAAATGGGTCTCGATGATTACAAAATCTAACAATATGGCATTTGCGTATATTCAACGGCAAATTATTAATTAAAGCCCATTCATTGAAAGAGTTTAAGTCATATTGTAATTTGAAAGAGTCAAATGGTGACTTAATTGTAGTAAATATCTTAACGTCATCTGCATAAATTAAAAACTGTGCAAAGCTCGAATAGCGGGGTAAGTCATTTATAAATAGAACAAACAGTATTGGGCCAATATGTGAGCCCTGCGGGATGCCAGACAATGCCTCAATGGGTCCGGATACAGCATCACGGTAACGAACAAACTGAACCCGACCCGCAAGGTACGACGAGAGCCACGCATGCATCCTGCCTCTGATCCCGAGATTCCACAGTTTGCAAAGTAAATTCTCGTGGTTAATCTTATCGAAAGCCGTAAAAAAATCCGTAAATACAGCGTCAACTTGATAAGAATCATTAAGTTATCTGGAGACATAATCGATAAAAGACAAAAGATTCGTTGTGGTCGATCTAGCCCTCACGAAGCCGTGCTGCTGCTCTATGATTTCAGAACTGAAGCAGTCAGAAATCTTACTTGCAACTACGGCATCAAGGACCTTAGGGATCACACTTATAACAGATATGGGTTGATAATTCAAAATATATCTCTTGACACCTTCCTTGTAAATAGGCTGAACAAATGAATTTTTCCAACAGTCCGGGAAAACACCCGTACTAACAGATTGATTATATAACAGAACAAGTGGATCGCATAGAAATATGTGACAATTTTTTAGAAAGGCTGAGGGAGTCCCGTTGGGGCCCGGACGCACGGCGCACTTCAAACGAGAGATAGCTCTCTCAACATCCCCGACCTCAATATGAATGTCATTCATGCGGACAATGTTATCAAAACTATAATTACAAACACATCTAGAATCACTGTACACTGAACCAAAATACTGTGCAAAAGCATTAGCAATTAAGTGGGGATCACTGAGAGAGCTACCATTAAATATCATAGTGTCTGAATCAGTTCTATCTTTACGCAATCTATTGACATAAGACTAAAAAGCTTAAACATAACGCAACGCAGATTTTTCGACACTAATAATATAATTTTTATAACACGATTTTGAGTGGCGCAAACACGTTGCTCGTAGTCTTTTAAATTCAATATAGTTATTTAATTGACCCAAGGCCTTATACCTAGCGTATGCTAGCTTCTTGTCCAATATAAGCTGTTTAAGCTCAGAGCTGTACCACCTTGGAAATGCGCCAGAATGTGGGACACCGAAGGGCACAAAAAGATCAACACACTCATTTAAAACATTATAAAATTCAAACATATTATCATTCACATCACCATGCACAAGTCGAGCCTCCCAATCGATCCCTGACAAGTAAGATAATATAGCCGCATAGTCTGCCCTACCAAAGTTCCTCACAGCCAGGCCAGCCCCCCCGGACACTGGCAGTTCGAGCTTCACTTCAAAGACCGTGGCAACATCATGAGTATCACTCGACAACAGCACGTCGAAGTCGTCGATCAAGCAGACAATATCGTAATTGCTGAAGAGAAGGTCCAAGGTGTAGTTTTTATGAGGGGGCGCAGGAAAAAGCTGGGTCAGACCGTGGAAGGAGAAAATTTCAGTTATTACAGATGCAGCACTCAATAATCCCGGCGGCACATAATCCAAAGCAGTAAAACCAAGGGGGTCAGACGCCCAGTCCACGTTCCTCAGGTTAAAATCACCAACGTAGATTAACTCAGCATGCATGTTCGACGGCATCACTCTATCAAGATTTATAAGAGCATCACTATAAACCGCACACGACGCGTCGGGGGGGGGGGGGATATAGGAAGCTCCGAGTATCATTGCACCAGACGAACAAAAAATCTTCAGTATTATCTGGTCAATCACGTCGTCACAGTGACACAACGTTGAACGAAAACGCGAGTGAACGGCGATCAGTACTCCTCCACCCCGGGATAGGCCAGTATGTTGCGCATTACGATCCGAGCGATATACAGTATAGTCAAGCAGGCCAAGCTCTGTATCAAATAACTGCATTTTTGTACCAAGGTAGCATAATTAGTTGGCTTTTGAGGAAAGTTTAAATAAAGAATAAATTAAATAAAAACTTCATAAAATTAAATAATTTGATTTTATATTCAAGTAAAAAATTATATATATTAATCAAAGACAAGAAGACCCTTTAGAATCTTATATTATTAATTTATAACTAATTAAATAAAATTTTTTTGTAATTTAATATAATATATTAGGGATATGAAAAAATTTTAATAAATGTTTTATTCACTTTTTTATAAATTCAATATATTTAAAAATTTAATTGTAGTTATTAAAATAAATTACCTTGGGGATAACAGCGTTTTTTTTTATATAAGTTAATAAAAGTTAAAAAGATTGCGACCGTGATGTTAAATTAGGATTAATTATTAATAAAGTGATTTATAAATTAAGTCTGTTCGGCTTTCAAAATCATACACGATTTAAGTTTAAACTGATGTCAGCCAGATTGAATTCTATCTTTATAATTTTAAAAAATGTTTGTATGAGTGGACATTATTTTTTTTCATAGTTAATTTATTTTAAAATAAAAATGGTTGGTGTGACAGATAAGTGTGATAAATTAGGAATTTATAAATAGAAATTAAAAAAAAAAGATAATTATATTTATTTGTTTGTATTAAAATTTTTTCAACAGAAGATAAAATATAATTTTAATAGTTTTAATTAATGTAGCTTTTATTACATTATTTAAACGTAAGGTTTTATTTTATACTAAAATTTGAAAAGGTCTCAATAAAGTTAGGGCGATAGAATTATTTCAACCTTTTAGTGATGTAATTAAGTGATGTTATAAAGACATTTCATTGATTATTAAATTTTATTATTTATTTTATCAACTAAGTCCTTTTATAAGAATATTTTTAATAATAATTTTATAAAATTTGATTTCTTATTTGAATATAATGGTTTGAAGAGAAATAAATTTAATATTAATTTAATGTTTTATCTGTTGAAGACTTTATCCTTTAATAATTGTGGGTCGGCCATCTAATTGGATTTACTTATTATAAAGAGGATTGCGAAGAATTGTTATAACTATTTCTTATGAAGTGAGAATAATTGTCATAATTTTGTTAATTTTATGATAAAGATAAATAATTCAAGTATTACATTAAATATATTTACGAAAGAATGCTCGATTCCTTTTCTTAAATTTTCCATTAATATTAATTTTTTTCGTTAAATTATTAGCAGAAATAAATTAAGAACCTTTTAATCCTTCTGAAGGGGAGTCAGAATCAGTATTAGGATATAGTATTAATTATATAAGAGGAGGTTTTGCATTAACTTTTATCGCAGAATATTAAATAACTATATTTATAATAATGTTATTCATATTCTTATTTATAGGAGGTAATTTATTAAGAATAAAATTTTATTTGATATATATTCAATAATTGCATTTTTAGTAATTTAAGTCCAAGGGACATGTCCTAGATTTTAATATGATAGCTTATTATATTTAACTTGAACAAGTTATTTGCCTGTAAGTTTAAATTATTCAATATTTATTTTATTAAATAAAATTTTAAATTATTAGAAAAATTAATTTCTTATACATGTATTCTAAGCATACAGTTTTAAAAACTTAATAATTTTGTATTTAAATATAAATAAGATTTTTAAGAAATACAAAAATAAATAATAAAATATAAAAATAAAAAATTGATAAAATTTGACCAATAAAAATATAAGGATCTTTAACAGGACGAGCTCCTATTCAAGTTAAAATAATAAATAGTCCAATAAAATTTCAAAATAAAATTTAATTTAAAAAAAAAAATTTACATTATTTTATTTTATATATAAAATGAAAAGGCGTAATTAACAACGTTGAAATTAATAATAATAAAGCAATAACTCCTCATTAGGGATAAATTAAGGAATTGCATAAGCAAATAAAGAAAATCATTCAGGTTGAATATAAACTGGAGTAATTATAGGATAAGCTTTATTTCTAGGTCTAATAAATTATAAGGTATAGATAAACAAATAAATACAAAAATCATAAAAAAATAGAAAAAATCCTAAAACATCTTTAACTGTAAAATAAAGATTAAAAGGAATTTCATACAAAATTTCTATTTAATCCTAAGGGATTAAAATATCTAGTTTAATGTGAAAATGTAAAATAAAGCATTAATAAAGCTTAAACAATAAAAGGTATAATAAAAAAAATGAATAAAATTAATTAAATGTAGCATTATTATTGAAAAATCCACTTCATAATCATTATACTAAAGTAATTTCAATGTAAGAAATAGCCAAAAGTAAGTTTGTAATTACTGGTGCCCCTCAAAAAGATATTTAACCTAAAGGCAAAACATAACCTACAAAAACAGTTATTATAGTAATAAAGAGATTAAACATTTCTTAATATCAAGTTATATAAAAAAAAAGAATTGTAATAAATTTTACGTCTAATAAAAATAAATAAACAGATAAAAAATATTGATGCTCCATTTTTAAGACATAATCAAAAAAATTACCCATAATTTACATCATGTATAATGTGAATAATTATATTAAAAGGTTAATTAATATTCAGGCAATGATAAAAAGATAAAAGTAACCCTGTAATTATTTAAATTACTGAACGAGTTCGTAATAGTAAACAAAAATATTATATAATAAAAATATTTGAAGGAGCAGTAAAATAACAATTAAAATTGTTGAAATTATTAAATTGATAATTCCTTATAACTCATATAATTTAAAAATTAATTTTTTTATCAATTTATTTAATTTAAAGTAACTTAAGATAAAATAATTAATTTCACAATTAAACTTAAGATAATAAAAATATAAATCATAGAAATTAATGAATTTTAATTTGTATTATATATAAATTTATATATCATATTAAACTTATATCAAGTAAATTTTAATAATTTTATATAAATATTCTGGAAATTTCATTGAATTTATTTTATCGAATTTAAACTTTTGAATATTTAATATTATTATATTAAAAGTAAAAATATGATTATTAAGTAAATTATGAAACTTAAAAAAAAAAGTTTTTGTATGTAAGAAATCATATAATGAATGAATCTAGTAAAACATAAAAATAAGATTATCAGTCCACCTACAATGATTCAAAATCTCACATAAGATTATTAATTTTTTTTTTTTAAATTGATGAATTTAATAGACATAATATGTTGTAGAATAAAAAAGGTTATCTAAAAAATAAAGGATCATATCTTGAATAATAAAGAGGTAAAAAATTAATAGTTAATAAAATTAAAAGTTGTAAAAAGGAATTTATTTAAAATATATTATTTTAAAATTATATAGTTATTTATTAGTACAAAATTACAAATTTTAAGTTTGATTAACAAAATTAATATTTTATTTATTTAACAATAATTCAAAAATAGTTATGACTTAAAATATTAGTTTTCAAAATTAATAATAAATAATAACCTAAAATAAATTAATAAACCCTATTTTTTTACAATTTTTCATAATGATTGTTTATATATTTTTATATTTATTATTTTATTTTGTTTAAATTCTTGTTTGTTTATGAATTAATTATTTATTTACATGAGATTAAGAGTTTTAAAATGAAGATTATCAATATTTTTAATGCTTATAGTTAATTCCATTTATCTTTCAAATTTAAAATTATTTTATTAAATTTTTGTTGATTGTTGAAGAAATGTAGAACTCTCCTTATCATAATTATCTATTTAAAATAAAGGAAGAGATAGAATTGAATTTTTAATAATAAATCTATAATAAAATTAACGATTTGTTTTAATATAATAATTTAAACTTATGATTTTTTTTATATTGATTCATACTCATTTTTAAGAATTTTAATTTCCATATTTTTATTTATAATTATTGTATCATTCAATTCTAATAATAATTTAATGATAATAAACTCCAATTAAACAGTCGATAAAGTTAGATTTACAACAATTATATTGACTTTATTATCACTTAGATAAGTAATTATGGTAAGAAAGAAAAATGTTTATTATTAAATTCACTTATTTGTATTAATTATAACAATATTTGTCTTATAATAAGAATTCATATTTATTTATTTATTTATATTTCATTTTAAATTTAAGTTTAGATTAATTTCTACTTTTTTATTAATTATAGGATAAAGTTATTGACCAAAACGATTAAAAGCATCTTTATATATTATTTTAAACAATATTTTTTTCCTATCGATTGTTAATTTAATCACTTATATTTTTTAACATGTTTAATTCAATGAGATTTTTCATATTTGCAATTATTATTTTATCAAATTAATTTAAAATAGTTATTTTTTATTATTAAATATTTCAAGCATTTTTGGTAAAATGACCTATGTTTTAATTTAATATCTGATGACATAAGGCTTATGTTAAAGCCCCATTCATTAGTTAAAAAATTTTAGCAGGAATTATATTGAAATAAGAAGGTTATTGGTTATATTAAATAATTGTCATAATAAATGATAATTTTTTTTTTTTTCAATGATTTCATTATAATTCAAGAGTTTTTTAGAATAGTATTTTTAAGATATTTGTGTCTTTGGCATTAAAGTATAAAAATTATTATTGCTTTTTTGTCTGTTGTGCATATAGGAATTATATTAATTGGATTATATTAATTTCTATACAAATTTTAAGATATTACGGAGAACTAATGATAATAATTGCTCATGGATTATGTTTATCAAGAATATTTGTGTTAGTTAATTATCTTAATTTACGATCTAAAACACAAAATATAGTATTAAATAAAGGAATAATTCATTACATATCTTCATTACTAATATATTGATTTTTATTATGTTTAAATAATAAAGCTTCTTCAATGTCTTTGAATTTATAAAGAAAAATTACAATTGTTATAATTATTATAAAATAAAAAAAAAACCGTATCAATTTTGATTATAGAAATATTTTTTAAAGCATGTTATAATATTAAGTCATTTTCATATTGTTTTTGTAAAGGATATAAAACAATAAATTAATAAAATTTAATTTTATCAATATAGTTGAGTGTTAAATAATGATTTCTTATTGTTTACCTTTGAATTTATCAATTTTAAAAATTGATTTTTCTTATTTATTGAAATAATTTTATTAAAAATACTGATTTGTAAAATTAAACTGACAAAATTTGTTTTAAATATATACATTTTTATGTATAAATATAAATTTATATATATGTTTGTACGTATATGTTTATATGTATGTATATTTACATATTTATGTATATATGTTTTATATAAAACCTTATATTATTTAAGTGGAGTTTTTTCTAATGATAAAATTAGTAATATTTAGAATTGTTCATGTATTTATATTTATATAATCAAAGTTATTCATTAAGTCAAATTAAATAGTTACATCCAGAAGCTTATATTCTAATTTTTTTAGTATTTGGATTAATTTTACATGTAATTTGTAATAAAAGAATAAAAAAAGAAGTATTTGGAATAATAGTAATGATCAATGCTATAATTTCTATTGGGTTATAAGGATTTATTGTTTGAGCTTACCATGTATTTACTATTGGAATGAATGTTGATACACAAGCATATTTTACCTCTGCAACTATAATTATTGCTATTCCTACTTGAAATAAAATTTTCAGATGATTAGCATTATTAAATAGAATAAAACTCAAATTAAATATCACAAATTTATAATTGTTAGGATTTATCTTTTTATTTCCTCTAGGGAGGTTAACAGGAATAATACTTACTTATTCTTCTATTGATATTGTTTTACATGATACTTATTATGTAGTACCTTATTTTCATTATGTATCATCTATAGAAGCTGTATTTGCTGTTTTTGGAAGATTAATTTATTGATATCTAATTATATTTAGGATTGTAATAAATGCAATAATATTAAAAATTCAATTTTTTAAGATAATTCTAAAAGTAAATATTACTTTTTTTCCTCAGCATTTTCTAGGGTATAGGGGAATGCCACGACGGTACAGAGATTACCCTGATTTTTATGTATGTTGAAATTTAGTTTCTTTAATTGGATTAATAATTTTATTAATCAGATCTTTAAAATTTTTTTAAATTATCTGAGAAAGATTTATAAGAATATGTTAAATTTTATTCATGAAAGTTTTTAACAATTCACTTGATTGAATATTTACTTATCCTTCTAGATCTCACTCTATTTATAAAATTCCAAAAATTTCTATTTAATTAAATTAATTTTTTAATATGGCAGATTCGTATGTTGCGTAGGATTCTATGGTCTTGGGGTGCGCACCAAGTAAATAGTCGAGGAACTAGTATCAACATCCTTAGTAATGCAAAAACGAGAGAAGAGCGCGTCGCGTGTGTATGACCTTCGTCCTTGACGGTTCCAGCCAGAGAGAGTGCTGCTTTCAGCATTTTATCTGCTTTAGCCTTCGCGTTCTTCCACTACAATCATATGTAGTAGGCCCCAAAAAGAGGGGGCGCACGTACGTGTAGCTATGATGTCGTACGTGACACGTCCAAAGCCGCACCGCTATCGTCCTCGATGGTGATTTCCCTTTTTAATTTACATGTTTGTGCTAGAGTAATGTTCGTGTAATGTTGTTTATATTGTATGTGAGATTTCTAACATAGGACTAAAAAGGTGGAGAGAAAAAAAACCTGTCCTTGTTCCTCCTTTACACAAATTCGCTAAATTGTTATTTTGTGTAAACATTTATTGTTTTTGTTCACGCTGTTTACCTTTATATAATAGTGCAATATTGCAAAATTATTATTCATAAATTCATAGAGTGTTATAATCTACAAGTTATTTCTACTTATTATTAGCTAATTATATAATCCTACTGTAAGCTACTGTCAGCAGATTATTTTAGAGAAAAAAAGAGAAAGAGTAGAAAAAAAAAATTAAATTCCTCGGAATGTCACTATTGTATGGCTTCCAATTACCCCTTCTGAATCCTAATATTTTAAACCAGCAATGTTAATCTCCGAAACAATGATTCTAAAGGACGGATAAGATCGAACTTTTGCAAGTCAAGTCAGGAATGTGGCTCTACTTGTACATGTTTTTTTTGTACTCCCTTATTCTTTACATTTAACTTACATTAAAGTTGTGCTTGACCGAGGTGTATGTATGTGTGTATAAATATGTATCTATATAACAACCTATCGCTATGCGACAAAATTATTGTATTCTGTCTGTTTATTGGCACGTTCGGCACTGTGAGTCATTGCTGTCCCTGTAAGTTTTCCTCGTTTATTTTTCCCATGCTAATTTTCCCCTTTTCTATTTTATCGAGAGGAGTGGGTTGTAAGGATTTTTGGATAGTTCGGCTATATTTCGTCAGTGCTTACTTTGAACTTTGTAGTGTCAACTTCGCTACTTGGTTTCCAGTGACTTTTGCCCTTTTCTCTTGTGTTCTCAATACGTGTTGGATTTGGCGTTATTTCCTCTACTACGCGAAAATGGCGTTTTTTCCTGTGAATCCGGTTGATTTTGTGCGCTGGCTGCGTGATTTCGCAAACCTACCGTACGATAACACTCGTGTTACCGAGTTTGCGGTGGTTGACGGTAGTGTATGCTCCATACTCGAAGGTTCTGTTATGAAAGATCTTCTAAGGTGCTGCAGCTGCTCGCATGTGAGTACTATCCCTTTTTTTTTTTTTTTTTTTTTTAGTAAATTTTTCTGTATCTAGATACATATGTATATATCCATTTAATTTGTTCTCTCTTACAGTCGATCTTATTGTTTATTTTCCAGCGAGTTCCCTCCGTCGGACATACCCGTGGGGCTCAAGTCGTGGTGCTTGAGGGGCCTACAGTTCTGGTCCCTATCACCTTTCCAACCCACGGTGTGGTACGTATTACATTATTTTCTTAACATTTGACATTGCTTTTGAGTTCTTAGTTAAAAATTTTCCTCTTTTTTTCTAGCTGGGAACGAGATTGGTCGTAAACCCTCACGGGTTCTTTTCTCTTCCCCTCCCTCTTTGCGAGCCGGACTGGCCCACAGGCGCTGTGCCTCTGACTGTGCAAAGGTATAAGTACCGGGGCGGCGTCACATGCTGCGATGTCTACTGCCCTTCTGGACGATTGTTCACTGTCCTGTTCCAGGACTGTCGCTGGACTGCTTCTTTTCCGTCATCGGGTTCCGTACTGCGAACCCACTGCAACGTTTCGGAGCCCAGGGCCTCGTACATCGTAGCCGTCGGTTGTACGTGCCACAGTACGTTCATCGTGGTGGTGGTTAAGATATCAGCCTCCAACCAAGACGGTTTCCCGCTGGAAGGGCGGCCCGTTATACGTGTAAGGCCTCTCTTATTCGTTATACTTGTAAGAAAAATTTTATGATTCGTATTTATTTTCCTTTTTTCTTTTGCAGGTCAAACGAGAGAACAACAGACTGTTTACCATCACAACGCATAATCCGCTCGTGATTTGCACAAGCTGTAATTTTACTTCCAGCAATCGGCCCACACCGCCTAATCTGAATGTGTCCTCGCTGGTGGATGGGTTCCGGGACTTGACTGTTGATCGTCTTTCTCAGGGACGAGGACAGAGACGCAGGAGGGAGCGTACTTAAGGTGTGACCCACGAAAGACAGGGAAGGAGATAAAAATTTTTTTTTTTTTTAATCACCCCAATGATAAAAATAATGCTTGCATTCACACATGTAAAAATAAAACAAAATTGTAGTAAAATAAATGACTTACAGCTATTGTTTTGCCTTTCCGCATGCCCCCGCGTCTTCCTGTATACACATATACAAATTAAATAATTTTCAGGCGTCAATGTTAATACAAATTTTTTTTTTTTTTTTTTTTTTTTTTTTTTTTTTTTTTTTTTTTTTTTTTTTTTTTTACAGCTGCAAAAATTTGTGCGAATCGTAAAATTGTGATTGTGGCCAGTCTTCAAGACCAATTTTTTTTCTGGTCAAGTATTGGTACATTTACCTTAATATCTAAAAAAATCTTTTTATTTTTTTTTAAATTTTTATTTTTTTCATTTTTAATCATATGAAATAGCGCCACATTTCACTCTTATGTTTGCTTAGACAATTAAAAATTAGTAGTCAATATTCTCTTGTTCTCCATTTTTCATTGTATTTTCGAGGTGCGTCCGGGGGCCAAGCTAGTGGTTTACTCCCATATTTCTTTTCTGTATTCGCATTATCTAACAGGCTTTTAGTACGCAAGCTTTTTTTATTTTATCCACGTGGGATATTCTCACCTCGTCCTTCCTCTGAAGTTTGATATTCTTTTTCGCATAATCGATGCCAGTTATTTCGTAAGGGTCCTCATATTGGGCGTCGAATTTCCCTTTCGACGGCTCTTTTAACACATAAACCATTTCTCCCTCGAGGTAGTATCTCGTATTTAATTTGCGGTCATAGTAATATTTTGAGCGGTATTTCGCTTGCACTTGATTCATTGCGGCGATGGTTCTCATCTCCGTCAGTATCGTTACCAGCTCATTAAGATATTCGTTTGACGTCTGGCCATTAGATGATGTCTTGAAGCTAGTAGGTGTTCTCGCTCTTTGCCCGAAAACAATCTCATGCGGTGAGTACCCTGTACTTTCATGGTTGGTAGTGTTGTATCAGTGCATGCACAATAGTAAGTGCTCGTCCCACTGATCTTCTTTCCCTACGTAGGCTTTTATATATTCGGTGAGCGTATGATGCATTTGTTCGATGGCCCCATTTGTTTGAGGGTGAAATGCCGTACTACCCATTTTGTCTATTTTAAATAATTTCGCTAGTTCATCCATGCTTTTATTCATGAAATGGGTCCCTCGGTCAGACAGTAAATGTTCCGAGGGTCCGAAATATGCTTTAAATTTATCGGTTATTGCCCTCACGGTCTCCTCAGCTGTTGCCCTCTTTACTGGTACAAGAACAATAAATTTTGTTAGCCAGTCTTGCATGGACAAAATATGTGTGTTGTTATTTGTCGATGGCTTACTGATTGGCCCGTGGTAGTCTATTGAAATTTTTTCAAAAGGTCTGCTTGGTGTGTCCGTAATGAGCAACGCTTGTTTTGTTTTAACCCTTACAAGTTTTTTCGTCTGACATGAAGGGCATCCCAAAATGATTTGCCTTATGCCTGGGCGTATGTTTCTCCAATAGTAGTCCTTCGCGATCCTACTATATGTCTTGTTCATGCCTCTGTAACCACCTATGGCTGCTTCGTGGTACTCTTTAATTATTTTCAATCTTTGACTCGTCAGTGGAATTATCAATGTGTTGGTGTAGAGCACCGCCGCTAATCTAGTGTCTTTGAATACTTCCTCAAAACTATCGGCAAAGTAACCCCATTGGAGTTGATTAAGAATCGCTAGATCCCTGACAATTCCAATTGTTTTAATATTGTTTGCAATTATTACGTCTCTAAGAGCCTTAACACACTTCTTAATATTCGATTTGAGCGCCGTTTCCTCAAAATGCTCCTTTCCGTACACGTATATAACCGTTACCTTTCTCTCTTTAGTACTTTTAGCTTCACCTACGACTTTCTCCTCGTTGTTCATGCGTGTCGGATTTATGTACCCTCTTTCATGTAAAGCATCTTTTGCTTCCGTATTGGGTACTGCTTCCGTCACCGTCATAAACGCCAGGTTTTCGAGATACCTAAGGGGATGGTTTTAAATTTTGCTTAGTTTTTGGCACAGGGGTGGGTCTTTCTTCTCTTTTGGTGCCCATGGCGGTCTCTCATTTGGCAGGCGAGTTCTGCACACCGTGTATTTTTCCATCGATGGAGAGTGTGTGACTGTGTTAGTCTCATTCTCGCTTTCTATTTTACATAATGCGTTGTTCAATTTATTGACCTGCCCTACCTCTTTTTCCATCGTATTTTCAGAGCTTTCGTCATCGCTGTTAGTGGGATGGTTGTCTCCTAACCCTTCTTCTACACGCATATTCGTGTTCGTCTCTCCATCAGTGGGGTTTTGTTCTGTTCCTGATTGACTTTCTTTATCACTTCCCCACTCACGTTGATTTGTTTCTCCATCTCTTTCTGGCTCACTCGCGTGTTCTTCCCGCCTTTCACAACTACTACTGTCATCGTTGTGAGAATCATTTTTTGACTCGGTAATAGAATTTTGTACTAGGGGCACGTAATGGGCATTCTCGCTGTTACCTTCCAGATGCAAGTGGCCCCTCCTTCTTTCTCCGTTGCAACATAAAGTGCATGAATATAATTTTCCCGATTTAACTTGAGGTGTACACATACGTTCTTTTTGAATTCTTGCGAAAATATGTATATGCATTCCTGATTTTCATATTCTGTACGCGATATTAGTATATTTTTTGTTTTTTCTGGCTCTCTACACTTTTGTAGGTATTCTGAATTTTTTAATATCATTCTCAGCTCGTCAGTCGAGAGATTAAGATTAATAAAAAAAATTAGGCTTTAAAATAGGCAATTTCCCGACGGGTCGTACGGTAGTCCTAGCACTTTGTAAAGTATTTTATAAGGTTGAATGCATTCATTCGTTTCCCTTCGTATATTATCGTTAAGATATGCCAGCCACTAATCTATCAGCGCTGTTGTGTCTGACGGTAAGTTGGGTTCCTTTACTGTTTGATCCCCTGGCTCTTCAAACTGGACTCGCTTATCACTTTTACGCAATATTGGATCTATTTCTTCCCTTTCCTCTGGTGGCGCTTTTTCCCCAGGTATTTTTCTGTTGGGCTCTCATACGTCAATCCTCATTCCCGGCCTTCCCTCTACATCTCGCCTTCTTACGTCGATCATAACTTACGCCCGCAGTTCGTCTAATCTTCCCTCTAACAAATCGTATATATCCGGTTTCTTGTCTGCCTCTGTTGTTGGAACGAAATTTGTTTCCACGCTCACTGAGAGCTCCGCTGACCTACGTTTTTTTTTTCCGTGTTTTGTGCCGTTGTACTATTTGACGTTTGTGGCGTATCACAATTAGCTATAATTATTTCCTTCGAAGGACTCATTATTGTCGGCGTAATCGAAAAATTCAGCTTTTGTCTGTTTAATGTATCCAGTTGTCTCTTGCACAATTTTCGTTTTCTTTTCTCGATTAGTACTGCTGCTGGTGTACTCATCGTTTTTACTCCCCTTTAAAACCCCGGTTCTTTAATAATATAACCTCATTTCCTGTCCGTCATTCCTTAAGAGATAGAATCATCCCCTGCCGTAGCGATTGGTCTTGTCATTTTTTCAACTCCATCATCTGATGCATCCGAACCTGTGCCTTCTATTTCCATATTGAGCTTATCTTCATTCTGTTACTCATATAATTGTTTTTTTTTTTCCCTTTTATTACATTCATAAGTACCGTCAGTGAGCGGCTCATTTGCTGTATGCTCGTACTGTGGTGTCTCTCCTTCACTCTCTTTTTTCTTCGATCTTTCTCGTGCTTGATCAGCTCTCTCCAACGCTTCAATACCTCTGCGTTCAAAACACATTTCCCAAATGTAACGATGCTTCCAGCTACCTCGTTTGCTTCCGTTAACTTTCGGGTGCCTTTAACTCTCCTCGCCTCTTCGGCCGCCAAGCTTGCTTGTATCAGTTGCCAGCCCCAATCATCGGGTCCCGTACTGTGATTTTCTGATTCGCTATACATTTTTACTGGTGTTTCGCAATTTGCAACAATAATGTCTTTTGACGGAATTTCGTTGCGTTCTGTATCTGTTTCTGTTTTTAAATTGCTAACTATAATATTCTTTCCTGGGCGACCTTTTTTTCTCACTGTTTTCTTGATTTTCCTGTTTAATTTTTCGTTTATTCTTACTTTTTCCTCGGATTCGTAATCTCCCTCACCATCAGCTTGACCATCTATTTCCGTTCCATATTTATTTCCTTTCCGTCCATCAAGATTTTTTTTTTCTGTACTTTCTTATCCAAATCCTCTGAATCAAAATAAGTAATTTTCCCCTTTTTAGTATTTCCCTAAATACGCTGTTTACGGGTCGCTCATATTTTAAAAATGCGCACTGGAGGCCCATCGCTATCGGCAAGTCCTTCTTTCTCCTGTTCGTCCACCAGCTGATACAGTTCTTGGCGTGACCGCTCAGTGTTAATTTCTCCCTCTCCTATCACTGGATTTCAAGAGAGTGCGTCAGGTGCTTTGTTTGAAATGCCTGGCCAATACACTACGTCAAATTCGTAGCCTCGTAGCTCGGCTTTTAGCCTATTAAATTATATGTCAGGCTTCTTTGACGTATGACAATGTTTTAATGGCTCATGATCCGTGACCACTGTAAATTTGGGCCCAAATAAGTACGGCTGAAACTGTTCTTTTGAAAACACAATAGCCAACAGTTCCTTATCATACGTTAAGGAGCGTAATTCGCCCCCTCGAAGGCATCGTGAAGCGTATTCACACGGTCTATCTTTCCCAAACTTGCCTTGGCTTTATATTGCTTCTATTGCGTAGTCTGACGCATCTGTTGTTACTATAAAAGGCTTGTCTAGATTAGGTGCAATAAGTACCGGCTCACTACATAATGCGTCAACTAATGTTTTGAAAGCTTGCTCCTGCTGCTCTTCCCATTTGAACTCTGTTTCTTTTCTCAAGAGTTTGGAGAGCGGCTGAGCAATTTTTGCATAATTCTGGATAAATCGTCTATGATATCCGACAAATCCAAGAAATTTTTCGATTTTCTTTGCATTCGTAGATCTCAGATATTTCTTCGCTGCTGTGATTTTTTTGGATCTGTTTTTATTTGTCCGTTTCCTACTACGTGTCCCAGTACTTTCGCTTCGCGCTTCAAAAATTGGAATTTTTTCGGCTCAATTGTCAAGTTTGCTTCCAAAAGCCGCTTTGAAAGTCTAATAAAACGCCTTTCGTGCTCTTCGAGGTTCGGAGCAAACACCATGATATCACCTAAATATACTTCGATTTAATTCCCTTGTAGACCCGCCAACGCAAGTGACATCGCTCTTAAAAATGTGTTCGGCGAGTCCGTACACCCCATTGGCATTCTTTTATACTAATAATGACCGTCTGGTCCAGAAAATGCTGTTTTGTGCTCGTCATCCTCTTGAATTTCTATTTGGAAAAATCCCTGTTTTAGATCAACTACTGTAATGTATCGAGCTGACGCTAAATGCTCGAGTATATCACTTTGTAATGGTGAGGGATGGCAACTTCCTACAGTAATTTCGTTGAGCTGCCTAAAATTAGTTACCACGCGCCAACGCTTTTCCCCATCCGGTCCTGCATGCTTAGGTACTATCAACGTGTTAGAATTGTATGGCGATTTCGAAGGCTCGACGATTCCTTGCTCGAGCAATTTCTCTATCTCTTTTTTTATCTGTTCCCTTAGCGATAGTGGGTACCTATAGCGCTTCGCTGTCACGGGCTTGTCCGTTGTAGTTATGATGCGGTGTTTCAATATATGAGTTGCTTTCAGTGGTTCTCCATCTAGGCCAAATACAAACGGATTATACTCTATGAGTTTCCGGACGTGTGATTTTTCTTCCTTGTTGCAACTTGAAACATCAATAAGCTGCATTATTTTATCAAATCTCGCTATTTTTCCTTTATCTGACAACCTACCTTAATTGTCAGTGTTCTTGAAATCACCATTGTTCCCGCCACTTGTATGATTATTAGTAACGCCATATTTAACTTTGTTCATTTTTCTCCTTTCGCGGCCATTTGCCACAAAAAGTATTATTATTGCCTCATTAACGCCCCGAGCGTCGTCCCCTTTGACGCTAAATGGATCGGCCTCTCGCATCACTTCGCATTTTAATAACTCTATTTCCGGTACAGGTATGCTTATTGTTTCATTTAGTGTGCTTACACACTTGGCATAAACTTTTCCACCATTATTTGTGGCTATAAGATTTCCGAATAAAACTTCTTTCCTCATTCTTTGCAAAGGAACCCACCCTACTTTTATTTTTTCGCTATTTGCCCCGACGCGGGCATATGTAACTTGCTTTGACCTAGCAAAAATCTCGAGCATGTCTGGCTCGATTAAATTAATTTTTATTCTTCCTGATTTAAAAATATTTTCTGCCACGCTTATGCAACCTTGATATAACTTAACAATGTCTCATCCAATAATACCTTTCCCATCTATTGGGAAGTTGCGTGGGACCACATGCAACCTACACATGAGGCCATTCAGTGGTATTTCAACTATACCTAAAGTGCTACGCTCTCCATGCACCCACAATTCTTACTCGGTTCCTCACGTCAAAGAATGCATTTGGAAGAATACTGTTTTTCTTTATAATAGAAATTTTAGCTCCTGTGTCCGCGTAGAATTTTGCTTCCCCACCTTTCAGTTGAGTGCTTGTCGTAAATACTGAAGGGGGTGTCCTACCTGCTAGAAATATATTTATTTTTGCTTCACACTGAGGCTTGCTTCCGTTATTGTTTAGTTCTACTTCAATTTAAGGGCTGTTTTGAGGCCAATTATCTCTCCTTGTCATCATATCAACTCTCGCACTCGCAGCTAGCGACTCTCTTACCTCCACGCTTGCCGTTTTTCTGCTGTCGAGTATTTTTGTTATCTTCCTATCTACTGGGGGATGCCCGACGCTTGGGAAGCGCATCGAGCATCCTGGTAGTTTAAATTTTCCGCGCGTGACCCGTCTGTTTTCGTATTTTTCTCATGATTGTATTAATTATTTTGGTTTCCTCTCTGATTGTAGAGGTTGTAATTGTTGTCCCTGGGTCCATAGTTATTATAATTATTTTTCCGTCGCTGATTATAATTGTTATAATTGTTATTGCCGGGCACGTAATTGTCATAATTGTTTCCTCGTTGCTAATTATAATTGTAATAGTTGTAATTATCTGGCGCAAAATAATTATAATAATTTTCCCGTCGCTGATAATGATTATTATAATTATTATTGGGTGCATAATTATTTCCCCTATTTCGACCATTGAAATTACTGTTAACTTCGAATGGCCTATTGTTGTTCCTGTTATTCTTCACTGGAGGGCTACTATTATTGCCATTGAAGTTTCTATTGTTATTGTTATAACTATTATAATTGGATGCGTAGCTTTTATGTTTGTTATGGTAATTTCTAGGGTCAGGGTTACTGTACTGCACATTAGGTGCCTGATCGTTGTACGCAGGTCTTCCTTCATTTTTGTCCCTCATCTCCGTTAGTCTCTTGGGTGGTTCTGTTTCAGGCCTATAGGGGTATTTTTTTCTTCCGTTTTTCGCGTCCCTCCATAGCTTTTCGCACCCGCTCGTAAAGTGCAGACAGTGCTCCTGACAATATGAGCACCACTTAAAATCTTTGATGCCATCCCATTCGTCCGTATTATTCTTTTCCTCCAGCATATCACTGATTATCATGCCTATCCTTGGATTCTTCTTACCAAAACAACTCTCCCGTGTTGCATACGTGCTAAAATCATTAGGTGCCATTTGACGTAGACTTAACTCGTTATCGACATCTATAGCCGTTTCAATGGCCTCCTTCAATGTTACAGGTTTTACTACGGCCACGTTTCAATTGTATGGCGCTTTCAACCCATATATAAACTGTTTCGCTGACTTTCTATCCGCGGATTGTTTTAGGGCAGTTTTCTGAATCTGGGACAGCTGTGGGTTGGCGTCATGAGTCATCATTATTCTATTATGAAACCGTTGCACCCGGCTGCAGTACTGAATAACTGACTCGCTGTTCAGTTGAGTCAGTGACTTAAGTTGGGCTAGCTGTGTATCTATGCCTCCCATGCTCCCGAATCGCCGTGACAGCGCGAGTAAAAATGCGTCCACGGTATTAAACAGTGATAACTGGGTGCAAAATTGATCTGCCGCAATCCCCCTAAGTTTACCGCCTAATGTACCTATAAAGTTTTTTTCATATTGTGGTGGAGCTGCTAGATTTGCTGTCCTCGTCATCCGTTCAAAAAGCGGAAAGTTTATTGGATCTCCGTTGAATATAGGGATGTTACTCGCCACTCTGTTAACATGGGACAGTGCACTATAGTGCATGCTGACAGGGTACGTGTTTTCCACTCGCTGTTGACTCATGATAGGGTTTATGAAAGTCAGATTTTGCTGCGCTTGATGTTGCTGCTCTCGCAATATGTATTCCCCGTTCATGTTATTATTCTAAAACGGCCAGTCAGATGACGGTACTATCGGTTGGCCTCACACCCTTTCATTTATTGGGCCCGTGGGTTCGTAGCTGGGTGCAGCGTCATGCATCCTTGCGCCCGAAAAATTTGGGATTTCCGTTTGCTGCCCCCCATACATTCTTATTTTTTCCGACGTCCTTGACAGTAAGTTCCAATTTTTTTTATGGCCAAATACTAATTCCCCGCAATTTTTTGTAAGTGCTTTCTCCGAAAACTGTGTCACACATTGCTGTGCTATTTGTGGCGCCGCTTGTTTTTCTCTTCGTCTAAACGCATATTAAAGCGTATCCTGTGTATCTTTTCTGTCGAACCTATCTTAAAGTAATCGAGTACGAGTTTACGTCCCTCGAAATTTCGCTCATCCCATTTCCGGCTGTATAATCTGCATTCTTTAAGGGTGACGTATTCGTGGCGTCGTTTCTTACGGTGTTTGAATATTCTGCACCCACCCCAATTATGCATGACGTTGTTTGTAAAACTTTCTCCCTAATCACCCCTGGTTTCATTTTTTTCAAAAACTTTAACATTAGCATACGCTGTTTCTTACCCATTTTTTCCCATTCCATTTGAGTTTCGGGGCTGTGCTCTAAAAAGACGGTCAGTATTTCTGACTCTGACTCGTTTTCCGGATACGAGGGAATTTCATCCTCCCTAACACTTACTACATCACTGTGTGCTTCATCGAAGTTTTCGATCGTAGATTCTTTATTATTTTTTTTTTTTTTTTTATTCTTTATTTCCTGTCTGTATGAGAGCGCTTAAACACATATAAGTAAATTTCTGTACGATTCCTTGTGTTTCTATTTTACGATGACAAAACCGCTTCACTTTTACTGTGTCTAATTTATTATTTATTTATTAATTATTTTCTCACTTTCAATGTGACCAATTTATTTTCACGGTCCGAAATTTTCTTGACTCACGATAAATTACCCTAATGACGCACCACCGATACTATGAGAAGGATACCGAACGCAAAACCGATGTAGCAAAAAAATAAATTTGTAACGCACTAAAAAAATTTAACAGGACCCCTAGGACAGTTAAATATATTTATTTATTTATAAATCTCAAGTACTTACCATATGCTCCTGGCCAGAATAATGGCGACTAAGATCTTCATCATCTTTGTTTGCTTAATTTCTATCGTAGTCCCGGGTATACTCTGCCTTGGTCCTTGATTAAAGCTGCTTTTTTTCCGTACTTCAATAACTCCTTGCTCTGCTAATTTCTCTCGTAGCAGTTCCTAGTTCACTTCGTAGCACGACACTATGTGTGTTTCCCAAAAATCGCGGGAGTCGATACTTTATCGTCGAAAAAAACCGAAAAAAAAATAAAACAAGAAATTAGAAAAAAAAAAAAAAAACAAAGAAAAAAATTATAAAGGAAATTAAAACAACAAACCAGGGGGTATTAATTAGTCATGGGACCCACGGTAAGAACGAAGTTCTTTAAACATGAGATGAGTATAGACACAATTTCTCAGGTAACAAGGGGGTCACCAGACACACAGGAAGAACGAAGCTCTGTAAACGTTACTACTGCATTCATGTTTTTTACTAAAACAAAAACTTGAAAAACGAATAAATAAAAAATAAAATAGTTTAGTACTCACGATGGCTTAACTTCGTGAGAACCTCGTGCATAAATGCAGTACTCACAAAGTAAAACCATCGTGAGTACTAAACTATTTTATTTTTTTTATTCGTTTTTCAAGTTTTCTGTTAGTAAAAAACATGAATGCAGTAGTAACGTTTACAGAGCTTCGTTCTTCCTGTGGGTCTGGCGACCTCCTTGTTACCTGAGAAATTGTGTCCATACTCATCTCATGTTTAAAGAACTTCGTTCTTACGGTGGGTCCCATGACCCATTAATACCCCTTGGTTCGTTGTTTTTATTTCCTTTATAATTTTTTCCTTTGTTTTTTTTTTTTTTTTTTTTTTCTTGTTTTATTTTTTCTTTATTTCTTGTTGTATTCTTTTTTTTTATTTCTTGTTTTATTTTTTTTCATATTTCATTTTATAACATTTTTTTTATTTATTTGTATTTCCTTTATTTAATTTCTTTTTTATTTTCATATTTATTCTTTTTTTTTTCATTCCATTTTTTATTAAATTTTTTTTTCATTCTATTGTATTAATTAATGTCTTTCAAAATTTTATTTTATGTTATATTTATATTTCATTTCATCAATTAAAAAAAAAATTTTTTTTTACTTATTTTTTTGCGATTTTATAGCCCATTAATACTATTTTTGTTTTACTTTTATATAATTACTTAAAGACATTGTTCCACTATTTAATTATCGAATTAAAAAAAATAAGTGCCCACAAAAACCATTAAAATTATTTGAAACTCAAAGTACATTTATATAATGATCTCACTAATTCATTTATAATTGATTTAATGAATTACTTTATTTATGTAATTATGTGATAACGTAACATAATTTATTTGTCGAATTCGAAATAAGCGCCTTTAAAAACCATTGATACATTCTTCAACTCTATTACACATGTTTTTTTTTTTTTTTTTTTTTTTTTTTTACCAAGTATTTAGAAAACAAAAACAAATATAATTTATTATGAATCAAATGTATTATTAGTGAATGCATGTAAAAATGGAATGTTTTAGTAACGAACCACACCACAAGTACAAGAAATCGAATTTCTATAGACGGCAGCGCTCGTAGCGGAGTGGGTGAGGTACTGGACTCACATGCAGGAGGTCGAGGGTTCAAAACTCTTTATTGGAAAATGTTTTTTTTTTTTTTTTTTTTCTTTTTGTAGAATTGTAAAAGAAAAAAATTCAAAGTAAAATAAAAATTATTAGGAGAAAATAAAATTGGGAGTGTGATAGAGAATGGTGGGCAAAGGTGTGCAGTAGAGTAACACGGCACGGTTGGCCGATATACACATATAGTGGGGAGAGGGAAAGTGTATAGAGAATAGTTGGTGAGGGGGAGGGGGTAAGGGGGGAAACTTGAGAGGAAAGTAAACCACTTTCATTTCAAAAAAAAAAAAATCTGTCGGTTTGAAAATTCCAGCCCCCCGAGTAACGCGACATAAAGAACTTCGTTCTAAAAACTTATTTTTCTGTAATCGCGATGACCATCCCGCTTCTGATACCAAAACTGTTGCATAGGATTCTATGGTTTGGGGGTGCGCACGAAGTAAATAGTCGAGAAACTAGTATCAACGTCTTTATTAATGCAAAAACGAGATAAGAGCGCGTCGCGTGTGTACGACCTTTGTCCTTGACGGTTCCAGCCCGAGAGAGTGCTGCTTTTAGCATCCTATCTGCTTATCGCTTTACTCTCTCCCACAACAATCATATGTAGAAGGCTCTAAAAAGAGAGGGCGCACGTACGTGTAGCTATGATATCGTACGTGACAAGTGTAATTAATTTGAGATTTATATAAATAAATTATTTTGATTTTTAGAAATCATTGAATTTTAATCAATTTTTTTTTAATTTCTTCATCAGCAAATAAAATATTTCAAGATTCTAAATCTTTTACTAGGGAAAATTTCATTATATTTCATGATCATGCAATAGTTATAATTATGATAATCGTAATATTAGTTATATATGTATTAATTTTCATATTATTGAATAAATTTTTTAATAAATATACATTTTAAGGTTATTTAATTAGAATAATTTAAACTATTGTTCCAATTTAAAAAAAAATTTTCTTAGTAATTCTATCTTTAAAAATTTTATACTTAAAAGAGGAAGTCTTTAATCCATATTTATAAATAAAAATTTTAGGACATCAAGGATATTGATTCTATAATTACTTAGATTTTTGAGACTTAATATTTGATTTTTTTATAATTTCTAACATCGAAAATTTCAATTTCTGATTAAAAGATGTTGATGATTTACTTGTTGTTCTAATTATTCTTAAATTTACGGTTTATAATCAGATCAATAGATGTAGTTCATTTATTTACTGTTCTTAGGTTAGGGATAAAAGTCAATGCAATTACAGGATGTTTTAATTAAATTAGAATAAATTTAAATCGACAGGATGGTTTTATCAGCAACGCTCAGAAATTTGTGGGCTTAATAAAAGATTTATACCTTTTGTATTAGAATTAAATACATTTAAAAATGTTATACAATTAATTAATACTAATTTATATTTTATTTAAAGTAATATTTACTGTTTATGATTTAAAAAATCATTTCTTTAAAATTACGATATCAAATGAATAAGAATACATTTAATTTATAACATAAATTTGTCAAATTTAAATAATCAATCAATTTAAGAATTTTTAATTTCTCTAATAAGACCTTTAATATAATTATCCTTAAATTTAAATTTTTCAATTCTATTTATACTATTATTAGATAGTATTTCTAATATTATTAATTTTAATGTTATAAGAAGTCATCATAAAAATTATTCTAAGATTATTTTTTTCAATTAATGATAAACAATTTATTTTTAATTTTTGATCCTTCTTCGTCTGTAAATTATTTAATAAATAGAATAAGAAGAATTAATGTTTCTTATGTATTCCTATGATTTATTAATTTGGTCTTTTTAAAATATATATCAAATTTCAAATAATGTGAATAGTATTTTAAACAATAAATTTAAAATATTTTTAAATAAAAAACTTAATTTTATTAATTTACCAATTTCAATCAGATTATTTATAATAATTTTATCTAATAATTTCATATAAATATGTTCTTATATTTTTACTAGATTGAGACATTTAGTAATATGAATATTATAATCGTCAATATAACGATTATCTTTTACATACTCTTGGTGAATTAAAACTACTTATCATGAATTAATTCATTTGGTTCCTCAAGGAACACCAAATATTTTAATGCCTTTTAGAGTCTTTGAGGAATATTATTCGATTTGGAACATAAAGAGTTTGTTTATCTGCTAATATAAATGCTGGATATTCATGAATAACTACAATTTCTCCAACTGATTTTTCTATTAAAATAATATTATTAATTATCATATTAATAGGAGAAAGAATGAGAATTGTTTTAGAATTAAGTGTTTTAATAATTCAAGCTCACATATTTTCAGTATTAAAAGTTCTATATAGAAGAGAATCAAATTATGAAAGAAATTTTATTTCAACCTTCTAATTCAGTCACTTTAAGCCCTTGACCTATGTAAATATCATTAAGAATTTTTAATTTATTAACTATGTATATTTATTGTTTTAACTTTAAAAAATATAAATAAATTTTTTTGTTATCTTACATCAATGATGACGAAATGTGATTCGACAAAGAATATATCAAGGTTATCATTCACTTAAGGTATTGAGAGGATTGAAATAAGGAATAATTTTATTCATTATTTCTGAAATTTTCTTTTTTATTAGAATTTTTTTATGTTTTTTTCATATATTTTCATCTCCAAGAATTGAAATTGGGTAAAATTGACCTCATAAAAATATTGTCTCATTTGACCCTTACGGAATTTATTCATTGTATACAATTATTCTTTTATCTTTAGAAATCTTAATAACGTAATGTCATCATTCATTAATAAAATCAATTCTAAACAAAGAAAATTAGGATTAATAGTGACTATTTTATCGGGATTGATTTTTTTTTCATAACAATGAAAAGAGTATAAATCTGCTGATTTTACTTTTAAAGATTCAGTTAATGGATCAATTTTTTTTTTAATCTACAGAACTTCATGGATTTAATGTTTAAGTGAGGAAAATTTTTTTATTAGTTCTTAATATTTATTCGAAAAAAATCGTCAAGTACTCATCATTTTGGATTTAAAGCTGCTGTTTAATGTTGACATTTTGTTAAAGTACTTTAGTTATTTGTATATATTCAAGTTCATTATTGATCTAATTAAATAAATTAACATAATATAAATAAGTATATTTAATTTTTAAGTAAGAAAATTAAATTTCAATGTAAATAATAAAAGAAAAAATTTTATTTTTTTTTTAAATACATTAATTATTATACTTATATAAGGATTAAATTTTATTTTATTAAAAAAAAATATTTAAGAAACGTAAAATAATATTAAGATTTAAATGTGGATATGACTCAATTTATAGTAATTTATTACCATTTTCTTGACAATTTTATTTAGTCTATAGTCATATTTATTTAGACTATGTATAGAATGAATCAAAGGAATTTCTCTTTTATTTAAATAATAAATAAATTTTATACATAAGATTTCTAATTTGACCTAAGTATTTGATAATTATTATTCATTTATCACATTATTTATTATTTTATTCAAAATATTAAATTGCAAATTTAAATAAACTATTTTTTAATAATTAGTATTTAAAGATATAAATAATTTAATATTTATATAATAAATTAAAAATTCAAATATCTCAATATTTTAATAAATATAGAGAATGAAATAAATTATTTTTTGAATTTCAGAAATTAAAATGCATAGAACAATTTTATATACAATTATAATGAAATAAATTTTATAAATAAATTTACAATTTATTTGCCATTATGTGTTACATCATTAATAAGAAATAAAATTTTTATCAAACTAAAAACAATTTATCTCTTCTTTGGTTTCAAATGATAATAAGATTAATTAATTAATAGCTTAATATGTTATTACACTGATAATTTTTTAGAACAGGCTTTTCTCTACATTGTTAAATATTATTATAATTTGTCCATGACTATAATTTTTTTTCTACACTTTTGATTTTTTTTCTTAATCTTTTTTTATATCAATAATAATAAAATCAAATTCATTATAAAATTCTAAAGTTTATTCTATTCATCCTTATATTTTATCAATGAGATGTAGAAATTTAAATTAATTATTTTTTAATTCAATTATTCAATTTTAACTTTTTTTTTTCGTTACTATTTATAACTAATTAAAACTTTTTTAATAAAAAAATAGTAATATTTTTAATAATAAAAATAATAATTAAAAATGGCCTCCTTTACTTTTATAAATAATATAGTCAAATAATTAAGGACTCTAATTAAATTTTTTTTTCAATTTAAATTCTTCATTAAAATAATTTATTTCTTTAATAATTTCTTTTTATTTATGTCAAAAATTTTCATTTTTCAACAATAATGATAAATTTAATTTTGATTCCCCTGATAAGAATTAATAGATATTTTCTTAAAATTTTTAAATCTTATTTTTCAAAAATTCAAGTATTTTTAATTTTAATACCAACACATTTGAACGAACACATTTAAACAATTTTTATTTTATTTTATGATCTCATTACCTTCGATGTATACATATTTTAAATTTTATTATTACTTCTGTAACAAAAAACATAAAACTTTCTCTTTTTATATTTCATTACTTATTATTTAAAATCTTATCATAAGCCATAATTTCTACTTTTACAAAATTCGTTGATAAATAAATTTTTTTATAGACAAATTACTCAATAATTTTTTATAATATACTCATTTTCAATTTATTTAAGTTTTGAATTTATTAATTTTGAAGTGACGAATGTTAATTATTTTGATTAAATATTTTTATTTACATAACCATTCATTTAATTAATGTAATTATTTCAAATTTAAAGTGAAATTGAATATAACATATATATTTATTAAATATGGGTTTTATAAATATATCCTACATTTTATTTAATAACTATTTTAAATAATAACATAACTAAATATATTTTCAATATAATTATATTCTTAATTAAAAAATTCGTGAATTTATCTTAAATTAAAATTTACGTTGTTTATAAGAATGATTGATATTCTTTCTACTTTCTTTATTAAATGAATATTTTAAGGTAGAATCCTACCCCGACGTTAATTACGTGAAAATAAATGACACGAATACGTTGATGACATACCTTGTAAGATAAATGATTAATTTTTTGTAGTATACACTTTACAATTTTTTCATTAATGAAATAAATTTCCAAATAGAATCCTATTCCAACGTTAACTACCGGAAAATATTTTTTATACGGAGATATTGACGACGTACCTTAGAAAAGAGATGTTTAATTTTTTGTAGTATATAATTAACAATTTCTTTATCGAATAAATATTTTCAGTAAGAATCCTACCCTGACGTTGACTACCTGGGAATATTTTATACGGCAACATTAATGACATACCTTGTGAAACAAATAATCAATTATTCGTAGTATATACTTCACAACTTCTTTATTCAATGAATATTTCCGAAAAGAATCCTACCCCAACGTTGACTACCTGGAAATATTTTCTACGAAAACGTTGACGAAGTAATTTGTAAAAAAAATCATCAATCTTTGTAGTATACCCTTCACAATTCCTATGTTCAATAACTATTTTCAGATAATAATCTACCCCAACGTCAACTACCTGTGAAGATTTTGTACAGAGACATTGACAACATACCTTGTAAGAGGAATGATTGATTTTTTGTAGTAAGTACTTCACAATTCCTTTATTAATTGAATATTTTCAGATAAAATCCTACCCTGACGTAGACTACCTCGGAATCTTTTATACAAATTTATTGACTACAGTCCTTTAAAGAAAAAAGTTTAATTTTTTGCAGTTAATTTGTTACAATTTTCTTATTAAATAAATATTTTCAAATAGAATCAAACTTCAACGTTGACTACCTGGGAATACTTTATATAAACATAATGACGACTTACCTTATTAAAGGAATGATTAATTTTTCGTAGTATTTACTCTATAATTTCTTTATTAAATAATTATTTTCAGAAAGAATTTTACCCCAACGTCAACTACCCAGAAATATTTTATACGAAGACATTGACGACATACTTTGTGAGAGGAATGACCAATTTTTCGTAGAATATACTTCACAATTACTTTATTAAATAAATATTTCCAGATAGAATCTTTCTTTGCGGTTGACTACCTTGGAATATCTTATACGAAAACCTCGACGACATACCTTGTAAAAGGAATAATCAATATTTCGTAGTATGTACTTCAAAATTTCTTTACTAAATAAATATCTTCAGATAGAATTATACCCTGACGTTGACTACTTGGAAATATTAAATATAGAGTTATTGACGACATACCTATCATCAAAAATGATTAATTTTTTGCAGTATATTCTACACAATTTTTTTATTAAGTTAATACTCCGAGATAGAATCCTACCCTAACGTTGACAACCTGGGAATATTTTATACGAAGACATTGATGACATACTTTTAAAGAAAAATAATCAATTTTTTGCAGTTAATTTTTCACAATTTCCTTATTAAATAAATATTTTAAAATAAAATTCTGCTTTGACGTTGACTACCTTGAAATATTTTATACGAAGACCTTGACAACATACCTTGTAAGAGAAATGATTAATTTTTTTTAGTATTCACAATACAATTTCTCTCTTAAATAAATTTTTTCAGATAGAATTTTACCTTGACGTTGACTACCTGAGAATATTTTATACGGCGACATTGACGACATACCTTGTTAGAGGAATGATCAAATTTTTGTTGTATATTTATTACAATTTCCTTATTAAATGTATATTTTTAGATAAAATCCTACCCCGACGTTGACTGCCTAGGAATATTTCATACAGAGACATTGACGACATACCTTGTAAGAGGAATGATCAATGTTTTGCAGTGTACACTTGACATCTATTTTATTAAATAAATATTTTCAGATAGAATCCTATCTTGGCGTAAAATACGTTGGAATATTTTATACAGAGACATTTACGACATACCTTGAAAGCAGAATGATCAATATTTCGTAGTATATACTAAAATATTGTTTTTTGAAATATGTATTTTTAGATAGAATCCTACCCTGACATTGACTATCTAGGATTATTTTATACGGAGATATCGACAACATACTTTTTCAAAGGAATTCATAATTAACTATTTAAATTTATTTAGTGAATTTATTTTAGAAAACTTATATCTGTATAATGTTTTAAAATATATTAATTTTGTACTCAAATTATATATTTTAATAAATGAAAAATAAAATTAATAATTTTAATTATAATTTTATTAATAATTCTATCGAATTAGTCTAATGATGCATCAATTAATTTTAAAAATTAAATATTAGTTATTTTAATAAATTTAAATAAATTTACTATTTAAGTAATTTAAAAAAAAAATGGATATATGTTTATATGTTAAATAGTAAATATATATATATATATAATTTTATTAATATTAAAAATTTATTTATTGAGAAGACACATATAATTATACATGAATATTTAAAAAATTTCAACTAATTATGATTTCATATTTATTTGTTAAAAAAAAAATGTTAAGTGTAAAATATTTATAGTATATAAGAATCTTTAATTTTATAAATTGATTTTTTTGTATAATAATTAATGAATAAAATGTTAAAAAATTGAATATATATATATATATATAAGGACATCTTCGCTTACAAGGTAAATCTTTATATAAGGAAACGTTGACACAGCGTTGCAGAGTAGAGCACATTACGTTACAAAACGCTTCGGCAATAGCTGATAAATCTCCGGGATGATTTGCTCACAATGTTATAAAGGGATTCAGATACATGGTTTTAATTCCTGGCAAAGCCATATGTATAATCAAGTGTGTTTTAATTGAAATAGCATTAACAAGAACTGAAAAATACTACGCTGAAATTCCAATGAACAACAATGGAACTACAATATTCCTGATACCTAAAAGAAGCATATTAAGAAGGTATGGTATAAAAATTATATGTGTCTATATTTTCCACAACTACACAAGATAAACAATAAGTGATATCAAGTATCAGGTTCTCCACTAGAAATGAAATCGCCAATGGCCTTAAATCCCATGACTCAGGCACATAAAACTATGTCAAGCCGTCTAACTTGGCAACTATCGGTACTTATACAGCCAGTGACTTAGAAAAATAAGGAGATCGCATAACGTTCCTGATTGAGCAAAATTTATTACTCAACGACCTAGCCCATAATATGCATGACGAATTATCTAGTCACGAAATAAGCTCTCTGTTTAAACTATTAAACGAAGAATTTCTCCGGAGCAAGCCAATTAAGCATGAAAGCGAATCTGGGATGGATTAACTTATTTTCAAACTGTAACCGGTTTCATAGCATTATTCATCCTATTTCAATTCATAAAAACGGTAGCAGAAGCAATGAGAAAGAATTAACTACTACATTGAACTATTGGATGGTATGTACGAATGCTTGGAGCTATATGGAACAGCTTATTAAATTTTTTACTCTTCCTCAGCGAAAAAACTAATAATACCTGTTGCAGACCTGAAAACAAAACTCAGTTTTACCGAGAGGTCGTAGATTCCTAATCTTTACAAATTCTTCATTAAAATCCAACATCAATATAACAAGAAATATTTACGATGCAAGGAAAGATCTTATACTACCCAAAAATTATGTACACTCCCATGTTATCAGGGCAGGGAACATTGAAAAACCAAAGAAATATTCCATCCTCTCCAACCATTACATAAGCCACAACTTCAAGCGCCCCAATTGCTTAAACCAATTATTAACAAACGAAGATAGAACCAATTTTTTGCTGTTTAGTAATTTACATACCTTATCAATATAGATGTACACAGTTGGACTTTACTCCTTAAATTTTATATGTATTCTTGTTGAAGAAGGTTTCTAAGATTTAATAAATAATTAAGTATATAATAAATTTCAATCTGTAAAAGTATAAGCATTCCTATGCTCATTATTTAAGGTTATACGTATTTAAACAAATATATTTTAAACCTTCTATTTATAAATAACCTAACTAATATCTAGTTTTTGGAAAAAATCATAATCTTTTGTTTACTAACATTACATTATAAGTTATGTATCATTATGAACCATCTTTCTCTTAAAGTAATATTTGAAGCGGACTGTATCTAAGTTATTATTAAAAGCCCTAGTACCAGTTTTAGGTGGGAAGTGATAAAAGAGAATCTGACTCAAATTTATAAGAATATACAAAATTTTTTTTTTCCTCTCTAGATGTAAGTTTTTGCAAACTACCATTGAACCATCACAACTGTATAACCAATAAAATTAACACTAGGATTAAACAGCTAACCTTACAATATGCGAATGGTTATCAGTTTTTTTAATTTTCACCTTGCAGTAACCCTTATGTAACCAGTGCAGTAAGATTTAATGACTATATATTTTCACACAGTGAGCTGTTCCCAGTTCTGCGTTTGAAGTCCTAGCAACAGTCTTAAAAGTAAAGTGTTACATCAAGGCTAAGCTCAACGTATCTTTTTTTTTCTTTCTTCCTCGTCTTTTCTTCCTCGCAAAGTCGCATTTCCATATTAACCTAAACGTCACATTTTAACACATATACCGTATAAAGAGATCGAACAATAGAAAGATCTGCGAACTAGTCTTTATATCCTTCTCTCCTTATGCGTTGACAGACTTACTCACATCGTCCAATAAAAATTAATGATTATTTTCTATCCATTTTCTTTTCTGTCTTAACCATTCGTAAATAAGCCAACGTGAGAGCCAGTATGTTGATATTCACACGTTGGCCAGCGTTTATGCAACAAGACTTGACAATAGCAGCTACACTTCTACCAGTTTTTTTTCATACCACTTACAATACCCATGGCGACCAACCCGAAAAATCACATGAACTGTAATGCAACCTTTTTCTCCAAGTGAGCACTAGGATTAGTATCATTGCCATACAATATTCTTTGGCGAGAAAGTATAACCCTGAAACCAAAATAGCACATGTCAAGAAAGACGGAAGTAATGTAAACAGATCTTTCCCTCTCCCTGCCACGAGATAGTGCAGACTAACTCTAAGAACCTATGTACATCTTATCGTCTGTGGCCATAGTGGCAATGATAATAAGGCAAGATTGTTGGCTATATAAGCTCATGGCCTCCTTCATAAGCAGCTCAGTCTGAAAAAATTGTTTCAATGGTCAGGACAGCTCGGGTGTATACCTAGAGCAGTAGCCAGACTATAGACACATGACCTGGAAAATCCAGTCAAAGTCTATTCGTGACCTGGGGAATCTGGTCCATTATTTTGACTGAAATTATATCCAGCCACCCGGATCTTGCCTAGAGAGCCACTTTATATTCCCTTTTTTCTTAAATGTATGATAGTAATGATAGTAAAAGTAAGTAATTAATTTCTTTACGTAAAACTCACAATCGCGTGCCGTTCAATCTAAATATTAATGGCCAAGCAGTTGGTGGAAGAAAAAATTTAGTTTCCAAAAAAAATATATTTGAAATCAAACAACGCTGAGTTTTCTGCTAGTTTGTGTAAATGCCAATGGCCAAGCAACTAACCTTTATTTTGAAACAAGCAACGCTAAGTTGTGTGGCAGATCATATAAGCGCTGATGGCCCAGCAACTAGCCGTTATTTGAATTAAAACAATGCTTAGTTGTGCGCCAGTAAGTGTAAATTCTGATGGCCAGGCAACTAGCCTACATAAAGTAACGCTACCTTGTGTGTTGGTTGGTGTCAATGCCAATGGCCAGGCATCTAGACTTCATCAAGTAACGCTACGTTGTGTACCGGTTGATGTAAATGCTGATAGCCAGGCAACAAGCCTTTATTTCAAATCAAACAACGTTAAATTGTGTGCTAGTTGGTGTAAGGGCCGATGGCCAGGCAACTAGCTGCTGTTTAAAAGAATTGAGTACTGCTAAGTTGTGTGCCAGTTAGTATCAATGCTAACAGCCAAGCAGCTACCTTTTAGTTAACAAACCAAATTTTTAAAACTATATCTCATGTTTCACTGGTAAAAATGTCGGCAACCAAAGGACTGTAGACCCCAAGTTATCTTTCCCAAATAAATGGCTAGTTACGTGCCATGGGTGTAAATGCCGAGAGCTAAGTGGTTAGCTAACCTTTTTGCAAATCTTCCTGTCAAGTCCCCAGGCTATTGTTCTATAGAAAGTACTCTTACACAGTCTTCGACGTAACACATCATAAACAAACCACCTTAGATCTCAATGGCAATCTCTCAGCAGTAGAATTATCTAATTTTATATGGTTTCCAAGCCATCGGACCTGAGTTGACAAAACGCTCTTAAGAAATAAGTTTCACAAAACTGCAATCCAAGATATCAAAGGCTAAGTTGTAAGCTTATGAAAATATGTTACCAAGCTGTTAAGCTACAAAAACCGCAGCCTAAGCCTTTGTAATACCATATCTCCATTGATACAATTAAAACAAATATACTGATTTTTTCAAATCAACTAATCAAAAGAATATGAACTTACCATAGTTATGAACGTAAAAGTGACAAAAACAATAATATTACTCACAGTTATCTTTCTATGAATCTTGTAACTTAAGTTGTAGATAGTATCTGTCAAAGCCTTTTACCCTATTAACTTTATCTAGAGTATCTTTTAACTATCTTGTAACTTAAGTTGTAGATAGTATTTGTCAAAGCCTTTTACCCTATTAACTCTATCTAAAGTTATAGCAATTGAAACAGTAAAGAGGAATGAATTTAGAAAATTAACGAAATACTTAATATAAGGTGGAGGAGGTAAAGGAGTAGCGAAATTTCTTTAACTGTTATACTAAGTATTAATTGCATATTATAATAACTTTCTGAGCTCCATGTATCATATTACAAATAATATAATTTGTTGTTTTCTATTCTATTGTGTAACCAAAGAAATTATAAGTAATACATTTATTAATATGATACGATTATTCTGTCAGTTAAAATTTTATATATTTTGTAAAAAAAATCTAATAGTGATAAACAAGGACTTAAAAAAAAATGTAACTAGCTAAGTTTAAATAAAGAAAGTTATCCAAGGGAACAGCTGATGGTAACTGCGTTATATTTAAGGTAAAAACATTTCTTTTTTTATGGTGGGGTGGTGAGGTGGCAAAAATAATTTGGTGGTGGGTGTTGAAAGCCCTACCAAAAAATCTTTTTAAGACAGTGAGGTGTACATATATATATATATATATATATATATATATATATATATATATATATATATATATATGTATATATACATAAACATATATGTTTATGAATAGTGACTTATGCAGACAATCACGTGTACGTAAGGGTTATTATGAGGACAAAAGTGGAATTATTTGGACGTCTGCATAATTCTACCATGTTATTATTATTTGTGTTAGAATCACGTAAAGTCTGCATAAATCACTACTTGTACATATATATATATATATATATATATATATATATATATATATATACACATGCTCTTGCGATACATGCTCTTGTTATATTAACAGGAATATTACATATTGCATTTAAGAATAATTACGTTACTGCACAAAAATGAAATTAGGATGATATTTGAAGTATACTTTTTAATCCGAAACAAATACGATTTAAAAAATGAGTGGTAGAGTCCTTATTTCAACACAAAATTTATCAAACGATTATTATAATCTTTAGTTCCAATATTTTACAGAAACAGTTTTTCACAACTGGCTTTAACTGACTATAAATAAGTTATAACGTTGAAGTCTCAGTAAACAATGTTTAAGTTTAAGTAAACCTTTATTTCCTGGTCAAATATAACTTTAGTAAGGTATGAAAACTCTGAATACCTCCCTGTTCTAAAAAAATCGGTAAATTTGTTAGAAATTAGAAATGCTGAATAAGATCAAGCTTTTCAATACTAAGAATATTTATTGCATTGTCACGTACAATATCATAGCAAGACGTCTGCGCGCCTTCTCCTTGTAGGTCCTACTACAGATGATTTAAGAGGAAGAGAGCGAAGGCGTAAGCAGATTGGATGCTGAAGGGGCGCTCTCTCGCTGAAACCAGCAAGAACTAAGGTCGTACACACGCGACGAGCTCGTCTCTCATTTTTGCATTAATAAAGACATTGATACTAGTTCCTCAACTATTTGCTTCATGTGCACCCCAATAAAATAAAATCCTACGTAACAGTTTTGGTGTCGGGAGTGGAATGGTTATCACGATTAAATAAAAATCAAATTTTCTTTCTCGGTTTTTGTCAACGGTAAAGTATTGACTTCCGTGATTTTTTGGAAAACACACATAGTGTCGTGCAACAAAGTGAACAAGGAACTGCTACGAGAAAAATTAGCAGAACAAAGAGTTGCTGAAGTACGGGAACAAGCAGCTTCAATCAAGGACCAAGCCAGAGGATACCCAGGACTACGATAGAAATCAAGAAAACAAGGATAAAAAAGATCTAAGTTGCCATCGTTCTAGCCAAGAGCATACGGTAAGGAGTAAAGATTTATTAATAAACAAATATATTTAACTGTCCCAGTTGCTCTGCTAAGAATTTTAGTGCGTTACAATTTAATTTTTTTGCTATATTGGTTTTGCGTTCGGTACCCTCATGGTATCGGTGATGTGTCACTAGGGTAATTTATTGTGAGTCAGAAAGATTTCGGACCGTAAAAATGATTTGGTCAGGTTAAAAGTAAGGAAAAAATAAATAAATAAATAAAAAATGAGACGCATGGTCAATATTAAAGTAAAGTGGGTTTATCATCATGGAATAGGAATGCAAAGAAATGTACAGAAATTTACTTGTAAGTGCTTAAGCGCTCTTGTACAGACAAATAATAAAGAAAAACAAGAATATATAATAAAAAATCTATGATGAAAAACTTCGATGAAGCGCAAAATGATGTAATGAGTGTTAGGAAGGACGAAATTCCCTCGTATCAGGAAAACGAGTTGGAGTGAATACTGACCATATGTTTAGAGCACAGCCCCGAAACTCAAATCGAATAGGAAAAAATGGGCAAGTTAAAATTCTTGAAAAAAATTAAACCAGAAGTAATTAGGGAGAAAGTCTTACAAACAACGTCATGCATAATGGGGGCGGGTGCAGAATATTCAAACACCATAAAAAACGATGCGGCGAGTATGTCACCCTTAAATAATGCAGATTATACAGCCGAAAATGAGATGAGCAAAATTTTGAGAGATGTAAACTCGCACTCGAAAGATAGGTTCGACAGTAATGATACACAGGATACGCTTTAACATGCGTTCAGACGAGAAAAAGAACACGTGGCGCAGCAAACAGTACAGCAATGTGCAACGCAGTTTTCGGAGAAAACACTAATATGAAATTGTAGGGAGATAGTACTTGACCATAAAAACAATTGGGACTTATCGTGAAGGATGTTAAAAGAGGTGAGAACGTATGGGGGTCAGCAAACGGAAATCCAAAGTTTTTCAGACACGAGGATGCATGACGCTTGATCCAGCTACGAACCTACAGGCCCAATAGACATAAGGGCGAGAGGCCAACCAACAGCACTGTCATTTGCCTGGCCGTTTCGGAATAATAACATGAACGGGGAATACATTTTGCAAGAGCAGCAATATTAAGCGCAGCCAAATCCAATTTACATAAGCCCCATCATAAGTTAAGAGCGAGCAAAGAACACGTACCCTGTTAGCATGGACTATAATGCACTGTCCTATGTCTATAGCACGGCGAATGGCATCCCCATATTCAATGGAGATCCAATAAACTTTTCACTTTTCGAGCAGATGGTGAGGACAGAAAACCTAGCAGTTCTGCTGCAATATCAAAAATACTTCATAGGTACACTAGGCGGTAAACTTAGGGGGATGGCAGCAGATCAATTTTGCATCCAGTATTTACTGTTAAATACCGTAGATACATTTTAACTCACTTTATAATGGCGATTCGGGAGCACGGGAGGCATCGATACACAGCTAGCCCAACTTAAGTTACTGACTCACCTGAACAGCAAGTCAATTATTCAGTACTGCAGCCATGTGCAATAGCTGCATACTAGAATAATGATAACTCATGACGCTAACCCACAGCTGTCCCAAATTTAAAAAACTGCCCTAAAGCCATCTACAGACAGAGAGTCAGCAAAACAGTTCATCTATAGGTTAAATGCGCCATACAGTTGGAACGTGGCTGGCGTAAAATCTGTAACACTGGAGGAGGCCATTGAAGCGGCTATAGACGTAGACAACGAGTTAAGTCTACGTCAAATGGCACTTAATAATTTAAGCATATGTGTAACACGGGAGAGTTTTTTTGGTAAGAGAAGCCCAAGGCTAGGCATAGTCATTAGTGATGCGCTAGAGAAAAAGAGTGATACAGACGAATAGGATGGCAACAGAGATATTAAGTGGTGCTCCTATTGTCAGGAGCACTGTCTGCACTCTCTGAGCGGGTGTGAAAAGCTATGAAGGGAAGCGAAAAATGAGGAATAAAAGACCCTAATGGGCCTGAAACAGATCCGCCCAAGAGATTATCGGAGATGAAAGTCAGAAATTAAGGAAGACCTGCGTACGATGATCAAACACCCAATGTGTAATACAGTAAATCTGACCCTAGAAATTACCATAACGAACATAATAACTACACATCTGATTATAATAGTTATAATAATAATAGTAATAAGAATAATGATAGTAAGAATAATAATAATGATAATAATAATAATAATAATAATAATAATAATAATAATATTAATAACAATAGTAAAAACCTTAAAAGCAACAAAAGTTGCCCTTCGTAGAATAATAACAGGAACAACAAAAGGCCATTTTAACATAATAAAAGTTGCAATCAATGAAATAGGGAAAATAATTACGCGTTCAGTCATAACAACTATAAAAATTATAATCAGTGATGGAAAAATGAATATTATAATTATAAAACCTTCAGGATGCTTGGTGCACTCCCCAAGCATTGGGCATTCCCCAGTAGATGAGTAGACAACAAAAACATTCGGCAGCAGAGAAACGGCAACCGTACAGGTAAGAGAGTCACTAGGTGTAAGTGCGAGCGTTGATATGATGACAATGAGAGATAATATGCCTCAAAACAGCCCTCCAATCAAAAGTGGCCGAAACGACAACGGAAACAAGCCTCAGCGTAAAGCCAAAATAATTATATTCCTAGCAGGTAGGACACCCCCTTCGGTATTTATGACAAACACTCAACTAAGAGGTGGGGTAGCAAAATTTTACGCTGACGCAGGAGCTAAAACTTCCTCTATAATGGGAGACTTTGTTCTTCCAAATGCATTCTTTGACACGAGGAACCGAGTAAAAATTGTGGGTGTTACGTATAGAAAGCGTTGCACTTTAGGTGTAGTTGAAATACTACTGAATGGCCTTACGTGTAGGTTGCATGTGGTCCCATGTGACCTCCCGATGAATGGGAAAGGTATAATTGGATGGGACATTTTGAATTATATCAAGGCCACATAAGTGCATCAGAAAATATTTTTAAATAAGAAGGAATAAAAATTAATTAAATTATGCCAGAGATGCTCGAAATTCTATCCAGTAAATAATTCCAGTAAATTCTAAACACAGTAAATAAATCAATAAGCATACCTGTACCAAAAATTAAGTTATTAGAATGCGAGGTGATTCGAGAGGTCGATCCATTAAGCGGAGCTTGTTTTCGGACAGAGAGTGAGAACACCTGCTAGCTCTAAAACATCATCCAATGGCCAGACGTCGAACGAACATTTTAATGAGCTGGTAACGACACTGACGGAGATGAGAACTATAGCCGCAATGAATCAAGTGCAAGCGAAATACCGCTGAAAGTATTATTACGACTGCCAATTGAATATGAGATACTACTTTGATGGAGAAATGGCTTATGTGTTAAAAAAACCGTCGAAAGGGAAATTTAACGCCCAATATGACGGACCGTACGAAATAACTGGCATCGATTATGTAAAAAAAAGTCAACCTGTAAAAAAAAAAAAAAATGAGAATATCCTACATGGATAAAATAAAAAAAAATTGCGTCGTAAAAGCCCCGATAGAAAATGCAAATGCAGAAAAAAATACGGAAGGGCAAAATTAACCTGCTAGTTTTGCATAAATTTTCGTGGTCGCCAGACGCACCACAAAAAAACAACGGGAAATAAGGATACAAGAAAATGTTGACTATATATGTCAACACAAAAAGACATGCTGGGGCATAGTCAGGGTATAATATAGGCGATGGCAGGTAATTTTTTCTGAAAAACAATAAGTAAAATAAAGTATCATTTTTTTAACTGCCTAAGCAAACACAAGTAGGGCATGTGACGCTTTCTCATATAATTATAACAATCATATACAAACAAAAAAAGCATGCTATTGACGATTTGGTTTGTATAGCATCATCGTTAAAAAAAAAAAATTTCAGATGATGAGACTTAAATTCGTAAGCCTAAAATAAAAAAATAATAATAATGTAGCAGGAAATGTGGGGCATGCAGAAAGGCAAGATAATATTCGCAAGTCTTTGATTTTACAACAATTTTCTTTTATGTTTGCATGCGTAAATACATACATTTTTTAAATAATTTGAGTATATTTTTTAAATTCTTTTTCCTTTTCTCCTTTCCTGTTTTCTTTTTTCTGTTTTTTGTATTACCCCTTACGTATTCTCCCTTCTGCGTCCCCGTACTCATCCCTAAGGAAGACGATCGATAGCCAAGTTGTAGTAGGTTTGCAAAATCTCACAGCCAGCGTACAAAATCAATCGGATTCACGGAAGAAAAAGCCATTTTTGCGGAATAGCATGAAAGTAATAACGTAATGGAAAAAGAGGAGAAGATAACGCCAAAACCAACACGTACTGAGTACACAAGAGAAAAGAAAAAAGCCACTGGAAACCGAGTATAGAAGTTGACACTACAAAGTCAAAGTAAGCACTGACGAAAAAGAGCCAAACTATCCAACAATCCTTACTGTCCACTTCTCTGAAAAAAATGAAAAAAGGGGAAAATTAGTATGGAAATCATAAAACAAGGGAGCTTACAGGGAAAGCGTGTGTGACAATTACTGATCTACAGTACCACATGCGTCTTCCTATTGTAAATGACTCACAGTACCAAACATGTTGATAGACAGACAGAGTACGATAGTTTTTTTGCATAGCAAGAGGTTGTTATATAAATACACACCTCTTTTAAGCACATCCTAAATATAAGTTAAATTTCGTGAGTAAGGAAATTAAAAAAAATAAATAAAAAAATGTACAGGTAGAGCCACATTCCTGACTTGATTTGCAAAACATCGATCTTATCCGTCCTTAAAAATCATGGTTTCAAAGATTGCCATTACTGAAAGGAAATATTAGGATGAAGAGAGGGTAATAAGAAGCCGTACAGTAGTAACGTTCTGGGAACTTTATTTTTTTCACTCTTTTTTTCCTTTTTTCTCAAATAATCTAGAAATTAATTCACAAAAAGGGAAATGTAAGTATCATTAAAGAAAGTATCCATTCTTTGATTAAGGGGGGAAGCCACTTCAATAGAAAAGCAACCAAGAAAAATGTAGCTATCCGAGAAAAATCTGGGGATATTCGTAAAAAATCTGAGGCCACCCGGTCAGTTGCGTCCACATGAAAAATCTGATGGTATGTGGATTGGAATCAAAGAATCGGAGGAACAGATGCATTTGTGAAAGCAAGCAGGCAGGTAAAATGTAAAGGTAGAGTAACAATGAGTAAAGAAGATTCCTGCAGAAGGTGCATAAGAATGGCCACTCACAAGATCATAAAAGTGCTGCAAGGTGTCGAAACAGCACACAGACCAGTAGTAGGACAGGAAGTTCGCAGCCAAGTAGAAACAGTACAGGTACTCCAGGGGCAGATGACGGAATCAAACAAGGATAAGATACCGGAGTTGGCGGAATTAAATTTAAAAAGTACGACCGATGTAACGAAATATCTTAAAGAACAAACAAGAGTCAAAGCGTTCAACAATCATGAACAAACACTACAAATAATGGAAGAATACGAGGACAAAGCGGAACAAGTAAAAAAATAAAGCCTTGAAATATTTTCAGACGGGGTAAGCGGTTATGATAAAATGCCAAAGATAATGAAAGAATTCGAGCAGCTGGCCGATAAACTAGCAGCAAAATTTAAAACAGCAAAGGATATAATTTATTGAGCAAGTTAAGTAATATCACATCTACCAGAAGCAGCCTTAAAAACAATATCGGATGCAGGAATATTAGTAAGTCACTTCAGGCCAGATCTCAGGGTTCCAGGAGATAAGGACATAATGACAGAGGATAGAGTAGGGAAAATAGCAGAAATAGCGACGACAGCAATTAATAGGAAAGTAATATATCATACTAAAATAACGTTGGTAACGAAGAAAGAATTAGACCTGCTTAGAATAACACCAGTACCCGTAAAGCAAGAAGGGTTCAACATAACAAACATGGTGGCATACTTACAACCGGTGCACGAATACAAAGTAAGTAGTATGAGCCCAAAAAGGTTTACTTTGATATCCTTACAAGTGGTCAACTGATGTAAAAAATAAGGCCAGGTGAACATATGCACAAAAATAAAACCGACGCAAGAAGAGAGAAAGATCACCCATGCTAGATACGACTCATTCTAGAAGATACAATAGACAACTTGGAGAAGTGTTCGATCGTCTTGGTAAAATTAAAAGGCGCGTACTGGACTCTACTTCATGCGAAAAATCAGCACGTGTTAAGCATCGGAAAAGAAGAAAAGGTACATGTTCAGTGCAAACACACCAAACACGGGAAAATAAAGTTGTCACACGCTAGAGTAACAGACTTGGAAAAAGACTGCACTGTCCAAGCGTCGGAAACCAGACTTAAACCGAGTCAGGAGGAAGGTGAGAGTCACGTCGTTAATCTTAAAGGCCTGACTCTGAACTTAGAAAAAATTATACAAGGGATGAAAGGAATGGAGGGAGACGGGTTGCTGAACCTCATAAAAATAGTAATAAAAAGAGACGGACTACAAGAGCTTGGTAGCCAAGAACACGGTGCTGGAGATGAACTAACGTTCGGTACGAAACTAGAGGACATAGTTTAAAGAGAACGCAAAGTAGGTCAAACAGAAGAAAAATTTTGTAACTGGGAAGAGTACGCGTGGATGGCTGCAGAAATAGCTTTAGGCGTGGCAGCGGGGTCGTTCAGATTCCTCAAATGGGGGGGGGCCTTAATACTAAATTTGGCTAGAATTCTTACAGGTAGACAAAACAGTTCTGGAAGTGAAGGTGCAGCAGTGGGTGCAGTGACAGTGCAACCAATAATTCTACAGACCATATAAAGACCAGTCGCAACGCAAAACCAAGTACGCGTAGTGGTCAGAGGTGCACCTCCAGAGGCTAACAATATGCAATATCCTCGCGCATAAAAGGAGGATATACATAAAAAAAAAAAAAAAAAAATTTAATTAAATTATATATACAAACAATTATCTAAGTTACGTTCGTTTATTATAATTTAGTAACCATATTTACAAACAAAAAAATTCATTATGTAAAAATATTTAATAGGCTTAAAGCGCAGCCAATCATAACACTAACACTAATCAAAAAATTAAAATAATAATTGAACCAATATTAGGAAAATTAGTAATATTATATAATACATTATAACATACTAAATTGCCATATTTTACAAATTGAACTCACAGTAGGTTTAAATAATTAGTCAATTACTAGAAGAAAAAGCTTTTAAATTATTACGCTCTATAAATTTATAAACTACAATTTTGCAATAATGCATTATATTATAAGGAAAGAAGAGCGTGAACAAAGACAATAAATGTTAAAAGAAAAATTTAGCGAATTTGTGTAAAGGAGCTACAAGGACAGGTTTTTTTTCTCTCCACCTTTTAACTTCTATATTAAAAATCTTACATACAACACAAACAACATTACACGAACATTACTCTCATATAAACGTACTAATTAAAAAGGAGATCGCTATTGAGGATGATGGTGGTGGTGCGGCCTCGGACGTGTCACATACGATATCATAGCTACACGTACGTGCGCCCCCTATTTGTGGGGCCTACTACAGATGATTGTAGTGGGAGAACGCGAAGGCTTAAGCAGATAGGATGCTGAAGGTACGCTCTCTGGCTGGAACCGGCAAGGATGAAGGTCGTGGTCACGCGACGCGCTCTTCTCTCGTTTTTGTATAAATAAAGACGTCGATACTAGTTCCTCGACTGTTTATTTCGTGCACACCCCAAGACCATAGAATCCTACGCAACAGCATTATGTTTTAACTTTTATTTAAATTTATAGTTGCACTACACTGCAATAAAATATAATTATAATTATTAAAGTATACGAATAACAATAATATTTGAGATCAAAAATTCTCACATTTACGGTCGTAGTTCAAAGTATGAAAACTAGAAAATAACTTTTGTTTAAATTACAGTAATAATGAAAAATTTACACTAAAAAAGAGCTTAAAAGTGCGCGATCAAATATTGTCAAAAAAAAAAAAACTATTAACAGACATGAAGGACTTCAAATATTAAATAATAAGTTAGAGTAGAGTCTAAAAAAAGGAGTTCTAACCTTACTCAATAAATGTAGAAATTTATAAAAAGTAGAATTTTGTAGAGATTGGATACTCTGCATTTTTAGTAAAAAAAAACTTAAATTTTTACGTTGAAATTTTAGTTTGTTTTTTTTAAGATATAAAAACCTAAATAACAATTTTGTTTCATTAGTCAAAAAATGATTTAAAAATAAAAAATTTAGTAGTGAGACAAGATTCTGTTACACAAAATTTTTTAATAAAAATATGCTCAGTATACAACCTATCTATATTATAAATTAACAATAAGTTTTGCTGTGTATTGTAAACGTTTTGTTACTAAAAAAATATACTAAAGATTCCAAGCACACAACTATTATAAAAAACTTAATAAAATTTGACCTACTGATAAGGATTTATAAAGATTCATAAAGCATATGGTTTTATAAAGAATTTAAAAATCATCTACAGCACAACCTTTTACGATGAACTTAACTTTTCCTATTAAAAAATTGAATAGTGTTGGGTTGGCCCAAGAAGCCCACACGGTGGGCAAAGCCCAAGTAGTATACATATACATAAATGTTTACAAAAGTAACCTATGCAGGCTTTTAAGATGTACGAATACTTTTGAAAAGTGTGGTTAAAATATTTACTACTAACATAAGAAGTTAGGTAAACTGTCCACATACGTGTACATGTGTTCCCATAACTAACACTGTGTTGGTTTTCCTTACACACACAGACAATCTCATACGTGGAAGAGCTCATGAACACATATGTATACACAAGTATTCCAACATGTGCTTATGCTCTGCAAACAAAAAGCTCACTTTGCTGATTTTTCTGATTTTTGCAGACTTTCTGCATGAATTTCTTATGTTGTGATTCTGGATCTTAGAAAACACGTAGAATAATCTTACTCAATTATATTTGCGTCATCTCTTTTTAATTTATCTCTACCTTTGCCGAAGTTAAATCTGTGCTTAAAACTTTATCTTTCGTAATACACATTTTATAAGTGCGGCCTTAAGCTTAGCTAATGTGCTTTTTCCTGCTATCTGGCTTTTGTTTAATAACTAACAATAGTAGATCACTATTTCTACTACAAGAGGTTATAATTATCCTCTAGCAGCTATTTTACAGAATCCTCAATAGTCTTGGGCTTGTAATAGCTCTTGATGGAGCTCATTTTGTGTAGTTTGTATGACGTAATTTCAAATTCATAATAATTTTTGACTTAGCACTTCATTAATTATTTATAACCATAAAAGAACTTAAAAATAAGCAGTATTGCGTTGTTTTTTAACGTTAAGAACGTTCGAACACTTTTTTCAAAAACTGTGATGAGTATTTTTTACAACCTTATGTAGATATACATTTTTTAACGTACACAGAACTCATTATATCAAACCTTTTAAGTTTTAAAACAAAGCACTCTTGACAGCTTAGATGATGTATTTTTGACAGATCAATTAAAATAAGTATTTCTTTTGCGATTATTTTTTAATTGTTTTTATCGTTATTTGATTCTTAAAGATGTTTTCTTTATCTTGTACAAGATAACTACCATCGTTTCCTTATTTGTCTTAAATCAAGTCTTTATAACGCTGCAGTATAAAATATATATCTCTGGTTATTAGTTTAAATACCTACCATAATGCACTTACTATCTAATATACATCCATTACAAAAGTTTATACACAGCTAGTACTACTAAAGCTAGTTAATTAAAATATGTGGAATTAGATACAGTATAACTGATTTTTCTTACAAACATGCACTACTGCAAGAATCAAGTATTTAATAAGATTCTACAAGCGTGATTTTAGTTTAAGTACATGGTTGTGGATAACAAATTTTTTTCCTCTTTTAATTTGTTTTGTGCACATTTATAAAGTCATCTAATTTTTTTTTTATTAATGTTATCATTAACATTCATCGGAGCCCACGAATTTTTATGCATAAGATGTATAAGAAAACTATTTTGTTTATCAACAACCATGTACATCAATAGCCACCATGGTAATAAAATCTTATTTTATGCCAAATTCTTTTATCAGCATGTTATTGTGATGAGATTAAGTAGTTTTATGTGCTGCAGCTTTTACCTTAAATAACATTTCAAAGGGAACGTACGTACTTTTGTATTTTTGTCATAGTATACTTTGTACTTTTTACTTTCTACTTATCTGGCTATATGTATAAAGGTCACGACTTTACGATTTTAGATAAAGTTGCTTAAAATATTCCAGTATTACCATGTGTTAGTTATCAACATATAATTGCAAACGTATTAATTGTATACTTTCTTTGTCTTTACACAGATGACGTATGGAGCCTTTGCTGGGACGTATACGATGTATAATTTGTTTATGAGCTGATTAAACACCAATAGCTCACTAGTTTTCCTAAAATCTTCTTTATGCATTTTTTTTATATGTTTACACGAATGCATACACATTTATTGTTTTGAACGTATCAGTACAAGCTAATTTAAGGTCAATACTAATACTTAAAATTAGCCTTCAAAACAACGTTTTTTCATACTTAATGATTAAAAAAATTGCTCTTATTAATGCTTGTTTCTATAAGAATAATACTTACAGCATTGGAAGTGTAATTTATGCCACAATAAAAAGTTTCCTTGACTCTAGTAAAGTTGGACAGGTGCATTAATCCTTAACAAAAAAAAGTAAACGTTCGAAAATATCTAAGCACAGTATTAAGAAAATCGTTTTTTTTAATAGTCTTTAAACGAATGCCAGCCGATGTGTTAAATAAAATGTTATCTCACACATTAGCTGATCTGTTAAATGAGACGTTATCTAACTTGTTAGCTGATCTGTTAAATGAGATGTTATCTGACATATTGGCTGATTTTTCGTGTCAATAAATCATTTGTAACTCACATAAAAAATCAAAATTGCTACAAAACCATTAAATTATGCAATTAACGACTCTCTAACATTAAAATGCGGTGTTACTATCTGAATAATACATCGAAAAACATAACTTTTAAAGCTTTGAATAGTTGATTCATAATATTTAACATTTTGTGAGAAATCCTAGATTTCATGTCAGGTAATTTATCAGTTGGTATATCAGGTGCCATATGACATCATGCGTTAGACTTTTGGATAAAGTCAGAGTGGCCCTTTAATGTCACTGTATTTGAAAAAAGGTCTTGTGACTAAGTGGGAGCCGTATTAAATAAAAGCGACAAAAGCAAAGTTGCAAACTTAAGCTGACAAATCAATTTTATGTTGGTATAATCTTTTTCACTGGCCAACAAAGTATTTTAAAACAATGCAGTTTACAAATACACTAAGTAGGATTATAAATGAACAACAAGGTAACAAAAAAAAGGAAACTACAGTGGCACCACTAGCTCTAAAAATCTCAGAAAGACTCTAAATACTGCTTTTCTTAGATGAGAATTTTATAATGTTGAGGTCATCCAATGCAACAGATTTATTCACGACACAATGTTTCACAAAAGAAAGTTTATTTTGAATTTTTTAAGAACTTAATATGACACAAAAAAAAAATTATATTAAAACAAAAAAAAACTATTTGTAAGAAAACAAAAAAAATTTATATGAATGAATTCAAATAAATAATCAATTTTTCTGCTAGTAGCAAATAAATTTTTTTTATGTTCTCTTATAATGGGATACGCTCAGAATCATAAAAAAAATAGTTCGTAAGTGCTTTAAGTTTAGAGAGAAACGGCAACATAACCACTATAAAATAAGTAACAAAATAAGTAAACTGTTTTTTAGTGTTAAAAGCTATGAGGCTTCAAAATTTTTTCTTAATTATTTAACGTTCAAAACAAGTTAAAACTGATGAGGACTGATTTATTTTCAAATTTCTTTAGTTTATAAAGTGGGTGAGTTCAAGTACTGGTAGATATCATAGTAGTCCGCTATGTAAATTCTCGTAAAAAATCTGGTAGCAAAAAGTATCCCTCGAACGAATCTCGAAAACGTTCCATGTATTTAATTTTTGTATATAGTTATTTGTGAGTGGCACTCCACATGAATTACCCATAACTCCTTCTCTTAGTAGGCCCCGTTGACAGTCTGCCACTTCTTTTCTCACAAAACTAGGTAAGCCTCTGTATTTTTTCCTTCTGTTATAGCTGAGCTTTGTTTTTTTATTAATACAAATAGTAGATTTATTTAGAACCTATTGGCTCATCTATGTCGGAATTTCATCAAGGGACAAAAATTCTTTATAGTGAGTCTATTATAAAATGTGGTAACAAAATAGAATTAAAAAACGCTTCTAATTTTATTATGAAAATAATATCATGATCTAAAAAAACTACGGAAAATATGAGATACATGCAAACAGTCCCTTATCATTGCTTGTATTCAAAGTAAGGACTGTCTTATATGTCTTAATTAATTAGGAAACAATCTGTTGAAAATTTGTTTTATTAATTAGAGAACCTAAAATTAATGGCATCTTTAAAATTATCATCGATTTGAGAATTATGATCAATTAAACCACTTATGGTTGCAGTATCGTTTAACGTGTGGTACTTAATTTCTTTGTATATTTAAATGTCTTTAAAGGATGTTGCACTATTTATTCTATTTCAAATAGGTTTTGAAAAGCCATACATGATTTTGTGGATAGAGTTTGCTTAATGTACCTATGGCAACGATTTATATTATATCTTTTCTTTTGTCCCAAATTGTAAGTTCGTTTTTAAAGAATTTCATGTCCTGAAATGTTCTAATGCTTTATTAATTTTAAAAAATAATCATGTTTGTTCAATCACGTTTAAGCTGTTACGTTTTATAGTTTTACACTATTTTTAAAGTTATTTTTATCGAATATAAATTTTTATTTGATTCCAAAGTAGACAACAACATTTACAACTGTACGACTTCTAGCACCAATTAAAATTTCTTGTAGTCCACGAGATGCTTTCATTCAACCCACATACGAAGCATCAATATCATTAATTATTTGATTAAACTCTTCTGTTTGTTTATCTTTTAATTCTTTAATTTTAATAAGTGCTCTGTCACTAGATTTGTAGTTATAGTCATAAATATATTTAATGCTTTGTATTTATGCAAAAAATTTAAAGTTAATGTTACATTTACATTTCAGTATTAAAAATTTTGTATAACGTACAACCATTAAATTATTTTCATAAATTTCATTTTTTGTCTAGGATTTGTAAATAATTCTATTGGATATGTTATTAGCTTTTTTATATTGTGGGTAGCTGTTTGTTTAAAACGTTAATAAAAATATGGTTATGTTTGTGAGAAGTCTCAAACATTGTTTTGTGTCATTCTGATTAGAATTAACTATACGAGTACAAGGACTAAGCTTTGTATGAAGACCATGCAGCATATATATAATGACTAATTATTTAAGTTCCGCAATAATACCAGAAATTTTAGGTGTAAAATTTTTTCAGGCGTAATACTTTTTAACATAATGTAGAATAACTTAAACGCGTGCATAAGGTAGACCACATTCCTGAAATAAAATTGTATGGACGTAGGCCAAGACCTTACTAAAAGTATCATTTCTTATATTATCTAAGTCGATAGTTATTTAAAATTAAAGAATCTAATCGTGATATAGGGAATGTTGTTTGGTATTGTGTTTTTGAAAATTTGTATGAATGTTACTTAAATTTTTTTCTATTTTTAAATACATGTTACTTCTATAAATAATTCTGACCTACCACATTTTTTCATTATAGTTATTGCATTTTGATAGTGCTTTTGCATATATTTTGTATTTTTGATTAATTTTGATAACAGTTCCAAGAGATTCCCAATTTTTTTTCTTTGTTTTATATTTTAAAAAATATTAGATGCTCTATTCACGATTGTATCTTATAGTCTTTAATGAAATAAAGATTAAAAACTTTTCTGATCATACTTTGAATAATATAATTGGATGTATGTTATGACAATATAAGAATTTCAAAGAAAATAATATACATTCATGAATAAAATGTATACGCATACATGTTCACATACATATACGACATTCACACACGTATGTATACAGATCAGGGTCCGCAAAGATTAGTAAAACCTTAATCAGTTTTTTAAAAATGGTATGGAGGCTTAATGAAGGGCAGGGGGCTTCGACCAATTTAAGGATCTATTAATTGGTAAAGGGGCTGTTAGGGTCTATGGGTGGGTGGAATTTTACCTTATTTTTTAGGGGGTCAGTAGAAGGGAGGGGGGGGTTCGTAAAATTCTGTGGGAACTGTGGAGATCTGTGGGACTCTCTTGAGAATTGTGTGAAAGGCCTCACCCAGTTGAAGATGTAATGTAGGAAGATACATGTACTAGTGGGAAGACGCCCTCTGCACGCTTTAAGTGCCAAGCCCTACAATTATTCGTTATTTTATGCATTTCTTGGGTAAAAAATATAGTGGCATCAAAAATGTAACTATGAAATACAAGAGATTTTTTGCTCAAAATGGGTTAGATGATACAAGTTTTTTTTTAAATCTAGAATCATCAAATTTTTCGAAATCGAACCACTGTTTTATTTTTATAAGTGAAAATTTCTACGCCAAAAGATCTTTTATAAGATAGTTTCATGTAATAAGTTTTTGCGTTTTCTTTTAGATTTATTAAACATAAACCTTTTTTCTTTATGTGGTGATAAAAGTCTGGTGAAATGTTACTCTGAACAACTTCAAAAGTTGATTAATAAATGGTACTTTGAAATGTTACTTTTAAATTGTGTCTATTTTTTTTTTAGTCCTTGTTATTGTAGGTGATTTTCTAAAACATTCGTTTCTACCCCATCTGAAAATAGGAAGTGTTTTCTTACTAAACCGTGCATCTTCCAATCAGAATGTCTGCTAATCTTCTTTATCTGTTTCTTACACTTTTTAGATTTTTCTAATATTTTGAAGCTGTTGACGAAGTTCTTCATATAAGTGATTTCAATCATAAAAATAATGGTGTCTAAATGCTAAAAAAAAAATGAACTCACGTTTTTATTTTTTATGTTGAACGTGGAGCAAGGAGATGGTTAAGTTTCGAAAACCAATAAAGACCTACGGTACCCCCTTTGCGGATTGATATTTTTTAAAACATATGTATAAAATGTGCTTTTTTACGAAGTTCAAGTATAAGAAGAGCGTATGATGACCAAGCAGTTGTTTTAAAAAATCTGGCTTTGTCACACATAAATCGTTGATACTCGCACCTATCGGTTTTTCAGCTGCATTAAGGTGGCTCCAGCGCCTAGTGCCGTATCAAAATGGGGAGACTGAAATTAATCATTATTTTCTTTAAAATATGGTATAAAATTATCGTAGAGACTGTTGTTAGCCATATTCTACATTTTATCTGTTACTTTAGTGAGTCAATATAATAAAAACAAAAAAATTTTATGGTGCCCTAATTGATGAACTGTTACGGTACGCTCCTAAGTTCAAGAGTAGTTTTACCTATATATATGTATTCTGCAGAATGCAGACAGCTGAGAGCTGACTTGCACTCGCAACTGTATACTTAGTCTCCGATTATTTAAAGATTTTGTTCGATAGCAAGACACTTTTCTCATGTCATCGAAAACTGCGTAATAATATATACAAGATAGAATGTTTTTTACACCTTACGGGTTACTTATATAAGTGCAGCAGTAGGTTGTAAATCGCGTAAGCTTGCATTTCCTATCCAACCCGTCTTAAAACTACGATTTTGTAAGCATGATTTCTTACAAATTTCATCGTCAACCTTCATTTTTTTTTATACGAATAGAAAGATGGGAATTCAAAGAATATAATTCGATTTTATTAACCTAGGTTGGGTTATTTATAGTTTTAACATTGAGGACACTGGAGCCACCTTAAAGACCAATTAAACTTTTTCAGATTTTTTGGCTTTTTTTTTTCTAAAGTAAGAAAAGTACTAACGGTTTCGTATTTGGTCTGAAAAACTTTCTCTGCATAATTATTTTTAAATAATAAATCCATTTTGTGGTATGTAACTCAAACAGTTTTTCGAGCGCAGAAGCTCCACAATCTTTTTTTCATTGAAAACAAGTCTTTTTGTTTAATGCAAGGGACGCACCTTATTCTCTAATACTGATTGAGGTTAAATATTAAGTAAACCATGTTTTCCTACTTTTTTTGCTTTACTTTTATTTGTAGTTGTAGCAGATGAGTCACGATTCAGAAGCACAAAAGTTATTCTTAAATACTTTTCTCTGGCGACTACAGGCACAACTCGTTACAGTGATATTGACTCTTATCAATTTTTTTAACGAGAAGTTATATCTAAGTTTTCAGTACTAAAACTGGTAAGCCGAGTAGGGCATAATATCTTATCAGACTTCCTCTTGCAACCGTTGAGCAGCAACATATGATAACTATTTTGGCAAGTATAACAGTCTTAATTCTGAATTACAAAGAAAATGGCCTTTTCTGAAGCAATCAACGTGTGATAATTGCTTTGAAGTTATTTTCCATTATTAAAGAACAAAAAAAAACCTTTTAATTTTTACACCTCTCCATCAAGCAACTTTGTTGGTTGCAATTAACGGTATATAGATAAATCTTATTCAACAATGCTAATCCCTACAATTGTCTTTTAATAAGCAGAACCTTTTTTTTCAGTGAATTTTATTTTTGCCACTTTATAAAACAATTCTAAAATTTTTTTTCAACGAAACAATTTTTTTCGACGCGTAATTGCTGGACAGTCAATCTGGCATTTTTTTACGACATCACTTGCAAACTTGGCGTTATATAAGTAGCCACTATTATTTTAGACTTTTATGGATTTGACTGCATTCCTTATTCTCGGCGTAAAGTCTAGAAAGCTTATGCAATGTGGCTAAATACGTAGCAGGTCATTAATGACTAAAATGATATCTAACACTTGAAAGTGACCAAATCCTGTCATTAGTTTAGCCCTAATGTCAACTGATCTGCTATCACTAGCAAATAGCGTTTTTGCTGCTTTGAAGGTCTCTCTCTTTAGACAATTAGTTTGTTAACATCATATTTATGAACACTACACAAAAATAGTATGGTAAACTAAAGCAGTATTGGAAATTAAATATTCATAGAAGTTTATTAATTTAAAAGGCTTACTAGTATTGAAAACTTTTTCATTTTAATTGTGGTACAAATAACGTTCAAAGTAGGAAAATAGCATTTCCGTAGGATAATAGTGTAACCATCATAACCAACGTGTTTAGTGAGACTGTGCCTAAATCAACTGATTGTGAGTTGTGATTTTTAGTTACTCCATTAATAACATTTGATTTCAAATATGTGAAAAAAGTTTAGCATTTATGGTCAATATTTATATAAATCACTGTTAATTTCTGGGTGGGTTGAGTCATTAACTCTGCTTACCATAGAAGTTTTGAAAGGTTCGATTTCCTGCTTTTACTTTGTGCATCTAGTAATTATTATGTAAAAATTATTTCTTATAGCCTATGGCAAGTAACAACATTAGGATATTGTAATTTATCTTCTGCTAAACTGCAAAAGAGTGGTTTTATAATTTTCAAAATTTTTGCGAAATGTGTTCCCGATAAATCAGAGAATAATAAAGGAGTTGCGCAGCAATTTTATGTAGATACCTTGTAAAAAATGTAGATTTGATGCGATTTTCCATGGCATAGGTGTATATACTTCTGTTATCACCTTTTTTTGTAACTACTTTTTTCCAGCAAGTAAATAGTACTGTAGTCCTATTATGGCGCTTATTATATTGCAGATAACCATAACTTGTTCTATGACACCAACAAGAGTTTACTTGGTTCGTTCAGTAGAACGTAAAGCTGCCAAAACATAAAAGATGATACGGATGATAATAGATGTCAGGGAAGTTTCCAGAGGGAGAAAACTTAGGCAAATCTGAGCTTGTTTTGATGCAGTTAAGTTTGTTTCAAAAATTTTTCTTGCACAGACTAACATGCGCTCTTTTTGGTAGCTGTCTTAGGCTGAATCAACTTGCTTAGGGTATTCTACAGTACAAAATACTTGTTTCTAATTTTCAAGAATTTCCAAGCAATATGAAAAAAGTGTTTAAGTAATGACTTACTGATTGTTAAAGTAACAATTTTATGGTATGTAAACAAGCCTTAAGTGAATAAATTTTCATTAATACATAGGAAAGCTGTTCTGCTAAGATATACTAATTTTTAAGCTTTTGAAAAAAACATTTAACTGGAAAAAGTAGCTTCTTAAATAAGTTATTTATTATTGTAGCTCATGATCAATTCAACTCAATTGTGAGTTTTTCGGCCGCGATGGCGCTGGCTGTGCGGTCGTGTCCTGCCGAGTCCTCCCCCCCGCGCCCCGATCGCTCTCTCCACCAAGGCGCTCGGTGTTGCGCGCTACCATCAATCGTGCTCGAGCCGACCGCCAAGCAAGACGTGTGAACCGCCACTCGCTCAACAAGAAGAAGAAGAGAGAAGAGGAGAACAAAGGAGACTACGACGCGACGTTAATGTGTTTATTTGCTGCCTCGCAGCCTGTGTACGTTCCACTATCAATAAAGAGTATTTTTCCACAAAACATTGGTCCTTCGAGCCGGATCCCGTTGAAGTGAGGCGACCGGCGACCAGCGGAGACGCAGCAGGACAGGACGACCAGCTTCTTAACGTAATGTAAGTAAAGTGACAGCTCTTCGTGTGGGTAAAGCCGCCGCGGCCGCGAGAGTGCTCGCGGCCCGGAATGAGTTAATTGGGCCGCGGTCGATCCATGTCGCCATATACGCGTGCTATGTGGGGCATCCGCCGAAGCTTCCGAAAGCGGATCCAGTGGCCGTGCCCACTGCCGGTCTGCCATCCGATGAGGCGTCGCGGTCCTGACTGGCAGTGTTGCCGACGGCGCTTGTCCGCCTGAGCGGGCCTCTTGGCCGGACTGTGACGGTCCGGGCCCTTCTGGATTCATGCTCCGAGGTCACCATTGCTTCCGCCAGCCTCGCTCGTCAACTCAACGCTCCGATGGAACTCGCCGAGTTCAACATTTCGGGCGTCGGCGGCGACCCAGGCGTCCGCTCGAGGGCTCGTGCTCGACTTCGGCTTCACCTCAGGGAGAGCGAGCCGCCGACCACGCTGATGGCTCTTTGCCTCCTGCGGCTCGGGATTGTTACCCCACGCGCGCCCCTGCACCCTGCTGTCGCTCGGCGCTGGCTCGACCTCGAGCCGCTGGCGGACTCCAAATTCGACACGCCACACGTGATCGACCTCCTCCTCGGTGTGGACGTCTACCATCGCTTGCTGGAGCCTGGTCAGATTCAGCGTGACGACCTCGTAGCTCAGGCCACTGTCTTTGGTTGGGTCTTTATTGGGCAGGCCGCCGGCCTAGAGATGCCGCACGGCTCACCGAACGTCTGTCTGACATCTCAGGCCGACTCGCCTCCTCCTTGGCATCTTGAGCTGGCATCCCTGCTGCAGCGCTTCTGGGAACTCAAGGACGTTCCACAGGCCCACTGGCAGGCCCCCGACGACGTCGAATGTGAACGCAGCTTCGCTGACCATGGCCGAGCTGAGGACGGGCGCTACGTCGTGCGCCTGCCTCTAAAGCAAGGGGGCTTGCAGCTCCTCGGTGATAGTTGTCAGAGCGCCCTGGCCTCGTTGACTGCGCTGCAGCGCCGGCTACAGAGAGCCCCCGAGATGGCCGTCGAATACACCAAGTTTATGGCCGATTATCTCGCTTTGGGTCACATGAGGCCTATCACTAGCGCTCAGTTGGCCGGGTCGTCCCACCCCGCTCATTACATCCAGCATCATGGCATATGGCAGCATAGTGACCAGGGCCGAAAGCTGCGCGTTGTCTTTAACGCTTCACATCCAACTTCGAGCGGCTGCAGTCTAAACGATGTCCTCCACGCCGGGCCCCGACTTCAAACGGCCTTACCTCACGTGTTACTGCGCTGGCGCCGACATCGTATCGCCTTCTGCAGCGACGTTTAAATGATGTTCCGCCAGATCTGGATCGATGACCGAGACGTCGACTTGCAGCGGATCGTTTGGAGCGCGGACCCTTGAGAGCCGCCCACGCACTACCAGTTGCTCACTGTCACATACGGCGCGTCATGCTCTCCGTATCTTTCCCTAAGCACCATCCAGCAGCTGTGCGAGGACGAGGGCTCCCGTTGGCCCGATGCGGTGCCCGTTGTTATGCGCGACCGCTACGTCGATGACATTCTCTCTGGAGCCGATAGTCTCGACACTGCGTGACACCTCCGTGACCAGTTGATCGGCCTCATGCAAGCTGGCGGTTTTCCGCTCCGGAAGTGGGTCGCGAGCACACCAGAGCTGCTCGAGGATCTTCCGCCCGATGTTCTCTTGCGCCCTGCCTGGGATCAGCTCGGTGCTGAGGGCCTTGTTAGCGAGCTGGGCGTTGGTTGGGATCCCCCGGTCGATCGCCTTCGCCTGACTCCGGTCGTCGTGCAACGCCAGACTACGAAGAGGACCATGCTCGCGGCGCTTGCAAGCGTCTTCGACCCATGTGGTTGGCTTGCGCCAATCACTTTGAACGCGAAATTGCTGCTGCAGGATCTTTGGCGGGCTCACCTCGACTGGGACGAAACAGTACCATCGTCCATGGTCCGGCGCTGGATGGACTTTGTGGCTGAGCTCCAAGTCATCTCCGGCTTCTCTCTTCCCCGATGGATCGGTGTCTCGCCAGCGTCCGACCTTCATCTGCACGTGTTCACTGATGCCAGCCGGCGGGCGATGGCCGCCGTAGTGTACTCGCGGTTGGAGCGCCCGGGCGAGCCGGCTTCCTGCTACATCCTTTTGGCTCACTCAAAGCTTGCCCCCATCCGCTCACTCAGGCCAGTCTCCGAGCCTGTCGCACGGATGACGATTCCTCGCCTTGAGCTCAGAGCCGCTCTACTCGGTGCAAAGCTGCTCCGATCAACCGCGGATGAGCTGGGTGTCCCCGATGATCGCTGCCACGCCTGGAGCGACTCTCAGATTGTTCTGCAGTGGCTCCGTTCCTCCCAGCCGACCAATAATGTGCTCGTCGACAACTACGTGGCCCAGCTTCAAGAAATATTATCTCCGAGCATCTGGCGGCACGTCCCGACGGCGTCAAATCCGGCGGATCTGGCCACTCGGAGCGCCGACATGTCAGGTCTCCACCATCAGCCTTTGTGGTGGCACGGGCCCTCCTGGCTGGTTCGTGACATCGGGTTATGGCCCCCGGAGCCCGTATCCCGACCAGCGCTGGCTCTCATCAGTTGCTGCACCGTTCAATCATCCAGCTTCAACCTGCTTGAGCAATTCTCCAGTCTCCACGTCCTAACGCAATTGCTCGTTCGTGTGCGGCGGTGGATTCAGTGCCGTCTCCATCGCTAGCTCGCTCTCCCCGTGCTCTCGCCACCAACGCCGACCGAGCTCCACGCCACTTTCCTGGCTTGTGTCCGTCTGAGTCAAGCTTAAGCATTCGAGGCGGAGGTTATTCGACTGCAAAGGGGTGAGCAGTTACCAAAAACAAGCCCGCTCACGGCCCTCTCTCCGTTCTTGGATGCCGATGGGATCTTGCGCGTCGGCGGGCGGCTCGCACATTCGTCGCTGACCTATGAGGAGAAGCATCTGCCAATTGTCCCCGGTTCCTCTCCTCTGGCTCGACTCATCATCACCTGGGCGCACTCCAGAGCCCTCCACGGTGGCTTCCGGCTTACTAGCGCATATGTGCACCGGCAGGCATGGATTATCGGTGGCAGGACACGAATCAAGGCCCACCTGCGCCGTTGCATCGTCTGCGCCCGGCTGCAAGCGCGGGCATCCACCCAGCTTATGGCCCCTCTACCAGCCTCCCGGGTCACTTCTTGTTAAGCCTTCGGTCGCACTGGGGTTGATTACGCGGGCCCTTTCCACGTGCTCGCTTCGCGCGGACGAGGCGTCCGGACCACCAAAGGATATATTGCGGTCTTTGTGTGCTTGACGACGAAGGCGTTGCACCTCGAGCTCGTTGGCGATCTCTCAACGGCCTCTTTTCTCGGCACTCTCACCCGTTTCTCCGGTCGCCGTGGACGCCCGGCCGAGCTGTGGAGTGATAACGCCACTTGCTTCCGACGGGCCGACCTCGAGCTGCGCGAAGCTCTTCAGGACGCGGAGATTGACTAGGCGCTTGTTGCTGGAACGCTCGCCGATCAAGGTGTTTCGTGGCAGTTCATCCCGCCTGGGGCGCCTCATTTTGGTGGTCTTTGGGAGTCAGGTGTCAAGTCGGTCAAGGGCCACCTCCGACGCGTCATGGGCTCTCGGCACCTGACCTACGAGGAGTTTTCGACTGTTCTCATTGGCATCGAGATGGTCTTGAACAGTAGACCGCTCACTCCTCTCTCCAACGACTTGGGAGACCTTGATGTCCTCACTCCGGGCCATTTCCTCATCGGCACCCCTCTTGATGCCGTCATCCAGGCTGGGCCCCCATCGGAAAGGCTGGACACTCTCGCTCATTGGGACCTCGTCAGGGCGATTCAAGCTCAGTTTTGGTCTCGCTGGAGTCGAGAGTACCTGAACACACTCCAGCAGCGACCGAAGTGGCGTACCTTTCGCCGGAACTTCGCCATGGGCGACACCGTGGTTCTTCTCGACTCAACTCTACTTCGGACGGATGGGCGCTGGCCTCTTGGCCGCATCACCCACGTTCATCCAGGACCCGATGGTCTCGTCCGTGCGGCCACTCTGAAAACAGCCACCAGGGAGTACCTGCGGCCCGTCGCCAAGCTTGCATTGCTTCCGGTTCCAGATCTCGCTGAGACTCCGCCGTCAGCGACTGTTTCATCTGATGCCCAGACTCCTTCGGCGGGCGGCGTTTGATTGTCGCTCCGGGAGCAAGGCGGGCGGTATGTGAGTTTTTCGGCCGCGAGGGCGCTGGCTGCGCGGTCGTGTCCTGCCGAGTCCTCCCCCCGCGCCCCGATCGCTCTCTCCACCAAGGCGCTCGGTGTTGCGCGCTACCATCAATCGTGCTCGAGCCGACCGCCAAGCAAGACGTGTGAGCCGCCACTCGCTCAACAAGAAGAAGAAGAGAGAAGAGGAGAACAAAGGAGACTACGACGCGACGTTAATGTGTTTATTTGCTGCCTCGCAGCCTGTGTACGTTCCACTATCAATAAAGAGTATTTTTCCACAAAACATCAATCAAATGAAGTAATGGACAGTACATACAAATTTGTACTAAAAACACTTTACAAACTACAAGACGATATGCAGTAATCAAATTTTCTACACAGGGACGGCTCATGGCAGAGCGGGTAAGGGATAGTGTGCAGAAAGTTGAGATCTATATCACTATACGAACCGTTTTTTTAATTTTTTTATTTTTACAATTGGTGAAAAAAAAAAATTCAATAACATTTAAGATGTATGGTGCAGTATGGTGGTGTTGTGTAATGTGAAGGGGACCTGCAGTAGGGGTAAAGGAGGAGTACTGTGCAAAATCCTTTTCCGTCACAGTTTTTCTTAAGGTCATTTATCAAAAATCGTTGCTTTACTTTTATGCACAACGTGCTTATCTTACTATTGTATGAAGCAAAGTCACTAAAACGGTTGTAATCACTAACCACGAGAACTACTAATCCAATTTTGCTGAAATTTTGCATAGTGATTTTTGATGATTACGAGATGGTTTAAGCATAGTTTTTTTCTCCAGCATAAAACCAGGAGACGTTGGAAAAGAGCTCTACATCAAGCTCCGAAGCTTTAAACGTTGTAGTTCTCCTTTTAATCAGTGTTGTATTACAATAACAGGGTAGAGAAGATTATTCTGAGGTATAGAGTCGATTACGTTCACTGGAAACTTCAGTCAAGAAAGAGCTTACTTAAAAAGTTTACTGGTCCTTTTCAGGGTCACCAGACGTCAAACTTCTTTGCTAATAAATATATTACAACCTAATAAAAATAAAAAAAATAGCCATTACGGCTCACAAAAGTCTTAACTATGCCAAAAGTCGTAAGACGTTGAATTGGAAAAAAAAACCACGTATTATCTAATGAATACAATTTTAGGCATTAAGAAAATGACTCTGAATATTGATCAAAATGAAAGCAGCAGCAAAATAGATAGATAAAGAATTTATTGAGTGAGAGATAAGCTTTTTACTGTAATCCTTACAGTTATTTCTGAAATCTTCCAGATTTTTGAATAGGTAGAATATATATATGTATATTATATTTTGGCGATAAAAAACGTAGAGATTAGGCTCCAGGTTTTCGGTGCTGTAGAAATAAAGTTGTGAAATGAGAGTAAAAAATTTTTTTTGTACATATTTCTTGTAAATTTTAAATTTTCACAACTTTAAAAAATAGCTTCGTTTGTAGATTATACGAGAGAAACTGCAAATCAACGGCCTTTTAGGGCGTACAGTTATCTTATAACATAAGGAATGCATGTCACTTTTTAGCATAATAATATTTTTCTTACTTTTTACAGCTTTTTACTTGACCAAGTAAACTGTATGGATTCTGAGCAAATATGTTTCTGATAAGAAGATTTTGTTCAGAATAGTTTTAGGAATAGATGTAAGATTTTTAACTGAAAACGTTTCACATTAAATCTCAACACACTACAGTGTTCTATTTAGTGAGTCTTGGGCAAAGCCGTGACGGGCAAGGGGGGGCTGGTAGTAGAAGTAAAAATCTTATAAAGTCTTACTACTGGATGTTTTTTTCTAGACGTTTAGCATAAAAAGATTGTGGGTATAAATATGTCACTAGGAACAAGCAAGTTATTTTGAAATCATCGAAAAATTCAATAAAAGCATGTAGTCTTATACTGGCTAGCCTAGCAGCACCTTGTGCCGTAGCTTTACTTTTAACTTCTTTATTTATGTAACGTATTTTTTTCAATTGTTAATTTATAAAATATGTTTAATTATTGTTGCTAAAATAATATCTGCACCACCTTTAATCAGTAGCAGTGGGTTATATAAATATTATTTTATGCAAGGTATTTTTTTTACATTGTGCTTTACAACGTTTAACTTTTTAATGAAAATTTTAATACAAAAAAAGATTTTATAGGTAAACTTTAACAGTCCTGCTCTTACGCACAGTTTGTTGAGCCAATTATCCTGTGCTTTAGGTATGTATTTGTTTTCTATAAATCAGCTGTCCAGCACGTTGTCGAGTCAAGGCTAGTACAGCGACAGAACTGAATGCACAGCCACACGGTTCCTTATCAACAAGTTCTCCATATCCGACACCAGTGGCGAAGGTGGAGGTGGTATCGTGTGGATCAGGTGTCGTCCTACATAAGTTAATACTTATCTCTCAACATAGTGATTCGTTTCTTCAGAAATTAGGAAGCTGAATTTCAGGATGCTGAGCGCAGATTTGAGGAGTATGGTAACGTAGTCTTTGGTAGTAATTTAGATCCCCAGGCCATTCTTAGGAGGAAGCTGAGAACCAACTTCAGGGAGTAAGATAGATCTTATTATGATAAGCTCTGGTAGTTTAGCAACAATCAGACAGTCCAGCAACAGAAGTACGATTATTGACCATACGCTAGTGTTGATACGGAACTTATCTGATGAGGTGGATGAAGACACATCAGGCCCGGGTTACTGGATCGCACTAAAAAAATTAGTGGCTTGCACATGATGACACCCATGGAGCCTTTTTCCTGGAGAGGGTTGTCTCTTGACTTTTTTGGAACATCCCGAGAGGGTGGGGGGACATAGATGTAGGTCAGGTACTTCTGTGTACCCTGAATGAACTGAGGTCAGTTGTCTCAGACTGGAGATGCTAGCTTATGAGGCCCCTGGTCTGGACAGGGTGCTATCAGAGATCCTAAAGGTCATTGCCGTGAAAAAGCCACACGTATTGCTAGACATGTTTCATGCGTGTCTTTGCGTTGGATCAACTCGTGTAAGAGAAGAAGTTAGACTTTCGGTCAACCAGTATAGGTTTTGTAAGGGATGTGTCATAGTCATGGCTATGGCTGAGGTTCATGAGTCGGTAAACAGTACGTGAAAACCCTCTTATAAAGTAAGGAGCATTTGAGTCCTTGACGAAATAATGAATTAATAATAAAGTGACTTTATAAATAAAATAATTAATCAACAGTACCATTACTAATTTATAAATTATTAAGATAACTTAATCTGATTCTCATTTATTGTGACATTTATTGACAAACAGTTTTTCCAGAAACATTTTTTATCCTTTTCTGGTGAAGTTTTTAGTTAAATTTGTGATTTTCGTATAGTTTTTTTATATTCTATATGTATGTGATTGGCTTGGTAAGCATTACATGAGTTAAGCGTGTATGTTAGTAAATGATGGGTCATAAATGTAGTGTGATTTGATTTAGCAAAAAAAGGTCCTCACGTTTTTGAGTAAAAAATACCTCATGTTCGAAAAAAAACATCCTTATAATTTTTGACTTCACAGTGTTCCACTGCTACAACATTATTTTTAACTTACTAAGGCTTTACTTTTCTGCTAATATGTATATTTTCTGATAACAAAATGACTTATGACAATATGCAACTTTGTAAACACGGTATTGTTGACCAGTGCACAGTCATTGTTAGACTCTTGTTTACTGTCGATCATGACTGCAGGGAAACAGAGCCAAAGTAGTGAGATTTATAAAATTGTATTTATTTTCTATCAATTTATTACATTTCTTGAGTTTACCAAAAGGTAAGATTAATAATTTCATAAAGCCTATGAGTTATGGTAAATTCCAGACATTACTTTAAAAACTAAGAAGTTGTGTCATTACCGACCATAGGAAGATGTGAGAACGTTCCTGATATTAATGATTGTGTGATGGTATTTGTTTTGTATTTAAAAGCACGAAATTAAAACAACTTTTATTTAAGAAAATTTGAGAAAAGTCGACCGTACAAATAGTACCCTTTTATTTTTTTAACTTACTTTTGACATACTAGTCCAAGGTTACAGACTCACACTATCACTTTTAGTTTATTTGCGAAATGTACGAAGGTTTAAGCGTTAACACACTTACTTTAACGTATATATTATCGTATGGGCACAGCTACAGTGTGCTTGAAACTCAAGGTCATTGTCATCAGGCGCATGATATGTAGCGTTCTGCATTTTTATGAAAACTATCAATCTGGCTTCTCCGACAAGTATAGACACTATGCTAACAGGAAAAGATACGGTCAAAAGTATTATCATTGATGGTTGAATCCTTTAGTACAACGCACGTTAACAAATTTAAAAGCTTAACAACCAAAGTTTTAAGGTTACTCTTTGTTTCTAGTAAGAATTACGTTTAAGGTATATGTAAAGTATGTTGCCGTAAGCTGGTACCGTAACCAGCACTATCAACAGCGAATATGAATAGTCATGCCACAGTCACGCTGTGGCCATGTGAGCTAAGTTGTGATTTTTAACGTCTCTGTAACCTTGAGTATATGCACAAAAATATTTGTTCCTGATAAAGTTTGCTTACCATAAAGAGTTAGAAATAACTGACCATCTGGAGGATAACAAATTTGATGAGCCTAAGGGTAACCATTGTCCAATGTAAAAAGCCGTTATTTTAGCATATTTATTTCAACTTCTTTTTAAATGTGATACTGTATTTACTGAAAAAGCTGACAAAAATTGTTTAACCAATGTCAAAAGATATTCGTAATAAAATACTAAAGTTTTATTTAAGTGGAAAAATATCAAATACCAGCGTACAATGCTTCTAACAGGGACAAAAACTCCGAATCCATCTTTTCGCACATTTATTTTAGAAGATTTTTATATTCGTAAGGACCTTTGAAAGTCCTTCAGATACATTTTTAATCACTGCTAACATTGCATTATTTTTTATATGAACATTCGTCAGTAAGTTCTCTCTTTTTACATTGAATTGTTTAGTTGAGCTATAAGCTGATTGTGAAACTGAAATCGAGGAAGCAGGCTTATCTAAGTCTGACAGTAAGAATTGAGTAAGTACCCTTACTTATTTAAATCCTTTATTTATCAATGATTGGTTGTACTTTACTCCAAAAATAAGTCAACACCTAAGGGCTAGTAGATGTAATGAAATAAAAATTGTTACCAAAAAACATGACATGAATTTTTCTAAAAAATACATTCTTAGGATTTTGTCTATTATGATTTTTTCTTTACCCTCCTTTGATTATACTTCTTTATCGTATAATTCTTAGCAACCTTTTAACAGATATCAGTTTACTCTTTCCAACCAAATTTTAGGGTCAAATACTTTAGTATTTGTACGTTTCAAAAATCTCAAACTTGTAATTTATGAAACTAGATTTCAGTCTTACATTTTTTTGATATGTTCCATAAAATCCAAACATTTTAAACAACAGTTTTTCAATGTATAAGTAATTCCCACCATAAATTATAATTATGAAAATATTTACAAAAACCGTAAAAGCGATGTACAAGTTACTTAAAAATTTGTTTTTGTAAAATAATTTCTTCTTCTACTCCTATTTAAAATATAAATTGAGTTACATATGATTACTAACTACTAAAATTGCTAAGTTCAGGAGGCTTCCTCGTGCAGAAATACCATCGTAGGTCTCGAATTTGCTCGAAAACTCAGGCATAGTTCACATCACAGGCGCAAGGGAACAAAAACTAACCTGTGGAAATAAAATAACTTGATCAATTTTCAATAGAACATCTCGAAATTTTCCAGGGTAACACTTACTTTTCAAGGTTATTTGATTTTTCAAGCGTCATTTAAAAGAGGAGATGTGTAGAACGAAGTTCTTTGTGTCGCGTACTGGGGGTGCTGGAATTTTAAATCCAACAGATTTCATGAAATGGAAGTGGCTTACCGGAAGTCACTTCCTCCTAAGTCTCCCCCCCTTACCCCATCCCTCTCACCATCAGTTCCCTACACACTTCCCCTCACCCCACCATATGTCTTCCAACCGTCCCACGCTACTCCCCTGCTCACCTTTGCCCACCATTCCTCTTCACCCTCCCAAACAATTAATACTTAAGCAAATTTTAATTTTATTTTCCTACAATAATTTTTATTTGACTTAAAATTCTTTTCTTTTACAATTCCAAAAAAAAAAAAAAAAAAAAAAAACACTTTCCAGTAAGAGATTCGAACCCTCGACCTCTTGCATATGAGTCGACTGTCTTACCCACTCTGCTTCGAGCGCTGCTGATTATAGTGATTCGATTTCTTGTACTTATCGTGTAGTTCGTAACTATAATATTCCATTTTTATATGCATTCACTGATAATAAAACAAAACTCAATCTTGAGCGTAAAGAAAAGTATGTAGAAAAAATACATGTGTAATCTGTATAGTTGCTCAAAAAATGAGAATATTTCCTAAAAAATCAGTAACATGCTTTATTTAATTATTAAAGGCTGTTTTAAGGATAATTATCCTAGTAATCATAATTTGTAATACAGCAGCAATCGCTAGTAGTCGTATCTGATTATAAGTTTGTTAAAAAAATGAGCGTTTCAACATTCTTGCAAAATAAAAAAAAAAAGTCATAAGAAACACATTGTCACCAACTTTCACACTTGTGTTGAAAATATGAAAACGTTAGACTACAAATAGTATTAATATCCAAACTTTGAAGACTTAGGATGAAATATTTGAAATATTCATTTAAAAATTTTGATGAAAATAAAAGTAATTTGTAAAAATGAAAAGTGTCAAACAGTTATTTTTTTTCTAATAAATCCTTTTGTATTAAAGTTATTCCTAAAATTTTGCTCCTTAATATATAAGAAAGGGAACTGAAATTTATTTCTCTAAGGAAAACTCCATTGAATTATTATTTTACTTAGTCCATTGAATATTAAATTTAAAAAGATATTTTTTTGTACGTATTATTATTGGTTGAAAAAGGCTACAAACAAAATTAGAATAAAACATGTTTTGTACTACCTTTGTAGGCATACTGTAATATTTTAATAATAATCTGTTTTTTAATTAAAGTGCTCTTGGGGATGTGTTAATCTCATGACTAGAACAAGAGTCCTTATTATTTTTTGAACAATAGAGCTATTATATTAAATTTTATTAAAAAATAAGCACTATACTTACTAGAACAATTCTGTAGTTGCACTAAAAACTCTAATAAAACGATGTTTACTACACGTTTTACTCTGATCAATAAACTTAGTATTTAATTGCTATGAGATAATAAGTTCGATAACTTTTACATTTTTAGAATAACTAATAAAATTAATTTTAAAAAATGTACTCAAAATTTGTTAACTACAACGTAACTGAAGCTTCTTTAATTTTTAAATCAAAAAATCTTTATTAGCTCCTAAAAAAAATACTTTTAAAAAATTTTTATAAGTAAAAAAATTAAAAGATTGTGCGACGGTAGACCTAAAAGAATGCTAACAGTAACTTTTAACGTTAAACGGAGCGTAGAAAAAAAAAATCAAATAGAAAAATAAAAAAAAATGAAATAAAGGAAATGCAAAAAAATGAGAAAAAAAAAGTAATAAAATAAAATATAAAACAATAATAAAATGGAATTTAAAAAAAAAAAAAAAATAAGAAATGAAAAAGAAAACAAAACAAGAAATAAAAAAAAATAAAAAATAAAAAATGAAAAAAAAGTAATAAAATAAAATATGAAAAAATAATTAAATAAAATATTAAAAAATAATGAAATCATATGTATAAAAAAAAAAACAAGAAATGAAAAAAAAATAAAAAAACAAATTAAAAGAAACAAACCAGGCCGTATAAATGGGTCATGGGATCCACGATAAGAACGAAGTTCTTTAAACATGACATGAGTGTAAAGATACTTAATTTCTCAGGTAACAAGGGAATCCCCAGACCCATAGGAAGAACGAAGCTCTCTTAAAATAAGTACTGCATTCATGAAGTTCACTGAAACAAAAACTTGAAAAACGAATAAAAAAAATAAGAAAATTTAGTTCAGTACTCACGATAGTTGAACTTCGTGAGTATGCCATGCATCAATACAGTACTGGCGACCCCCTTGTTATCTGAGAAATTGTGTATCTTTATACTCATGTCATGTTTAAAGAACTTTGTTTTTACCGTGGGTACCATGATCCATTTATCTTCTACAAAACATATGTGCTCTTGTTACGAAAACTGTTGATTTATTCGAGTTGTTAAGTTGTTTTCATCACGTGTGAGCGTTCCACCATAAGAATACCTGTTAGAAAGCGCTACATTAAATTATAAATATCTCGAAATTTTGCACAGTAAGATATGTAATTAATTATAACATTGATGTAAGCACATTTTGAACTATTAAATTCATCTTGTCTTGGTTCGGGAACTGTCACGAGGGAGCCTTCTCAAATAAAGCTAAGGTTTACGGATTGTTTTTTCAAGGCAATCTGTAAAGTTTACTGTTTTACCAATAAAATTATTTTAATACTATTAATATAAAGTAAAAAAGTAAACAGTAATATAATTTTTTTGTATTTTACTTGACTTAAAATACCTTATACGACCTAAGTTTCCCTGCTGTACATGATTTTTTTATCAAACATACTATATTGTAGTGGATACTTTTCATGCGCTTTTTCATAATGAACATCACTGTTTTAAAAACTATTACAAAGTTAAAAAAAAAGATATCTTACTTTTTTTACGTGTGTTGGTACTTAATTTTGTAGGCATCACAGAAATTGTATTTCAGATATTTCTGGAATTGAGCAGTTTAGTGCTAAACTGTTATTTCAGCAAAAAAAAGAATCAATACAATAATCCAAAAAAATCAGATAATAAAGATAAAATAAGTTTTTTTAAATAGTTGTTAACAGAAATAAATTTTTCGAATTTTTCACTAAGATTTTTCGAAGTTTTTTGAGGTAAGAAAGGATTAATTATGTGTTTGATCAAAAATAAGCTTAGATTTGTGATTAGCGATGAAAAATACATATTATTAGACTTTAATTTATATTTTCAATGGTCCCAAACTATTTTAAATTAGGTAATACTGCTATCTCAGAGGAATTTTGACTAACTGCAGCCACCATATTGGTCCACCATTCTGAATTGTGGAAAAAAGCCAGACGGCAAAAGAAAACCTACTAACTAAGCTATAGTTTACGCCCATAAAGCATTGTTTACGACCTATAAAATTTTGGACAGATCTTTGTTCTGTTTGATAAAGAACGTCCCATATATAAATTTATATATAGACAGATGTAGGTGTGTGAGAATTTGTATCTGCTATTTTAAGTTCTAAAATACAAAAGATACCTTTGTAATTTAAACCAAGGGGAATCCGCGTGTGTATCACTTTGTATTGCATCTAACATTTTAATTTTTAGGAAACAACATAAAATTTGTATTACAAAACTGAAAGCAAAAATTGTTTATCTAGTGATTATTAAATAAAATTTAGATTTTAATCACCATTTTGTATCGACCATTTTTAAATTTCATAATAAAAGTAATAAGCTTATACTCAGAGACGAAAAAGGTCGTTTGTAGTAATTTATACGAAAAACTGCACAATAAATCAGAATTTTTTGTTTTTTGCATCCATTCTGTATCCAGCATTGGAAATTTGTATAAATAAACAACAAATTCATGATCAGAGACCTTAAAAACCGCTGAAAGCTAATATTCACTGAAATTTTTTCTATCTGTTTTTTCTGTACTTCCCAATTTTTTGAGGTTATAGTTTTGATTTTTAAGAAAAAATAGCAGTGACGCACTAAGGCTTGTTCCATAATAAAAGTAATAAGTTAGTAATCCGAGACAGAAACGATCGTTTTCAGTAATTTAAACGAAAAAACGCAAAATACATCAGAATTTCTAGTTTTTGGCATCCATTTTGTATCCAGCATTATAAAATTGTACAAACAAATAATTAATTCATGATCAGAGACCTTAAAAAACCCTGAAAACTAATATTTGCTAAAATTCTTTTTTTTCATCTGTTTTTTTGTATTTCCCGATTTTTTGACGTTAGGGTTTAGTATCTTCAGAAAAAGTGGCAGTGACACACTAATGCTTAACATCTAAGGGGCTTAGAAAAAAAAAATGGGAGAATTACGTCAAAAATTGTGGTGTTGGCAGCTTTTTGAACAAAAAAAGGGCTTTTTTTCCCACTGTAGGACGTAATGGAGGTTTAAGTTTATGAACTTCCGGCAAGCCGCAACACTTAGCTAAAGTTATGTCTGTGAGTGACAAAGCGTTGAAATGGTACCTTCTAGAAAGAAAGCCGTTAAAGTTCTGGTTCTTTGAGGTATAAGAGGTTCTCTTTTGTAAAAAATTTAATGAGTTTTTAGCAATAATTTCATAAGTCGATGTACCTGACAAAAAATAATGCATTTTTCTGCATAGTCACTTTTTTCAAACAAACAGTAACATTGCCTTTATCGGAAGAGGTGAAAAAAATTTTAGGATTTTTATGTAAAACTTTTGTTGATTCAAAATTTTGGCGTATTTTTGGTCCTTTTTACAAATAGTTTGTTTATTTTTACAAACAATGGATACAATTAAGAAACCTAGTCGCGGGTCTCAGTCTTTACTCGGTTGTTAGTATTGTGTAAGAGGCCTATGTCATGAGTTTTTAATGACACACAAAAAACGCGTTCATGTATTACTTTCTATTAACATTTACCACATTGACCAAATATTGAATATTTTTAAATCATATCATCCTGAACTACAGTCTACACATGAAATGGAGTGTAAAAATAAACTCAATTCGTAAGAATTAACCACAATCAGAAATTTAAAACGTTTTAATTTTGACTGGTTTGAAAAACCTACTACCTCCAGATGTTTTTTAAAATATTTTCCTGGTCATCCAGTTAGCTACAAATAAAATATTGTTTTTAATTTGTTTAATAGAGCCGTCGTACTTTTCAGTATACGTTTCCATAGTGTCAACATTGCTAGAGTCAAAAACCTTTTGACAAAAAATAATAATTCTTTAAACCTTATGAACAAAATGTAAGAGTTGGATCAAAAAGATACAAATATCTTAATCACAATTAAACTACTATAAACACTTATCCTCTCTGTAACATCGGTATACCATATATAGACCATCATTTTGAAAAAAATTTCAATCATGTTACAACTCTGCAATTTTCACGCTTACTCTATTATTAACAATAAACTAAACCACGTCGTCCATTTAGAAAAATGTAGAACGGAAAAACTTTAGTAGACAACTGTAGTATATAAATTATATTGTAAAAACTGCCCTGTGTCATATGTTGGCGAGATAAAGCGAGCTGCTGAGGTCCACATGAATTAACATATTAAGAATAAATATTCTGGGGCCGTTGTTTGCGCACGTTAAATTAATTGTAACTACAATTCGATTTGGAGAACTTCGAAAATTCTTACCAAAGAATCCAATTAAAAAAAAAAATTATTTCTCAATTGTCTTCTATCATACTAGACAAGCATAATATCAATAGAAAGAAAGATGTGCTTTTTTTTAATCGAGCGTACCTTCCTTCACTACGAAAGTTTAAATGTCCCGCTTGAGTTTGTCGCCCATTACCGTCTATCTATGTTGCTTCGCCTATGTCAGCGCTGGCTTGTCGCCCATTACCGTCTATCTATGTTGCTTCGCCTATGTCAGCGCTGGCTTGTTGTGTAATTTATTGTTAGTTGATAGTTTGACAGGTGACAAGTAAGTCAATATACTCACGAATTCTCGCATACCTGCGGTAAGAATGTATAACTTGAATTTATCTTATTTATGTGTGAGAGTTGTACTAGTTTTCTTATTGTGTTTTTAATTTTGTAATTTTGTAGCCTGATGAGGCTAATACAAAGGGCGAATCAAACATCACACTAATAAAACAACATAGGAAATTTAAGTACATCTTGTATATATTGATTTATTTTGTGTATCTTGCCCCTAACGCATCACCCGCCACCGTGAATTTTTAAATTCATCGGAGGGCACTGACTAAAACTAAATTAATTAAGAATCAGACTTTGCACTGCCTCTCAAACTCTGTATTTTTGAGTTCTGCGTGCACTAGTTATAATAAACATGGTCTTGGCGATCTATTTGCTATCAAACCATTCTTTAAGTCATTATCTTGTTTTATGTTTCTGATTTTTCATGTACTTTGCATACGAAGTTATACAAGAAAAAAAAGTTCTTACTTGTTTACTTCACTTCAGTTACATACAATGAAAATTTCAAGATGTATGTTATAAATACAATATTTATGATGTCAAAATTAATAATTAAACAGTGTTCACATTTCATATGCAATAAATTAATATTTTAAAATGTTTGGCTTTTCTTACTTATATTGGTAAGGAGACAAAAAAAAAATTATACGTTTATGCCTTTCATATAGTGTATTAAAATTTTATCGGCAGAGAAAAGGTATTCCTACTTTTTTGAGAACAATAATTGTTAAAAAAAAGTTTTTTTTTCTAGGATGTTATGAACATGTTGTTGTAAAAAAGCGTTCTTGATTCAAAGGTCTCATACATACGACAAAGCATGAAAAACTTATCTACTTTCTTCTTATATATGGTGTTGATTATACCTATAAAAGAAGACAGTTTTTAAGGGCCTTTTCCTCCAGCTCAACGCACATGTGAAAGTCACGAGCTCTGCTTCGGCTAATCAAGTGCATGCATAAAGTCGAAACAGTGTAGGTATCTAATATTGCAACTTTCTCACTGTATGTGCAGTAGTTGCCAATCTTGAGTGAATAGGCAACGTATGTGCACCCTCTATATGACGTATGTTAACAATAAGTAGCACCTGCTGCCACTATGGACTAAGCAAGTTGCGCCATACTACTACAAGCAGAACACATGTGCTGAAGGGCAATGAAACTTGGATTCTTCTTCCAGTGTATATATGCATTGGGAACGTATCAAGCAGAAGACACTAAAAGCAATAGAATTAGAATTCATAGGGCTGGCAAGATATTACACAAGTTAAATGTCTAGAACTATACTACATCTAGGACACGGAAAAGGAAACAATCATTAAAAGATCTTACAATTTTACACTCAAATAGTACAAAGGAGAAACTGGGTAAAAGAAGGTAAGCTGTTAAAAAATCGTAGAGGCAGTTAAAAAAATAGATAAATTCCACAAGCTTAATAATCAGAAGTATGAGCTAGATCGAAAAATAATAAAAGTGTAAGACTGGCACACACAGTCCATAAATTTTTGACTACAAAAACAACTGCAAACGAAAAAAGAATTATTCAACTTAAGGAACTACCTACGACTTTATAGTAGCAGAGACAGCTCTTAGAGCGGATTAGCAGCAGAATTATTTAAGTTTTTAAAATAAGGAGCCTTAATAATTCTTACTAGTCTGAGAATATTTACATGTACACTTATGATCAATCACAAACATATTGACATGGTTTTAAAAGACTTGTCAGTGCAAAGACTTGTAGCTAATAAACAAAAAGCAATAGTGAAGTTGGGTGATTACATTTGTTAGTAACAACATATAACCAAAGCAGCTCATTATTAAGACATATTCATGTTAAACAACATTAAAAAGTAATGACTAATTTCTGGAAAATGTAATCTCAGAGAGAGAGAGAGAGGGAGAGAGAGAAAGAGAGAGAGAGGGAGAAAGAGAAATAAAAAAAAAATTCAGAGGGATGACTTCAAGTGAGACTTTTACCGATAAATAAACAAAATTAAATGAAAGTGTGAACTTAGTTTTACGATACCATTTTGAAAAATTTTTTATATAATAATATTTATAATGTACTATGCAACTTACTTCACAACATCATATTTTATGTGGGGTATTCTACGAACTCTCTCTAATATATTCCTCTTAGCAACTTCTTTTGACTCCTCTACAACCTCTACGAAATAAGCAAAAATCCGATAAATTTCTGTCATTGTAACCCAATAAAATTAGAACAAAATTTCTATCGATCTCTAACTCCTCCATTGACTCCCTTTTTTCCCCACACGAATTTTCTCACCCTCTATATCCATAAGCACCACATTCTTCCACCGATCCTTTACTTTGTTATTCAGGGGGAGTGAAGGCTTTGCCCTCTAGTTTCTTTACCCAAGGCGGTCATCCTTAAATTTTTTACAATCTTACTTGAAAAAATACATATTTAATAATTAATATTATTTTCAATACTTTTATCTTTGTATGATAAGAAAAGTTGACGATATTAAAGAGTTTTTTCTGTAAATTTCGTATACAAGTTAATTATACATGATTTATAAAAAATGTACTCAAAACACTGTTAAAAGATAATAAAAATTGTTATACACGTTACTAAAATGTTTTTTTACACTGCTTTGAAGATATATTGATATAATTAATATATACTAATATAATAAAAAAGTTAGATAAACTTATCCTGAGTAGTTATTTTTCATTATTTTTTATCTTTAAGTACATTGGTAAATGAAAAAAAAAATTATAATAGTTGAGTCATAGAAACCATGGTTGATGTCTAGGAGCCATTTCGAAGAGCTCTTATAAACCTCGAAGCCTCAATACTTTATATTTTCCTATTTAAAAAAGAAACGTTCTAAATAGTTAGTTTTCAAATTAAAAGAGCCTACATGTCTCTTATCTAATTCCTTGCCACATGAGTATATTGAGAAAGAGTTTAAATACCTGCACAATAAAAAGTTTGTCAATTTTCATAATCGTTAACCAGCAGTCCATCAAAAAAAAAAATTGTTTGTTATGTAGCTGGGTCTAATTAGCAAGCAACCTGCATTCCATTCCACTTTGAACAAGCAAGATAATAGAGTTTCACAAAAAAAAGTGTTCTGAACACCATCGTCTCCTGTGTAATATAAGAAGACGTCTGACTAGAGCACAACCTGTTTTTACACATCAGAGTTTTAGGGCCATTTAATCATTTGGACTAGTGCCATCAGGGAATTGTTGCTACAACAGAAAGCCAAAGAAAACAGCCCTGAAGAGTACAGATAGTCCCATCGGCTAAAAAGAACATCAGTCTCCTCCTCAGTATTTCGTCTTAACAGAAGAGGTATTCTCCAGTCTCACTTTCCTGCCCACAATAAGCTGTTGATAAATAAGCATAGGCAAAGACTCTGAGAGCAAGAGTCAAGCTACTCCCGGTTAAGATACCTGAGCTATGCAACCTCCGTCAGCTTAGCCAAGTTAAATTATAGATATGTACCGCTCACTGAATGCCAAATCTGGTGTGTCAAATCATCGATCCTCACCCAGCAAATAATTACTAAGATCAAAGAATAACTAGAAATACCACCACTGGTCCTTTTTTTAACCATCATTAATATTCACGTTGACCACACAATCATTAAAGTCATCGGTTTTTTTAAGTGCCATCCGATGTTAAACTAGTACGCCAACAAAATTTTTTTAGAACTATTTCAGACAAAAACCTTAAAGCGACCTATAGCTACGATTTGTCTACTATTTATCAAGCTATATAAAGACAGCTGACGTTAAATTAAGTCAGTCATTCACTGACACCTGTGGAGAGCGAAGCTGTTTAACGAGGAACTATCGTCCCTCCACAATTAGCGCTCATTTTACGGACTCTTGCTCATCAGCCCTTTTAAAGGCCATTTAACTATGAAGTACCTCACTAACAATTATAATTACTTTTTGGCTAAAAACGAAAACTTAGTCAGATGAAATAGATAACTAAATTTTAGCTGATTATTAAATTCTCAACAAGATTTCTTGTTGTTCCATATTGTCTTAAAATGTATGATTTATGGGCTTTGCAGCAAATTCAACATGGCTTAACCACTTATGAATAACGGAAGATGTACAAAACAGTATCCTTGCAATTTTATAAAAAAAATTCAAACTGCCAATGATGGAGCACTGTACTACAACTATAGATAGAGGTCATAGTTCTGTAGTTACAATCCGGGGGAAGGATGTATCAATCGATAACAGCTGGGTTGCTCCAGACTCACTCATGTTATCTCAATGTTTCAATGCTTATATTTGTATCAAATTTTGTCATTTAGTCCAAACAATTACAAATTTGTAAGAGTATCAACAAAAGAACGGGTCGTGCTACTTTTTAAATTGAAAATATTGACGAAATTGCAAACTATGCCAATGGATGCTATATTAATTTCTCTGGAAAATTTTAGCATTTTTTGAGTTCAAGATTTAGGCATAATATCCTGGAATTTTAAATTTTGATTTCTACATTGATTATCAAACTGGTTACATTAACTAACAAAACACTCAAAAAATTTTTTAAAATCTGAGAAAAATGACGTTGCGTAATGGATGATTTTCCTAAAATTTTTTTTGTACTTTGACATTGCCACCTATTTCCGATAAGATATCAATAAAGTCACGGAAATAAAAAAATGTAAAGATGTTTCAGGCTATTGAGAAGAGAAAAAAGATTTAGCCAGAGGTAGAGCTTACACGATTCATCTCATCCAATCGCAGTGTTTCCATCTTCAAATGCCACTTGAATACTTTTGAGGCTCAAGTTCATTCAAGTGTTTGAAAACAGTTTATAGTGTTACTTATGTAGTTATCAAAGATGCCCGCTATGCACTTTGTTTATTGGAAAATGATGATAAATAAAACAAACAAAAAAAAACACTCCCAGATGGTGCTTCGTCTGAAAATTGATCCTAATTACGTCACTTTTTTGCAATCATTTAAGTTTTTTGTGAGCCACCGTAACTTCAAATTTAGTGGATTATATTGAAACATTATTTGTGTGTAGATATTTTTTATTTTCGACAAGTTCAACGATTTTGGATTAGAAATCTCTGTAGAAATATTTGACAGAGATTTAATTGAAACTGATGACTAGGTTATTTTTTTTTAGAAAAGTGTGGCTAAATCTGGTCTCAACTTACCAATGTAAAATAAGCTTTCTGCTAATAATTTTTTTGAGCATTCTATCAGAGGCAGTTACGATTGCAACTATTAGGATAATTTTGTTGAGCAAAACCTCCTAAAGTTAGTTCAAGAATAATGACAAGCTTTTGGTTATGTAATGTTATGTAATTCATAGGATCCTGCAGAATCATGGGAAAACCTTTATCCTCGAAGCTCCTAGAGGCCCCGGAGAAATATTCTTAACTAATCTAACGCTGGCCAAAGCAAGATGTAATGGGAAATTTTCTCTTTCTTTATCGTATGAAATAAGTGCACAATAAGTTATGGAGCTGGTAGTAAAGCAATCAATGGAACATTACGAGATGTTAGATCAAACTAGAAACTAATATGTGGTATTTATTTTTTTTGCTGGTGATCTTAGGCAGACAGTACCAGTTATTTCAAGAAAAACTAGGGCTAATATCATTTATGCCTATTTAAAACCATAATTTCTCTGGCATTATGTGGAGCGCAGCCATTTGCATACTAATATAAGAGCACATCCTTGTGAAAGAAGCAGAAAATTTTCAACACAGTTGGAGAAAGTTGGCAATAGCACGATAAAAAACAAAAACGGTCTTATCACTTCAGATCAATCAGTTAAAAAAGTGGTTACAACTGGCGATGATTTAATTTTTGAAGTTCACCCAGATATCAAAAATCTATCTAACAAATCGTACCAATGGTTATGTGAGAGTAATAACTTTACCGTGAAATACTACAGCAGAGAGAATAAATTACAATACTCTTTAAAAGTTTGCAGCTGATTGTTAAGAGTGCCACCCTATGGACTTAGTCATCGCAACTAAAATTTTTGTTAATTACTTTTAGGAATTTTTGGACTCTTTAACTCCATGAAGATTTCCACCCAATGATTTGAGTTTAATAGTCTAATTTCTTATTGTGCTACTACCTAATCTTTGACCCCTGAACTTGTATCATATGACTAGACATTTTATTTTAACAGGCTTAGCATCAAAAGAAATAGCTTTTACTCCTCGTACTTAGATGATATTAACCAATTTACATTTCCAGTACAAGTGATAACAGTTTCTGGTAAAAATTTTTTTTGCCATGGCAATTCACAAGTTGCAAGGACAGACTTATTATTTTGTGGGTGTAGATTAAAGATCAAACTGCTCTTGACATGGGCAATTGTACGCTGGGCTTTCAAAAATTAGTGATCCACATTATCAGATTTTTTTTATTCCTTCTGGGAATAAAACTAAAAATCTCATAGTTACAGAAGGTTTGTGATCGAAGAAATAACTTACAATTATATTTCTCATTAGTTTTAAATGCTGACAGCTTTATCAAAGAAATCTTTTAACATATTATAGAACGTTAGAAAGTGCAAATCAATGGTTTTTCTTAAGATCAATGATTATTTCATAACGTTAAGAATGCTCATTACTTTTTGGCATCGTTTTATTTTTTCATTTTCATACAGCTTATTATTTAACCAATACAGTAAAGTTTGTAAACAAAATTTTATTTATAAGAATTTTTTCATTTTAAGAAATATCAAGAATAGAGTTAAGATTTTGAACTAAAATATTTTAAACAGTGTGTCAACATACTGAGGTGTTCGACTTAGTCCGAGACGGTGGGGCTGTTAGTAATAACAATTATATAAATGTGTTAAATGATAGGTTATGGTAAACATAAATTAAACTGTTAATAAAATGTTGAGCAAGAATTTTTTCATACGATGTGAGAAGCAATACTATTAAGAAAACAACAAGTTATAAAGTAACCTTTCATACGTGGTATAAAAAAAAATTAAAAGCATACTTATAAGCAACCTAACACAAAAACATACATGTGTATACACACACACACACACAAATCACTAGGGCCATTGAAAACGAAGACCATAAGACCATGGATGCGTAAAGTACGATGAATAAGAACCGTGTGTGTTCATGTGCAGTATTTGTGGCACACGAGCCTAGATCTAGTAAATTAATTTCCTAAGCAATAGTGGGCAGTTAAAGCTGGGCTATCTTTTCACCATACTTCTTCAACTAAGATCTCACGTGCAACTGCTCTTTTGTAAAGGTACAAATAAAAGTTGATGATATCTTAGCTCGTGGGTATTTCTTTCCTCTACTCCTCTAAGCTCAGCGATGACTACACAAAATGACTTTTAAATTTACAGATAAATATGTTAAATAATTAGTATTTTAAATTGTTAATAGACTGATCAGATTTTTTTTATTTCTTGTGATCAAGAAACTACAGAGAGTTGTTGGATGATATTTAGAAACATATTGAATTAAAAATTAAATCATGCAATCAAAACAAGTTAATGTCAACAAACATTTTTTCTTACAATAAAATCATTTAGTAACATAAAAAACAAACCAGGGGGGATAAATGCGTCATGGGACCCACGGTAAGAACGAAGTTCTTTAAACATGACATGAGTGTAAAAACACAATTTCTCAGGTAACAAGGGGGTCGCCAGACCCGTAGAAAGAACTAAGCTCTATAAATGTTAGTACTGCATTCATGTAGTTCACTAAACAAAAACTTGAAAAACGAATAAAAAAAAAAAATTAAAAAAATAGTTCAGTACTCACGATGGTTGAACTTCGTGAGTACTGTATTTATGCACGACGTCCTCACGAAGTTCAACCATCGTGAGTACTGAACTTTTTTTTTAATTTTTTTTTTTATTCGTTTTTCAAGTTTTTGTTTAGTGAACTACATGAATGCAGTATTAACGTTTATAGAGCTTCGTTCTTTCTACGGGTCTGGCGACCTCCTTGTTACCTGAGAAATTGTGTTTTTACACTCATGTCATGTTTAAAGAACTTCGTTCTGACCGTGGGTCCCATGACCCATTTATCCCCCCTGGTTTGTTGTTTTTTTTTTTATTTTTTGTTTTTTTTTTAATTTTTTTTTATTTTTTGTTTTTTTTTTTCTTCATTTCTTGTTTTTTTTTTTTTTTTTTTTTCGTTTCTTGTTTTATTTTTTTTCATATTTCATTCTATTACTTTTTTTTTCATTTCTTTCTTTATTTCTTGTTTAATTTTTTTTCATATTTTATTGAATTACATTTTTTTTCATTTTTTTGTATTTCCTTTATTTAATTTGTTTCTTATCTTCATATTTAATCTTTTTTTTTTCATTCCCTTTTTTTTCATAAATCATTCCTTTTTTTTGATATTTAATTTCGTTACTTTTTTTTAATTCTTTTGTATTTCCTTTATTTTAATAATTTATTTATTTATAACAGTAATTATTAGCATTACTGTAATGCCAAAAAAACCTCAGGTTTAATAAAAATCGGTCGGTATTTTATGCATCAAATGCATAAATTACAAATATTTAATGCGTACTAACGCGCCTTATTATATTTAATCTACGTTACCATATTTGAGCTAATTAAATTTTTTTTTTTTTTTTTTTTTTTTTTTTTTTTTTTTTCAGATGTATCATTTAGAAAAAAAATACATAATTTATCATGAATTTAATGTAGTATCAGTGGATGCATATAAAAATAGAATATTATAGTTATGAACCACACGATAAGTACAAGAAATCGAGTTCCCATAGTCAGCAGCGCTCGTAGCAGAGTGGGTAAGGTACAGGACTCACATGCAGGAGGTCGAGGGTACAAATCTTTTTATTGGAAAATGTTTTTTTTTTTTTTTTTTTTTTTAGAATTGTAAAAGAAATAAAAATTCAAAGTCAAAGAAAAATTACTGTGGGGAAATAAAATTAAAATTTGTTAAAAAATTAATTGCTTGGGAGTGTGAGGGGGAATGGTGGGCAAAGGTGTGCAGAAGAGTAAGACGGCACGGTTGACAGATATACATATATAGTGAGGAGAGGGAAAGTGTGTTGAGAAAAGTTGGTGAGGGGGACGGGGTAAGGAGGGAAACTGGAGAGAAAGAGATTTCTGATTAAAAAAAAAAAAATTTGTCGGTTTTAAAATTCCAGCTCCCCAAGTAACGCAACATAAAGAACTTCGTTCTAAAAATTATGTCAACTTATTACAAAATATAAGGCTACGTGTCAAGGTGCTGATAAACTAAAGAATATAATTTGTGTAAATCTTTTAATTTAAGTAGAAAACGATAATCTAAAAGATCTGTAATCACATTAACATAATTGAGAATTAAAAGAAAATGAAAACTTGTTAGAAATTTGAATATAAATAATGGCATATGTCATGGTAGAGGACTAACAATAACTTAACTGTATGCATTTAGAATATAAGATAATGTAATTGATGGTAAAAAAAATCAGAAATAAAGTCTTTACCTCTTAAATCAAATTATATTTTTACGAAAATTCTTGTTTTAGTTGTGTTTTACTTAAAAAATTTTTCTATTTTGGCTGCAGTTTTGAGACCAATTAATAAAGATACGGATCAGAGATTTAATAATTGATTATTGCTGTGTTATAATTAGGTGTAGTCTTTTATTTTAATTCAGTACACGAAGCATCGTCTAAATACAAAAATTTTGGAAAAATTTATCGATACAGGTAGAATCTAGAGGTAAAAATGTGTTTATACTCGTCAATAATTACTCTTGAGAAGGATTCCTACAAGCAATGGGATAAGCCACCATATAGAAAAGTCAAAAATTACCTCGAAGATATACTTAACACCACTTTCCTTCAAAAATTGTTATCATTTTTTCATCATACCCTGGCATGTAGTTCACATTACCGTCCTGGTTTTAGGCTGGAAAGTTATGCATTCCTGACCAGGACGGGAGTTTTTGCGTTGCGCACTAACGTACTATGTAGTTTTCTCCTAGGTACTTTCTCATAGTAGTCGTCAGCTACTCATGTGTATATAGCTATAGTCAACGATGTACTATATTCAGCTGACGAAAACCAAAACACTCGGATCATTACCTCAATACTTATGCCATGCGAATATGGAAATTGCAGAGCGTAAAATGAATTGTTTTAGCTAGTGAGTAGTGTTATACTCAACAATTTTAAATAATTAAGTACTCAGTCTCTGTTTCTCATACAATTCAAGAAATTGAACAATTTCCTTTTAGACAGGTTTATTTAAAAAAAATTGCCGACTTTTTTACAAACGTTTTTCCGCTTTAGCTGCTGATCAAAAACTGAACAGCATTTTCTGCCTAAGAAACCACGTAACCTTTTTATTTATAAAAGAAATGCCTTAGCAATCAAACAAAACAAAACAATATTACGTGTACATGCTTGAACAGTCAGATACCCATATTCGACACTTTCAGTTGAACCCTGTGTAGCCTCCTTTATCATTCATAATAACAAGAGAAAGAAAAAACGGCCCTAAAAGCAGCCACTACTTTCGTGTTTTATACCTGCGACTGCCTGACACTTCGAATCTCGCAGTCGATTAAAGCACGCATACGAGTTAAAAGGTAAAAATATAAATGAAGAATCCGAAATTTAATTACAAACTTGAAATGAATGGTAACATTTTTTCTCCCTTTCTTAAACAAATTAATACACATTCAAGCACTTCCAAATTTAATTAGCTTTAGCATTGGACAACAAAATATGTGAGCGGTTTTAACCTCAACCACGTGGATTTCGCCATCAATGCCTGGAAAGGTTTCGGTAACGATACCTTTCCTCCAATGATTTTTCGGTAATTGACTATTGATAATAAATACTAGATCTCCAATATTTTAACTAAAATTCATATCGAACCATTTCTTGCAAGGTAAAAAAGTTGGCAGATATTCGCGTAACCAGTGACACCAAAAAGCATCTGCAAAGTATTGAGCTATTCTCTACTGATTTCTAGGGCACTTTGATTGTAAATCATAATGGGCAATCCCAACAGTTTTAGATTAAGAACCGATTTAAAAATCGTTTGGGGTGAGAGCTTCTTTATCGTTTCAATCTGAAGAGACATGAGTCAAAGGTCGAGAATTAACAAAATATTCTACTTCAGCTAAAATGGTTAGAAGCGTTTTCTTGCTGGAAGCTTGTTCTTTTTAAATTATGGCTAGTGTTTCTTTAACGCTTTTGATCATGCGTTCCCAAGCCCCTCCCATGTGTGATGCTGTTGGCAGGCTAAAATTCCAGGAAAAATTTTCTTTTGAAGCAAAGATTGTTTATTTTTATTTGAAGATGCTATTGCTGTGATCAAACTGTGAGCTAATTCAATACGAATTTCTCTTGTTATTAAGAAAGTTAAAAGAACTCTGATTTTCACATAAATTGGTCCAAAACAATCAAGGCCGCAATAGGAAAAAGGGCGAAGTTGATAACTAAGGCGAAAACAAGGAGAATTTGCCATTTTTGGGGTTGGAGGACATGCTCAGCATAAGGCCGTTGAAATTTATTGAACCTTATCTCGCAGCAACATCGAAAACCGGGCAAACTTTACCTGGTTTAATAGGATCGGTTACGCCAAAATCTGGCAAATACCACACTGGCTCCTTAGGAGACGTATCAGCTTTTTTTGCAAAATCAAGCTCGAAAAGTCTACTTATCTCTTTATAATAAATTTCGGTATAATATGGGTCACGATCTAGTTTTCTTTTTAAAGAATACAAATGATTTCGAGAATTAAAGTGACTATTAGAAACTTGTAAAGATTTATTTTTCCAAAGAAGACCCACTTCCGAAGCACCTTCTGAATATCGACTTGTTTCTTCGAGTATTTTCAATACACGAACATTGCTTAAATTCTGACCTTGAAACTTAATTACGCATAACACGTCAATATTAAAATCTTTTTTTACGAGTTCATGTAAATCGAAATCAAGAGACAATGAATTGTAAGCCAAAAAATTTCCATCTTCTTAATTTAAAGTTGATACTACCCCATGAACTGACCAGCCAAGTAAACACCTTGACCGATAAAGTGAGTTCTTACAAATTTTAATGAATTCTCTACATATAATGGAGTTCATATAGTCTTGACCTAGTAATAAGTCTGGAGATAAAGTAGCAATGGAGTTTTTGATGGTGAGATTTGCTTTTTTGTTTATAAAGGATGTAGGGACTGACTGACCAGCAGTGTATAAACTAGCTTTAGAAGGAACGAAATTCGCCCTGATTTCGTTGATAACTTTAGAGTGAATCACTGTAATAGTTAAACCTTTATTTAAAATGGCATAAATAAATTAAGAAGGTTTTTTTTCGCTCATAAAAAGAGAAAGAAGCTTCAATTTCGGTTGGGCCTCTAGTCATAGAGTTTTCCCAAAGGTCGATACAACATAACTCTGATTAGTTTTAATGAGATTGGGCCTTGAGATGGCTTCGTTACGAGATTTAGAGCTTGCAAGCTCCATGCCATGGCTTTTATGCAATAAACTATTATGCCTTAATTTGCAATGAGAACATCTGCTTTCATCTTTACATTCAGGATGTAAATGTCCTTCTTCTAGAAAATTTAAACACACAATGAGCCTCCTTGCCACACTCCATCTCTCCTTCACAGACTTTTGCATCCAATCATTACAAGCCGCTGTTGCGTGATTTCCTCGGCCACATAGGGCACAATGAGAATTTTCCTTTTTGTTTTCAGGAGAGACTTGAATGTTAGCAACAAAGGCACATTTTTTACTCAAAAGACGAGTACTACATGTATTTTCTAAAGAAACACTTGATGAGCCCTTGGTATTTTGAAGATCATTTTCCTCACAGATCACATTCTTACTTCGAAAACGAAGCTCAAAAGTGTACGTCACTCAGCAGAAAAATAGCACATCACAAAGAATTTATACCAAAAAATTGGAAGACTTCCAAAGATAGTATAATGGGAGTTTTACGTTATTTTTCCATAAGGTTACATATTAAATTGCGATTTTTTAAAATAAAACATAGAAAAAAGGGTAGAACTGTAAGATAAGCATTTTTTAAAATATTTTTATACTATTTCACTAATGTAACAGAAGGGTTGATTTGTAATTTACTTTAAACGTTAACTGTTAACTTACGTACAATATGGACCCTGCATGGTTCCATCTCACATGGCACAGGCTTAACGTAAAAATGGCACGTTAATTATGAACATGCTGTCTGTACCAGTTGAAACTTAAAAATTAATAAAGAACATGTGAGCTAATTTTCTGTAATATACTTATACGTTGATAGTAAATAAATCTTTTTCTTAGTATTTGAATTAATATTTGATGTGAATCATACGTGTCCAAAAAAAAACCTATGCGCGATGAAAGCCTTAAAAAGACATTCACTGGCATGAACTACTACTACTCTTTTCGAAAAAGTGGTACTACATAAAAGCGTTTCTTAATTTTTCAGATAGAATTAAATTTTAATTATTTAATATGGACTAGAAATAAGTGCGTGAGTGTGGCATTAGAGATGTTATTAGCGTAGGCAGTAGGAAATCACAATCTTGCACTGGCCAGCCTAAATAGTATTGTGCCTTAATATATTGCCCTAAAACTAATTGAAACTATACTCAATTAACGTAGGTGTACCCATTTATAAGATAATTGTACCATCTTTGTATGCAATGTTGTTTTGGATAAGGTATTTTTGTATTCATAATTGTGGTGTATTTCATATAATTTGATAGAAGCATAACTTCATATTCTGGTACTTCGGTACATGATTACCCACTGTTCGCTTTTTTTTTTTTTTTTTTTTTTAATGAGAAGAAGAAAATATACATAGACACCCAGGCTACTCCAGCCGTAGCGCTGGATTGACCCAGTGTAACTACCGACCAAACACCAACTTCTTCGCATGGGACTCTCTTAGAAGACAATAGGGGCATAAAAGAAAAAGGGGAAGGAGAATAACGGAGAATTTTGGAGGCCAGTTCGCTCTCAAAGGTATAAGAGGAGGGTCACTTTAGCATCTGAGTGAAGCTCGAATATTGGCTTGCGCCAGAATAGAGTTAGAAGAGCTTAAGGTGGCTTCAGCGCTTAGTGCCGTATCAAAATAGGAAGACTAAAAATTAATCATTATTTTCTTTAAAATATGGTATAAAATTATCGAAGAGACTGTTGTAAGCCATATTCTACATTTTGTCTGTTACTTTAGTGAGTTAATATAAAAAAAACAAAAAGTTTTATGGTGCCCTAATTGATGAACTGTTAAGGTACGCTCCTAAGTTCAAGAATGCGGCAACATTGCTCAGCTGTAGTTATACCTATACATATGTACTGTGCAGAATGCAGACAGCTGAGAGCTGACTTGCACTCGCAACTGTATACTTAGTCTCCGATTATTTAAAGATATTGTTCGATAACAAGACAATTTTGTCATGTCATCTAAAACTGCGTAATAATATGTACAAGATAGTATATTTTTTACACCTTACGAGTTATTTATATGTGCAGCAGTACGTTGTATATTGCGTAAACTTGCATTTCCTATCCTACCTGTCTTAAAACTACGATTTTGTCAGCATGATTTCTTACAATTTTCATCGTCAACCTTAATTTTTTTTATACGAATAGAAAGGTAGGAACTCAAAGAATATAATTTAATTTCATTAACTTTGGTTGGGTTATTCATAATTTTAACATTGAGGCCACTGGAGCCACCTTAAGTTTTGGTGTTATTGTATGTATGTGTAGATGTGATCTGTGTTTATGCTAGGTTAAAAAAAATATCTTTTATTTAAAAAAAAATTTTTTTTAATTACTGTTTTATTTTAAATTATAATTGTTGTATAAAAACATTAAATTAAAACATACATACACGTATAATAAAATAATATGTACATTCAGTTTTCAGGATCTAAAGTTTTTGTTGCATGTTAATTTTTTTCTACTGTACGTTACGCATGATCTAGGTTGGAAACTAAGGTTTAAACTGTATTAATATACTTGACATATTTCAATATAGAAAAGAAAATTATTTCTATCTTGTCGTGGTAAGAACGGCTATGAGTGAAGTCCATGTTTTAAACAATCTACAAGATCATTTGTTGTGTTTGGATTAAGTATCTAAGTATTATGTTATATTTCTATTCATATTTAATGATGCAATTAGTTACTTCATTCAAAATTTCAGAAAAAAAGCCAGTTTACCATGGCACTACCTAAAGGTTGGTGTGAAAATGAGCTTATAAATGATATAGATAAAATGATTATAAAGAGAAGTGGTAAGTGGCTGAAAAGGACTAGAATAATTATTGGAACGTTGCTTGGACAAATTGTATAGAAATTTGTGATTAGATGGTCTAAGGGGGGTATCTTAAAAAGTATAAGGAGAACTGAGAGCTCCCATTCAATATAAAATGACATGATAATTGATACAATTTTTCGACATTTTTAGATGTGGCTAAATGGTTGCTAAAGGGAGGTCCTTAAAGTTATGAGGGGGGCTTATTTGGATATTTGGTAATAAGGTTATAAAATTAAGTGTGAAAGTTGAGGGGAGTTGAATAAAAACTTTCAGTAAGAAAAATAAGGTAAAACTTAAAAAATTTAACCTTATTTAGAAGGATGCTAAGGAATAATTGAGGAGGGCTCTTTAAAATCGTACAGAGGAGGCTGAAGAGGGTGGAGGGGGCTGAAGGAAAATGAAACCCTATAACTACAATGTACAGACTGATAGGATTTTATCTGTCTAAGTGGTGGGCCAAGGGAAAGTACGGGAAGTGAAAGGGGATGTGTAGAATGACCCTCCCAAATCACTTTATAATATTGGAACACACACACTCACACACACATACATAGCGAGACCTAACTGTACGCTGTGGGCTGGATGAGCGTAAAATCAGTGCACAGTGGGTGTTTAGGCACCTACAAATGAAGTTAAACTTCTATGATATTATACGGCAGACAACATATAAATATAAATATACCTGCTATATAACGATTCTGTATACAACAGTAATAGAAATCTTTTTGAAACAAGTGTTAGTACCTCAATTAGGTGTGGTTTTAATGAATGTCTTTATCTTTAATGAATACATAAAAATAAAAAGTTATGAAGAATACATTACGTATATACTAAGGGACTGAGTAATAAGCATTACATGGCCTGCTGCCAGGCAGGCCAGTACGACAGTACTCTCTTATATTAAATCTTCTGATCATTTAAAAACATTTGTCCACTCTAATAACATCTTTAACATTGCGCTTGTATCTGCCATGTATGCTGACACACTCATTTTTACAACTAGTTGCATTTATGATACCAACAATGTTCATTTAGAAAAAGGCTAAGAAAATTTTGAAAAATTAGTTTTATTAATAAATGTTTATTTAATTATAAATTTTATAAAACAAATAATTAACATAGTGTAAGAAAAATATGTTACAAATTTAATGATAATGTTTTCATAAATACTCATCGTAATCTAAATTTATTAACAAACAGTAAACAAATGTTAAAATTAAAAATAAATGAAAATTCACTAAAAATCAATTAATACGTAGACAATTTGCTGCTAAAACATATTCTTTTTGAGCTTGAAATAAAACAACTTTTTCACGTTCGAAAAGTTCGTAAGCTAAACTAATTTTATAATAATTCATGTAATTAATAATTAAACAAACCTAATTCTTCACCAGTCAATAAGTACTTGAATTTAAAATATGTTTTAAACCACACTATATGAAAATGAAACTGATTTTTTTCATGTCGGGGCTGCTCGTAGCAGAGTGGGTACTCAGCTCGTATAATGTATAATAAATGGAATCCCAAATATTTGATCTTAAAAAGAGGGGACTGGTGCAAGAGAGTGAGATGGGGTGCTGTAGAGGGAACTGGCCTAGCGTACGGGGTCATGTGGCAAAAAAGGAAATTTGGTTTCCTTACACATTTTCTTAAGTCACCAATCTGAAATCCTTGATTAATTCCGTTGTGCAGGACGTTTATTATAACTTAAAAGAAGCTTATTTGTAATATTTACACAGTTCTTTCAGCAAACACGATTCTTAAATATAATGAAACATACAGTTTGCAGAACTATTAAGTGGGTAAACTCTGCTTGTAAGTTTTTTTATTCTCTGTCTTTCTCTTCCAACGAGACGTTTACACTTATGCGTTAGGTACTCACTCCTCTCCTCTATTAGTAATATCTCTATGTTCTGAGCTTGTTGTCGAGCTTATAACGTGCATATCAGGATTCAATGTATAATAATAAACCATGATAATAGCCGGTAAGCTCGTCAATCGTCCATTATACAGTGAAACGCTGGCCAGCAAACGTTGTAAGTTTTTACCAGGAATGTTAAAAAAACTTAGCGAGCTGACAACAATTGACTTGTAGTAGGTAAACATTCACTCCGATTTTATTCTTTCTTGCAACCATTCAGTTTTATTAAGAGATAGGATTAACGACTAAATTTTTTTTAAGATTGAATTTATATTTGGCTTGTTAGAGCGCTATTAAAGGCCTCTGAAATGAAGTGGGGGCTTGTTGGGCTTGAGCAAAATTTTCGGAGATTTAAATAAAAAAGAAATTCGACGAATTTTTCCTTAATTTATGAGTGTATGTCAAATAGAGAACTTTTCAATTTATCGTCAACTAAACTTAGATTTGTAACAATTTTTTGTAATATTTTTATAGCACGCATTTTCAACTAAAGAATAACGACATGTCAATGAAATAAGTATTTAAAATCCTATTTATTATATTCTTACATTCTGTCTACAGTTCTATGTATGGTATATTACAAAATAAATTATGACACAGCAAGGCCTCAAAGATTCATCAAAAGTCCGTGCCATTTAAAGTTATTTACATGTTATGGCTCTTTGAATTAGAGAAAAAACTATTTGAACAAAGTTAGCAAACAGTTATCATACATTTATTATCAAGAATTAATATTTAAGAATTAAAATTTGGTTAATAAATGTACACAAACGTGGGAGCGTTAGGAATTTTTGCAATGAATTTCCAAAAAAACATGTGAGTATAACCAACTGGGATATTATTTCAAAGCTTTTCTAAGCCAAAACCAAGATATTTAACATGGATTATTCTATTATAAAAGTGTAAACAGATTTTTAATGTTGTTTATTATGTAAGTCCTATAAATAAGTCTGATGTGTATTATTATTTTATTGTTTGAAAAAGTAATCTTTGCTTTAAATAATATATCTAAAGTTTGACTTCTATTGAAAATTGAATATTACACACTCAACTTGTTAAAAAAAAATGTGGGGACATCTGAATAAAAAAAAATAAAAAAAATTTCTAGCTCTAAGATTAGGGTTATACGGAAAAAAGTAATGATAAACTTTGTTGATCGATGGCAACAAATTAACTTAATCCTTACCAGAAAAGTTACTTATTAAAATTCGTCAAGGTTATCTTGAAAATTTAAGAATAAATTTTTTTAACACAATCACAGTTAAAATACATTTCTTCAAATGCATCATAATGTTGAATTACTTTTTAAAAAAAAACATAATACAAAATCTGCGATTGCACGCACTTATTAAAAAAATTGTTCCTACTACAAATAATTTAATCAGAACTTTTGCTTAACGGAACCATTATTTTAACAAATTTAAATAGTTTTTTTATAAGTATTCATATTAGGAAATGCATACAAATTGTGTCGTTTTTATCCCCCACTGTATTGAAAAAAATTTTTTTGAGGCACACCCCTAAAACTAGGCTTATTTTTCTCGTAATATTATGTACAAAGAGAAAAAAACCTGAACACGGGTTCCAGTAAGGGTGACACCCTTTTTTGCGATTTACGTGTTAAAACTGTATCTATACATACCTTTTACACAGATGTAGTTTACATATCCAAGTTGCGGTAAAAACGTGTCACTCTTGATGAAGCTCACGTTTAAGACTTTTTTCTTATAGTACATAATATAATGAGTAAAAGGAGCTTGGTTTTAAGGGGTTGTCACAAAAAATTTTTTTTATGTAAATGAGGACAGAAATTGGATGGTTCTTGTGAATTTTTTTGTATACTAAAGACTTCTTAAAACTCTTTGAATTTTAAGAAATCTTAGCGTGTGTCAGTATAACATTTACAGAAATTTACATTTACTGACTTTGTAAAAATATTAAAAAATAATAATACCACGACAGTTAAGGAAGATCTCGTGGCCAATTGACTTCCATCACAGTAAGTAGACATTGTGAATGTATTTTCGATAGCGGAATGCAAATTTTAAGCCTGTTTTTTTTGGAAATATGTTGAAATAGACTTTATAGAACATTATAAATTTTTTAACACTGTATTAAACAGTTCTGTTTACACATACAGAAAGTTATTTTAGTAGTAAGTCTCCAACATTTTTATAATTACACTTGTAAATGACTTGTTTATTTAGAATTCACTAACGTATATTTATAAGTAATAAGTTTGAAAGAAAGTGAGCTAAGAATTATGTTTAAAGAGATTCTTTTTATTAATAAATGTTAATAATTGCTATTATAAACTAACCGACTGTTTTAACTCTTGCAAGCAAATAAATTGTGAAGTTTAAAGTGTATTTAGAATGATTTTTATCAAAAAAATTTATTTTCAAAATGTACATAAGTGATATTTAAGCTCAGCGCTCCGTAGAAAAATGAACGCTCAAAAGTAAAAAGTATATAAAACAAAAGTAGAAAACCGTAAGATCCTACTTTTTAATAGTAGGAACGCTTCTTTCCTTCTTTGAAAATAATTAATCAACTCATTTATCTTGCAAAAAGTATAAATAATGTCTTTTATACTTTCCAAAAGTGTACATCAAAATTTGGTTCTTCTGAAAGTATAATATTATTAAACTGTACTTTTCAAAAGTATGATTTTACAATTTATACTTTTAAAAGGTATAAAATTCAGAGTTTAGACTTTTCAATAGTATAATATATAGTATACACTGCAGATAACTACAACAACATCAACATAACTTGTTAATCCTCGTTCTAGTCAAAAGGCATCTATATACCTCTCACTTGACAGTTTTGTTACTTTTTTATATTAATGAAGTAAAATAAAAAATGTCGTTGTAGCTGCAACTACCTGAGGTAAATACTCACTTTTAACGAATTTCTTAGTCTGTATAGATGTAATAGAGAACTTCTGGAAAGTACAAAATATTCATGAGTACTTCTCAAAAGTAGATATGAAAAAATTTATATTTTTAAAAGTAGAAAATGCGACATTTCTACTTTTGAAAACTAGAGTTTTTGATATTATTCTCTTAAAAGATCGAATTTCATATTTTATACTTTCAAAAGCTTGAATTGCACGTATTCTACTTTTCAGCGTTCATTTTCCTACTTTTGGTAAAGAGTGCTGAATTTAGGTTCTGGAGGTCTCAGGTGTCTGGGTAGAAGTATCTCTAGCTCTTCAAAAAACAACGTATACTGAGTTTTGTGACAACACTAGTAGATTAAGAAATTTCTGATTACTAAAGTAATAATTCACTATTTTAAATCACATGATTACTAGTGTTAATTTATCTCTTTTTTTTGCATCACTTTTTTTTTAAAATAAAATATTAACTTGGCTAACGTTTCTTTTAGTAACACCGTATATTAAATAAAATTATCTATATAATTTTAAGAACAAACAGCTCAGTAACGAAAAAGTCTTATTAAAAATTTTATATAGTGCTTACATTAAAAAATAAGCTGTATCTTCACAAAAAACGTGTGTGATAAAAAAAAGGACTGAAAATAAACCAAATTTAAAATCGTGTAAGATTACTTTCTTATAACAACAGTATTAATTCTACCTTGAAAATTATTCATGAAATCAAAGAGTGAATTCATTTTTCTGTAGTTCAAACCTTTGAGAGCTAACTAAATTACTCGGCTAATTTTTTTCACAAAATCAACCTTATGAAATAAAACTTTATTTTTGACTATTATAGCCTAGATTCTCAGCTCTAACACAGAAGGTCTTACAACTTTACTTTTGAAACAGAGTTGCGTTATTAGTAAAAAAGTTCGAAAAATCCTATATTTTTCAACCTTTTTGCTCGCAACTTTCACTATTCTAAGCATTAATCCATGTCCTAATGAGCAAACTTGTTATAAGTCTAGTTATCAACTGACTTATTTTATATATTTAGGTAAAGTTTTTACTATTTGCAGTGTTATTAGCATTTTCTTTGTTTAAAAAAAAAGTGAAATATGTTTTTGTAAAAAAAAGTGACTTAGATTCACATTCTGCAAAAAAAATTTATCGAACACGTCAACTTCTTATCGTGGAAGTCCATCGGCTATAGTAATCCCTCCTCCTTGCAGCTGTCAAACTACAAGCAGTTTTGTGTTTGTAGTTTTATTAAAAGTAAATAAGAACTTGTGTAAATGCTGAAAAAATTTTATATTCCATCTGCAGCATTTCGAAAACAGAACATGTTTGACAAAAATGGTTGCTGTCAAATAATAAGGGTGTAAGAAATTCAAGTACAATACGTAATTGACATTTCAAGATAACTAGTCATATTTATAAAACAAATAATGATACGTCTATCAGATTGTTGTTTCGCGCAGTACTAACTTTATTTGCTTTGAGCGCAATTTCGAAATCGCGCCCCCACTGGGCACTTAGAGAATGATTGGTCGTGATTAGAAAAGGACAGTACTATGAATTGATTTCCACAAGCTTGTAGAAAAGCGATATTTAAGGGTTGGCAACCTGGTAAATGGAGCCGGAAGCTCGATTTCATAATAATTACCTCTTCTAATGACGACCAATCGTTCTCAAAGTGCCTAGTGGGGGTGCGGTTTCGGAGTTGCGCTCAAAGCGAATAACTACACTATATAGTTAAACAGAATTATTAACAAACTGCAGAATTAGTCAGTTCTAACATTTACAAAAATGGCTTTATGAATTCTGTCAGCAATGTTTTCATATACAAGTATAATTAAAAGTTATTTATCATGTAATACTTAAACTATTATTTTTACTAACGTATCTTTTAGAACATGTTAAGAATTAACTTTGTTTTCCTGACGCTTAGTTTTCAGTTAAAAAAAAAGCAAAAAATGTCTTTTTACAGTGTAAAAATTAAACGGTGTAGAAAAGTTAAGCTCTTTTTATTGCAAACTTAATAATTTTCATGACACTGATGATAACTTTCTAATGACTTATATGTATGGGTTATTCTGCTGTAATTTGATCAGATCGTGTCCGGTACTCATACTCACGTGCCGTAATAAAATCGATAACCATAAAATAGACAAATTGTGGTAAATGTTATCGACTTTATTTGCCATATTATCTTATACCAATATATTGATTTCTTCATTAAAATCATCCATCATTTAGAGACAAATTTTCCATTCCTACCCATGTCCACAACTCAGTTTCACTCATAAAAGCTTTCACCAGTGAACAATAAGGCTTATATGCCACTTGGACACATAAGCATTATACAATCTAGCTAATGGTGATTAGATTTGTATCTTAGTCACACTAAAAATTGACAAATACGAGTGAGATTTCACTGCATACATTTTGCCGGCATATTTGCACCATTATCGCGGTTTCAACAAAAATCAGTCCAAACTAGTAATTTCATGGATTAGAAATGCTAACCAATGGCCACTTTTTGAAGTAAAAGACTAAAATGAATAAATTCTCTCGACAGTAGTACCTGAAGTTGTTACCTCTTGAATAGCCAGGCTCTTCTTTTTGCGTATTTTGCGCTTACAAACATTTCATTCCTTTCCAACTCCCATGGAACAACCACTCGGTGTGCGTGTGCAAGTACGCAAACTACAGTTTCTTATTGCATTTGAGGCTAGTGAATAAAGTATGGGTACACAAGTCATGAGTCGTACGAGCACTACAAACTTTGACAATTCCATTCTGACCCTATCTCACCTGAAAGTGCCGTTTTTGTTCGTATTAGAGCAATCAATCCCAGCCAAACTTTTTTTTCATTTTTTTTCAGCTAAAAAATGAGACATATGTCTCATGATCTTGTCCCATTGGCCCTTTTTCGCTACATAAATGCAAAAACGGTGGTGCTGCTTCCAACGTTGGTAGCCAAGTGGTGCACTCCATTAGGTGGCTTTATCTGGGCTTAAATAGAAGAAGAAACATAGTCCTAATGAATAAAAAAAAAAATCTTCAATTATTATTCCCCGAATAAAAAGTTATAGCGATTTTATGAAAAATGCTGAATTTTGGCATAAATCACATTATAAGCGATATTTACGCTTTCATTAAAACAGCTGTTACTTTTGAATGGAGGCACAAAATTAAACAAAAATTTATTTTTCAATCAATAAGTATTGATCCCAGCTTTAATTTCAGCCCCGTAAGAACAATTGAACTGTTAAAGGATCTGAGCTATACGTGCCAGAAAGTGATACAATTTTTCACCAGCAAATTTTATAGTTGTATCGCTTTAGATATTTGTCACTAATGTTGTGTACAGTAGAAATACCATGACAACGTTTTTATTAACCAACTTCTTTTTAAAAAATTGTTCAAGTCGATCTGAGCCAGTTACGGCAGAATCACCCATATGCAAAAAATTATTACGCTTCTCGGTAGCTCAAGTAGTAGAGCAACTCTCTAGTAAGTAGGACGTTGTGCGTTTGATCCACCATTGGGGAGGATATTTTTCTCATTCTTATTTAACATCAAGTGTTTCAAGTATTTATTTCGCCCCATAAGATCAACAAAGTCCAAATAATTCATCCATCAAGGAAGGTTGTTTAAAAAGAAAAAATATGTTTTTCTAGAAAAGTATAAAAGTAAAAATCGTTAAATTAACAATAATTATTTGTTCCACTTCATATAGGTAGATACTTAAATAACGTTACATTAAAGGTATTAAGAGATTTAGTACGTTGATATTTTTTTTTTTTAAAGGTTCTTCATTGAACGGAGCAGATGAAGTTTTGAAATCTTCTAATTAACAAACAAAAAAATACAAACATAAAAAATGTAGAGCACTACTTATTGAAACGGTTAATGCAATAAATTAAATAATTTACGAAACAAAAGTAATTTTGCTTATTGATCCATGAAAAACTTGGTTTGAATTATAACCTAATATTGTTATGATGAAATAAACTGATATTAAATTGTTTGAAAAAAAATAACTTAGATGTGCAGTCGGAACATACGAGGTGTGATGAGAAAGTAAGGTGACATTGAATTTTCATAAAAAAATTTTTATTTATTCATCTAAAATTATGTTATCCCCTTCAAAATAATCCCCCTCAGATACAATGCACTTGTGCCAACGCTTTTTCCAGTCGTCAAAACACTTCTGAAATGCTATTTTGGGTATTGCTTTGAGCTTCTCCAGAGATGTAGCCTTTAATCTCCTTAATTTAGGGTAAATCTTCGTCCTTTCATGGGCTTTTACAATTTTAGGAAGAGGAAGAAGTCACTGGGGGCCAAGTCTGGTGAATATGGTGGTTAAGGCATGATGGAAGTACTGTTTTTGGCCAAAAAACTACTAACTAATAACGACTTGTGCGCAGGTGCATTATCATGGTGTTCACGGATACACGTCTCATACCCAAAACATCCGTCAAAATTGATTTGCATGAGCCAAACGGTATTGTAAAATCATCAGCTATCTCTCTAATCGTGATTCAACAATCTTTTAGCACCATTTCTTTCACTTTCTGCACATTTTCGTCGGTGTTTGACGTGATAGGTCGCCCAGAGCGAGGTTCAACATTAACATTTTCTCGGCCCTCTTGTAATAACTTATACCACTTGTAAACATTTTTTTTGCTCATAGTTGACTCACCGTGGGCCACTGTCAAAATTTCAAGAGTCTTTGAGCACTTAATACCATTTTTATACAAAAATTAATAAAACTCTTTGCTCCATTATTTTCAACAAAAAGAAATCGCCGAGCACGCAAACACGAGTCTAACCTTTAAGTCTCTCACATAAAAACAACACATGCTATATAGTCAAAACTATGAACATATGATCGTGACTAGTGTACCAACATAATAAAAAAAAAATTTTTTAAGTGTAAAGAGCGCGCGCAATTCAAAAAGTCACATTACTTTTTGATCACACCTCGTATAAATGAATGAATGAATTCATAAAAAAAATCGTCTTGGATTCCAATTTAAGAATAAGAACGTTTTTTAAATCACAGTTCACTTTACTCCTAATGCTCTGTACCACAAGAGAAGAATTATAAATATTGGTTTCATTGGAAATAACACTGTTGTCCTGCAACTTATATGCTTTTAATATATTGATACTTGTTACCTCCACGTATACATAAACATTTACCATCTAAATCAAGGAAAAAGGATTTAACCTTCAGTGAAGCTGTGTTAACGACTTTTTATTCAAAGTATATGACATTGCAAGTAAACGTTGCTGGTTTGAAGCATGTGCCTAAAAAAATACTTTTATTGGAAAAAAGGGATAAAACGAGATATAATTTAATTTACTTTAAGTTTTGGTGTGCTCGTAGAACGATTATTAGTTATACTAGCTATATTAAAATCAAGGGCAGTTATAGTATTACAATGGAGCAACAATTCTGTTAGTCAATAGTTATGAGACACACTATAATAACTCTGCTATTAAGAAAGTTCTTTTCGATAAAGATTAAGTCGCGTACGTCAACAGCTTACAGAGCTAAAATCAAGAGGACACTGTGACACGCACTGGTAGCTGTGTTGTAAGAAGCATTTTAAGGATGCCAACTGTTGTTACATATAAGTAGGAAAAATTACGAAAAAACAAACGATTTTTGTGTTCTTGTTTGTGATTGAAATTATTTAGTAAACTCTATTCAAGTATACAAAAAAAATCCAGGATCATATTTTGTTATGAAGATACGGTAAATGTACAAAACTGCTGAAAAAATGTTTGAGACGCCAACAGAAATTGTTTGCAAACAAAAGTTGTTTAGCATCTAATGTTTCAAAGAAAAACATTTGTTATTACCCTTTAACCATTTTTAACAGTTAAATTAAACTTTTCTACAAAAATTCACTAGATGTTTATGGGCAATTTGAAAATCCTACTTGAAAATCAGGCTACACCATAAAGGGCAAATATGCTGCACGATGTTGAAAGAATAAGATATAATGAATGGATGAAATTAATAAATCAGTCAGTAATTCAATATTCTTTCCTAATATAAGAATTATTTTATTAATGAAATAAATAGAAACTATATAAGCAGGTTACCTTAGTCAATTTGCACGACTTTTTGCAAGGCACCTTGTTATATGCTTCATTATACACATAATACACTCATGCGTGCACGCACGCCCACACACACACCCACACATGTTTTCACGCTGTTATACAAGTGTACACCCCCACTTTGTTGTTTATTCATCCTCGTCCAACAGAGACGATATAATTGATAATAGAGATGGACAAAATCTCTGATTTTTTTCTGTCACAGCTATAATGATTCCAGTGAAGTACACTTATACCATCCCGTATAGCGAAATACACTTTGCTGTGATAAAATAGCTATGTCTGAGCCTTAGACCGATAATTAACCTTACAAAAATTGCACAGTGTATGAATATACAATTCCATACAGAAAAGCACATACTTTTAGAGTTATCAATGGCCATCGTTAGATGTATATTAGTTTTGACAAAACTTTTGTTTCTCAATCAATAGATATTGACAAAGAAAAATAAAGTTTCATTTTTTTATAGCTTGTTACATGTATACAATAAGTAAAAAGTATGTGAGTCTTAGTATTGTAAGTTACAACGTAGTTCATAAGGAATGATTTTATAAGTCTATAGTTATAAAATGAGACACAAATAAATAATTACAAACCATTTTTTTCTAAGTAACATTTTATTGTTTTATTACAAAATGCTATGTGGATTATACAAAATACTTTTCCTCTTTTTGTCACTCAAAGTCTATTTCTCATCTTAAAAGACCTCGTTATTAAAAGTTGAAGAATTAAATGTAGTTTGAGGTATATTAATTCAAGTTCAATTGATTTAAAAACAATTAGTGAAAATTTCAATCTTCATGATATACATGTGGAATTGCTAATTATTTATTCATAAAAAAATAGCAAAGTACAAATAGAATTAAGAATGATTAATGTTAAAAGGTATGCAACAGAAAACTGTGTAAGGAATTTATTGTGACCTATTATTTTCTGATACCTCAAAGAATATTCTTAGTATAATGGTATTATGAGCTTTCTGCTAGGTCACTTTGAAATATGAATACTTCGTTTATGATCTTACCAGCCAAAATGTTATGTGCAAGTATCAGATGATAATACTTTATACTTTAGGTGTTTAAAAATCTAGCTTGTTTTGCCACTATTATTCATAATCGAGTTGAAAAAAGTATATAATTTGTATACCTAAGTATATACATTATTGAATACAATATTTTAAAAAAATACAAATTGTTGAACCTGACAGCCTCCAACTACTTCTGACAACGTTAATGATAAAACATATCTTTTATTAAATGAAATGTATGTAAGAAGATAATTTACACAATGAAAATGTGATGAAAAATGATTTAAAAATTGAAGATGGTTGTTAAGCCCACTTAACAAAACTATACATTAATTCCTGGGTAGTATTGTTATTATTTATTTAAAGGTCAAGATAAAAAACAGTACTTGATGTTTAACTTACCTACATTCAAGAAAAACACTAACACAATTTAAATACAACGCTACTTGAGTGGATAGAATAATAGAAAAATCAAGATATGTAAATATAACCATTGAATGATACACTGTAAAAAGTGATTCGTTAATTTACTACCATTGTTGGAAAAAGTCCGACATTTAGCATTGGCTAGAGTATCTATATATATCGGGATGTCAGATTTTCTCCATCGTCCAGCGTTGTAAAATTACAAAAAAATTTTACTGTGTACGTTCTTAAAAAAACAAGAAGACTGCTAATAATAAAGATCTACGTAAAATTAAACCAAAAAGTCATTCTCTAACTTTAACGAAAAATAAAATTAACAATATAGACCCTATACGTGTATTGAACCTATTTGGATTTACGTCCAAATCTCAACAAAAAGTTTGGTATGTCTTATAAAAAGAATTTACAAAATTAAAATAAAAAATTTTCCTAACTTACCTTAAATAAATTGCTATTACATAAACCTAGCTTTACAGTGAGTTAGATTGAACTGTATAAATTGTCACTCTGAAAAGAAGTCCTTAATGCTTAGAGAAGTAGGAATAATAGTGGGTTGCATAGCGGAAAGGAAGGGAATGACAGTCAAGAAAAAAATAATAGAGGGGGTTGAGTCAAGGAAACCGAATTACAGTCTGCCATGCAGAAGTAGCCATTACTGAATCTGCAAATGTACGTTAAGATCGTGTGGGCGGGTTTCTCGAAGTTCATCGCCTTTTTGATCTTCGTCCCACCCCTTTTCCTTTTTTACTTTTTATAACTGCGACTGGGCCCCCCTCTCTCACTTTTCTCTTTCTCTTTTTCTTACAGACTCTCTTTCTGCTACCCTTCGTCTGCTTTTTTTATGTGTACTTTCAATGCTTTTACATCTAGGGTATGATGTAAAAAAATCGTTAAATGTAAGTAAAAACGCCAACTCTGACTGTAACAGCTAAATATCATCAGTAAAAACTGCTGAGAATATAGAAAACAAAACTAAAAAGTTTAGCAGCTTGCTGTCTTTGGTTTTTCTTTTTTCTCATTTTATTATTATTATTGCAAAAAAATTAAAAAAAAAAAAGTTTTTTGTGTAGCAATATAAGTGAGATATAAGTCAAGTATAAAAACTAAAAATTTTAATTAAGAAGAAATTAAATATTCACAAAAACTTACACAGAAGCTTACATAGTATTAAAAAAAATATTAAGAAAGTATAAAGTACTTTAATTTTTGTCAAAAGAGACTTTCTCTTGTATACTTCGTTACTTATAAAGTAATCACCGTTGATTGTGTTAATTCAAATGAAATTTTTTTACTATGAAAACTTTTTTTGTTCAATGGATTTTGATTCTTAGTGCAAATTCTCGTGTGACATTATTGAATAACTAAGTAAGTTATTATTACGTTAATGTTGAACAGACTAGTGCTCGATAATTTACTTTACTGTCACAACACTTTATTTAAGATCTTACCTAAAAAGACTGTAAATTATAAATAAGTGAATAATCATCAATAAACTTTATCATTTCAGCAATATTTTGAGAGGTAATTAAAAAGCAGGTTTTTACGACTAAAAATAAATCTTAAGTATCTTTAAAGTTAATTAATCCCTGATGCCATGGGACTAAAAGTTTTTTTACTTTCTCTGTCTACTTCGTGGCTTGTGTGCTATTTGTGTTTGTTTTCGCGTTTCTTAGTTGTATGTACTCATTATTATTTTTCTTAATCTGTTGTTTGTTGACTTAATATTTAATTAGAAACTCTGGACTTTTACAATAGTACTATTTTTCAATAATTTTAGGATCTTTGGTACTACATACTTGCATAGGTATGGAATTAGCAGCTAACGCTGATAGTGACGTTGGATGACATAATATTTTAATTAAGAGATAAACAAAGGCAAACAGGTATGTGATAACTACGTCACAAAAGCTGTTTTGTTTTAAAACTATACGTGATTATAAGATGTTAAAAGGGACATCAAGATTTCTAAAGGTTGAATTAAGTATCTAAGTAGTGAACCCAAGTCTTTTTGAACAATACAAGTAATCCATACAGTTAAAATCACATAAAATAACTAACTATGAGGAATCAGTTGAAGCATATAAGAGTGAAAAAGATTTTAGTTCTGCTCATACTTCTTTCTTGCTCTTGCATACTCAAATAGAATAATGCAGCTAACATAGTTTTAACTTTGTACTAAGCCGTCTTTTTAAAATGCACTTGTTTTAAATTTTCTTATACTTAACTGTACTGCCACAAACATTTTTAGACCTCACAACATCCTATAATCACGTAAAAGTTGGTAATAACATTGCGGAATGTACATAATCATTACATACATATTTAACTTTTCTTACCTCTTTGTTGAAAAAAACATCCACGAGATGGTAGGGGCGTTACTTACCATCGGTATTGATCTAGTCCATTTGGGTAAGTCAATATGGTCTTGTTATTTATAACTTAATGGTTCATTACATGCTAATTATTTAACTTTCCTTGGAATTTTCATTAAAAGATCTTAACGTGTCCATTAGAAAAAATGCCTCCTCAAGCATGTCCAAGAATCAGATGCCTTTTCACATAATAATCGTGTTCTCAATCTCGCTGTAATAGCCTCAGCAACTCCTTCTGATGTAATTCTCTAATTTTGCATTAAAAGAGTGGCATCTTATTCTGCCAGCTTTATACCAGTAAAATTAAAAGTAAGTGGTGTCTTAAATGCAAATTTTTTTATATTCTCGTCTTTTAAATTACAAACAGAGTTAAAGTAATTATTTTATTGTGAAGCTAAAATAATGTGTACGTTCTTGTATTATAAACTGAATGCAACATTTGAGGACAGAAAAATGCTGACACCCTGGTATTAACATTTTTAGCGTACTGTCATAGTTAAAATACGAGATTCAGGCTTTAGTTGTTTTTAAGGAAGTATGATTTCTTACTTTTGTTCACAAAACTTTTTAAACTTTCCTGATGTTTCATTTAAGAAATAAAATAGTGACGCAAATCTTTTCCCACAATGCTTTGATCTTCCTCCCTTAACATTGTAGTATTCTTGCGATGGCTATATTGCACTGTTTTATTTCACTAAAATGTTCATTATTACCTTTAACTTATAGCGTAAATAATCTATAATCGTGTATTTGTAAAAGCAACGTTTTTACTTTCTCACTACTATTGTTTTGTAACAAAAGCACTGTGACATGAAAAAATTACATATCACTATAAGATATTATGGATGATTATCTAATCATTTAGAATAATGAATTACATTCTGGAAATAACGTTCCTTTATGTATACGGATATATTTGGTACATCCATAGTTAGTTACATTTTGATTTTTTTTTTTGATAGTGTAAGTAACATATTGCTACTCATTTTACACTTCTTATCACTTCTGATAATAATAATCAAATTAAAGTCATTTTTTGTCATATTATAATGTACAATGGCTAAATAATCTGAGCGTCTACTATAAGCCAGTTTCATTAAACTTTTGTTGACAGCGTTGGTTGATCAAATAAAGATGATATTGACCAAGTGAATACTTATTGCTCAGGTATTTTCATCCAATGTCAACGCTTACTTGAAAAACTTGTAAGTTACTCATCCCCATTGCAAGAAACTACTATATATATATATTATAATCATAAGCCAGAAACAATAGTAGTGAAATAAAGGGGTGCTTGTGGGACCAAGTATTTTAAAAATAATTATCATTTTTCAAAGGATTTTTGCATTGCTCAGTAATTGTTTTAGTTTTGCCACTATCGCAAAATAAAAGATAAATACCGACTTAGTGATTTCAATACTGTAGGCATGTTTGCAGTAAGGAATCTAAGGGTCACTATTAAAGAACAAAATTGTTGAAAAACTATCGCCCCCCCCCCGTCGCAGAGACTCACTAAATGGAACACTACAGTGTGTTAATATGTAATGTAAGACATTTTCATTAAAAAATTTTACATCTATTCTTGACACTTTTCAGAACAAAAATCTACTTATTGAAACCATATTTGTTAGGAATCCAACAAATGCATCCGTGATCAACAATGCCGTGATGGAAAATTTTCATGAAGAAATTAAATATGATTCGTTTGAAATGAAGCGTGATTTCTGTTCAATTATAATACAATGTGTATTCTCATATGTACATATCTACATTTATCGATTGAAAGTTGGTTATGTTACGTCAATGGAGGCAGCCTACTGAAGGCCTACCAAATGCCACCTGACGCTGCCAACGTAGGACCTCAGTTGGCAAGAGAGGCAGCCTAAGTATAGGCCCTACTGATTGCCTACTTACAATTTCCGTTCGGGTAATAATTAAATATCATATATGTATTGTGTATTTAGCATATACATACACGTACGCATAAATTTTATATATTATTCTTGCGTAAATAAGATTTTCAAATTATACTGACTCCGAGAATCAAACTACATCTTAAGGATTGGTAGTCGGGGACCTTATTGATTGTGCTATGCAGCACGCCTATGAGTACCTATCCAATCTTTGTTCTAATTATTTATGGACACCAACTAAGAAACTTCTGAATAAGAAAATTGATCTATAACTAGGCGTTTTTTATATTATATATAATTGATCCCACCAATTTCAAAAGAAATAGTTACAATTATTTTTGAGTGGTCTATTATTATCAAAATTGTGAGAAACTGTTGCTTACATCTTTTAACGGTTGGATGTACAGAAAAAATAAAAATACCAGCGTAAAGGTCAAGAATTTTTTTATTAATAAGCCCTTTAAATTTTGTTTTGACAAGCGCAAAATATTGAGAAAAAAATGAAAAAGGTATTTTGGCTGTACCTGTAAAAGTAAGTAAGATAGAGAGAGCCATTGATCGTCTGCTCTCGCGGTTGCTATATCTCTCTCTCTCTCTCTCTACTGTACTAATACTGGTTGATCTTTTTTATTGCTTTTATAATATTTTGTGCTTGTAAGATATGACTCATTTATTTAAAAACTAGAATCATTTTTCATCGTTTTAAAAAAAAGTTTTTCTTTGTTTACAGGATTATTTTAAAATTTTATTATTTGACCATGATGCAAAACGTTTTTGGGTTCTTTTAACTGTGTTCATTGAAACTATACCTTAACCCCTCTTTAGTAAAGAACCAACCCAACCAAATTCGCGCACTTGCGCAACTGCGCACAGGCAACAGGTATCCGAATCTGAAAAGAGACAGAGAGACAGAGAGTGTAATACACACGAAAGTTTGTTAAACTAATGTATGTACCTTTGTGTAGGTAGGTAGTATGAATTTACGCCTCAGGAGAAAATAATGCCAGCCCATAATATTCTACAAAATAAATGCCAGCTCAACGTGTTTAGAATCAAACAATGCCAGCTCATGCGCTGAGACAAAATTGATGCCAGCCTATTGCATTCGAACAAAAACAATACCAGGCCCATCGTGTTAGGACGAAAACGACGGTAGGCCATCGCATTCGGATAAAAACAATGCCAGACCATCGTAGTGTAAAAATTATGTACTTATTATTCATTTATAAAGTAAACTATTAAGGTATAACGTTAATAATTTAAAAATATTGTAATCAAATCATTGACGGCGAGTGCAAAAAAAGTGGTTAGGCAATCAAACAACGGTCTTTAGCAACCTAACTTTTCTTTAGTATTATTTATATAAAAATAAAATGTTTCTTTAGCTGAACAAGCATTGTTGGTTAGCAACCTAACTGTTTTGTAGTACTATTTATTGTAAAATGTGCTCTTAAGCAAGGAAGCATCGGCTATTAGCAACCTCACTAATTTTTAGTAGAGATAGTTAAAAAAATATACCATCATGTGAGCAAGTGTCGTCGATGAGAAACCCAATTGTTTTTCAGTATTATTTGTAAATAAAATATAAGTTACCATAATCTAATTATTAATTTGTTTACAGTTGTTACAACAAAATTATGAATGAAACTTTATCTTCATAACTGAAAGAACAATCCAAGCAAAAAATGTATGGATCCCTTAATAATTCTAAATTAATAACAAAATCAGGTCTCTTGTTGTTATAATCAAAAGCTTTTCACTCTACGTAAGATCTTACAATACTGATACTCTTTCTAAATAAATCAAATGTACCTTAAATACGACATAACAAATTTAATTTGAAAAAAAATGTAATAATAACGCAAAACAGTACAGACGTGACCTCATTAATCAACGCAGGATGTAATTACAAATATTCTGTCAAATAACAGACATACAAAACTAACAGAATTATTAAATACATCTCTAAAGGTAAGTGTATAACAATATTACAATACGATTTAAACGATATTTTACATAGCCAAAAAAATTTTCACCCAAAATTATAATCTGAAAATAATATGACGTTAGAATTTCAACTCAGTAGTTGGTGCTCTCGTCAGTGGCAAAGAACCAAAGACGTGACCGTTACAGTAACTCCAACGAAATCGACGCCCTACAGCCAGAGAAAATGAGCACCAATCGGCAAATCAAAATAAACTATAACTAACAAACTAGATTCCAAGCTGTGTAAACCAATATCTCTGTACTATAAACATTCTTAACTAAGTAACCGTATACTTCAAACAAATAAAACCTAACAATATTTCAAACATTCGTTCAACTTGTGAATGTATAAATAAATGTAAGGTTGCAAAACTTTCTTGTTATTGATCTAAATGACTTGTATTATATTAATAACATTGAAGAAAATTACCAAATAACCAAGAGAGCTTAATATTTAGTTCATTTACTAATAAAAATATAATATATATATAAATAATTACAGCACATATCCGCATATGACCCAAGACACTTCCTGGTCAGATTATTAAGTTATTAAAGAAAAATTAGCAACACAAGAATCTATCACCAGATGACCTAAGTCACTTACTTGCCAATTTATTAATTGATTAAGTAATAATTGAAAGCCTAAGTGCCTATCCTCAGATGACCCAAGGTGCTTAATGGCCAGTTTATTATTTGATTAAATAATAATCAAAAGAATAAGAATAATAAATAATATAATATTAATTGTTTAAGCGCGTAGTGGCTCAGTCGGCTAGGTCGTGGATTAACACGCGGGATACCGTGGTTCGATTCCCGCCCAGTGCGACTTTTCGGGCAAGTACCTCTGTGATTTTTCACATTTGCTTTTTCACCATGCAATGCTCCTCGAGGAGGGCTTACGCGACCTTCTTGCAGTATAATTGTCTAATTTACCCCTACCCTCCTCCTAGAAAGGGAGGCCTTCTATCCCTTTTCTTATTCCTTTCCCAAGTACTAAGTGCCCTCAGTAGTGCTCTTTATAGAAGCCGGACGTAAAGCACAATAGTATAAAAAAAAATAAAAATAATAATTAAGAGCCCAAGTGCCTATTCCCAGATGATCCAGGGTGCTTCCTCGCCCTTTGTTTACTAATAAACTGAGCACCTATTAGCAGAAACCCCAGGGTGCTTACTGGCTAGCTTATTAATTGATTAAGTAACAATTAAAAGTCTAAGCGCCCATTCCCACATGATGCAGAGCACTTGTCCACTCTGTTATATGATAAACTAAAAGCTTATCACCGTGTTTAGTCGAACGCGACTAAATCGGGTACTGACACGTAAGCAGAGAAGAATCAAAGCTCACAGCACGTTCGTTCTCATCAACACATGAAACCCATAAAATTAAGCTTAAATTCATTAACTTAACACACACATGCGTTTTTTTTTCTTTAGATCCTCGTTCACTTCCCCTTTCAAAATCGACTTCTTAGTCTGTCTCGCCCATCTTCGGCATTGTTTACGTCCTGACGCCCGATTTGACACTCGAGATGAATAACATCTCCGCTATTGGCACACATTAAAAAGAAAAAGGGGTTTGAGGAAGAGAAAAATGGTAGTGCCACTGGAAGAATTTGGTAGGCCTCGTCCAGTCTGATACTAGCCCTTGTACAGCGTGGTCTCCAGTTGTTTTCTGAGAAATTGTGTATGTAGCTTGTCTTGAGTGAATTTTGATAGTTAAAGATTTTCAGAAGTCTTTCGTTGCGCTGCAACGTATTAACGTATTTTTCTGCATCCATTGGTCTTTGTGCGTCTGAATCTAAAATATAGCCACGTACCGCGTCAACATTGACCACGTGCTGTGAGCACTCACGGCGAACGTGCCCTCGTGGAAAGGTGGTACGAAGAAGAGAAGGAGAACAGTGTGGACGCGTACTTACACTCACACTCTTACACATTCACACCTTCACATCTGCACACCAATTTAAACCAGGGTATTATTTTTCTGTCTGTTTAATTTTGTATCGGTCGTTTTTTTCGGGGTTTTTTCGCAAGAGTTTCCTCCTTGTATCCACAAACTATATCTTCATCAGTGCCTTATAAGTAGTGATTTTTATTAAGTTTGATCCAACCCATTTACTTCTTTAATTAACGTAAATGGTTTCACAATTAATTTCCTTTAATTTTCAGCAACGCAGTTCATATTTTAGCTGTTTAATTATTGCCCTTAAAGTTAGCAGTTTGTCCTGTGCTTCAGTATCGAAGTGTTATCTTTGTCACGTTTTATATTTTGTCCTACGTATTTACTGTGCGGTTTCTCTATTTAACATCTCATTAATAAATCATATGGCTTTGACGCTTGGACAAAGTTATTAGGGTGGCATGAGACCCCTGTGCCACAGTTCACACCAGATTGACCAAGAGCACTGACTGGTCAGTTTATTAATTAATTGAGTAATAGCTAGAAGCCCAAGCATCTATCCCCAGATGACCTTGGGCGCTTACTGGGCAGTTTATTAATTGATTAAGTTATAATTAAGAGCCCAAGCGCCAATCTTATTGTAGTTATGAGTTATCTGCTCTTACAATAATATACGTATTTAGTAACTATTTAGTAAACAGCATAGAAAAGCGTCATGGATGGAGACAAAAGAGGTGGTAACTACTATGGCTGTAAGTATTTTAAAAAGCAATATTTAAAGAGGTTGAATTTTGACAAATAAGAACTTGTCTTCACAAGCTAACTAAACTTGCCGTCTCCCATGGATTAATCTTATTTTGTGCTCATCTGCACGTACTGCTTACTTTGTTATTTTCTCTGATTATAATTAACTGGACTATCTCATGCCTTTTATAACTAACCTCACTTGTCACCGGCTGTTGTTATTCGAGGTGAGATGCTAGGGATGGATAGTAGTACCACTTACAACCACATGAAGTCTTTTTACATTATAAAGCGATGCTAAGTGGACGCCCTTTATTATTAAATACGGGACAGGTCCTACTTTTATCTTCAGCCACTTTATTAACTTTTGTACTGGCTATTCGGGGCTAGTAGTTGCGTCTGTTAGTAATGGAGATAGTATTAAAAATTTTGTCGGGCTTACTCAGTGTAAATAAATCAATGTTCTTGATACTGGACATTACAATTTTTTTATCTTTTACGAAATATTTGTTACTTACTGTTTGTTAAGTATAGCGATGTTCGTGAGATTATTACTAACACTCATTTCGTTTAATATTTTAAGCATAATTTCGCAGAATAGTTTTCTGAGACATTTAAAACTTTGAGCAGTTATTCTTAAAAACTGAATAAACCTACCCCTAACAATAATCCTGGTGAACACCTGATTGATTAAGATTAGTCCATGCAACAGGATATATATTATAAGCTGATCCATTACAGTATTAAAAATGTAGTCCAATTTATGCAAAATATTTTTGTTCAAATTTTAAAAGAAAGTGTACTTTTTATGTTTAAAAATTTTAGAAAATTCTCATTCTCTCCATCTTGAACCATAAAACATGGTTATCTTCGCGGGACACTTATTTTTTGCTACGCTGAAAAAAATATTGCAAGAAAAGTAAACTTAACTAAAAAGAGAAAATTCTCGTTTTTTAATAAAATTTCGGGCTTACTTTTTCTGCCGTAACTCGGCCCAAAAGCATTTTCTAGCTTTTTTCACAATAAGCAATTGACAGCTATTCAAACAAGCTTTAATTAAAGTTTAAGTAAATCTAAAAATATTGATTTAGTCAACAGTTATGAGCGATTTGAATTTGGGCTCTCAAATAAGTAAAAATCGCTGATTGACAGAATTTAGCGATTTTTGAACACAATTAATTCACTTGTAACTTTTCACTAGATAAAAATTTTTAACTTTACCTGGGCTCAAATCAAAGCTTATTCTAAGAGTTTTGAATTGCTTTCTTGAGAAAAAACTAAAAATTCTCCTATGCAGAGTGACGGCAAAAAAAGTAAGCCAGCAATTTTATTAAAAAATGTGAGTTTTCACTTTTTAGTTAATTTAAGTTTTTTGACCATATATTTTTCTAAGGTGAAAAAAACCGGTGTTCTGTGGCACAAACCATGTTTCATGGTTCAAGACAAAGAGAATGACCAGCCACAAAACATGGATTTTTTCTTTTTTGACGGTGTGCCAAGCAAAAATATATTCTAAAATTTTTAAACACAAAAAGTGCAGATTTTTGAAGATTTCAACATATGAGAGTGTTTAAATAATCTTGAATCATGAAACGGTACCTCATTATCCCCAAGCACCAAAGTTAATATAACAGATGTGTAATTATTATATAAGTATTTAATTATTTTTGTTCTGAGAATACACAGAGTCAATGACTAAATAACTACTATTACTGTTGAAAATGCATAGTACCGTGATCCAGCATCACAAGTTCCTATTGTTAATTACAAGTTAGCCCAAGGTAAACTCATTCAAAACCATTTTCCAATTATTAAACACATATTTTTTAACAGATTTTTCTCGCGGCCTTTATTACAATATCTCGAGCGCGAGCGCCAGAGATCTTACACGATACTAAGCATCACAATATAAAGGACTAGTCTTAAATGATTCTACGCTCAAGGGTTGTTTAAATTATGCAATAATAAGAATTTGAGGAGAACAGAAGCATTAGCAGAAATTTCTGGACCTACATGTAAATATTGTCCACATTTTATTGTGTCAAAAAAATTTTTATCAGTCTGATTAGACGCACAAAATACTTTACTATTTCCAGGCACCTTGTGGTACGAAAAACTATGAGATCTTTGAAATGATTTCGTGTTCTTACACGTATAACTAATCTGTTTTTTTTTTTCATTCATATTTTTTTAACAGATATTAATTATACCCCTATTTGTAATTATTAACCGTATACTACTTCCTTTTGCATAAAAACTCAATGCATATTGAGCCAGCTTATAACACTTCAACAACACCAAGAATGGGCTTTACTAATGTCCCAAATGCAAATGTGGTGTGGGAAATACAGGTATCAGGAAGACCACCAGGATCTATGAGTAAGTACATCATGCACAATGTTCTGTTAGGTTTAATTTTAACTCATTAATTGGTCATTATACGTTTATACCAGAGTCGCAAACAATATTTTTTGTTCTAAAGGAGCAAAGTGCAGTTTTGTTTCTGTGTGTATGCTAAGCTCCCGTGGATGGAAAAATGATTTGCAGGTTGCAAAGAATTTGCTCTCTTGGTAAAAACTGTATGAGTCTCCTAGGGCATATCAGTTTTTTTTTGGTCTCTAGTTTTGTGTAGTCACTGGCACATCGAAAATATAAGTTATACGACAATGAGAAAGTATTTGCATCGTAATTTTGTTTAAAATATACTTTAAAGATGCCCTTAAAAAGGAAAAAAAACGATTAAACCTAAGCTATTTTAGCATTTATCATTGCAAAGAATTTTATTTAATATATTTTATTGCATATAAGGGATTTGGTTGGAAATGTTATATTTTTTGCTTACAACTGTTGTAGACAGAGAAATGAGATTTAATTAATCAAAAGTGCAATCATCATGTTAAATACTTAATACTCTTTCTACAGAATTCAATGATTACTCATCCGTACCAGGTATTCAATGTTTCGAACAATAATTAGTGCATTTAAACTAATAAATGTATTAAAAGGTGTTGTTAAGTTATTTGTAAATTTTTTCGAATAATTTAAGATGACTGCCCAACTAACATTACTTATTCTGCGACTAATTGTGTATCTTATCAAGAATCCAAAACATGTGAAACATCAGTTGATACTGACACACCTTATGTGAGCAGCACCTACGTATCGACAGAGATTAATAACGTTGAGAACGTAACGGAATCTGTAGATGCACCTTCATCAAGTTCTACTCTTTAAGACATGTATACGTTTGCGGCAGTGCTGGAATAAACAGGTAGAAATAAATCGCATGAATATGACATTTTAATTCTGAAGGAGTGAGAAATTATCTTAAGAGTTCTTATCAGCTAGAAATTATAATTGACGTTTTTACCATAAGAATCGACAACTGATAAAACATCGAACTATAAAGAATCGCCAGTCTCAGTGCCTTCAACGTTTGTAGAGAAAGGACAGTACCGCAGACTAACAAAAATGAAGATGCCAAAATGAGTTAAAAATACTATTTTGACAAGAAAAAAAATAAAAGATCCAAGTAATTGGATAGATGTCCATTCTCAAAAAGGTCGCATTGAAGGAAAGACGGGTACTGGGCGAAAAAGACCAGTTCTCGAAATAGTCATGAAGTCAACGTATTCAGAGGATTGTAAATTTAAATGCTATAAGAAAATTGAATAGATTAATTGGCAAAGTAAGTTTAATAGCTACTGGTAACTATAAAACAAAGCCAAGCAATCAAACTTCATATGTGACCTGGTTGCTCCTTGGAGATTAAACAATAGTGAAGAATCTATCAAGGTTGCGAAAGATATGAATAAAATTCCTGATAAGAAGTTATTCAATTTTCATTTACCGTCATCTACCGGTATAATGTCAGTTTGCAAAACGATGTTCTTGAATACACTCAGTGAGTACAAAATAGTAATTTTGTTATAATTAAAATTAACTTTGATATAACATGCAATTTATTCATACGTGGTATTTGTAACTGCTAAAATCGACAAAAATCATAGTAGTAAAATTTATGTTGTAGCTGAACCGTAACTAAACATTAAATAAAGTTACGATTTTAGAAAAAAAACAATATAAAGTGCTTTAAATAGGCTTTAGTTGAAGTGATGGTTAAGTTAGCAATGTCGCTGGCAAGACGAATAACGAGCCTTTTACGTTAAGGAACAAAAATCATCGAAAACCACCTGAGTCATTAAAAGCTTATTTCTGTAATTTCTTAACTTGAATTACAATGTCCGTGATTTTTTTTCTGATAATTTGTTTTACACCATGAGTAAATTTGTTGGAGCTTTTTAACACGTTTTTCGTATTTTTTAATACTAGTCCTTTTTAGTCAAAGTAATTTTACTTACACTACGTGAAATAGTTTTGAAATTACAATTAAGCAAATAAGACATCAAAACTACGAAAATAAATATCGTTTCATAGTGTAGAACGTGTGATTGTATGCATATGATAATAATAATAATAAAAAAAAATAATAATTACAATAATAAAAATAATAATAATAATAATTATAATAATAAAATAATAATAATAATAAAATAATTATATTAATAATACGATTAATAAGAATATTATTATTAAAAAAAGAAATAATAATAATACATACACACATACATACATACATACATACTCACATATATTCATATATACATACATACATACATTCACATATACATACATACATACATACATACATACATAAATAACGATGCCCAGCACCTGTTAATATGAACTAATATTTATCTAACTTTTTTTCTCTAACCTTCGTTCCTTAGTAATTTATTTATTGTCATATTTGCATTGCAGATATTTCAAAACAAATCCTCAAAACAGCATTAAAAAAAGAAAAGAAGCTAACAGTACTGGAATAATGTAAGGGGGTTAATGGGGTGCCCATTCAAACAGACCGCTTAGGTGCCCAGAGCATATGATAAACGAAGACAAGAATCATATAGAAAGTCTCCCCAGTGATCCCGTCTCATTACTGTATAGAGAATAATCAAAAGTTATATTTTTAATAAACTTTGCCGGTTGTCAAAATGTAGAGGCTGTACGAAGAGCACATAGAAGCATAAAGTGACGAAGATTTCAAAATTGTAAGTAAAAATATGTATGAACATATTTTTAACTCTTAATTTAACTACAATTTTTTCCAGACAAAGAATGATAAGTAAGGTAATTATGATATTTAATCTTAGCTATACCTGTTATGTGACTCAACCCTTTATTGAATAAATAATTTTTTAAATATTATTACATATATTATGTTCCTCAGATACGCGAGTTGTGAATCATACAACAATCTATCTTCAAGTAAAAAATGAAAACGATTTCACTCAAAGAAAAATTGACAGATGAAGAAAGAAGGTAGGCGCCTCATGGCTCTTGACAAAAAGAGAGCACAAATTGTAAAGTAGTTTTCTGCGCTAACGGCGATCTGCAACAAATTTTAAGCACAGCCAAGTCTGATGTGTCTGTGATGTACTATACGTGTCAAAGTTATGTGTGTGGAATTTCACAATATTTAAACTAGGATTGAGCACTGGCAGTTATTATTTGTGGAATGAAATAATTGGCAACAGAGGTTCGATTGAGATAGCTACGTTCGTCTCAAAATTTATCTAGTCAAAATCAGAATCAAGCATAAAGAAAGTAACTTTTTTATACAGATCATTGTTCAGATCAAAATAAGAAGCAGATTTGTTTCCATGTATGTGAAAGCTTCGAATGACTACAACATTAAAATAACACATAGGTAAGAGTTTTAATTACTAGTAAAATTTATTCAATATCTGCATGACTTTATGAAATACAATAGTTTAAGAGTATATTTGCGTACCAACTGATGTATGCTGTATTGTAAGAGAATAGTTTTTTTTGTATCTGGTAGCACATGTCTCGAGGGCAAGCACCAGGTTCGAGAGACTTACAAACCAGGGCCCGATTGTACTTGCTCTGGTTAGATGCACACCTGGTGTACATTTTATTTTTTCACTAAAAGCGCAATTAAAAACCAACGATAAAAAAACGCCAAAAGTAGAAAATAGTAGTTTTCATCGGAAAAATGCCATCTCTACCCGGGATATTTTTTGGCACAAGAGACCTGCAAAGCGGGATCCGAGAGAAAGTAGGGTAGTCTTAGTTGGATGGCGCTTATGTGCTAAACATTGTTTTTCCTACTGAGGGTGCAGTCAACGCCCAAAGGTAAAACAAAACGACCAAAGAAGGAAAATATAGATTTTATACCGTGGACGCAAAGTAGGACCAGCACGCCTGAAGAACGCAGTTGGTATACGTTTGTGCCAGAGTTACAAACGAAATTTTTTGCAACGAGTGTTCAAAGTGTTTTTACACAAATATTTCTCCTACCTCAGGTATTTTTTGGAACTTCTGACGTTTACTGCGCCCTTAATAGAAAAAAGACGATTCACCACATAACCGCCATCCAACGAGGGCTACTTTGTGGTCCCTTGGACCCTGATTCACAGGTTCTTCAAACTGTAAACTATCCCGGCCAGCGTGGCGCTTATGTGACGAAAAAAAAAATGCTACTAGGCACAAACGTACAATAATCGCGGCCTTCGTGTGCTTAAGTTTGTACTTTGAATCCTAGAGACGTAATGTACACTGATAATGCGCACCGTAAAAGGATAAAGAATATTTTAGATGATAGGCATTGTATAAGCATGTGATCTAAGATTTTCTTTGCTTTCTTCCGTGGGTGGTATGCGATTTTTTTCCAATTTTGCGCTGGGAGGAAAATTTTTTTTTCGTGAAGATAAATGCGCACTTGTATGTAAGTTAGTAGCATAGCGCTCTTTTTACGAAACATCCATAGTTAAAAGCACCCAATATTATTTTTTTAACATTGTTAAGTAGTAGTAAGCCATAGTTGTAATATTAATGAGTAAGTTCAATGTTCAATCAGTGAATTTTGATGAGGAAAAAAATAAACTTACTTTTTGAAGTATAAACAATACAGCTATAAACAGTAACAAGTTTATAAGCGATAAAATGGCGTAATTTCGAGTACATTTGTTTTTAAGCATTCACGAACTCTAAATAAAAATATTATACATTCTATCCCATTTTCTACACCATCCAATACTTAAATGTTGCGAAAATTAAGTAACTATCACAGTGAACTTATAAAATAATATTTTATGTACTTTTTTTTAACATCAAGAAGCCTCAGTCACCTGCATGTCGTACAAGTTCCCAAAATGCAGTGAACATTTATTACTACTTCACAAGAATTTTAAATTTAAAATAGTTATTTTCTCTATTTAAATTAAAAATAATAATTATTCAATAGGTATCTTGAAGCGGGACATACCCCATCAGAAGGAGACAGTATGCATGCACATATCGAGAACAACACAAGCAAACAACAGGTATGCACACAGAATCATTGGGCTTAATTTATGAAAGATAGCAAGATAGAAAACAAATATAATGTACAAAAAATAAAGCAAGATGACATTTATAGTTTTGATACTCTTCCAAGTAAGTTCCATTGGAAAGCTGCAAGACTTTGGTAGATATTCATTTCAAATATTCGGCAGATCAAAGTCATTCCGCAAAGTTTAGCAGTTTAAAAAAAATATGATTACTTTGAAAAACCAACAAAAATTAACATATTAAAAAAAAAGTTAGCTTAAGTGATGTTAAAGAATATCATTGATGTGTTGCTTATAATAAGAAACTCCCACTTGACGAGACAAAAAGAGATGACTTACAGAAGATGATGGAAAAAAATATCATTTCTGCAGATTATCTTAATTATTTCAAGAAAGCTTTACAAATATTATTGTATGTATATACTTTTTTATTTAGTCATGTGTTAGGCAAGCAATACAAAGTTATCAATGCACATGGCATGTCCAAAATTCATTATAATATTATTAATTCATTACCATTAAAATTTAAATTGGAAGAAAATTTTTCTTTTATTTAACAATTTGTATCCTTAATGTTTAGTTTAGTTATTATCTTTGGTAAACACACCAATAGATTCAATTTTATTTATAACTACTTCAATTTTTAAAGGATAACTACATCTTTTCATCAAATTTGATTTCAATTAATTATTAATAATAAAGTCTTTTTAATCATGCTATTGTAACATCTAAAACATAAATTGAATAAATAATTTGTTTATTACGATCACCTGGCATCGTTTCCGTCCATACTCGGTAGTCTAGCATCCGTTTCGCGTAATCGCAATGGGCTGGCATCATTTTCGTATGAACGTGGTGGGATAGCATAGTTTTAATCCGAATGCGAAGGGCTGGCATTATTTTTGTCTAAAATCAAGCAGATAGCATCGTTTTCGTGCGATATTCTAGGCTGGCCTTTTTTTCGTCACAACCTGAACTGGCATTACTTTCTTTTGAGGCATTGAGATACTCATCGAAACAGAATTTGCTTTTTCCTAATTCATAATGTTCACTCATCAAAATACACTGTCATAAATTAACTGTCTTTTAAATAGAGAAATATGAAATAAAATTTACTTAGGGTCAAAAAGATAAATACTTTTTCTACCTTGCGCGTTTTTAAGAGGCTGGTGTGCACTCGGTAAGAAAAATTGGATTTGCCATATAAGCGCCAGTGTTCCGTAGCTGCCTTCCGTCCCTCAAGCCACAAAATAGCCCTGAAGACGATGGCACTTATCTGATGAAACTATCACTTCTATCAGAGACAATTAAATACTACCGAGTTCAATAACATATTCTTAAATGTTTCACATCTGTCATGGGTTTCGAGACCCACACCTGGTTTTTTTATTTAATGAGAAAGTCGTATAAGAAATGTAAGATTAAAATTTAATCTATAATTGATAGAGCTCAATTAAAACCAGGTACTTTGCAATTCTACGCTGTCATTTAAACCTAAAATAAAACTTAATAATTAAAAAAAAAAACGTATAAGCTTTGAGGATCAACTTTTTCCTGAACAAAATAGTATACATCTCGTATCTTATCTAAAACTAAAAAATAACAGAAAATGTTTGTTGAAAATGTATTTCGAAATAAATATTATTGATTGTTAATCATTCATTAAAAACAATGGATCTTACTCATAGCAACTTGCGTCAGGTTTAATATACATCGATCAAAGTAGCAAGATATTTTATGACCATGGTGGATGACTTTGGTAAAAAAGTATTTTTATGTTTGGTAAAATGTAAAAACAAGGTTAGTAAGTGTCTCTCTTTTTTTATCATGCATATTGAAAAAATTCAGGTTAGATGCAAAAACAAGAGACTTTACCTTTGTAGGTTACATCACAGGCTCAAAGAGATTAAGGTCATGAGATTACAATAAACGACAAGTGTTTATTATGAGAGGCGTTGCATTTTTTAAAAAAATACCTAACCAATAATTTCTCGATTTCTTATCTTAAACAAACTATCCTTACAACCTAGAGAAAGTAACAAACATATCATACCGACTCTTACCCACTCTTAATAACAATCGGAGATAAGAGTTTATTTGATAAAAAATTGTATGCCACCAAGAAGGTCAAACAATCCATTACATCTAAAAAAATATTAAAAGATAGGTAATTCTATTATTTAACTAATGGTCACTGAACCAAGCGAGCCAATTACTTTTATTAAGGCTATAGTAGTCACAAAAGTTCTTAATGAATGCAATCCGTAAAAAGCGAAATAAGCTGTTTCGAGGAAAATAAAAATTGAAAGTGCTGCAACGTACGGGCACATTAAAATATTGTAAGATACTAAAGAGTGTATGGAAAATAAGTCTGCTGATTAAGTAAGCTTTGACAACACTTACTAAATCACTTTAAAATATACTTTACCTAGAATATCATCCACTCTATATGGTCAGCTCAATCTGTAAATAGTCTACCTTGACATTAAGACAGGCTTCATGTACAAAGACCTTACGAAAGCAATTTTTTTGGAGCTTCCAACAGGCCATGTTGTAGAGAACTAGCCTAGCAAAGCACGCAGTTTAAGAAACACATTATACGGTCTTAATCAAATAAGCCATACCTGTAACGTAAGAATAAATAATTTGCTTAAAATCTTTCATATAAAACAGTGATTTTATGACTTTTGTGAGCACACTTCTCATATAAAAAACAACCTATAAGAAGAAATGCATTACTTAATAATTAACTAGTTCCTTCGAACAACTACAAAAATCTTAAGAAGCTGAAGAATGTCCTAAGAACAATCGCTTTAATGAGAGATCTATTGCCAATACAAAGATCTTCAGGCATCAGCGTCATAACTGACGGAACAATAGGAATAATAAAATTTTATTGTTATTATTATATTTATAAAATTTCTAATAAGTTTAGTATAGAGCTACACAGTTACTGACACACCTATACATTACATTAATAGGTTAGGGGCAGACCCACCCCGAAAAGATCCTGACAAATTCCAAAATTTTATAACTTTTTATGTAAATCTCTGTGAGAGCCCAATAAAACTAAGTTCAAGCCATGCACCTGAAACTAGTATATGCCATGAACCCTTTTAGTTGATTCAGTCAAGATGACGAAAAAATTAATTTGACATCTGGAAAGTAGTTTTTAGCTACCTTTAAACTACAAGATAGTACAGATTGAAGTTTAACATATAACTGTTTAGCAGTTCATCAGATTATTACAACGCCAGTTGGACCACAGACACTTCTGACCCTTTCTTAGTATCAATCTATATCTTTACTATACACAGAAAATCTGTCAGTAGATTTGTTCCAGTTAATTGATTATTCGGTATGAAACTGATTTTTTAATCTCACCTTTTAATAGGTTTTAAAGAGTAATAAACAAGTTTATTGTTTTTTGGTTTTTCACGGAATTTCCAACGTCATTAACTATCAATTTTTATGAACTCTCCCCAGATAGTTTGGGTTGTCATTATTAAAATGCAGGAGTATGAAGCATTTATATTTTAAATTAGCTTCTTCTCAATTGTAAGTATTTTATATTGGTGTTTAAAAACAAAACCTTTTTGTCTTACATAAAGTATGAAAAAAATAGGTTTTTATTGGATATTAAATTTAAGACCCTCATTTCTTCTTATTATATTATATTTGAAAAAAAAACTTTGTTCCACTTTTTCTTATTGTATGTGACGCATAAAATACAAATATGAACGCCTTGCTTATCGTGACATTCACATTTTAATATCTGTTGTCGTATAAGTCAAGTTGTATGTAGAGAGAAAAATTTTTGTCACAAATATTATATTTGATTAAGTTGTAAGGGTCCAAGTACATTCCAATAAATTTTTCTTTTATTACATCACCAAACAAACACTATCGTTAATTTGAATTTGCGCGCAATTGAGATATATAATGTCAATGGTTTGGAAAAAGCACATTTTGATTTGAGAATTCAAATGTAGTATTAGGATTGCAATGCTGATAACATGTAAAAATTTTAGTTTTTTTGCATTATTAGAATAAGAGTTACTTAATAAACAATTTTTGGAATAAAAATACGAAAAATTTTCACAACTTGTGAGTGAACCAAAGTCATTTTTATTTGAGGGCTTATTCTCTTTTTTTTTATTACACAGTTTTCTTGTGGGAGCTGTATTTTAACTGTTGATCCAAAAACTGGGTATTCTCGTTTTCAACATTTTCTTAGCATTTCAGCTGATATTATTAAGTTAGGCAACTCTGATTGTGGCCATTTTTCAATGTCTAAGGTTAACTCTGTCGACGTGTATGTACGATCATTTTTTGCCTTGCATCGCTTTGGTAATGATATAACCTATGCTAAGCAAAGGATTTTTGCAACGATCATAGTAAATGTACCATATTAATTGTTATACATACACAAATATGACTACGTCACAGTCGTTCATAGTACCCGTAACGGTAATTCATGGCCTTTTTGAGATTGTTATGTGGTGCCCGCATGAAATACAAAACATATTGAGATAAGAAAATTTTCATGTAAATTAAAAAAAAAAAAAAAAAAAAACGTTTCGCACAAGTACAAGATACACCAGGACTTTTCTTACATAATTGTCAATTAGCTACGTAATTAAAAAAAAATGCTACTTAGCTGAAGTAAAATTTTCATGTCCAGTGAAGGTTACATTATTTTTAATGCTGAGCGTGATGAAAAAGCAAAAGTTGTGGTATAATCATGACAAATTTAGTAGGGATATAAGTTACTGGCATTTTTACGATGTTTTTGACTGTTCACAGAAAAACATACGTGGTAAAATTTAGATAATAGATAAACGATAAACTACATTAAATTTGATCATCACAGATAAGCAGCGTTAAGCGCAATTTTATTAGTACTTAGATGATGACCGTTGAAGTCTCACCGTTCACCTTTGCTTATTTATTTTAAGGATCGCTTATCTGTTACAGGTACACTGTCAAAACATCTGGCCTTTTTTATATGTATTCTTCCCCAAGAGATATTACACCTAACACTACTAGCAGTTTTGTGTAAATCAACAGTTATGCTCCTTGCATTTAAAGAATGATGTTTCACACTACAATAATTTGCTTTTATAAGTAATATTATAATTCGTACATGCATGTTATGGATTGTATTTTAACATTTTTACTATTTTCCATTTAAACATTTTTTAATACAAGGTTGACATTATTTATTATCGATGTTAGAGATGACGAGTAATACTTGCAGAAGCTCTTGGTATTATCTTGGTTGGCTACAGGACAAGAATGTTACCAAGCATTCCCTACTGAAATTTACGATTGTATGTACTGTAACTGTATATCATGTAAACATAACGGTATTAGACATTGGAATGCGATTGAAAACATGTCAATTTTTCACAAGCTACATTAGAAATAAAGCAACAGACTAATAAAGTAAAAAAAAGTTTTTTAACTGTGTTGACAAAAATGTTGTGGCAACCATGGAAACTAAGCCAAAAAAAGAAAAATAATATTTTTATCAACGTTGCAGTTAATATAATTACAAATTCATAAGTCCAAACATTTTTTTAATACAAATGGTTATTTTTTTTTTTAATAAACTACCATCCGTCTACCAAACTCAAGTTCCTTGAGTATCTTGAAGTCCCTCTTAAGAAACTTTCAAGTCTCCTCAAGTCTCTCACAGTTCTCCACAGTCTCCTTTAATCAGACAAAGTACCATTCAAGTCCTTTTACGTCCAACCAAGTCTCATCAAGTCTCCTCTAAAGTCCCTTTAAACTTAAGCTCTCCTTAAGTACCATAAGGTTCCCTAAAGTCCCCTTGAGACCCTTCAAATCTCCTTAAGTCTTGTCAAGTTCATCCAAGACACCTGACGTCCTCTCAAGTCTCTTGAAATTCCTTTACGTAATCTCAAAGTACCTTAAGAATCCTTGAGTTTCCTAAAGTCTGATAAAGCTTTTTGAAGTTTCCTTAAGTCCTCTTTAGTCGTTTGAAGTCCTATGAGGTACCTTTAAGTTCCCTGAAGTCCCTATGTGTCTTTCTAAGTACCTCCAAGTCCCTTCAAAAACTCTTGAGTTCCCTAAAGTCTCTTCAAGTATTTTGAAATCTGTTTAAGTTTTCTCAAGTTCCTTTATGACCCTTTCAGTACCCTTAAGTTTTCCAAAGTCCCCTTAAGTCCTCTTTAGTCCACCAGAGTCCCCATAAGTCCTCTCAAGTCCCTCAAAACCCCCTTCAGTTCTTTTAAGTTTTTCAAAGTCCCCTTAAGTACCTTTTAGTCCCTTAAAGTCTCCTTAAGATCCTAAAGTCACCGGAAGTCCCGTTGGATCTCTTCAAGACCCCTTGAGCTTTTTAAGTTTTTTATTCTTTTCAAATTCTTTTAAGTCCCTTAAAGTCCCCTAACAATCTCTTAAGTTTTCTGAGGACTCTATAAATCGTCCAAAGTCCCCTCAAGTCCTCTTAAGTCTCCTTGTGTACCCTTTAGTACCCTAAAATCACCATACGTACTTTTTAGCTGTCTGTAATCCCCAGAAGTCTCCTTATATCCCTTTCTGTATCCTTAAGTAATGGAAAGTCTCTTCAAATCTTTTAAAGTAATTTTTCAGTCCTCTTAAGTCCTACAGAGTTCCATTGAATCGTGTCAAGTCCACGAAATACCCCTAATTTTCCTTAAGTCCCCTATAAATCCTTACAAGTTCCAAAGATTTCTCTCAACTCTCCTCGAGTCCTCTCAAAGTAGGTAAGTTTCAAAAAAGTGTTAACTAAACCTTATTCAAGTTAAAAAAAGTCTTAAGTCTCAGAAAAGTCGTAAATGTCTCTAATAAATCTCTAAGCTATTAATGTCTTTTTACATTCTTAAAAGATTAAGAAGCCCTAATCATGTAAGTACACAATATCAAGAGAATTATTTTACTTTTGTTCATTCATTATTTAATATAGTAATAAGTTACGTAAAAAAAGGGCAAGTTGTTTTAAGTTATCATTTTGTATTTATTTTAAATATTATTGCATGTACTTTTTTAAGTGGTCATCATCATAATCTATGCAGCCCTGCATCCGATGTTGAAAACTGGTTAATGTTGCTCTCACCAATTTTGGAGTTGATAGTATCTATTGCAATTTAAACCCTCTCGTAAGTAATTAACGTCTTCTATCTTAATACCATAAATACAACACTTGACCCCCCCCCCTTCAAAATAATTTTGTAAATGGCACCTTGGCTTTGCATTGAACTCCAGCGTTAAAGAAGCACAGTTTTTCTGTATGCACTTACACAGATGTGTCTATTCGATTACCTTAGATATGAAGGTACATGAAAGATAAGCTTTAATATAATACAAACTCATTTTTTAAATAATTAACTTAAATGCCTACATATCATACCTGGCGTACTCAGTAGTCTTATGTAAACAGCGTACTGTGATATGTATGCCTTGCAGGTAATAACAGATTTGCAGATACAGCAGTACTTAGTTGCAGAAGCAGTAATAGTAACAAGATCTTACTGCAGCTTTAGTAGAAGTTGCAGATAAAGACAGCACTTAACACTTTACAATAGAGGCAATAATACACGTACACAGCAGATGCAATTATGCGGGGCGTGACAAAAACGTGTCAACGGCGTATCGGAAGTGTGTGCGTGGTGCACTATCTACTAGCTGAGAAAAGAAAATGTTAATCGTCTTTACACTTACCAACCAGTCTTCTCTCTAACGTGTGACGTGGTAGCTAAAGCTATAACATGGTGGCTTGTGAAAATTTATAGAAGTGATAGTGTTTATTCATAGTTAGTGCCCCCCTCCACCCCTTTTAATTTTCTCTCAGGAGTGTTCAGCATTTCCGAGCCAGACACCTGTAGCAGACCTCCCGGAGGGGAGGTATACAGTGGGTAGGGACAAGGTAAGCGAAGTAAGAGAAGAGATTTCATAAGAGGATACGGAACGGCTGTTTATCAGCTGAAAAATCCTTGTCACCAACGTGTATAGTAATAATGCCCACGCTGTAGTGAATATCGTTCGAAAGGGTGTAAACTATCCTCATATATATTCAAATGCTAATAGTTATGAGTCCTTAATATGAATATTGATGCTGCAAATAGCTACGCAATCCGAATCATCTACTTTAATTACTGACTTTGGCTGTTCAAAAACTTTTTGATGATGATGTATCTTCATATCTTACGTTTGCTTATAGAAGCACTTTTAAATATTTTAATAGCGTGCAAATTCAAATTAATAATACTGTACATTTGGTAGTGTATTTTAAAGAGAATTTATCAAAGGGGACTTAGGCTCTTACGACTTGATTAAATAACTATTTTGTGACATTTATTTATTCTTCAATTTAATATACAAAACGAACTAATGTTTATACATAAGACAAAGAAGGTGTTGTTATTAAATACCAATGTGAAATATTCATATTTTTAAAAAAGCTAATCAAGAATATTAACGTTTAACCTTCTACACTTTTACTGTAATTACTAATAAAATTTTTGTAAAATCATTACAAGTTAGTAGTTAGTAATGACTAAAAAGTCGGTAAAATCCAAAAAAATAATAACCTTACTTATTTTCTTTCAAACTTATTAAAACGCAACGTTAAGAAACAGGTTACATATCGAATAATCAATTAACCGGAACAAGTTCACTGACAGGTCCTCCATGTATCGTGACGATATAACTGGATACTAATCGTGGGTGTAAAAAGTTTGTGGCCCAAGTGGTACCATTGTATACTTACAATAGGCTGATAAAATAAGCACAATGTGGTAGATAAAATTTCTTACAGGTGACAACATGACTAATTCAATCAATATCGTGATAACGAATAAGTCTATAAGACACCGTCCATTAAAAATTGGTACAACTATTATCTTCAGCGTTTTTGTGCTAAAAAGTTCTGAAAAAATAAGTTCTTTCCAGTTAACTTAAAGCCAATAAACAATATTTTTGATTGCTATAATACGTCTTGTACGCAACTAAAAAAATTTCATTATTTTTGTATTTCGTTAATTATTTCTCTGAAGCTTTTAAGCTTAGCGATAATATGTCTTTTCTGGTGATTAAACTACGCGGATCTCGTGTGCTGAAATACCGCTAGGGCTAAATATCGTGGTGATCTGTACCATCGCTTCTTGCGACTTTCGTAAATACGGCATAAGGGAATGCAGGGTACACTTAAAAGGAACACTCGCGAGTATTACTTTGAGATTAGAAAATTACCTTCAACGAAATATATGTAAGAACCTAAAAAAAAGGTACTCGCTGGTTTAGGTATGTGTGTGCGTGTGTGTATGATCGCACGTCGATCACGTTTGCTCGATGTGCTCACGGCGCAAAATCGCGATATGGTCAGACTTGACGTACTAAACGAGGACCACTGCTCTTCAGAATAAGTGGTTACCTTGGTACTGGTACTTATTTTTATAGGAGGTGATGACTCTTTTCGTCTTGGAGGATCTGCTAAGAGTTTACAATGCGGCCAGTAGGAAAATGTACTGGCTGCGTTTGAAGGTCGAGGTCGTCGGCGTTGGCCTTGGGTTGTCAAGCCAAGACTTGAGTTCCTCATTTAATGCTAGGAAATAAGGTCTATCCACTCCTGAAATACTGGATATCACTCCAAAGCACAACCAAGTCACCAAAAATAGAAACACGTAGAAAAACACTTCTCGTAGAAGCAACAAATCGCTTCTCGTGGGCATGCATGTCCAAGCTAATCTGAACTCTCTTCACTTTTCTCTCGTTCTCCTACCTCCCTGGCCTACCTATGCCCTATACCCCTTTTTTCTCTTCTTTCTCTGTCCCATGTCCTAGGCTACTAATGATGGCTTAATGGTATCTCATCGTCAAAGCACTTATCTCATAAGCAAATTAATATTTTTATACGTTTTATAGGTAGAAGAAATTCGCCATCTCCTATATGCAGCAAACCTTCTGGACTTGACAGTTCGTTCACTGTCTTAAATTAATCATCAAAAGTGGATTTATTTAACTTACACATCATATTTTCTTGAAATGACGACCACGGGTAGGAAGACAGTTTATATTTTAAGTAATCATTCCTACCTTCTTTACATTCCAAATTCATTGTGATTCACTGCATTATAAGTAAGGTATCTAGTTAAACTATCTCACCGTTACTCAATTTGATTTTTGTAGAACTCTTTGTAAGTAAAACAACCTTTTTTTTGCGTTTATACTTTATGTCACAGTAGACTTTTTCGACGAGGGCTTCCTGCATTTTTATCCTAATATCCAAAGCCTTGTGTGCGTTCACAGTGCCATTGCCCACTGCCACCAGAAATATCGACAGTATTTTGTCCGTGATAGGAAATTGATTAAATTCAGTGAAAAAGGTCAATATTTTTTCCAAATTACTTGTATCTTGGGACATTTTAAAAGGTCGTAGGTTGCTTTGCTGCTCACTTTTAATGTGGGTACCATTGGAGAAGTTTTTCATCGCTCCACACTTTCGGAGAGTTAAAGGTACTGCCTAGCCACCTAGCTATAATATTATGCCGATATTTAAGACATTTTGGCCCCCCTTTAACGCCAATTAGTCTCATTAGCCCCTGCTCTATGGTCATACCCACCAAATTTCCGCAGTAAAATTTAGTACTTCTACGAATACTGAATACATTTCAAGACTGGCATACGTATCGTACGTGTTCATATTTACCTTTGCTTTTAACTCCCACGTATCCTGCGAAAAAAACTCATAGCTTTTTGCATATAAGTAATATCCCAACGCCTTGAAAAATGGCTGCATACGCTGCATACTTTTTTAGTATACCTTTCAAGCACTACAACACTAAGCATCGTGAAAATTTTTTGCAATGCTCACCATTTATATATACTGAAGCCAAAGTTGGGCGGTGGGGCCGTTTTCTTTTAGTTTCTTAAATACATTAACGAATGTTCGTATTTTTGCAAAGTTCTCCCTGGTTATCATTTTTTGCATTTCGTCGTCATTAACTACTATAAGTTGAGACAGAAAGACTCGATCACAAGTGGTAAATTTGCACATATCTAGAATAATTTCTATTGAGGCCTCTTGCACTAAAACATGAGCTTTCACGGATCAAGCAAAAGCGTGTTCTATCAGAGTTTTTTCTGCAAAGCCTTCTGCATGAATAGAAGGAAAAACCTGCAACATACCGCTCCCTTCGATGATGTTTCCGATCGAAGCCGAAAAACTCGTTAGAGTGTGAAAACCTCCAGGTAAGAAGTTTACTTGCACCAAATTATGTGGGTCTGCTTTAGAATCGATCAAGCGTACTATTTTGCGTGCTTTGAAATAAAAAGGCTAGTTAGAAGCTATAAAAACATCTCTGTGCCCGCGTGCAAAGCTCTGTTCAACAGCATTACAAATTACACCTCATACAGTATCATATGCATATGGGGAATTTCCTGAAAAGTATTTTTTTGCATAAAAACGTTAAAAAAAATAGTTAGACCCAATATCAATAAAATTTATACTAAAGACATATTCCTTATCACTTAATTAATCAGATAAACCATGTGATTACGGTTAAAATTAAATGCTAGATAAGCCTTTGAAAAAGCTAATTCTCTTGGCCTATAAACAGTTGAACAATTTTCTGTATAACTTAAAGTTGAACTATCTTGAAGCTGAAATGTTACTAAAAACCGCTGTACAGCTTTACAGTAGATTTTGTCGTCATCTTGACTGAGCCTACTTAGATAACTCTTAGGTGTACTTCTTTCAGACGTTTAGTTTTGATTTAGTTTAATAGGGCTCTCACTGCACTTTTACATGCGAAGTTTTGCAATTTTTTAAGTCGTCAGGATCTCTTCGTGGTGGGCTCTCCTCTAACCTATTTATGTCATCCAGAAAAGTGTTAGTGCTGTTGCATCTCTCCATATTAAACTTATAAAAAATGGTATGAATATAATAGGATTAATTAAGTTTGATTATTCCTGAAATCCCGTCTCTTATGACGATGATGCCTTAACATGTGTGTATTGGCAATAGATTTTTGATTAGAAAGTTTTTCTTGTAACATTCTTTAGCTTTCTGAGATTTTTCTAGTAGTTTGAAAAACCAGTGTGACATCTCTTGTTGGTATTATATACATCATATACTTAACATTTATTACTTCAAAATACATAGTTTTGTTTTAAATTACGAAAACTGAAAGCTTAGCGATATTCAAATATCGATCGGTACACTTGCTTCTACAATCACGTGACACATAACTTACTTTTTTTGACAATTTAAATATTTTTAACTGCGTGTGTATACAAGAAATATCGCACCTTATTTTGACAGCAACTTGTACTTGACAAAAAATTCGAGGGATGAGCAAACTAAGCCATCAATGACTGTGTAATTATTGCACTATTACTGTGCTTGTGTTAGTCAAGAGTAATTAGGTTTAGCTCTGATTAGTCTATCGGATCTCCCTTCTGACGCGTCCTCTTTAAGTGCAGAAGTATAAGATCTTCCCACACACAACAATGTTTGCCTTTTTTTTTCATCAAGTGCTTTAAAAAAGCCACAAAGGTTGCAGAGTTAGTTTTGTTGCGTCTTTTGAGAAAATGTAAGACTTAGTTCGGGGATCAAACTACGTGTTAGAATTGTGCATTTCAAGAAAATTCAAGACACAGTTCAGTGACTAAGCTGTATGAAAAAAGCTCTAGCAAATCAGATAACTAAAAACTTGCCTTAAAAGTGAATCAAGGAAGAACAAAAAGAAAAGGACCGTTGACTTGGGTTCCGACGTAAAAAGCAGCAGCCATACTATTGTCATTGCCACGAGTACTTTCGTGTACGATAAGGCTCGATATTATTGCTGTCAGGCTGGTAATATTTTGCAACTACGTGTGCGCAAGCAGCAACTTATCATCGATCATAGAAGCAAGTTCAGTGAAAAAAACTATAAATTGTACAAACATTGTAAATGCGAATCTGAAACTTTACGATTAATATTATTTGTAAAATCAACTATTTCCGGCTTTTCTAAATTTTTTAAATCACTAGACAAGACTTATTAAATTTAATATCAAGGAAAAATTAAAGAGACATCGCGTGACAAAAACATTTACAAGGACGTAAGATGAAATATAAATTGGATACGTTACTATTGCAGTGCGTAAGATATGAATTTAAATAGTAGATTAAGGCCAGCCTACTTATGACACACTAACACTACTGCACACATACCAATCGATGAAATCTAATACCACAACGCAGAGCCAACGATTCAAAAGAAAAGTATACTGTAAGTAAAAGCAAATAAAGCCTTTGGGCCAACGGCTGCTTTCTGACGAACAAAAATCAAATTTATTTGTTTATAGAACGATTCTACGAGTTACATCGTTTACTTAGAAAAAATTGGACGCAACAAATTAGCATTCCTTGTGGGAACTAAGCCTTTTGTTTAATTAAGAGTATACTTTATTAAAATCTAAATCTTTTTTTTTTCATTTTATTTCAGTTTTATTTTTTTTACAATTTTTTATTGTCCATCTTTATCCATTTTCAAACATTTTTTTTCACTACAATTGATCAGACGCTTAAGAATTCAAAAATAGAAGCTGATGGAGATACAAGAAAACAGTTACTGGGACAGTACTATAGGGCAAGAAAAGCATAAAAATCACTTAAAATCCTCGAATTATCACGTAACAAAGACCTAAATAGTTCAGCGTTACGTACAAAAGAAGCTGCCTTATACATACTCATATGTAGTGTCCAAAATACACCACCTAGAGATTTCTCGCAAGATATTTTCTATAGTTGTTCTTTTATCTCAAATGTGGAAGAATCTATGTTTTTAAGAACAGTTATTTCCAGGCCAAAGAATAAAGCAAGAAGTTGTCGAGGCTGCTCGACAATTGATATGATAGATAATCTTATAAGCTATCAAGAGAAACACTTTGCACTTTCTCAATCTTACGCCCAATACATCACCAACTTAAATAATTCTCAGATGAAACAGGAAAAAACTGTTTGCAATTTTTATGAGAAAATCTTCTCCCTTTTTGATCAAGGTGCTAGAGCAGCAAAAATAGAGGCCACTTTTCATAAGATTTTTAAACACCAACAGCCTGATTCCAAGTTGTATCTAGAAATGGTTGGCCGTGAAGCATTCATGCAAGGCTTACCGAATGGATTCATGGGCAACATGATGTCAAACGTACCAAAAACATTTTCCGGTGCCTTAGAAGCAGCTGTAAAAGCAAAAGAAGTTGGAAAAATATTAGCCCTCAATACTTACGCTACCATGTACCATCAGAAATGACATATGTACCAGTGATGCCAGACGGTACTGCAAAGTCGCACATACGCAGAAGAGCTTAATGCTCATTTGCCAGTACAGCAGCGCGCTGCTTAAAGTAGGCCCCGCCTGAGCTCTCTCTCTAGCTTCCCCACTCCAGCCTCCCCCCAGATGGTTAACCCAAGCCTTCCCTAACACTTTATATACTGCTTCAGTATCAGGTAGGAGAAAGTTATCGGTAGCTGAGTGGGCTAGCGCATATGATGATTTTGCTCTCTTAATCTTCGAATCTCAGCTGCGCAATTTTTTTTTTTTTATTTGTTTTTTTTTTTTTAATCCACGCATTGAATTTAAATACTGACATGATATATGATAATTTAAAAAAATATAACTCTCCTCATTAATATGATAAAGTGATTATTAATCAGGTGAAATTTATATTTTCAGTTTATTGTACTGACTGAAAGTATTAATTTTTTTTTTTTTCATTAATTAAGTACGAAATTTAAAAACAGTTATTTTTTATGTTTTATACGCAAAATATACTTTTATAAACTTATTTTAGGAAATAAATAAATAAATGCAACGAAGTACCTCGATAAAAAAATTTAATAAGTAATCATGCGTCAAATTAGACAGTTTCCACACTACCCTTGAGGTACTGCCTGTAGTGCGTTAGTTTGTTTCGATTACACGTAAATCAGTGTTTTACTTTAATACTGACATGTTACGCTTAAGCGTAGAAAAATTTTGCAATCATTACAAGACCACAGTTTCCTTTATTTATTCTTGATGTATGTGTAATGTTGGTACCTTCGCCAATAGCCATATTATAACCATATTTGTTAGTTTAATTAGTACGAATTAAAGCCATGCATTATGCACGTGAAAACTCATGAGATCAATGAATAAATACATTTTGACTAGTCCTAATACAAATTTGCCGAATTAAAAAGATTAAAGTGTTGTTCCTCTGGTTCAAAATCTAGGTTTGTGATATGTCACGCTTTACAAATTGATCGCAAAAAACACCGTGCATTAAGTAATTTTATACCAGTTTTATTAGCTTTCTCATCTTTAAGCTCAGTTACGTCAGAAAAAGCTTTTTCTGCTTCCGCATTGAAATGTGGAAGAGAAAAAACTGCTGTCACTAGTGATTTTAATGATGGGAAGCTTAAGACATCGCCGTTTTTAATTGTAAATATTTTCTTCCAGAAATCTTCAACGTCACATTTTAATAAGCTTTCGTGCTCTGAAGGTTCGAAAGAAGAGGGTAATGTTCTTCATTCTTAAGCTATCGATTGGTAATCTAAATTTAGAAAATATTTATAAAAACAATACAAATCCAATAGATGATCATTTCTTTCCGAGCTTAAGGCCACCGATGGCTCTAGGAATATTAGAAGCTTTAAAAACTCACTGTGTTCTAAAAATCGTTTTTTTATTTCCTCTACCGAATTAATGTAAAAAATTAAACAATTTTCGCGTACCTCGTTGGCATGATCTGTTGACATTTTAGCAATAATTTGCACAGCATAAGGTCCATAATAAATATCTTGGCGTTCTTTAATATGATTCCGAACAATAAAATCGGTTGAAGACAAGAAATCTAATGATTTTTCATTAAAAAAATTGAGCCCAATTTGTCTAATTATTGTTTTAATCGACCGATGAAGCTTGTGAATCGTTAGTCCCTTACTTTGAAGAACTGCATTAAAAAAGTTAAAAAATTATAATACAAAGCTCATAAATGAAATGTAAAATTTAATTCGCGGGTCACGTAAAGAAGTCAAAACTTTTTGAGCATTTGAAACTTTTCCATCGTTAACATTAGCTACGGTTTCCGAATTACTCTTATTCAATTTTACTTCATGATCAAATACTTCTGATGAAAAATAATCAATTAACGCGGGATAATCAATTCGAATCCTATTATAACATTTTTGTGCTTCAAGCCAACGCGTACCCGGAAATTTTTCTAGTTTACTTTGCGGTAAGCGACGAAATTTAAGACACTCGCGAAGCTCTTCGAAACGTTTTGGACTATGTGCAAAGTAATGTTGAATTGCTTTAATTAGTTCTTCAACCGATTTTGGAATTTTGCTGCTACTCGATTTCGCGACTAATGCAAAGGTGTGGCATATGCAATTAAGCAAAATTAAACTTGGCACTTTGTCTCTCAAATACTTTTGGAAGCCATTTTTTTACCAGTCATAACACTTGCATTATCACAAGCTAAGCCTACTAAATTTTTCAATGGAATACGACTGTCACACAAAAATTCCTAAAAAGCTAAAAACAAATCTGAAGCAGAAGCTTGCAAAGGATTCAATTCTAAAAGTTGTAATGAATGTTGTACTACTTTACCCATTTTTTCATCATAATACAGAACACAAATACACAAAAACTTAGAATTGCATATGTCTGTACTTTCATCGATTAGTACTGAAAAAGGAACATTCTTTAATATCTCAATTATACTTTTAAATTCACACAGATACAAGATTTTATTTATTACATTACCTGCTTTCGTTCTTTTGATTTGCATGTTTTGCACTGCCTCTGGATCAATCGCTACTTTTTTAAACATAGGTACTAATCTATTAACTAACTTAATCGTGACGTTCTCCTCCGCAACAAAAAAAGCAACATTTATTTCGGCAATTTGCGTTATTTTTTTTAAAGAATCCCCGAATGGTGTGACGGATACAAAAGCTTTTAATTTTTTAGCCACGTTAACGCTATCACGATGTCGTTCACTCCTAACATGTCGGTACAAATCGGACTTGTGGTAAAATGAATAATTTTGTTTGCAATGTATTTTTATGCATTTAAAAGTTTGAGGTAATGTCACGTGTTTTAAAATAGAATCTTTCAATTCTGGGTCACGGGACCAGTCTGGCTGCCATGGTGTGCATTTTTTTTAGGAATAACACTTTCATCTTTCTCACTTTTACGCTTACTTGCTATTTTAGACAACATTTTAAAAAAAAATCAAGGAGAAAATGTCACATTAAATACTAACACAAAAATTTAAATTGTCTATACAAACAATGTAACTGGTTGAATTCAATGATCCATTGGCCGCATGCGATGTACAGGTTCGAACAGCGAAAAAATAAAGAACTAGCACTACAAGGACTCACAAACGAGCTTAATCACACTCACATAACACATGCTATTAATAAGTTCATTCGCTCAAAACACAAATCACCACTACTAATTGCAGAAAGATAAAGCTTCAATACACGACGCGGGTTACAACAGAAATAAATGACAAGAAGGCAGTTAGTTACGCATGCACGATTTACTGCAAACTGAGAAAGAATGCAAGTCTCGTAGAAGCGTGCCAAAAAAAACAGTTGAGTCCAGTGACAGAAATATAATGTAAACAAAAGATATATAGTTAAGACCCATGTCGATTATGGGCATGCAAGACCATGCTGAATCAGCATATCTATAGATATTTGATGGATCCTTATGCTACCTCAACTAAGAGTAATTGTTTCGAGTTTAGAAATTTAAAATGCTGAATAAAAATAATAGCAAAGGTACCAACATTACACGCATATCAAGAATAAATAGAGGAAACTGTGGTCTTGTAAAGATTGCGAAATTTTTTTACGCTTAAGCGTAATATGTCAGTATTAAAGTAAAACACTGATGTACGTGTAATCGAAACAACCTAACGCACTACAGGCAGTATCTCAAGGGTAGTGTGGAAACTGCCCAATTTGACGCATGATTACTTATTGAATTTTTTTATCGAGGTACTTCGTTGCATTTATTTATTTATTTTCTAAAATTTAGTTATGTTTTTTAAAATTGTTATATATCATGTACATATTTAAATTTAATGCGTGGTTAAAAAAAAAAAAAAAACAAATAAAAAAAAAAATTGCGCAGCTGAGATTCGAAGAGTAAGTGAGAAAAATCATCATGTGCGCTAGCCCACTCAGCTACCGATAACTTTCTCCTACCTGATACTGAAGCAGTATATAAAGTGTTAGGAAAGGCTTGGGTTAACCATCTGGGGGGAGGCTGGAGTGGGGAAGCTAGAGATAGAGCTCAGGTGGGGCCTACTTTAAGCAGCGCGCTGCTGTACTGGCAAATGAGCGTTAAGCTCTTCTGCGCATGTGAGACTTTGCAGTACCGTCTGGCATCACTGATATGTACCTTGCTCAGGAGTTAGACCCTACAGCAAGAAAAAACTCATTAGTACACTAACAAAATAGACAAGGCAGTTTTGCATATTCTCAGCCCAATCAAAACAATATACAACAAGTTGACTATAATGATCCCAACATGTACAATGACGATAATATATCTTATTATGACAACTCTAACAACACAAAAGTTCTCCCGACTACGTTTAAATTAGACGGAAGAACAGTATTACTCCAAGCTCTTTAATAATAATTTAACGACTTAAATAATCAATCCGTTGAATTATTGCAAAAATAAGATGAAAAGCAATCTTACCAGCCTTTGAATGACTCGTGGAAAAATCAATAAAATTTCGGCCCCACACAACCAACTCATCACCAAAATCAATTATTAGCCTATTTGAAATGCCCCTTTCACACAACCTTTCTGCAGTGTGTATTCGTCTACTTCTCCAATGGTGAATTAACGCTGCACTTGTAATACCATTCAAATACTACGCAAACCGCGAAACGACACAAGCTTTCGCTCAACGTCAAACTGTTACAATAATTAGCAAAATTTCAGACCCAGTTCCCCTAAACCAGGCCATTTTTTAAATAGGCATGGTGCTCATTGCCTAGACGTAGCGGCGAGCAAAGACCTAAATCAGCGTCCACTGGTAAAACCAATCTGTGCAATCGCATAAATGTCTGTCGCAAAAAACATTTGCAATGCACCGCCAGTAAGACTTAAAGTTTCACAATTAAATAAAAGTAAAGACACTTTTATAATAGATACAGGAGCTGACGTTAACGCTATAAAAATATCTTAATTGCTACCAAATGTTATTATAAGTACTGATACAAAAATTGCTCTTACTAGATTAACTTCTCAAAATATCATAACTGTAGGAACAGTAACGTTAAACACATTTGATAAAAATCACGTTTTTCATGTTTCAGCACAAGAAACACCCCTCAGTGAGGCAAGAGTATTAAGAAATTTGCTTCTAGCCAAAGAACGGGCCAGGCTTTGTTATGACTTAAGAGCCTTGATACTAAAATAAAAGCCTATAAGTCAAATCCTTTATAGAAAGAATTGTAAGTTATGAAAATAATTTTTACGAAATCATAGATAATATTAGCATGAATAAAGAAATCTTAGAATCCCTTCCAACTTCTTAATTTTTAATCCTAAAGGAGTAACCTTCGGTCAAAATCGTGAATATAAAACACCAGCAAGAATGAAAGTTCCCATAAAGATTCCTGTAATGCAAACTAACAGCCATGGGCAAGCATATTTGCGCTTAAAAACTACTCACGGTATATTCATAGGCAAAGCTGTAAAAACATACGATAAAGGTCGCTGTTTTACGATGGCTGTGAACACTAAAGAAGATACAGTAGAATCAGGATCCCTCCACGAAATATTGTACGTTTTGATCTAGATGATTCAGAAAATTTTCTTGACTCAGATTTTAGTGATGTTCCCAACATAGCAACAGAGGGAAGAATTAAATATATTACGAAAAAACTTTGCTGGTATCATCATGATAAGACAAGTTATAAGCAACTTTGTTGAATAGTAAAAGAGTATTCACATCTATCTTATATCAAAGGTAGTACTGCTCTACAAACATCATAAGTACAATATAATATACAAACAAACGATACAAACTGACGATAAACCTATTTTTGCTAAGCAATATAGATACCCTTCTACTCTACACAAAAAAATTGGAGATCAGATCGATAAATTATCACAAGAAGGAATCATAAGCAATTGTTCTAATCCATACAGTAGTCCACTGTGGATCATTACCAAAAAGCCAGGACCCAACGAAGAAAAAAGATGTCGTCTCGTAATACATTACATAAAATTCAGCGCTAAAACTATTCCTGATGCTAACCAATTGCCTAATATTACCCAATAATAGAGATATGGCCCAATTTTAGAGATATTAGAGCAAATTAATGGGTCAAAATTATTTTCAGTATTCGATCTAGCTAATGGATTTGATTAAATTGGAGTATTTTCAGAAAATCACTGTAAAAAAACTTCCAGTACTCCGTACAAACATTACGAGTATACAGCTATGCCATTTGGATTGGGCAATTCACTAGCGACATTCCAAAGACTTATGAATTCTGTGTTATTGGGATTACAAGGCACAGAACTATGAATATTCTTAGATGAAATTGTAATATGTACTAAAACTTTAGAAGAACATAAAATAAAATCAAGAAAATTATTTCATAGACCATCAGATGGTGGTGTAAAATTATAGCTAGATGAATGCAAATTTTGTTCTAAAGTGAAAAATTTAGGGCATATAATGGGTAGTTATTAGGTAAAACGTGATCTCAAGAGACTTGAAGCAGTTGAAAATTTCCCCATACCAACAAATAGTACGAAAAGTTTAGAATTTTTAGACTCACAGAATAATATAGACGATTTATTAAAGATTATGCTAAAATTGCAGATAGTGTAACCGTATTACTACGAAAAAGTAAAAAATTCGATTGGACCAAGATTCATGAAGAGAGCTTTAAAAGATTGAAATCAGCTATGTGTGAGGCCCCATTACTTGCATGGGTTGATCTCGACAAACCATTCATTCTAACTACCGACACGTCCAACTTAGCTCTTGGTGCTGCTTTAAGTTAAGGAGAACCAGAAGAAGACCATCCTGTAGCCTACATGTCTTGCACTTTTAATAAATGTAAGAGAAATTACTTCACCACTAAAAAAAAAGCTTAGTAGTAATAGCGACTGTGCAACATTTTTGACGCTATTTGTACGGACGAAAACTTACAATTTATGGAGACCACAAACGTTTGACATGGATTGAATCAATAAAAGACCCCATGAGTCGCCTTAATGGATGAAGAGCAAGACTCCATGGGTACTACTTCACGTATAAGTACAAACCTGAACGTTCAAATTTGAATGCTGACGCTTTATTGGGTTACCCTGCAGATTCTTATAAAATAAATACCTTAAAAGATGGTACAGATTTTAAGGGGAGGCGTGGAGAAGTAAGGGAAATTTTAACATCCAGCAGTAACAGAAGTAGTCGTCGCTTTAACAGTTCGAGCTCTGACAGCGAGTCTAGCAATTTTGAGACACTACAGCCCCGTATGTTACTCTTAAAACCTTTTTTTTTAATTTTTCGATGAACAAAAATATCTATTGCACGTGCTAATAGGACCTGTAATAGACACAATCAAAGCTCAAGTATGCTCAAACCCCTCTACTACAGTGAAGCAAGCAACGAGAGAAATAAAAAAGGGCTCTAAAAATTCTCCTTTCATTATACGGTCAGGAATGGAAAAAGGGCAAGGGAATCTCACTGGACTATCAATAGCCCAAAGATTACTTAAGCGCTGAAATTAAGAAAAACAAAGTTTACCTCCTCCTCATAGACCCACGGCAACTTCTTACTCTGAGGATACAGAAACTCTAGATACGTCAGAAAATGAAGGAAACCAACAAGCCTTGACAAGCTAAAAAGATAAATCTCTTCTTTCTAGCCTCTTCAACACTAAACCAGATCTATCATCTACTTCAACCACAACAGATAATAAATCACAGTAAGAAGCTGCTAATAGAGCTAGTAACTTAGAAGAAGTATTTAATCCATCAACACCACTATCAACTGCTAGGGCTTCAACAATTCAAAAAATCGAAACTGCATCTTGAAAATCAGTAGGATTTATATTTAACACTGACTGATTGAGTACATTAGTTGATTAACTAGTTCTTATAATCAAATAGAATTTGAAGCTGCAATCTACCACTCGCAGATCAACGCAAAAAGATGCTTTGAAAAGCAGTCTCAGTAAAAAAAGTGATTAAGAATATTTTTTAACTTATAGTATGCAAAATACAATTCTTACTGACCCATCTTTATATTGAGATTATGTTACACCAACAGAACTTCTAAACAAAAAAGAAACAACAAAAAATAGTGAGCCAGAGTTATTCGAAGCAAATTTTCAGAATTCAAGAACTTTCTTTAATGTTTCACAATACTATTCCAATAACTCTAAAAATTCTGAAGAAGTAAACGAGCTTTCCAAAAACATCACAATCACCTATAAGATGCTCTAAAGCTGCATCCACTGTAATAGGAGATAATGTCAATACTGTATAAATGGAACCTAATGTTTCTACTATTAAAAGAAAGATAGTGAAGAAGCCAGCAATAAAGAAAAAATGCATTGGAATATACCTATTACACCTTCTCATTTAAGTCATGAGCAGCAAAACACATACATACAACAGCATTACGCCCCAAAGCAGAGTAAATGGACACTGTCTTCTCGTACTATAGCTGCATTCGAAATGTTAGAATAGCAATGGAATGCTAAACGCGATAACCAAGTTACTTATAAAAAAGCACTATAATTAGATCTTTGATAAAAACACAAATGGACCTCGAAATGATAAGCATACGATGATGTTCAACATATGCTAAAGACAAAATTGCAACGTTTATTTGGGCTGAAGTGATACCTCATTCTACTACCAATGAATTATTGTTGGATTGAAATTTCATTTCAAAATGCAAATTATATAAAATGCAAACACAAGTTGGTGACTTAATAAAAATCACCTTTAAACAAAAATTAGTTTCATGTTTGATTTCTAAAAAAAGTGAAAAAGATGAAACCTTGCTTCAAGATCTTTACTCGTGCTTAGCAGGCTTAGCAAAAGCAATGAAAAAACAAAACTATACAAACATTGAGAATATCTACAAAGGGTGAAATAACTGACAATTTGCCTAGATGAATATTGTGCAAAGCAAGTCCTGAAGAATTCAGTCATGTAAATATTAAAATAACTGTATATTTCAGTAAACGTGCTTATTTTATTTGAACGAAATGAAGAAAAAAAATAAATAGAATTTAACAACAGACTTTTTGGTGGGCATAGGGACATGAATATAACTTATATAATAGAAGAATACGAGAATTGTCTCTCTGGGAAGATATGAAAAAAAATATCAAATCTTTTGTACGAAAATGCAAAACTTGTCAAGAATAAAAACTAAAACGTATAAGAGCAAAAAACCTATGCTAAAAACTAATACTCCAGCTAAAGTTTTCTTTAAAATGGCCACCAACTTGGCCTCCAAGGGCAACTAACTTAAACTCAATGACTAACTAAAGAAAACCTAATCTATTAACAACTATAATGACATGACTAAGCAAATAAGTCTAAACAAAATATACAGCAGCTTGCACGTTTACTGCCGAAGCACATGTCACCGAACACAGATGCACTCCCAAGACAAGCCACATACATACTGATGGTATTATATGATCGGAAGGGCTTGGCAGCAAACAGAGCAGTGAAAAGCTTACAAAAAGTATGTTGACATGTAGACCAAGAATGTATCATGAATGTAAAGTATTTGTACGTATAAACTTAAACTGCTATGCAAAGCAGTGAAAGCAGATGATTATACGGATTCAATGAATAATAGAGCAGCAGATATCGAGTTTTAAATGGAATAATATTAAAATACGTAATAAAAAAGCTTAGGTTACGTAAAGGGATTTATAGCTTATGTTTTTATATTAGCTAAGACCTAAATTCAGGTTTTATCCCGAACATTTTACTTGCCAAATTACGTGAACTTGATGATAGTAGAATTTTATTACCAACGCTGCACTTGTTTTTAACTTTTTTATTTTGTACAAGTACTAACAAAAGATGGCCCACTGTATAAAGCTGAGAAAGAGACTTTGTTGACGAAGTTGATTGCAAGAAAGGATAAAAGAGAACCCAGCCAGGAACTATCTGTTGAGTTATTGGAGTTCTTGTAGGTCCCTTACGCAGGCCTTGTAATAGCAGGTAAATATAGAGATTGGCGCCTTAGAGAAACTCGATCTTGGATAGGCTGTTACAAAAATCATTAGCTTGCTGCAGCTTTTGCAGACAGTACAAATTTCTTAACAGCTTGTGGATTGAAGGCGAGTACTTCGTAATGAGTAAAAGCACCTTTGCATGGCACGTAAGTCTGACGTCCCTTTTGAAGGCAGGGACAAAGTTACGTTGGACATGACCATGCATCAGAGATCTAGCATAGCCAGTAACCACGCAAAGACGTCAAGGGGATGCTTGGAGGTCAAGTCCAAGCTTTTTAAGCAGGCTTTTTGGAACAAACGTCGTCTGCGAGCCACAGTATAACATGGCACAAGCGATGTGAGTGCGACCGTCTGCCCCTTGCAACTTGGCTTGTGCTGTTTCCAACAGTAAGGTCACAGTAGTGCAAGCAGACACTTGTAGATTGCATGACAGGTTCTGGCCCATAGCAAGAGAAGATGGCAATAAGTCAGTAGTAGTGTGCGATAAGGTAATTATGCCCTTATGCAGCATTGTAAGATTTTTCTCATTGCAAATCTGACAGCGCTATGCAGATGTATAATTTGCAAGGCTATGCAATCCAAGAAAAAATACAGCACAGGCTCTTGATTTAGGCAAATCGCTATCGCTCGCAAGAAGTTTTGCCCTAAACTCAGGACATCAAATGACAAAATGCTCAGCAGAGCAGTAAAATAACTTAGCAAAATCTTGTAACAACTGTAATGACAGGACTGAAAAAATAAGTCTGAATTAGGTATAAAGCAGCTTGCTCATACACTGCCCAAGCACGGTATCACCAAGAGAGATGCGCTCTCAAGACAAGCTGTATACAAACTTATAATAGTATATAATCAAGAGGGCTTAGCAGTGAACAGAGCAGCGAAAAGTTTACAAAAAGTATATTGACATGCAGACCAAGAGTGTATTGTGAATGTAGAGAATTTGTACGTGTAAACTTAAACTACTACGCAAAAGTAGTGAAAACTATTGCTTACATGGATTCAAATAGCAACAGAACAGTAGATATAAAGTTTTAAGTAGAATAATATTAAAATATGTTATTTAAAAACTTAAGCTTAGTAAAGGTATTTATAGTTTATGTTTTTATATAAACTAAGACCTCACATTAGGTTTAATCCCGAACAAAAGAGAAACTGAGAGAAATGGCAACCTATGGAAAAGAAAAATTCTTAGCAAAAATCTATTGTGCTACAACGTTTGGAGGAAGCATGGTTATCAGAATCATCATACTCATAATTAATCTAATGTGTATAAATTGGTCACATAAGATCAGAAACCAAGTAACTCAAACTATGGATTGTAATTTTGCAACTTCAGCAAGACTATCAACGCAACGCAACCTTTACCTACTCAAAGATGGCACCTTTTCAAGAAAACAGAGAAGGTCAACGCTCGTATGTCAAATGGAAATATATTACTAACAAGCAGCCACAACAAATTAAGCCAGACCAGAGCTACGACCCAAATTGGAAGCGACTAAATTACTTAAGTGAGGGTTTATTTGAGAGTTTAAAATATCTACTTTCAAATGACACATGCACCCTTACAAAAATTTTATATGGTGACTTGAATATGGTGGTTTAAGGGAAGGGAAAACTTCAAGTTACAGAAAAAAAAAGATTGCAAAGAAAGAGATTCACACATTATAGTTTTTTTCCGTCTTAAATTATAACTGATGAATATTATGAAAAAATCTAAATCATACCTTAGAAAAGCACAAGATGGCAGATTGCACATCACCGCCAGCAATCAAATATGGTAGCCCATTTTTTTATTCTCAGATTTGCGATAAATTTGGTACAACTGAGCCTCAAGAAAAAATCGTTTATACTCTATATTGTATGAATTCATAATTTTTATGTCCTATTTTTTCGATCCAATACATTTGATTACTAAAAAAGTACGTACATATATATGTATGTATACTGTAAATAAGTTTGCATTTTAAGTACTCGACACGAGTTTGACTGTTTTCACTCTTATGATTGCCGAGAACCGCAATCAGCTACAAAGGGGCGTGTGAAATCACATGTCATATACTTCATAAGAATTACTTCGAAACACAGTTTCGTTTTTTAATTACAAAAACCAAAAGCTCAGCCATCTCTGAACATCGATCGGTACACCTACTTCTGCAATCACGTGAAATATAACTTACTTCTTTTAAAGCAAGCTACGGTTGCAAAACTAGAACTATGAGTGCAACCTCTAACACTCCTAGAAAATTCTTACCTTACAACATCAATTTGCAGAGGTACATTCATGAATGTGAATAATCAACAATTTCAACATTTCTTACTGCGTATGTCAACAAGAAGTGTTATACAAAATTTTGATAGCCACTTGTTCTTAATATAAAATCTGAATGATTAGCAGTTTTAAGTATAAGTTACTGTGTAGTTATTTCACCACAACTGTGCTTGTATCAATCGAGAGTAATGAGGTTAAGCTCTGATTGGTCGTTTAGATCTCCAACCTGACGCGTCCTTCTTAAGTGCAAGACCATATAAACTCCTTTCACATAATAATATTCTCCTTTTCTTTTCATCAAGTGCTCTAAAAAAGCCATAAGAGTTAAAGAGTGAGATCTATTGCGTCTTTTAAGCAGTTGTAAGACTTAGCTTGGTGATTAGGCTACGTGTTAGAGTCGTGAATTTCAAACAAATGCAAGACTTAGTTTGGTGACTAAATTGTGCGAGAAAAGCTCGAGCAAATTAGGTCATTATAAACTTGCCTCAAAAGTGCATCAAGGAAAACCAAGAAAAAAAGGACCATTGACTTGGGTTCTGAAGTTAAAAGCTGCAGCCTTACTATTGTCATTGATTAAATTAGGAGAAATATAAATCAAGCCTTATGGGAGAAATTTTGTTTTTATTTTTCTTACACGGTCAACGGTTGTAATAAGATAAAAAACTCTTAGTAACATGTTTTGAGGAGATAACAATACCTTAGCTATTTTTTCACAACGTAATTAGTCTTTCACAGCTTATTACTTTACTTTAAAATTGCTAAAAAGCACATTCAACTTACATATAGTTCTCCCATTCCCGACTACATATAGGAAAACCAGCAGAATTTTGGTAAGGTTAAATGTGCGCCTTCGCACTATTAAAGGAAAGTTTCAGCTTCAAAAGACTAATTGAGTTGGGAAAAAATATCTTAGGAATCGTCATCTTCTCCAAAATATGATATTTAAAGTTTTTTTTCTTATTACAATCGTTAAGCTTTAAAAAAAAGTAAAAATAGAAAGGCACACATAAAGCCTGTCTTATTTCTCCCCCAATTGACTACATATATCGTGAAAGTTATGTGACCTATTTGAATCCTAACATCTCGAAATTGTTAACATTTTTTCTGATAGGCTCGACAAAATTATGTGAGTTTTGAACAGTAAAAACGCCATTTGTACTAAATGATACTAAAGAGTAGACGCTCGGCCGTCAGGATACTACGCTGTGCTCCACTCAAATTAACTACGAATAATATTAGCATAGAAATACTTTCTAAACAAATATATCTCATTATCTTTCAGTTTTAGATAGATTCTCATTATTATTTGGTTTTGAAAGAAATTGCAACTCATAGATAATAGGTGTTTTTTTCTAAATCTTAGTATCTTATCTTAGGTAAGCAAGATAGCGTTGAATTGCGAAGTACCTAATATTATCTTAGCTTTATTATTTGGGATTAATGTTTCATTTAACGTTTTCCATACGACTCTTCATTTAAACAAGAAACTTTTATTTACTTGCCTTGATTCTTTGCCTAGTGGTCCAAGTATTCCGCTGTTAAAATTTGGTTATTATAGGAATCGTTAAGACTTGTATGTCTTGCAACTCTCTTAAAGTTGGCTTCGATACTATTACAAGCTGCCTTTTTATGGGCAGAAGCAAAAAAAGGTCATCCACATCAGATTTTAAATTTATTTTTGTAAAAAGGTACGTTCTTCTCGTTGCTTTTATTTTTCCTAAGGTTTTGCATCATGTATTTTTAGAAAGCATTTACTGCTTTACAATTCGGAAGAGCTGACAAGTAGGTATGCTCCAACTAACTTGCTTGGCAGCTACATGCCTGCACTATGCAGCTGCTCAGCTACAGTAATGACTTCGTTGACATACATGTTCAACAAGCTGTGTGAGCATTACTTAATGTAGGAAACCCACTTCCCGCACTATGTTAGTGTCATTAAATACGGGGTTAAGATCAGTCAACACCTTTCTGGGACTAATTACTTTACCAACATAAATGAAGCACCTTAAATAGTATTCCATAGCTCCTAAAGCTCAAGATCAACTATTATGCCTACTGATGACGCACGATAGTTTAATTGTCGAGTCATAATTAGCCAAATAGCATTTGTCTGAGCTTATAAAATTAAGGTAAAAAAAAGTTTGAGAATAGTGAAGGCTTGTACCGTGAAACCAGTAAAAAAGAAACAAGGGATAACACTTGTAATTATTTGTCTTTAATGCTACTTCAATAAAATTATACGTTGTTCTCTGTAGACGACGAAAGGGGGCATTTCTTACTTGCAGACAATTGCACGAAATCTTACTAGATCTTTATCATCAAGAATTATAATAAGGAATAACTCAAAATTTCACCACTGCCCCTTTTCAGGGGCAATATAAGTATTTACGTTTCCTACTTAACCATCAATCTCATCAGTTCTTTTAAGGGCCACCTAAGTTTAAACTATTTTGCCAACAAATCTATTCTTATTACCACTTTCGGATTCGCTATTCGTCAACTAAAAGACTACGTAAAGCTGGTCACTATTAAACAAAGTCAGTCATTCACTGGCAGACGTCACGATCGGAGTTGTTTGTTGCAAGTCTGGGAACCCTGGCCACCGACGATCCTATACTACCCCCTCGACTCTAAGGATGTAACCAGGAATTGCAGATCCTCTCCAAGGTCTGCGCTGGGTGAACTTAACAGCTATGAAGGAAGAAAAACTTGATCCAATGGGAGTCTTTCATGGGCAAGCATCACGAACCAATCCCTCCACCTAAGATCATCAAAACAACGGAGTCTGCAAAAAAAAGATGCTTTAGACACCAACGTCTTCGACTTTTTACCAGAAGACGTTGGGAAATAGCACTGTAACTAGGTCCAAAGCTTCGGACTTTTTAATTTTTCTCCCGATCAGTCTGGGCATCAGTCTTCAACAGCAGGCCAGAGAAGATCTCCCTGAGGTATCTAGGCAGACACAATTGCTGTAAACTTTAGTCAAGAAAGAGTGTAATTAAGAAGCTCACCAGTCTTTTTTAGGGTAATTGAACGTCAAACTACCTTGCCAACAAATATATTAGAACTTAACAAATTTGACAGAAAACAGACTTTACGGGTCACAAAAATCGTAAGCATACCCATTATCGCAAGAGGGTGAATTGGAAGGAAAACTTCAAATGTATCTATTAAATACAATTTTACTTAGGCGTCAAAAAACTGACGCAGAAAATTTATCGAGATTGAAACAGCAGCGTCAAAATCAACAAATAAAGAATCCATTACGTGAAAGATCAGCTTTTCATTGTACCCTAACAGCAATCTCTGAAATCTTAAAAGATCTAAATTCAGATTTTTAAATAAGTAAAAATGCATTAATATTTTTGTGGTAATAAAAAATGTAGGTATTAAGCTCAAGGACTTTATTTCTCTGGTAATAAAGTTGTGAGATAAGGAAAAAAAAATTTTTTTTAAATATACATTTTTTTGGAGTTTAAAATCCTAACAGCTTTAAAAATAGCCCTTTTCGTCAATTATACGAGAGAAACTGCAAATCAATGGCTCCTTATAGCCAACGATTGTTTCATGGCATAATAAACTCACAGTTGAGCGCGTGGTGGCTGAGTCGGCTAGGTCGTGGATTGGCACGCAGGAGACCGTGGTTACATTCCTGACCAGTGCGACTTTACGGGCAAGTACCTCTGTGACTTTTCACATGTGCTTTTTTACCACACAATGCTCCTTGAGGAGGGCTTAGGCGACTTTCTCGCAGCAAAAATTGCCCTATTATCACCTACCCCCCTCCCAGTAATAGGAGGCCTCCCATCCCTTTCCTTATCTCTTTACCAAGTGCTAAGTGTCTATAGTAGTGCCGTTATCAAAGAAGCCGAACGTAGAGCACTCTTATATATAAATTAAAAAAAAAGAAACTCACCGTAAATTTCAGCATGATTATGGTTTTTTTAATTTTTTACCGTTTATTATTTGACCAAATAAACTGTATGGATTGCGAACAAATATGTTTTTAATAAAGAAATTTTTGTTCTGAAGAGTGTCAGGAATAGATGTAAAATTTTCAACTAAAAACGTTTTACATTATATGTCAACACACTACAGTGTTCCATTTAGTAAGTGGCACCACTAGTTAGTTTATAAAGACATTTACAAAGATAATTATTTGAGCAAAAATACCTAATTATATACACAATGAACCGAAAGAGACATTAAACTGACTATGCAAAAAACTCAAGCAAATAGATAAGAGACAAAAAGTTTTTTAAAGCTCTTCAAACACGTCTTGATAACGCATGAAAGATAGATGGATCCAAAAAGAGAAAAGTAGTAAAAGAAACGAATTGAAGTTAATCTGCAAAATAAAAGACCTCTATTATTCACAAGGTCATATTAATTAAAGAGAGACAATATGTCCGCTTGTTCTACTTAATTTAATAACAAAGAGATATTGCAAGTCAAACCTGAAGAAAGACATTATGATGTTGGCTACAGTATATAAAGATCTCAACAGTTACAAAGAGGCAATGTAAAGTGAATACAAAATATAATGGGTAAAGGCTATAGGGAAATAAAACCAATTCTTGGAAAAGTAAGGAGTCTTTAAAGTATGAAACAGACCAAAGAGCACTAATATATAAATTCTGTATGGATATTCTCGAAAAAGGTTTGAAAGTAGGAAAAAGTTATTTACAAAGCTAGACATGTTATTGGAGGATACCAAAATGATCATGTAGTTATATAGTTCTAAAAAGAATTGTATGGCTTGCTAGTGGGTCCTAGGAGATAGTAGGGGGGATTTAAGAAAAGGTTCCTAAGATTGTGCTTGGAAAATGATACAAGTGGTTGTAGCTTGTCCGCTTGAAAAGAGGATCAGGACATTGTACTCGTTCTATCCTACGTAAATATTTTAATAGTAGCTGGGACTGATACAAAAAAAAAAAGATTTAATAACAAACTACTTAAAAAATTTTTTTTAAATAAAGGATCTTGGAGACCTAGAAACTTCTTAAGCATGAAAAACGAAGGCGATGAAATTAATAGCAAAATGATTCTTATACAACAAGAGCATATGGAGAGAGTCTTACAACGGTGTAGCACTAAAAAGTGTAATTCACAAGTGACATTAATGGTAACAAAACAAGTTAAGTAGAGAACGATATGGAAAAAATGAATACTCTAGGAACGCAATGGCTTCAAACATTAACATATGCACATAACAGAGAAGCAGTGGGTTGCCTAATGTATCCAACTCTATTTATATCCAACATATTTTGAATTTGTTAAACACTAAAATTTTATTTTTATATATTAGACGATATCAGTCTTAGCTATACTGATTTTGACGCTTGGAACTTCACAAACTTTTAAGCTGCGACTTCACAGTTTGGATTCATTAGTTTGCGTTACAAGATTTTCATTGACCTGTTTTATTACAACAAATACGATTTCCTTACTTTCTGTGACTGAGTTTAGGTTTTATGATGTATTTACCATTATAAAATTTTGATACTGCCTCTTCAGATTCTGATCAAAAAAAGAAGACCATTTTTTTAAAGCCTACATGCCATTTCTAAGCTAAATTTTAGTTCCATAGATATTTTTTGATTTTTTTTCTAATTTGTATGATAAATAAAGAAGAACTTATTCTTAACCATACGACTTTTTCCGAAATATTTTATGTTTTATAGCCAAAGAGCTTAAGATCAATTGAATAATATGAGATTTTTGTTTCAAAATTTGGTTTGGCATGAAAAAAAAATAGTAAATAGACATATGTAAGAGTATGTAGATATTAGGTATTGAACCATTTACGACTGATACACAGCACCAATTTGTTATCGATTCTTTCTCCTACCCCCATGCAAAAACACAAGACTTATAAGTCTGCTGAGACTTCTTACACAATAACTAACATAAAATTCTTATAAATAACAATGAATTTTCAAATGCAATAGTAAGATTCTTACCTACCCTAAAATACACTATTATCTACTGCAAACAAAGATTTTTTTAATTTTTTTACTGAGTTCAAGTACTCAAAGAATTGAAATAACGATCACAGATAAAAATTGGGACAGTTTTATCGTCTGATATTACAATAGTTTGAATGTTTGAATAAAAAGTATACTAAGACCGAAGGCACTCAAAGTAAAAAAAATCTCAAATCACCTGTGTATTATTTTCGAAGATTCAGTAAAGGATAAGCAGCTGGTCTGAAGCTTCTTCACTTCTGGCCATGAGTTGTATTGTATTTTTCTAATTGCTGTAGCTAAGAAATTTAAGTTTCTTTTGACAAAGGGAACAGTAACTTCGAATTTCCAGCCACTTAGTTAACAAGTTACTAAGAACGACTTACGAAGTTATGAATTATTACCAGTTACTGTACATCAAATTACTAAGTGTGTATCTTCCATAATGGTTTCATGTTGAGGCCCAGACCTAATCACTCTAAATAAGTCCAAAGTTTTTTAGGATTGATTTGTTTGAGGTCAGTTAGATAATTATTTATGTGTCTTATGATGTAGGGTATATGATTCTAGATTAAACATTATTAATGTCCAAACTTGATCACCACACCAATTTTTCAGTCTGGTTTTTTCACTTTGTATGATTGACAAGTGCGTTGGAACTAATGCCTGTATGGTAATGAAAATATTTACCCATGTACATACATTGAGATGCCAATTAACAAGCATAATTATAACCGTTTTTTCTTCCTATTTGCCTGTCTGTTTCACTTCATATACACTCACATGTTTATTGACTTTATTAAATGCAACTGATGTAAAAAAACAAAGTAAGCCTGTGATAAGTATAGTATAAGTAATAATACTTTATATTATGGAAACCAATTTTTTTTTAAAAAGTTATTTTCCACGGAAAATCTTACTAATATATAAAGCAAAGTCGCTAAAACCGTTGTAATCGCTAACCGCGAAAACTACTAAACCGATTTAGCTGAAATTTTGCACACTGATACATAATACTTCCTAGATGGTTTTAGTATAGTTTTTATCTTAAAAAATTTAATAACAATAGCAATAAATGAGCTCGAAGTTTTGCAAAAATACGCCAGCTTTTCACTTTAGTTCAGTAAAATCCACTAGGTGGCGTCAACATAAAATCGAGGCTACCTGCAACAGAATTAAATAAGTGTGGTTATAATACGCCAAAGCGTCTTGGTAGTGATGCAGTCGTGCTTTGACAGTTCAACGAGCTGCATAGAGAATGCTGATGATTGTCTTGCAGCTGGATATCCTGGTTACGGACGACGCTCTTCTGTAAGGGGAAAGGGACCTAGCATTCCATTCACCCTGAATCTCGACAAGTGCGATAAAAAAGAAATTCATTCTAACCGATGACATCTCTGGCATAATACCAGGAGTCATATCTAGCCAGAGCACAATCTGCACCAACTCTTCAGAGTTGTGAGGCAGTCCTACCATCTCGCCTGGTGCAGTTAGAGAATTTTTGGCTACAAGTGTAAGCCAGAGAAAACAGCTCTGAGGGGTACGGGCAGCCACAACGGTACCTTCTCAGTCGTCACGTCCCCATGACTCCCCAACGTACTTACCCATATGTTCCCATCTAACGATGAGTGGTTGGTTACCCGGGAAACTACCCGAAGACGAAATATTCTTTGGTCAGCGGCGTACCTTCCTCCATCTCAGTCTCCGTACATCGAGACTCCCAGGGTAAAAATCAAGCAACCGTAGCCAGCTCTTCATCATCAGGAATAAGAATAGCCTAGAAGTTTCACCACTGGCGCTTTTTAGAACCATTATAAGTACTTACGTTCCCTACTTAACCATCAGTTTCATCGGTTCTTTTTAGGGGCCACCTAAGTGTAAACTAACTTGCCAACAAATACATTTTTACGACCATTTCCGAAAGCGATTTTTCAACTAAAAGACTATGTTAACTAAAGACGGGCACTATTAAAATAAGTCAGCAATTCACTAGCAGACGTCACCTGCAGAGTTGTTCTTCGCAAGGCTGGAAAACCCGGTGACCAACGACCCTCTATTACCCTCTAGACTCTAAGCATTCAACCAGGAATCACTGATCCTCTCCAAGGTCTGCGCTGGGCAAACCTATAACAGCTATGAAGGAAAAAAAAACTTGAGCCAACGGGACAGCCTCCACTGGACAAGTATCACTAACCAATGTCCCCATCTAAGATCACCAAAACAACTGAATCTGCAAATAAAAAAGGTTTTTTAGACACCAACGTCTTTGACGTTATACCGGGAGACCTTTAAATAGAGCACTACATTAGCCCCAAAGCTTCGGACTTTGTAATTTTTCTCCCAATTAGTCTGTATCTTTAACAGCAAGCCAGAAAAGATCACCCTGAGGTATCCAGGTCACAATTGCTGTTAACTGCAGTCAAGAAAGAGTTAACTTAAAAAGCTCACCGGTCTTTTTTAGGGCCATCGGATGAAGAACTACCTTGCCAACAAATATAATAGAACTTAGCAAAGTTGACAGAAAACAGCTTTTAGGGGTCACAAAAATTTTAAGAATGCCAAAAGTTGCAAGAGGGTGAATTGGAAAAAAAACTTCAAATGTATCTAATAAATACAATTTTACTTAGGCATCAAGAAATTGACGCAGAAAATTTATCAAGATTGAAACAGCAGCGTTAAAATCGACAAATAAAGAATCCACTACGTGAGAGATCAGCTTTTCATTGTACCCTCACAGCAATCTCTAAAATCTTTAAAGATCCTACTTTAGATTTTTAAATAAGTAGGAAATGTATTTGTATTTTTGTAGCAATAGAAATGTAGAGTTTAAGGTCCAGGACTTTGTTGCTTTGGTAACAAAGTTGTGAGATATAAGAAAAAAAAATTTTTTTTAATATAAATTTTTTGGGGGTTTAAAATCTTAACAGCTCAAAAAAATAGCCCTTTTCGTAAATTACACGAGAGAAGCTGTAAATCAATGGCTTCTTATGGCCACTGATTATTTTATGGCACAAAGAACGCACGGATACTTTTTTTACAGATACTTTTTTTACAGTTATACTAGTTTCACATTAGGTTGCTTTCATTAAAATAATGCTGTTAAAAAAATCTGTTTGGATTTTGTCCCATGAGTGTTATGTGGACCTGCCCAAGTCAAACGATTTTCAAATTCATAAACATCGTTAAAAAATTTCCCTAGGTGTAAGTTGATTTTCACTTAAGTTAGGGCGAGATCAAATATGACGTAGTTTGCAAATATTTACTTGTTACTGGTTTTTTTTTTTTTTTTTTTTTTTTTTTTTTTTTTTTTTGAGAGAGTCTTCTGCAACTCAGAAATGCTTTAATTTATTCATGACAGTTAAACAATATGCAATGATGCAGATATTATATATAAATGTAATGACAATCTCTTACTATTAAGAATATAGGAAAACATTTTTAGCTATAAATTATTTATATTATCTACAGTAATAAAACGCATGTCCAATTTCATTTAAAAAAATATGACATATTAAAAGTATTGGAATGAAATAACTACAATAATGTATTCTATTATGAAATAAAATTATTGCAATGATGTATTCTGTTAAGGAAAGAAATCTATATTTATTTGTAAAATTTCATTAAGTATTAATAAAGTTCAGTTAATTTAAGTGATTTACTTAAAATTGGCGTAATTTATTTTAACTGGTCATTTTAACTAGTGAAATTTCTTACAAAAAAAACACTTGCTCAAAATTACTAAACTCAATCATTAATTAATTTTTGTCAGCAACAAATAATTATTGTCTATTATAAGTCTTACGTAAGGAAATGCACAATTTGTGACCAATACAAGCAGGTACTACATCACCTATCATTAATTATAAATATTACGTTGATCATACTAACTCAGTGGCTTAGTGCTCGATTGTAACTTTCTCAGCTTACTTTCTTACTTTTTGATAAAAAGTATAACCCGTTACTTGGGTGTGGTTTTAATTGATATTAAAATAATTTATAACTGAACAAACAACAACTGCCTACTACCTACACTCATTACATTTCTAACGCCACGCTAAGAACTATCATATACGCTTCTACACTTATTCATAATCCATACTTAATAAATAAAATACAATTGCATCTCAAAAATAAAGACAAACCATTCTGTAGTACCGATTCCTTTCAAAGTATAGTATGACGTGCCAGTTAATGTCCTTTTAGTACGTACATCACTTATGTAGGTTTTTTAACGTATATTATTCAAGCATTAAAAGTATACTCAAAATAGTTTAAGATGGACACGAAAAAATTGCAGATTATTATACTGTACCCTATTTTATGTGTTAAATTTAATAAAACTTGCAATTTAACATGCAAACTTATGGAAAAACCGTTCAAAATTACATTTACAAAATATATATGAATCTTCCAATTGGTATTTGTGTAAAAGATGACGTTTGGAAAAACTTGCTTGATTTTTTAATAGAAATATAAATTTTTTTTTTTTTTTGTTAACACAAGAGAGAAGGTGTCAAGTATACGCGAACCAAACCATCCTATCTTAAAAAAATGATGGGTCACGTGATATAGCCTGTTTATTCGTTGTGTGATAGGCTGAGACTGAACAAGTGCGGGTAAATTTAAAAATAAGATTTAGAAAAATCAGTGAAAAGTCATTTGTGTACAGAAAATAAATGAGTGATTCAATTTTGGGGGTTGGCGTGGAGCGCGCAGGGAGCACAGCCCCCTAGTGAAAAGAAATAATTGAATCCTCTGAAAGAAATCATTTATAGGAAATGAAATTTATGAAATCCAAAATGTGTGGTGCGGTCGCGTTGTGTGGTAAACAGACTGAGAGTACGTTAAGAGGTGTGGGGCTAAGAAGGGGGGGTATCAAGCAAAATCCACTTTTGTTACTCTTTTTTGCAAGGTTACTTATTTAAAATCGTTGATTTACTCTGTAGTACAGAATGCGCCTATAAAAGTATAACTTTAAAAACTAAGAATCTCTATCGAATGTATACTCCAACTTTCAAGTGGCATAAATATTTTTTTCTGTCGGAATACCAGAATTAGAAGTTGAATTAATGAAAACAAGATATGTGAATCTCTAAATTCTCAATTAGAGATTTTTTTCAGGCTTCGCGCTTATAAAATATGGTCTTATCGTCAAGTTAGCTGCAAGCAAACTTTTCCTAGAGTTGTTTTAATCAGTAGTGTCTTTAAAATACAGCAGTGCTTTTAACAGTATCTTATATTGACTGCATGTTTTTTTCCCTTGAATTTCAGCTGACAGTACGCAGTGGTCGGAGTTTAAAATAGCTATATGGTAGAACTTACTGCCTGGAGTGCTCAGATCCAAGACTCTACTCTAACGCTTACTTCGAGGTTACTTCTATGACGTTTCCATAATTATGTTCTTATCACTGAGGTCGCTCGTAGTTGGCTGGTGTTGAACTTACTGTGCAATGCTGATAGTATAGAACAGCTTTTTTTTATACAGTAATAACCCTAGTGAAAACCTACTACACTTATTGGTTAGCATTTAACAATATTATGGACCCCTTTCGAGTTAACTGACTGTAATCGTGGCCTAGTTAACTACATTATACCTTGATATCGTTACGATACGCTCGACAATTTTCTCAGCAAAGCTTGGTGCTATCTTTCCCTCTGATAGTCTCTCTATTTTCCTCACTAACTTCTTAAATCCACTGGTCTAGAGCTGTAGTAGTGCAGTAACAACTAATAAGCAGAACAACTATCGCTTCATTAACTTTGTAAATAATACAGATAATAAATTTCTTTAGGCGTGTTGGACGATTTTGGACGAGGAAAAACTCTTGGTTTTGCGTCAGATCGCTCTTATTTAAAAGCAAGGTGATTCCTGCAGAGAGTCATGTGTGAGCACGAGAGAATGAAATTGTAGCGAAGGGGTGGGAGGAGAGGGAGAGCCTGCTCCTGTATTTAGACCAGGCTCAAATAGTGATGAACCGGGAAAAATTATTTGCACCCAATTTTTTTGTGCTTTCTTGTTAAAAATATAGTAATGTACTTAAAAGTTCATCTTGCCACCTAAGAATGTGGTCAGGTATTGTTTAAGCAATTTTTTTGTAAACAATTTCGTCAAAATTGTTTTTTCGATCTGAAAAAATTTTTTTCAGATTCTTTGGCACATTTGGAACAAAAACCGATTAGAAAGTATATACCTTAACCCCATAGTTTTCGAGTAAAAAATTCCCAAAGTTTAAAAAAATACATTTTTTCCGATTTTCAGGGCTCTACAAGACTACTAAATAAAGACATTTTTATATAATACAACACATGAACATAAACTACAAACCTTTCTCTACAATCTCCAAAAAAAAAAATGTTAAAAAGTTGAGTGGCAAGATTGTTTTTTTGCAATAAACGTTCAGGGCGTTTCAGAGAGCGCTCCCGCGAGAGTGTATACTTATATTGCAAAAAACAATCCTGCCACTCAACTTTTTGACATTTTCTTTTTTTAAGATTGTAGAGAAAGCTTGATAGTTTATGTTCATGTGTTGAAACATGTAAAAATGTCTTTATTTAGTAGTCTCATAGAGCCCTAAAAATCGGAAAAAATTCATTTTATGAAACTTTGGGAATTTTTCACTTGAAAACTGTGGGGCTTAGGTTTATACATTTCAAATGGTTTTTTGTTCCAAATGGGCCAAAAAATCTGAGAATTTTTTTTTCAGATCGAAAATACAACTTTGACGAAATTGTTTACAAAAAAATTGTTTAAACAATACCTGACCACATTCTTAGGTAGGAAGATTAACTTTCAAATACATTACTTCATTTTCAACAAGAAAGCACGAAAAAATTGGGTGCGAATAATTTTTCCGGGTTCATCACTGTTTGAGCCCGGTCTACTTGGCCAGTGGTAGAAAAGGAGAGAGTGGCCTGGCGGCACGGTGGAGAACGGTGGGGTACAGTGGTATGAATACCTGTTCTACCATACCCTGCTACACTTCACTGCACGAACAAAAGCTATGTACTCTTTTCTTGTCTAACGATAGCCGCTGCACATTGCGCATAGACTACTGTTAATAATTTTTCATTATATTATGCTTTAGAATATCTTACGTTATACTCAAAATATTTTGACTAATGAAGGTGTAATTTAATATTTAATTGCAAGTTTAATAACCTTATCCTCTTATTTAAGCAAATTTATTAGTAGTGATTAACACTTTTTCTACAAATTATTTAATAGCCTCCTCAGAAAACTTAATTATTTATAAAAAAAAAAAAAAAAAAAAAAATCAGTGGGTAGTCATGGGACTGCCGACAAAAGTAAAAACTTAAAACAACATATTATATTTTTCATTTTTACTTAAGTTCTGGAATGAGTTAGAAACTATCTAAATTATTTACTGTTTTTTATAAAGTTATCTAAAATTGTGGCATTTATGTAATTATGTGGATCGTGATAGTAAATATAATAATATGCACATCTCTTTATTATACAAAATTTTAATAATGAATTACAAATTTAAGTACACAATAATACAGGTATTCGTTAAGCTGGAAATTCTGAAAATTATGCGATTTGTCATAAAAATATTCCTTTTGAATTTTACTCCAACAGATACTAAGGAGTGAGATTAAATTTATTATAGAACTTGGACAATTTACGTCTGTTGTAGACCTATTATCCTTTTTTAATAAATTTATTTGGAGTCCTTAATATGCAATTTATAAATAATTGAATTAATTTCTTAGCTGCAACTCTTAATACTTACGTGAAAGAAAATTTTATTTTGATGTTTTTTTTTGTAAATAACTTAGTTCTCTGAGAATGCTATTAAATGATTTGTAGAGTAATTGTTAATCACTACTTATAAATTTGTTAAAGGAAAAGAGTAAGCTAATTCAACTCGCAATGGAATATTAAATTATACCTTTGTAAATGAAAACAGTTTATTGTGAGATATTATAATTATTAGATATAAGTATAAAATATTTTAAAGCATTGTTTAATTAATAATGAAGAGTGACAACGTGAGGCCAGTTAATTAAAAATATATATGCGTGTGCGTATGTGTGCGGTAATACAGCTTATAGTAACTAACTAGTCACTTATGTACACCACATTTCGATGCGCATGTGTGCAACTACACGCAGTTGAACTTGCATGAGTAATTGATACTATTGGATATTGGAAATTCAAATGCATACTATACATACTGTGAAATGGCTGTCGTTTAACAAGAAGAGAGTATTTAAGCCATATGCATGCCCATACTACCATACCACGCGACACTCCGCCGTGCCAGCAAACTATTCTCTCCTTCTTAACTGCCGGCCAATACAGATGAGCGGGCTTCCCCTCTCCTCCTACCCCTGGCCGACACTTCATTTTCTTGCGTTGACACACGACTTTCTGCAGGAATCGCCTTGCTTTTAAATCAGAGTGATCTGACGCAAAACCATAAGTTTTTCTTCATCCAGAATAGTCTAACACGCCTAAAGAAGCTTTCACTTCAAAAAATTGAAATAACACTTTATTTGACGTGAATACTTAAGGTTCTTGCTAGACAATCAATTTAATTATTTATAAATTGCATGTTCAGGACTCCAAATGAATTTTTAAAAAAATATTAATAAGCCTGCATTGAACGTAAATTGTCTAAATTTTTTGATAAATTTTTTCTCACTGCTCAGCATCGGTTGTAGTAAAATTCAAAACGAATAATTTCATGACAAATCGCATAATTTTCAGGATTTCTAGCTTAAGGAGTACCTGTATTATTGAGTGATAAACTTTATAACTTACTATTTGAAACGTGTATAAGGAAGAGATATGCATGTTATCTTATATATTATCACGACCCACATAGTTACATAAATAATATGATTTTAGATTACTTGTTTCAAAAAAAGTTAGTAATTTGGAACGCTACTCATTCATTTTAGAACTTAAGTTAAAATATTACTCATAGCTTAAAGTTTGCACTTCTGTCAGCAGTTTCATAACTGCCCACTGGCTTTTTTAAAAGCTTATTTAATATTCAGTTTAAGGTTAAGACATGCTATACGCATTCTCAACTGTGGTATTGCCTAGTTTTCACCAAGTTTATCGTCTAATTACCAGTCAGAACAATAAGGGCTAGTAAGCTGAGATAAGTAAGAGCTACTCAGTTGACTAGTTAAAATGCTCAATTTTCTACTAGGACTGATCCCATATAGATAGCAACATATGAAAATGAGTTTAAAATTGCAAAAATTGTTAAAAAGGCAAAATAAATTCTTACTTCACCACAACGTGATCATATCCAAAAAAAGTGTGGTCGGAGATAAGTAGAGACATTGCAGTGCTACGATGTGAGACGACTTTTTGGCACTGATCGTGGCAACCAGCTGTGGCTAGCCATCGAACCGGGCCCACATATTTCAAGAGTGCGAGACTTGTATCGAAAAGCGTGTACGTACAAAAAAAGGAGTGGATTCACGTGGAAATGAGCATATAAGCGCTCATTTTGAAGACACGTAGGAGAGGTCACTCAATGATCGCATACGAGGAGAGGAGTGGAAATGTCGACTAAATACATAGCTGACTGCATAGCCAAAGCAAGCGACGATACAAGTTTTTCTCTTTTTTGACTGTAACCAAGTATATGCTATAGATTCAACTGGCTGTTGCTTTAATGTTATGTAATAATCTGATTGATTGATATCGGGGAGCTAAAAACTTATAACTACGTGCACGGACTTTAGACTTTAAAACATTTTTTTTTAATTTTTTCCGTTCTTTTAATAATTATTTTTCAATCTTCAATTACTTTGACAAATAAAATTTTTTTAAGGAAGGCAGCTCTGCTGTAACCACTAATTTATTTTTTTCTTTATCATAATTGTTATGAACTGTAGAACTAGCTGCAGAGGTTGCCAACTAACTTATGCAACTTCAAGATCTCTCTTCTCCAAAGTTCCGATAGCTAAGATAGTTAAAGCTTATGCCACTGCTCAAACAGTTTTGCTATCTTGGGATTTATTCCAACTCTTGGCAGACTTTTTTCAATGCAATCTATCATCCTGGTTTGATTTTTATTTTATTTATGTCTTATTGTAATCTATGAATAGTGTTGCAAAAACTTTTTTTTCCATCCGTCGATATAAATATACATTTCTAATACTAATTCTATGAAATAACTAAGTAAGTTGATCCTTGTATTGCCTAGCCTATTTCATAATTTGATAATAATATAATACTTTCTGAAGATATAAGTAAAATTCGTACAATTTATAACCCTCCAGAAATAACAAACATTTTATGTAAGAGAGAAAAAACCCGAAGGCACAAGAAAAGTAATGCAAAACTCCCTAATCACTTTTATTTCTGTCTTTTGTTGTCAAAAGTTTTTAGATATAGCAGATGTACTTACTATATAAATTAAATGTATAACTGTGACTTCAATTATTGAATGTTGATTCTAGAACGAAGTTTTCATTGGCGTAGATATCAAAACGTAATATCTTTGGAAATTACGGAACAAATATCTGAACTGTAATGAAAAACAGATCTTACTAATCAAGAACAGTTGAAGCTTTTTTCATGCGTACTCTTATAAGTACGAGCTACTCAGCTAAACTTAATTATTGGCTCAAATCATCCGTCTATTGAAAATTACTGCGTCTTGAAAGTTTCATCAGTGAAACATTCAATAAACATTATAGAAAACATTGTTGTTAAAATTTAAAATTCTTTTTAATCCTCAATAAGGCATATAACTTAGTTTCTAAAACATATGGATTTTTTCGTTAATTCGGTAATGAAAAAAAAAATCCTTGTAACTTACCAGGGTGACGCAAAATAGTAAAGATTTTTTTTTAATTACATCCTTTAAGACAGTGTTGTTAGTTAATATGTCTTAAAACATATTCAATACACAACTCAATAGTGTGTTTATATTCCAAAAATAATGATAATCGTACAGACAAATGAAAATATTATTAATTGGAACAGCTTCATCATGCAAAAAAAAAAACCACACACACACCATACATACAGTAATGAAAATTATGTATGAGCATAAACCTTTTATTTTTTTCAAATTCATACTGCAAGTTTCAAGTTGTTGTTACCACAAGGTATCAATTATGAGGAATATAGATACAAGCCAGAAAATATCATACACGTATGCAGACAAATATTCTTGTACGGTTAGATGTGTGTTCTACTTTGCTGGTTATAATCGTATTTATTATTATTAAAATAAAAGTGAGTTTTTTTGTGCCTTAGACATTTCTTTCACAATAATTAAACATTTTTTTTTTCACTCTTTCGTTCTTTCTTCGCATATCATATTTTCCCTTATGTTCATTCCATATTTTTATGTTAACAAGACAGTATATTTATAGATGTGTATTTTTGTCACTAAATATTATAGATTAAAAAAAAGCAAACTATGTTTATATTTTTTTTGTTCATTAACATATAAGCAACGAGAACGAAAAAGAACATTAATACATGGTGAAGGGTATGTATACTACACACCTACACATATAGGTACATACAATAGTTTAACAAACGTTCGTGTGTATTACTTTCTCTGTCTCTCTGTCTCTTTTTGTGTGCCTGTTTACTATGCGTAGTTGCGCACGTGCCCGAATTTCGTCGGCTCTTTATTAAAGACGGGTTAAGATAGGGTTTCAGTAAACACAATTGGAAGACCCCGGAAAAACTTTGCATTATGGTCGAATATTGAAATTTTAAAATAAACCTGTTCCCAAAGTACAATAGAGAGAGAGAGAGAGAGAGAGAGAGAGAGAGAAAGCATGATAGCAGACTCTGACGATCAATGGCTCTTTCTATCTTACTTACTTTTACAAGTACTGCTAAAGTGCTCTCTTCTTTATTTTTTCTTAACATTTTCTATTTGTCAAAATAAAATTACAAGTGCTTGTTGTTAGAAAATTTTTCGCTTAACTATGTGAAATATAAAAAAAAGTCAAATTTTAGATCAATTTTTTAATTTAGAAGCTTCTTGGTTGGTATCCCTAAATAACAAGAACAAAGATTGGATTAGCGTGCTGCGTAGCACAACCAGTAAGGTCCCCGAATACCAATCTAAAGGATGTGGTTCAATTCTCGGAGTCAATAGATACTAAGTGTGCCAATAGATGCTTTACTTAAAAAACTTAAAATGATTTTTTTCAGTTGTTATTTTTAATTTTTTTTTAATTTCGAATCTCTACTGGTAACTTAAATAAAAAAATGTAAGTAGGCTCTTTACCTTTAAAAAATGACTTACAGTCTTTGTATTTCAAAGTTTTGCATATAAGGTTACTATGAATTTATGTTTGTCATTAAAGCACTGGTTACTATACAAAAGTTCAAATAAATTAATAAAACACTTTGAAAATTTAACACGGACCTTATGAGAAGAGTCACTCGCATGAACCCCAGTTGCTCGCTTACTTTGCGAAAAAATGACTTCGACTGAAAAAACTACAGGCTTATATATAGTTTTAGGTATTTTCTTTGCAACATGCTTTTAAAATATAATCCGTACGATTGTATTTCTTATGTTATAAAATTTTAAAATATGTACTAGTACATTTGTAGCTTCTTGTTTTTTGCTTAGGTATATACTTCAAGTCCGCAAAATCTCAGGTTTTTTAAATTTAATTTTTTTATTGCGTCAGGAAAACACGACTCAAAGAAGTTGTTTTTTCAGAAATGACGATAAGTATGAATGATAGTTGCTTTAACTATTTACTAATAAGTATGAATAATGCTAAGATAAAAATAATATGACAATAACAATAACATTCTTTCGTTTTCTTTTTTTGTCATTCATTATTTTACTTAAAATTAGTAAATTATGTATTTACAGAACATCAATAAACGAATAATTTATTAAGTATCATTTGATGAGATTTAAAAAAAAATTTGTTGAGCTTGTCTTGTATGTTTTAAATCAGAGAGTGCTTTTACATTATTTTTTCTCTTAATTATTGTACTGACTTTCGTGAAAAAAATACAGAAGAAGTTAAGTTGCTTCATGTTGACGCAAACTACATGTATGTATTACTGACTGGTAATCGTTAGTCATATAAGCGTATGTAACTGCAAGTTCTACATTTGACTAGGGTAGTAAGTTGAAAGCCTTCTGAAGGAATTAAAAAAAACTAATAACGGTTAATTGTAACAGTTATTAGTTTCATTCTCAACCATAAATCTGAACTTCTTTAGTTTATATGAATTATTGTTAGTTATTGTTACTTACTACAAACCTAAATAAATTGATTAAGATAAGACTACATGATATTTAATAATTAGTTCCGTGCAATCTTCGTTAAAATAATTTAAATACAATCTTCTTATGTATATTATGCAAAATTCAGTTAACTCAGGTTTAGCTAGATGTTATGTAGCACAAGTTGTCAAGCATTCGGCTCTTAGTAGCCCAGTTGTAGACATCTAAGCTTACGAGCAGATAGTTTTAATTTAAGACTGAATATTCACATTTTCATTTTTGAATTTTTTTTTTTTTTTTCTTTAGATAAAACAATCAGTAATTTCCTTGAGACCCGTGTTTCAGTACGTCTAGTAAATTTTTGGACAACAAAAAATTAGTTTCTTAAGTACAGTTAGTGATTTATTTTAATAATATTTAATTAGCTTAAGTATTAGTTACAATTATGATAAGACATTTGTAAAACAATTAGAGTCATTGTGTCATAATATTATAAGCATTGTTTTAAAGTAAAAGGCTACAGGTCAGAGTCATTTGCTAATTAGTGAATAATTTTTTTTTCTTCTATATTCATATATGCATATGAGACAGTAGTCTTTTACTTATCAAAGATGTTAGCTTGTAATAAAAGTACAAGAAACTAAAACTTATTATAATAAGCCTCACTACATCTCATCAACCTTCTATAGTGTATTCGTGCCCGAATAATTACACGTGAAGCTTACTACCACTGTGAAAAATAAGAAAGCTTTGTTATTTTCATGAAAACTGAGACCTAAAAATTATTTCTTCTGCAGCATATATTTTTCTGATGCTAAAGCTCAATAGTATTTATAAAATATTTATATGGTTTGTGGCAAGAAAAATGCAAAAGTAAATGAATGTACTTTCCGAAATATTAGAAATGTTGGTAAACATATGTTATTCCTTGATACTACGATATGTGGAGCAAATTTTAAAAAATAATACATTTATCAGCGATTCTATTATGAAATTTTATCTCAATTATGGTGTGGCGTGAAGGACGCTAAGCATAAACATCACGCTACGTAACTTCAATGTGTATACCATGATGATCTTTTACGTTTTTTTGAATAAACTTTCTTTTATATAAGTATATTTAGTACTTTTAAGTTATGTGGCACGTAAGAAATTGTAATAGAAACTTGTTTTAAACTCTCACAAATGCTTGCACTGCATTCGTCTAAAAGATTAAACATCACATATTTGTATTACACATTTACATACAAATAAAAGTGGTAAGCTAAGATAATTATTTGAAATTCCATACAATGGATGTAAATCATTTTTAAATTACATGTTTAATACATTTTCATTTTTATTTGAATTTTTGTTTGTTATTATTGATTGAAACACAGGCTAACAAAATATGATTTAATTTTTTAAAGAAGCTTAGTAATAACTCTAGAGAATGTGAGTGTAAAATGCCTAATGGTCCAATAACAATAATTTCAAAATATAATTTAAAATTTTTATTCGACTTTCATGATTATATTGATTCTCAAGGTTACAAATATTTTCTGGATAATTTTAAACAATCATACTGTGATTAATGTTTATGTACTTTTGTGTTTATTATACTGTAGATATTTCTTACAACTTTTAAGAATCTACAACTCTTCTATTCACATTTAGAAACTTGGTAATTTTACCATAAAACAATCGTACAATTAAGGCCGCATCTGCAATAAAATACTGGCCAAAAAAAGCTTGGTCTCCTCTAATCAAAGAAATAAAAAAACACAGAAAGCATTTACATTTTTCTCCTTTTTCTGTTTTATTTACCTTTTTTTCTCATTTTCTTCCTCTACCTTTTTGTTACGTCATGAAAAAAATAGTATATACACACTCTGGTAATGGCCTGCTGACACAAGGTTTTAGTGCAAACAACGAGGAGCTCGTATATATGTATGCACACTAAAAAAAGCTTGTTGGAAACAGAGAGGTAAGGAAGTAAGTATATGTATGTGTGAGATCGACAAGAAAACCCTTCTACGATCCCGGCGCCATGGCGCCTCGTCGCGACTCTCTTTTCGTGCACCACTTCTATCTGCTTATTCTATACCTCACCGTCCATTACATGCCCATAAACATTGATGCATGTGAGTGTCCGGTCATCCTTTCGGAATACTTACACATTTTTGAATACTGCGTCATTCCTTGTGGCGCGACGACAGCTATCACGACGACGACGACGACGGCGACGCGAATAGTGGCGGTCAAAAGATGGTCCTAACAAAATTTCAATAAGAAAACAAACCAAAAAATATGGATTCTGTGCGGGAAGTATATTTTACAAAGCTAATCAGATTTGGGCTCACAATTGTTCTTTCTTGCTTATACACAAATAAAACTTTTTTAGATGATGAGTCTCTACGCTCAGAAAAGTAGTGTTGAAAAAATTATCATAACTGTACTAAAAATTACTATATTTTTAGGAGAGCTAAGCTATACTCACCTGATGATGCAAAATTATTACATTGAAAATAATTTTATTTTAAGTACTAATTACAATTAAGTAATAATTACATTTTAAGTACTAAGTAATAATTACATTTTAAGTAATTTTTATTGTACAGTAGCCCTACAAAATTTTCACGGAAGAATAAAAATTACTATGTCTAACATTGTAAAAATTGTGATAGTACAATCTTTACTACACAACATAGTAAATTTTATTGTTATCGTTTTAAAACGTACCTCATTCTGAAGTAGAATTTGCTATGTGACAGTAACATTTCTCATTCCCGTACATTGCTATTCAGTATAGTAAAAATTACTGTGTTCGGAAGTAATTTCATGCGATGTTTATAGGTCTAATTCCAGTTGCTGCAGTTTTTTTTAAAAGTAGAAATATTTTTTAAATACATCAACATCTATGTACAGTAAGAAAAACATATCTACATACATTTAAATGTGTATATATTAATCTTCTGATAAATATATATATTTACTGGGCAATATATATACAATCTGTTTTTCTTCTCTCACTTGGATATAAAAACTCTTTCTAAGTAAAGTAAAAATTACTATGTCGAAGTAGCAAATTTTAATATTATCTGGTTTTACTATGTAGCATAGTTATTTTTATAATATGACAAGTATGTCTCAGCTTTCCTATAAAATATAGTAATTTTTGTTATAGCTGTAATACTTTTTCTAACACCACTTTTCTTAGTGTAACAGATGTTAACAGGAACACTAAATGTAACTTGTATACGCTAGGTAACTACCGCTGACAGCTTTTAGGGTAAAAATTTCCACTTTATTTCGTTACTATTAAAAAATTAAAAGATTTAAAGTAAAAGTAATATCAGAATCGTATTTTTCGTGATGAACTTTACCTAATTAGATGTTTATTCAGTTATAACTTAGTAATATAAAGTTTCTTCACCCCCCTTTTTGCACATTTTTGCCTCACGTTTTTGAGATTATTACCTAGCGTATCGGAGAAGACCTACAATTTTTATAAAACATTAGTGTCCTTAGTTTTTTACGTTGGACTTTCTTAGATCAAATGTTTCTTATATTATTTAAACAAAGAACGTTGAAGAACGTATTCCTTCTAAAGTACCTACAATACAAACGATTATTACAAAATACCTACTCGTTAATGGGTACGTGCAACTAAAAAAAAGAAGATTGGGTGTTAGTTTAATGAGTTAAAGGTTAAATTTCTCCGGAATTTCCGAAGTTCTTGTACTATTTTAATTTTCTTCTATAAGTGTATAATAATGAAAGTCTCGTGCCAAATAGCTAACAACAGATCCCTTTCAGATCTCGATTCTACAACTTCACTTGACTAATGACTTGTTTTAAAAAATGTACAATTAAAGTAAACAACGGATTTAATATTGTTTAAAAATTCAAACGTACAATCATCTGACCTTGACAGGCACTGCAAATTAGGGAAGAACATAATATAATTACTACAACTGTTTATTAATGTGTGCACGAGTAGATTTCATAAATGACCTTATGGTTCAGCATCTCAGATAAGAACTAAACAGAAGTTTTAGAGGCCTCTAGGAATAAGTAAAATTTTTTAACGATGCAAATTTTTCTTTGCTTATATATTGTATATATTTTTACATTACCAAGGCTTTTTTTGGAGCTTTAATTCATCTCGTAGTTCTCTCAACCTACTGGATTTCTAAGACTTTTTTTTCAATTATTATTGTTACTCTATTTATAAAACGCCATTATTATGAGGCAGTAGTCAACAACAAGACCTTTAATGAAACTTACTATTTTTTAAGTATAACTGTATTATAAATAATTAAAGTCATAACTAAAAAGCTGTTTAGAACTTTACTTATCTGAATATGTACCTACAGATGTGTGGGTATACATGTATATGAGCAATTCGACGAGAAATTTGCCATTTTTGGTGTCAAAAAGGGGCTAAAATTTTTATGTTAGCACATCGCTGCAAACGTTTTTGTGTCCCAGGTATTTATCACAACAAAAAAAATACTTCAAGTAAGCAATCCAGCTCTCGACATGAACCTTTTTTTGCATTTCTGATTTTTACGGCTGAATTTTCAATAAAGTGTTATAATTTTTTTACTTTCATAATTGTAGCTCCATCCCACAACGTAACATTCAAGAAAGCTGCTTGAAGAAGAAGAAATAAGCACTTTAAAGGCCCTAAACCATCAATAATTATCGACACTTGAAGCTTAATAATAAAAGAAAAATAATGTTACAAATTTTATTGAATTTTCCGTTTTTCAAGCTTATTCCGCTCCTAACATTTGATGCTAATCATATTTCTAAATGATTTGAAGAGGAAAGTGAAATTTATTTCAAAATGTATATTTTATTTGTTTTCAAGTTCTTTTACGATTACATGAAGCGTAGATATAATGAAAAACGTGAAAATACTTTTATCAGTACAGTTACTGACTTTTCTACTGTTTTACGCATAAGTATGCCCAAAAAGGCCATACATTGTTTTTAAAAAAATGGAAAATAGAGTTTTTGACAAAAGCTTTCATATTTTTTTTTACTTGATAAGAAATATGATGACCTACAGAAGTTTAGTGCAATGAAAAGTAAGCAAACAAACGATTACTTAAAATTATAATAATTTTGCGTTATTTCAATATCTTTTCTGTTCATCTTTTTGATTATAACCATGATTCAGGCAGTCACACGGAGTCTTTCATAAATGGAAAATCAAGCTTTTGGGATGAATTTACTGTACTTTTTTAGGAGACTTCCTCTAATTTGTGTCAGAATTATGTTCATGAAAAAGTCAGCAAAAATTGTACAATTTTATTCAAAATTTAGCATCTGAAAATATAAGAAATGCGAAAAAAAGTACGTGCCGAGACCTGGACTGCTTGTTTAACGTATTTTTTCGCTCTTAAGAACAACTGGGGCAAATAAATGTGTTTCCGAAGGGATGCTTACTTGAAAATTTTGCCTCTTTTTTTGACACAAAAGTAGCAGATTTTTCGTTGAATTCCTTTTGTAGCTCATTCGACAAGAATTGCAATATTTTTACGACCTGACAAAGACTACTTAAACTTAATATTTATAATTTTTTTCAAGTATGTGAGGTACTCACTGTTTAAAAAACTTTTGGCCTGACTCCATGGTTGTATATGAAAAACCTTTGGTATTTGAAATGCAATTTTTGAACAATTTGAAAACAGCGTCATTTGTTATCTAAAAGATGTATCATTTTATTGGTTATTTTCTGGTAACTGCGAAGCCACCAGTGATAATTTTTCAACGAAATCTCGTTTGTCACATGTTATCTTAAGATGCCTTTGTAAAATATACCTTTTTTTTATTTAAAAATCCTTTAAGGTTAGGGCCGTTACAACAATGAGAGATTATTTTACCAGAGCATAACATTTTATATTTAGAGCGATCCTGCAAATATACTGTATTTAGATAAGGGTATTAAAAATTAAGCAGAGTTTTGATATACTCTAAAATATAAAACGATCAATTTCTAGTGTCTTAACATTTATTGCTTGGCCAATTTGAGTCATTTGTAGCACTTGGTTTAAGTGTCAAAAGTAGGCTTCATGAATAAAGCGTCCCATCCTTAAAAAAAGTTTTTTCTTGTGTTGAAGTATTAGAAAAGATGCTTGATATTCTTAACATTCATATGATACATAGTGAAAAAATGAAAAACCAACGTATATGTATTAGTAGCCGCAAAAATAAAATTTTTCGAATGCTTTGCGTTACAGTGATCATATTTTGGCCTATGATTTTAATCTTACAGCCACACAAAAAGGTTTTATCTTTGATCTTGATAACATTCTATAGAAAAACTGGTTGACACGGTTAAAAAAATGATCTGGCTGAAAAAAATTTAGTCTGGTGTCAAAAAATGTGCACTTCATGAAATATAGCATTTTTTGTGAAATGACCTGTATATATGTCTGCAAGGTAACTAAATCAGTTGTCTATCAAAGTTTTTTGCATTACTTATACGTAACTTATACGTTACGTAACAGCTGTAATTGTATGTAATACAGCTTAAAAATCCAACTCTAACATCTTTCAAAATTGTATCATCAAAGTTTCTTTTACTTTAAAAGAGTCTTCTATTTTATTGCAAGGAATTACATTTTATCATAAAAGTTTGATGAGTAGAACTTCAAGCAACACTGAGTGTTTATTAAACAGTTATTTTTTAACAGTTATTACCTTATGAATGTTGTTACCTTTTCTTTAGATCTTTAACTAACCAATGTAGGTAGTTATACTGTTTAAATTATTGTAAGGATTGAGTGAAGGATAAAAAAACAAAATTCAATATAAATCAAAATTTAGTTTCTTTGCACACGTGCTTTGGTGGCGTGGTACAAGGTAGTATGATGTAGTAAAATTATAAAAGTGACACCGTAGGGTGAGTACGACAAGCTGTAACGTGGTAATGCAGTAGGAGATAAATTTAAGAAACTCACTTTAGTGAAACAATTCGTAGAGTGCATAACAAATAGTGCAATGCGTTATGGCGAGATCTTGCAATCTAGTCTCTCCAGTTTGACCTTTCATGGACGATTTATCAAAAACTAAAGATACATCTAAACTCAACCATATCAAAATTTGATTTTTGTTTACAGTGTAATTGAATTATTGCAGCTGCAGCTCAATTGGGAATAAAGTAAAATGAAAACATACAGTTAATTGCTCTCAGCAACTTGGAAGGCAAAATGCCCTTGCACAGTTGTTGAGCAGTAAACTATTTTAAAGTACCAAAAAAACTGTTTTATTTAAGTAGTTACTAACTTGAATAGCTAATAATGCATTAGATTTAGTAGTTTATCGTCTGCAAAAACTTGAGATCGATTTATGGATAAGTTTTTAAAATTTTTACGATCAAATGAACAAGCATTTTTTTTTTTATATAATAAGAATTCTGGTAAGAACTTACTACAATAGCTTGCCAAAATTTCCCGATATTAATGTCAGTTAACTAGTTTACTGACTATCATCATGGTCTTTTTCACTGTATTATATCCCAATATGCTGGCGATAATCTCAACAACGAGTTTGGCAAGGCACAGTGCCATCTTCTGCTCACTTAGTCTCTCTATCTATCTCACTTCCTCCCTCAACTGACTGCTCTAGAGCTGAAACAGGTGTTGTAAGAATTAATAATTAGAGTTCAATTTTTTAACAATTTCATTAACTTAAAGTTTTTTTTTTAAAATAACTATTGCCTTTTTAGATATGTAAATATTACAATTATTATTACGTTCATTGAGTAAGCAGGATGAGGGTAAGTCGTGCTGTACAAATTTATGACTGAGATATTGCCCAGTTGTTACTGAATGTGTCGTCTAATCACCGGTGAAGGTATAGTGAGAGCTGACGAAATAGAGCTCACAAAAACTACTTAGTTTACTAGCAGAAACTTTTTCATACCCAATGACTTTAGGACTTTTGGTTGGTATCAAAGTTAAGGTTATTAATGTTATTTATTGTGAGCCATAAACTCAATCGTTGTTATAGGGTCTTAGTAGGGGGTATACACTAATCATCTGTAGAAAAGATTTTATTAAAAAAAAAATAATACTTATAAATAAAAAGTATTATGTAGTCTAAACATAGTTAAAGTTTCTGATAACAAACACTAGATCAGTTTAATTATCTATAAAATGGACTAAATTCATTAAATGAATAGCTATTTTCTCAGAAAAAGATGTATTAGATAGTTTGAGGATTTCAAATAATTAGTCACGAATTCATTAAGCAACATAATTTGGAGCTGAAGGAAAGCAATCAAAAATAAAATGACAGTTTAGTGAAATATAACCTCTGTTCCATTTGTTTTGCTGTTTGTCAGTAATAAGAGATGGCTCGTGAAATATAGCGATTGACGTATTATCTTATAAAATAGCTATTTAAGAACAAATTATGTTACACAGCTATAATATCAACATAATTTAATTAATAAAAGAGCAAACTTTAATTATTTATGAAATGCCCTTGGATTAGAGATCTGGGTAATATATAATTAAATATGGATAGTCAACTTTTGTTAGTACGAGTGAATTAAGCGATTGGTTAAAATGTTTAATTAGTATACAAATAACTTGCACACCACTCTTAGAGCTTTGTTCATTTGTTAATCATAACTAAGTTCACATAGACTGCTAAAAAAAGGTGCTTTGGATACTTACGTCTCTGGCGTAATATCAGGAGACGTTGGGAAAGATTACTACAACTAGCTCCAACGCTCCAGAGTGTTGTGGATTATCTCCTAATTACTTCGGTGCTACAAAAGCAGGCCAGAAAAATCCACCCTTACGTATCCAAGTAGTCACGCTTACTGAAATCTTATGTCTCGAAAGAGTTTAGCTCATTTGTCTTTTTAGGGCACTAGATCGTCAAACTACGTTAATAACAGATATTTAACAATTTAACAAAGTTTACTAAAAATAGCCCTTAGGGCTCATACAAATCTTAAACGATGCCTATAGTCAGAAAAAGACAAATTAAAAGAAAAATTGTAAATGCTTCAGAAGGATATAATTTTAGGCTTGAATAAATTGATGCCAAACTTGAATTGTGATTGAAACATCGGCGTAAAAATTGACAAATGAAGAATCTGTTAAGATGTTTTAATTATTTGTAAAAAAAAAACTTTCTGTGCATCAGACTTATTTTGTTGATTTTATTGAAATTATAAGACAAGACAAAGTTCATGGCTTATGACATGTATTGAAATTTTGTTTGAAAAATAAACTAAAACATTATTATGCATGTACATAGTAGACATTACTTTCTCGTAAAAAAAGTACTTATAATATTGTGGAAGTACATGGAAGTAGTACAAGTAAAAATATAATAAATGTCATATCAAGACAAATATATTTAGAAAAAAAAAAAATATTGGCACTGGCAGAGGAAAAGACTCCCGACAAGTGCTCAGGTAAGTGTCTAACAGTTACTTGGGTTATATGTGAAAATGTTTATCATCAGAGTGATTTTAACAAATTCCGTAGTGGTAAATATGTTAGTGCTGTGCTTGTCATTTTTCAAAAATACAAGGGCACAGATATAAATTTAAGAGCAGATACAGATGATCTTATTATCACAACAAAAACTATCACTGCCCAGTAGAAAATCAAACAAACTAAAGATTTAAAAGAAGAATTACTATCTTAGTTGGAAAATAAGTCTCAAGAATAACATAACACTACTATAATTGACTGTGACACAGAATATGATTTACCTAAGAAAGAGAACTGACTACTTTAACAATTTAATAAATAGATACACAAAAAAATACTATTTTAAAATGACTATTTAAAATACATAAACAAAATAAAGCGTAATTAAGTGACCAATGAAAATAAACTGTAAAAGGTTTTACCTCAAAGTCTGTCACTGATGCCTAAACTAAAACAATACCTTATTTAACAAGAATCCCTGAAAAAATGATAAAAACAAGCAAAAATGTAAAAAATAATTTGAATATGAAATTGAAGTAGCACGAATAATATCTGATGTATGACAAAAACTGTTTACATTCAAAACAACGAATTACTAATAAACTGTATGACCAAAAAATTTTGTATAAAATAGAAACATTACAAAAAAAGTCACTAAAAGGAGAGAATGAAGTTAAAATTGAACGACTGAACAATCCAAAAAGAAAAATAATTTGGATGGAAAATATAAATGAAATAAGTATGAAAGAATTTAAATGATATTAAGAAAAAAATATTTGTAAACATAAAATTATCAAAGAGAAAAATTCTACTATAGTAATAACGAAAGTAAGTCTAAAAGCTTACAAATAGATACGAGGTAACAACTACAGAGTACTTGTTGGTTATCACAGTTGTAAGACTTCTGGTTTGGTTAATTTTAAAGCATGCTATAATTGAGAAAGACTAAGTCACAGTAGTTTTAAATTCAATAATGAAACAGAATACCTTAAATGTTCCGAGAATCATAGGGTTACTAAATGCTAAATTGAAAATCTTAAGTGTGAAAGCTTTACCTACAGTTATATAAGATAGAAAACTGCTTACGACGTGAATTTTCAAACAAATGATTTTATAGAGTCTGCAATTCTACAAGACAAAATACAAAAACTAATAATTACAACTCAATTTCCCATGGAACCTGCAACGTGAATATATGGACTGGTAAAGAACCACAACGACTCAATAAGATAAGAAATTAACAGATTTCATTAACATCAACGAATTAATGCGCTTATCTAAAACAATGGAGCAAAACGTAAATATGCTTGATGACCAGCTGACGGAGAAAAAAGAACCAGATTTTTGTTACTGTGATATTAAGTCTGTTAATGAAGAAGTAAATAACAAAAAAAATATTATTCCTTAACATAAGAAGTTTAAATGCAAATTTAAAAAAAAATTAAAAATCTTTATTAACAGACTTAAGATGAAACATATTATGATTATATGTATGCTAAGTAGTATATTCCTGAACATTACTAACAATGTTACACAACAGTTGAAGGTATATTATAATTTTTAAAAAATTAATAAAGCTAATAAAGTAGTGGTTTATAGTAAAAACAAGAATAATGAAAACAATAAAAGAATTTAAATAGAAAAACTGCAAATGTTACATACTTAAATCATGCTGATCAACTTAATGAATATAGATGTAACCTTAATACAAACATGCTATAGTTCTTCTTGCCATTGATTTAATTTGTGCAGTGAAAATTTTTTTTTAAAATAAGAAATACAAAGAATCACTTAATAGTTAAAGATTTAAATATAAAAATAACAAAGTGTAATATAGTTAGAAAAGATTTTTTAAATAATCTAACAGAAAATACATATTATCCAGGTTTTGTTTATCTGACTAGACTAAAAGATTCTAGTATAACTGGCTCATGTATTAATCATATTTTTGTTAAAAACAATAACTTTGAAGGAAATACTTTTGAATCAGAACAACACATGCCTGATCATTATCCTTTGTTTAATGGAGTAAATAGATATCTGGGAATTATAGAACATACATAGAAATTTTATTTTTACTATGATCAACTCAAATTAATAGCTAATTTCTTTAAATGTAGTAACAACAAAAAATAGTAACGTCTCTAGGAAGAGTTAGATCCTTTATTGAATAATGAGGTCTTTTGAAAATTGAGAAGATTCATACAAGAAAACAAAAAATGATATCAAAAATAAACACCTAAAGATTAAATATAAAAATTGTGTTGAAACGTTAGGCAAAGTCATGACATAGCCTATGATAAAATAAAATGAAGAGATTGTCAAAACAAATAGTGAAAGTACTTGGAAGCTTTGGTATAAATTTAAGTATGAATATAGTACTACCAGTAACACATAGTTTAAAAATAGCAAACAGTAGCATAATCTTCATTTATTTGACACCTACAAATACTCATAAGGTCCAAAAAATCATAATTGAATAAAAAATATAAATTGTAGAATGGACAAAATAAAAACAAAAGGTCTTAAGTTATTGTCTAGGAATTTTAGTGATGTACTAGCTCTTATTTTTAACGTATGCATCGATAAAACGGTATGCCCGAATGCACTGACAATTAATAGTGTTCTACTTGTATAAAAGTCTAGAAACTAAAAAGAAATGTGAAGCTACCATTCTGTATCACACATGTCAACCATAGCAAAAATAATTGAAAAAATAACATACAACAGGTTTTTAAATTTTACATCTCACAATAGTATCATTAAAAAAAATCTATATTTTTATTAGAAGAAGAAAATTTAAAGATGTACTAAGTTATCTAACTAAAATAATGTATGATACCGTCGATAACAGTAGGCCAATTGCAATATTTTTTATTAATCTGTCAAAAGCTTTCGATACTGAGAGTCATACTTTTCTTTTGACAAGCTATATGAGTATGGTATAAGAGGTAATGCCTTTAACTTAATTAAAAGCTATCTTGACAGCATTCGATTAATTTTTTTGCCAAAGGAATTGGGAAACCTTATGATTTGTATGCATCCAAAGTATTTTTTTTGTATTATATTTCCACAAAGAGTTTTGTTGGTATATAAATTTACCAACAGTGAATGCTTTAGTAAGGGAAAATTGTGCAAGCTTTAATTAGTGAACACAACAAAATAAATAGTGTCAAAATTCAAAGCCGTGGGTGAATCATATTTTAATGGTAAAAAGATGAAAAGAAAAGTTTTTGTATCATATAGATCTTGCAAGATTTTTTGTTTCTGCAGGATTGACAGGAAAAAAAATAAGGAGAGCACTGCAATTTGATTCTATTATGTTCTGAAAACCTTAAATTTAAGAAAATACCTCATAGCGTATGTCCTTGATTCGGCACTCTTACGATGAGCTTTTTGAAAAAAAATGTTATTATTAGTGAAACCGTTTTTTAAAAATAATTTTATCTGATAACCTTATACGAGAGGAAGAGAATAATAAATTAAATTATACTTCTATCTGCAAATTCTAAATGTGTGTATTATAAAGTAAATAAGCAAATGAACCTTTGTTAAAAATTATGCATTTGTTTTATAAATTAATAGTTAATTTTTTTCTGAATTCGTTCCGAATCAATTTAAATGATTAATTCATGACCTGACGTTATTTTGAATTTAAAAATATATTTCTTGCTTCGAAATAAAAGCAACAAAACTTGTTTGTACTACGAAAGAAGTTTTTAAGCTTTTTCTAATCTGTATAAGCAAAAGGGTAAGCCCAGAATCAGGCTTATCAGGTTTGTAGTGAGATATGATAATAAACTGCCTTACTTCCTCCGTTTCTATGATAACATAAATGAGAACAATTAGAACTTATGTATAAATCGGTATTCTGACTTAAAAATATGTAGATAAGCTAGAGTTTTGTAAACAAATTAGCAATATTATAAAAGAAGAAACTTTCAGGCACCAGCACTAATAAACTTACAAATTAGTTATAATTAAATGATAAAAAATCATTTATAATGTACAATCAAGTGATAAATACCATTACTAATATTACTTATGTGTATGAAGTCCACCTCATTTCCTTCTTCGTAAAGTAAAATGATAAAAAAAAAGTATGAGCATGGGTGTGTGTTTAGAAATTGAACAAAAATGACTTACTTAGTCATGACACTATATACATATACTATTAAAGGCAAAGGATACAAGTTATAGAAATTACATTCGATGTGATGTAATAGCTAATGCTATCACGTCACTTCATAGTAATATGTTTGGGCAAGTCATCGACGATGATGGAGTCATATAATAGTTATAGTATACATTAACTGCCGGGACGAAAAGTAGCTTAACATAAATTTTGCCTTTTGAAATAACCTTAAGAAATCAGAGTTAAGCCTTGTTTCATCAGGGCCGTTGATTAATGCTATACATTTATTATTAGTACATTAACTAATGTGTGTTCTCAGTGATGTGGACTACAAGCCAAGAGGACAGAAAATGATTGAAGACAACAAGAAGAGTTGAATGTGTGAGATTAAGATGTGTGTGTAAGAAAAAGAAGAAAAACATAAAGAAGCTTGCTACACTTCTCAAACCAGTAAACAGTAGATGCTTGTGTACTTAAGTAAAAAGTTATTCTTCTATAAAATAATATGGTTGATAATACAATTACAAATATAAATTTACTTTTATAAAACGATATTGTGTACGAAAATGGTGCAGTTATCGTTGAATGACTATACCTACGTTTGTTGGCTGTGGTTTCAATAAATATTTAAATATTTAATGAGTTAACGATTACAAGCAATTTATTACGGCACTATACAATAAAAATAATATATAGACTGGTTAGTACAAGACTGTGCACTTTCATTGAATCTTCTGGTGATTTTAGAACAACTTCCTACTGCCTACGCTGATTACATCTGTAACAGCACGCTCACATCCATCACATACAATCCCTCATTTATTGCTCGTCCATATTAAATACTCAAAATATCATTGTATACAGAAAATTAAGAAACACTATTCAGTAGCATAGCTCTATTCAATAGGGTACTACTAGATGCCAGTGAACATTCCTTCAGGACGTTTATCAGACCTAGGTTTTTTGACAGATATTATTTAAGTGGCAAACGTGTATTGAAATAGCATAAGAAATATTTACAAAAATTGCAGGTTATTTGACTGTGCCATTATTTTAACTATGTTACGTTTAAAAAAATTGATTGTTAACATGTACCTTTATAAAAAAAATAACGTTAAACGGCATTTATATAATTTGAAGGAATCTCCCCATTTTTCGCGTACAAAAGATTACTTTTAGATGAACCTCTCAAATTTTCAAATAGACCTACCTGTTGGTTTTAAAATGAATTTAGAAAAAGAGGATAAAGTGTACGTAAAAGTACGTATGTAAGTATATCTAACATGAGAAATACAATTGCTAGCTTTACTGCACACATTAGCATTCCTCAGATTCGTCTTACTTCTCTAAACTTTTCCCACAATAATTACGTAAAGATCGTTTCTAAGTCAAAAAATTACTTGAATTACGAATAAAAAAATTGTAAAAAAATTAAACACAATAACAACTAATTATTGTGTTTGTACACTATGAAAAAACTTTTTTTTAATTTTCGAGAATTTAAAAAAAATATGAAATAGTTTTCAACAATTATTTATTTACTTTAGAAGTAACAAATAAATAATAAGTAAAAAACTATTTATTATCATAATATAAGAGCTGCTCTGCTAATGTACACTAATTTCAACATTTTCGAAACATGTACCTGAAAAATGTATTTCATTATATAAATTATCTATTGATTTAATGTATAATGTAACCAAATGAATTGTTACACAGTAAATAAAAACTTACGTTAAGAATAAGCAACGAATTGTTAGACAAAATGAAGCAATTAAGTTTCTCATATCAGGCACAATTATAGCAGAGTTGGTAAGGATCTTGCTTAGTATAAAGGGGGTCAAGGGTTCAAATCTCTTTAGAGATTCTTTTTTTTTTAAACTAGTTAAAAGAAAGAGAGGTAAGATTAATAAAATTCAAAATAGGTGGTGTGGTAATGTGATGTTGCGTGATATGGTCTACAGGAAGCTGAAAGTATGTCATGGAGGAGAAGGTGAAGTGGAAGAATCAAGAAAAATCCACTTCCGTCACACTTTTTCTCGAAGTCAAAATCTAAAATTGTTGATTTACCCTCGCGCAAAACGCACCTATAGAAGTATAACTTCAACAAACCAAAGGCTGGGTTATCGTATCAAGAATTTAGTTTTAAAAATCTTTCACTATTTACCAGTTCTAAGAAACGTTAGAGACTTTCAGATGCAAAGGTAGGGGCATCCGCACCTATTCAGGCTGTCTGCATAGCAAAGCCAGTATTGCAGCAGGTATCAAAGGGAGAACAAAGCGTGTAAGTGAGAGCTAGGTAGATGTTTAGGAAAAGTGACAGGTGAGAAATAAAGCAGGAGATAAAAATAGATTTGGTTGTAAATAGAAGAGAACAGCAGAGATAAAAAGATAAGTGAGTAATTAGAGACTGGTGTAATGAAGAAGTTAGTCAAAGATAGGGAGAGGAACCGAATAGCAAAAAGAAGAGCAATAGCAGATTGACACTCTACAAGCCATTTATATCATCTCACTGTTTTATGCCCTTATCAGCAAATAACCTAATAAGCTTCTCTTACTATTTTAAAAAACTTCCTCCAGCCACCCTATAGCTGCATCTCTAAATATGGCATTTTTAATTAATCTACTTTTTACACACACCCCCTCGCAGCTTTCTTAATAATCTCACCTCAGCTTACACATAATTTTGAAGCTCACTGTCTAAGTAACACTTTAATATTAGTTCTAACCCTCTTAAGACATTTGTCACCATTTTCTTATTAATTATTGTATCCATATAATTTGTTGGAACTTTTTAATACCACTTCTAAAAAAATACTTTATCATCTTAGTCTTTTTACTTAAATCCTAAGTATATTTAATAATTTCATTATCGAATATATATAAAAGCTTGATATAATACTTGTATACTCAATCAGAAAATATTAAATAATCTCATAGAATACTTAAAATGTATACTTTGCTGGTCACCGCATTAACCACGGAAAAGTATTAAATCACCTGTTCATCTTTATAAAAATATGTTAAATACTTCGATGTAGCTCACCATTTTCTTTCAAACCAAATAATAGGCAACGTGCAAAAGCAACGAAATTTTTGTACGAAAAAAACTTTAAATTATTTGAAAACTTGATGTTCATACTTTAATAAATATGAACTCATGTTTGAGTTTAATGGTTTGATGTTACAAATTAAAATTTTCTTATGACAACCAAGTCTTTCTAGTATACAAAACAAAGACATAAAAACCATTGTTATCAGTAGCAGCGAAAACTACATAACTGATTTTGCTAAGATTTAGTACTCTGATCCATGAAACTTCCTAGATGGTTTTTGTACAGTTTTCATCGTAAAATAATGAATGATAATAGCAAAAAAAATTCTTAAAAATTTGCAAGAACACACTAGCTTTCCACTTCAGATTAGTAGAATTATTAAAGTGGCGTAGAAGTAAAATCGAAGCTACTTGCATAGTAAGTAGGTCTGGTTATAATGTCCCCGAAAAAATAGCCGAATAACACTGGCGTTGTCCAGCAGGGCATCAAAAATAAAGTTGAGTCTTGCAGCTGGGTATCTCAGCTAGTGATAACTGTCTCCTCCAATGAACAAACAACTTACGTTGAATTCTATCCTTAACCACCAAGATCAACGAGTGCCAAAAATAAAAGGCATTCTGAACTCCCACATCTCCTGCCTATTGCTAGGAGACGTCTAGTCAGAACACAACTTTCCCTGACAAGTTGAGGTTTCATGGCCTTCTTCAAAGAACCCTGATGTTACCAGAGCAGATAATGTTATAACAGTAAACTAGGAAAAACAACCCTCAGAGGTTAGAGTAGCAACATCGGTTAGAAATTATATCAGCTTCCTCGCCAGTGGTTCGTCTTAATAGCGTGCCGATGAAATAAGGCTTTCTCTAGGCCTGCTTTCCTGACAATCAGTGAGTGGTTATTTACCTAGAAAATGACACGAATATAAAATATTTTTCGGCCAGTGGCATGTCTTCCTTAAGAACCGTCTTTGTATGCATAAAATCTAGGGTTAAGAGCAAACTACTCGCAGCTGGCTCCCCATCATTTAAAATTATGATAAGGTGTCTTTTCAAAATCTGCGCTTGGTAAACCTAACAGTAAGGCTATAAAGGAGAAATAAATTTGAGCAAACGGGATAGTCTTTCACATGCAAAAACACGAACCAATCTTCACCTACGACTGCTAGAACAACTGAGTTCCACAATAACAAAAGATGCTATGAAGACGTTGCAAAAGATTACTATAACCAGCTAAAATTATTTAAAACGTTGTGGTTTTACTTACGACCAGTCTTGTGATATAACAACAAGCCAGATATGATCTTAGATGTCCTGGTAGTTGTATTTGCTGAAAATTTCAGTCAGAGTAAGGTTTATCTTACCAGTCCTATTCAAGAAAATCTGAAGATAAACTTTGTTACCGACAATACTAAAAAAAATACTAGAATAAAAAAGTTCACAAAAAACAGCTGATAGAGGGCTTGCTAAAATTTTTAACAATTCCGAGAGTTGCATGAAGCCAATTAAAAAAAAATACCTTAAATATTTAAAATGTATACAATCGTAAGCGTCGAAAAACTGACGTAGAACATTCATGAAGATTAAAACATTATTGTAGAAATTAACAAACAAATAATCCAATTCATAACAGGTCAGCATTTCACTATAACACGAACGTTAGTTACTAAAATCCTTCAGCCATCTAAATAGATTAAATAATAAGTATTTCTTTTAATTAATGTGCTTAAAGGAAAAAATTTTACTCCTTGATTTTGTTGCTCTTGAAGTAAAATTAAGTTATAGAAATAAAAAACTTTAGATAACATAATTTTAATCGAGTTCAAATCTTGTAAGCTCCAACAAGTAAGTCTCTATATTATCTTTATAAATAATAATAAAAAAAAATCTTATCAATAGCCCTTTTCAGGGCCCAATACTATCTTACTAATGTATAAAGCAGAAGCGCTAAAACCGTTGTAATCGCTAACCGCAAAAAATACTGAACCGATTTTGTTGAAATTTTGCACACTGATTCATGATACTTCCTAGACGGTTGTAGTATAGTTTTTATCTTATAAAATTCAATAACACTAGCAATAAATGAGCTCAAAGTTTTGCAAAAATACGCCAGCTTTTCACTTTAGTTCAGTAAAATCCGCTAGGTGGCGTCGACATAAAATCAAAGCTACCTGCAACATAATTAAATAAGTGTGGTTATAATTGGCTGAAGCTTCTCCATAGTGTTGTAGTCGAGCTTCAGCAACTCAACGAGCTGTATTGAGAATGCTAATAATAGTCTTGCAGCTGGGTATCCCGGTTACGGACAACACTCTTCTCTAAGGGGGAAGGGACCTAAGTGTCCATTTACCCTGAATCTAGACGAGTGCGATCAAAAAAAAAAAAAAATTAATTCCAACCAATGCCGTCTTTGCCACAATATCAGGTGACACATCTAGCCAGAGCACAATCTGCTCCAACTCATCAGAGTTGTGAGGGAGTTCCACCATCCCACTTGGTGCAGTTAGAGAATTTGTGGCTACAAATGTAAGCAAGGAAAGAAAACAGCTCTGAGCTCTGAGGGGCATGGGCAGCCACAACGGCTACCTTCTTGGTCGTCGCGTCCCCAATGCGCTTACCCACATGTTCCCGTCTAACGATGAGCGGTTGGTTATCCGGGGAACGACCTGAGACGAGATATTCTTTGGTCAGCAGCGTATCTCCCTCTATCTCAGTCTCCGTATATCGAGACTCCCAGGGTAAGAATCAATCAACCGTAGCCAGATCTTTATCATCAGGAATAAGAATAGCCTAGAAGTTTCACCACTGGCGCTTTTTAGGGCCATTATAAGTATTTACGTTCCCTACTTAATGACCCTATACAACATTCTCGACTATAAGCATTCAACCAGGAATCACTAACTCTCTTCAAAGTCTGCGTTGGACAAACCTATAACAGCTATGTAGAATAAAAACTTGAGCCAACGGGACAGCCTCGACTGGACAAGTATCACTAATTAATCTCCCTATCTAAGATCACCAAAACAACTGAATCTGCAAATTAAAAAGGTTCTTTAGACACCAACGTCTTCGACGTTATACCGGGAGACGTGGGAAAAGAGCACTACAACTAGCCCCAAAGCTTCATACTTTGTAATTTTTCTCCCAATTAGTCTGTATCTTTAACAGCAAGCCAGAAAAGATCACCCTGAGGTATCCACGTCACAATTGCTGTTAACTGCAGTAAAAAAAGAGTTAACTTGAAAAGCTCACCAATCTTTTTTAGGGCCATCGGACGTCGAACTACCTTGCCAACAAATATATTAGAACTTAACAAAGTTGACAGAAAACACACTTTATGGGTCACACAAATTTTAAGCATGCCAAAAGTCGCAAGAGGGTGAATCGGAAGAAGAACTTTGAATGTATCTAATAAATAAAATTTGACTTAGGCGTCAAGAAACTAACGCAGAAAATTTATCGAGATTGAAGCAGCAGCGTCAAAATTAACAACTAAAGAGTCCATAACGTTAAAGATCAGCTTTTCATTGTACCCTCACAGCAATCTCTGAAATCTTTAAAGATCCTACTTCAGATTTTTAAATAAGGAGAAAACGTTTTTGTGTTTTTGTGGCAATAAAAATGTAGGGTTTAAGGTCCAGGACTGTTGCTCTGGTAATAAAGTTGTGAGATATGAGAAAAAAAAATTTTTTTTTTTCAAATAAATTTTTTGGGGGTTTAAAATCTTAACAGCTTTAAAAAATAGCCGTTTTCGTAAATTACACGAGAGAAGCTGTAAATCAACGGCTTCTTATGACCACCGATTATATTATGGCATAAAGAACGCACGGTACTTTTCAGCATAATAATTTTTTTGAATTTTTACACCTCATTATTTAACCAAATAAACTATATTCATTCTAAAAAAATATGTTTTTAATAAAAAGATTTTTGTTCTTAGATGTATCAGGAATATGTGTAAAATTTCTAACTGAAAATGTTTCACATTACATGTCAACACACTACGGTGTTTCATTTAGTAAGTCTCGGGCGAATACGAGACGGGGGGCTGCTAGTTGTATAGGAAAGTGAATGCATTAAACATTTCATAATGATTATGTTATCTTTTTAATTTTCTTGCAGTTTATTATTTAACCACAACAACGAGAATTATTAGCACAACGTTTTTGTTAAAAAGTGTAGAGGATAAATGCACAATTTTTTACTCAAAATATTTATTATTCTGTATCAATACACAGTAGCTTTTTACTCATTAAATGTTAGATAAACCGAGATAAAAGGCCACTAGACTCTTATAAACAATTTTAATACCTCCTTCAACAATAAATATGATATATTACTATGCCATTGCAGAGAATAACAGCAACGGCAGAGTAAGACTGTAATATAACAAGCTATGAATTTTGTATACGTTGGGAAAGCGTAACATGTGCTGACTGCTGCAAGGCTGAGAAAAATATACACTCTGTCAGTTGTTAAAATAATGCCGTGCAATAAACAAGAATATTAATCTTGGATATTTATGTACACTTTCAGCATTCAGCGTGATTTTTATGCACCCTAGTAGTGTAATCGTATAATTACACAAGAACACTTTACGAACACTGAAGTATTTCGAAAATGTCTTTAATTGACTGTATTGCACTGTACAGCTTGGATTTTTTATACAGACCACATGAACTTTGCTTTTTTCTCCGATACGGCAAGCAACATGGTGGGATCTCAAAATATTATTCACTGTGCACTCGCGTAGACCTTGCAGAACACTAAGGAAAAGAGTATGGCTCAACAGCTCGCTAATCGTTTAATTCATTACCGCAATACACTGCACCTTCCACACTGCAGTTCACGCGATACTCTTTCTTCAAGCCTGAAAAAGTATGGGCTCACACACTCAGCAAGGTCACTACTAGAAAGCTCTTAGACAGTTAATTGCGCGTCAGCGTATTTTTGTGGCTTTTTTTAGCTACGGGCGCGTCAAGGGTCTTCCAACGCGATTTTTTCTATTACTATTACCATTTCAATAATCATTTTTATCATTGTTACTATTATCATCATCATTGTCATGTCATAACAATCGTCGTTATTATCCTTATCGTTGTTATCATTTTTAATATCCTTATTACAATTATCGTTATAATCATTTATCCATTTGTTAACTATATAATTTTTTTATGAGAACCGTTATTATTTTTACTGTCACTTTTTAACATTATTATTATATTTAATGTTATAATGATTATAATTGTTATCATAAAATCTGTTTGTATCATTATTATTTTTAATATTCTTAGTATCTTTCTCATTATTGTTATGGTCATTGTCATTTTTCTCATTGTCATCGTCATCATTAACATCATGTATGATATTACCATCATGATCATCGTCATTAATATTTTTTACATCATTATCATCATTATTTTTAGTTTTGGTTATTGTCTTTATCATCACTTTAATTATTTGATGCATAATCTTAATTATTATCTTTTTTTTTTGATCGTCAACATTATTATTATCATTTGTAATTTCTTATTCTTCCTATTAATGTTACCATTTTTATTAGTTTTATTATTATTATTAATCTTATCATCTTTATTGTCCTTATCCATAATTATCATAATTATCATTATCATTTTAATTATTTTTACCATTTTTATTCAGCTTTGTCGTCACTATTGTAAACATATTTCTTATTTAAATCATTAGAATCGTTATTAAAAATCTTTTTTTGTTATTATTAAGACTATTATAATTATAGATTTTGTTATAAATATATGTTTTTCTTAAATCATATATAAACCAAACATTATTATTTCTAACATAATAATTATTGTCATTGTCATTACTGTTATTAATATAATAATAACCGTTGTTATCTTTTTACTTGCAAGTATTGTCATCGTTTTTATTATCGCTATTTTTAATTATTTATTATATTATAATAGTCATCATCTATATAATTGTAATTGTTATTTAAAGCACAACTATTACGTTTGTCATTAGTGTTGCTATTATTATTACCAATTTCATCATAGTTATTATTATCATCGTTAATTTTATTATTTTTTTATTATTATCATTATAATTATTATGCTAACCCCCATTGTTGTTATTATTATTATTAGTAATTTTATTATTATTATATTTATTTTCTTATTACCTTGAAACAACCTGGTATAATATAAGTTTTTCCACCAAAGTAACGTTTGCATATATGTGTATATATATATATATATATATATATATATATATATATTGGGACTCAGTATTCTAAAGTGTCACAGGCGCCCACGAAACTTACAGTCAGTATCGAGGGTCTCTTAGCTTGCGTGATTCCCCCACAGTTATACCACCCCTTTTTTTTTTTACTGCACTAAAGTCCTAGCTGTTTACACGTAAGCAAGCGGTACACTGATGAAACACGAGTATAGGCGCATGACACAAACACACACCTACTGGCAATAGTCTCCATCTGCTGTAAAAGTAGAGGTTATCTTCGTCCTACTTAGTGGTTGAAGGTGTGGATCTTGCTAGCGCGACATCGCGTTGGCAGACCCTCAACGCGCCCGTAGCTAAAAAAAGCCACAAAAATACGCTGACGCGCAATTAACTGTCTTAGAGCTTTCTAGTAGTGACCTTGCTGAGTGTGTAAGCCCACACTTTTTTTAGGCTTAAACGAAGAGTATCGAGTAAACTGCAGTGTGGAAGGTGCAGCGTGCTTGCGCTAATGAATTGAACGATTAGCGAGCTGTTGAGCCATACTCTTTTCCTTAGTGTTCTGCGAGATCTACGCGAGTGCACAGTGAATAATATTTTGAGATCCCACCATGTTGCGTGCCGTATCAGAGGAAAAAGCATAGCTCATGTGGTCTGCATGAAAAATCCAAACTGTACAGTGCAATACAGTTAATTAAAGACATTTTCGAAATACTTCAGTGTTCGTAAAGTGTTCTTTTGTAATTATACGATTACATTACTAGGGTGCATAAAAATTACGCTGAATGCTGAAAGTGTACACAAATATCCAATAATAATATTCTCGTTTATTGCACGGCATTATTTTCACAACTGACAGAGTGTATATTTTTCTCAGCCTTGCAGCAGTCAGCACATGTTACGCTTTCCCAACGTATACAAAATTCATAGCTTGTTATATTACAGTCTTACTCTGCCGTTGCTGTTATCCTCAGCAATGGCGTGGTAATATATCATATTTTTTGTTGAAGAAGGTATCAAAATTGTTTATAAGAGTCTAGTGGCCTTCCATCTCGATTTATCTGACATTTAATGAGTAAAAAGCTACTGTGTATTAATGCAGAATATTAAATATTTTAAGTAAAAAATTTTGCATACATACTTGACTCATTTTTCACAAAAACAATATGTTCGTAATCTTTGCTATTGTGGTTGAATAATAAGCTGCAGAAAAGTTCAAAAGGTAGAATATTATGAATAAAAAGTTTTATGCATTTGCTACACCATACAATAGTTTTTGGCTCTGAAAAGGGCTGTTCATTAATATTTTTTTTTATAATATATAAAAATAATATTGAGACTTCCTTGTTTGAGCTTACAAGATTTAAACTCAATTTAAATTATGTTATCTGAAGTTCTTTATTTTAATAACTAAATTCTACTTCCAGAGCAATAAATTAAAATAGTCATGTTTTAATAATCACCATCATTATGAAAACAAATATCATTGGCCTTATCATTATAATCATTATTACGAATGTAAGTAAGATTAATTTTTTCTTCTGTATTATTACTATTTTTATTACCATCATTTTAACCATAACGATTTTTGCTAATGTTTTTATCATTATCATCAGTATTCTAGTAAATAATAATATGATAAATATAAGCATTATAACTATTATCATCATCATGAGAACAAACGTTGTTATCGTCATTATTAATATTATTATAATAGTTATTAATATTTAATTATCATTGGTAATGCTGACATAGTTAACAAAATTATACTTATTATCTATAATACAATTATTATTATTACCTTTATTATCACTATTAGTATCATCATTGCCATTAAAAGTATTATCATTGTTTCAATTCTTAGCATTATAATAAACGTTATTATTATCAGTATTGACAACAAAATTTACACTATATTTAGCATTACTATTAGAATTATTGTTATCATTGCCATTCATCGTCATCATTATCATCATCATCATCATCATCATCATCATCATCATCATCATCATCATCATCATCATCATCATCATCATCATCATCATCATCATCATCATCATCATCATCATCATCATCATCATCATCATCATCATCATCATCATCGTCATTATTATCAGCATTATAATAATTATAACGTAAATTATTACCATTATTCTTTATAAACTAAAAATTATTATTACGATCGTAACGAATTTTTTTTTTAATTCTTATTGTTGCTATCTCTATTATTACTGTTATCATCAGTATCATAACTATCATTATTATTGTTGTGTATTCTTAAAGTGATTTTTTAAATATTTCACTGAAGTATAATGAATGTCACCCTCTACCGAAAATAACTGTAACCTAAAATTAAGGTGGTTACTAATGTTCTGACTGTATCGGCCTGTAAAGATCAGACCAAGCAGAACGGTAGTGGTGACTGCACGTACATATAAATTAATTGAATAAAAAGACTTATTGTATTATTAACTAGCGTTTATTACTGTGCGCATCCTCTCCCAATATATTACATAATGGTGACGAGGTACAAGGTTTAAGAGGTAAATGTTGACACTGGACAAACAGAGCAAAGACAAGCAAGAAATTGCGTAAGCACTAGTGAACATGGGGACGAAAAAGAAAGTCTTTTTTACTGTTAAACTGAAGCCAACAAAGACTGAAACTTTTAAGTCACAACAAGGACAAGATTTCGAGCTTTGAGATGGACAGTTTTTTGTTATACCAGAGGATGATGGAAGGGTAAGAAGTCGCGAAGTGCAAGTGATAAATGTTGCATCAAGTATCGGTGTATGAAAAAAATTTAAGGCTAGTATAGACTGAAATATGTATTTTAAAAGAATGAACGGTATTTAAACGCCAATTTTATTGAGTAAAGTTGAAAAGTTTTAGTTTTAATAACGGTGATAAAATCTGAATTGTATAAGACTTTGCGTGATTTGTGTGATCCAGTTCTGCCACCAAATAAAATGTACAGTGAATTATGTGAGATTCTTAAGAGTAATTTTATACCACGTGTTTATTTTTATAAAGAAAAAAAAGAATTTCACGTACTTAATCAGTTTAGCCAAGAGACAGTAAGTCAGTGGTTTGCTAGAGTCAAATAAGATGCAGTGCAACGTGAGTTTGGTGCAGAATTAAAAAGTAGGTTAAAAGATAAGTTTGTCACAGAAACGCGTGGAGGCAAAGTTTTCGACAGATTTACAGAAGAAAGTTATACGACGCTATTGCGTAAAATTTTGGAATCAGCTCTCAAAGAAAAGGCGGCGTTGGCAGCTCCAACTACAGCGGCAACGATGGCAGTGCACAAGGCAAAGGAAATTCAAGAAAGTAGGCCAAACTTAAGGAAAGATATCACTGACAAGGTTCAGTAACAGGATCAGGTAGAAAACCAGAAACAGCAGTACTAACAAAAGAAGAGATGCAACCATTGGGGTTAAACGTAGCATGACGTTTCTAAATGTAAATACAACATTCATAAATGTAAGGAGTGCGGTAAGATAAGTCTCTTAATAAAAGTTTGTAGGTTAGCTAGGAATGCAAATCACGTGGAAAAGGAAGAAACCGAACCAGATATAAAATTTTTGAGTATTAATAATGTTAAGAATGAAACTAAGGGTGAGTTAACTCCACCTCTTAATAATTAAGTTGAAATAGCGAATAAAAAGATTGTAATGGAAAGTGACAGTGGAGCAGGAGTATCAGTAGTACCATTCGGAGTTTATAAAAAGAATTTAAGTCAAATAAAATTAGAAAGCTGTGTTAAGATACTATAAACATATAATAACAAAGCTATCATTCAAAGGGGAAAAATAAATGTTGATGTTAAGTTTAAGGATAAAAACGTTAAAGGTAAATGAATAGTGGTAAATGAAAATAAAAAAGTTTGTTTGAGGGGTTGAGACCTAATGAATATATTAGATGTTTTTTATGAAATCTCACTCCATTTTATTTGCATTTAAAAAATAAGTTAAACGGGAACTAAAGCATCTTAGAAAAACAAAGATTATACAAAGAATTGAATCCAGTGAATGGGGTACGCCATTAGTACCTATTTTAAAATCTGACAAAAGTATAAGAGTGTGTGTTGATTTTAAAATTACTGTAAATAAACATTCAAACGATTCTTAGTATCCAATTCCAAGATATTAGAAAATTTTTGCAGCCTTGGAAGGTGAAGAGGAACTTACTCCTTAAGATTTAGCAAGGGCCTATAATTAACTTTAGCTTGATAATGAAATAAAAAAATTATCAGTATGGTGCACGCATAAAGGCATGTATTAAATCAAAAGATTACCTATTGGTACAAAACAAACACATTAAATTTTCCAAGAAATTGTTGAAAGGATCTTACAAGGACTTCCAAGATGAAAAACTTTCATTTGATGACATTATAGTAACAGGAAAAAACCGAAAAGAACATATAGAATATTTGAAAAAAGTTTTAAATAAATTCAAAATAGTAGGTTTTAAGGTTAAGTTAGAAAAATATAAAATTTAACGATCAAATAAAAAATATTTAAGATGTCAAATCAACAAGCAAGGCTTGCAGAAAAGTCTCGAAAAAATAGAAGCTATAATATAAGTTGAAAAGCCTACTAACGTAAAGGACTTACAAACATTTCTTAGCATAGTAAATTATTACCCAAGGTTCATGCCAAATGTTTCGACAGTATTAAATCTTTCATACAAATTGTTACAAGTAGATGCAAAATATGTATGCACAAATGAGTGTCAAATTGCGTTTGAAAAAATTAAGCAAGAAATAACGTCAGATCATAATCTAGTACATTTTAATCCAGAATTGAAAATTCAATTGTTATGTAATGCTTCAAATGTAAGTATTTGAGCAGGTTTAATGCATATTTTTCCTAATGGTGAGCAGAAGCCAATTAGTTTTGCATCAAGAACTTAAAAAAAAGATTAAAAATATTATTTAGTTATACATCGAGAGGCATTGGCAATTTATTAGACGGTAAAAAAATTGTATTTATACTTAAAAGAAGCTTCATTTATTTTGCAATCTGACCATAAGCCTTTGCAAACTCTTTTTTGAGAAAATAAAGAAGTTTTACAAATAAGTGCAGGTAGATTGCAAAGATGGAATCTACATCTGAGTGAATCTAATTATGAGTTTCAATACGTGAAAGGAAAAGAAAACGGGGGAGCAGATAAATAGTCGCATTTTCCAGTAGAGCAATGGGGTGATAGAGAAAGAAAGGTACGTGAAGAAAAAAAAAGTATAAGAATTATTATTTTAATTTTCTAATAGAAGATAAATAACTTATTGATGTAAAACTTATAGCTAGAGAAATTGGCATAAATCGTATATTAGGTAAGGTTTATGACTATACCAGAGATGGTTGGCCTTCAAAGGTAGATGATGAGCTCAGACCGTATCAGATTTGATCCAATAAATTAAATATTAATATTAATATAATAATATGGGAATATAGAATTATTATACCACATGAATCGAAAATTATGTTACTGGAAAAATTGGATTCCACTTATTTGGGATCAAGCAAAATGAAGACTGTAGCTCGTCAGTATTCTTGGTTGAATCCAGAAATTGAGAGATACACAAAAGATTGTAACTGTAAATGCAATGAATTTGCTATAAATCCAAATCGGGCTGACTTACTAAAATATAATCAATGTATTAAGGTACTAGAAAGAATTCATATGGATTTTTTAGGGCCGATTAAATCTAAGTATTATCTTATAATCATGGATTCTTATTCTCCAAGGCTGAAAGTATACCATATAAACAAAATAGGTACAGATAATACAGTTGAAAAGCCATGAGAATTTTGTGCTAGGTATGTTCTGCCAAAAAAAATTGTTTCAGATAATGGGTAGCAATTGGTATCCGACGAGTTTAAAAAATTTTGTGATATGAATAAAATACAGCACATTATCTTTGCTCCATACCACTCATCCTCAAAAAGGGCAGCAGAGAATGGCGTAAAATTTTTCAAATATGCATTAACCAAAGCTTAAGAAGATCCTTAAAACAATAAAATAAGAACAGAAACTTTAATATCAAGACATTTATTTTCATATAAAAATTCACCGCACTTTTTTCCTAGAGAAGCTCCATTAAAGGAAATTTTAAATTGAAGGGTTGGATCTAGATCTAATGTTAAAAAAAAAGGTTTTACAAACAAACAATAATAAGACAAATAACAAATTATGATGGTAAAAGAAACATTAATTTAAAAATTGGAGAAATAGTTTGGGTAAGAGGCTATAAAAATATTAATAAACCACTTTGGTGTAAGGTGAAAGAAGTTGAAGTATAAGGTAGTAGAAATTACTTATGTTTGTAAGTAATTGAAAATTTATAGTGGAAGAGACATTCAAACTTTATGCGTTCCTCACAAAATTTGACAAATGACCCACGAGAACCGGAAGAGTTAGAAACTTAAATTAAATCGAATTTAAAATACAAATAGAACCTCTTATATTATATTTTTGTCCATACACCTGATGTAAGATTATAAACACAAAATATTCTGAATTAAAGGTGTTATGATATACTAGAAGTGTCTGTTATTAGAGAAAAGATTCTACAAAACGATGTGTTAGTTGAACAAATAGATGGCGATCAAAATAACCAAGATACAATACTTCTTAGTACTTGTAAGGCCGCAATCAAAAGCCCAGGTGCTTCGGTTCTTATAAATAAGCGTCCATAAAAAATAATTAAAAAACCACAGAATTTCAGTTTGTAAGTCTGCCATCCTAACGGAGAGGAGTGTTAAGTATTGTAAAAGTAAGTATTTAAATATTCGACTGAAATATAATTATTATGGCCATCTAACGACGACAACTGTTGCCTAAAATTAAGGTAATTACTAATATACCAACTGTATCAATCAGCAAAGATCAGATCAAGCGTAACGATTGCGAAGACTGCACGTACATATTTATTTATTAAATAAGACGACTTATCGTATTTTTGAAAAGCATTAATTATTGTGTACATCCTTTCCCAACATACTACGGTTTTTTTATTATCAACATCAATATAATCATTATTATCATTATCGGAATAATCATTAGTATTCTCATTACTATCGTAATCACTATCATTATTGTTTGCTTTAGCGTTATTATTACTATGATAAAGTTGATCATTATCATTACCATTGTATTTATTGTCATAATTAACACTTTTTTCAAAAATATTATCGCATTATTATTGTTACAACTATTATTATCACTATTATTAATAAAATTATTATCATCATTTTCATTATTATTACTATTATTATCATTTTTATCTTAATCATCATTGTTATCAGCATCAATATCATAATTATTTCTGTTATAATTATTATTACTTTTTTGTTATAACCATCGCTTATGTCTTTAATATTATGACGATCATTATAACGATCATCATTCTTATTGTTATCATCATTGACATCATATTTATTATAAATATTGCAATTAAAGTTGTAGCCCTCGTTTGAATCCTTATTATCATCGTTGTTATCATCATTATTATAATCTTTAACTGTTATTATTATTATTTCTGTTATCACTATAACTATTATTTTAATCGTTACTATTCTAAATTTCGCTATTATTTATATTATTATTATTATTATCACGTCTATCATAATAATTATCATCATTGTTATCATTGTTACTATCATCGTCATCGTCATCAAAATCGTCAATATCAGTATCATTATTACTATCATTATTCTTCTTATCATAATCAACATCGTCAGCATCATGATGAGCACCATTATTATCTTTACTTCTACTTTTATAGTTATTATTATCATTACTATTTATATTTTCAGCATTATTATCATAACTACTGTAATTGTCAGTGGTTCCATTATCATTAATGAACATTAATGTCACTTTTATTATGATTGTTATTATCACGATCAAAATCCATGCTATCTTTATTATTATTACTATTATCATTGATCTTAATATTATTACTAACCTTATTATAATAAATATCGTTACTGTTATAAGCTTCATTACTATTATTCTTGTTCTTATCGTTACTGACAATATAAACATTATTAACAGCATCATTTATGTTACTTTTTTTTATTATCAATAATAATATTGATTTGCTTGCCAGCGTAATAACCATCATTATTTTTATAATAAATAACATTATTATTACAATCGTTACCATCATCTTTATTTTTAACAACATCATCATTTATACCTTTATTACCATCGTCATTATCATGATAATTATCATCAATGTCTTATTTATTATTATAAGTACAATTACTATCTTAAATTTTATTATAATTATCTCCTAAAAAACCACTATAACCCTTACTATCACAGCTACCGTTATCACCTCTACAATTAGTACTATCATTATTAACATTCCCATCGATATTTTTATTGACATTATTATTTACTTCATTATCATTATACTAACAATTTTTACCATCGTCATTATTAATATTGAAATCCCTATAATTATTATTCTTATTTTTACAGTCATTGTTAAAGTTAATGCTAACAGTGATGTCATACTTTTATGATCATAACATTTGTCACAATTATACTTATCATAAGTATTTAAACTATTCTTATAATTTTTATTATTATAATTATAAACATAACCTAAATCATTATTTATATTACTGTTATTATTAATATTCTTAAAGTTAAAATAATTTACAATGATTTTACCATTTATCTTATAATTTTTTACAACTACATTATTACGAACGTATTAAGCATTACTATTATTATTACGATTATTATCGTCATAATCGCGAGCTTAAGTTATATTAAACCTGTTATTATTATTATTATTATTAGTGTTATCATTATTATTTGTACTATTATTAACATTATCATGATTATTATCAATGCCGTTATTATCGTTGTCATCACTGTTACCATGATTACTATCATTATTGACATAATAAATAGTATCATTGTTATAATTACTATTACTAACAACTTAATTACAATTATTACTATTACTACTTTTATCATTATCATTATGAATTTTTTTTCATTATTAGAATTATCGTTGTTAATTTTGTTATTTTCATTATGATCGTTGCCCTTATTAGTATTATTTTTAATAATGGCTATTTTAACTGATATCAATACTATCATTATTATAATTATTATCGTTATAACTACCATCACTGCTTCTATCATAATTATAATCCATATAATCATCATCATCATCATCATCATTATCATCATCATCATCATCATCACTATCATCATCATCATCATTATCATGACTTCTATCTTAATTAACATTTAGATTATATCATGATCATATAATTTTTATAATTGTTGTTACTTTTATCATAGTTATCATTATTATAACCATTCTTATTATTATCAGTAGTATAATTATGATTATCGTTTTAATGGTCATTATTACTATTATCTTTATCATCATTATTATTATCCCAATTGTTACTTATGTCGTTATGAAATTTTTTATCTTAAGTATCGTTATCATAATTAACGTTATTGTGGTTTTCATTACTATTCCTTATACCATGAGTATAATTCTTATAACAACTTATGTATCATCATCGTTATTTTTTGTAATGTATTTATCATTATTAACTTTATCAATATTGTCAGCATCATAATTATTAGTGTTTTTTTTAATATTATCATAACAATCTTTTTTTTGTTATCGTCATGATTATTGTAATTATTGTTACCATTGCTATTCTTAATATCACAATAAGCATTATCATCATTTATATCATTATTATTGTCATGAGTATCATTATCACTGTCATTATCATGATTATCATTATTATTGACTTTATAATCATCCTCATCGTTATCATGATCACTATCACTTTAGCATCATTACTGTAAACAATATTATTATCATTATTATAACGATGGACTATATTTTTGATTTTATAATTGTCATTATTATCGTTGTCAAAGTCATAACAATCATACTCATAGTTATTGTCAGAACTTTTTTTACTATCGTTATTATTATTGTAAGTATTGTTACTACCAACATTTCAATGATCATTATTATAATGACTATTATCATTTTTATTGTCAATATTTCTCGTTAGTAATTTTAACAATTTTACTATTATTATTATAACTTTTTAAAAACAACGTTATCAGCATCGTACTAAGCATCATTATTATCATTGTAATTTTATTTCTCGTCAACGTACACGTTATTTATATTTTTCCTGTTATTATTATTATTAATTTAATTATTGTTATTACTTAAATTATTATTTTCATCATTGTTATCATAATTATTATCATTATTGTACTAACGATCATTATAACCATCGTAGTTATTATCACCTTCATCATCATCATTATTATTGTTATTATTATTATTATTTTCATTATTATTATTATTATAAGCAAGGTTATAATCATAAGATATTCTATGATTATTATCGTTCACATTATTATCGTCGTAGTTACTAATACTACTACTATCATTGTGCTTATAATAGGTATTATATTTTGAATATTTGTTATTATAAATGATACAACTACTTATATTATTATTGTCATTATTATCGTCATTATTATTTCTTTTTTTAGTATCATCGTTATTATCATTATTTTCATCTTGCTTATCTTAATTGTTCATATTATTATTAGTATCATTATTATCATCAGCGTTATCATTATCATCGTCGTTGCTACTACCATCATTGATAACTTTATAATTGTTACTATAATAACTATTGTATTAGGATTTGTGTCATTTTAACTGTCGTTTTTTTTTTTAATTTTAACATGATTATCATGATTCTTATCATCTATATGCTTTTTGAACTTAAAACTATAATGATCCCGATCATTAGTGGTGTAATTACTTTTCTTCTTCTTTTATTTTTATTTTTACCGTTATTACTATTTTTTAAACTATTTGCATTATTGTCATCTTTATTGTTTTGAATGTACCCATCGTTTATAATATCGTCATTACTGTCATTATCATAATTATCAGTATCATTTTTCTCATAAGCATTATAATTCTTTCCTTATTATCGTCGTAGTTATAGTCTTTTTCATAAACATGATAATTATTATAACTATTATATTTATCGTTATCATTACTATGATTACTATCATCATGATCTTTATTATTATTACTATCCGTAATATCATTTTCATAGTTATTATAATTATTTATTTTATCATCATCATAATCATCAATATTATCGTCGTCGTCGGCATCATTATTAGTATTGTGATCACCATTACAATATAAATAATGCTATCGCTTACTAGTAACATTATAATAAGCATCGAAATGATAATTGTAGTTACTTTTATTATTATTATATCTATAGCTTTTTTTTAAAATACAATTATACTTATTGTTCACATAAGTATCGATATTGATATCATAACAATTATTAAAATCAGCTACACCTTCAAATTTATACTTATTTAAATAATCATTACTAATATTATTATTATTCTCATTGTTATTGTTATCATCAGCATAATTATTGTTATAACGATCACTCTTTTACTATCGTTATGACCATTATCGTCATCATCGTTACTAGTATCACCATGATTATAACTATTATCATTATTTATCTTATAATAATTAATATCAGTATATGTATTACTTTTATGATTATTATCCTCATTATTATTATCGTCTTCATTATTATTATAATCAGTATCATTATTATCATCATCATCATAATTATCATCATCATTATCGTTATCATCATCATCATCATCATCATGATCATCAGCATCATCATTATCATCATCATCATCATCATCATCATTATCATCGTCATCGTCATCATCATTATCTTTATCATTATAATCATCATTATCATCGTCGTAGTTGTCATTAAATTCGTTATTATCATCATCATAACATTAATATTAATATTTTCATTCATAACTGACCGTATAATAAGCACCTAAATTATTGTTGTAGTAATCATAATTGTTATGATCTTGATCGCCATATTTATCATTGCTGTAATTATTGTTATTATTAATAATATATTTATTATTATTTAAATTTTCGTTAATAATAAAATCGTGATGTTTATTATTATAATCAGCAATTTTCTAATCTGTCTTCTTATTGGAATTGTTTATTTTAATTTTATTTTTATTTTTAACATTACTATTATCATCGTCAATATCGTTGTAATTCTGATCCCTGAATAACTTTAGTAACATCATTATCATCATTCTCATAAATATCATCATTATCATGATTATGATTTATATAATTATTTTTATAACTATTACTGTCACCATCAATATTCCTATGATAGTCATTATTATAACTATTGCAACTATAATTATTATCGTTATTATCATTTTTATGATTGTAAGCACTACTATTATTATCATAATCATCATCAACATTATTATAACCATCATCGTCATCATAATCATCATCATTATCATTATCATTATCATCTTTATCATTATAATTATTCGTACTGTTATTATTTTTATTATGTGTATGGTCATCGCTTCTTTTATTACCATGACAATAAACGCCATGAGCATCAATATATTTTTCTCAAGTGTCATTATCGTCATTAAAAATTACATCTTTAAAGTTGATTATGTCATCATAACTATTATTATTGTATACGGTTATTGAATTATTAATAAAATTATTATTATTATAGTTATCATTGACATTATTTATATTATTATTATAATTTGTAACACAATTACTATTATTATCATAACCATACTAATTACAATAATTTTTGCTATTTTGGTAACTATCATTATAATAGTCGTAATTTTTACTACAACTATTATTATAATTCTTATGATAATAACAAGTAACATCATTAAATTTATTATTATAATTATTATAGGAATATATATTACCATTATTTTTTATATCATAATTATTATAATTACTATAATTCTTAATACATTCACTATCATATTAATCAGTATTGTTATCATTATGATTTTTAAAATTATACATATTAAAGTTATCATCATTCATACTATTAACTTTGTCATTTCAACTATCATTTTCATAATTATATTATTATTGAATAATTATTCAATAATTATTATTATAACTATTGCATTATTCTTATAGTCATTATCATAACTATTGCAACTATAATTATTATCGTTATTATCATTCTTATGATTGTAAGCACTACTATTATTATCATAATCATCATCATCATTATTATAACCATCATCATCATCATCATAATCATCATCATTATCATTATCATTATCATCTTTATCATTATAATTATTCGTACTGTTATTATTCTTATCATGTGTATGGTCATCGCTTTTTTTATTATCATGACAATTAACGCCATAAGCATCAATATATTTTTCTCAAGTGTCATTATCGTCATTAACAATTACATCTTTAACGTTGATTTTGTCATTATAACTATTATTATTGTATACGGTTATTGAATTATTAATAAAATTTTTATTATTATAGTTATCATTGACATTATTTATATAATTATTATAATTTGTAACATAATTACTATTATTATCATAACCATTTTAATTACAATAATTTTTGCTATTTTGTTAACTATCATTATAATAGTCGTAATTTTTACTTCCACTTTTATTATAATTCTACTGATAATAACGAGTACCATCATTAAATTTAATATTATGATTATTATGGGAATATATATTACCATTATTTTTCATATTATAATTATAATAATTACTATAATTTTTAATACATTCACTATAAGTCAGTATTAATCAGTATTGTTATCATTATGATTTTCAAAATTATACATATTAAAGTTATTATCATTCATACTATTAACTTTGTCATTTCAACTATCATTCTCATAATTATATTATTATTGAATAATTATCGTCGTCGTCATCAAAGTACGTAATCAAATCATTCTTATCATCGTAATCATTATTTTCGTTAATTATAATTATCACAACTATTAATACAATTATTCTAATTATTACTGTCGTTATGTTCATTATCGTTGTTGTTATTATTATTACTATCATCATGATCACTATCATCATTATTATCATCATCATTATCGTCATCGTCATTATTGCCCTTAAAATCATCTCTATTATTACCATTATTATCGTCATTATCAGTAAAATAATTATCATTATCATCATCGTTGTAATTATCATTACCATCATTATTATCATTTTTTTCATTATCACTATTATCGATACAGTAGTACCCTACTACAGTAGTATACTTAAACGTTTACCGTTCTACACTGTGAATGTGGCTATTGCCCACTGCCCGAAAACAAAAAATTCGACTTGATTTTATGTTTTTCAGTAGAATGGTAATTTGTCATCTCTCTACGGAATCTCTCTAGGAATACGACAAAACATTTTAGTCTAAATGTCATGCTAACTTTCTTTGTTCATCTAAGAATACATAATTAGATGCTAATTTATAACAAGTTGATCACTTTTTTCTTAGCTTCTATTAAAAATTATCTATCAAAAAACTTTTGATCGGCGTAAAAAAAAACTACCATGTCAGTTTAACAGTAAATGTAAAAGAACCATTAATATAACGTTGCTTAACAAGTAGCTACTTAAATAATTGCAGGATATTCGATACTTTTTTTTTAATAAAGTTTTCTAAAGTGATACTTTAAAGTTAATTACAAACTTAATTTTTGGATTACAAGAAAAATTGTGCTGTTGTATTAAGACAATTATGTTTCATGTTTTTGATTTTTTTTAATCTTTTAGGTTATGTGCCTACACCAAACAAGATTCTTTATTTATGCTTACTATGTGTTATCAATAATTTTTTTACTTTATTAACTTGATATTTTATTTTATAAATTATGACTGTATACAGCCAAATTCAACAAGAAATAAAATGGTATGGTTTTTTCGTTGGGAGTCCACAGACCAATTACGGCTAGGTTATTTGATTTTTTTTTTTTTCTGTTAGAATTTGTTCAGCAAAAGAAAAGTTCTATGTACAAACCACTTCTGTAACACTATTTCTCAAGATTTAATTTAAAAAATTATGGGTTATCTATGTCTTTCTTGTTAATAAATTATACTTCTTAGTGTCATTAACTATGATTTTTTTACTTTCAAATTAATAACGTTAAGAATTGGTACACTTTACTACCATCAAAGAAGATTTTAAAATATAAGAAATCTAAAAATCAAATTATGCTACTGTATTATAAGTGAATTTGACAAATTACAATTTTTAAAAGAGCACTATTAAATGTCCTTTTTTTCAAAATACTAAAATAAAATTTGATATTTCCAATTGATGACTATGAACATTTATATAACAGAATATTTCTGAATTTTGTCTTTGCAAAAGCTTAAAATGTTGTATATTGCATGTTCATCAAAAATAAATGTAAGTAAAGCCTTTTTACTACATTATATGGCCTAATTTTCTTTCTACTTTAAGTGCTCTAGCTACTAATAAATCAAGTGCTAAACGTACTTTTTTCAAAATACATTAGCAAATAGTAACTTGATAAATTAATAAGCTGCTGTTTATTACATTTTTTGTTAACAACAATTTAATTATTATTGCAGGGGTCCAAAGTACTATTTCCACCTTATTTGACAAGAAAAATTCAAACTAGTATGAACGTTTGAAGCATGTGAAGAGTTAAATTAAATGGTGGTAGTACATTACACAAACAGTAAGTTGGGTGGTCCCCTGCTCAAGTATTTAAATATTTAACGCCAAAACTCCCTTATTACTTTAGTCAGCTGTTGTAAAACACATATTGATTTTTTGAAAGTAAAAAAGGTGGCTAAATTAACAAGAATAGCCATTTAAAACATTTGAAAGCTCTTACATGTAAAGTCATTAAAATTATTTAAGTCCTCTTAACAAACTGTTTTTAAATCAATACCCTGAACCTGATATCACACCCATTATTAAAACCATTTCTTAACTATAACATAAGAACTGGTCTTTAATTTAATTTTTTTGAATTATTACCCTAAGAGTCTTGTTAACCAGTACAATAAGTAACTTTAGATTCAAACTGAGGGTACTGACAGCAAATACAGACATTGTAGATGACATATTTTACAGATAAGTTGACTAAGTGTTTGGAAGCCCTTGATTATCTTGTGGTATCCCAACAAGAGTGTCCAATGGATTTTGTGTGCTACCAATAAATTTTTTTCAAGACTATCAACAACCTTACTAATCACACATTTAGTCAGTTGGAGATCTGCATTACATGTGAGCAATTCCATTGATTTCCAGCCACTAGGCGTGCATAACGCATTTTTTCATTGGAAGACGCTCTGTTTAACTCGCTCACAGATGAAGATGAGGTACTCAGAAAAAAATCAGCATAGGTGATTCGATAGATTTTAATCTGCTCTTTTTAATCGTGCAGTTGGTTATAGTGTTCGAAATTTTTTTGATAGAGAAAATGAAGATTGAAGTTCAGAGCAATACTGCGAAAAACTGCTTTTTTTCTTAATTTTTTTTCTGACACCATTCAAAACAGAAAGTCTTGAACTAAAATTCTTTATATTTTCAAGTTGGGAGGGTAAAAGGAAAAACGAGTGGTGAACAATCAAAGACCATAACGCGTGTGATTGAACGCCACCTTACGTCTTTACCGTGCGTCAGCTCCTCTATGGGTTAGAAAAACAATTTTTAGTGTGCTTTGGAGTAGTCAACTACAGCTAAGTTAGTAAGATTCATTGTATATTTAACATTTTGAAATTTGAGTTTTTAGTGACTGTGTTGTCTTTTTTGTGTGTAAATATGACTGTTTCAACGAAGTAAGTAGTCCAGAAAATTATTTGCGCCGTTTAGTTTTGTGGTCATCGATTTATCGTCTTATTTAATTAAGCTAAGAAGTCTGTAATTTATCAAAAAATCACAATTTGCTTACTTTTATAACGCAAAAGAATCTTAAATATCAAGACAGATTTTGATATTGTTAGATTTTTAGAAAATTACGCATTTATTACTCAAGACGCGGTGCAGTCTTTTCATTACAATAACAACCAATGCAGTTTAGCAAAAATTGTAGTTCATTGTAAGGAATCCAATTTAAAGTTACAGCGTTAACGTATTCCAATTTTCTTAGATAGTTTAATTTATGACACGATAGCCGTACATTGCATACAAAAAATATAAATTGATTTTCTGAAGAAAACATTTAAATCGATAGATAAAGTTATATTCGTTACAGACAGAGCAGCCCAGCACTTTAAAAATGCAGATAATTTTGGAAATATGTTACACCACTTGGATGACTTTTTTATTGAAGCAGAGTGGCATTTTCATGTTATACCACATGGCAATATTGCTTGTGACGGTATAGGGGCTGCAGTGGAAAGTAATGCTCTCCAAGCTAGTTTGATAATGGTTTCAAATGATAGAATTTAAACACTTCAAAATCCTTATGTCTGTGCCAAGAGAATTTGTGAGAATATTATTTGTTTTTATATATTAAAACAAGACTTTTTTAATTCTTCAAGTACAAATATAAAAAATATGTCAATTAGCAGTAACGGTATCATGTACACTATCTTATCGTTGCATAAAGAATGTTGTAAAATCAAAGCAACTAGAATCAAGAGGATTTTTAGGGTCAGTATTATTTTGAACATTTGTACCTATTCATGAAGCAAAAAAAAAAATCCATTGTGTACTGATTCTTCTAAATTACTAAAAAGTAGTAAAAGAAAAGCTATGAATAAAGATTCTCGATCAAAGCCAAAAAAAATACCAGAAAATCAGCAAAAAAAATTAAAAACATATAGTGTTGTATCTATAAGTTTATTTGTGAAAATAGCTGTAAGAAACAAGAAATTAGGATTTTGACAATATTAGGTTTTAAGTTTTTTCGATACAAACTGTAGTAGAAAAAAAAAATTAAATGCAACGTAGATGCGCGGTGCTGAGCGCAAGGTGGCGTTGAACCGTACGCGCTACGATCCCTGATTGTTCACCACTCGTTTGCTTTTTGCCTTTTCAGCTTAAAAATGAAAGGAATTGTAGTTCAAGATTTGCTCTTTTGAATGGTGCAAGGAGAAAATTTAAAAAAAAGCAGTTTTCCGCAGTAACCCTTTAAACGTCAATCGTAATTTTATCTATGAAAAAAAATTTTTAACCCGCAAACCAACGACACCATACAAAAGAGCAGATCGAAAATTATAGACTTACTTATGTTGATATTTTTTTTAGTACCGTATCTTTCTCTGTGTACGAGCTGAGCAGAGCGTCCTCCACTAAAAAAAAACGTCGTATGTGCTTAGTGTCCGAAACTCAGTAGAAGTGCTCATATACATCTACTCAGCCTTTATGTAGAAGTAATCTGATTAAAAAGTAATTCATTTAGTTTTAGTATTCAAAAGTTAATTTTACCAATTTATGAATATGCATTAACACAGCTTTTTCAAAGATAATGCTAGAAAAAAAATGTTGCAACCAGTTTAGTGCTGGATAAAGATTAGGTAGATAAATATGCAATGCAGATCTCTAAAACTGACTAAACTAGTGATTCGTTAGGTTGTTAATGGTCTTGTAAAAATATATTGGCAGCATAGAACACCAAATAAGCATTTTTATCTTCATACCATAAGTAAGCGCTTTTTTACCCTTATCCAACTTGTCACTATTTATAATGTCTATATCTGCTATTATTATCACACGTAGTGTCGACTTTAATTTGATTATTGTCATAGTTTACAAGACTCACAGGGTAAACATTTAAATTAAAGTAGGAAAGTAGCTAACATATAGGACCAGTTTTCATGTGATGGTTTAGGCATTGTGTAATATTAAATCTGAGATAATACTGCCCATGAACAGATTGTTAGTGCGAGATCTCCATCCATGGCGTTCCTGCAGTTGTTGCAGATACTCATTGTACCAGCGTTTACAAAGAATACTTTTAAGCTGTTGGATAAGCTGAAAACGGTAAAAACGATTTTTAGGTAGATCTGGTTCATTCTCGACAGGGACGAGCATGAAGGGTTCCTTTATGAGGAAATCTACTAGAGTTAGGGCTTGTCAGACAGTTGCCTCTAAGTTCAGTGGGATTACAGGGCAAGAACTGAGACATGAATCAGTTTCTTACCGTAGCGTGTACAACTCCTTAAAAGTCAGGACATGCATACTAATAACACGTTTGAGGTAATGTTTTGTGAATTTAACCCCTCCTTCCCAGAAATACACGCAATAGGGTAAATTTGGAGAAGGGAAGGACCAAGTGGTGCTGTCATTGGCTCAGTTATCTTCTCAGATGTCCATTAAAACTCTAAGGTTTGGTTGAACATTGCCGTCAAGTTATTGTCTGCCCCACGAAAGGTAGTTGCATTGTTGTTGTAGAGCTGCTGGTGGTGTCCTCTTCAGCTTCCGAATATCCGGAAGGTAGATGTAAAGCTGGTGGACGTAAGAGTACTTATGAGCTCAAAGTAAATGCTCGGACTGGTAAAACACACAAAGATACTATGTTATATAATATACTATACACTATCCACTATATAATATAATATACTAGATACTACATACTTTATTATACACTATACATTCTTTAAAAGGGCAGTTTTCTCTAATCCTGCTAGGTCGTACCAAAATAGGATCCTCCTATTGTAAGTCCATTGTCAGGAAAAGCCAAATTACTGTTACTTAATTAGTGAAAAGATTGCCTATCATCTGATGGATACGGTGTGACTTTACCTTCTAAAACTTAACACCGCACTGTACTTTGGTTTTAACTAACAGATTCCTGTTGGTGACGAAGATCTATTGTGAAACAGTGCTGAAAGGCAGTATGAGCCCACCATGAAGATAGATATAATGCGCATGCTTCATGAACAGTCAGCTAAAGAAAAAGTGGCCTGAAATAATGAGGAAATGCTTACTATCAGTAGGTAAAATTAAATTCACAAGACGTCCCCCCCTCACATACAGGATTTTTAAATCAAAATCATTTCAGAAAGCCATGGAGGGCCATACAACTATATGAGGCAGAAAATTAATTTGCTGAATTCAAAGCCTCGTTAAGCTCTGTTCGTGGGGTTATTTTTAGAATGCTTGTGGTTTCACGTTGCTGTGGGAAGCTTGGCTTAAATAAACTAAACTTTATTGGCCACGGAAGTCTTCCGCTAGCTAAGGTGCTTATTCAACCAATCTTAGTTTACTTGGCTGTCTGTCCAGGTAAAGACCATCATATTGCAAAATAGATGAGACTTCTAAAGATGCCTGATATATAAAGGAAGAATAGCAGCTGCGCACTATTCAATATAAGGACTATTGATTGTTTTTACGAGTGCTACTTTGGTCTTGAACATGAGCATGTGGGAGTGACACTGGCCATTACTAGAGATAACTTTTAAATGTATGGCAGCGTAATCTCTTTTTGACACATCTAAGAATCTGCGCAATTCGTATTCCTGCTCAGCAGAAGTTTCGATTCATTAAGGTATAAGTATATACTGGAAGTTAGAGATAGAGCTTTAATAGGTCAGCCATGTACATCGAATCTCACTTGGAACGAAGTTGTCCCACTTATTTTGAAAAATCTAGAGGTCTTGCATTATTATTTTTGCTTTGGCAATAACTGCAAATACCCATCCAAATGGGTCGTACAACCTGGTGATTGGAGACAGAAAACCTCATTTTGTAACGTTCCCTGATATTATTTTAAAAAGAGTGGCATAAAATCTTAATCCATTCTTTGACTAATTCAAAAGAAACTCTAGTCTCTCTATGGATTAGTCCCCATTGCATCTCTTTACGTCGTTGACGGTCAAAGTCGAAGGAATTTCAGGAAGCAACCTGCAATGAGTAGCGGCTTATTTGTCGAAGGACATATCAGCAGTTGATAGCATTCAGACAAGTTTGTTTCTTTTTCACTGCAACAGAGAAAGACTTGTCAACTTTGAACATGTTGTCCATGTAGACGCTTTTCTTTAAGATCGGGGCTTTTAGGGAAACCTGGTGGTCGTTGTCATCAGCAAGCTGGAGAAGCGTGCAAATTATCAGGAACGGGGCACAGTTCATAAGGTACGTTACTGTGATCAGTAAGTAGTCGATAAAATGGGTACGTGGATTGAAGTACCACACAATTTGTTGCTAATCCTAGTGAACATATTATTTTACCCCGATTTGTTGAAACATATTGACTATGTCGTTTGTAAAAAACAAATTAATACTTACGCCACTTGAGAAGCAGATGCAGGAGGTTGGCTTGGAGAGGGGGCCTAGGAAAAAAGAATCCTTCAGACAGTCGTTATGCGTCTTTCTTAACGCATGAGTTACTACCATAACCTTTAAATTGTCATTTGGGCCAGCCTTGTGAAGAAGATACCAGGACATAAAGCTGTTGATCTCGGGAAATAGTAGGTGAGCCATATGACCCTAAGCTTTGTAGCATTCCATAAACTCCTTGTATTTGGTAAGCAAACATAGGTTTCTTGCCAGTTAACGACGTATATTCCAGGACAGCAATCGCTGATTGCCTTGTCTCCCTGCCAAGGGTGAAAACTCTTTTCCAAAACAGTAGTTATACTACATAACAGTCGGCACGGTCTCGAGAATGCGTGGCTTGTAATTGGTATTCACACACTCCGTTCTCGGGTTTCAGAAAGGATAAAGTTTCTGCAATCCCTTTGACTTGTCAAAATTTTTGTAGCATATCGTTAAGGTTATCATTATAAGTGGCGTGTAACGCTAAGGTGTGAAAAAAAGTGGAGGATACCACCCGCCTTGCCAACTCAGTCTAAAAGGTCCAAAAATGATTCATCCTAGAACGGTATTCTGAGCTGCTAGATTTATGAGTGAGGGCCTCTTCAAATTTGATCCGAGCAAATGGCCGTAGGCATGAACTTTAAGAATAAGATTTATTAATTATCTATGCATTAACTCCGGATCCACCTGATCCAGCCCGATCAAACTCTGTGGGGGAAGTTCAGGAAGAACTTGTTCTAGAACATACGAGGAGGGGCAACGGAAAATCAACGCTGTGGTCCCAACCTGAAAAATGAAAAAAACGGTGAACTTCACTTTGATTGCTTCTAGCGCTTTGGCCACTGCAGCTCTAGGGGATTTAAACTCTTGTAGTGTCACCTTAATCGGAGTTTTCCATAAGTTTAGCAACTAAGCTAAGGACTCCAAGATGAAAGTGCTCTCAGCTTCTTGATCTAATAAGACTCTAGCTCTCAAGCTGTGTCTTAAGGAACTGGTTACAATGACTTTATGTGTTGCAAGGATCACAAGAGGATTTTACGTTGGTAGTCTTGCCTTAAAGGCAATTACTCTTAAATCGGGAACCACCTGTGGCAAGACTGGGTTACTTGCTTTTATGTAGTGATCGATTAGAGTCAAAGTTATAAGGCAGGTCCTTGTAGAGAATAATATTATGCATTATTTTATAGGTTAAGCAGTTGACCAGAGACTTGCACTGAGCTTTAATTTAAGTTGCGTAGTCTAGAGGAGCAAGAAAAAAGTGAGTTTCGTTGTTTCAGCAAACGTAGGTCATTAATGTAAGTTGCTTTCGCACGCGCCAACTTCCAGTACACCTTACTAGTCAGCTTGTCCTTAAGGAACTAGTTCCTTACCCGAGGCATCAAAATTTCACAATCCAGGTTGAATTACAGTTGTAAGCTGAGATGGGTCAGAGTGTTTAGGATAATAAATTGGGTACAGTATGTGAATACTATGACTTACATAAAATGTATCAATATAGTTAAACATACGAAGAACTGCATTCTACTGTATCTTAAGAAATAGTGGTAGATGCAGTAAACAATAAATCAGTCTTATTTTATAGTAAGAAATGCACGTTAGAAGGAAAATGCGAACGTGGGCCTGAATCGAGTAGCACCTCTTGAGCTGGGGTTAAGTATAATATCATGCTTACAAAAAAATTAACAGATGCTCTATGCATACGGAAAGCTCTAGGTGGGTTCAAGAACAGCACTGCCTTTTCACCAAGTGCATGGCTAGCCTTGGTTCGCTTGCCAATATAGCATTAATTTTGCAGGAGTAGCATGATTCTGATACAAATGCCTTGATGCAGTCTATAGTCAAAGATAAATATGGCCTATAAACAAAAACGTTTTAAAATAAGCCATATTTTTGGAAAATAAGTGTTACGCAAGGGGCTTATAAAACCCAATGCCTTACAAAAAAAATTAATAAAAAAACAATTACATAGATACACATTCAAGGAGTTTGAGATTTAAACAAGACGTACAAAGTAATAAGATTTAAAAAATTAATTACAATAACAACTATATTCTCCAGTATGATCATCAACAGCAAAACTGATAAATCAAAGACAAGGTTTTTTACATTTTTCAATAAAAAGTTACCTATACTTTATTTACATTATTTTTCTTATTAACGATTGCAAAGGAATAATAAAATTTGATCAATTTAATTTTTACATTAAATAATACTAAAAATTTAAAATTTAAACTGAAAATTTGCCGTACCTATAGATTATAATTACATAACGTGTAATTTATGATTGTTTTACACCAAGGGCCGAGATAACACACCTTATAAAATCGCGTATGTATTTTCTTTGAAATTTTTCAAATTAAATATATTGTATATATATATTAGTTTTTAAAAAAGACAATTAAAATAATGAAGGTTAACTTTTGTTTCCTGTGGAATCGAGCAGGTGTGTACGGACTCTCATAATATACCACCTCTGAGTATAGTTTAAATGAGTTGTACTAACAGTGTCTAAGATCTTTCACCTTCTGTGTAATAAAAGCTTAGTTATGTTTAAATACTATTACATTTAATTTCTAATTAAAAAAAGTTTTCTTAGAGAATAAATACATCCTAAAAATTGCGAACTTCTTTGAATTGTAAACAAAATATTTACTTAACTAGTATAATAAATGTAGAAAACAGAATATGTATAAAACTTATTTATAAACCCCTGTTATTTTCTTATAACTTCTATTTTATTGGCCTTTATTTTCAACTTTACTAGATGGACCACAACCATGACTCCTTGTTTTAATTTATTTCATGTAGTTTGTTCAAATTTCTGCAAAATGTGGAGTTTAACGCCGTCATTTCTTAATATGAGCCAAAAAACACCAAAACTCGACTCAATGCAAATTTGTATGTATGAGGACCGTTTTTACTGCCCACGTACGCGTGTTGGCCCTTTATAATATTTTATGCAAGAAAAAAAGACAAAAAGATGAAGACATACAGTCACCCATACAAGAACAGAAAAGAGTGAGAGGGGGAGGGGGTAAAGGACTTCAAGTGATAGTATTATGAAAGTTTGTTAGAGTATAAACGTATATTAAAATGTAATTTGGTAGGAAAGTAGGGATACGAAACTTACTAATTATAAGTAGTTAATAAAAACGATTTCTTTCGTACATACTATTAGTTTTTCTAATAAGAGGGTTTTTGTGTCAACTTTATAATTGTATTAAAATAAGTATTAATACATGCACTGTTTAGCAAATTTCCCAGTTCTTTAACTTTTTAATTGATTGATAGTAAAAAAAAACACAATGAACATCCTCAGAAAATTTAATATTTTAATGTTGTAATTCGCTATTGAACAGAGAAATGATTAATAACTAAAGCTTATTTGTCTGTCACCAAGCGTCATAACTTTTCTTATGATATATTAACGAAGAAATAAATGTAAACAGAAGTTTCTAAAACAAAGTACTCTTATGCACTTCCTTGGCAGATTGTTTATACTAAAAAAAAATTACATCACTATTAAATCAGCAATATGTCCTAACAACCAAGAGATAACACAACGATTATTTTTGAAGTAAGACTTCTTACGTTGGTCCGTAAATAGCCGTAAGAGAAAATGTGGTACGAAAAAATGCAGTTACTTACCTTCCCGCCCAAGCCTTTACTTCAATCTCTTCTCTTACACACTTCCACCCACTCCGTCTCTCTCTCTCGCAGCAATCACCACCATATTGTCTGCTGCTCCATCTCTCTTTGTCTTGCAAGTGCGATGCGCGCTTTCTTTTTATAACACTACTATGCCCATGCGCATAAATAAATCTTCTTATATTACATATTTGTAAGAGCAGGATCTCTACACTACCTCCATATCACCCACAGACCCCCCCACGACTCCTTGTAACCCCCCTTAAAATAAGGAAAACTTCGATTTCCGTCAACGACATTATAACCCAACAAAACAAAAGCCAAAGACCCACTGAGCCTTTGCTGGCCTCCCACACAATTTTAAAAGCTCCCCTGCAACCCTCCCATTTAACTCCAACAAAGTAAGGAAAAACTTTATTAATTTCACAGTTATTTTAACTCATTATAAATCTCCCTTATTTTTTTGTGATCATTCAAACGCCCTCCAGTAACCCCCTCCTCTTCGCACATTGATAATTGTATCCCCCTGCCACCTCACTATATGTTATCGATCCAGCACCCCTTGCAATGTAAGAGATGATTCACAGATTTAAAGCAGCTAAGTCTATAGTATATCGATAGGCTGTTGTATACACAAACTATACATGAGCTGAAACTAGCTGTAGCCAGCATTCGAAAGTGACAGCTCCTACAATTGACGGTAAACGAGGTCTTAGTTATATATAGCAGTCTATTCTTTTCACACTGCTCAGGAGGCAAATAGATTAATTTTATACTCAATAAAAACAGATATGATAATTCATGAATAAAGTTATAACCTTATACAAATATTAATAAAAATAAAATCGAAGGAGTATTTACCTTTTGTTTGTTTATAGTATTTATTTACTACATTGAGCTTTGAATCAATACGTGTAATCGTATAGCATGATACTTCAATGTATTCGCTTATGAATTTTTTTTTTCCAAAACCTGTCTGTCTTAAACCTACTACTTTTTATGTACACGCATGGTAAAACAACTATTTGATACTTACCAGTTATTATTTTTTACATAACTCTAATTTTCATTAGATAAGATTTTGAGAACAGAATTTTAAAAAATGATTTTTTTCAATTATTCTTTTCAAACACGTATACGAAGTGATCACAAAAACAAACTAATTTTGTTAAAGAAAATTGGAAGAAGAACCTTATTTAGTAAAAAGTTATAAATAGTTATCCTGAATCAAAATTTAAGCTTCAATGATTTCTAACAAACTTGTCACATAATAAAATAGAAACATAATACGTCATACGCTACTACTAAATATAGTTGTTTCAGTTTATGTGATAACTTCTGATTCGTTAATTTCTTTATCTTTTCAAAAAGTAAGCTTCCTCTTAATCGAAAATTTCTTTCCGAATAAGATTTTCTGATTCCGAATTATTTGTACGTTAAATTCCTATGAATATCCCTTCCTTAGTTCTGTATCTTGATAACGATACGTATAGTTGTCCATGAGAAGATACAGGCTTTTTTATCAGGTACACTATATACCGATCTTATTGAAACTTTTCTTTTGAGATATGTTGATTTGTTGATTGTCATACCAAACGTCGAGACTAGAGGAAATTGCTTTCTGTCAAGTATAAAAGGTAACGACGAAGTATTACCGGTATTTGAAGTTATTTTTGATACACATACCCTATTTCTAAATTTTTTTCCTGTAATAATTTCAGCTTTAATATTATACTTAAATAATTTTTAAATCTTCATTAGTGTACTGTTGTACAAACCGTCTGCTGCACACGAATTTTTTATTAAGATAACTATTGCTCTAACTTTGTTGTTAGTTTAATGTTTTAATAGGGAACTTATGTATATTTTATAATATAATTTATCTATACCTTCGTACGTGGCATGATTCATGCTCTTATAAGTTGTCGTATTTTTTTCAGTTGGATTAAAAGTGATTTTAATTTAATAAAAAAGCTTATTTATTACAAGAAGTCAGAATAACGCTTTCTATAAAAGATTGGTTACTTTCACTAAATATTTAAACATTCATGGTTGACCTTCTGTTTTTCAGAAAAAACCAGTGATTTTAGTTTTTCCTCTACGATTTTTAAAATTTATTTACAGAAATTTTTATCAACTAAATAAATTTTTATATTTAATTTTGAAAGATAAAAAAAGCTCCAAGAAAATAATGACTAAATGGTTTGTGATATAACCATACTTCTATAACTATTTTTATAACAGAATGTGTTTGATGAAAATCTCCTCCCAAAATTATTCATTTGTATCCAAAAAGTATGTGTGTACTGCATACATTACGCAAAGTTATGCTTTTTTTTAAAGCTTTTTTCGGAATTATAGAAACCTTATCCCAGGCCATCAAATCGATTTACGATCATTAGTGATATTTCAATATCTTCTACCTCCTATATCTAAGAAACCAAAGCTGATCCCCTCTTAAAAGTTTACCAGGTGAATGTTCAAACGATAACAAGTGATTTGATAAACAATTTGGGACGATTCTCGAGGTTGCAAAAACGGGCTAATTTCGAGCTATTTTTGGAGTCACTCTTTTGAAAGATATTACTACAACATTCTACTTGTATTGATTGTAGCATAAGAAATACTTACAAAAAAAGAGATTGCTTAATAATTCTGCTTTATACGTTTAATTTAAAAAATTTTAATTTTACATGTAAGCATACGAATAAATCGCATGAAGATGCATTTATAAGGAAATGATCTATAGAAACTTTTTAATTTTTTCGTATGATGTATTACTGTGACAAAAACAAGTAAAATTTCTTTTATAAACCTACAAATTGTAACCTAAATAAAGTGAGGGAGATTAGGTTAAATTTATTTTCTGCCTTTACATTTTCCTGCCATTTTTGAAAACTGTGCCCAATAGACTCTGCAATGCTGTGTTACTACGCATATACATGTTTTCATCATTGGCATGGTGAAGAACGACGTAAGATGTGATTGTAAAATTAATTACCTACACAGCAGACGAGACCTTATATAATATGGCTTCTTAACTGTTTAACTATAGTAAGCGTGCGTAAATAATGTTGTAGATTTTTAGACGTACTAGTCAAATTAGTCAATACTGGGTCTTAAACTCATGATCATGCGTTACCAAGCCCTTCTAGCTACAACAACTGCAGCCTAAATCATTGTGCTACCGTGGCCGTACGAAGCAGAGGTCTACTATCAATAGAGGCGTATTTATATATATATATATATATATATATATATATATATATATATATATATATATATATATATACACAAATATGTGCATGTGACGAAATTAATTGCCAACGTTGCTGCATAATTGTTCTTCTCTCACTTCTAAGGATCTTTTTCACCCTGCTTGCTGTCATAAACATCCTTTAGTAATACAGTAACGTGAGTTCCAAATAAAAGATTGAGAAAGGATAAAATGATGGAAAAGTTTTGAGCGTTTGAAAATTTTAATCAAAATTTATAGAATATATAAAACAAAATTGTACAACAATCATTTTCTAAAGTATTTTTATACTTACACATTAATTAAAATAAAATCAATATTAATTGTTATGTAGAAAAAGGAGCTACTAAAAAATATCAAATTTTAAGTTTTCAAAAACAATTATTTAATGATATTAAGAAAATTTTTGTTGAAAACAATAATTCATTAATTATGGCAACATACAATTAAAACTTATTAGTTAGTTAGTAGTTAATGCATGTCAAAATTAAAGATCAGTTACGGACCACTATATAATAAGAAGAAAAAAGACAATATGCAATAGTAATTATTTGTAGCAAAATGCAGAGAATTCGTGGCTAGTATTCAACAGATTACTGGCCTACTTCTCAAGAGCGCGTGTTTTTTTAAGATTTTTAGTGTCTTAAATAACGCGTAAAATAAAAAATTGTAATTGAAAAATGTTACTTCTTTGCATGAATACCTTAAAAGTGTAGTGTATCGCGAATAAATAGGCAAGATAGAATAAAAAATTCACTTTTGTAACAGATTTTCAGAAGGTCACCAATCTGAAATCGTCAGTATTTAAAACTTAAATTTTAGTTTTACGTACGATTTTATTACATTAAATTAAAAGACTTTCTTGTTTAGTCACAGCTGTAAGAGGTTGGTGCGTCAAACGCGCAGGGGTAGAGCTACATCAGTATGTAGATATAATCAATAATAAATGTGTTTATTTTTTTTATATCACATAGTTATTAAGTATGTCCATCTATACGTCCCACCATCACCCATGGTCCCCCACCCCCATAGTCCTCTCACAGCCCTCCTCCACAACCCCCACAAAACACAAGAAAACTCTCTATATGTCCTTGTGAATGTCACTCAACAAAAATGTGTAAGATCCCCCATGCCTCCACTATCTCCCACATCTACCCTTACAAACTAAGTACATTATGCACGCCTCCCCCTAACATCAACTTTTCAATAAAGTAAAGTAAGATTTTTATAATTTGTACGTTATTTCAAGGATCCTAAAATTTTCAATACCACAATACCTACCTACAGTATCTAAATATATTTCTAGAAAACGTCATAATTCATTTTTATTAACACCCCCATATCCCCCATGGTTTCGTCAAATCCCTCTTCAGAAGTTATGAAAAAATTCTCTGTATTCTCTGTTATTTTAACCAAACAACAAATGTACAAGCCCCCCATATCCCTCTCTCACACACCACATTAAATTTTTTAAAAGCTTCTCACAGCCACTCGTACTAAGACTTAAAATGATTTTGTTTCAGTATGTTGTAAAAGAATACGTAAAATGGTTTCTTAACTCCACAGCCCACCCACAAAAACTTTGAATGTATTATAAAAATCCCCATTACAAGGTCATTATGGGTTACTTACTGCTACAAGTCTCCAACACCTCTGACATTACCTTAGAATTTTTTGTGAGACAACTGCATGATAAGGTCAAGCGGGGCTTTTCTCCTATACCTTTCAACCAAGAAACTTAACTTTATTTAATACCTGTTATTCTTATATTTGTATACCCCTTCGACCGCTGTTTAATAACTATAATTTGAATATCTTTGATTCAATGAGTTTTTATAGAAATAACATTAAATTTGGTTATAAATAAAAATTTTTTCATAAATAAAAACTTTATTTATTTATAGGGCCCCCACCACCCTTAAATGGCCCTTCATTGTTCTTTTACTATCGTCTCCCCACAAATGAAGAAAAATTTAGTCCTATTTCTGTGTTATCTTAATCCAAAAATATAAAATCAAGTGCCCATACTGATCCCCACCATTCCTTCACTGCTCCCAATCGCCACTCCACATCACTTCACAATTCTCTCTGCCCCTGCACCGCCTCTTACAGCCCGTTACACAATTTTTCTTGAATTTCAGTGCTCTTTCATTGTCTGCGTAAAGTTTTTTCTATCACTTTGCTGCATAATATGATCTTAAGCCCTACTTAGTTATTTAGAAAATGCTTGTATTAACTTTTCTTAAAAAATTTGCATTTCGAAATCAATGTTTTATTACGTTAGAGAAATTTTGTAAGATTTTAAATTTTCCTCTTCATTGTACTTATCTTTTCATGACAGGTATACGTAAGTAGAATAAATCTATATGAGTACATATTAACTAATTGTAATTTTTTGTTTATGGACTAACTTCTCTTAGTATTTCCGGTCAAATTTTATATAAGGCTTTTTTTCGTTAAAAGACTGTAAAAGAAGAGTTAAAACATGGATTTTTTGGTTTCTTTCATAAATTAAGACTTATTTTTAGTTTTTTTCATAAATTTTAAACAATGGTAAGGGGGTTAAATATGTTAGTTGGGCTTCACCTCTTGCACGTTATTTGCATCAACTGCCCAGAAAAATTAAAAGATCAATGAAGTTTATCTTTAATTTAATTTTAAAACTGTGAAATTGCTTAGTTATTGTTTACAAAAAAGTTATTTATTTTCAGAAGCTTATAATGTCATGTGACTATATTAGTCTAGGAAAATATTTTGCTTGGTTTTTAATTTTCGAGAAGATACAAGAACAGAGAATTCGGAAAAAATTATTTTAATGAAGATTTTATGGGTGATAAACATAATCGTGCTTTTAACACATGAATAAAAGTTTTTAATTGAATAATGAATCTTGTAAATTGTTTGGCTTATCGATCCTGGTAAATGTTTTATCGAAGGAGAATAATAATCTTAAGGGAATAGCATTTTTAACAAAAATGTGTAAATTAAGCTACGGCTTATTATATCCAGATTAAAAACAATTTTACGAAAAATGTGTGAAGAAAAAGATAAAATCATGTTTATTTATGGTCCTGGTTGTTCAAAAAAAACATTATTATACATTACCTTCATGACGGGGTCATGTTTCTTTTGAGCCAAAAAACACCAAAACTTGACTCAATACAAATTTTGCGACATCATGGACACACGATGCCAAGATCTACCCTGGAAATGGTTTGTCTGGAGTTATATAATCGTAATACGAGGTAAGAATAGTGACTGGTAGGAAAGTGCAGGAGGGGGACTTTGTATATAGCGCCAAAGTGAAATTATACGTTTGTGGGCCTTGTGTATAGGGTAAGAGTAAAAAACGGTAATGTAGATGAGCAAGTGTTATTAAGAAATGCATTTGATGTCCTGGTTATTAAGAAAAAAAGTGATTAGTTTAAGCGAAGGGTCGTGATCGCTAAAAAACTGAGAGTGAAAGAGGGAATTAAGAATCTTAAAACTTTATAATTAGCATTTCTTTATTATTTGGGGCTTATACTATGTGCAACCAGCACATACATGTACATAATATTCTGCAATCTGACTTGATTTAAAAATAAGTATTTATAATGTAAGAAAAAAAAACCTCTTAACTATTGTCAAAACGTTATTATGTTAAATCAACTAATCATGCTTCGATAATACAAAGTACAACTTATGTTAATATACTATAAATAAAATTATTAAAACAAAAAAAAAAAAAAAATGATGCTCTGATATGTTGATCAACGATAATAAGCCAAACTTGACAAAACATATGCATAAATGTATATGTTAACAGTATTATGGTAATGCTTAACAGGTGACATCATTTGTAGTCCTTTACTCGTGCCAATCCAAACTATTTTACAGTTTTCATGAATTCCTAGATTTGTCGAGTACATACTTCCGCAGGTGATGGTCAAACGCTTGGCTTCTATAGCGTGAATGCAATTCAGTGGGCAAGGCATTGCACATGTATGCTCCTTCAACATTAAACGAGCACCTTTCCGCATCCAACTGCACGCGCCTTACAATGAGATCGAAAGACGATGGACGAGACGCAAATCCTTCATCCAGCTGTCGGATTTTTACCCTTTCGCTTAAATAACTTAGATCCAAGCTATGTAATATCCTGGCACCCTGAGAGACGGATTTGTTTATTATTAACGTACAAGTATATTAACAGAAAATTAGTAGACATGTTCCTTATAGCTTTTTCAACTTAAACTGTACACAGATAGTATGTTTGTAGTTAACATGCCATATTTAATACTTTTGCAACTCTAATAATATTTAAACAAAGTATCATATAGTAAAAATATAACAAAATTACGTGCTATCCCTTATTCTATGTAATGAAAATGTAAGCGAAGTTCTTAATTTACCAGTTAAAATAACATTTGTATTACGAAATACTATTAGAATGAATTATTAATATTTCAACTACAAAAATACGCATGGTTTCAGGATATGTATTATACGTAAGTTAATAGTTGATATATGAATTTAGTTACTAAGAAATCCTTCTCTAAGTGCAATAAGTTTTAAAGTTCATTACATAATTATAATAAGTTATAAACCTAGTAAATGCGTTCATAGCTCTACGGAGTCTTAATTTTAGTTTGCCCGTTAGGCCCAAAAATGGTGGTGTGGTATAATTAAAGTAGGGTAGCAGTAGAGCCTTAACTAATATCATCCTCATGGCGAACGAAAATGTAGGTGCGCACCTCTTGATTTAATTAAGAGCTGCATAAGCTTTTTTTGACGTGATTGTGCATTGTTTCTTTAGTCAAACTTACAATCCAGGGTAATCTCAAGTATCTGCAGAGTAGACTTATACTTTATGCATTCTCTTTCAATTACTAGATCTGTTTAATAAACGCACAAGATACGTGACGTATAACCTCGACTTATCACTCACAGCGCTTTAGTTCTACCCACATGTAGTATGTATATACAGAATTCTGCCCAACGACTAACATTGCAGCCGTTCTAAGTCTTTATTAATAAGTTTGATCGCAGCAGGCATCTTATGACAACTACAATGCATGTTATTGACCAGATCATTCACATATATGATAGTGGCTATGCTGAAGGCACTCAGGCAGACCGAGAGTGTAGACCGAGAAGAATAACGGGCCTATAATTGGTCCCTGGTGCACTCCAATATTTTGAAAGCACTGGCTCGACTGCTCCTCTTTTAGCCCCACAAGACATTGTGCTCTGTCACCAAGGTACTCTGAAAATTATTTACAAACCAATTTGAAGCACCCTAGTTCTCTACGATCCTTCATGAGCCTGCAAAGGTCTACACTCAAATAAGCATCGAGAAAGTCCACCAAGACTATTATTGTAACTCTGTCTCCATCTACACCCATCCTAATATCATCTGTGATTATTAGTATCGCCGTTTAAGTAGTATTGCCATGCCTGAAGTCCAGTTAAAAATTGTCTAAAGCTTGTCATTCTTTGAGGAGTGATACAAGCTATTTACGCACGATAGTTCAAGCATTTTTGCTGTGGCAGAAAGGATGTTAATCAGGTGAAGATCAGATAAAGAGGACGGAGACTTTAGTAAGATTGAGGGGCTGAACCAACGCATGCTTCCAGAACTCTGAAAGAACACCTCTCTGGAGCAACTCATTAAAAATGTGTAACAAAGCTGGCACCACTAATGACATACACTCTTGTGTATGAGAGGTCACAGTGCCATCCTATCCCATAGCGCATGAGCGTGATCGGCAAACCACACGCATGAGTTCCTCCCATTTTATATAGAAAAATAAAAGCATTTGTCCTAGTCTGAAGGTGACTGATTCAGCTCAGGTATTATAAATGTCGTCGGGGATCCCACAAAAAATCCACCAAAGTCACCATCAGACATCAGAAGGCTATCGACTCGCAGGGCCTTTGCACGCTCCTCCATTGCTTTGATCACCCCCTACAGTACTCGAGGGTTACCGTAATACTCTTCCAATCTCATACAAAAGTAATCAAAGCAAACATCTCTGATCATGCACTTCATCCTATTTCCTAGTATCCGATACCAATCCTAGTCACTGTCTCTGCCCACCCTCTTCCATCATCTATATGCCTTGTTACACTCCCTCATCGACGATCTTATCTTATAAGTGAGCCAAGGGTTCCATTTTGCTTTTGTCTTAAATTCTTTTAGTGGTATAGTGGCATTGTATGCTGCAACAATGTATGCATTAAAATTTTCAAGCTTCTCATCCAAGGTGCGAGATTGAAAATTCCAAGATCAGTTAATAAGCGTGAGCTCCACTATGAGATTCTCGTGACTAAAATTCCGACGATAATGATGCATGCAGACCCTCAGAGCACACTCTTACACTCAGAAAGTCAACATTGCCATAAAAATTTTATGTCTCAAGATACCCAGCATCTTAAACTGCTAACTTGCAAGCAATCTCCTGGGGCAGGTAGTACAAATATAATCCATCATAGTCGCAGAGTTACGCGTGCGGTGCGTAGGGCCAAATAAAAGAACATCAAGCCCGAAAGTAGACAGTGAGTCACGAAGGACATCGTGAATATGAGCTTTCTGCCCAGTCAATATTTTAATCGCCCATCAATACAATTTCATCATAGCCCTCACCATAGTTTAGTAAGGTGTTGTCAACCTCTGACAAGTATCCCACTTTTGATGAGTTATAAACCACAATAAACAATAGTTAACATTACATAAGATCTCTATACCGATGGACTCTGGCTTTTTAACGTTAACAGTGCTGCAATTTGACTCAAATACAACGCACGCACGGATATACGATTCTATGTTTAGTGCAACCCCACTACCTCGCTTACATATGTCATTTCTCTATAGAAAGTACCCTGTTATTAAAAATCGAGTGCTCGGTGATTCATTGTCAAGCCACATTTTACATACTCCTCTAATATATATGGATTTATTCTGTGTTATATCTCGTGTCTTTTCTATATGCGCCCAGATTGATTGTTCATTAATGTAACCAAAGCGAAGGCAGCCAACATCCTTATAAAGCCTTTTTTTTATCAATAGGTCCTGATTTATTTCGTAATCTTGCCCTAAAATTAGGGTATTGATATTAGTCACACGCTGAGTGTTGTATATTGACGTCTAACATTGAGGCTCTACAATAAACATTACACAGAGCTGGCGTATTGTAATACTCGCGTGTCTTCTGCTCTCTCGCGCGTTTCATGCAGCTATCAACACTTTTGCACAATCTAGCTATGTGACCCAATTTTAGACACTTATAGCACTGTAGAACTGTGACGTGTTCATTGAACCAACACAAAGGCAGGTTTGTGCAAATTTTGCCTTTTGCGCAAAGTGCTTTTCGACTTTCGGGGTGGAATTCTTAGACGACTAAACGCGTGCTTCTATTTTTGCTGGATACATAAAAACAACCTTCATATTGTTTTTATCACTCGCTCTAACATTTGGAACATTTTAGTTAAGAAATAAGTTTTGCCTTTTATCTAATACAATTGGAAAGTCTTTCACTAAAATTCCCGGGTTCAGTTTACACTTATCGCGTACTTCAAGTCCCAATTCGTATTTAATTGAGCCTCTTAATTAAGCCTTGTTTACGCACTCTGCTTTTATAACAATCGATTTGTTTACAAATGAGAAAATCTGGATCACACAAAGGCCGTATGTTGATGAATCGCGTATGATTTGCGTCAGCTTTTTCCGGGTTGCAAAGGACAACACATATTCACCTATAATTTCGGTAGAAGGACCTGTAATTATACGTTTTGCACAGGACTTTGCAGGTATAAGATGCGCACCTTCGAGTAGAAGGAACAACCCAGAATGAGAACGCTGAGTGCCCGCAATAATGTCAGCGTATGATTGCATACTGGCATTCATTCTAGCAGATTTCTGCGTCTCCTTCAATGTTTGCACTACACGCTGCAGGTTTTCTTGCATCAGTTAACACGCATTATTTCACGCTTAGTCAGCTGCTAGATAGCCAAGGTACGCTGACGCCAGACTCAAGACCACACCGCTAATAATTTTCATGGTATCTTGAAACGCATGTCTAGTAGCCTTGGGCTTTTCATCACTAAACGCCTTCAATAAGCTATTATTCGTCTCCGATACATCGTTCAGTAACCAGCCCACTTCCTTGGTTGGAAAGAATTTGGACGCATTTGACGAATCACCACTTTGCTTATTACGCAGATCATGCACACTTTTTTTATTGTCACCGTCACGTGAGAAAGCATTATTATCCCGAAGCTGGACATCGTTGTCGTGCACTCTAGGTCACTTTATTGTTGGGCTGGCCAGCTCCTCTCCATCCTCCTCGATATTCGATTATATCATTCAACTACTGATCTCGACAAAGCTAATTAGCAGACAGATTAAAAAATTTGCGTCACAGCTGGTTACCAACAATATGTACACCACTACCACCACGTCTTAATAACACAATGATGAGGGCGTGTATAGAGCTTGCCCAGTCTGCGAGAAAAAATGGTCCTAGGGACAAAATTAAAGCAGAAGCAAATCAAAAAGCCCGAGACTAGAGAACAAGGTGACAGTTCAGTACTCGCTGAAAACATTTTTTTTTTAAGCTAATTTATTATGCAAAGGGTGTAACATCCGACTGGCAACTGCTGATATACAAAGACTTATCCATTCTTACAATATCTATAACTTTTAGTAAATATTACATTTTTTACAGGGTATTTACAAAACTAATTTCAACGGAGTCAACGGTTTGACGTATTTATACCTGTATTTGCATTTAAATACATCTAATTTAATTCATACACCCTACACCCACAGGCTCAAATGAACAATGGAAGTTAATGGTGACAATTATACCTTTAGTACAGCCATATCAACATAATCACAGTCAGATTCGTAAGCACCTTATACTATTATAAAAATATCTCGTGAGTCCCTACGTGCTTGGTGATTCGTTGCTTTGTTTTTTTAATTAGGAACAATAAATATTTGCCTTGAAAACGCTTAGCGAATCAATACCTCATTAAATACTATCCCACAGTCGCATAGCTCTCTGGAAAAAAGGCTGATGCATATGACGACAGCAATACAGGGGAAATCATGAACGTCGGCCGATCATAACCCACAGAGCGATCAGTTTCGTCTGTAAATTGAGGGAGCAGATTAAGCAAATACAATGGCTCACCCGAGGCCAGGAGCTTATAGATAAATCTAAAAAAAAAGTACTCTTGTCTGAAGCTTGGTCACAACCAATCAAACCTTTTTTAATACTGAGAAAGTGATGCACCCTGCCTTGGTCTGAAAATATACCAAACAGCAGTATTACACAGGCGATCAAGCTTGGTGGCCAGGTACCCTGAACGTCCTATGTAAACCAAGCAGGTGTAGTCGAAATGGGGTACAACGAGACTCACAGCTAGAGCAGCTTTGAGTTGAGGAGAAAGAGTACTACCTCCATACCAAAGACGATACAAAACCCCATATACCCTCGAACATACTGCCGCAACATGAGCGTTCCAAGAAAGATCTCTCGTCACGGTCACACCCAAGTCTTTAACTGAACTAACAAACGGAATCATTCTACCGTCAATCGGTAGTGGAGGTATGGCGTCAGCGTCAACTTGCTCTAAGTTCTGGTAGGTAGCCAGAAGTATAACACGCATTCTTCTAAAATGAATTTAAAGACCGAACTCAGACGCCCAGGCCACGACCCTCTAGATATCCTCATTGAACCCACCCACAGTCCCAGGGAGCTCCGAAGGCCTGCACAAAACATACACCTGCAAGTTATCCACAGAAAGTATGTGATATGGGACAATACCACCAGAATAGAACCAATTACTACTAAAATAAGAATTGGTCTCAAAGAAAAGCTCTGGGGCACATTCTACGTGCATGGAAAAAAATCTGTTTGGGCTCCGTCCATACCAACAACAGCCTCTGATCGATTAGACAAGTACGAGTGAAGCCACCTAATAGCATCAGAAAAAAAGTCTATCCTACTCATAGCTCTCAGCAGAACCAAGTAGCTAATAAAATTAAATGCATGCCTAAAATCAACACCAGTATCGTTACCATACCAGATTCCATCCCAAGGCAAACATTCTCGGTCAGCTTAAGGAAAGCATACTGTGAACTGTGACTCCTCCAAAAAGCCGACTGCATATGCGACAGTAGTCTTCGACTTTTTAGATGAGGTACTATCTGTTGCATTACAAAGACGTCTTGGACCTTTGCGAAATGGGCCATTTTTGTGATTATACATGCATTAGAAGAGCTGACAGGCTGCGCTACCTTTAAAAGTGGGACGATTATGGACTGTCACCGCAGTGATGTATACCTGCAGGACGCAAACAAGCGATTGATAGGATCAGTTAGAAACGGCAAAATTACTGCAAGAGAGCCACAAAATTACGACAAAGACAACCCATCAAAGCTTTTACCTCGCAAATGGACCATGCGATGCGCAATGACCTGGAAGACCTCCATGCGCGACACGAGAACCAGAGTGAAACTATCATTTTGGTCACCCACATCCCTCAAGATACTCGTTAGCTCCCACACAGTGCATGAGATAAACGTATGACATCGCTGAAAAATATCTGGCCAGTGCTACTGGTGAGATATAGTGCAATGGTCACCACGGCAAGTCTTCAACTATGCTTAATCTAAGGAAAACACTCCAGCGCTAAGACGCCTCACGTGCACCCTCCCAAGCACTGCACAGGTATGCGTCTTTTGTCTCTCTTATATCTCGCTTAAGAGCTGATCTCAAACTCTGTTACTGCAGAAGACGGCCATCATCACCTGTTTGTCAAGCAACCCCATACAATCGATTACGCATCCTACAATGATCACGCAGTTCCACAGTGAACCATGGCGTAGGCCTACGATGTGGCCTCCTTTCCACAAGCGGTGCATGGGTATCGAAAGATGAACTCAATACTTCCTAAAAGTGCCCAAGTAACACATCTACGTTTTTGGAGCCATTTACACTAAATTTAGACAACCCTGAAGCCACCTTCTCCGAAAATCTGTCAACCGACAAGTGGTGAAACTCGTGAAATCGTGGCAAAACCCTTGACGATAGCTCAGACAATGCGTAATACATGTACAGATAATCATGCCCGTTGATGTATAGAGTATCAGATAATACTGCAGCCCACACCACCTCACTTAAATTAGTCACTATTACGTTAATCCAGGTATCAGTTGATGCACAATGGTGCATTACGCCTGTAGGCACGAGATACATCAAGTTCTCAAGTACTAGTTGTAGTAGTTGACGCGCATAAGAATCATCTCCCAGCACATTAGAGTTTAAATCAACCACTATCACAATATCTAAAAAACGTCCTGAACTTGTATTAATCATGCTAAGGAACTCAGTGAGTACACCACCCTTTGGACGTATGTACACGGGCACAAAAAGCAAACGACGCCCCTGGCCAGGACGAAGATAAAACACCAAATATTCCGTTTCATTCAGCCGTGTTATCTGTGGTGTTGCTATAATCCGGGCGTATTGCGCCACATGTAACAAGCAACACCTTTAAGCTGTATATATTCACGCCTTCCGCTAGTTTTACTTAGGCCCCTGTCATTTCGAACGAGAATGCACCCGGGTATTTCAAAAAGCATTGAACAATGGCGTAGTGTTAACCAAAATTTCAAGATCAATAATATATTAATATGATTCTGTTCCAGAAAAATTTTCACTTTAAGCAGAGACTCACGCAAGGAACTAGCATTTAATTGGGTGATACGAATGAAGTCCCAAGCTCCTGAACCCGCTTGGCAAACATTGGGTCTTGCAAGTCATGTCATTTAAGTACTCTAAGATCATTTTCTGAAGCGATGCTGTGGCGCACTGACTGATTATCCCGTTCAGCATATACAAACTTTCCTTTTTCCCAAACATATTTATAATTAAGTCTCTTAGCTTTAGCTTTAGCTTTTAAAAAAAGCGAGTAAGAAGTGGAGGACACCATTCGATAGAGTTTTATTACATTGCTTCCAGAGAATTCTAGGTTAATATCAGAGAATTTCAGGTCATTGAACGCTTTTTTTTTTGTAGTATAAAGTAACGTGCTGATATTTACTTTAGCTAAATAGTAAAGAGCCAAATCTATGTTCACCATGATGCCTTGCCTACACTGTGCGCTTATTAACCAACGAACGAGCCTTAATGATGTCCGACATAAAAGACTGTAAACTAAAAACTATCATAATCATATTCACAACCTTAAATAAGTCATACTTTTTGTTAAGAGACAATCCCGTTACTCTCATTTTGTCATAGGAATTGTCCAGATACTCTCTCACTCCATTTGGGCAACTAAGCCTTGTTCTCAATACCGTATTGGATGCCTCAAACTCCATGATACGACGATCGTGGTCATCTAAAAGACGCTCAACACGCTTTCTTGACTCCTGGACAACATGACCAGAACTTATAATCACCCTAAAAAGAGCAGCAAACTGTTCCGAGATTGTAAAGGATTTCCATTTACAAGGCAGATCACCTTATACGCCCCCCAGCAATCTTTACGATCCAGTCGCTAAATCTATCGTGTTCAGAGCCACTCCTTCATTAAAGCCATTAGGACTACTACCCTCTTTTAAGTCTATTTCTGAGTCAGAATTTGACACACCTGGCTGATGAGCAGATGGCACGACTACTCCCCGAGCAGCGTCAAATTTATGACACCGTGGGTCAACCTGAGACTAAGACAGGGCGCAAAAAGACGCAGGTCTAACACGACCGACTGACTCTGATAGCGCACGAGCACAACAAGACTCGGTTCTCTTGTTAAGAGGTATTTAGACAAAAGAAAATTTGTGATATGATCGATTGCACGACTAACGGGTCCTACTGCTAGTTGATACCTCATGCAAACATCCAGAAAATAAGAGAGCGTTACCAGGCATCTATCCAACGTAACTTTCAATATCAACAAAAATAATTATAATTGACATGCAATATCACGTTACAGTAATAGGCACTGGAAAAGAGGACAATTTAAACAGTTGAATAACAAGTTAATTTAGTACGCAAAGAATAAAATACAAAAAAATATACTGCGTTGGAATGACTACCTGCACTAGGATACTAACAAAGCTAACAGTTTTGCAGAATTACGTTAAAGTAATCTCAACAGGCCAGCTCACCAAAGCTTACAACAGTACACTTAGCAACCACCCACTACACTATGCGCATGCAATTAAAACAATCATTAAGTTGTAGATAAAAATATTAAATGCAGGCCATAATCTTACCATGAATGCCTACTAATGATACTGCACTTATTTACACTCAAAATATTAAGAGTAATAACATCTGATACCATGAGTTAGGCACTTTATAAAATAGTAACGAGAGTCAACAATACCTTAAAAACAATACGTATAACATGAGGTAAGCGTTTTACCGTAGTGTGCAATGTCACGTATAGTTATATCTACACAAAATACAAAAATAACTTACAGACAAATACCGTTTTAATAGATAAAATAGTCGGCACAACTTAATACAATGACCCCAATCAGCGCAAGCTGGCCATGCACCAACAGGTATTGCCACTAAGCGAGCCAAAGTGACCTAGTAGCTTTGGTGGCACTAGACCCTGGAAAGGGTGAGCCAGAAGCCAGGCACAGCAACAACAGAGGCACCACCAAGACATGGGCACATATCTCAACAGCAACACACTAGTCGGTCTCTAGCAGCCAATAATAACATTGCAATATGAGGATTCAAGCAATAATTCACTCAGCTCCAGGAAGCAGTCCAGAAAGCTGCCAGAGGACCAGGGGTTGGAGACCAAAAACAGTGCCACGACCTGATGCAGGTGCTCACTATGGTGTCCAAGCAGCTAGGCAGTTGGTGCAGGAGCAGCCAACGATCCATTCTTCGAGGTTAGGATGGCACTACCAGCTGATAAAAAAATATTTCCGAGTTCCAAGTGGCTCGGAACTCCAGATTGCGAGGTCAGAGCCCTCCTGGACTCAGGCGCAAAGTATCTAGCAACAAGACTCCAACGGAGGTATTATTTACGCGGAACTATTGACAAATATTGAGGAGAGCAAAAAAATTGTGTACATTGAAACCCACCATCGATAGAGAGAGAGAGAGAGAGCGAGAGAGAGTTAGAGAGAGAGAGGGGGGAAAGAAAGAGAGACAAAGTGGGAGTAAAGTAGAAAGAAGAGAGAGAAATGCATGTGTGACAGCGGGAATCAGGTTGTCTGAGAGAAAGACGTTTAAGTCAGGAAAAAGAGCTTGACAGTCGTGATCACCTTAACCACGGGTAATCCAATGCATTCAGGATGACGAAAAGATGTAGCAACGCACGTTAAGAGGGTGTATCGAAAAATACATTTTTAAAATAAATTGATGATTTTAGGTAGAAATTTCCGTCAAGTCTTGACAGTTTTAGAAAGAAGTACTAGAAAATTTGTTATATTCAATAGGATTTAATCATCGCTTCTTTAATTTTATTTTTATATGGTAAAATTAGAATTGATATTTGATGTTATTACACAGAATTATTATAATTATTGTTGGGAATTGGAAAAAAAAATTGAATTATTCAAAACTTATAAATCATAAAAAACTGATGATGCTTGCTTCACAATCCCTTTAACAGTCAAAACTGTGTTAGACATTATATAATTTTTACTATCTATAATGAGAACAGTCAATTTTAAAATAACATAATTCCTAATTATTTACAAAGGTATGATTAGAAATATAACTTTGAGTACTGGAAATACATCTTTATTGCCGTTTGTTCTGTACCAAATGAAAGTTTCCTTAGTAAAAGCATTTTTATAATCATTAATTATACATCAATAAATCTCAATGCTAGAGATTTGGCAGAAAGCAGTTTACAGTAAAAAAAGTTTATTCTTGCATGGTGAATTGTATGTTGCTTTATTTAAATGTAAAGATAAATAAGAATATCTATCAAAGTTTGTCGTAACAACAAATTATAAATAGAAAATACAACTTGGAAAAAGTCTTTTTTTCGATTGAATTTCATTAAATAAAAAAATTATACTAAAGAATTTTAACCTTAGGTTTTGCTGACAATAACTATTTAGATAAATGTAAAAAAAAAGATTTGCTTTTCAAAATAAAAATTTTATTACCATAATCAAGTAACTTACGACAAATTTTTAAGTTTTAGGACATACAGAACTTAGTTAAAACAAAGAAAACAAAATAAGTAAATGAAGTATAATGAAAAGTATAATGAAGTTAACTGTACTGAACTATTTAAATTAACTTTTTGTAAAAAGTAGGACTAATGACGTAAGTCATGATTTGGATATTGAAATGGCTTATTGATTGCATATTGCATTAAAATATATATATTTATAATGTAGTATATTTATATACTTTCGAAATATTATTATTGTACTTATTGGAAATCTCATGAAAAGTTACCACAACGCCATTAGCAATATTCCGTGAGTAGTGTCAAAATCGACTAAACACTTTATTTATGTCCATTGTACATAATAATTTTATTTGAGATAATAGACAAAGATAACGAGTTTTCAAAGAAAATTCTTTACCTATTGTATAGAGCACTAAAAACGTTTTAAACAAAAGACCATATTATAATGAAGAAGAATATTATTTAATTATGTAAGAAGTTGGATTGAGTGCCTATAGATAGGTTTTTCTAAAAATTAAGCAAGGCAGTGAGGGTATGTGGATTTTCCTAAAATTGTGGTGGTCGGGAGTGGCCTCCAGGTTTTTTTTTTTTTTAATTGTAAGGGGTCAGTAAAAATTGTTTCCATGCTATCACTAAGAAGTATGAAAAGTCATAGAATTCTTAGTCTACGATTATATTCAAATAACATTAAAACAGCTCTTGTAGAACATAAATCCAACAAAAACATAAGAAATAGATATTATTGTATAGGACGAAGCATTAATTATTAAAAAATATTAATTTGAATGTAATTATTGCATTTTAGGGTTTTAAGATTGCTCTTTAGTAACCGAATACATTGAAATTCATACAAAAGAAAATAATACATGTCATTATTGCAAAAAAATAATTAAACATTAGGAAAATTTAACAGAATACCTGAAAAAGCACAAATTCTACAAAATTTTTACACGTGATAACTCCAAAAATAGTAACAAAAGAGTTTATCACTTTGAAAGGCATCACTAAACGCATGAAAAAAAGTGATCAACAAAAATATTTGTCGACAATGTGGAAGAGAATTTATAAGGAAGATGATCTACAAAAACATTAATAAATACACAAAATTTAATAAGCAGCTCAGGAAATAAAATGCTTTGTTAATTTAATAAATTTTTTTAAATAAATGCATAAAACTGATCTTAATTATCAATATACATGTCTCATTTAAAAACTCATTGGTTTCTGTACTGTTTTATTCTTAGATAATATTGTTAAGGAGGACGTTTCATACTAATTAAAAATAAAACAAAATTTATAACGTGTTACAAAAATTTTTTGAACTTAGATATGTGAGTATAAGAAAAACAAAAAATGGAGAAGGGATTGGGCAAGGCGTAAAGAATATGGCTGCATGAAACAGCGTGGGGAAAAGTGAAGCAGTATGGGCGAGAGTGTCACAGCGTAGAAAATCTTCTAACAGTCACATTAAGTTCACATAATAAAAAATTTCGTAAATTATGGGTAAGAGAGGGTGAGGTAAAGAGAGCGTGTGGTGGGGTGGAGAATCAAATCTTAGAGTAAAGGGAAAAAACTATAATATAGTAAGATATAAATATATATATATATTCAATTATCTTTGAATAGTAAGACATCATTGAGTTACCTAAGGTAATCTAGGTGCGTAGGAATAAGAGAGAAAACGGGTATAGGTTATAGGTAGGCTCTATTAGAAGAAGTTGTAGGGAAGCAAGAAGAAAGCCACGATGGAAGGCTAGATTAGCTTTAGCATGCAAGTGTGCATGAAGTTTCGTCTCCATGATTTGTTTTTATTGCTGCTGCGCTTTTTTCTGTCCCTGGTATTTTTAGTGATGACCTGGTGTAGTTCTTTGATGTTAGTTCGGTCCGAGCCCTGCTTAAAGAGCAGATGATACCAAGTTTAAGGTCAGTGCAGTGACAAGCCACAACAGGGATGCCTGCTGATTTGAGCTGATGTTGTTCTTCAACGCCACAAACACTAGGCTAGCGTGTCAAAGACTTCTTCTTTTCAAGGTTAGCAGCCCTCAAAATATACTGCGTAGTCTGCCTGTAACGCCATTTTGCACTGCGAGCTTGTGGAGCATCTCTCTCGAAGTAAACACGTACACACACACACACACATGTGCGTGCTCTTGCACGCGCTCACGTACACGTAAACGTACACCTATGAACAGACTTGTAAATATGGAACAAATAATACGTACGTGCAAAACCATCCACGGATGATCCTCACGTTTTGAAGATGTATCTCCAATCACTGACGTTCAACAAAGTTTAGCTTAACACTAGTGCAATGTAACGTCGTGATGAAAATCTACAGTTATTATAATATCTCATAGTTCGCAAAAAGCTTTTCAGATATGTAAAACATCAATGATTGTAAACCTTACAGTGTTATAACATAATTTTACACAGTATAAAGAACAATATACTAAAGGCATAGCAGCAACACTGCAGTACCTCCTCTCACTTAATTTTAATAAAGTATTATGCACCCTGCAGAAATGTTGTACAAAACAATAATGCCATGAGAATACTTTGTAAAATGCAGAGAATTTACGCCTACTGCATAATACTACCAATTAAAACTAAAATCAACAAGTAAAGTGACCAACAACTCTCCAATGACTTTAATCAACATGCCTAGCGACTATTTCGTCGCAATTTGCTCCAGATAAAAGGTATGGATCATTCTTATAGAAACTGAACGGATTTTGCTAAGGATTAATCGTCACCTCTCCGATTCAGCTGAAAATTTTTTTCCAGTTTCTATATTAAAAAATAAGAGATACGTGTCCAAAAAATTTTTTTTTCCATCGCCTATTTTTGATTTTATAAGTTATAAGAAATTTCATAATAGTGGTTGGAGACTAATTTTAAACAACGTATTGCTCCAAATCTTTAAGAGCTACAAAATTTGAACCCATAGTACTTTTGTAGCTTATAAGTTGAAATTGAAGAAAAAAAATTGGAAAAAAAAATTATCAACAAATAATATTTGTTATTAACAATTTGATTCTTTTAATCGATTTTTAACAATTGCGCCCAAAGTAAATTAAGTTTTCATTGAAACCATGGTACTTTGCATCAAATTTGACGTAAAAACATGTTTTTAAATTATGGAGACCTTACAACTGTTATTTTTAGATTATAATATAGGTACCGCGTAATGGTAAAAAAGCTGTTTTTTTAGTATAAAATGATAAATGTACATCATATCAGAAAAAGTTTAACGTCAAAGCAATGGATTATTGAACGATGTACATTTTTCATACTTATTATTTGTCAGTATAAACCCAAAATTTTGTATTATCATGCAAAAAAGCGAAAAATCACAAATTTATTATTTATTTAGTTTAAATTTTCATTAAAATTAAATCATGAGTAACTTCTTTTTTAATCTCATCTTCTAAATAATAAAAAACAATATTTCATTCAAGTAAAAAAAAAATATTAACCACAAGACACAAAAACAATAAAAAAAATGCTTGACGTAACATCAATACGTAAACCGTTTTTTTTTCTGTTAATTTTTTATTTCTACTTTATTTACTAATTGTTTTATTAATTATCTGCTTTTATATAAAAAAAAGATTTTTTATGTCTTTGATTTATGCGAATTTAAAAATTTCATGGGAAACTTGCCTTTTGGTTCACTACTAAGACATATTATCACTCGCTGTAATTTGAAGCTCAATCATTTTTACTTTGTAATAATGCCCCGAGAAGAAGGGACGTAAAATGCAAGATACTTGTTATTGATCAGACAAATGTTTTATTCTTTTTAATCTTAAACATCCAATAACAAACTCTTCTAATTTAAAGACAGTAAATAAAAAACCAACTTTTAAAACTAGACTTGGCAATTTCCTCAGATGCATTACAACAAAAATTTAATCTTCTTGCCACTTGAAATTATCAAAGTTAAAAAAAGAAGATACAAAAGAGAGTGAAAATAAATTACCAGAATAAGTACGTACAATATTTTGAATATTTTTTTAAGTTCAGACATACGTGATCTCTCGTAGAATTTTATGTCGATGTTTTAGTCTAATGTTTTTTTTAGACGCTGCGAAAGAAGGATTCTTTAAGTAAAGAATCTGATATAAAAGTTGGGAGCAGTGACAGTACATCTGAATTTTCAGGAAATAATTCATCTTTGCAAAATGAGCAAGTGGATTTTTTTAACAGAAGATTAAGCTCTTTAGGATCTTTGCCTGTCAAAAAACAAAAACTATCATTGAAAAGGTAATTGGAAGAAAAATCAAAGCAAATATCGTCCGTAGTTGATACAAAATTTTTAAATGAGCCGAGATGATCCAGGTGATCTTAAAGCAGATGTCGACGATTCCTCTATAATAAGTGCTTTAAAAGAAAGTTTCAATGCTTTGGCCAACCGCTATATAAAATTAAAGATTTGACTATTTTTTGATTGTGGTCTTATAAAAAGAATGGGGACACACTGCACTCCGCAACTCGTCACATGATAGGCTTGTATCAGTCTAACGATTACACTTAATATGTGCCTGGAAAAAAGATAACGTTTTGATAAAAGTAGACGGAAAATCAGTACCTATTAAAAAAAGACTAGTATTAAATAATTTGAAAAAATTGTATGAAATTTTTACTAGAACGTATCCAACTACGAAATGTCGTTTTTCAAAGTTTGCTAGCTTAAGGCCAAAATATTGTGTTTTGGCAGGTACGTCTGATACTCACTCTGTTTGTGTATGTTCTATACATAAAAATGTTAGTTTATTAGTCAGTGGTGCCAGTTTTAAATCGTTTACTTCTGGTTCTAAGCTACCTTTGATCAATTATATGGATTGTTTGGATCGTATGGTATGCAAAAACAAAATGACTTATTGTTATTTACATTCTTGTAAGAAGTCCCAGGCGTGACCAATGTTATTAAGCAACTGGAGAAAATTTTTAACGAAAAATGTATTAAAATTGTTCCTTCAAACAATGGGTTACGGTTGAAAGAACCTTATTGCAGACCCTAATATCTCCAGTTAATAAATGTTTACAGAAGTTAAGTATAGGTCTGCAAAAACTGTTGATTCATTAATTTTTGGTTAACAAACCAAGGGACTTTTAAATAAGATGAAAAATGAACTGAGAGAAGACAAGTGTATCGTAACCATTTGCGACTTTTTAAAAAATTATGCTTTTATAATTCAAAATTCGGTTCAGGGTATACATTGGAACAACGATCAGAAACCGTACATCCATTTTTAATTTATTATAGAAATGACTTAGATGAATTAAAAATTTTAATTCTTGTTTGCATTTCTGAGTGCTTACATCACGACACTGTTGCCGTACATTTACATCAAAAGCAGTTAATTGGATTTATTAAATTAATTTACCGTGTGTTAATGAATTTATATACATATCTAACGGTGCGAGTGGAGAATATAGAAATAAAAAGAACTTTATTAATCTCACTCATCACTTAGAAGACCTTAAAATAGCAGCAGAGAGGCATTTTCTCTCCACTTCACATGAAAAGAGGCCATGTGACGGAAAAGGTAGAACTGTAAAACGACTAGCTGCCAGAGCAAGTCCTCAGAGAATTAACGATCTCATTTAAACACTGCAGGAACTTTTTAATTGGGCCACAGAACTACTGCCAAATATTATTTATCGTTATTTTACAAATGAAGATTACAAAGAAAAAAAAAATAGTGTCAGAGAGATTTTTGAGAGCAACAATGATTAAGGGAACGCTAAAAAATCACAGCCTAGTGTCACGTACAGTATGGAACATACTACGTGGGATGGGCCTCAGCTATGAGTATTAGGAAGGAGCACAAGTGGGGGAGGAAAGAGCATAAAAAGGCCCGCAGCAGTGGCCACAGGGCTCTAGAACGTCAGGACTAGAAGTAGGATAGTCGCAACAAGTAACTTGGGACCGCAAAGCACCTTCCCTTAAGGAATACAGCAATAAAGTGATTGATTAAGTTTAACTGCTGGGTTATTATTAAGCACCCTGAACCTTTAGAATCCCACGTAAGAGTTTTAGTACTAAGTGTGGGGTAGGTTTTGTCGCGAAATAAAAATTTTTTTTTACACGTGATATTTCAGAAATTTTGGGCGACAATCGGGAAGCACACATAGTGCAGTGCAACAACAGGCGCAGAAAATTCAAGGCAGTCACCTGCAGCTGCTATCGAGTAAGGAAGGACAAAAGTCAACATCCAGTTTCAAAAGGACCCATCGTAAAGAGGATGACTTGGAGTACATTGGCACTCATCGTTTCGTGCCTTCTGTCAGAGTAAGTAATAATTCTTTTGATACTCCCAAATATATATACTTATTGTCCCTCGGGGTTGCTTAGCTAAGGAAACGACGTACAAAAAAAATAATACTTAATCCGAATACGGCTAGCTCCGCTCGTTTTAGAAGCCAGTAAAATAGAAATACAGAATCGGAAATAAAATAGGAATCCTTTTTTCTCTATTATTTTTTCGTACGTGGACTAAAATCAACTTATATAATCAAGCTCACATCACTCTCATATAAGAAAAAAAAGGGAAAGAAATAATAATGTCCGACCACGGGGAAGAGATTGATAACGGTAGGGATGGTTTAAACGAAACTTTTTCCATGACACAGGAAGATTCAGATACAATAACGGTTATGCTTGAACACAACCCTGAATCGTATGCACTCTATGAGAAGATGGATAAGAAAAATCAAGTTCTTATGTTAAAGATATTTTAAAAAATGAAACCAAAAATTTCATTTAAGAAAAATCCTAATACAAAATTAGCAGAGCCAACGAATGAAACAGTAGAAATAGAGATGTTGGAAATTAAAGAAAAATAATTAGAATTGAAAGAGAATGCGATTAAGGACAATATAGGGGTAGACAGGAAACGTGATCAATTAGGCATGGAAGGGCTAGGCAAAACTAGTTGGCAGGAAAAGTATACCAAACGGCAAGAACAAGAAAATACAAACAGTAAACAACCTTTTTATACCATTCTGCGATTGGCCACCTCTGCATTCAAATGACAAAAATTATAACTACTATACATCAAACAATAGGACAGATAGGCTGAGGTTTGGATACGAAGAAAATCATAATGACGTGTATACAAATACAGAATACCTTTTCCCTGCATTTGACTGACCAATCGAGCTGCCAATAAATAATCAGTCAGAATTTTTTTAAAGGACACAAAGTAACATATAGGATAACCCTTAACATCAAACCATGCAATTTTCTCCTAGTAATAGGCAACAAACAGGAGTACCGTTAGCCTAAGGCTCAAATCTTAATATATTAGGCTACCTAAACAATGCAGTAAATGGTATACCACTGTATAATGGAGACCTCGTGCAGTTTCCCTTATTTGAGCAAATGGTAAGGATGATAAAGGGAACAATACCTGACCAGTATGAAAAATATTTCATAGGACTTTTGGGAAATAAATTGCAGGGCATAGCGGACGATCAGTTCTGCACGTGATTATCGTTATTTAATTTAATTGACGAGTTTCTGTCGGCTCTATCACAAAGATTCAATGAAATGGGAGAAGTAGAGACACTTGCAACGGAGCTTAAAACTGTCACGCAATGGAATAACGAATTAGTTATGGAATATTGCGGGCAAGTCTAGCGATTACACAATGGGATCATGATGGAACGTGAGGCGAACCCATACTTGACGCGGGCCAAGAAAGACGCGTCGAAAAAGAGATCAGATGGTGAAGCAGTGAGGCAGTTTCTGTACAGATTAAAGGTACCGTATAACTGGAACGTCACAGGTTTCCAACCAAAAACGCTAGAGGAAACTATTGAAGCCACCATTACTGTAGACAGTGAATTAAGTCTCCACCGCTCAATGATAGTGCAAAAGGGCAGATTGAGAGCGAATAACGCCAAGAGACGGTATTATACCATGGTGGGCCTTATCGGTAGCGACGCACCCGTGGGGAAGTCAGAAACAGATGAGTGGGACGGTGTGGCTGATGTAAAGTACTGTTCGTATTAATGAGAGCACGGCGCCCATTCTACTAGTGGATGTGAAAAATTGTGGCAAGATGCAAAAAAAGGAATCATTAAAGATCGGAACGTTGATGAAGAACGAAAAAAAGAGACAATAGAAGAAGAAGGATGGTATGATAGGAAGGTGGCGTATAATGATCATCACCATCGGTATGAAAACGATAGGATTTTTGATAGACAACAAGGGAATAATGGTAAAAGGCCTTACAACCAAGGGAATCGCTACCAGGGAAAAAATATAACTACGATAGTAATAATCATTATAATAATAACGATAACAGTAATAATTATGGTGGAAATAGTTACAATGACAGGAAAGTAGGTCATAATTATAATAGATATGACCACAGAAAGGACGATTATCGGGACAGGCGAAATAACCAATACTCTAATCAGGATAATCGCAGGGATGATTATAAGAGAGATAATCTTATTAGACAAAGTGCGAGGGTAAACAGCTCGAAAACCGGGCATTTAAACTCTTAGGATGTTTGACGCGATCCCCAATCGTCGGGCATAACAAAGCAATAAATGAAGAAATTTATGAGAGCAAATTAGGAGTGTTAGAGAAGGGTATGAATAATGACAAGCATAAGGTATAGGAGACTTATGCCACGACGCGTAAGAATTTTAAGGCTGAAGAAAAAGATGAGCAGCAGCTATCTCGTACAGTGAAAATAAATTTATCGACAATAGGATACGCACCACCCACAGTAATTCTAAAAAGCCCTTACATAAACAAAGGTGCGACATTTTATGCCAATACGGGTGCGGAAATTTCAATAATTAAAGAGAATTGTCTTGATATTAGAGTAGCGGTAAATGGTAGGAAAAAATTAAAAATAAAAGGCGTAACGCACAGAGCTCGCCAAACTTTAAGATTTATAAGATTACTCCTAGAAAGCTTTATGTGTACCCTACACGTAGTCCCCCCATGACTTTTTCATAGAGGTGAAAGGAATCATAGGATGGGATATTTTTAAGTTATATAACGGTCAGATAAATGCCGAAGACAACACACTCAAGTTGAATGGAAGGAGAATTCTGCTATGAGAATCAGAAAATTTTGAAAGTGTGCCGAAAACGAGGACAGTTATATATGCGTATATAAAAGAGTCGCACAGAAAAATTAAAGTGGGCTGGGTCCCACTACAAAAGCTTACAGAGGGTATTTTGTTTGGTAATTTTATGGCAACGAACAATAATGGTAGGGTGTATGCCGAATGTCTAAATATATCAAATGAAATAATAAGTGTACCAGTCCCAGTGGTGGACTTTTTAGAGTGTGAGACGATGAAGAAAGCTGACTTATCGGACGTCAATGGAAATGACGTAGAAGCATTAGAAAGAGCCTTTGTACGGATGTTTAGAGAAACTGAAAACCCTGAAGAGAATGAAAAACTAGGCAATGAGATAAGAAACGACGCCAGCTGCACATGTACGAAGAAAAATATTGTGGGAAACGAGGGTTGTGACAAGGACGGCCGTGACAACGAGAATACTCAAATACTTGAGGAAAACACTAAAACAGGCGTTCTAAGTTACAGGAAAGTGCGAGTTGACAAAATAATGGAGTAAGTCGACACATCAGGGTGCAACGAAGAAGAGAAAAAACATGTGCGAGGGCTTATAGAGGTTGACCTGAACGTTTTTGGACTCGACGGGGAACAACTGAAAGCGACAAATCTTTTAAAACATAAAATAAACACGACTACGGATAGACCGATAGTATCGAAGCGGTATAGATATTCGCGAGCTGTAAGAAAGCAAATGAAAGTTGGAATTAAGAAATTACTCGAACAAGGCATAATAGAGCCTTCAGAGTCGCTGTACAGCTCAAACATGTGGATCGTACCAAAAAACGCAGGACCAGATGGCGAAAAGCGCTGGCGGGTAGTCACAGATTTTAGGCAACTCAACGAGATAACAGTAGGCAGTTGTTACCCACTTCCCTTTCAGAGTGATATACTGGAAGATCTGGCGACGGCACGCTATATTACACTGGTACACTTGAAGCAGGGATTTTTTCAAGTCGAAAGACATGAAGACGATGCTCATAAAACAGCGTTTTTGGGACCAGATGGGCATTACCAGTACAAAAGAATGCCAATGGGTTGCACGGAATTTCCGAACACGTTTTTAAGAGCAATAATGCTTGCACTGGCAGGGCTGCAGGGCCATGAGGTAGAGATATATTTAGACGATATAATGGTGTTCACATTAAATCTTAAAGAACATTGCAAATGCTTTATAAGATTGTTAGAGCAATTGTTAAAGGCAAATCTTACAATTGAGCCAAAGAAGTGCCAATTCCTAAAACGTGAAGCAAAAGTGTTAGGCCATATTGTAGAAAATAATGAAATAAAAATGGATCCAAAGAAAGTAGAGGCTGCAAGAAAATATTCCAGGCCTACGGATGCAAAGAAAATCAAACAATTTCTTGGAATTGTTAGATATTATAGGAGAAAAATCAAAGGATACGCTAAAATTGCTAAACCGCTGTCGAAGCTTTTGAAGAAAGGTACAGAGTTTAAATGGGAAGAGCAGCATAAACAAGCTTCTAAAACGCTCGTAGATGCACTTTGCAGCGAGCCTGTACTTAAAGCACCCGATCTAGAAAAACCAGTTGTGGTGACAACGGATGCATCTGACTATGGCCCCATTGGGGCAATATTGAGTCAGGGAGAAATAGGAAAAGACAATCTGTGCAAGTATGCCTCTACCTGCCTTAAAGGCAGTGAAATTCGATACCCTACGTACAATAAAGAATTGCTTGCAAAAGTATATGCAAAAAAATTGTTTCGACCCTATATATTTGGCAGAAAGTTTACAGTGGTTACAGACCATGAGCCTCTTACACATTTTTACTTATCAAAGAAGCCAGATATAAGATTTAATAGGCTTAAAGCTGAATTAAGAAGCTATGAATTTGACGTTGTTTATAGACCAGCAACAGCAAAGAAGGCACTGGACGCACTGTCTCAAAATCCGATTATAGAGGATGAAGAAAAAAATCCTGAACTCCCATGACAAGAGTTAAATGAACTTGCTGAAGAGCAGGAGAGGGATGGTCATGGTGACATAAATACGCCACCCGCACGAATATTCAAAATGCGGACAAGAAGAGAGTAAAACATAATAAGAAGAGATAAGAAATGGCAGATAGAAATATCTAATTCAGACGAGTTGAACAAAAAGGTAGAAAGGACAAAGCCTCACAAGATGAATAACTCAGATAAGTTGATGGTCAATGAACACAGCGACGCAGATTCAGAATCAGAGTGGCCGGTAGCGAGTGAAAATATAGTGAGTAAGGGAGCAGAACCACGTAAGAAACAAGGGGAAAGAGGCAGGCTGCGTAAACAGATAGTACAGATCGCAGAAGAGAATAAGGGAAAAAATATTCAAATAGGATCCTTAAACAATGGTGAAGAACAAATCCTATCACAGGGTCCAACTGAGGATAAATTAGCTTACATGTGCAAAGAAGAAAATTCGAAAAAAGGGGTGGGAATAACAAGCACACCGTATTTAGAACTGGAAATACAACCGAAGACGCAACGAAAAAATCAAAAAAGACAACTGGATACGCTGCATAGGCACCCGCCAAATTTTTCAGTAACACCGAAAATAGAAACTGTGTCGAAGGAGATTATCATAGCAAACTGTGACTCACCGGTGGCTTTAAAAGGAAAATTCGAGCCAGTAAAACATTGGGGATTCCAACTAGCCGCAACTTGCCTAGCAAATGGGGAAGGTAAAGAGGAAGAAAAAACTGTAGGTACAGAGATCATAGACATAAATGCGGATAATGATAAGCACGGAGGACACCAGCAGGTACAGGCAGGCCTGATTACAGAGATGATCGGAAAGAGAGAAAGAAAACTTGACCCTATTGATATCGTACAGATGATGAGTTCGGACTCAGGTATGTCAAGCAAAAATGCGAATAAAGGAGAGAAGGAGAATGACCGATGGGCCCAAGCTCACGCGCAAAGTGTGCTGCAAGAGAGTAACAAGCAGAAACAGAAAATATCGAATACGGTCGAAGGGGACTGACCGACGCCGAAGGAAGGGGCACAAAGCAGACCGTCTACTGAGAGTGTTAGTGAGAAGCATATAAATGAATCAAGACGGGGTACATAGACGAAAGAAAGTCCAGAAAAAGGGACAAAAGTAAACAAAAAGATCGGAGCGTTACTTAATAACTCAATAGATAACTTCCAAGGGTAAGTTAGACTAGATGTTAAGCGCTGAGACTTTAAAAGCAAGCCAGGAATCACAATAGATGCTTAGGAATCCGATACTCTCACCGATCGACTTCGGAGCAATCTGACGGAAAGTACAGATAATTATACAAACATATCTCAACAGCCCTTGAAAGAGAGAACGGGCTCAAGGGATAGAGAGAAATTCTTTAGCAAGGAAGATACCCTGCGTGGATCACCACAGATAAATGAAAACCCATCGGGGAATGAAAGAATAAGAGGGGTAAAGTACGATTATACCGATGAAGGTAATAAGCTTAAAAGTAAAACAGAAGGTAGAAATGTAGCCAAACGAAATTTAGAACAAAACTGCATGGAGTCGAATAAAAATTTAAAACTTATCGAAGAACTTCCAGTAGAAATACCAGGTTATTGCTTATTTGACTCTCTAATTTTATCCTGTGATTTGCAATTGACGGCGCGAGAACTTCGGGATGTACTACAATGTTCGAAGTGGAAAAATATATGTGTCGACCCGGAGGAGGTAGAAATAATTCTGCAGTCCAATACAGAATATGGTAATGATGATTGCATATTTTTGTTGGCACAAGAGTTCAGAAAGAACATTTGTATACATCTACAGGGCACTAAGAGGGGAAAAAAGTGTAAAATTTTCGAAAGTTTCACGATTAATGCTTATGAGAAATATGTGCACTTGCATCTCCCTAACAACCACTTCAGGCCACTCACTGCCGCAACCAGGCATAGCAAGGAGGAAAGCAAGGAGGAAAGCCCGGTGGAAAGGGAATCGCAGGTTAGTGACGAATTGGGTGCCAATATAAATTAGAAAAGTGAAGTAAACGAGTCATGGAAAGAAAAAGAGAGAGGAGTTAAATAAATAGAGCGTAATAAAAGTGACTCCGTGAATAAGGACGTTTATGAAGATAGGGACACGCTTCCACCTGATCCACCACAACCCCTCGACTCTTCAAGTAGCTCAGACTTACTAAACAATGAGAGGGAAGAGGAGGCTAGTTAAAAAAAGGCCAGACTGGAGTTGGAAAGCGAACCATAGGAAGCAGACCTTCAAAAAAAAGTATTGTCAAACCTCCCACAGCTAAAAAAGTACAAAGTATGTAGGACATGGTTACCACATGAAAAACCACCGTGGCTACCGGGAAAAGAAACAGACATACAGTCATTCCAAAGAATGCATCGGGCAAAGGATCACCCATTTCATTATCAAGATAACCTTGTATTCGCGACGGTAGCAGAAAGCGTGCCTGATACGGAAACAAAAGACGCTCTATATGAGCGTGGATATATAGATCCAATAGCCCTAAATAATGAAAAAAGATGGTTGGTGACGTCATGAGAGCAAATGTGATAAAGGTTGCGGTAATGCGAATGTATATTCAATCGCATTTTGAAGATACGGCGCTAAAATTGGACATCAAGAAATGCATTACGTCACTCAAGGCACTAGTAATGATAAATAAAATATAGTCTATAGGCGCAATACGTGATTTGGCAATTCTCAACATAAGCCAATGGATCTACTTCGTGGAACAATGTGAGGAAAATTTTTAAGAACCTCAAGGTCACAGCAACCTTTTACATGAACACCTTAGTTATACAACCAGTGGATCAAAGATATAAGGTTATTAGGGAGTATCACGAATCAACAATCGGGGGTCATGAAGTAATGAATAAAACCTTCTCTAACATAGCAAGGAACTATTATTGGAGGAACATAAGGGCCGATGTGAGGCAATTTATACTTGGATGCAGGTCATGTCAGACTAAGAAACTAGTGCGTGTAAAAACGAAGCAAGCTATGCTCGTTACAGATACCCCCATCAGGACGTTTGAAAAAATCTCGATTGACTATTACGGACTAATTAATACGCCTTCAACAAACGGCTATACACATATCCTGTCAATACAGGATTAGCTAACCAAGTTTATTGTATTAATACCGGTGCAAAGAGCAACAGCTGAAGAAACGGTAAGAACCTTAACGAATAAATTTTTAGCATACTTTGGAGTGCCAGAAAAACTATTATCAGACCGAGGAGCGCATTTTATGAACAAAACAATGGACTAGTTTACGCAATTATTTAAAATTGGAAAATTTGGGAGCACGGCATTTCATCCTCAGAGCAATGGGGCAATTAAACGCATGCACCACGTTTTAACAGAATACTTAAAAGCCTACATTAGCGAGACCGAAAAATGGGACGAACTACATATTGCCGTTGTGTATGCTCGCTTACAATACGTCAAAGCACGAGAGTACAGGCTACACACCCTACGAGCTCATATTTGGTCAACAGGCAAAACTTCCGTCAAGCTTTAAGAAGCCAGAGGTGGGTCAAACATATATAGAGTTACTGCTGCAAATAACGGGGACACTCGCTCAATTACGATCATTGGCAGCAATGCCCCAAATACAGAATAAATACAGATCAATGTACTATTATGATAGGGTGCTGAACGCGAATTTTTTTATGGAAGGTGAGATCGTATATGTTCTAAAAGAGCCATTTAAAGGGAAATTTGATGATCAATACGAGGGACCTTACGAAATAGTCGGCATAGATTACAGGAACGATAATGTGAAGTTACAGAGAAATAAAGAAATACGGGTCTCACATGTGGACAAAATAAAAAAAGCTTGTGTATTGAAATCCCCGCATCCGAGGGATGAGATTATAAGAAGATGAGAAGAAGAAAGGTGAAAGGGACCAAGAGGCAACTAGCTCCCTACCCCAATAGTTACTTACGAACAATAGCAAGATAGAAGGATAGGGGGCAGAAATAAATGTGAAAATAAATACCACTTCTCTTGGGAACTCCTCTTCTTTCGCGGCCCCTGGATGTGTCGCAAAGATTCATGAAATACAGGAATACGGGAGGAGACATATAACAAAAGGCAATATATTACGTTCAAAATTAGCACAGACTTAGGAATTAAGGGGAAGAGAGAAACATGCAATATAAAAATAATAATAATAATCATAATAATAAGACGGAATGAATAAATAAAGTGTATAATAAAGTGATACTCTATTTTTATTTCCTTTGTTACTCTTTACATGAACGATGTATGAAAGGTGGGTTAAAAGTGCGTGTGGCTTTATCTAACTAGCGTTAAAACCATGTTAATACAATTAACACATAAGTGTACACTTAGAAGACATACGCAGAACATAGGCATATATATGTATACGTATGTAAAAAAAAACCTTCTTTTGAGTTACATATTTGTACGGCTAAGAGGAGCATGGAGGAATGGTAAATAGAAATGATAAGGGGTAACCGCAGAAAAAATTTTTCATTACACTTTTATTGAGGGCCACGAGTTCAAAAACTAGGACACATCTTCCTCTTCCCTCTTCCTTGCTCCTTCTTCCACCTACCGTCAGGGACTATCCTGCCCCCGCCATCATCACTCCCGGATAATAACAGCGCCCGTAAACGGTGCACGCAGTCGTCATGAGACAACACTGGATCGGCGGTCACGTCCCTGGCGACGAACAGACCGTCCACTGGACCGTCCACTTGAGGTAAATTTTTCTTTACAAAAGCATATAACTGGGAACTATGACGAGAAGTAAATCAACCTATAGTGCACCTGGATTATCGGTCGGTTGTCGAGAGGATAGAAAGCAGCGTCGAACTGCACGTCGACTACCACCACCATGAAGGCCCGGTGGCAAGTACACCTGATAACAATAGTATAAGTCGCCCCGGACTCAAGACTTAAACAGTATTTTTTCAGCACGTGGCCGTCTAATAATGTGCGCGCCACCACTTCTTCGTGGTCCTGGAAAACAAGGAGAAACGGTACCCCTTAGGGGCACTGAACCTCACAGGTTCCAACACCTCCACAATATGGGTACCGCCGCAAGGGCAAAGGGGCCACGTTGTGAGACCACCCTTGCTCAAACAGAGGCCTCGGTACGCCAAAATAAGCGTACAGAGCAACAACGAGCCGTGTACCCAACTAAAATAAATTTTTCCTTAAACTTCAGGACCACGATATCCAATAATCTAATAGCCTTACCAAACCGTGTAAGGAACAGTAGACGGCCGCGAGGGCTGTGGGACCCTCAACTACAATAACGGTGACGGAAGAAGGTCACCCGGTGGTAGGCACCTGCCAACACACGTAGAGGTGTGTAATCTGCAACGAAATTAAATAATGATTAAAAAAAAAGAAAAAAAAGAAATGAATAAATAAATAAATAAAAAGAAAAAAAAGAAGAATGCCGGTACGACAAGCCAATAGAGAGTGAAGCGTGCTGGTAATTACGTAAACCGCTACTTACGTAACGATATTGGGACACGTTGCACGTGAGATCCTCCTGCAGGATGGAGTTTGAGAAAATTGCACGAGACGATCCTCCAGGTAAAACAAGATTTGCCAGCTCACTAAGATGGGTATAGCCCAACGTCAGAAACTCGGGCAACCACACGAAAATATCAAACATTGCACTTGCACCAGTCATAGTAAAAATTTTTTCTGCATGGTGAGATAACAACAAAGAAGAGTACCGGACAAAATCAGCGAGTTCACTGACGGGAGAGCAGCAATGAGAAAAGGAAAACCCAACAAAATCTCTTTGACATTTTCTCCCTGAATCCTGTTACATGAGAAAAGGAAAAGATAAGATTTATATATATAACCAGTAATAAAAAAAAGGGATGAAAGAAGATAATGTATAAGTAAGGGAAAATAAGTAAAATTTTGGTCTCGACGTAACATGCTGCTCACTACGGAAAGGCGCGATCATAGAATCATCTACTTCTCCAAGCTCATCCCAGCCAAAATAGGGACAAACTGTAATACAACGTGGTACCTTCCAAAGGTACAATGAACGAATACATACACGAATGTCGCGAGAATCGGCGAAAACGACGCTGTTAATATACAGACATGCATGTACCTAACACGCGACGCGGGAAAGAAAACAGAATTTTGAGCGAAAATAAGAAACTCCTAAGGAATATGACTATTATGTACCTTATGTTGATAGCATACACATACATAGTAAAACAAATATAGATGTACATAAGTATAACATTAATATTATATGCAACGATATACCCTGAATGTAAAGACGGAGCCACACTCGCTACTTACCGTAATAGTTAGTCAAACCCTTGTACTAGATTGCATTTAATGATTATTAGGAAAATATGTGTAGTGAATTGTATGGCTTAAGCATTTGTATTCACACAGAACGTTAAAACAAAATAAAAATAAAGAAATAAAATAAAATAAGAAGGAAGGTAGAATTTTTTTTCTCTCTCTCGTAGTTTTTCTCTCTTTCCTTAATCAAGGGTAACCTAGGGACCTAGGAGCTTACAAAAAATGTGAGTGAGAACGGGAAAAAAAAAGAACTATTTTATGTTTTAGGGGTAAAATAGCGTTGGGGGCGGCTGCAGGATCGGTCAGGATTGTGAAATGGGGGACCCCACTTATACTAAACTTATCTAGAATGTTTGCAGGAAGAAGAACCAGAATTAATGTCACAAAAAATGAGAATCCGGGGAATTCTATGGCACTACATTCAATACTTATCCAAGTACGGGGTAAGCGGTGACAAAGAGATCAATCGACGGGCAGTAACAAACAGTTACCATAAGAAACAAACAAACGTTAGCTTAAGTTAAAGGTAGAGCCTTAACATCTAAGCATTGACGATGTCTAGTAAAAAGAAAAAAAAAAAAAAAAGGAATCTATAGGTAAGAAAAAATGTAAGTATATAAATAGACAAAGAAAATAGTAAGTAGATACTTTAATAAGAACGGTTGATATACGTTTTGGTTCAATGATGTGTTAAATGGATGAATACTAAAAAAAAAAAAAAAAAAAAAAACAGAATACATATGTAATGATGATGATAGTAAAATTGAAAAAAAAAAGATTTTTGTCACGTTGTGTGGAAGACGCTGCGTGAAATGTTATGAATATAGTATAAAACAAAAAAGGAAATGAAAAAAAAAAAGAATATACAAAACTATAGTTGTAAGTTAAATAAAACCGAAAGAAGGAAAATAATAATGATTATGATGAAAATAAATATGTATGAAACAACTCAAAAAAAAATGTTAGTAAATAAGTGAATATTAAATTAGATAATAAGCAACGAATGGTAATTGAATAATCATAAATGAAAGTAAGACCCACGAGGCGTATTTATCAATTTATTATGTAAGAGGGAAGAGCGCAAACACGAACAATATGTGTAATAACACAATTATAAGTTTGCGGAAAACTAATCAAAGCCTGTAAAAGAAAAAAAAACGAGGATATTTATAGGAACACCTCATTAATTTTTCTTATATGATTGGTATGCATTACAACATGAAAACATAATACACACACTAGTTAAAAAAGGCCCACAGCAGTGGCCACAGTTCTCTAGAACGTCGGGACTAGAAGGAGGATAAACACAATAAGTAACTCGGGACCGCAAAGCGCCTTCCCTCAAGGAATATAGCAATAAAGTAATTGATTAAGTTCAACTGCTGCGTTGTTATTAAGCACCTTAAACCTTAAGAATCCCACGTAATAACGGTTTCACTATCTCGTTAAAAATAAGAAGCAAGGCTGTTTTCTTTGCACGAAAAAACCATTATTGTTAAATTTTTTAAGTGACAATTTTGTTTTGAAACTGTAAAAAAAGTTTTACTTGTACATAAAAATTTTTAGATCTATAAATAAATATAAAGCAATTATAATTTTGACTCGGTTTTTTATCACAAATTCTTATTCCCTTAATGAAATATAATTTTTTTAGTTGTTACTGCTCATCTTAATTTATCAAGTAAAAATGACTTGTTGTAAATCATAAAATGGTGATTACTCGCTCTTATGCACGATAATACAAAATTTTGAGGTTATACTGACAAATAATCAATACAAACTTTGTAGATCTTTTAATTATCTACAACTTTTACTATTGACTTTTTTTGATACCAGATACAGATATCATTTTATACTAAAAAACAGTTTTTTTACCATTACGCGCTACATAAATTGATATTTAAACAATAACAATCAAATCCTTAAAAAAAGTCTACATATTTAAAAAACATGATTTTTTTGTAAAATTTGACGCAGAACACGATGGTAATAACAAAAACTCGATTTATTTTAGAGGCAGTTGATTAAAGTCGATTTAAAACATCACACTGTTAATAAACAATATTAATTTGTTGATGATTTCTTGTTTATTTTTATTTAAAGCTCAACTTTTGAGCTACAAAAGTGCCTCTGGTGAAAATTTTGAAGCTTTCAAGGATTCGTAGCTATACATTGATTCAAATGAGTCTCTAAGCACTATCATAAAATCTGTTATTATTAATAAAATCGCAAAAAGGCGATAAAAAAAATCCTCGGACACATATCTATTATTTTTTAATATAGAAACTGGAAACAACTTTTAGCCAAGTCAGAGAGGTAAAGGTCAAAATCCGTTTAATTTGTAAGATAATAACCCATACATTTCAACCTCATCATATAATTCAGTTACAGTATAGGCGCACTACTATACCATGGAATGCCTTTAGTGAAGAAAAAAAAAAAAAAGAGCTGACCAACAATTTCAAAGCACCTTACTTACTAATTGCCATGCAGAGGAGCGTGAGCATCATTCATACTGAACTCAGTTAAAAATCGTGACTATTAAGCCGCCATTTTTCAATTACGAACCATTTTTTACTACTACTCTAGCACAACATCACCTACAATGAATTTAACACGGCAGACTTGCAACAGCAACACCTCAAGAAATAGTAATTCATAGTACAAATTGTATTCATTTGTATGTAAAACATAATTTTTGTGTCTTATTTTTATAATTTAATACAACATGCTAGGAGAAATATATATATTTATACTAGTGGGGCTCCGCCCCTCTACGCGCTCCGCGCGCCAACCCCCCTTTTATTGAGTTATAAGTTTAATTTTTTCAGAATAAGGTTTGTATTAATATTTTTCAAAGCCTTAAAAAATGATAAAATTAATTGTTAGTATAAAAATAATGTGTAAAAAAATATTTTACAGAATTCGGAAGACTATGGCATTTGTCGTTAATATTTGGGAATAAAATTTTTGAGCTGGAGAATAATTACTGGTCTTCTTTTAAGGAAATATGAAGAACAAGCTGCTAATTTTAAATAAAAGTGGTAAAGTTAATATAGACAGAGAGATGTGCCCTTGCCTTTTTTTGGTGAGCTTTATTATTTCTTCTAGTAGCTCCCTTTTTTAAATGAGCTGTCTATCCTGAATGTGTCAATAGATATTTCAAAGCTTTTATAACTATATATGCCCCCTGCGCGCTCTGCGCACCAACCCCCGTAGTTGCAATTCAGATTCACATAGTATAGTAGAAAACCCGAATTATATTAATTGTTACTTAAAATTTATAAATATAACAAATGCGTAGTGATTATAATTAATAACATAAATTTTTAAAAATCACTTTTTATTTTCCCTGACTAATAACAGCTATTCCTATAGGATGAGTAGAACACGATTTTCATAACGATATAATTTTTGAAGAAGCATGTAACGTTACGCTGCCTTTTTAACTACGAAAATTTTTTGCGTGGCTTATTATGTCTGAAAATTTTTTTGGTAGTATTATTTGGAACAAATACAAAAAATTTTTCATTAAAGATTGTAAAGATAATCAAAATAAAGCTCTTTTACAATTAAACGAAATTTTTAATTCTGAAAATATGTCTTGTAAATATTTCAGTTTATCAGAACCAATAGAAAAAATAAAAAAAAATTTTGATACGGACAATAATAAAAGAATATTTTGTAAACATAAATTTCATGAAATTTTTTCACAACTAAGTCATGATCAACGTCAAATTTTGCAAGAAATAATAAAATTTAAAAAAAAATTTTTTTTCATTGATGGTCCTGGTGGATCTGGAGAAACAAAAGATTAATTTATTATTTCATATCAATTGAAAAAAAATTTTAATGATAGCTTGGACAAGTATTGCTTCTATTCTGCTTCCAAAGGGAAAGACCACTTACGGAACTTTCAGACTTCGTTTAGACTTAAGCACTATAGGAAGTGCATTCTTCCAGTTTGAGCCAGATAAACAAAAATTATGTAATGTAAAAGTAATTATTTGGGATAAAGCTTATATGGTACCAAAAAAAGCGTTAGAAATCGTTGATAGGACTTTTAAAGATTCATCTTGTAGTGATAAACCTTTTGGAAATAAAATAATAATTTTAGGTGGAGACTTTCGTCAAGTTCTCCCAGTGGTAAAAAACGAAACATAATTACTATTGTTCAAGAAATCATAAAATTTTCCAATTTTTGGCCTTTATTTAATATTTTTAATACAATTACTTTTTAAACAAAAAAATTTTAAATAATATGGTAGGAACATTAGTAACGTACTATATTATTGATTAAGCAACTCACAAAGGAGTAGATCAATTAGACGATAGTATTTATACTTATTTTTCTACAGAATATTTAAATAGTAGTAAAGAAGATCTTTTTTCACACGAATTAGATTTAAACATCAACGCTATTGTTATGTTAATACGAAACTTAAACATATCTGACGGACTTTGCAATGGTACAAGATTACGAATTACAAAATTATTTAAATACACCATTGAAGCTGGAATAATTTCAGGTAAAAAAAAAAGGAAATAGAGTCTTTAGTCTGAGAATAACACTCATTACAAACAATTCTTTTTCACTACCATTTATATTGTACAGAAAACGATTTACATTTATCTTAACTCTTCCTATGGCTATCAATAAATCTTAAGGTCAAAGTTTTGATGCCTTAGGATTAAAGTTTCGAAAAGCACTATTTTCTAATGGGCAATTATGTGTTGCACTGTCTAGATGTTAAAACCAAAAAAAATTTTCATCCCAATTGAATCAGAAAACAAATTTTAAATTAAAGATATTGTTTAGAATGAAATTTTAAAGTAACAAAGAAACTATTCCATAGTTCATCACTATTTTCATACTTTCTTGCAAATTTTATCTTTCATCAAAAAAGCAAACTTCAGTACCCTCTAGTACCCAGATTTATGTAATCATAAACAATCTGTTTTTTGTAATATGTTTTCAGATACACCATCATGGATGCAAAATTTTATCAGTGTGACAAATGTAACTCAAAATTTTCAAATCAAGAGTGTCTATCATCGCATCAAAAAATTCACAAAAAAAATTTTTTGTATGTCATCTGTGTAGCATAATAATATTAGACAAAAAAAACTATTTGCGTCACACAAAGGAATTCCAAAACATTGAAAAAAATTTCAAGTGTATTCAATGCGAAAAAAGTTTTAAAAAAAATTATCACTTAGAGACAGTTGAAAAGTCATGAAAAAAACGTTAAAAAAAATATTTGTCAAAATTGTGGAAAAGGTTATGTAAGAGCAGATTACCTAAAAAGACATTTTAGAGTATGTAATTAAAATAATTATCGCAAGTAAAATAATTGTAACAAAATTTTTTGTTAACGTCAAATAAAATTATATGTGAAAATTAGACCTCTTGTAACAGTTAATATAGAAGGCTTCACGAATATATTTGCACTATATATGGGAAAACTGGGTGAAAGTGGGGAGGGGAGCTGTGGGAGCAGACGGGGTGAGTGAGGGGGGAGCTAGCAAAAAGTAGGATTACTCGAAAAATGCAAGAAAATGAAAGAATAACTACCGTATTTGGGGGGAGCTGAGGGGGAGCTGGGGGGGAGTGGGGGGAGCAAAACCTCGCTCTAACTCTCACTACTATATAATATAGGAAGATATATATATAAATACATTATGAATATGTTGGGTTTTAAGTACGTCAAATGGGTTCGACTGTTTTTGCTCTTATAATTGGCAAGAACAGCAATCAGCTAAGAAGAGCTGTGTGACATTCCATGTCATATACTTGATATTTATTACTTCGAAACACATAGTTATGTTTTGAAATTATAGAAAAAAAGCTTAGCCATCTCCAAACATCAAGCTCTACACCTGTTTTTGCAATCACGTGACGTATAACTAAATTTTTTTAAAACAGAATACCGTCGCAAAATTCAAACTGTGCGTGCAACCTCAGAGAATCTTAAGAAGTTCTCATGTAACAACAGCAGTTTACGCTAGTACATCCAAAAATGTGTATAATCAACAATTTTATTATACTTTGTTGCGTATGTCCTCAAGAAATGTCATACTCAATTTTGATAGTAACTTATGCTTACTGTAAAATTGGAGAGATCAGCCGTTTTAACCATCAATAACTATGCCATTATTGCATTACTACTCTGTTTGTGTTAATCAAGAGTCATAAGGTTAATCTCTAATTGATCGTTTGGATCCCCAACTTGACGAGTCCTACTGAAATTCAATAGTAAAAAAACTTCTTGCACACAAAAATATCCACCATTTCTCTTTAATCAAGTGCTCCAAAGTAACTATAAAGGTCAGAGAGTAAGTTCTGTTGCATCATTTAAGCAGATGTAAGACTTATTTTAGTGATAAAGCTATGGGTTAAAAGCATGCATTTTAAGCAAATGTAAGACTTAATTTGGTGCCTACGCTGTATAAGGAAAGCTCCAAAAAATCAGGCCACTGTAAGCTCGCCTAAAAAGTGAATCAAGGAGGAACAAGAAAGAGAAGACCGTCGACTTAAGTTTCAACGTTCAAAGCAGCAGCCTTATTATTGTCATCGCCACGAGAACTCTTGTGTAGGATTAGGATCATGGTTGCAGTCAATCTTGTACGATCTTGCTACTGCGTATGCACAAACAGTGACTAAATCACGATTGTAGAAGATTTTGACTTGTCTGCTTACCATCGTTTCATGGGATATTTGTGTAGAATCGTAAGAAAAGTATAATTGGACGAAGTTGGGACCAGTTCTTATGCCGATAGTCTGCTAAGTCTTGTGAGATGGCTGAATAAAAAGATTTGGGGATATTATTGTTATTACTAATTTACTTAACGTTAAGCAAAGAAATGCTGTAAGGATAGTTTGTTGTAACTGCAACGTTGTAAATTGAGAAAAACGTTATACATGCTTTACATCGTGATAAATAACTTATATGATACGTAAGTAGGTAAACTATTGGGATTCCGAGACAGTGGGAATTATATGACAGTGGGGATTCTAGGACAATGGGGATTCTAGGATAATGGGGTTTTTAGACAATGGGATGATAAGACACTGTCCTTGAATTCCTATAGGGATTGGCGGCCGCTTAGCTTGGCAGCCTTGATGCTACTGCGTTGAGAGTGCTACGGCGTTGAGCCCCATTACTCTACTATCTCTTTCGCTTGACTGCTCACGTTACTGCGCAGTAGAGGTACCTACAGGCACTCTCGTTCCTTCACTCTCTTCTGCACACATTACTGCGCAGTAGCAGCAAACAGCACGTGGGTGCTGTTGACGCACAGCAGTTCCACTGCTTCTCTCGTGCCATCGATGTTGATCTCACGTGTTGACCTTGTGCTGCCATTGAGTGTGTGCATGGTATTTGAACTGTAGCTGGTAATGTCAATGCTGCTCACAGGTATCATCGACGTCAGTCTCGCGTGTTGACCTCATGCTACTATGAATTGTGTACATTGTTGTATTGCTGCTAGTGCTTTCGATGCTGCTATCGGGTATTATTGACATCACTCTAACGTATTTAACTTACGCTACTATTATTTGTGTGCATTGTTGTACTGCTGCTAGTGCCGTCGATGCTGCTCTCGAGTATCATCGACATTACTTTAACGTATTAACTTCGTGCTGCTATTGAGTGTCTGCATTGTTGTACTGCTGCTAGTGCCATCCATGTCGCTCTCGGGTATCATCAATGTTGCTCTTACGTATACACCTTGTGCTGCCATTAACTGTGTGCACTGTTGTACTGCAGCTGGTGCCACTCACAGGTATCGTCGACGTCAGTCTCCCGTATTGACCTCGTGCTACTATTACTTGTGTATATTGTTGTATTGCTACTAGTGTCCTTGATTCCACTCTCGGGTATCATTGACGTTGCTCTTACGTACAGACCTCGTGCTGTCATTAAGCGTGTGCATTGTTGTACTGCAGCTGGTGCCACTCACAGGTATCATCAACGTTGGTCTCGCGTGTTGAGCTCGTGCTACTATTAACTTTGTACCTTGTTGTATTACAGCTAGTGCCTTCGATGCTACTATCGAGTATCATCGACGTCACTTTAGCATCTTAACTTTGTGCTGCTATTAAATGTGTGCATTATTGTATTATAGCTGATGCCATCGACGTTTCTTTCACGTATAGACCTTGTGCTGCCATTAAGTATGTGCATTATTGTATTGTAGCTTATGCCATGGACGTTTCTTTCACGTATAGACCTTGTGCTGCCACTAAGTGTGTGCATTGTTGTACTGCTGTACAGCTTATGCCGCTCACAGGTATCATCGACGTCAGTCTCGCGAGTTGACCTCGTGCTACCAATATGTGTATGCATTGTTCTTGTTGTACAGGTACTGATATTTTTGATGCCGCTGTTGGGTGTTCTTGGTGCTGCTGTTAATTGCTGCTCTACTTGAACATGTCATCAACTTATTATATTAAAAGGAGTATCATCTGCTGGTATATATGATTGTATTTATTTATTCAGTTATAAGTTCAAATTAACGTAATGCATACGTTTATTTGATGCTGATTTTACAGAGTGGGTTCTCGAAACTGTATCTCTCGTCGACCTCGATTGTTGCTCTACTCAAACACCTTATCGGCCCGTTGCATTAAGTACGAGCGTTATCTGCTGATACGCATGCTCGTATTAATTTTTTTAGTGATAAGTTTACAAACAAAATGCATACGTTTATTTTTTTCTCTCTCTCTCTCTCTATCTGCTCATAATGATTTTTGACGAAGTGATACTCTTTCCACTACAGCCAATGACGCTGCTCTCTGCTCTCGGTAACAATATGATTTTCTCACTGTGGTCGGTGATGATGATGTGGTGATCTCTGCTCTTCATGACGACGTGTTGCTCTCTGCGTTGCCCATAATGGTGACAAAGTGGTCTTGATGATGATGCTGCTCTTTGCTTCCAACTATGACACTGCTATCCGCTGTCGATTATGACTTGGTGCTGTCACTGTTGTCTGCGATAATGACATAGTGCTCTCTCTTCTCTCAATGATCACTTTGCGCTCTCTCTCTGTTGCCAGCGATAATAAGGTGTTCTACAGCAGGTCTCGTTAATTGGCAGCTTATACCTTCACGTTTTTGCTGCATAAATATATTAGAAAATGTTGGTTAGGAATTTTTTGGCCTATAACATTACTTTTTTGCTGCTTTTATTATCAACAGAACCAGAATGTCTGCCATCCAAAAGTTTTTGGATGAGTTCTACCGCTTGATACGAGATAAAAAAGGAGATAATCAAGGTGTTATGAAAAATAATGATACAGCCATAATGCCACTAAAGAATTGTGAGAAATTTTTAGAAAAATAGATTATCTTGGATGAGTAGTGTGAATCAGATTAAACAGATATGGTACAATATTTTTGTATTCAAAATTTTTTTATATTTTATTTCATTATCTAATTCTGTTGATTCATCATCAAGTTCTTTTGGTTCTTTTTCTAGTTCTTCTTCAAGATCCACCTTTTAAACTTCTTCTTCATCATAATCATAGGTTTTTCCTGATTTATCATGAAAAAAGAATACTGAAAGCTTGTATTTCATACATGTTGTTGAAAATAAGCTAATCAAAATTAAATATATTATACTTATCTTTATTTAAACCATTACCTTTATTGCAGCTCATCATTTATCGCTACCAACATCTTCACCACAACTACACATCTCAGAAATATTTTTAACTCTTCCTTTCTTCCAAAAAAGTTTCAGTTCTACATTATGACAGAAAGGTAATCAGGAGACTGAAATAGCTTTCTTTGGTGGAAGCATGGTGCTGTGGTATAGAAAAGCTGCACGTGTAAAATGAGTCTGGGAACGACAGTTTACGCTACCCAACCCAGTTCTTACACCAGTGAAACATAAAAAATAAGAAATAAAAAATAAAAAACAACTAAGTTGTTTTATACTATGTATTTTTTTTTTACAATTCTGTAATTTTAATACAGAAGGTCAAAGAAGAAAAGTTAAGGGGAAGATATCTGAGTGGTTGTTCTTCACGAGTAAGAGCCCTTATGACTTTTTTTTTTTATAATGAATATCTTAAAAAACAATTCTATTTACTCATTACAACAATAATGAAGAAAAAAAGATAATGGTCAATGGAAACGATAAATAGTTATGAGAAGATAATATTGAAGTAGAAAAAATTCATGGTATAATGAAATGGTATTTTAGAAAATTAAGTGTATATGAATTCATTATAAAAATATTCAAATGAAAAAAGAGTAATAAGGGCTCCATCTATCGCTATTACTCATGAGAAACAACCTCGTATCCTTTTCTCCCCACAATATGTCTTTGTTTTATCAAATTATCAATAATTGAAAATAAGTCGTAAAATGATTAATAGAAATCAGTGGTATCTTCTCTTTCTAGTTGAGAAAATGATAGTAATCGTTAGTTCACAGGCCAGTTTCTCAGTGTGTCTACGTTTCTTTTTGCACATACTGTATTTTTCTTTAGTAAATGATTTGAACGAAAAATTTTTTTATCATTGTTCAAGCCCTTTATTAAATGACATCCAATCTTATCCATGTTTTAGACAACTCTGAATTATAAAATGTTATGGTTATAAGGATAAAAGCATTATGAAAGTCTTTTACTTACTTATCAGTAAATATAATATATAATAAAGATTAAATTATTATTATTAAAATAATAATAAAGATTGCTCTATTATAAGGTATCGAACCGGATTCCCATGGAATCCCATGATAATGGGATTCTGATTATTGATGAGTCTGGCGTTCATAAGGTTACAACTTTGACCACTTGTAAGGAGCTTGAAATTGGTAAACTATAGGTGTAGCACCTTGTTAAAGTGTCACGATTGCTGCCTCCTTCAAGATGGTAATATGGGAAAACCTTTCGAAGACTGCACGTCAAAAATGTAGTCCATCTGGCTCAGATTGTTGTTTAGCGCTAGAGCTGCTCTTCATCTAGGAGACCCTTTTAGTTCGACGCGTGACGACTCGCTGACGAATGACCTATCTGCAGCTTGCAACCTACTTATATAGAGGTCCTGGGTAACTCACAACTCTGACTCACATGTGCATGTGCACATTACTTATATTCCAGTTATTCGAGGATATAAGGTAGTGCTGAGTATTGGAGCAGTCATTCTTCGCTTGGAGTTAGCTGGAAGCACATCAGCAACAGCAGATACAACGAGATTTTATATGCCTGCACAGTGAGTCTTTTCGGTTGTCCACTTCAGCAAGAGCAGATATTTATGGCTTCTCCACTCTAGTGAGACGAATAAAAGGTGTGATTGAGTAGAAGAGCAATTGTTCTTTGCTTGGTGTTCCTCGGAATCACATCAACGAGCACTTTCTTGGAATTATTTTAGCTGAATCAAAGATCAAATATACCTTGATAGATTTACAATACTTCAAACTGACAGTAAAAATATTGCTACAGTCTGTGACAAGAATTTTTCGGCCGGGAAGACAGCCGTCCCCAATTCTCTTACAAAGAAAAACTCGCTTACTTACTCCTCCTCGTCCCTCTCCACTGGATTCCTCTCCTCCGGGAGGTCTGCCGCTGGTGCTCGGCTCGGGAACGCCAAACACTCCTGAAAAGAAAACTAGAAGGGGACTTCGGGGCACCAACTACAAAAAAAATAACTCCCTGGTGTCACTTTCACAGCGTATGCGCTATTTATTCTCCCTTCTCTACTCTGTACAAGTGCCACCTCTCACTCTCTCTCTCTCTCTGTATGAATATATATATATATATATAGTTCCAATGTCTTCGAGGTAGATGTCCTGGGTTGAGCGACTCCTGGTCGTCCTCCACCGGCCTTAACCTTTATTCGGTTAGCGGTGACCCGTACCTAAATCTCTCACTCACACGCACACGCTCGCACACAATCCCACTCACACCTCTTATCTCTCGACCTTTTTCTAGTGCCCTACACCCTGACACCACCACTACCCACAACTACACCCTCTTTTCCACGCCTACTCACACTCACCCGCGCCCGCTCGGATCGTCCCAACACTATCCCGTATACCACCCAGTGCACTATTTACAGCTCACTTACCTCCTGGTTATCCTTGCAGGGTGCGACTACCTGGAACTCGTCTCACTCGTCGTGACGGCTCGGCCGTGCTCTCTGCCTCGGGTGATCTCCGTTGTTCTTACCCGATGGTCTCTTGCAAATTCCCCTTTTTCCTAGCCTCAAATGCTCTCTCGTTACACTCGATCTTGACCCCGCTCTCCTCAATCTCTTCCTCTGCCCTATCACTTCCCTATCTCTCACCAATACTTCTATTTAACCTGCTCTGCTCTGAAGATTCTCCCGTTGTTGTCTCGCAGATACTCGTCACTATTCTCATTTTCTCTCTATCGTGGCTGCTATAATCCTTCTTGACTCTGCTCTCTCTGATGGCTCTTGCGGTACTGCTGCGTTATGGCAGTGCACTTCAACAGATGCGCGCGCCCCTCCCATGTATACGAAAAATCTCCAACACGCCTAAAAACCGGTAAATTATTGGAGGTTTCCAAAACTAGGGAATTGACGCGGCCGATCGGTGCTCACACCTCTCCGCCGTGTCGCAAGCCTTCGCCTCTCTCTCCTTCTCTCTCTTACACACATGCTCACCCAATCATACCACACACACTTTCAATCCCTTCTCTGGTCTTCGGTCCTTCTCTCTCCTCTGGCTCGTAGTCCGCGGCACCAAGAACACACATTAAGAATGTGTTGTAAAACGATTCATATGTAAAATATATACTGTGTCATAGGACTCGGTAGCCGCCAATGACTCGCCCAAAAATATAGGTACATAGTGACGTGATAGCTTCAGCTACCACGTCACAAGTCATTGGATTATGGGTGTAGATGATTCAGACTTACGTTGATGGCTGCAATCATCTTCAAATAGGATTGCTACACTAGAAGAGTTGCTTACTACGTCAAAATTGACCAGAGCAAAAAGGCAATTGTGTATAGTGCTGATAGCTTATCAAGTAAGCATTAACAAAAAGCTTATAGAATTCTTATATAAAACTGGAGGAGAGTTGAGAGCATAATTAGATGTATTAATAATATCTAGAAATACTGTGCAGTGGAATAATGTTGTGTTGGCTTTCAATAGACAAGTAAGATCAGATATTATTTTGAATCTTGTACATGTAGACATTGAATCATTTTTAGATGATGCAAAATTTTTATTTGAAGAAAATGTTATGGCAGCTCTTCAAGAACTCAGTGCATTAAAGGTTAAACTCAGCGTTTAGAGCTCTCAAGTTGATATGTGCTACGTAAAAATGACTCTGAGAGTACTAAAATCAAATACTTTAATACAAAAAATGCTTCAATTTAAAAATCAACAAATCTTAGTGAGTGGTTTAATTACCATGTTATTAATCTATTAAAACAACAGATACAAGAGTTTTAAGAAAGAGATTTAGGCTGGTCATTGCAACAGATTTTACATTCAATGATGAATATCAATAAGTTTCATCCGATGAATGGAAGTTTGAACATTAAATTACCCCATGTAATTCAGAATAAGAGAGCTTGTGTTATTGTGAAGAATAATGATGATAAGTTTTTTATGTGAGCAGTATTGTCTGCTATTTATCCAGCAGAAGTACACAGTAAACTTCTCAACCAATAGATATAGTATCAGAATGAACTCAACTTTAGTGGTATAAAATTTTTAGTATCAGTGAAAGATATTGTACAATTTAAAAAAAAAAATCCGATATTCGTGAATTTATACATTCTCGAAAAAATTGGAAATAATTACAACGTTGCTCCATGCCATACAACTTTAGTAAAAAAAGAAAAGTATGCCAATTTATTACTCGTTTAAAATTACTACACTAATGAAAATGAGGAATACATAGAAGAATATAATAAAGTTGTGAGTGAAATAAATGTTATACAACTTAGGATCCACTATGTCTGGATTTAAAATTCATTACTTTTAGTAAGAAGTCAATTAACAAAGTCATAAATGTAAGTGCTTCATTTGTAAAAAAAGTTTTATTTTTTTTGAAACTGAATATAAACTTAAAAAACACGAGATCGACTGTGTAGTGGTTAATAAGTATAAAGTAAAACCTCCAACTAAGGATGAAAGCGTGCTTTAGTTCTATAATTCTAATTATAAAGAAAAAGTTCCTTACATTAAATATGCTGACTTTAAGTGCCTTTTAAAACCAGTTGAAAATGATGATCGCAGATTTCAAAATCATCAATCTCACAGTATTGGATACTTTATTTAGTGTAGTTTGGATGGTACATGCTTAATTTATCATAGCTACTACAGACAAGAAAAAGATAATAATGGAGCTAAGACTCCTGCAGTGTAGTTTGTGGATAAGCTTAAAGCTTTCACAGATCAACTAGACTAAACGTATAAGGAACAAAAGCCTATGAATATTACGAATGGAGAAGCGTTAAACTTTGCATTGGCAAAATTATGTCATATTCGTGGAAACACCTTAAGAAAAAAAAAAGTAGAGATCATTGCCATTTAACAAAAAAATTAAGAGGATCCACTTATGAAGGATGTAATATTAACTATAAAAATTTAAAATATATACGTATTGTATTTCACAATCTGACTCGATATGACTCTCATTTCCTAATAAAGAAAATAGCGACTGCTGCAGACTTTAAAGGTCGTGTTACACTAATTGCTGAAAATGAAAGAAAATAGATATCTTTTACAAAATATATTAATGGTAGTGATATAAACTTCAGATTCATTGACTTATTCAGATTTATGCCGTCATCGTTTGAAAATCTAGCATGTTACTTCAATCGATACGATATAACTTCTAGCACATTTCTGCAAGATGGTTACACTCAAGATTACATGAAGGTACAATCAGAGAAAGGTGTTTTCCCGTATGATTACGTCAGTTCCTTCGAGAAGCTCAAAGATGCTCAATTTCCGAGTAATGTGACTTTTATAGCAAACTTACGGAGAGCGACATCTCGTACTAAAAACATTCAGTGTCGAATATCTGATTCGGGTCAGTACTCAGATTCATACTTAAAGACTGACGTATTATTACTTGCAAATGTTTTCAAACATTTTTCTACAACTTGTATAAACGCGTACGAACTTGACAGTGCACACTACTACATGCCACCTGGTTTCACATGGAATACCATGTTAAAATATACACAAGTTGAATTAAAGCTTCTCACCGATATAGATATGCTGTTATTTATCTAAAGAGGTATTAAAGGTGGTGTAAGTCAATGTTGTAACCGGTATACGAAGGCAAACAATAAACACATGAATGAAGGATATAATCCCGTAGAATAAAAATAATTTCTTATGATCTACGATGCCAATAAACTTTACGTTTGGGCTTTGACGCAGACCTTGCCACCTGACGGCTTTAAAAACGTGAGTGATCTTAGTAGTTTACATTTTTTCCATGTTTCAGACAATTATTTTTACAGCTATATATTAAAAGTTAACTTGGAGTATCCTTGGAGCTTACACGGTGGCCACAAAGGTTTACCTTTTTGTGCTGAATATATGACAGCACTCGGTAAAAAAGCAGAAGAATTTGATGACTTCTTTATACAATAAGAAACGTTACATGATACAGTATTAAGTTTTAAAACAAGCTTTTAAACATAGATTAATCTTGCGTTAAATACGTAGAGCACTGGAATTCAACTGAAATGCCTGGTTAAAGACCTACGTTGATTTGAATGCTGAGAAAAAAAAGAATGCTGAAAATTAGTTTGAAATACTGCTTTTCAAGCTAATAATAAATGTGGTTTACCAAAAGACAATGGGAAACAAACGAAAAAAAGTTGACGTAAAGTTTGTTAATAAATGGCATGGGTGCTACATGCCGAGATTTTTGTTGCAAACTAAACTTTCACAGTCGTACCATATTCGCTGAATATCTTGTGGCCATATAACGTGCACGAACAGACATTACAATTCGTAAACCTATCTACGTTGGACTTAGTGTACTCGATGTATCGAAAACACTAGTGTACGACTTTCATTATTCGTACATAAAGCAGCATTTGGCAGATATGTGCAAGTTATTGTACACAGATACAGATAGTTTGATTTATGAAATCTAAGATAAAGACATTTATAAAGTTATGGGTGGAGTTATCGATAAGTTTAATACATCAGATTATTCAGATGATAATCATTTTAATTCACCTTGAAGTAAGAAGAAAGTGACTTGGCTCATGAAGGATAAGTGTTGTGGTAAAATTATGCTCGAATTTATTGGTCTTCGTAGTAAAATGTATTGTATTCGTGTGCAAGATGATAAACTGATTAGAAAAGCAAAAGGTGTAAAAACATCTGTTATCAAGACAAAAATAAGATTTAAAGACTATAAAGTTTGTTTAGTTAACAAATCAGAATTGACATGCGTGCAAAATCTCATTCGTTTCAAGTACCATGACGTTAACACTGAAAAATAGAAAAAAACGCGCTGAGTCTAAAAGATGATAAGCGCCATCCGCTGCTCAACGGGGGCATAAGCTCTTAATGAATGAGGAAGATAAAGCATTCCTACAAATTTTACTGCGGGAAGATGAAAAAGTAAAAGAAGAAGAATAAGATAGAAAGCAACGGCCAATTGAGGATGTTGGAGTGAAGGAAGCTTATCGAGAAGGAATATCCCTATATCAGGAGGCACCTCAGCTTGCGGAGCTCATCCCAATGCTGGATGAGTTGGAGAGCACATCAAGTCCTTTTCCAAGTAAGAGACAAAAGCTAGCTCTACATAAGAAGGTATACCAGCCTGTAGAAGTCATTCCAACGTCAAACGATCCAGAGAGCAAATTGAGCTCTTCCCGAAGCAAAATACAAAGATTTAAACTGTTCTCATCTATCAAAAGATTGAGCTTGTCTTTAAAGTGAGTAGCTACTTTCATTTTATATGCTGTAAGCTATAGCACATAATGATTGAATTTCCGATTTGTATTAGAAAATGAACTCTTCCTGGTTAAACTGTATCGCTAAGAATATTAATCTACAAACGAGGAAGTTATCAGAGTTGGAGAAAAATAAGAGATATATGGTGACGGAACTTAGAAAGAATAATACCCACTTTGGATGCAAGGTCATCATCACCATCGATGATGAGTTCCAAGTCTTCGCTCTAGATCACGTCTCCAAAGCCATCAAAGAAATGGGGACTTATATAATGAATGAAGGAAAAAAGTTCAAAAGTATGCTTTATTTATAGTGAATCATGGCGATAAAAAGTTTAAATTTGTGGAGTTGTAATATAATTTTGTAAAAATAAATGTATACACACATTAATAAAGCAAAAAGAGAAGGAGAAAGTCCATAGAGTTGAAAATAAATGATAGATAGGTTGTCTTCCACAGAAGGAAGCATTGATTGGGGCTCCCTCTACTTTATTTTTTTTATTTTACTATTTTTTTATTAGGTATTAAATTAATTAGTTAAACTATTAGAATCATCAAATTCTAACCATTTAACGTAAATTTGATTACCGCGTTTTTTAAGAACTATTTCCACAAAATAGACATCAAAATATTTGGCTTTCAAAAGTTCTTGTTCGTAAAAGCCTTTTGTCACTGGCTAAACTTTATAATCTTTTAAATGGTGAGAAGTTGGATTTCTTAAAATATTTTAGTAATTGTCAAAATCTCTGTAGACCACTTTGGCGTACAACCTTTTTCAAATGCGCTTTTTACTATGCTTATACGCACAGTATCATTTTTTTTTAATATTAGATTTTCTCTTTCAGGCTCACTTTGACATATAGCATTTCAAAAGTTTGGTTTCATTGGTTAATGTAAATCTTTTGATCTTATATCTGTTGTGAGATGTTTTCGATTATTATAGGCTGTAATTAATTCTGGCAGTAAATTGATCTTTTTATAGTTACCATTTGAACTGAATTAAACCGATATTTAACATTTGAATGTGCGATTAAATCTTTTATATATTGATGTTTTTAAGTAACTGTAAGTTAAATACTTGTAGATTTTGTACTTTTTCATAAGATCTTAAAAAATTTTGTTATTAAGTTCTTTACTTCTAGCGGTATGTAAATTTTTTAGTATTCTTCCTCGATTTCATATGGATTTTATTGCTGCTGTGACGTCATCTCCGGTTTTTCGTTTCACTGGTATGGCCCATGCATACTTAGAAAATATGTCAATTACAGTTAGCATGTATCTATAACCTCTATTTTTTTAGCATAAGGTATTACTTCAACAAGATCAGCTTGCCTTGTTTCATCTAACATTCGTATATAATACTTTGGACGTTAATAGTTACGATGAGCTGGTTTGTAAATCTCCTCCCCTACCATTAACTTTTTGCGATCCATCCTCGTTGACCTCTGGTAGGTTAATGCAAAAAAAATAACACACATACAACCAGTATATTTATCTACTCTAATTATTTTTTGAAGTATTGTTAGAAATCTGAGACAACACTTCTTTGTAAAGTATTTAGTTCCTGCTCCAAATTTGCTATTTTCCGAGTGAATGAATTATTTAAATTACTCAAAATCACATTTAGCTTATCTTGTTCATCAAGTAGAACTTTCCTTTCGTTCTGAAAACTACTAAGATTTATGGCATCGTTTGAGTTTATTGCTGCTGCAATGTTTCATGATTTTCTGTTGTGTAAATCATGCTGACCATCAGCAGTGACTTTATATCCAACACCAGCTGGACCTCTGCTACTGCCTTCAGTCCTACTTAGCTTACGTCTGAACACGTCAATGCTCATTGTGATACTGACCTAAATTCACCTTTGACTCAGTATGTATATCCTCCTTCTCGTAACTCTTCAATAATCGATATTATTTCATTGTCATGGCTTGGACTTCCGGCCGATCTTTCAGCTATGAGTAAGCGGAGACGATTCACCAGCTCATTTGAATTGTCCCAGTGTACGTTATTCACTTGCTGTGTTGGCTTAGCAATTTGATAGTGAGGTCACAATAACCCTTTTTTTATTGCTGATAAGATCAAATTCGTAGCTATAATTTTATTGAATTTATGACTATTGTATGTTTGAATAGGTCCATTCTTGCTAAAACACTTTCGATGTGCAATTGAAGTTCCCAGAAAAACATAATATTTACTTCAATTATCTTCAGTAATGCGATTTATATCAGGATATTTCTCAAAAAATAGCTCCATTAATCCAACTGTTATAGGAAATCTTGTCTCATTTATCCTAACTTCGATGTTATCTAAATTTATTTGTTAATTTCCAGACTTGTATTTTCCATCTTCTTTTCAAAACCCATACACCAAATCTAATATATCTTTCTGGTTTTGGTTAACTATTTGTTAGTATGAGTTTTCGGAAGGGTTTTTATTATCATCATTTATCAGACTTTGAATGGTAACATTCATATTATTACTATCATCATCATCATCATCATCATCATCATCATCATCATCATCATCATCATTATTATCATCATCATCATCATCATCATCATCATCATCATCATCATCATCATCATCATTATCATCATCGTCATTGTCGTCATCGTCATCTTCACCGTCATCGTTATCGTCATCGTTATCGTCATCGTCATCGTCATCGTCATCGTCATCGTCATCGTCATCGTCATCGTCATCGTCATCGTCATCGTTATCGTCATCGTCATCGTCATCGTCATCGTCATCGTCATCATTGACATCATTGACATCATTATTAATGTCAATTCAACCGACCAGAGATTGCTCTTAAAATTTCATGTCTGCACTGTACAACGGTTAGACTACGACTGACGTCTAGTCCGTAAAAACACTGCTTATATACTCTCGTGGTTGCACATTTTCAGATTTACAGACTATAAATACGGTGATTTCCTTCTGTAGAGCACAGTCGTGATCCAACCTCCGAAGAGTAATAATCGTACACAAAAGAGGACGTGGTCTTGTTAGTAAGATTATAAACACTTTACCTGCTGAGCTTCACATACCAGGCTATTAGTATTGTAGTCCAGGTACTAAACTTGTAAAATGTCTTGCCAGTGGTTATCTAGATATAAACCTACTAGACAAAATGTGCAAGGAGCTCGATATAGCTTATTCTCAGAATCAAGAAAGCATTGAAGCTAGAAACTCAGCAGATAGAGTCTTAGCCGAGAAAGCTTGGGAAAGAGTCAAAGTTTCAGATTTAAGTATTAGGGAAAAAGCAGTGTCTCTAGCTATTGCTAGTAATATGAGGCCTACAAGTAAATTAGGTATAAGTATAAGAAGTAAGAAGAGACCGTGCACTGCTTTGCGTACAGTCATTAAAGCTGCATCACGTAAAATAAATCCCAAGAGCAAAGATGCAGACAAGGTTATTACTTTAGCTTTGAAAGGGGCACGTAGTGCAGTTAAGAAAGCAGGCCATTAGAAACGTGTAAAAATACTGCGTATCTACCTCTTTCTGCTCCTGGTTTCGTACTTCGTTTAATACCTTTATTTTTTGGTTTCAGTGCAGTTGGAGCACTAGCTAATGGTGTGTCCAGAATATGAAAAAGTATAAATGCTAGTAAGGCTGCTTAACAGCAGCTGCAAGAAAGCCAAAGACCCAATAAAACTATAGAGGCTATGGCACTTGGAAAAGGTCTCCAAATTCGATTATATAAAACTGGATTAGGTGTCTACTGATCCAGTAAGCCATATGCTGAAAGTTATTTGAAAAAAAAAAAAAAAAATAAACAATGAAGTAAAAATTCCTGATTGATCTTTAACTAACACTCATTTACTTAAATATGCTAAAAAACTGAAAATCCTCAATTTCCGTGAGGTATTTATTCGAAAAAACTGACCTTCAAATGGGCCACGATATCGTGAAAATGTTATTGTAAATCTTGATAATAAGGATAAACTTGGAACTCATTGGGTAGCGTGGTGATAATTTTACATACTTTGACAGCTTTGGCAGCTTTGGCAATCTGCAGCCACCTTTAGATTCAATGCTGTAATTGAGAGCTTATAAGGTTAAGTATAACTATCAAAAATATTAAGACTTCAATTCTCTTAACTGTGGTTAATGGTGCTTTCTATTTTTAATGAGGAGATTGTAAAAAAGTACATAAGGGAGTGTCATGATCAGAAATCATTTATTTGCTCTTCAGCAGTCATGGAAGAAGCATTGACCCTTAGTGTGTCTGATACTTCTTCTGTATTAGAAGCCCAGTATTTTACACCTATAGAATTTTCTCCAAAATATAACAACGTTCTTGGCTCAGTAGAACTTCTTACATTTCATTTGATTCCAAATATTGACAAAGGTTATAATAAATTTTACATAGGTGATCAAGTGATCGTTTTTCCAAAAGGTAGCTATAATATTCGAGATATCGAGTCATTTTTAGTGGATGTATTACAGCCGAAAGATACAACTAGCAATATCAAATCTAACAATAACACACTTTGTTGTATAATTATCTGTAGCCATACGATTAATTTTAGACCAAAAGATTCTATAAGCCATCTCTTGGGTTTTACTGAACGTATTTTAGAAGATAACGTCACCTATAACTCAGACTTACCTGTTTCTATTTTTAAAGTAAACGCTCTTCGAGTTAAGTGCAACGTCACTACTAGAGCCTATATGAACGAAAGAAAGGTTCACACGATTCACAAATTCTTTTTAGCCGTCCAACTGGGACACAAACTTATGGAAGTTCCTTCAAAAATAATTTATTTACCGATCCTTGGGCACACTATTCATCACATAGAATTACGCATAGCTGACCAGGACGGTGAATTGATCAATTTTCGTGGAGAAGTCATAACGATAATGTTGCACATAAAATCCTTACAATAATAGGAATCATGTACAATCATAAAAGGTATATAAGCTGATCCGCATGCTAACGCATCAAAACATCCAATTTCTAAGAAGTCTAGGATCAAAAATAAAAGGCCTTGGTGAAAACTAACTTGTATATTCTTATTTCATTTTATCAAGTGGGAAAGAGATTCTAAGCATTCAGTCACCTGTCATCTTTGATGAGTCTATTGCACACTCTGAGATCCATGCTCATCTGCTACCATAACGCAGTTTCCTTTACATTCATGAAAGGTTAATAAAATCAGATGGTAATACGGCAGCAGCAAGTACTCAATTGGTGAACCACGCCATGTGCTATTTATTCGAAGAAATCAGATATAAGTTAAATGCTACGGAGATAGATAAATGTAAGAATGTAGGTCTGACGACTTTTATGAAAAATTGGCTTACACTTAGTCCTTATCAAGATCCAATGACCGAAAATGCCAGTTAGTTTGGAACTTTGGATGAAACAACTCTTACTAATATTAACGGCTACTTTGATGTCTTGATTCCACCAAATATGATTTTAGGTTTCGCTAAAGACTACTGCAAGATTCATTCAAACTCAAGCTCACCATATCAAAAACTGATTTAAATGCAGTCATTCAATAACAGATAGTGGCTCATGCTAACGCTAACACAGTACGAGTCTGGAAAGAGTTCAAGATAGAAATATTAAGACTTGAATGGCATATGCCCTATGTAGTAATGTCGGATTCTCATTAAATTTGACTGCTTGATTATCTACAGAAAGATAAGTTCATATGTATGAGCTTCTGAACTCGGGAGCTCTATGAAATTTTACTCTTGGCCACAACATCAAAACATATTTGGACAGTCAAAACGTCCAATTAGTTGGAAGAACCACGCTATGTAATTCTAGCTTTTCAGACGAACCGTAGGAGTCAAAAAAAAGTTAATGCTAATATGTTTGATGATTATACCATAAGAAACGTTGAACTCTTTTCAAATTCGCAATATTATCCCGAAGGTGATTTCAATCTCGATACAGCAAAAAAACAGTTTCTATTGTTGTATGATCTCAACTTGATCACATACAAGGTTCAAAGACGACTTCAAAATTTTGTTATTATTACAGAAACGTCAAAAATGTGATCGACTGGAAAGGAAACAGCACAGCCAAGTTATTCTATCTACTTTTTAAACTGTATGGCAAACCTTTTTTAATGCACGTTACAATAACTTTTATTTATGTACCCAATCTTATTTTTTTTACACTACACACTTAATAGAGTATTGGATTACATCGCAACCATACAAAACATGTCTTATGGCATAAAAAATAATCAATACAGTTAAAAACAAATACTTGGTATTTGATCGAAAAATTTTGTTGAAAAGAGTAATTTAATAATTGTGATTAGCTGAAAAAAAAGATTACTGAGAATTGAACAATAAAGTATTTTAGTGAAAGAAAAAAAAAAGAGCATTATAGATAAAAATTTTGAAACTGTATTTTTTAAGAAAATATTTTTCTGTTTATGAATTTATGACCTATTTGCACAAATTAACTTTTGCACTCATTTATCATATTTGAAACATCTTTATATGAGCAACTTTAAGTAGAAATTTAATAGGAACATTGCAGATCACCGTATATATGTTCTATGGACTTCGTATTTATCTAGTTCCTTCTAGTCTGAGCAGGCCTTGCAGACAAAATATTCTTCCAAAAACTGCTAGGTTTAAGGTGGCTTGGACGGATGGTGCCCTACCTAGGATAGGGTGCCATAAGGGTGCCTAAAAAATCAACGTTTTTTGATACTTAATTTTTTAACAAATATAGTTATTTCGATAAAACCAGAGTATGAGATCAAAATATTGTCAGAAAAGTACCGTGAAATTCTAATTGTAAAGATTCAGAGATGTTGCAAGGCAAAGCAGATTAGTATTTTATACTTTTCTTCTGATTTTATTTTAAGTTAAGTCGTTGACCCACTATATTTGAGAATATAATAGACTCTTTGTAAGAAATGAACAAGAACTGTTTTAAGTTTTTGAATTAATCAAGGAGTTTCAACGATACAGAAGATTTTGTGACCCTCCTCCATGAGAGTAGGTGTTGAATTGGTAAATTCTCAGTAGCAATTTGAAAAAAAACTAAGTTGTTGACCCCAGTATCTTTTTATCACAAATAAATTGGCATACTTTGCAAACATAATTCTAGAATCTCAAAAATTTTGATAGAGCCGATAAAAATTGCCCAAGTCACCTTAAGTTAGTAGTGTTTCTTGCATCTTGCGTTAATGATTCCAGTTCTTCTCGTTTCCCTGTCTAAACTTGTCCTGCCGTTAATAATCGCCAAGATTTACATAATAAATATTGTAGGTTGCAAAACAAAAGATTTTTAATCAATTAAAAACTAAAAAAATGATGAGTGGACGAATTAATACATTAATATAAAATACCTGCAAAAACAACAGAATAAAGGCCTATATAATTAGGAATGACAGCTTAATCATTGAAAAAAGTATTGTTACCTATATGAATGTACAGATGTATGGTGTTTATTTTATTATTATTATTATTATTATTATTATTATTATTATTATTACTATTATTATAATTGTTATTATTACTTTTTTTTCGTGGCGTTATTTTTTCTTCGCATTTCACTCAAATAAACTAATATTAGAAATAAGCACTTTTTCTAATTGCAATTTCCAGAGTATCTACTTTATTGTGTTTTATTGATCAGTGTACTGTAAAGCTACTGGTCACTTACATTTACTATTAAAGATAAATAACAATGAGCTTCCGAAATAGAGAAAAATAAAAAATGCATACACAAGACTCATATATAAAATTCACAAAAGTTAAAAAGTTTGTAATAGGTGATTCTTAAAAATTGTATGTTCAGTATATAATTTTCTTGTTTGTTATTTACAACGGTGTGATAGCATTGGCACCAAAGTTAGGTATTAAGCTATTTATAACGCGCCTATGAGCTTATTATCATAATAAAATGGAAATGTTTACATCAGTTAACTGAAAAAAAAGAAAATAAAAATCATAGTAACCTTTATTTTCTTCATTATTTAGAATCTCGTCCTTACAATATTATTCAGTTGTGATAATGTAACTTACTTATATTGCACTCCAAACTCTGATGGACTTTACTTTCACAATTACTTATTAATCAATTACCGTGAATAATCATTAATTTGTTTTCAATAAAGTATCAACACTTAGCTTTTAGGTATATTCTGAAAATTCAACAATGAATGTTTACGGTTACACTAAAGACTCTTTCAAATGTATACTTAAATAATATTTACCCATTTAATAATAAGTATGTCTACGTGCATGCCAGAAATATTTTATTTATTCAGTATTCTCTGTACCGAATTTTTCTGCAGTATCATGGTGTAAGGGAATTCTGGCACTTTACTAAACGCACTTTTCTTTTTCTCTAAAGCCTATTGAGATTAATAAAAAAGTTCTTATTTGTTATCATTCATTAGGCTAACAGAAATATCTATTTGTTAAATAGTATCTTGGTTATAATGAAAGGTTAGAAAATGGAAGGTGAATACGCCTTCCATTGTAAAATATATACGATCTTTCATGCGGCACTTTTTTTTCTATTCACGCATAAGTATCTTCTTCTGCGTGACTTTTACCTTACACATCGTCAAACTGCTTATACCCAGTTTTTTTGAAGGAAAATTTTTTGCTGTATTACGTGTATTTGCTATCAATCAAGTATTCTCCATAACGTATTTTTTTGCAGTGTCATGGTATGAGAAAGTTTTGGAACATTTGTTCATATACTTACGGTGTAGAATATTTGTTTCACCTCATTACTCTAATGCTGCATAATCGTTTGACATAAGTTCTACGAGTAAGCTTCTTAATACACCAGCTAATACTTCTTGCCTTACTCAGTGTGAACTTAATTCAAACGGTATTTGTAAATGATAAACAAGAATTTGTTTAAATACTTTACACAACTTTTGTCTATACATGCCTCAATTTTTAGAAAAAATATCAGTGAATGCGTCTACTACTGTAAAATAGATACAATTTTTTGTGCGGAATTTGTTTTTCTATTTACGCATGAGTATCTACTTACACGTGGCTTTAACCTTACACATCGTCAAACTGTTTATACCCAGCTTTCTCAAAGTTAAATTTTTTACTGTGTTACGTGTGACCGCTATTGATGAAGTACTCTCCGTAACATCTTTTTTTGCAGTATCGTGGTATAACGAAATTTTGGCACTTCAATAAACAAATTTTTGTTTTCCTCCAAAGCTCATCAAAATAACTACAAAATCCTCCAAAAAATAGCTATTCATCTGCATTTTTAGTTCCTTGGGCGAAGCTTTTGACATTGAAGACGTTTAATAGAGTGCGTGAAAATCTATGCCAATACTTTGCTTTGTCCTACGATGACAGAGGAGAATTCCGATAGTTAACATGGCCTTATAGAATTTCTGTGACATAGTATCTCTACTACAGTTTATTGATCGAGGCATTATCTTCTTGTATTATTTTTCTGTATTGAATTACAAGTTTAGTTTCACGAGCCCACGTAACAGCTGATTTTATTTTTTGTTAAACATTTTGTTAAACCACTGGTGTGTCTTGATTTATTTTTTGGTATAGAAAAAAGCGCTTTCGTAGTCTAAAGTAAATTAAAATTTAGTTTTGCTCTGTTGATGGAACTTGCAAAGTACCTGGAACTTATTTTTTTTGGCAATAGGAAAGAGTAAGAATGTAATCGTAAACTCTCTTTTAAAAATCTTGATGCGTATAGGTCGACATGCTTTTCAAGGGGTTTCAACAATAAAAAAAGGTGTTAACTTATATTTGTGGCAACTGGGTTCTCTTTTCTTCGAAAATGACATGCCAACTTTCCATAGTGTAAAAAAGTAAGCAAGGTGTGCCAGTAGTGCAAGGATTTAGTTATCTTCACCGTGGCGTTAATTTGTAGTTTTTACTTGCCGTAAGCTTATTCCAGAGATAACAATTACAAATAATCTTGTTTCCCAATTTAGTTACTAATTACTGAGAAAACATTTGCAAAATATATTTTACAAATCAAATTTATGAGCGCAGGGAGCAGTTTTTTACCCTGGGCTTTTGTACTGGACTGATGTTGACCAACTTGGATACCAGTGCATGAATTTTGCCATGTAGAAAAATAGGAGTCATACCTCATCAGTTTTTATATTTTACTACCTTTGTTGTTAACTTGTGATTTTTGCATATAAATCTATTTAAAAACATATTTTTACTTTTTCATCTAAATTAAAAAAAAAAAAAAGTATAAGATTCAAGTACAGCTAATTATTATTATATATACCAGTGTTTTTTTGTATCTTGAAAAATAAATTACTAATATTATTCCTAGTCCAAAGGGCTCGTGGTTTTTTTTCTCATTAAAATATAGAGAAATCATTAAACCTCTGAATTCACGAAACCAAAATTCACAAAACTTATCTGGAACTTACGATCCCCTGCACTAAAATACTTGATCAGAGAACACACCCGTACCTTGTTTTGTCAAGGCAAAATCTAAGATTTATAACTTGTTCACATATCGTATACTGTACAAATATGCTCAGCTTACTTCAATAGAGCAAGTGACAAGAAAACTTCTTCCCTTCTTGTACCCACAAGCTTATTGCACATCGGACGGAAGTAAGTACTTACTTTGTATACGATACGAGTTTATGTTATACATGTGTATATGTATATATAGGCGGCTAAGGTCTGTACTGAGGTAAAAATTAAGTATGTGGGCACATTTTGAACAACTTTTGATGTTATATATAATGAGAGCAGCAAAAAAAGAAAAACAAAATGCAAATATTACCTACGCGTGGCTAGTTATATCTTTTGCTACATTTGAGTTATACCCTCTTCTATTAGTAAATATAATTTTTTTTTTGTGTGCTTTTTTGTTCCACACTTTACTCAATCAGTAATAATTTTTATAGAGCTCGGTAATATTATATGTAAATATTTGCAAAGCTTGATGCTACCATTTTTGCCAGTCTTTCGAGTAAGAAACTACTACTGTCACGTCAGACTTCTAAATGAGTTGGCCTGCTCATGTACTACTACAATTCTCTGATAGTAAGATTGATTTCTTTACTTCCATTTGAAAAGTTTCTCTGAAAAACTAAAAAAGTCAAAACAAATCAGCTGATTCTATTCTTCAGTACATTAGTGCATTTTCTTTCATCACTTTCAATGTGAAAACGTGCGTGGATGTACAAGCCAGTAAATGTTCAGCACCAACTGGTTTCTGCAAAGTGTCAGACCAGAAATAATGAGACACTTTGTTTCTGAGGCAGTGAGGTGCAGTGTTGTAAAAAAATAAAAAAAAAAAAAGGTTGAAAATCAGGCGATCTTTTTTTGATTTTTATTGTAATGAATAATCTTGTAAATCATTTGCTACTGAATAAGTCTATTAGAAATTGCGACCACGCTTACACAGTTGGGTTATGGAATTGATATTTTATAATTAAAAATAATAGTTGTGTATAAATGAACTGACTAAGATTTCTTATGTTATATTATTGCAGTGCACAACTACTATTGTACGGGCACTGATAACAACGACCAGAGGAGTTACCTTCAACTCATAAACTTGAAGAACAGTCTAGGTCCTTCTCTAATTGCTACAACTCTATGATAAAAGTACGACGTGAATGACAGAGTAAGGTAAGGCCACCGAGAGAAGCTCATCAATACGAAGAACCACAGGATATAAGGATGAGAAAAAACTAGCACTTATCTGGTACATACAGTCAGTTTGACTCTTCTTTAATATTTCGTAGTTGCCTTATCCCTTCGACAAATGCAAGCACACGCGAGGATCGAACGATCAAAAGTAGAACCAAACTTCTGAGCCACATTAATAATGTCTAATTTTTTAAAAATTTCCCTCTAAGGATATTTCATTTAGCTTAACCCGAGCATTTTTCCATTAAAAATCGAGTTTTTTGATGTTCTATAGAGGACAAAGACGTGTGCGTGAGAACTTAAGTAATATTTAAAATTTTTTTTCTTCAAATGTTGCAAACACCCATTTATACAAATAAGTTATAAAAGTATGGAATAAATCAATTATTTATATCTTTTTTGTTAATGGACCAGAGATTTGCTAGTTTGAAAGATCTTCGTATCTTTCTCCTTTACTGCTATTTTTAATATTGTTTATAAAAATAAAATAATATGTGGTCTTTTTGAATTAAAAAAATGAAGTAAGACATCCAACCAGAGTCTTTCTCTTCAGATTACTAACAACATATTCTGGCCAGTCATTACATTATCTCCATTTAGCCAACACTAAGTCTCCTGGTTCCTATACCTGTAAATAAAAATTAATTGAATGACTTTTTTCTACTTTTTTTTTTTTTTAATAATCAGAGCAGCTAGATATACTACGTATTATTTAAGATACATCTAAGTGATATTCTCGACCGTCATAAATGACTCCCACCATGTCTTTGGCCTGTGATATTGTTAATCTTTTAAAAAGAGTCATTACGTCACTGTTTGAAAAAAATCTGCAAAAACTTTTTTAGTGGATAATAATACAAGAATAAAATACAAACAGAGACAAAGATTTATATTTATGTACTTTGAATAGTAATGTAAGTTCTTCTGTAATTCAGTCATTTGGTTGACGTACTTCTTAACTGTGTATAATAGACACATAGATGCATTTATTTTGTACAAAAATTGGCGACCGATATCATACAGTGGATTTTCTCTTGGATAACTGACGAGGCTTTGCGTAGTAGTTTCATCACGAAGACTTATTGATATTCAGCGTTTAAGAAGCTCTTTGATTGCATCGCTTTTTTCTGTAGTGTAGTCTTCCTTTTTGTTGTCTCTTATAAAGGTTACACTTTATTTAAGTTGCAAAATTTTATTCATAAAGTAAAATTCATTTATGACCAGTGTTACAGAGTACTAGAATGATAATAAAATTAACAAATCATTTTCGTTAATGTATATAATTGATACAGTTAGAAAGGGACAGTGAATAAGATTGAAAGTAAAAAAATCACAAAAATACTTGACAGAAGGCGAGAGTTATTGGAGTCTAATCAAGTTCGTACCTTGGCTACAGTACCAGACTTTTTTTAAGGCATTTAACTTGGTTTCAATAGGCTCTCTCTTGTAGCTGTTGGTGTGACTACCTTCGGTAACAGATGATTAACATTTGTCGAAGAAAAGGTAAATAATGGTATCTTGTGACATCTTTTGAAAGAACAATACGTATCTATCCCACATTCTCACTCGTACGGAGACGTGACAAATATACAATGCACTTTATGTGTCACAGGGAAACTTTACTTCTCAAAGTTATCAAAAATGATTTGAGTGTTACTCACTGCCGCCTGCTCTCCTATCTTAGCCATTCTTGTCCTCGTACGGGTTAATAGGTACAATTTCTCAACTCATTGGGCTGATTTTAAATATAATAAAACTAGGTTTTTTTTTCCTCAAAAAATCAGAAAAAACGCTTTCAGAAAAAATACTTATGAGGATAAGAAACACTTGCAACGACATTCGACAACGATATGGAGCCACTTTCAATACAAAGTACAATTAGTAGTTACGTAGATGCTAGATATGTAAGTCCAATGGAAGCAGCTTGGAGACTTCAAGAATATCCAATTTGTGGTAGAAGTCATACAGTTGTAAATCTAGCTGTTCATCTTGAAAATAAACAAAAACTCATATTTGAAGAAAACAATATCAAAAATGTAATAAAAAATTATCAAACACCCCTTACAGCTTGGTTCAAATTAAATAAAGAAGATGATTTTGCAAAATCACTAAAATATGTTAACATTCCCGAAAATTACATTTTTGACAATAAACTTACAATTTGGAAAAAAAGGAAAGTTACACTGAAAAATATTGCTATAGGTAGATTGAACATAAGATCTCCAAATGATCATAAATGCTTTTTTTAAAACTTATTTTAAATAAACTACATGGGGCTACATCGTTTAAAGATGTTAAAAAACATAATGGAATAACATATAAAAATTTCAGGGATACTGCAATTTCAATGGGATTAATAGAACATGATTCTGAAATCGACAATATTTTTAAAGAAGCCATAGCAATTATATTTCCGTACCAGTTAAGACAATTTTTTGCTTGGTTTTTGATTTCAGAAAACATTCAAGGAGATAAAATATAGAATAAATATAAAAAATATTTTACGGGAGACTTCGATAATGATAATAATAATTGTGCTCTTCTACATATTAATCAAATTTTGGTATCGGAAGGTAAATCATGTGAGTCTTTCAGTTTACCGACACCAACCATTAGCAACTATAGAAATAATTGTAATATTAAGGAAATATGTTTCAGTAAAAAAATGTTCGATATAATGTACACAAATTTAAATGAAGATCCAAAAAAAATTTTTAAAACTATTTGTGAACAAGATGAAAAAGTATATTTCATAGATGGTCCTGGTGGATCTGGAAAAACCTACTTATATAAGACACTTATTTATTATTTTATTTCTAGAGGTAAAAATATTTTGTCAATGGCTTGGACAGGAATTGCATCTGTATTACTACCAAAAGGTATGACTAGTCATAGAACTTTTCGTTTACCTCTAGTCTTATGTAATATTGAAAGTGTATTTTCAGAATTTGAAACTGAAAAAAAAAAATTAAGGGAAGTTGATTTAATCATATGGGACGAGGCTTCTATGATTCCAAAAAAAGCTTTAGAAATCGTTGAAAGAACGTTGAGAGACTTGTGTAATACAAAACTTTGCTTTGGTGATAAATTAATAGTATTAGGAGGAGATTTTCGACAAATCCTTCCAGTTAAAAAAAACGGTAATAGAACTATAATAATAGAAGAAACTGTTTAATCATCATTTTTATGGATCTTCTTTAAAATTTTAAGATTACAAAATAATATTTGTTTTAGTAATAACGAATTTTTAGAATTATTGTTAAGAATTGGAGAAGGGGACATAGAAACATTTATCATTCCTAAATCTTGGATAACAGATAATGTCTGTACCAAATTATTTGGTAATTACAGCAACTGTTTTGACAATAACGTGATACTAACTTCACATAATAAATATACTTTTTTTTTAAACAATAAGATTTTAAGTAAATGACATGGGAAAACTCAAACTTATTACAGCATCGATACTGCAACATATAAAGGTGTTGATAAATCAGATGATAATATTCATATAAATTTTCCCGTAGAAATGTTAAACAACATTCGTGAGGGCTTGCCACCTCATAAACTTAAATTAAAAATAGGTACAATAGTAATGTTAATTCGAAATTTGAGTAAATCAGACAGATTATGTAACGGTACACGATTGCGAATTACTAAATTACTAATGTATAACGTAGAAGGCGAAATAGTAACGGGAGAAAAAATGGGTAATAAAGTTTTCATTACAAGAATAACATTAAATACTGGATATACTTCATTATTATCTTTTATTGTATATAGAAAACAATTCCCATTAGTTGTAGCATTTCCTATGACTTTAAATAAGTCTTAAGGTCAAAGTTTTGATAATGTGGGATTATACTTAAAAAAACCTTTATTTTCTCATGGTCAATTATACGTGGCTTTATCAAGATGCAAAAATAAAAATGGAATTTTTGTTCAAGTCGATAGAGAAAACAGTTTAGGGATTGAAGATATAGTTTGGAAAGAAATTTTTGAATATAATAATGAATCTAATATTCATAACATGATTTAATTATTTTTTTTTTATGTATAGGTAAAATTTATTAATAAATAATACAAATCATAAATGTATATCGTGTTCATCTATTGTACCATTTCCAGCATTAATTTAAAACAAAATAGAAATAGACGTAAATCTTCGTGGTCTCATCAGGCTTTATAAGATGACTCATAGAGTAATGCGAAACTTTCATTGTTTGTATTAATAAAACTCTAAATTTTACTTAAGTTTATGTACGTTAAAAGAAGAATTGTGTAATAAAGGACTACATAAGGGATGATGATATAACAATTATGCGCACCAATATATGTGTGCATATTATTTGTTTTTAAAATATTGTTAACTCCATTTAAATTGGTTTTAAAACGTTCTTAGTTGTATAAATAATGATGTTTCGCGCAACAACCCCCCCCATGAATCAATTTATGACTTTAAATTTCTTTTTGACGATGGAATAAATTATGGCACTAAGACAGTTTTGTCCAAATATCGGTAAGGGCGGTATGATCACGGTCCGGTTCTATAAAAGTGGTGTGGGAAGGCGGTTGGGGCCATGAAAAAATTCGTGGGGGTCAGTTGGAGGGCCATAGGGGGTAGGTAGGGAAATGTGAGATGTTTTGAGTAAAAATACTATATAATATTTCCATATGATTTGGTAGGAATGTGGTAATAGACTTTAACACATTGACAGGGCTGGCAAAATGCAACGTTAAAAAATGCTAACAAAAAAAGTCAGCCCACCAAAAACTTTTTGCTTACAAAGAAACCAAAGGATCCAGTAAATCAAAATACAATTGATTCTATTTAAGTTTAGCTGAGTATATAATTGTGCAGTAATCTGTAAATTTTTGTTTAAATATTAAGACATTTATTGTTATCATCCCATGAGGCCATACGTGGTCAAACCCCCTGGCTTTAATAAAGACGTATACCATACTTCTATACTATTCATATAATATTTTGTGGGAGGTCGGTGGGGGGCGGAGGATGGCCATGAAAAAATGTGTGGGGGTCAGTGGGGGCTGTAGGGGGTCGGTGGGGGGCTGTGAGGGGTTTTGAGAAAAACTACGATACGTCAAAATAAGCAAGAAAATAACGGATTTTTACCTTATTTTGTGGGAGGCAGTGGGAGGCAAATAGGGGGCGGTGGGGGCGGTGGGGGGTTTGTGTTGAATGCCCTACTGAGTTAACCATATAATATAGAAAGATATATATAAATTCACTTCAATGGAGAACGAGAAGGGTAGGCTTACGAAGTGGTAAGCTTACTTTTAGGGACGTACGGTGTCAGTTGTTTTGGCATTTAACCAAGCTTTGTTAATCTACAGAAGTTGGGCGCGAACTTAAGTTCATATATACAGATATACAAAAAAAAAATTTTTTTGGTAAAGAAAGGTTAAAATTGAGCGTCATAGAATTGTTTATAATTCTTGAGCACGAAATATACTATGAAACTTTATAGATAAATCTGAAACGTGTATTTTGTCAGCGTAAATGATTCAAATGCTTTTTATTACGAACATAACATGGACAAAGAAATATGCTAAAATGCAATGATATAGATGCATGTATAGAAGATATTAGGTGTGATGAATGTTGGCTGCTTGGTAAAAATGAGAAACAAGCGACCAACGGCTAAAACAGCAAACGGCTAGTACTGGTATAACGTATAACATGATAATCGTCACTGACTGCTTCTGTTGATTGATTTGTCTGTAAACAGAGCTGAGCACGAGGTTAAAGTGTAATTTTTTATCAACGCATAAAATATAAAAATAAGAAAAAGTGAAATCTACTATCAAATCCTTTTAAACTTAACCTCTTTGAAGCACGAACGTAGAATATACTAGAAGTTGATCTTTTCTTTTTAAAATACGTATTTAAAATGTTAGTGCTTAAAGCAAGCATTATAATACGGAACCAAAACAAGTAAGTATAACTATCTCTTCATCTAGAAACTACATAAGAAGAAAATATGTGATAAGTTTCTGTTGAAATTGAATTGTTATTATTTAGAATTTATTAGAGTATTAATGCATAAAGACATTCTTTTATAAGCTCTCCGGTATTTTTTATTTTTTTTTTTTTTAAATAAATAAAACTTATTTTAGTCGAAATTAAAGATACTTATCATAACAACACATGAGTAAAGCTTCCAAGTTTTTGTAATATAAGAATTGTGCAATATTTTCCACCACCGTTTTCTATGTGCTTTATGTATGAAACGTCATTTCTGCTTACTCTTCCAATCCTGTGCGTTATTCCAGCCATCTAAGATATGGAAGAGTTAGTCAGTCAGTTATTTTTTTTATTTGTTAACGTACATGTTTAAAATTTATCTTTTAAATAATGATTATAACATACTCAAGTGTTGTAATATATCAGTACTCTTGTATAACAAAGGATATTTAAAGAGCTGTTTAACAGTTTAGCATTGACATTTTTTGCTCACATTGTGTGTAATACAAACTTTGCATAAAATTATTCTTTATTTAATATTTGACATGGATATGGACTGCGTTAAAGTGTAGATAGTTTTTTCTTGTTAATATAATAATTTTTAATATACACACATTGTGACGGTGAGAGGCCGTCAAGCCGTCACCGGTCGACAAGGACAGGTAGGGAGAAGGGGGAAAAGAGTTAAAGAGACTAGTTAGGAAAGTGGTAAAGAAAAAAAAGGGAAAGTAAGAAGAGGCTGAGAGAACGTTAGATTAGATTACGCTTGCGAGCGCGTATAAAGCGATTTTTGTTTTTTTGCATGAGAAGCGCTTTCTTTCTTGTTATTGTGATTTTTAGCAGCTTTGGTGTTGTTTGCAACGAGCCATGTATCCAGAGGATATAAGAGTATAATCAAAGAGGACTGTTACAAGAGCGGGTATCACCAGCGTGGGCGAACCGCCACGGGAAACACTCAGGCACCGAGTGGCACCATGTCGAAGAGGTGAAGAGCGATCCCAAGAGATCATCAACCTTAGTCAGCAGGGATGCGTGCTGACTTGATTTCATCGCCCTTCATCAACTTCTTGACGACCGGAGATATCAGCGTTTCCACATAGTGCCTGTAAGTACCTAACAACAGGCAGTTTTATAGTAAAGGGCCGTGGCCCTTGAGTAGTCCACGTAGGTCCTTCTGATTCGCGAGCTTATGCTGTGAGCTTGTCAAGCATTCGCACTTGACGGGCATGTACACACACAAAAACACACGCACGCGCGCGTGCACGCATACACCTACGAATAATTATTCTATTTTGTCTGTTAGTGCCAATAAATTTCCTTTATTTTGAAAATACTACTCACTAGTGTTTATTTTAAGTGTATCCCACGTTTCCCTGTGTCATGTTAAAGTCGTTGCGAGAAGCGATGACACCTGTAGCCACGATACTTGGCCACAGCAGTATCTCGATGGACGAAACCCATGCTCTAGATTACAGGAAGTGTCGCTGAGAGTACCTGGGCAACACAGGCCTAGTCAAGATCAAGTATTCTGCCTAGTAGTTCTGCATGGGCTGCACCCTGTAACAATATACATGAACTCTTTTAATTGACTATGAATGTTTATTATTTATAAAGAGAGATTCATATCTTTAGGGAGGGTAGGCTGTGAGTTGGCAGGCGTGTACCTCTACATCACACTTTTCGACGTACTCGATAACTATTGTGATGTAAATATTTTTCAATAAGGTTTGGGAATCTCATATTGCATTATTCAGCACAACTAAGATGCTTAAATTTATGATAATTTTATTTCTAGCAATCATAAATTTTATTTTAAAAAAATGGCTACACATCAGTTTTCCATCGCTGGTTACAGACTTCATACAAATTGTATGGAGTTGAAACCAACGGCATTCGGTGATACAATTTTTTACCTTTGTTTCCCTTTTTTTAAATTTCTTCTAGGATAAGTGTTACACAAGTTATAACGAAAATACGCAAAAGCTAAATGTGGGGCACAAATTGGCACCAAGGTACGGCACATTTGGCTTTCCCGCGCTTCTGGCGTGAGTCTCATGAGCAGACTGCCAGAGGCGCCAGAGTAGTTGGAAATTGAGGTTGTCGGTGTAATTGTAGGTTAAGGTTTTCTTTACTATTAAAAATATTAGTATAAGTAAGTTGTAAAAATGATGCATAATTATGAAAAAAAAAAAAATTAACAAGTGGACTTATGGACAGTTGCAGTTAGCCATTATAACATTAAGAACGGCAAAGCTATCGCATCTTTTGCTAAAGAATATGGTATACCTTGAAGCACTCTTCAGTACAACTTGCAATTAAATGATGCAGATGTGTTCTTAGTTCTATGTAAACATTATTATTTTTCAACAACATAGGTAAGTAATGATGTACTTTAAATTTATTTCATTATATTTGTCTTATTTGCTCAGAAAACAGTTTTCAGTCTACTTTTACTGACGAGCAAGAAACAGATCTGTGTTGTAACATTGAATTTATGGAAAAAAAGTGGGACTGTCTACTAAAGATTAACAAAAGCTAGAATTTGATCTTGCAGTAAAATTTTAAGTGCCTCATCACTTCAACATAGGAAAAGATATGCCAAATAAAAGACCAAATTTATATGAATGCTGTGTCAATATATAATGTGCGACAAAAGTTGATTTTAATTAAAGTATACTATTGCAGGGCTGGCTGGCAAGGACTTAGAAAGAAGTTTTGTGAGAAGGTATGATCTGTCGTTCAGGAAAAGTCAGTACACCTTCGTACCTCGTGCTAATGGATTCAACGAAAGAGCCGTTGCTTAATTTTTCACCTTATTAGAATCTGTTTACAAAGAGTACAATTTCTCACCACAGAACATCTACAATGTGGACGAGTCCGGGATCTCCATCGTCCATAAGGGGAGGTCAAAGATCTTCGCTAGGAAAGCAAGGAGACAGGTTAGAATGCCAATGCTTCATCGAAATCAATGACCTTTGAAATAACGAACAACTTGTTTTAGGTAATTTTTATTGAAATAGCTTACAACACATACTTCAACTTTTCAGGGGCTTCGATGAAAACTTCTGAGATCAACGCATTGATCACCGAACCCACCGATAAGAAGTCATTAACAAGCGTTCCACATGCTCTTTCAAAAACCTGAGCGAACAAACTACTTCCTTTGCTTAGTGCTAATTTTACTTTAAAATGACACAATCTCCATTCCTGTCCCTTGTATTATCCATGCTGCACCTCTTATACGCTATCTGGTAATCATTTATTTATATCATAACTAATGAAAAAATTTGGCATTTCAGACCGTCAAGCATTCATTTTATTAAAAAAAACACATTCTCAAAGTAAATTAGAACTTTGTCGGTTGATATCATAAGAAGTTTTACTTTCAAACCTAATTTTTTAACATTAACTTGTATTTATGTTTGCCATGATCTCTAAATAAAGTTTAACGATTGGGTTCCCTTATGTGATCTAATGTAGCGTATTTTTGTTGACCACAACTCAACTTACAATCATTATTACCACTACATCAGCTGTTATATAATGAGTATCTTCAGAGTTTTGTATAATTGGTTGCAGGTGCTATTCACAAGTAACATATAAATGATGTATAATACATATGCAGAACATCCATACTTTTATAAATTACCAAGAGCAAAGTGGATGCATTTTATAAAGTATTAAATCAAAATAAACAGTTTATTACATGATTATTTTATGTTTATATTTTCAAGTTTATGTATATAGTTTTTTCACACATTATTATCATAAATATTTAGTTTTTTTCCTTTTTTCTTTTTTTTTTTTTTTTGTCTGCGGGTTACCACGGCAGCCTATTGGCCTGATCACTGGATCCACCCACTCACCACTTATAAAAGGGGGGGGGTTAATTGCTTCATCCAATTCCTAACTTATTAGTATTATACCTAATAGTATCATATGGGCACAGTGACGGTATCTCCAGTAAAACACCCTGCCAGTTAAGCTGACAATCTGCACGAATGGTGTATCGGGTTCACTAACGACTGAAAAGCCTTTTCGTAAAGAAAACTCAGTATTTAAGGACGTTTACTTCTCACCAGTTAAGCCGGCGGTCTCTACCAATGCATCGGATCCAGGCTAATTAGCATCTCCTGAGTAGCCTTATCTTTCAGGGACCACTCCTTGCCAGTAAGGCAGGCGATCCATGCCTGGCAGCATATCCACTAATCTTTACTTGTAGCCCTTAACACCCAACATTGTTTCGCACTCACCCAGGCTAGAAGACGTGTGAGGTAAGAAAAAAACTCTGGAATTACTCTAAAGGGAGAATTCCACGGAAAAACCCGCCCCAAAACAACTGAGGTTGCAGAGGAACATTTTCCGGTGATGATAGTTTTTTTTAAATCTACACGCACCGGTAACTGAACCTACGAAGCCTATAAATTTATTTTGTAATGCATACTACAAGCATTGTCTAATACAGAAGTTTTATAACGTTAAAGACTAGCAGAAACTATTGATACTGAAAAACTTGAAAGCTGTAACTTTTTAACACAATCACTTCTGTAATAAAACAAAAGGTATTTATAAATTGGATACTAGTATATAAACATATTAAATCTAATTTTTACTAGGTGACTAGCTATATTTTTGAGTATAGGTGAGGTAAGAGATTTTTAAAATAGCGATTTTCCTAATGCTGGTACTGAAAAGTCATTCTCTTAGCTTAAAAAAAATTTGATGATATAGTAAACGCATTTATAGCGTGTAGAATAATATATACGCAAATTACGTTAGTTTTTTTAAGGGGTTTCAAGTAAAAAATTTTGTTTTAGTATTGGTGAAGTAGAGCATTAAATAAATAGCAATTTTTGCGATTCTGCTCAAGACAATTACTGTCTTGCCATCGAAACAGAATTCATCCCAAAGTATACAACTTTTTTTAATTTTTATACTATTATTTAAACATATCTGAGCTTTACAATATTTTTTAGTATCGTTAAAGTAAAAAATTTATGAAAGAGCGATTTTCCTGATTCTACTCATAAAAATTCACTCTCATAGCCTTATATCAACTTTATGTTGAAAAATAAGCATTTTTATTTGTAAACAAGTACATAAGCAAATAAGACTTATTTTTATAGGGTACTTAAAAATATTTTTGTGGTGAAGCCCAGAGATGGGGTTGTTTCGGTTCAAATCGCAAAAATCATTAGTGTTTACAATGCTTTACCTTGCTGATTCAAAAAAATTTCGCTGGATAACTCTTAAAAAATAATTATATGTTTATATATTAGTATTCAAATAGAAACTTATCACAGATGGGCAACAATTTCGTTTTGAAGTTGCAATATTGGGTTTTTAACATCAGAATCACAAAAGTTTAATTCTTTTTTCGACGACTTAACTTAACAACATTTAAAAATATCGCAAAGTACCAATTAAGAAATAAATCTGTTATATTTCTGTATAAGTATACAATAATAAAACTTTATACATATGCAGGGTTCTTATTTCAAAGCTGATGAATGGAGAGTTTTCGGTAAGAATCACGAAAATCGCAACAAGTTTTAACTTACTAATAATTCAAAATGTAGTATGCTTTTGTTATTTAAGCCTTTTTAGACCTTATCTTTTCTTATTAAAAATACAATGGTATCTTTAAGTGCTGAAAGGTTTACGATGGGATTTTTGTATTTAATCATGTAGTATATTTTTCTGTCATTTTCGAATCTTACATTTTGGTTGATCCTATTGTGACGGTCCCACTGCTGGGTGTGTATGCTAGTTTGAGCTTCATCTATTTTGATCTATTCTTTTTGTTTCGCAGTTCTTGGCTTTCATAACAAAATAATATGCATTAGAATGACCTTTTATTTTCAATCTCTTACTCTCGTAATTTTTTTTTATGCAATCGTTTTTCTTTTTCCAATGTTTTATTTCCTATGGCTCTGGTTTTAAATGGGTGGATCATTTAACGTGCATTACTTGTCAAGCTTGTATGAACTATAACAAATGCAACGAGTGATACAATAACCATTGTAAACCAAATAATCAATTTACTTAAAGTGAAAAAAAATAGGTGCAAAGCACCAACTTAGTTTCATAAAAAACAAATGAACTGTTATGTTATTCAAACACCTCACCATTTGAATACAAAATTTTATTATCAATTTGTGATACTTTCTCCTCAAAGTACAGGAAATCTTATTTTTTTATGTTATAAAAGTGTATGATATGCTATACAATTGAATTATTTAGTCATTCATAAATCGTGTTCATAAGAAGTAAAGGTTCATAAATATTTACAAGAAGTGACTGATGATGTTCAGTTCTTTCTTTTTTTTACAGATGATAGATATTTAACAATAAATAAAATTAGGTCTAAATAACTTGAAATCGTTCAAAGTAATCCTGAAAATCGTATAAACACCAGGACGAACTTTATTACACTAATAATCGCGTTGATAAATCTTAAGGGAAACTGTCAATTAGACCACAAAAATTAACATCACAGGCTAAATGGCGATACTTAAACGGTCACCCATCCAAGTACTAACATTATTTTTATATCAGAACAAACATTTACACCACTGGTATATATGATATATTCATACGTAAAATGCATTAGCAGCAAAGACTAGAGGATTATTTAAAACCTTAAATGATTTTTTTTATTTTATGAGAAATAATAATTTTCGAAAAATTGTTCTTGGAGGACAAATATTAAAAATAACTATTGTGGTAAAAGTGATAAGACAAATAGTGTGTAAGTGTAAAACTAATTTTAAATGAATTTAGTACTCGGATTACTTTGATGAATTTATCTAAACTTCTAAATGGGTTCCCAACTAAATATAAATTTATTGTCAATTTATAACTTAGCAAGTTATATTCTAAAAAAAGAGTTCCAGAAGAACCTTAGAAGTATTGTCTAAATTAAAAAAACAACATATTTGGAAAAAATTTTAGCTATCGAGCTTCAAACTCAGGCCCTCCATGTAACAGCTTTTTTAATATTCCATGTATTAGTTTGCAGATCTACCACTGAGCTAGGCATACAAGGTACTTTAAGTACCAAAGCAATTCTGTTCTATTTATTAAAAAGTTCAATTTATTTTATTTTGTTTCGTTTACACTTACTGACAATCTAAATTTTCTTTATTATAATATAGATTTTTCAAAAGTAATTTATAATTGTGATTCAGCATTATAACATGGTATTCGTTATGCATTGAAATAAACAACAGTTATGATACAATACGTACACTAAAAGTATTCTCAAAAACTTTATAAAGAATTCATTTTTTATAACTATATTTTCAGATTATTGTTATCTGAAATGCGCACTAATAATAGTAAAATATGATATTGTCAGAATAATTAATAAATTTCTGCTTTTAGGTAAATTAAGTGAGTAAATTTGTTATAATTAAAGTAAGGCATTGATATTTTTATGAATACATTATACAAACGTTATTATAGGCAGGAAATTTCTTGTTTCTGGTCATTGAATAAGATTGTGGATCAATTTCCCGAGTTTTGTTTTATTTTTTTCTTTATCATAATATTGATGCATATAAGATTTTTTCTTTAATAGAATCTACGACTAATAATTTCTCAAATGTAAATTCTGATAATTTTGACAAAAATCAAACGAAATGTAACTGTAACAACCAGCATACCATGCTGATATGTTTCCAATCATTCATTCTAGAGACAATCGTATAAAAAGCTCTAGTCAATTAATTAAAAGTCACTCTATCTTGAAAATATATTTAAACAAAGTTTTATACTAATTTAGCATTTCAAAAACATTGTATCGAAGTGATATTGACTAAAATAATAACATTAATTGTAAGACCAGTCAACGTCAGTTATGGTCAGCTCAACATTATTTTCTGAATTGTATCATGATTAAAATATTTAGGTGAGGGAGCGCTGACTATAAGTAGCCTAACTGTTTATAAGCTTTGCTTGATAGTGAAGTCAATAACAAATTTACTTACCATACGGAGTTCAACTATAAGTGGTTGGGTTATACATTTCCAAAGCTTGATCACCTCGTTGCTCACCCTAGAATAATATTTAAACGTTGTACATGACTCAAACACAATGTAGCCACTAATTAACGACGCTCCTTTATCTAAGAATTAATTTCATTACTATACTGTAGATACAAGACGTTGGACTACTCATCTCTGGCGCTTACTTACCGAAGAACTAATTTAATTATTATAAAAATCTACCATTGGGTTAGGCTCATTATTATCAGTTCTCAGTTGATTAAAAATACATGTTAACCATTATTAACTAAAAAGCGGATCGGCTAAGCATTGCCAGGTCTATCTTACTTCTATGAATTATTTGACTTGTAAAAAATTAAAAGCTGGTATTTTTCTAATTGCCAGTGCTTGCTAACCCAACTATTGATTTAATTAGTATAGGAAAAAAAATGAAAGAAACAGTCAGACCACTGATTGTCAACGCCTGCTTACTCAAAAAATATTTTAATTATCATAGAAAAGCTAAGAATAGTTAGGCTACTCATCACTGATACTCACATACCTTAAAAATAATTTAATTGTCATATGGATCGAAATAATTTGGCAATGCCGCAAAGGTTAAAAAATTACGAATTTCCTAGCACAATTTTATTGAATAAACTTTTATCGAATTGTTATACATGGGTCATTCTACGAAAACCGGTTTATTTCAAAGGCTGAAATAGATAAACATTTAAACTAAGATGTCAACCGTTGAAATATTATTTTTTGCATTGTTTATAACCAGAATAAGTTAAAACTTTTTTTGGTATTTCTAAGACCTTATGAGAAAAATTTTTGTGATAACTTTCTTGATTCATTGTCAAAAAAGAGAAGCGTTACGGGATCTTATAAAATCTCATTTAAACCAAGATAACGGTGCTGTTAATAACAATATGACTTTATTTTTACATCATGATCATATACTTACTATTACCATTTGTACAATTCACTATCTGAGTTAATAATCCAACATTAAACGTAAATACAATGAGTTTTCTATCGTTACGGAATAGCGTTACGGGCTCTTATAAATTTGCTAAGAAATCAAGATTGTAACGCACCAAATAAGGATTGAGCTCCACCCCAGCACGCATATCATATACACAACAGCTATATTTTAACTTACCACTTTTCGAGTTGACAACCAAATGTTTTAAAAAGATGTGTAACATTCATGAGCGTTGCGATTTTTTTGACCTTAAAAAAATCGTGTAACAAAGTTGTAGCCAAAAAACTGTTCTTTATTTCACTGAAAATACCATCTTTAAATGACTGCCACTTTTTTCTCAAACAAAATCTTGCCTATTTAACAAATTTATGTTAAAAAAAAAGATGATGCTGTCTGTCAAATTTCAGCCTAAACCGACAAAAACTTCTGAGTATCAGTCGTGCCTAAAAAAGAGTATCATGAGTTTTTATAAATTCACAGAAAAATAGGCAGACAAACTTTTAAAATTCGCAAGCCTATAGCACTCGCTTATTAACATGAAGAATTTAGAAAAAATTTTAGCAACATCTTTGACGTTTGTTGAATATAAACCGCCCTTATTGGAATGCCCAACTTTAATTGCTTGCATTTGTGAGAGAACATTCCGTCCCTTCACCGTATGTAACGGCATCCAAGTCTCGAAAAAAATTTTTTGGCTGTTTAAAATGCGTCAAAATGCTTACGTTGATCAATTTAAGATCCCACTCCCTATAAAAATTGAAAACTCCGCATTTTGATTCCAAGTCTCGTTAAAACTGTGAATTTACGAGTGAAACACGAACCCGAAATGCTAATTCAGCACTTTTTTTGTATTAAAAACTAAAGGAATAGTTTTTTATTTTCTAAATACTGTTGTACCTTAATTAGTTAACATTCCTTGAATAACTAAAAAAGTTTCCAGATCGGCATCTCTTTGAACGACAATCTAATTGACTGGGACATGATTATGTGCCATTTACGGGAGAATGACGGTAGGAAATAGTTATTGCCACTGATGTATATCTTACTAGGGTGGTCCCTGGATCTAAGGGCACTTGCGTAAAAAAGAAAGAGAGAGATGTATGCACATTTGCGACAAAAAATACTACAAAGTAAATGAATGGGCAGCACTAGAAGTTACAGATAAAATTAGAACAGTTTTCCTGATATTTAAAAAAAGTTATTTTTGTACGTCGTTAAAGCTTAAGCTCATATTTTCTTGATCTATGAAGAGGATTCTAATTTTTTGACTCATTAATGTGTACCCCCTTTCTTTTAACCCGCAGTAATATTAGATTTGCCACATTATTCATTTGTGATTTAGTTAAACTTCGTGCACACTATACACTAAAATGTACAAATTAGAGTTATAATTAATCTTTTCAATGTTATTGGTAATTTAGAACTTGTACAAAATATAAATATAAGAAACTACTTGCTTTAGAAATTGTCCATAACTATTGTTTTTAAAAATATTAATATATTACTGATCACAGTAATGAGTAAACACATTTAAAATCGATAAACAGGATTAAAGTATAAAATTTTTATTTTATGACACGGGCATTTGAATTGTGCTATTAGTAAAGTTCGAAAAAATAATAACAACTTTGTGCTTTAATTAATGCAATTAAACATGAGTCGTTGCATTAAAGAGCCATTACATCACCACTATTTAAAGATAAGCATTTTATTGACTACTTTCAAAGTCTAAATTTGTTATACAGGGATATGTTAACGACGGCTTTACTTCCATAAATGCCACGATAATTATCATTCGAAGGTACGAATAAGAACTATTTTGTAAATGATATTTACTATTATAATGATTATTTAAGGTTGTTAAAACTAAAGGAGTTAATTATTTTATGCAAAAATATAAAAAGTTTACCTGCTACTGTTATATTAATAGATGATTTATGCAACTTAAGCATTTATATCAATCATTGAAACGTGTAGTAATTTTTTAACGCTTATTTTCGATAAAATACATGTATGGATGGTTATTAAAGTAATTGGTAAATATATAACTAACATATAACAACAATTTGTACAGTGGCTTACACATATTAAGATAAGTAGGAAGATATTCCTACTTTTAGAAACAAAATTGCTCCATTTGAAAATCGCACAAAATGTTTGTGTCTAGTGTGCAATTTATTAACAGTAACAATATGGTCTGCTATTTTAAAACACTTTTATTCTGTTAAGTATTTTGAGAACTAGCAAAGACAGAGGTTGCAAGAAGATCAGGTCATAAGATTACCAGAAAATAAAAGACAAAAATTGCTCGAAAAAGAAGAAGAAGAAGAAAAAAAATTAAAGAGACAAGTATTAAAAAAAGAGGAAGAAAGACAGAGATTTTAAGATATAATATTTAATAGGCTTAACTCTGAAATTGGAAAAGGCACAAATGAGAATGTTAACAGTACAGATATCGGCAATTTCAAAATAACAATGATTGTAAGCTATAAATTAGAAGACCAAGACTTAAACAAAAAAGAAACGAGATTTCTTAAGAAGAGCAAGACCTTGACAAGGAGAGCAACGGAAGACAAAATAAAGATCATAATGAACAGCAGAGAAATATACATAGGTGTGATGCTGCATGAGAAGATGATTTTATTTGTGTCCAACCTGTTCCAGAAGACAATCAAAAGGCATCTTCTAGAACTCGTAAGACGGGGATTGTAGCTTTGAGAGGATCATGTGTTGAACACAGAAATACGTATGAACACAAACAAAATACCATTTTAAAGAAAGAAAATCCTGATAATATATTCTTACCACTTAACCCAAATTCTTACGTGCATGTTGCCCAACTCCAATTGAAAATAGTTGCTGTAGTAATCGAAAACAGACTGCCTTTTACGTTTTGTCATGACATTGTTTTTTTTTTTTTTTTTTTAAGTAATTGTACCAGATGATGCTAATATAAGCTATATGAGAATCAGTGCAGAAAAAGCTTAAAATTTATGCATAAATGTAATCACGTCTGTTGAAGTTGCACGGTTGCAAACATTCAGATCTAGATGGTTTTTTGTGTCAATCAATAAGATGATGGATATAAATTTTGAACTTGGGATGAGTTTTTTTTTTAATATTTTGACGAGAGAAAACAAAACTTTATATTATGTTGTAGAATTTAGTGTCAGTATTTCAGAAAGGTGCATTTGAAATTGGAGCAGATGCTAAACCATATTTCAAACACTACAACAATCATTTTAAGACAAGAATGTTTCCCTAAATATAGCTTTATCTTTTTGTTCTGACACATGCAATATTATGATGAGAATGTATTATTTAGTAGCCAACAGTTTCCAAGAACTAGTACCGGGTATATTAATCGTTAGATGTAAATTCTATTTGGAACGTCTAGCTGCTCAAAAAGCAGCAAAAGTACTTTCCTCTAATTGCAAGCAACTTGTGCATAACACTTACAATTACTTCAAATTTAGTGATAAGCGAATAAAACGTTACCACGAGTTAGAAAAAAAGTAGATTGAAACGCCGTGCAATTTTAAAACATGGAGATTCTCGATGGTTTAGTGTAAAGAGTTGTATTAGAAAGAACCTCAAGAGATGGCCTGTATAACTTGAATTATTTTAAATCAAGATGAAAAAAGAAATGCAGAATAGAAACAGTAAAAGATTAGATATAAAAAAACAGCGACGTGCACTTTTTACGTAGATCCGGTTACGGTAGCTCATAACATGTTTCCAGAAATGTGTCTATCAAAATTCGTTTTACTGAATGTAATGTGCCAAAAAAAAGAATCTTTTATCTGAAAACACTACGACAGCTTAGAAAATTGTTTTTGTTTTTTGTGACTCTGTTAATAAAACTAGAGTACATAAAAAGGTTTTCCTACAGTGGGCACAATATTGATCCCAGCGATCAAAATGAAATGAGAAGCTTTACTGAAATTCCTTTTAGCAAAGAATTTAACATATAAATGACTCAACGTTTTGAAAAAAAGGCATATGAAGGAGGTAAAATATTATTTTTAAAAGTGTATTATAGAAGATAGTAAGCAGATTAAAGAGAAGCCTAAATTGGCTAACACCGATCCAGTGTTCTATAGAATAATCAATCCTAAAGATGTTTTAAGCTAAGAATTTCACAGTAATTTTCGCACATTCCCTGACTTCATACGAATTTTTTAAACGTTAATGCCAGCTGATCTGTTTATTATCTGTTCATAAACTTGATAAAGATAGGGCAGAATTGCATCGACTACAAATTAGGTCACCCGATGGTATCACGTAAAAAATCAATAAGTTTTATGTGTATTAAATGAATATCTACCATTGTGTCAATAAACAAGCTACTAAACTATTAATAATATTGTGCAAAGTTGCTTTTAATGCAGTCTCTGTGCTAAATTGTAGAACAAGTACAAAAAAAATATAAAGTGTGTAAGACCGCATCAAAGACGTGTATGCAACATTTTTAAAACTAAGCACATTCAAAGATTCTCTCTTAGCGTAACAGCATATTAAGAAAGAAAAACAAACAATTGAATTCAAAATGACACTAAGGATGATAAAACTTTCAAGACAGCAAAATTATTTGAATGCTTACAACAAATACAAAATTAATAATGAAGCTATTACCTGAAAAAAAGGATTGTTCAATCTTTCACTATAAAATATTGACATGTCAAATTAATCATTCGAAATATTAAAAAAAAATCGTAGTAAATGTAAAAAAAGCCTATACAATAGAAGATGTAACAGAAACTGAAAAAACAAAAAAATAACCCTGCATGCAGTAATCTTATAAACACTTTCAATTGTGTGTGACGCTACACAATAAAAAATAACAATTCATCAACAAAACTGAATTTTATAAAGTTTTTCATCCATCAAGGTAGCAAACACATGAATAAATAACATTTGTACAAGACAAGAATCTTTAGGAAATACATAAGTCATCATAACTAAAACCATCATTATGAACTTCATCATCATGGTCATCAATATTACCGTCATTAACATGATAATCATCATGATCGTAACCACCATCATCATCATAATCAATATTATTAAAGTCATCATGCTCATTACCATCACTATCATTATCATCAACATGGCTATCAATATTAAAATTTCCCTCATGATCTTCATCATCCTTATAACCATTATCATCATTATCGTCTTCATCGTCATAATCAACGTCACCATTGTCATCATCATTATCATCGTCATCAGTATCATCATCATCATTATCATTATCATCATTTTCATCGCCGTAAACTTCGTCATCATAATCAACATCATTACAATCATTGACGTAATATTCGTCTTCTACATGATCACCATCATCATCATTATTACTATAAAAATCATGCTCTTTACAATCACTGTAGTAATGACAAACATAACATTCATTATTATCATCATGCTTACAATCAATATCATCATCAATATCTTCATCAACGTCATTATCATTATCATCAATATCATCATCATTTAAGCGTTATCGTCATTTTCATCATTATTATTATTAATATCAACATTATTATAACTATCACTACCATCATTATTACAATCATCTTCGTTGACATTATCAGTAACATTATTATTATCCTTTTTATTATATATTCTATAAATATTATCACTATGATTATTATTATAATTATTAACTTCATCATGATTATTATCATCATGCTTTTATTGATAGTCATCTTAATTATAGACATTATTTATACTATCATCATCTTTTTTATCATTATCAATATAATTCATTATTATTATCATCATCATCAACATCATTATTATCATTGTAATAATCTTTGTAATCCTTATCAAGATAGATATTATCACCATAATCATCATAATCACCATCATCATAAATTACCACCATCATTATTATCGGCATTTTCATCATTATCATTATCATCATTAGCATTATTGCAGTTATAACAATCATCTTCATGATTATCATCATTATCATCATCATCATTATCATTATCATTATCATCATCATCATTATCATTATCATTATCATCATCATCATAATTATCATTATTATTATCAATATCATCATTTTTATCAGTGTCATCACTATTTAAATCATTATAATTACTAGGATGATTATTATCATCATTAACATCATCAACATCATTATCATCATTTTCAGTATCATCATCATCCATATTTTTATCATTTTAACCATCATCATCTGCTTTTTTACAATTATTATCAATATTTTATTACATTGTCCTTCATATTAACACTATTAGTATTGTCATTATCATTTTCTCTATTATTATCATCATCGTTATCATTATTACTGTGATTATTATCGTCAATGCTATTATCATTTTCTTTATCATTACTATTATCATCATCATCATTATTATCATTATCAACGTTATTGTTAGTAACATAATTATCATCAATAATGTTAATATTTTCAAAGACTTTGTCATTATTATCTACAGAATTATCATCATGACCGTTTTGGTCATTGTCATCATTATCATTATTATTATCACGATCATAATTATCATTATAATAATGTTATTATTATCTCTTTTATTATTATCACAGCTTTTTTTTTCATCTTTCATATTATCTTTATTGTTTTGATTATCACCGTTATCATTACCATTATCTCTATCGTCATGATCTTTATTGTTATGGTCTTAATCATCATCATTATTATTATTATTATCATTATCATCGTCATCATGGTAAACTTTGTCATTAGAGCTATTATTCTAATCATTATCATTACTATCGACGTCATGATCATCATCTATATTCTTATCATTTTATTATTACTATCATTGTCACCTTTACTATCATTATCAACACTATTATAACCATCATTATAATTATTATTATCACCTTCATCATCATAATCGTTCTTATCATCATCATAATCATAATTGCTATTATCATTATTATATTTATTGTTATTATCATTATTAACGACGTCTTCATCATTTTTATGATGCTTATTTTTGATATGATCATTATAATCGTCATCTTAATTTTGATAACTTTTATTATTTTTAATAATATGAGCATTATTTTTCTGATCATTATTATTATCATTGATATCATCATCATCGTTACCAGCATTTCTATTATTATTACCATTATCCGTAGTAATATTGTGATTAATATCATCACTCTTAACATTGTCATGATTTTTATTTTTATTGTCAGTTTTATTGTGATTATTATTGTTACCATTATAATAAGTAATTATAATAAGTGATCAGAATTATCATAATCAGTCATATTAATGATTATCATCACTTACTACTATTACTCTTATTGTAACCTTTATCATTATCATTACTATTGTTATTACAGCCATTATAATCATTATTATTATTATTATTATATTCATTATTATAATAATTATCATTATCATTATAATTATTATCATTAAAATCATCATAATCATCATTATTATAATCATTATTATCAGTATAATTATCAGTGTCGTCATTATCATCAACATCTTAATGATGATTACTATATTAATTCTTATTATGATTATCAATATTATTATTATTACTATTATCAGTATCCTAACCATTATTACTGTAATCCTCATTAATATTATTATTAACAGTATCACTATTTCTTTTATCTGTATTATTATCTGCATTATCATCATCATAATCATTCTTATTATCATTATCATTATCAGCATTATTGTTATCACTTTCGATATCATCACTATTATTTTCGTCATTATTATTATCAAAAGAGTTATAATCATCATCAGCATCATCATTAATAATTATAAATGTGCTGAAGTCTTCGTCATTACTATTTTTGTTTTAAATATTTTTATTCCCAATGTCATTAACATAATCCTAATCATTATTTTTATTATCATCATTATTACTATCATCTTCATCAGTATTATAATCATCGTAGTTATCATTATCATTATCATTAACTCCATGAGTATCATCATTATTATTCTCGTCATTATTTCTATTGTCATTATTATTATGGTCATCATTATTATCGTTACCACCATTTATTGAATAATTTTCATGAAAATCGTCATTAACATTATCTCTATCATTATAATAATCGTTATCACCTTTAATAACATCATTATTATCATTATTATAATTATTGTCATCATCAAAATCATAATCATTATTATTATTACAATTATCATTATAATCATTATGCACACCATACCATTATTACCATCATCATCCTGATTTTTAGTATCATTTTTATCATCGCTTTTATTACTGTCATTATCCTTTTTATTATTTTTAGTGTCAAGTTCATTATAATTATTATTGTTGTTTCTACTATTATTATTATTGTTATCTTTTTCATCATCATTATTATCATAAACATCATCATTATCACAACCATCATTATCATTATCATCATTATCATCATTATTATTATTATCATCGTTATTTTCATCATTATCATAATCATCATTATTATCATTATTATCATCATCTTGATTGTCATCATGATTATCATCATCGTCATTATTATCATCATAATTATTATTATAATTCTGCTATTATTATTATGATTATTAATATTATCATTATTATTACTATTACTATCATTATGTTTGTTATTTTAAATATTATTACAATTTTTTTTCTGCTCAAAGTTATCATTATCATTTTCATCATTATTATTTATTCGTACTATTATAAGCATTTGAATCATTATTATTATAATTATTATTATCATCATTATTATTGTTATTATTATTATTGTATTTATTTTTTTATTATTATAATCATTCTCATTATTTGTTCTATTATTATCATTATCATTTGTGTCATTATCCTTATTATTATCATTTTTATTATGTTTATATTATTATTATAATAATAATTATTTTTATAATTCTTATCAATGTTTTTTTTATTTTTATATGCGTATAAAACTTGACACTATCATTGACATTATTATTGTCATTATTATCATCAGTATAATTATTATTATTATGAGTATTATTATTACTAATATTATTATAGTGATTATCATTAGCATTGTGATTATCAGTATGTTTATCTTTATCATTATCATCTTTTTTGTTATTATCATCACCAGTATAAGTATTATCATTACTATCATTATGATTAATATTATTATTATTTTTATTATCATTATCATTAACTGGCAAAACCTTTTTTCTGGGACATCCAGCTCGGAATCTGCTCTTGCATTTACACTTTAAGCTGGGGCCACGGAGGCTTAGCCCCTGGTTCGGGCTTTTTTTAGTATTTCGTTGCCAACTTGTCTTGTAACTTTTGCGTCCTCTAGGATGTGTTCTATTTTCCGTCGTGCATCCAAGCTGCTCTCCTTTGTTTACTCAAGGGGATGAAGCAAAATAATGGGCAGATGCTTCCTAGCCCGAACCCAGACCCGGCTAGCTCCAACAAAGGTGCAAGGAGCGCACCCACTGCAGAGCCAGAGAGGCAGACCCGGGTCTCCGAAGTACAGCCACTTATCGGTAGGACGGTGACATAGCGAAGTGGTTCTCAGGAGCTTGCCTGCATTCAAGCACTCACGCAAGCACCCATACCGCACATCAACTGCAACGCGACCACACCTTAAAAGCCCAGAAAAAAAAATAAATGAAAAAAAAAAAATGAATAAAAAATAAATAAATAAAAAAAAAGAAAAACGTGGAAGTGAAGCACCCAAAAGCATGGGCCACCAGGCCAGAGCCACTCATCGGTAGGAAGGTAATAAAGCGAAGCAGTTTAAAGAAGTCTGCACGCGCACAGGCACCCTCGCAGGCCCCTATTCCACACACCAACCACCCCACGGCCACTCCCCAGTGGCCTGACCCCCAAGACTCGCCACCCCCCTTTCCTGAACCCTCCGGATGCCGCAGCAAAAAACACAACCCCACGCCCCCCTCGACGGCACCAGGTCCACGCTCACACCACCTTCACTCAGTCGTCCAGAAAAGCATCTTTTTTTTTGGCCCGGAAAACTGTATGTATGTATTGGGCTTCTGCAGTCTACCTTTCTTCGTTAAGTAGCATTTTATCTATGACGTTGTCAGGATTAAAGGTTTTGATCCGTTCCTGCAGCACGTTTCGTTCTGTTTGCCACTTAATGCAGTCAAAGAACGAATATTCTGCGTCATCTTTGTCGTAGCCGCAGTACTTGCAAGCAGCCGTCTGTGTTTTCTCCGTTTTTTTGAGGTACGAGCAGAAATACCCGTGATTTGAGAGGAATTGGGTAGGATAGTAATCGACCTCCCCATGTTTTCGCTCTGTCCATTCCTTTATTAGGCGTGCCGTCCATCTACCTCTAGATTCCTCTTGCCATCTATGTTGCCAGCGTTCCCAGGTTATTTTCTGGGCGTTTTTCTTGGCCTTAATTTTTCCTAGGTCCTGCTCCGTAAGGTGCTTCAATCGTCTTTCTCTCGCAAGAAGGTCGATGGGAATTACGCCCGCTATCACCATTATCGCAGACTCTTAGACTGTGTGATAGGTGCAGGCTATTCTTCAGGCTCTCATTCTTTGAACTTGGCCAATTTTCACTCTTTTTTTTCAACGTTTATCTCATCTCCCCGTATCTCAGCCCCGTACAAAATAATATACTGGGCCATTGACATAAGGAGCCTGCGTTTCACAGGCTTTGGAACTCTCATGTTCCGCATGTTTCGGTCTAATGCCACTACTTTTGCCACCACTCTGTCCACTGCTTGCCTAAGGTGGCTTCAAAACATGAGCTTTCTATCCAGCGTCACCCCTAGGTATTTTATGGCATCCTTCGTCATAACTTCTTCTTCTTGTACCTTAAGGGGGATGATGGTATCTATCTCTTTTTCCGTCAATAGTACCATCTCCGTCTTTCCTGCTGTGAATTTGAGTCCGTGGTTCTCCATCTATGGAGCCACTCTCCGCATAACCTGGTTAAGTCGTATTTGAACAAGTTCCATCGTGCGTTCGACGATCACCACAGCAGCATTGTCCGCGTATCCTACCAAGAAGTCCCCTCTGGCATTTTCTACGGAGTAGTCTGTCGTATGACACATTCCAGAGATCAGGTCCAAGTATAAAACCCTGGAATGCCCCTGCAGTTATTTTATTCTTTGTTTTGCCTTCTATTATCGTACAGATCAAGAAGCGGTCCTTGAGATAATCACTCAATAGTCTAAAGAGATAGTCTGGTGTTCTAAATGTGTATTTCAGAGCTTGAAGCATGTCCTTCCATCTTGCTTAGTTAAAAGCGTTCTTTACATCTAAGGTCACCAGAAGAACAAGGGGTCTGGCTCCATGGCATACGTCTCAAGTATTTTGAACTGCTTTAACTACTTCTTCTACTGCTCCTATGGTAGACCTTCCTTTTCTGAATCCGTACTGCCTGTCGTATAAGTCTCCCGCGTTTTGTATGGCCTGTAGAAGACTGGCCTTAAGCAGCTTTTCGTATAACTTTCCAGGCGTATCCAGCATGCATAACGGCCTGGAAGATGATGGGGAGTTAGTTTTTCACTTGCCTTTATCTATCAGTATCAGCCGTGTGGTTTTCCAGGGGGTTGGGAACAATTCCTTCCGCAAACATGCATCGTATACGTTTAAGAGCAGCTGTGGGTGTTTTGTCACCACTGTCTTGATGACTTTTGCGGTGAACTGTCTGGTTCAGGAGCTTTTTTGTTCTTAAGCGATCCGGCTGCTAGCTCCAGTTCCTTCTGGGTATATAAAGGTAACTTTTCTATGAACTCCAAGTCTGCTTGATCCTCCAATTCTGGATGCGTCGGAAATAGCGTATTCACGATATGTCTTTGTTTGCAGTTGGTGCAAGTCTTCCCAGTTTTTCCATCACTACCTGGGATGCTCTGCCCCAGGGATCATTATATCCCGGCACAGAGTCTGTCAGCACTGCTTTTTGCTGTTCTTCGTAGCAGCCCGCATCGTCTTTCTTGCAAGCTGGTACTCAGAGTACCATCGTCCGGCCTCTGGTCTGTTTCTGGACCTTTGATAGACGCGTCTGTGTTTGAGACATTGGCGCCTGAATTCTGCAATTTCCTTGTTCCACCAGTAAGTTAAGCGTTTGCCGTTCCATCTTTTTTTTCGGGGCATGGTGGCCTTGCTTGTGATTTTTGGAAGTTGCATGGTTGCCTTGGTGAGCTTCTGAAGCCCTTCTGCTGTGTTTAGGTTTTATTCATCGTTTTGGATAGTAGTGATGCCATACTCAATTTTTTCCACTAGTCGTTCTGTGTCCAGCTACTTAATATTCCATCCTGTTTTGCATGCTATGCCTCTTCTGTCTATTGTCACGATAATTTCGAAGATGATATATTGGTAATATCTGCCGTTTTCGTCCTCAATTACCTCCCATTCCTTCACTCTTGGCGTAAGGCTCTCCAAAGCCAGTGTAATGTCCGGTATTGATACGCCAAATTCCAGCCTTCGGAAAGTCGTGGTCCTTCCTTTGTTTAGAACGACCAGTCCTAGCCTTGCCGCCATATCTAGGACTGCCCGGCCCTTAGAATTCGTTGCAGGCATTATCCATTCTACTGCTCTTGCATTGAAGTCTCCAGCGACCAATAGGTCGCCTTCCATGTCATTCCTGTTGGTATCTTCGGGGTAATTTATTCTTCTCCTGTATTCTTCGATACGGGTGTTTGGTGAGAAGTAGCAGCTGACGTACGTAATGCCTCCACTTTTCAACCAGACAAACTGTCTTTCCGATCCGCTTTCATCTTGGCGGATTTTGTCTGGTCTAGGAACTGAAATGGCTGACAAATATGTTGCATTGCTAAGCCACTTAGGCGGCATAAATTTCCAGTTCTGCTCGCTAATAAGCGCTACGTCTACCCTTCTTTCACATAATATTGTTGGAAGAAGGGCACCTGCGTCAATTATTCCGTTTATGTTTCCTTGGAGAACTCTTGGCATTATGTCAGGTTTTTTTTCTTCTGTCGAGGACCTGTCTAAAGGCCCTGCACGCTCCAGATCCAGGCACATAATTAGTGCTCTCTCCTCCATGCACGGATTCACTGCATAGGACACTTCGTGGTTCCACCTTTGTTTAGAGTCGGTGTGCTTCCTACCGACTTCTTTCTAGCAGCCGCTTGCTTCTTGCGATTCGCGAGTGCCTGCTTCTATTTATTTGCGACTTCCCTCCACAGTTTGTCATCATCGTCGTCGTTCTCGCTTTTTTTTTGATACGCTCCGAACTTTGGTAGTGCCATCGTCTCTACCTCTCTTTTTCGGAGGCTGTCTAATTACACAAGCTGACAGGGATGTCCTCAACACTAACATCTCCCCCACAGTCTTCTGGTGGCAGCATTTAAGATCCTTCAAGATCTCACAGATTTCTTCCAGTTGAACTCTGGCTTCTTTGACTGTGCTGCTGACGTTTGGCTGCCTGTCAATTGCTTTTTTTAAATTTTGTAGGACGTCTATCATCCTACCTAGTACTTTTTCCTCCTCCTTTTTTGTGTCGTTCAAGGTTTTTCGTAGGTAAGCGACTACCGGTGTTTCAGCCAGTGTCAGCTGATATTCATTCTGGCTATTCTGGTCTTTATCCTGTGATTCGTTGGTCCGATCGATTAACCAACCACCAGTTGTCATTTGCTTTTGGATGTCAGAAAGCATAGCAATTTCATGCTGGACGCCTTTGTAGCCTCTCCCAGAATACGTGAACCCAACACCAGTCACCAGGGCTTTTACCAGATCAGAACTGGTGGCGGATTTCTCTGAGAGGTTACCGTCTGGGGTACGTTGTTTTTATTAGCGTCACCAATGTTTGGTTTCATTCAAGAACCAACCCTAGATTTTTTACGAGGTTTTTTCCTCGGTGTTTTGATCCACGAGAACTATTTTATTTTGTTCTCACTACCCGAGAATACAAGCTCCGACCACCGCAGCGCCTCGAAGCCATACACCCGTGGAAAGCTTGCCTCCATCCGCCACCTAGAAAGTACGCGCCCCATAGGCTGACTGCCTCAGCCCGGGGCATAATCATTCTCAGTATAATTTTGTTTCTTTATATTATTATTATTATTATTACTTTCCTCATCATAATTTTTAGTATTATCATAATCATTACAGCTATCATTATTAATGTTAACATTATTATTATTATCATCATCATCATCATCATCATCATGATTATAATTATTATGATGGTTATGATAATCTTAAAAACTGTCGTTTTTATTATTATTTTAATTATTATCATTTTAGTTATTATTATTTTCACAGTCGTTATATTAATAATTACTTTTTTATCATAATTATTATTATCATGATGATTAGTATTTTTATTAATATCGTTATTATTATCATTATCATCATCATTATTATCATCATTATTATCAGTATTTTCGTTATCAACACTATTATGATTATTATTATCATCATCATTATCATTAAAATCGTTATTATTATTATCATTATCACTATCACTTTTATCAGCATTATCGTTATAATTTTTATCATTATCAATAATATCATCATTATCGTTATTGCTGTTATTATTATTATTATTCTTATTGTTATTATTATCGACATTATTTTGATTATTATTCTCATTATTATTATTATTATTATCATAGTATTGAATATTTTTATCACTATTATAACTCTTCTCGGCATTGTCATTACTATTTCTATTAGTATCACCATTATCTTAAACAAATGTATCATTATAACTTTTATGATCATTTTTATAAGTATCATAATTATTATTATAATTTATAGTATTGCCATTATGATAATAAGCATTATCCACATTATTATGACCGTCATTATTATTCTTATTATTATGATTACACTGGCACTTAAAAAAAAAGTGAACTGTACTTTTAATAAGACCCACCTATCTTTTTGTATTTTGATGCGTTTAATCTGAATTCAAGGTCCGTTTGAACAATACACCCTCAAAATTTAAAATAAATTCGAAGTAACTGCAAAAAATAGCCGAAAATCGTAAGAAATCACATTTTCAACTCTTTAAACATTTATAAAAAATTTCGTACACATGAGACGAGGTTACCTCATATGAACTTTGATCTAATAAATCTTAATTCAAGGTTTGTTTGATTTGTATACCTTCAGAATTTTAAGTCAATCGCAAAAAACTGCAGAAAGTATCCAAAAATCGTAAGAAATCATGATTTCAGCTCTTGAAACATTCAAAAACATTTTTGTAAACATGTGTCGAGTGTTTTTTTCATACATATTGACGTACTTATTTTGAATTTAATGTCCGCTTGACCCGTACACCTTAAAAATTTCAATAATTTTGCAAAAAACTGCTGAAAAACCGCAAAAAGTTGAAAAAAATTACAGTGAATCGTAAAAAAATAAAATTTCTATGCTCTAGCTGCGTACAAAAACAAACTTTATGCAGATTTCGTCCCATTTAAATATCTTACTTTTCACTAAGTTGAGATTAGAAATTTGTTTATTTCTAAAACTTTCATTTCTCCGAGGAAATAGTATGAAGAGAAGAAAAGTGCGTTTGTGAGTGTTAAAAAACTAAAAAAAGGTTTTTCAAATTTTTTCGAAATATGTTTTTCTTGTACGTCAAAAAATAGTGTAAAAAGACAGGCACTTTAAGGAGTAACAAGTTTTGAGTATAAATATCATGGATATAAAATAAAGCAAAATAGGTCTATACATGTAAATCTTGTTTTTGTTTATATTGCTCTCACACTTTTTTCCTCTTGTAGCGAGCTTTTTTTTCTTCGAACGACCTATGAAGGGGATTTCTCTTTCTCTTATTCCTCTCTTAAGTTATTCCTTTCTTTAATGTCCAACAGAAATCAGCCATCATGTTGATATCTTATCTTTCTCGATATCAATTTTCCATTTCAATATATATTGATGGAATCTTTCTCCTTGCTTTTCGCTGTAATCTCCAAGGTTTTCTGAAAAAAAGTTGAAGGGGGAATGTAAAAAATGTAATTTGAGACTTGTTAAACAATTCAATTGTTAGAAATTCTCTAATAACTCTTTAACTATATTCTGGTAATTCTTACTCTTCTCATTCCCTAAAAAGTTCTCGTAGGTCTATTTTAGTGTCGTGGAATAAGCTATTGGAATAGGAGCCCACGCACTTCCGTTGTAAAGCAGAACTGCTTTGAGACTTTGTTTTGATAAATCAATAAAAAGTCTACAGTCTTTGTTCTTGTAAATATTCGGTTTCAACTAATCAACTAATACTTTTATGTCAGAGCAGAATACCAGTAAAGTTTCCCCATCTTGGTTAAGAATTTTTGAAACTTTCCATCTTTATTACGATAAACGTAAGCACTAGCTCCTTTTAATAGCAAATTCTTCTTACTAATTTTTAAATCGTAGCACTTTTTTAAGAGCATCTTTAATTTATCAGAGGCCTCTGGTATTTGGAAACCTCAAATTCAGATCACGTAAGGACTCATGGTGCATTGAAAATTTTTAATCAGAATAAGAACTGATTACAGTTTGCGGTTTCTGTTATACGATGTTGACACGATGGGGTAAGACTAGAAAAGAAGAGATTTTGAGATTTACGAAGCCTATGTTATGGTCTGTCTCATCATGCCGCGAAAACTGTTATTCCTGTATGACAAATACTACAGGTCTTACCACAGCTACGAAGACTAAAGTTTCGTAAACTTATGTTTCTCCAGTTGTGAGATCTTAAGAAATAGTAGCCTCAAACAAAACAACAGCTTCAGAAACTATGGATGTTGACCAATTTTGCGAAGAAAAAGCAATGCAAACTGATGAGTTTTTCGAAGAAGAACGTGAGGAAGATGATGAGGAAGACGATTACTTACTAGTCTCTAAAAAGAGTGCTCCTCAAACATTCACTCAAAAAGAATTAAATGATTTGATACGAGATCTTTGTTTACCCAAAGATGGAGCTAAATACCTGGCAGCAGCACAGAAGAAGAAGAATTTGCTATCAAAAGGTACAAGTGCTTACGTTTATTGTAATAGAGATAAGGAGTTTCGAAAATTCTTCACCATAGATGAGGAAACCTCACTGGTATTCTGCTCTGACGTAAAAGGATTAATTGATGAGTTAAGACCAAATATTTACAAGGACGAAGAGTCAAGACTTTTTATTGATTCATCAAAACGAAGTCTCACAGCAGCTCTGCTTCACAACGGAAGTGCGTAGGCTCCTATTCCAATAGCTTATTCCACGACACTGAAAGAGACCTACGAGAATTTACAGATAATATTAAAGAAAATAGACTACGCGAAACATCAATGGAAAATTGGGGTAATCTTAAAGTTTCAACTCTCATAATAGGTCAACAATCCATATTCACAAAAAATTCTGCTTCTCATGTTTATGGGATAGAAGGGACAAGAAAAATCATCATATTCAAAAAAACTGGCCAAAGAGAATTGAATTCCATCCAGGATTGAGGAACATCGTACACAAACCCCTGATTAAACCTTCCAAATTTTTGCTACCACCTCCTCATATCAAGCTGGGTCTCATAAAGCAATTTGTCAAAGCTCTGAACAAAGATGGTGATTGCTTTCAATCTTAAGGTGAGAAGTTTTCCGTGATGAGTGATGCCAAATTGAAGGAGGGTATTCTTGATGGTCCTCAAATTCGTGCTCTATTTCATGATGACAATTTTATTACAAAGATAAATAATATAGTAAAAGCAGCATGGTAAAGTCTTGAGAGCGTATCTCAGAACTTTTTAGGAAATGAAAAGAGTGAGAATTACCAAAATGTAGTTGAAGAGTTATTAGAGAATTTCTAACAATTGAATTGTTTAACAAGTCTCAAATTACATTTTTTACATTCCCCCTTCAACTTTTTTTCAGAAAACCTTGGAGATTACAGCGAAAAGCAAGGAGAAAGATTCCATCAATATATATTGAAATGGAAAATTGATATCGAGAAAGATAAGATATCAACATGATGGCTGATTTCTGTTGGACATTAAAGAAAGGAATAACTTAAGAGAGGAATAAGAGAAAGAGAAATCCCCTTCATAGGTCGTTCGAAGAAAAAAAAGCTCGCTACAAGAGGAAAAAAGTGTGAGAGCAATATAAACAAAAACAAGATTTACATGTATAGACCTATTTTAGTTTATTTTATGTCCATAATATTTATACTTAACACTCGTTACTTTCTAAATTGGCTGTTTTTAATATCATTCTTCGACGTACAAGAAGAATGTACTTTAAAAAGATTTGAAAAAACCTTTTTTAAGATTTTTAACGCTTACAAACGCAATTTCCTTCTGTTTTTACTATTTCCTCGAAGATCTAAAAGTTTTGGAGATAAACGAATTCCTAACCTCAACTTAGTAATAAATAGGATACGAGAATTGGACAAAATCTGCATGAAGTTTATTTTTATAATCAGCTAGAGCATAGAAATTCAATTTTTTATGATTTACTAAAATTTTCTGCCACTTTTTGAGTTTTTTCTGCAGTTTTTTGCAAAATTATTAAAATTTTGAGGGTGTATGGGTCAAGCAGACGTTAAATTTGAAATAAGCTTGTCAAAATATATGTAAACAACACTTAACACATGTTTACAAGAATGTTTTTGAATACTTCAAGAGTTAAAAATGTGATTTCTTACGATTTTTGGCTATTTTCTGCAGTTTTTTGCGATTTATTAAAAATTTTGAGGGTATACAAATCAAACGAACCTTGGATTTGGATTCATTATATTAAAATTCATATAAGCTAACTACGTCTTATGTGTATGAATTTTTTTATATATGTTTAAGGAACTTAATATGTGATTTCTTACGATTTTCAGCTATTTTTTACAGTTTTTTGCAATTTACTCAAAATTTTGAGGGTGTATCGGTTAAATAGACCTCGGATTTGGATTAAGAGCAGGAAAAAAAAAAAAAAATGGGTCTGATTAAAAGTACAGATCACTTTTTTTTTGTGTGCCAGTGTAATCCTTATAATAAGGATGATTTTGATGGTCATAATAATGTAGATAATGCTTATTATAAAAATGGCAATACTTCTAATTATAATAGTAATTATGATACTAACAAGAATAATTATAGTGGTTATGATGGTACAGATGTAGAAGATGATGGTAATACTAATAGAAATAGTAATGACAATGCCAAAAAGAGTTATAGTAGTGATAAAAATATTTAAAACTATAATTATAATAATAAGAATAATAATAAAAGTAATGTCGATAATGATAACAATAAAAATAATAATGATAATAATAGTAATAACGATATTGATGATGAATATGATAATGATGAAGATAATAACTGTTATGCTGATAAAGGTGATAGTGATAATGATAATAATTATTATAGTGTTAATAATAATAATAATGATAATAATAATTATAGTAATAATAATAATGATTATGATAGAAACGGTAATATCGTCATTATCGACATAATACTTTTTTTTTATTATTAATATTATTATTGCTATTATTATTACTATTGTAAAAATTATTTTGACTATCGTTATCACTATTTTTGTGATTTTTATCACTATGCTTATTTTTATCACCATTATCTTTATCATCATTATTATCTTTGTCATCATTATCTTTATTATCATTTCTTTTTTATCATCGTCTTTATTATTGTCATTTTCATATTTATTATTGTCATTGCTACTATTATCAGTTGTTATATTATCAATAACAGGATTAATTTATTGAATTTTATTTTATACTTCTGTGTTCCTAGTACAATATTTAAATACGACTTAAGATTTGTGAATCAACAAAGCAAGTAACTAGTTTATCAATAAATAGTAGATTATAATATTAAGATTAAGGGAAGATTTAATATTACCTAACAATTTTTCAGAAATTTAAAAGAATCATAAGTATAATTATATTGAAATTTATGAACAAAAAATATTTTTTATTTATTATGGTTCTTGTTATGTGCTAGTACGTATATTATTTATCCTAGTATTTATTTTTTGATTATGACGATAATCATTATATTTATTAGTACTAAGATTATTATTCACATTCTTACTATTTTAATACTATTATTATTTCTATTTTTTTTATAATGTATAACTGACGTTTTAACTTTTTTTTTAACATTAGGCGGCTTACCCTCCAACACGCTCTGCACGCCAACCCCCTAAACTTTTTTGATAAAACATATTTCTGATAATTTTTTAATTAAAACTAAATAATTAAATTTTAAAAATCTATCTTAGCTTGAACGAATAAAATGACCTTGAGTAGCGAGCACTTGTCTACTTAATTGCATATGTACATTTAAATGTGCTGCCTTTTGTCCCTCACGACCAATTGTATTACGGCCTATTCTGTGGACAGTCCCTTGATTCTCATCCTTTAAAGAGAAGATAAAGCTAGTTATAAGGAACTTTACATAAGAATACTTTCATGTTGACAAGAATTCAATAGTAGTGTACAGTTTGATGAAAGATAACGGTTTGTTTTAAAAATTTGTATGCATGTTTGATTACAAGAAATTTCAATGTGAGTGTTCTGAATGATTTGACTTGGGGAAAATAATTTAGAGACCAATTGGAAATAACTTCTTTATTGATGTAACAAACGTGTTATCGTTTAGGCAGACACAATTGAACTGCGCCGAAGCGTAACCTTACAGTTCACAATGAAAAAAAATAACATCGAGAAAAGCCCCATGGCAACGACAAACGACGAACGCTTCTATGGCCTACCGTCCGCAATGAGTCTATTTGTTCTATTACCCCGTGCCTCATTCGAATTGAGGAAAGTGCGGCCCCAGATGTTCCTTTTCAAATTCTGTGCGCACGGCCTACTCGGAGCTTTAATTTTATCTCTGTGGCGAAGCATCCTCAAATAATATAATGGGTTATTGAACGAGTAACTGTGAGGTTGAACCGGAACATCCTCCCCCACCAAACAAAACTGAAAGTTTAGTACAACTCATGCAATCTTGACTAGTTTTCTGCTTGGTCTTAAGAATAATCCATTTGAAGTTCAAACTTTCACGACTCGTACTTGGTCATCTGAACCTGAAAATACTTGCGTTACAACTCCCTTATTCCAACAATTACTATTAACATTTTCATCCAGAATTAAAACTGGTTCGTTTTCTTTCAAAGACGCTTCTTTTTCATGCCACTTTTTACGAGTCATCAAGGTCGGCAAACATTCACGCAGCCATCTTTTCCAGAATAAATCTGTATAATGTTGTGCTACAAACCGTTGCTTGCGCGTACAGAATTTCTCACTCTCAAATTTACTAATTCGAATCAACCCAGAGGATGTTGCTATTAGAAAGTGATTTGGAGTTAAGGCCTCTTTGTCTCAAGGATCTACGGATACATGTGTAAAAGGCCGAGAGTTTACACAATGCTCGATTTCCATCAGTACTATTCGTAAGACTTTCTTGCTAGGTACGCAATCTTTTAAAACAACACTTAAGGCTGATTTAACCGATCGAATAAGCCGTTCCCAAGCACCCCCCATATGCGATGCAGTTGGGGGATTGAATTTCCAACTAATTTGTTTTTTATCAGCAAAACGTTTGATTACTTTACGGTTTAATTCTTGTAATGCTTTCTGGATTTCTTTAATTATACCTTTGAAATTACTTCCGTTATCACAGTAAATAACACTTGAAGTGCGTCGACGTGCAAAAAAGCGCCTTAGAGCCATAATAGCTGAGTCAGTGCTCAGACTATTTGCAAGTTTGATATGAATAGTACGTGTCAACATACAAGTAAATAATGCACCCCACCGTTTTTCACGTCTTCTTCCGATCTTAACTCCTATAGGTCCAAAATAATCCAGGCCACAATGAGTAAATAAAAGAACGCGACTTTCGAGTCTAGCTAATGGCAGCTATGCCATTTTTAGATTTGTGGGTGTTCCCCTTCATAATTTGCAGATTATACATTTATTCACAATATTTCTTAAACAGCGCCTTAAGCCAATTATCCAAAATGTTTGACGTAATTCATTAACGACAGTTTCGTGACTTCCGTGATAATGTATCTCGTGGAAATATTTAATTATTAATTATGGTAATACCTCCTTAGCATCTATAATGACTGGCAATTTATTGGTTTCGCTGGTATCTTTTAAATTTTTGAGTCGACCTTTTGCGCGTAATAGACTTTGGTTATCTAAGTACGACTCTAAATTCAAAATTTAGCTGTTTTTAAAAACGAATTCCTTTTTTCTTTAAACAATTTATTTTATTTCCAAACGATTTTGTTTGACAAATTTTTTAACACAATAACTCTGCCCTTGCTTGAGGACCAAGTAAATCTTTAGTTTTTAATTTCCACAGTTTGACGTCCTTAAAAATATTGACAACGCTTGAAAAATCATCGAAACCGAAGTAAGTAGGCGTTCTTAAGAAGAAAAGCGTGAAAAATCAATCAGTAAAGGTTCGGAAATTAGTGTTGTAGCAACTATATAATTAGTTACTGAATATTTGGTCTTATCCTCGCATTGAATTGACTTAAAATCACCCTTTGGCCAATCCTGCTCGGGTTTTTGCAAAATTCACAAATTCAATAACCAGCTACTGTTTTTCTCTAGTGCACCAAATACACACCTAGTTCCGTCGTCCACCGGATTATCCTTAGACCCTATCCAGAACCAATCATCAATTTTTGAATTTTTTCGAATTTTGTTTAATCGATTTGATACGTAACTTTTAAATTCATGTGGATCTTTCCGAATCCAAAATAAAACAATTCTCGAATCCGATCACAAAAATTCACGGGTACTTTTAAAATTGTGCTCGTCTTTGATTAATTTAGCTAATTGTGTCGCAAGAACTGCTGCTTGTAATTCCAAACAAGGAATCGATACGGAATTTTTATGTTGATCTTTATGTAATGAAACTATTCTACTGCGTGCCATAATAAAAGAAACATGAAAAGAATCGTTATTTTATTTAAATCGCCAATAAGCAACGGATGCAAAGGCCCGTTACACATCCAGAATTTTTGTCTCGACACGTATTATTCAAAATTTTGAGCGCTCTTTTATTTTCGATATTCGACTCTTTTTATTCAAGATCGAAAAAATCTATTTCAAAATAAAAATTGATTAAATTTTCCAAGTTATCATTTTTAGAATTAGACCGTTTATATTTATTTACAATATTTACTTGCCGAATTTTATTTGGACCTGAATGACCGTAAATGGTCCATCCTAATAAACATTGTGAAACGGCCATATTATTATGAAATTCAAAATACTCTGGAATAAGTATTAAATTACAATAATCTTGTCCTATTAGCATAACAGGGGCTTCACTATAAGATTCAACGTAAATACCGGTCTTGTTGTGACAATACTTTGTAAGGTCTTCGCTGACAGTCTGAACTGAAAGTCTTAAATTTTTTATGATCAGAATGTTTTTTAGCGAAAAAATACTCAATTCACCTTGAATTTTAACATCCACCTTTTCACTTAACATTACGGTCGCACTTTTATTCCGTAAAACTTTCACTGCTTTATTGATTTTTGAGCCTTTTCATTCTAATTCTGAGACAAGCTTTGAATCGATCAAAGTAGCTTGAGATGCATCATCTAATAAAGCGTAAATTTTCTTCGATTTTTTTTTTCCGAAGATAGTAATGGGAATAATTTATAAAAATGTCTCTGTTGTAAGTCAAGAGGACGTATTTACCGATTCAAAACACCAACAGTGTGACCGCACTGTCCACATCGTAAGTTCTTGTTACAATCACGACGAGGATGACCACTTTCAAGACAGCCGTAACACAGTCTATTAGCTCTTGCGATTTTCCACCGCTGTGGCATTTGAATTTTCTTAAAATCAATACAGTTCTCAATCAAATGATTATTTCTTCCACAATATAAAAAATTATTATCAGAAGTTTTATCACTCTTACGCGTTTCATTATTGATTTCTTTGTTTAAATTTGTAGTCAAAACTAATTTCTGATCGGATTAAAAGTGTTTACTATTTTTCTCAGTTCGACGTAAAACTGCCTCGTTCAAATGCACATCGATTACACCCGTTTTCACAAACATTTCAGTTTCAATAAATACAAATTCGGCAATTTTTTCTATCTAAGATTTATTCATATCTTCTTTGATAGCAAAACGAACATAATCGTGAATCATTGAGCAAGGTAATTTTTGTAATAATTCTTTCACAAGATCTGGACTGTGCAAGTATCCTGTAATGCCAAAAGGTTTTATTCCTGTCACAGCATTTTTTAATGTGGTTGCAAATCCAGTCAACGAAATTTTATTTGATTCGATCTCTGGAAAATTTTTTATTTCTGTAATAATTTTATCAATGATTAATCTTTTGTTAACGAACCTCATTTCCAATGTTAAAATAATTTCTTATGCATTACCTAAAGAAAATAAGATCTTAGCAACGTTATGCGCTTCACCGGAAAGTGCTTTAAAAAGACGCGTGACATTTTCTTTATCAGAATAGCCTCCTAAATCGGTTGAGGTTTCAAATGCTTGCTTAAAGCGTTCCTAATCGAGAGGATCTCCTGAGAACTTTGGCAAAAGTTTTTCTGATGTCATTCTGTTCATGAATTTTGCACTTTCATTATTTAAAGATGAATTTCTGTTAGCAGTTGCTAAAGTTTTTTCCATTGTATTTACTAACCTATTCACTGGATCTTCTCTCGATTAGGTATTGTCATGATTTGAGCTGTGTATTAGTCTGTCAAGTTTTTCGCGCATATTTTCATAATTATCAACTTTTGATACATCGTCATCCAATGACGATTCAATTCCGAAATTATTTCCTTCTGCTTGTTCAAATTCTAACCTGTTCTCAAAATAAAGGCTATTCGCATCGTTTTCTTCTTCATCATTAGTTCACATTACTTAATTCAACACTGCTTCGTTGACTGCTACGGGATGACAGAACGCTTGATATATGTTCGCTGCCCACAGTTGTTTATCGATGACTGTCGCTGCTACTGGACGACGTGGTGTGCGAGCACGTGCTGCCTCTGGTTGACGGGCCAAGGCCGGAGCTTGCAGCAGCTCAACAGCCGCCTCTGGTGGTGGTCGACGCGGCGCACGAGTACGTGCTGCCGCTGGTTGACGGGCCAGGACCGGAGCTTGCGCCAGCTCGATAGCCGCCTCTGGTGGTGGACGACGTGCGCGCGATGTTGCACTGCTGCTGAAACTTGTAGTGTTACATTATTCGCCTCTGTATTTTCCGCCACTGCTTCTTCCATAGCTTCGAGACGATGAGGAAAAAAAAGTTTATTATCTTCCGACGACAGCAAGGGTGATCGTGGTCGTGAATTTGTTTCCCTTAAATATGACTGTCGATAATCTGCGATTCTTCTAGCCATGGACAAGACTCGGGTTGCTGTGGACCAATTTCCTCTCGCGGAAGTCGTAGGTTTCCAAGAATGTCGCCAACATCAGCTAAAGCGCCTCGATTCCTCTGTGGTCGAGTTCGCTTGACGTTGTTGGCCTCAAGAGATGGAGCTTTTCTTTTCCGTCCGCTCATTTTCCCTCAAGTCAATTAAATTGTCCCGGGTTTTGGCACCAAATGTTCTGAACGATTTGACTCGGGAAAAATAATTTAGAGAGCAATTGGAAATAACTTATTTATTGATGTCACAAACGTGTTATCGTTTAGGCGGACAAAATCGAACTGCGTTGAAGCGTAACCTCACAGTTTACAATGAAAAAAAATATCATCGAGAAAAGCCCCATGGCAACGACAAACGACGAACGCTTCTATGGCCTACCGTCCGCAATGAACCTATTTGTTCCATCGCCCTGTGCCTCATTCGAATTGAGGAAAGTGCGGCCCCAGATGTTCCTTTTCGAATTCTGTGCGCACGGCCTACTCAGAGCTTTAATTTTATCTCTGTGGCGAAGCATTCTTAAATAATATAACGGGTTATTGAACGAGTAACTGTGAGGTTGAACTGGAACAGTAAGTGTTGATAAATAACTGATTAAGATGTAGACAATGTAATTCTATGTGACATAGAGTAAAATAGGCCTACAAGGAAGACCACCTAAAAAATCTTGCCCTAAAACTTTCCCCTGTAGGTGGTGCAGAAATCTTTAGGACTCTTTACATATGCTTTTAAGCTAGTGAAGCTTTGGTTCGTAAACAAAAAAAATGTCAATAATTAATTCCCTCTTCGCTTAAGCTGAGTTGAATATGTGTTGGCTTGTAGAATAAATTATTTTGATAAAAATTCTAGCATGAATAATCTTTAAATAAAACTGCACCAATAATGAATATTACTCACTAACTTTTTTGTCCTACATAATTTATGATAAGAAGTTGAAAATAAAAAGTAATCTTATACGTCATTGAAGTTCTTGTGTTTTATTAAACAATTTATTCATACCAAAAGTCTATGTATTAATGCAATTATGTTATGTAACATTTATGGAAGCCAAGCTTTTTATAATGCGTTTTAAGACTGGGAAAGAGCAGATTAACAGATTTAAAACGGCTGACATCCTCCCCTCACTTCGCTCAGTACCATAATAGTGGGACATGTGTACACATATAAACGGTTGCTGCTATTGCTGCTATAGTATTTGGAGTTGGTCGCACGAGCCGGAAGCGGTCGAGCTTTGCCGTCTCGAAGGTCTTCTCTGATCTTTCACCGACTTCATATTCGTATTACTATTCCATACTGTGTACTTACACGACTGCATATTCCATGTGCATTGTTTAAACATGTGTTTGTACAGTGCAGCTCACCAGCTCTGATTAAGTTATAACACTTAACTAATACCTTATAGGTACATGTCTTTTACTTTTTTTTACAATAGGGAAAAATAGTTTTTATTAAGTGAGTACTAAGGCAACTATTCATGCAGTTTTTGCAAAACTATTAGACAACATTACATCGATAGTATACACATCATATTTAAGTCATCATTAGCCTGTATTTTTATTTTTTAAATTAGATGATCATACAAATACACCTAAGTGTTTACCTATAGTTAGAACCAGTTAAAACGGACATCAAGAAATAAGCAAAGTACTCTAAGCAGTGCCAAATGTAATTTGTAGTTATTTTTACAATACTAGCAAAAAAATTTTATTATTTATCTGTTGATATAAGAATACATATTTATATCCATTGCGTCTAAGCTTTGTATATACTGCTTTACTCCGCCCAAATGAATACTTTTTTTTTCATCTTTATTCATTTTGCTTATTTTTTTCAGTTTTATTAATTTTTTATTTTGTTATTATTGATTTTCTTCCGAAAAATAATGTACAGTTACATACTTGAAATTAAACTGTTAGACATTCGTCCTAGAAATATATGTGCGTAGGAGCATGTGAGTTGGTTAGTATGTGGGTGCTCGCGTATGCTTTGTCATGTATATGTATGTGTGTATCTACAGACATTATTAATACAATTATGGTCAGATAATGTTTCGCTGCCACATATATAAGGCAGCTTCGCTTTTATCAGGGGTCCCGAGATCCTTGATGCTTGGTTTTTGACATTTAACTATAAGGGTTTTAATAATTTATAATACCATATTTAATACTTTAATTTATAATACTACACCAGGTTACTGAAAAAAAATACGTCACGGAGAATACTTCATCGATAGTGGTTGCAAGTAACACAGAAAAAAATTTTACTTTGAGGAAGCCAGGTATAAACTGTTTGACGATGTCTAAGATAAAAGTCACGTGTGAGTAGTTATGCATACGTAAATAAGAAAACAAATGCTGCACGAAAAATTGTATCTATTTAACAACAGAAAATGCATTCACTTATCCTTTTCCTAAACATTGAGGCGCATGTAGATAGAATTGATGTAAAGTCATCAAAGAAATTTTACTTACTATTTACAAAATACTGTTTCAGTTAAGTTCATAGCAAGTAAGGCAAAGTAGTATTAGCTCGTGTATTGGGTAGCTTACTTGCAGAACTTGCAGCAAACGGTTATGCAGCAGAGTAATAAGGTACAAAAAATATTTTACACCGCAAGTATAAGAAAAAATATACGATGGGAGTATGGATGTTTATTTATTAAAATTCTTACTGATGTTTATGGGTTTTTTTGTAATGCCAAACGGTTTGTTCTACCGTTATGTAAGCACAACCGTTAAGCACACAGTTTTGTCCCTTAGAGATTTGCACTATCAGACCAATAATTAATATTTACAGCCCTGTAAGTCCAAAGAATATGAATAATACTGTAAGCCTTATTTATAATAAATAATTTTGTAGTAATCTTAGTTGGATTTAGAGGAGAAGAAAAATTGGTTCTGTAAAATGCCAAAATTTATTTACACCACAATACTGCAGAAAAAGACGTTACGGAGAATACTTTATCGATAGTGGTTACACGTAACACAAAAAAAAATTTAACTTTAAGAAAGTCGGGTATAAACAGTTTGACAGTGTGTAAGGTAGAGGTCATGTGTAAGAAGATATCTATGTGTAAATAGGACAAAAAATGCTGCATGAGAGATTGTGTATATTTTACAATAGGAGGAGTCCTTACCTTTTATTTTTTAAACATTTATGATTACCAAGATAGTATCTTACAAATAAGTATTTCTGTAAGCCTAATAAGTGATTAGAAACAAAAGCTTTTGTAGTTATCTTAATTTACTTCAGAGAAAAAGCAAATTGCGTCTTTTAAAGTGCCGAAATTTGCCTCACACCACAATACTGCAAAAAAGTTGGTACAGAGAGTACTGAACTGATTAAACATTTTCAGCATGCACGTACACATATTAATTACTTATTGGGTTATAACTATTCAAATATACTTCTTTAAAAGTTTTTAGGTAATCATAGACATTCATCGTTTAATTATCATAACGTACGTAATAGCCAAATCTTGGTACTATGTTGAAAATGCATGTGTATATAATGATTATTTTCTGTAATTAATTGAAAAGTTATTGCAGAAGTAAAGATCATGAAAGTTTGAAGTATAACATTATTGAGCAACATTAAACTTACAATTCTTAACTTTCGGTAAATTTATATATTTTTTTTTATTTATTTTGAATCATTCTGTATTTTGAAAGTCCATTTTTATCGATTTTTGACAGTTTATGTGCCTGATCTGTCGTTTTGCAATACACTAATTTATTTTTAATAAAAGACAAGATACTCTGGAAAACGCCACTAAAAAAAGTAATTTCTTTTAGTATTAGCTTATTGAAAAAAAATGCTTAGAACAAAGAACTAACTTTTAGTGCTGCCTAATAAAAAAGTAATTATAATAATTATAATAATAATAAAATGCACACCATACAACCGTACAATAATGTGGGTAACAATACTTCGCTGCAACGATTAAGCTGTAATTGCGAATCATATAGGCCTCCTTTTTGTTGTATTTGCGTGTATATTGTATTGTTGTGACAATTTGTCTACTAGTCATTTTTTCGTTTTTCCGATAACACTTTATCTTTTTTTTTTCAACCTACAAGATCAACTACTTGAATCATAGTGATTATTTACGGCAGGAACAGTTTAGACAGGTAAATGAGGAGAACTGGAATAATAGACTCAAGATGCAAGTAATTGTAAGTTAAACCTTGCATGCTAGAAAAAAACATTTTGTCTGGGAGCCCTAAGTACGAGCAGTTTTTAACGTTATTTAGTTTTGTGAAACAAACATTAAAAGAAAGTATTTGCTTAAATAGTTTTGATATCCTAAGAAGAATTTTTCGAACAAAATTAAAAGATTGGTTACGTAAGTTTGATGTAATGAGTTAATATTTTGTAAGAAATTTCTAAAGCCTTCATACTGTTACGTACAATATAGTATACAGCTATGGGTGCGTGCGCTTTTGCTGTCCAGGGGCTTAAAGGTTTAGGGAATAGAGGAGAGGAGTGATAAAAAAAGGAAAGTGAAGCTAAAAGGTAATGAAAAGATTAGCTAGAGATGGAAGAGCAAAAGGACCAGGCCTGCGATTATGCAAGACACGCACAGCTTCTCTTTAATACAAGTAGTGCTACTAAAGTATAAATTAAATTCTAGTAGCACTCTTATTAATTACCGCTATGAGAAATTTACGTAACAGCTGGTGTCAGAAGTGAGATAACGAAAGATCACGAATTGAAAAATTTTTTTTTTCTTCTTAGTCAACGTGATGATACCAAAAAAATATAACTTATCGTAAAAAAAGTCTTGTAAGTGCCAGGTGCCAAATTCAGTGCGTCAAATACCAGAATACGAGGTAATTTGAGAAAGGCAACGAAAAGAGGGAAAAATAATCGAATAAATTTCTCAGCACTGCCACCAGACCAGTACAGCAGTAAAAGAGGATAATTCAATATGAAGTCGACGGATTAATATACCAGAACACTGGAGGCAAAATTAAAATTAGTTAACTCTGGGAAATATGGACAGGAAGCAAATACGGTACACCAAGCCTGGACAGCAGCGATAGACGAAACACGAGATACATAATACAAAAGAAAGAAACAACGGAAAAAGCGAAGGCAGGTCAACTCACAGAAGGATTAAAAATCAAACTCATGGATGTACATAAAATAATTATTAAACTTACGATTGTGACCAGGATCATGTTAGTCAATTTTGATTGTTTCTTATATACTACGCTCGTAACCCCCCAAAGAAATATGTGCCCAGAGAGATACATCCTTCATATGGATATTATTCCTAAATTAAAAACTTTAAGATTATTGGTATTAACTTATAACTGCATGCACAAACATCTACTTCGTATACAAGTGACTATCATCCCACAAAAAATTTGTAATAAATTATTAAATAAATCTAGGAAGTAGTTATTACACTAACTGAGGGTATGGATACTCATTAAGCAAATATTTATCATATACAATAGTGGAAGCATCTTACAACAAACCACAAAAGTATACAAACTAAAAAGATCAACTATATATATACATATATACATATATATAAAAAAAGCTGTTGATGATATGCATGAAAAAAAATTTTGTACCTTATATAGCAAGACAGAAAACAAATCCAGAAAGTCAGGAAGCCGTCACAGATGCAGTACAGTAAAGAATTCCGTATACCGTACAACATTGCTTGAAATTACAGAAATAGCACCCCAAGTGACTTGACAGCAGTTGCTACCCGGAAAGAGACACAGAATCAATTGAATACTTACAAAAAACTCCCGTTTCCTTAAAAAAACGGTGCAACAGATAAAAGTGATGATTTTATTGAAAATTAGCACACGTTATAGGATAGATGCATGCCAATTCCTAGATATACATTATTTAAGGCAAACGGGCAATAGGTACTAAGATATGCAAAATCACGTCCTAGAAGAGCCAAGACACACATGACATTAAACTTACACACATGGGTTACAAAGCCTTATAGCTACATTGAACCATCCCGCGAATAATATACCAATATTCGATAGTGATCCAGTAAGACTCCCATTGTTCTAACAAATAACCAGAACGGTAGCCTTTACAGTAGGACCATTGTACGAAAAATTTCTAATAGGAACTCTTGCAAGCAGCTTACGAAGCCAGGTAGGCGAGTTGGATCACTGATTAGTACAATATCCGTCAATAGATGGATTTTTGACAGAACTAAAAAAATAGGTACACTTGCACCAGCAATGCCACTACCTTATTGGCAAAACTAAAAAATCATGTCGGGACAAAGATTGGAGCAGAATAAACCGTACTGCGACCAAATTCAAACAATACACAGCCAAATAATAATTTTATATAACACTTACCCAATGTATTTTACAACACATAAAACTAAGTTACATGTTGCAACCCCCAAACAGTAGGTGAAGCTATAGTTATTGCAATCAAAATACACAATGAAATAAGCTAACAAGAGAATATACTAACGAGGCGTAATGTGCGCATAAGACTGACACAAGTAGGGACAGAAAAAATGGAGAAAAATGCGTGCATGTACAACCAGGCAAAAATAAAAAGCATGCCAAAATAGTTATCTAGTGAGACAGAATAAGATATCTGCTTATTCTTTAAGAGGCACGACCATGCAACACAACACCTAAAAATATTCCAACCTAATATAGAGGTAAGGAAGACAAAAAATAAAGGCAAATGGAAACATGATACAAGGTTTGGATCAATACTCAAAAGCATAATACTACAACAAATAAACACAGAAATTTAACCCCGAGTTGTGTGTACTGTAGACAAAAAAGATACAGTACAGCAAGTACCGCACGTTGGTGAGAAATTCGGAAATGGAGAATAATCTGGAGCAATCCACAGGACCAATAAATTAAATACAGGAGAAGAGAATTTTTTACGACAAGCAAAACTTTCTCAGGGATAAATAGAATAGCCAAGGCTTTAACCAAAACAACAACAGATTTTGCAGAAATAATTACGATTTTCATATCAACAACAGGAACAACCATATCAGCTATATCATAAGTTATGATTAAAGCAATGACAGATTTGGCACAAATAATTATAATAGTTGCTGCGACAATGACAATTAGAACAACCAAGGTAACAATTCGGGCTCTAATAAATGGAGCAATAATAGTTAAAATAATAGTAATAACAACAACAAATTGAATCAGAAGAATAAAGGCTGCAGCAGAAATAATGAAAGATTTAGTATAAATAATTGTAATAATTATATCAATAACAAAAATAATCAGAATAATCGATGTTACAATGGGAGTGACAAAAAGTTTAACAGAAACAATTATGATGATTATTTCTAAAATAGTAATTGAAACTACAACGGAAATTTTAATAAGCAAAACAGAGAACCTCTGTACAGAATTAATAATGAGCCTACGAACAAAATTGACAACCTACGTACAGAGCCTCTAAGCTCAAAGGATACTAGCCATGCTTTTCAAATACCGAGCAACAACACAGAAGTAAAGAAAGGAAAGATAAGAATGCTTGAGAAAAGAGAACGACAGCAGGTAATACACAGGAGTCACCAGACAAATGGCATGTTAAACTGGTCTTTACAAACAATGCAAACGCAGGTGAAGAAGCGTATGTACATAGCACAAAGAGAGCGTAACATAAACCAGGCACTTGCACTGCATGCATACGGAATACTAATAAATATCTTGAGCACACATTGCTGACGCAAAGCCCTCAAAGTAAAAGTGAAGAAGAATCCTTTTGTAAAGTAAAAATTAGGATATTAAGTATTGGACACACACCACTCCTAATACTTTTAAATTACCCTCAACTACGGATTAATCATGCAAAATTTTACTCTGACAGTGCTTAAAGTTCAATTATAAAAAAACTGTTTTACAGTAGACACGCTGATGAATTTAAATGGTAGCGATGGAGTTCTATTAACTGGAGTGACAAAAAAACATGCTGCGCGTTAGGAACGATTGTTATACCTCTTAACGTTACTAGAGTTACTCTGCATGTAGTCCCTGATAAGCTCCCGATCAAAGTGGAAGGCATAATCAGCTGGGACACACAAAGGTTACATAACCGCCTCATAAGAACTGAAAGTTAAGAACTCATAATTCACATGGCAATTATCCTATACAAATAGAAATATTTTGAAATTATGGCAAAAACAAAAAAATTATATTTGCACGCGTAAATGAAACTAAAATCAGTCGTACAGTCGGCTAGATTCCCTTACACAACATAAGAAAGGAAATTCTATTCAAAAATTGTATAGCAGAAAATAAAGAAAGTAAAGCGTATGCAGAAATGATAAATATCATGACCTAAAAAATGAAGGTACCAATACCAAAAGTACAGTTAATGGAATGCAAAATTATGGGAAGGGCCTCTCAGGCCTAAAAGGGAACTGCTAATATAAAAGAATACCGATGTGATGCTGTGATTCTATAAATACCTTTAGGTAAGTGATAACACTACCATTTAAGAGACTGTTGTAAAGAAGAGTAAATGTAAATTTAACGTAAGAGCCAAACTAATGCCAGTTTCTCAAGCGCGAGTCAAAAATACTGGGACGCATTGTTAGGATCAAAAATATGAGCTTAAATCCACAAAAGATTGGAGCAGTAAAAGAATCCCCATAACCACAAATAATGAGAAAATGAAACAATATCAGTAAAATATAAAATCTCAGGCTCTTAGAATACTAAAGACTGTTTATTAGAGACTATGCAAAAAAAAAATTAACCACTTTCAAAACTGACAAAGATAACTATGGATTTGAAATGGAGAGAAACAAAGGAATAAACTTTTGTAAAACTAAAGCATGCTTTATGTAGCCAGCCCGTACTAACGGCTCCAGACATAAGTAAACCATTTAAAGTAATACATAACGCATCTGACTACGCTATCAGAGCAAAATTTGAGCCAAGGAGTAATAGGTTCAGATCATTCTTGTGAATATGCGTCCAGATACTTAAAAGACAGCAAACTAGGATATCAAACATACGATAAGAAATTTGTGGCGATAGTTTACACCAAAGAGCAATTTAGACTCTATTTGTTCAGTCACAGATTTACAGTATACGATGGACCGTGAACCGCTCAAATAATTCCACACATTAAGAAACCAGACTAAAGACTCATGAAGTTTAATGCAGAGCTCCAGGGATACGAGTTTGTTGTTGTTTATAGACCTGGAGAGATAAATAACGAACCAGATGTCTTGTCGCGTAATCTAGTACTCAAAGATCGGGAGAAAAACCCAGAATTACCGCACTGGGAGCTGTATGAGCTGGCAGAAAAAAAGAAAAATGAAGATCTCAAAGATGTGAACGTGTCACCAAGGAGTGTATGTATAAAATTTGCACTATAAGACAAAGAAACATTATAAGAAAAAATAGGAAAGGTAAAATAAAAACGTCAGACTCAGACAAATAAGACGAGAAGATCATTTAAAAGAATTTCAAAAAACGTCAATCAAATGAGCATACAATTGACACTAGCAGCTACAGTGGGAGAAAATACGAATTAAACGAGTAAATAACGAAAGAGCAAATAAGCAAAAGGCATAAAGATACTTTAACAGCATTTAATATTAAAAACAACCGAGAACAGAGCTCCCCAACCTGCATATCTATGAAGGACCTCGGTCGTACCTTCTTTACTACCCCTCGCACTACGCCAAGAAGTAATGGCAACTACATTGTTATCTAGTCTTCACCTTCGATTGCTACAGTGAGTTACTAAGACAGTGAGCTCGATTTAACAGCACTTCCATTCAAAAAAAGCTACAGATTGAACTTTACTCATGAAGACAGGGAGGCAAAGATCCAGTGGCCAAGTTCCAGCAAGAGAAACACCTAGGCCTCCAGAGGATCTGCCCCCATATAGATGAGGAGGCCATAATCGGTATATTCTTGGAGATGATTCCTCCAGTGCAGAGAAAAATGATTCATACTCAAACCCCCGAGAACAACACTGACCTGATTTCACAGGCTGTCAAATTTGAGAGGGATAACGAGGAAAAACAGTCACGGACATAAGGTGGTAAAATTCCTGGGGAGACAAAACTACCACCACCAATAACGCCGGCTAGTCCTGCTGTGATACATGATCAGACTATGATAAAACAAGAGTATCACTGACCCAAGTGTCGCTTCTGCCCAGACTTCCACCTCCACCAGGATTGTCCAATTCATCAAGCCCAGTTAACAACGAAGCAGGAAAACAAGCAAGAAGCATCAAGAGCAGCTACGAGTGATCTTACAGAGCGAAGCCGCAAATAAACACCGTTCATTTAGTCAGGGCATGATTATCTTGAGTCGTAATCAAGTTAGAGAGAAATGAATGCTGGGCTCTTATCGATCTAATTTGACCAACAATTTCATTTAACCTGACATACTGAATGACTCTCTCAAAAAAAATACTGAACTTCCACAACTCAAAAATCGCAGGACACCAAGGAATAAATGAAACCATTCAAGTTATCACCAAATAGTATTTCTGACCTGAAATTCATCCATACATAAAACGCTTTATGTGGGAGTACCTGTTGTATGCCTGTTACAAGCAAACAATCATGAATCCTGGAAAGCAACGGCCGCATTAGCCAAGCAGACACTGGGATACGATCGCTGCAGATCTCATGGGACCATACCTCAGGAGCTCGAAAGGTCGTTGTTTCATCTTCATTGTTACTGATTAATTTTGTCAATGGGTGAAAGCCTTTGCAATTGGCTTCTCGGAGGCTCTTCATCTGAAACAAATTTTAGAAGACGAAGTGCTCCCAAGATAGTGTTATCTTCGCGCCATTCTGACTGGCAACGATCGTCAGTTTATGAGTCGATCATGGTACAATGCTTAACAACGTTGGGACATGCAGCCTTGGACCACGGCAATCTACCACCTCCAGGCAAACCTTAGACCAAGAAAAAATCGGGGACTAAAGAAGAGACTCCACTCACACCTCCATGGTCAACCACATAAGAACTAGGATCAACAGTTACCTTAGGTTTTACACCAGCTTAAAAGGCAACTATAGGTATCACTTTTGCCCAGCTGCTGTTGGGTCACGAGTCCTTGAGACCTGGGGAGTGGAAAGATTGGCAGCTTACGAAACAGCTCACTCAAGTTTACTATGAATCCATCCAACACCAGGAGCAATACAAGGCTAAATACTGTAAGCCGTCTATCACTTAACCCATTTTTAAACCAGAAACAATGGTCTACGTTTGCAATCATCCATTGTCAAAGAGCACAGACCAGTTCCATGCTGGCTTTGCTTCAAATGAGAAGGAGTGTATCCGATACCACATTACCTGGTAAGAGATATCTACCAGTTTAAAACCAGTCAGGCTTCTAACAAGTATTATGTCTCACAACTGAAGAAGGCGACCCTCCAGATGAAGAAATCTCAAGCCATACCTACTGACAACAAGATCCTGCCTTCAAAAATCAAGGGGGATCGAGGTAACAGGGGCCCACACACACTATTAAGAACTTATATCGTCTAACCAGACTCAGTTTAGCAACTGGTATAATTATCTGAAGAAATTGGCAAGCCACCCATATAAGCAGAAGCTGATTTGCCACCTAGCAGCCAAGAATAACTAAAGAAGGCAAAAAGAGCTTCGGAACCACTGGCTTGACATTACGAATTTCATCCAAGAAAGTTAAGTAGCATACACTGAGTGGAATAATATAAATAAGTGAGCGCGAATGAGAATCCGATATAACCGCAGATCGACTACTTGGCAGTTCGCTAAAAATTATGAAGAATAATTTGACAACATAAACAGCCTCCAAAAAAAAACCTTATTCAAAAGATGAAGATCACTCTTCAAAGGACAAGGATGTTGAATACAACGAGAAAGTTTTTATACAAGAACACATACATGACATAAAAAGGTGAAAAAAAATAAGAGGGAGCATGAAACTAATAAGGCTAATGAAAAAAGCATAATGCTCTTACCTGAACTGCTACCACCACCAGAACCTTGACGCGACTGCTAGCCACTAACTGACAATAATAGAGTGACAATAGTTGTAATAATTATAATAATGATAACAATAGTAATATCAATAATAATAATAATAATAATAATAATAATAATAATAATAATAATAATAATAATAATAATAGTAATAATAATAATAACAATAATAATGAGACTTATAATAATAATAACAGCACTAATACATAATATAAAATTAATAAAGCTAGTGTGTTAATTTAGTACTTTATAGAAAGACAGAATGGATACAAACATATGAGCATTAGAATGTAAGAAAAAACGGTACTTTTTTGATTATTCGCGGCCCTCAGACAAGTCTCGCGAAAAAAAAACAAACGATACGAAGACAAAATCTGAAATAAAAAATAACTGTACAACCAACAGACATTCAGAAAATAAATCTCTCTTTTTAAGAACACAATATTTGTTGAATACATACAAAAAAAAAATTTTCATTTTTCTTTTAGCCCTCAGACGTGCTGTAAAAAATAATATACATCGACACAAGCAGGTAAATAGAAGATAACGTTAAGACTGAAAATACAAAAAAAAAACATATATGCTTACTGGTGTAGGTGATGTGATTTAACAACAAAATACGTGCGTTATACAAAACAATAAGGCATGCGAGATGCGTGCTTAGAATTGTCTAACAGAACACGTAAAGAAAAAAAAAAGAAACAAAATATCCTACAGTAAGACTGAAACAAAATTTTCTTTCTTTATGTATAAAGCCTAAAATTTATTACTTTATTTTTTTAATTATTCCCCATTTTATTAAAAGGAAAAAGAAAAGGAAGAGAAGAATACTTCAGTTTAGATCTTTCTTATACGGCAAGTAGCTATGCATTTAACGTTTGAAAAGACAGATCATTGTACAAATTTTTTGTTACATTTTGCAAGTCTTAAAAATTTATTGTTTAAAACAATAAAAAGCATTATTAATACGAACAAAATTGTGTGTTTACACTTAGAAATGTAAAAAAAAACTATGGTGTTTCAATGAGAACAAAAAAAACTTATAGAAAATAATAACAAGAATAAAAATGTAATCAACAATACAAAAAAAAGTAACAATAACAACATATTAACAACCATATTTGCAGGTATGTGTGGTTCATTTAAGATATGTGTAGCTAGTAGATTCAAAAAAGTGTGGGATTGAGGAGTTTTTGAGAAAAAACATATTTTCGCGTTATGCCAATTTAAATTATAAAAATAAAGTGCGACTTGTAATTCTTAGTAATTGACCACTTAGCTAAGGTCTCTTTATTATTTTATTTATAAAAATCCTAGTATTTCTTACCAATTAACAAAACCAGTAGCAAAAAAAAAAGACGATCGTTCAATTAGAAGAATCTCCTACCTTAAGATCAGACAGAAAGCTATGACTGCATAATAGACCGTATAATTCAGACGAAACAGTAATCGAAAAAAAATAATGACTACTGAAATATCTAAGAATTTGTTTATACAATAAGACAAGAATCAAGCTGAGTGAAAAAAAGGACTAATACATAGAATTATTTATACGCACATGCATTTGTATTTGTACAAATAAACCGTACTCAAGAAAATAGTATAAGTCATCAGTCTCATAACCTAAGCCAAAATATTCTAAGCAAATACACCGATGGTATAATTTCTAAAAATCTGCAACAGTCATAGACATAAGTTATCGGAATAATTAGGAAATTCTGTTACTGAAACACAACACGGTATCATTAGTAAATGTCAGCACTACTATGGTATAAGAAATACACACCAGTGTAAAAAACAAAATACAGCTCGATGAACAACAACGTAAAGAGAGTTGCAAAACCCTAGCACTGTTTGAAAAGAGTATGTGTTAAGTGGAGAGAGATTCAAATATCTGCCTATCATACACAAAAAAAAACAAATTATCAACTAAAAATATTAAACATTAGACGTACGCTACACGCTCTCTCTTCCTTTATTACAACATTCGCATCCAAGTGCCCTTTTTTATAGGTAACAACAAGAATAATAAAAAAATGTACAACAGAAAAAAATTTATTACAGTATTAGGGCACTTAAACAGCAGCTATAGAGTTAAAAAAAATTTTTAAAATAATATAAAATGAATGATTATAGAAAATTAAGTTAGAAACAGCGAAGCCTTAAACAGTGCATCCTTGACAACAATCATATGTTACGTCGGCGCAACGTATTATTTGAGCCTAAGCTTTCGCTCAATAGCTCAGAATTCACACTGGGCGCGTAGGTGGGACGCGGGGTTGAAAGGGTAATTCAGCTTAAAAATGAGTTACTCAAAAAGGGGTACAATTGCTTTCACGTGACTAAGACTGACTGCTGTGCAATATTCCGATGCACTTGCTCGCGGCTTTCTTTTGTCAAGAGCGGTGTATACCTCATTCACGATCTAAAAACAGTTAACACCGTCACGAATAAGGATATTGTATGTAATTTAACCATGACACACTAATATCACGGTAGGCATTTGCCTTAACTCGATCGTTCATTATTATTCTGATAGTATTATTACCACGGAGGGCAACGGATTGTCCGTGGCTAATTTGCTATTACCGGTGACCGAAGGATGCCAACACTGTGGCGAGTAATGGCGATTGCGAAAAACACTTTATACTGGAGATTAATTTGTTATTACCGGTGACCAAAGGGTGCCAATACTGTGGCGAGTAGTCGCGTTCGCGAAAAACACTTTATACTTCCCGGTGATCCACGGGTATTAATATGGCATTCGCGCAAACAAACACTTTATACTGGAGATTAATTTGCTATTACCGGTGACCGAAGGGTGCCAATACTGTGGTGAGTAGTAGCGTTCGCGAAAAACACTTTATACTTCCCGGTGATCCACGGGTATTAATATGGCATTCGCGCAAACAAAACACTTAATACGTCCCGGTGATCCACAGGTGCCAATACTTAGCGAGTAATGGCGTTCGCGCAAACAAAAACACTTCATACTTTCCAGTGATCCGCGGGTATTAATATGGTGTTCGCGCAAACGAAAACACTTTACACTTTCCGGTGATCCACGGGTACCAATACTAGGGCGAGTAATGGTATTTGCGCAAAAGGAAACACTTGGTCAAAAGAAAGAATATGATATGTGGTCACTTACTTTTATTTAAACGTGAAAGTTTCTATACAGACGTTGAACCAGCGTGGATGTAAGTCGCTCTCGAAGAAGATCAAGTGGCAGTAGAGACGGACTCTGGCAACCAGTTGATCGTTCGAGGGTGGTAGCGAAATTCGACTGTGTCCTCGCTTCGCAGAAGACTGGGTTGTAGCAGAGTTGGGCTCTCACTACTCAGTCTACTTCGAAGGGTATCGTCGAATTTCGCGTGCCGAACTGAATTGGTTTACCTCGCTTCGCAGTAGACTGGGTTGTAGCAGAGGCGGACTCTTACTACTCAGTCCACTTTGAAGGGCTATCTTCGAGCCGAGTCGAGTCGAGTCAAACTCTGAACTTCGAACTGCAAACTGATTTTCCTCTGGGCCTACGGGCCTTTTTATTGCGAGAAGCGGACCTCGGTTACGCGCTGGCTCAAAAACGCAGGAAAACTTGCTGGGGGAAAATTTTAAAGAAAAGACAATAGCCGAAAATCTCATTGGCTAGAACTGCTCTAGTTTAACCACTCAGAAATTGGCACATCCCACATCCAGCTTGTTCTCCTCTGTGCGTCAAGAGAAGGGAAGGTGATTCACTTACTCATGCCCTTCCTTTCTCTTTTACATCAAAAGTTGACAGAATTTGAATGTATTTTAATCTTAACATTTCGACCAGGTATTGTTAATATTTACTAATGCTACATATTGGTTGTCCGTTCAGCTAAGTTCATTGCAAAAAGAGCGGTGAAAATCGCTTAACAATTCGGTTGATGCTAGGGTAAACAAACGATTGTTAGTTAATACTACTACTTAAGCGCCAAAACGGTGGCTGCGGCCGTACTAACTTATAATTAGCGGTGGTATTTATAATAATAGTAATAACAATAATAATAATAATAATAATCATAATAATGATAATAAGAATAGCAGTTGTTAGAATACTTGTGCTTTGCTTGTTGTAAGTTATTATAATTTGTTTTACCGGTAGTTTGAATGTTTATAATGTTACGAAAATAATGCGGAATTTTGGTATAATTTTGGTAAACATGTTTTTCTGCTGCTAGTAGTTGGAGAGGGAGTCGTCTCGTGGTACCCTGGGGAATCAGGACTCTGTTACCCCTATTGGAGGCAGCCATACGGACTCTCTCTCCGAGTCAAGAAAAAGGGAAGGGTTATTTTTTGTTTTTCCTTTACATTTGGGAAGAAGTGTTAGCAATCAACTAGATTACAAATTAGACTATTGCAGTATGTTTATAAAATTATTAATTCGATGAAAAAATGGTAACTCTGTAAATTATGAGATTGCTAACTTGAATGGTAAGAATCGGATAGTTCTTTGATGGTTACTAAGGTTGTGTACCAAATTTGTTATAGTTAATATGTAATGTAGTTGTTTGCTAGTGGTGTAGTACGTACTGGTTGTTTGTGATGATTCTGGCTTGTAATAATATTTTCGCTTATTTCTATGCATTAATTCTAAGCTATCCTAATGTTTAACCTTATGTTTATCTTACATTATATCTGCATTTAATATTTCAGTTTAACTGTTCCCAGTTAAACTTTTGTATCTATGGTTGTAGAACAATATTTTATTTTGCATTTGCGGTCAGCGTGGGCCAGCGTGCATGTAAGTGAGTCATGCATGGTTGTAGTACCTTAGCTACGAGCATTTTTGTAGGTGATTCACCTCTTTGCAGATGCACATTGGCCCCTGCGTTTCGTATATTAAAATTGGCACGGAAAGATTTAAAGCAAGAGGAAAAAAAATTAATGTGTATACACCGATGTTTTACATATAACACTGATAAGTCATGATTGATAATGTAGTTGCTACCACAGTAAAATAAATATGTTGGAAGTAAGCTTATAAATCATAGTAAATTATAAATCTATAGTAATTTAATTATAGCAGTAAGAGTATTCTTACCACCGAAATCCTCTTAAAGCATCATGTATTATTCAAATATATGTTGTTTATAATAAGCAAAAGAGAAAAAAAACAAGAGAAGAATTCTGTTAATTATAAGGAGAATAACTGTAGCAATGATAAAATTTTTGATAAGACCCAGTAATGAGACATAATATTGACAACATTACTAGAAATAAGTTAAGCAGTTAGTTCTTGACTCTGGATACCGCTGACCGAGAAAAAAAGATTTTTAAATATAAAATCGCTACTTGTACTAGTATGCAGTGATGACTGATCACTTCATGCGAGAAATCTTTTTCTCATACAGCATCGTTAAACGCTTTCAAGTACGTATATGTGTAAAAAAACCAACAAAGAGAATGTATTATAATCATTAATATATACTGTAACGTGGTGAATTGGATACACTTCTAAACACGTCACAGAGCCTTTGTCACCGACAATAAGTGGCGAGAGTCCCATAGATAGCTCTGTCTCTCTCTTCTGCATATGGCTTGCTGTGATGTAGAAGACCGTGGTTTGAAGCCTGAAGGCCACAGCGTTAAGAGTATCACTGAGAAACTGACGTAGCAGCGTCTGCTATAAAATGTGGTTGGTACTGCTATACTCACATGCAAGTGGCAGTTTAGTTGCATGTACCAGACACTCTGGCAGCTACTACCAGAGTCTGCTTAGTAGTGACAGCCAGACTACGCAAAGTACACATTGCCAAAACATAAAAGCAGCGCTAACTGCAGAGTATTGTCACAACTACTGTATACTTGTACAAGTAGTATAACAGTTTTTCATAAGTACGAGAAGCACTTGATACTTGCAGAGTATTAGTTATTTGAATTTGAATTTTTTTTTTTCCAAGAAGTGCTTTCATATACTTGTTTTAATAATTTTATTTACTTACAAAAATAATAGAAACTTAACAATCTGTACTTAGTACAAAAAAAATTTGTTTTCTCTTCTTGTACTGAAGTACACTCTTAAATATTTATTAATTTTTGTACATCTTTATTATTGTTTTATCATGAATTATTACATTGTAGGCATTAAAACGTTCATCAAAATGTTGATTTAGCATTCGATGCATTAAAGAATATACCTTATTATTTGTTACAAATATAGTTATTATTTCTCCAAAAATTAACAAATCATTATTTCCCATTTCAAGAACAAATATTTGTCCTAACCGATATTCAATAAGGCACGTAATAATTTTTTTCGCAGTATAAACAGTGTTTGAAATATTTGAAAAATATTTTACCTTTAAGTCATTTTCGCAAATTTGTTTATTACATGCAATAATGAAAGGTTAAACTGTTTAAGAAACTTTCCTGTACGCCATTTTTAATTAATTTCTGATGCTAATAGTTTTAATCAAATTCGTTATATTACAAAAAGTTGTTGCTGTTAATTCCAAGAGCCTGAGGTAAGACTTATACCTAATTGCCAAAAAAAAAAAATCATGGGACCATTTTGTATCATCACTCTAATGTAATTCAATATGTTATAAAATAAAAATTTTAAATAACCATAAACATTTTGGTAAAGAGAAACGAATTCAGGAACTAACCTGTCAAGTTCAAACGAATGACCGTCAAAAAACCTTGATGATAAAAGTAAAGAAATAACCTTTGATAATAAATTGTATAGATACCAAGTTTCATCGGTTTAATTAACTTTGTCCCCCACTAATAAACCAAAATATTGGCAGAAGATCATAGTTTCAGATACAGACATTTTAAATTTATTTTTCTTTGTTATATGGTCTTTTGTTATTAAAGGTTCCTACTTAAAATCACCAAAACCGAACGTGAACGTCTGAATTCTATTATTTAAAAAATCTAAAGTAAACAGTTTTTTATTGTAAATAAAATCATTTAGTAAGGCAATCATGATATAATGTACTGTACCCTCAACGGTATCCTGCATTAAGTCCATGACCAAAATTTTACAAACATGAAAACCATCAATCTCGAAAAACACGCATCCTTCCGTAGTTCCTGTCTCGAAGGAGCAATAATCTAAAGCATTTTTTTCATAGGAGTCAATCGTTCTTAAAATGGATTTGTCTTCTTTAGTCAAAAATGTAATAATATCCGATGAAGCTGTACATACACGACATAGTCTGCCATGTACAAAATTATTAACAAAATCTAATAACTCATGAATTCCATGATTATCTCCTGTTATAAGAACTAATTAAAAAAATAAGTAATGATTTTCATAACTAACACTTATAGATAGGCCATTGCGACTCAAGCCGTTTAGCTCGTCTATTAAAATTTTAAACAACTTATGATTTCCATATTTTGTACGGTCATTGACGTAAAATAGCACAGTTAAAAATATTATCCAAACTAGATCCAATGGAAAACATGGTATTGATACATAAACTGAACCTAACTTATTATTTCCAGCGTGAGCATCGAGTGGATTCCCGGCTTCGAATTCATCTTGATACACAATGAAAGGCACAAGAAATTTCTCTTTGAATTTTTGAGATAAATCTTTCCACAAATCAGCTTAAATCAAATTGCTAACAATTACTTTTTTATTTTTTAAAGATTTTGTACTTGATTAGGAGTGTGTATCTCCAAAACCTTATTTAATTGTTGTTCTATATGTGTATTGCACGCCTAGGTGACAAACCATAGACTCCAGGACTGATTGTATGGCGTTTCTTGGAATAACAATATTATTATACAAGCCTAATGAAAAGTGCAGTAACTCTTTCTCCGAATTGATCATTTTCTGACAAAGTTCTCGGTTTTTTATGAAAAAAAAAAAAAAAAAAAAAAAAACGTATAAAACTAAAAAAATAATAAAATTAGGTTAAATAGTCGACTAGACAATTATATTTACATTTTCAACGACAGAGACAGTTTTTTAGTTTTTTTAATTTAAATTTAAGTTATCTTTTAATTTAGAAGCAATGGTATTTTAGAAATGTACTTTTATAAAAAAGATCCAACGTGCTTGCACTTCTTCGTATATGGTAAATGCAAAACTGTAAATGATTTGTAACAATAATCAATTGCTTGAATCAAATTTTTTGATGATAAGGAAAATTTAAATATTTAAATGTTCACTTCCTTCAAGAGATATATCACCAATAACAGCAACATAAGGACCAAAAAATAAATGTTTTTTTCTATACTCTTCATGCTTTCTGAGATCGTCCTTATTCTGAATATTAATATCTTTGTTGTAACCAACAGCTCTTATTATAATCAATACTATAAAGTAAAGGAACTGAATTCATGATTGAACAAAATTATTTTTATTAGATAAAATAAAATTTTCTTACTAGAACAACAATAAAAAATGATTGTTGTACATCTTGTATAGTTGATTCAAATTTGACATCAGTTCTGAGTCTTTTCCTCACAATGCAGCCTAAAAGTTGGAATAAACTACAAAGTGCGTAAACGTTGTGTTTTCCTGAAAAGAAGTATAAATAAAATAAATTTTGATAAAAAAAGATTTTTTAAGAAAATTAAACCTTCGTAAAATTTAGATTTCTTTATAATATCAGCAATAATTAGCTTATCAGATGTATCGTATTTTTTTTATTCTCTAAATGTTTTGTGACAACAGCTGCTACATTATCCCATCCATCAATAAAGTTTTTGAATGAAGCTGGAAAAGACTCATCAAAGTCAATACCCAACTGGAATGCATAGTAAGTATTAAGTACATGAAATGTTCCTTGCTGTATAACTAACTACGTAGGCATGAATATAATTTACCAAAATAAAACACAAAGCGGAACGTAAGCATTTGTTAAATTCAAAGTAATTTTGAGTATTGATGCATTTTTCTCTAAAAGTAAATGTATTTTTCCATTTCAAAGAAACTTCATCATCTGGGTGATCATTGAGTTGCAACCATAATAAATTTACATCATCTGTTGGCAGATCTGAGAAAAAATGTATAAGTGTAATTACATTACTTTCTATAACTTATATAGAAATTCAAAGTGATCAGTGATCCGTTGGGGGCGAAATGTAAGAAAATAAATAAATACAAGTAAAGTGTATTTAAATTTTCTGCGTTGATTTATTGATGCGCAACGTTTCGCTGACAATATGCGTCAGCCTCATCAGGCGCAGATACGCGAGAATTCGTAAGTTTGGTTGACTTACTCGTCACCTGTCGTGCTGTCGACAGGTTGAAACGTTGCGCATCAATAAATCAACGCAGAAAATTTAAATACACTTTACTTGTATTTATTTATTTTCTTACATTTCGCCCCCAACGGATCACTGATCACTTTGAATTTCCAAATTCACCGGAGGGCACCGATATATACTAGCAAATCATATAACTTATATAATTAAAATTAAAAAATATCCTTGAAAAAAGCTATCTTTTACTTGTACTGACATTATTTCTAATAACATACCATCAATTATTTTGGATTGCTTGGAAATCATTTCAAGTCTAATTAAATTCTTTCGCAAAGAATTGTATTGTATTAAAAAAATCATTGTACTACGAAAAAAATTATACATTTGAGCTGTTCATTTTTATATTCTCAATTACTATGTTGAACATCACATTTTAAAAAGAAACTGATGCCCATACACAACAAATAAATTTAATGTTTTTCATCATGTAATTAACAATTTTCACTCTTAGGAAATAATAATTGTATCTCTTATTACCGGTCTGATTAAGTAAAGTCAAATTCATATAAAATAACTAGATCAGTTATTGTGCGTGTATCAATTTTATTTTATAAGATGAACTTTTTTTAAATAATTTCTTACATTGCAGACTTCAGTAATTCAGCTACTTTTTTTTTGGTGAAGCTATGAAAAAACAGTTAAATACGAGTGAGTCAAATGGAATAAGTTGTTACATAAAATTTTATAATGTACAATCACATATAACAGATACATTTTAACACTGACTAACTGAACAATTATCGCATTCAGTGCTCATACTTGTTTCATGAGCTGGAGACAAGGGATGACAAATCAAAGTATTATCACTGGATGAAACAAGTGTAGTGGTAGAGTAGTGGACATTTGGAAAAAATTAATGGAGTTGAGTACTTTCATGACTTGTTGAGCATCTACTTGTATTCTTTAATTCATTCAGCCGATCAAAAAATTTTTTTTTGTACCCACATTTACTAGTACACATACAACTCATTTCCCATGTCATGGTTGATTTATAAAAAGTTTTTCTCATCAACTTCAGCTTCTGTGAAGGTTATGTACGCATGCGACTAGTACCATACTAACAAGACCTCGATAAAATACAGTGAATGATTACTTAGTAGTACATCCATACATGTTACATTAAATAGTACATTTGTTTAGGAGTAAAGTTTAAATGTAAGTTTAGTAACACTTATTATACTTATTAGCAAATCTGTCAATAAAACTCTCCAATGACCACTTCCCTAGCATGTTTTAAACAAAGCTGTCCATCTTTTTATCTAGCACTTTCATTTTGAAACTTGCTATTACTATTTACATAATAACTACTCAAAGTATAAGAGTACACCGGCCTTCGTAGGCATCAATGAGAACTTTCTGAGTGTATGACTTTTTTTAGCTAGAAAGATTAATTTTAATTAATGTTTTGACTTTATTGTAAAAATAAAACACAAGAATCACCTTCAGCAATATGTTTACCTCTTAAACTTGTTTAGAGGTTAGAAGGACATCTTATTAGAAACAAGCACACTAGCTGCATTGCACAAGAACAGAGCTACTTATATATTATAGTAAATTGCAATGTACTGGTATTGTCAGTATTAGGATGTAATATGGGCCAGTGGAGGGGATAACAAAAATTCAACATGGCGCAGAAGAGTCAACGCATACACACGCGCAGCATAGGACTCGGAAGCTATTTTTCCTCCGTGTTTAAATATTTGATGACAATAAGGCCCGTGCGTTTTTTCTAAACTATATTTACATTAGGGAGCAGCTCTCAGTGCACTTTTTTTATACTTTAGAGCTATGTAACTCACGAAAATCCGAATTAAAATACGCAGCTGCTGATAGCTTTCCCGCGTACACATGTATCCACAGCATTGCTCGTATACATATAGGTACAGCACTCTATCATAATTCTGCGGCAGCTGCGTATTTTAATTCGGATTTTTGTAAGTTACTTAGCTCTAGAGTATAAAAAAAGTGCACTGGGAGCTGCTTCCTGATGTAAATATTGTTTAGAAAAACGCACGGGCCTCATTGTCATCAAATATTTGAACACGGAGGTAAAATAGCTTCCGAGTCCTATGCTGCACGTGTGTATGCGTTGACTCTTCCGCACCATGTTAAATTTCTCATCTCCTCCAGTGGTCCATATTATATCTCAATAAGCATCGCCACGACGTATATGAAATACTTTCATGTGATACTCTGTACTCTCCGTATATATATAGTGAGCACGCCTCCAGAAAGCGCTACTTTTCTGTTTTGGAAATGTGTACTTTGGGTAGTCTGGCTGTCGCCACTATACAGATTCAGGTAGTAGCTGCCAGAGTTTCTGGTTTGCACAACTAAACTGCCACTACCATGTGAGTATAGCAGTACCAACTGCACTTTATAGCAGCACTGTTACGTCAGTTTCTCAGTGTAACTATAGAGCTTGGTTTGAATCCTCTCCCGGGCTTCCTACCTGTATCCTGGAGGTGTGTGTATGTGTGTGACGTGCAATGGTGAGAGAGCGGATCCATGAACGACAGCTTCCAGTGCGTCAGTATCCCCAGAGCAATCACACTATTGGTGGCCACTGTGTAGTACTGTGTTGGCTTATAGTGTGTGGTGGGCTGCATAGCCTACGGTACGCCTTCGCGGTGAGACAAGGGAGACACTTGAGCTCACTGTGAGGCTAGCACAAGAGCAGCGCGTTGCAACATCAGCAGACTCTCGCCTACTAAGTTACAGTGCGTAAATAGTGCCAATACCCAGTGCCACACACACCAGTGAGCTCTTCCACTGCCACCCAGATTTCTCGGTGCTCACTGATACGGATACCATCATCAAGAGGATTGAGAAGATTGTCACTGGTAATATTCTGGTAGGTGACCGTACGTAGTGTTGGTGCTGTATGTTGTGGAGTGTAAGAGCAGTCGCCCTTATTTACTGGTCCTTATAATTATTCAAGTTCAACTGAGTCTTCTATCGCAAGTGTAAATACACATAAAACGCCAACTATAACGTATTTTAGATATTACAGCAAGCCACGATGCTGGTTCATCGCCTTTGTGGTGTGCCACGTCATCGTTGTTATGTAAGTGGCTGTTCATGGAATTTATAATTGTAAATAAATATACTTGATCAAATGAAGAAGGTGGTGTTAAAATATTCACTTAGTGCGGGTAATGCTGAGTGTAGCTACCAGTGGACAGGACCAGGAGTAATATTGTATACAAGTGCTTAAAGGCTATTTAATTTTATCATCTACACTCAACTACAGGTTGCTGCAGTTGGCATTACACACAGCTATAAATAATTTGGTCCCTTCCCGAAAACAGTCACAGTGAGGTCTTATAAAAAAAAAAAAAAAAACAGATACGTTAATTATAATCCGAGGCTATCGTGTTATAACACATAAGATGGCAAAAATTAATCAGTTGAAGAAATAGGAACATGGTGCTTAAAATCACCTTTTTTTTTCTAACGAGAAATACTATACAATCCAAAGAATATATCACAAACACTTTCCTATAACAAATATACAGATCAAGAAGATAATTGTGACCAAGGATGTTAGCATTGCGGCCTTGGACGTCTTACGCAAGATATCATGTAGCTATGCGTGAGTGCACCTCTCAATGGCCTGTGCCTAAGAGGTAGAGAAATAAAGAAGATAAGTGATAGGAAGAAAAGAGTAAGAGAAAAATTAGCTGGAGACGTAAGAGCAAAAAGACCAGGCCTCTGACAGTGGAAGACACGCGCAGCTTTGCTTAAATACAAGTAGTGCTAATATAGTATATGTTAACCACAAGTTGCACTTTTATTTATTCTTGCACCAAAAAATTCACGTAAGAACACACACGCAAAAGATAATATTTTGCCTCATGAATCCATTGCCTTACAAAATGTATATTGCACCAAAAAATAGAAAAACTTTACCGTTTTTACATTCTAATTTCGGAACTTCTTAAGATACTGTTTAGTATTTATTCTTTTAGAAAATGAAACTAAGTAATACTGACTTTTAACTGGTATTTTATGTGAACCTCATTTCAAGTACGTTAGTGCCCTGCTATGTCGAAAATGTACGAAATTAGTCAAGCAGAAGTAAATATTTCTTAGATGGATTTTTTTAAAGTATAAGGACTAAACCAGAGATTAGTAGGGAGATTGCTGACTGCCATGCTACGGAGTGTGCCCACTTTTTTTCAGTGGTTCGAGCGCCCCGCCGCGGCCAAGCGGCCGAACCAGGCGCACATTTTTTTTTTTTATTTGCGAAGCACGGTAGGGGTATGAGAAGAGTGGATTCGCGTGGAAATGTCCATATAGGCGCACATTTTGGAGACGCGTGGAAGGGGTATACCGAATGTGCGCGTACGAGAAGAGGAGTGAAAATGTCGGATATATAGCTGTATATATCTGAACGCACAGCTAAAGCAAGCGATGATACAAGTTTTTCTTTTTTGAGAGTCTTTCGACTCTGCAACCGAGTATTATGTATATGTTTAACTGACTTGCTCTCGCTCTGGCTTCAATGTTATCTATAAATCTTATTTAATTAAATCGTGAAACGAAATGCTCATTAATTATATACACAGAATTTTGATTTCAATACATTATTATTTAACTTTCCCGTACTCTTAAAATTCCCAAATCCATTTATGTTTTCAAAAAATTAACCACTAATTCATTAATTTCACACATCCTAACTGCTGTAAACTGTCGGACAAGCTCCGGAGGATATCGATGAACATATGTGACTTCGAAAGAGTCATCATCCGTCTTTCGGATAGCTAAGATAATTAAGGCTTATGCCCCTTTATAGATTGTTTTGCACTTAAGGGTTTAAATCCACTTTATGGTAGGTTTTTTTTTTTTTTTTTTTTTCTTTATTTAATGTATCATTTTGTCTTCATTTCGTTTATTTATGTTTCGTTAAAAATATATATTTATATATATGTAGTCAACATTTTTTTTCGGATACTTTAAAACAAATTAAATTAATATTGTTACTTTGATACAAGGCAATTCTATAATTTTATAATACTAAAATAACTTTTAAGGATTTTAACATAATTTGTGTATTCTAAAACTCCTAAGAAATTGTGAACATCCTATTTACGACAAAAAAAAGCCGCCCATTTACTGCTATTTACTTGATGTTGAAATTTTAGTCAATAAATTTGATGAACGCAATACAAAATGGTTTTGTAAATATTTTAAAATTGTTTGCAAATATTTAATAAGGTGTGCTACTTTTATTTATTTTTAGACAGCCAGAAGAACAATAATGAATAAAACAGTTCGATAAATAAGTAATAAAATTTATTAGGCAAGATTCTGAGACTAAACATTTTTTATAATACCGCAGTATTTTGTTAAAATCAAAAAAAAATGAATTACCTTTAAGGGTGATGATTGTAATAAACATATCTTTAGGCTGTAGATTTTAAAGAAAGTTTAATCATTTATATTAAATGCAGGAAAAGCATCGTAATACTTTTAAAAATGATACCATCAGGTATGTGCAAGAAAGAGTCTTCTTAGAGTAAAAGTCAAGAAAGAGCCTTTTTAAATTTTTGGGCAGAATAAAGTCTTCTTAAACTAAAAGAAAAAGCCTTTTTATACAAAGGTACACTCCCACTTAGGTGTTGGCGTCGATTGGTATAATTAAGCCCAACGAATTGTCGCTCAAGATTATTCTTCGACATTTTTGAGTTCTTATTTCCTCCTTACCCAGCTCTTGGTTGGTCTCGTACCCCTGTACGAATCCACACATTTATTCTTTTCTGGAGAGCAAAACGAGGAGTTTAACAAAAAGATATCAATGCCTTTTTAACTAATTTGTTTAATTCTATTTTAAGGTAGTAATGTATATATTTTTAAAGATCAATTATATATATACACAAATGAATGTAGTACCAACTAAAAATCGGAGAAATAAAAATTAAAGGATCTTTCTTATATTCAGTTTAAAAAGGCTCTTTTACGCCTATTACTCTGAGAAGACTCTTTATTATGCTAACGTGATTAATTACTTAGGATCAGGAATAGTGAGAACTAAAAAAATTTTTCAACTACAAATTTCTATATTAGTAAGAACTGAGTCTGGGTCTATTTCTGCTAGCAAAAACTTCGATTAAGTTACGGGGGATGTTGTGATATTTCATTGTTTTAAGAAATTTATGAAAAAACTTGTATAGGTATGTTTCAGTATCATAAATAACATATTTAAATTTTAAAGAGCCTAGATACACCATTTTTGAGAAATAAAATCGCGAAGTTGGCCACTTATACACATGCTTTTAGATAGAATTGTCGGAAAAAGCACGTTTTTACTCATAACTTTTGAAATTTTATGAAGAATCTTTTAAAAAATTAAATTTTTAGGGATTATTAGTAGATAAACTAGGCCGATACGAGCACACGCCGAATCCAGCACACGTCCCCCTCCCTGCCCACGTGCACGACTGTGCGCGGACAGCTACGACTCTGCACGAAGCGCTAGGGGTTGTGCACAGCTTTCTTCTGTCTGGTTTGCCTGTAGGAGAGCGTGTTGTTTTGTATGTATATGGATGAGAGCCCTAACCACACGCTCATATCTGTGAGGTGTGAGGTGTGACAAATAAGTGTTACCTTTTCAAGGTAATACGTGTACACATATACATGTTCATCTACATTAATAGATAAATACTTACGTACGATGCGTGTATGTATATATTTTTATAAAGATTTTTAATTTAAAAAGTATGATGGATAGGTAATAGGGTAGGATTAGAGTTAATGATGTTGCACAGTATATTTAGATCAAGTGGTCATTGGTTTCAATTTAAATATGTATAGATTTTTTCATGGGTGGACTGTTTATGCACAGCAGAAATAGAATCAGGAAAATAACAGCAGTAGGAATCATCTTGTTTGTGTATCGACAGGTCTTTCGTTTGAATTTGACTACCAGCCTATGTATAATGTGTTTTATTGGTGGACTGTTTACACACAAGTTAAATCAGCAGTAGGAGTTATCTTGTATTATTATTACCTTCCTACGTATAACTAAGAGATCCAACGATACACTGACCTATAGGAAACATCAGTAGCCAGAACTCTCTTTTATTTATGATCAAAGTGTCTCAGCCATACGCTCTTTTGCATGCAGTACAACCAATACTTATTACTAAGACAGGGTTTATCTGAATAGATACGAACACGAATGGGACAAGGATAGGATTTTGAAATTATAAGGTGATAAGTTTCGTTAAAAACAAATTTTATTAAACTTTTTTATCATTTATTTTTTAAGTAATAAAAATATTTGTTTTACAACATTTTAATAAAATTTAGTTTGTATATAATACTTCAACATTCTTTTTTTATATAATACTTTGACATACTTTTATTTCTTCTTCCTTCCATTGATGGTACTCTTCCTCTTCCTTTTTTTTCTGACGGTTGTCGAGTTTTTAAGTTCAACTGGTGGCAGTGGGGGTGGTAGTAGTGGCATATTATCCTGCTGACTGAGGTTTTTAGTTGATAAATCCAGAGGCTGCAGTACATCACTATTCGGGCCAACTATTGGCGACGCTGCCTCAGACATCACCAATTGTTTGACGGGTGACCATGTAAGATCAATTATTGGTGGTGATGCAGGTCGCGGTGACGGTGATGTTGCCCGATGACTAGTATGCTTCTTTTCGAACTCCTCCGTAAATAAAGGAGTTGGGCTTGATGGTGATATGAACGGCAAACGTATATTTAGTATTACTGATGGTATAGGGTCAACATTTGACAACATTGCCTTTGATACCGGTGACCACGTGAGGTCAATTATAGGCGGCAGTTCAGGAGGTGGTGGTGACCACGTGAGGTCAATTATGGGCGACAGTTCAGGAGGTGGCGGTGATGTCTGACGTCTAGCGATTTCACGCTGCTCATCGAACTCCTTCGTAAAAGAAGGAGTAGGACTTATTGATGTTATCGGCGGAAAGGGTCCATCGAATAATAACGGTGATATTGGGTGAGCGGCCAATCTCTGCCAAAACAAATCATTGTCGTTGCGGTCATCACTTTGTAAATATTCAACTAATTCACCCAGCTCTTCTTCAACTGGCAGCGATGGAAAAAGGCGATCAGCGATGAGTGGCCCTGCATCCTGAGAGTTATGTGGTTGCAGCAGCAATTGATGGTCAGCGACGACTTGTCCTGCATCCTGAGAGTTGGTGGTTGGTGAAGACTCTAACAACTGCTTGCAGACTTCCATTTCCAAACGCTCCGTCGGTGTAAAAGATACTTGGCGAGAATCCATGTCGATAAATGAATGAATTTCTGAGGGACTAACACCTCGTTTAAATAGGCAGTTGAACAGCTACGCCGAAAAATTGTAGTATTAGAAAAGGATACAATTATGTCTGCTACTATCTCTCTTCTTAAAATGCAAATAGCATTATAAATATAGAAATTCGTGAAAAGGGGAAAACTACGTCTTTCATCTATTGGACCATCAGTGAGCAGAAATCCATAAGTAAGGGAAAATTGTATTAGAAAAGGATACAATTATGACTCTATCTATCACTCTTCTTTAAATGTAAACAGCATTATACATGGAAAAATTCATGAGTAGGGAAAAACTGCGTTTTGTAGCCATTGGACCATCATTGTGCGAAAATTCATGAGTAGGGGAAATGGCACATCCAAAATACACCCCCCCCCACCTTATACATACATGTGTATGTACGCAAGTTAGTCATGCACTTGATTTTCTTCGAGTGGCAAAATAAATTTGCCCACTTCTACAACAGCATTTAAGAAAGCAACAAGTCTGAAAAAAGAAAACAGTTAACAAGGAGCTCAATTTCAGAAGGAAAAGGAAAAAGAATATCAACGGTAGCCGAAACAGAAGCAGCAGTAAAGGAAGTGGTCCATAAATTTGACGTAGCAAAAGTAAGAGTGCCTCGATTTTAAAATCATAAAATCTTTTGCTTTTTTCCCTTACATAGTTGCCAAAATATGTATGTCTAAAGTTGTTTCTACTTTTTCCTAAAACTCGCTTGACTAAAACTATCTCTCTGAAAAACTTTTCGTAAAGAAAATATTTTTCATAATTTTTTTTCTGACACATTTTACTTTAAAATTAAGCTACTAAGAAATTTTATTTAAAACTAAAAATATTTTTTTTTTTAGTTTATTATATTTATCTACATACGTTTGATACAAGCTACGTTTTATAAATTATTTTTACTTTTCTTGTACGCGATTTAACGCAACAAAGGTGAGAATGCTTCGATTTTAAAATCCTAAAATATTTTTCCCTTACAAAGTTAACCAAATCTGAACTTCTAAAATTATTTCATACTCGCTTGACTAAAACTTTTCGTAGTTAAAATATTTTTTCCCAACTTATTTTACTGTAGCTGCTAAAATTTTTTTTTAAACTAAAAATATTTTTTCTCAGTTTTATTATAATTATCTACATAGGTTTGATACCAACTGCTTTTCATAAAATATTTTTTACTTTTTCTTATACGCGCTCAACTAAAACTAAATTTCTAAGAAAAAATTTTCCGAGTGAAAATATTTTTCCTGACACATTCACCGTTTACTTATTTTTTTTTCTCAAAGTGAAAATTACTTTTTCTTTCACATAATTCATTACATCTACTACATATGTTTTATTCACACTGCCTTTAATTTTTTTTTTTATTTTTTAAAACTTAAATTATTTTTGTTTGTTTTAGCTTGACTCAATTTCTGTACCCACACCAGCATTAGGAAAAAAATAGCTAGGACGATAAGCAGCAGCAAGCAGTGTGCCATAAAGTTACAAGGACTGAAGTATCCCACGAGACCCATCCAGCAGCAGCAGAGGTAAGTTATCTGTATTACAATGATTGGTTTTATTTTTTCTTTCTATGATGTATTGTGAAAGAATGTTTTCACTTTCTACTGCGGTCATGATTTTCATATTAGAAATTTCAACCATTTCTCAGATAGAAAAAAAGTATTTTTATTTTCAAATTATACATAATGCAGTGTTCATTCACGTATTCCCATTTTTTTTACAGCATTACGATGGTCAAGACAATATTGACTCATCATTCAGGAAAAAATTCAACATCACGGTCTAAAGATCGATCAGTAGAAGAAAAAGGAACAAAAAAATAGAAAAAGGTATCTTTTGATATTTTTTAGTTTTTCCAATTTTACTTGCTTATAATCTAACATTACTTTTAAACTAAAAATTTTTTACAGAGCAGATGTCAGTATTATTTGACGATGTCTTCAAACAAGTGTGTAAAAATTTCATCCCACTACCACCACCAGTTTCACCAATTCAATCAGATGGTCCTTTATGCTGGCTCTTTGATAAAGAGGATGATGACAACGACGATGAATTACCTCATTAAAATCAAACACAACCAAAAGAAAAATTAGAAGTGCCAGCAATAAAAGAAGATGTCCTTTTCATGCCACCTACAATAGAAGTAAAGGATATACCGCTACCATCTCCTATATCATGGAGCGAGTGGATGGAGCTGTACAAGCAACCACCACCATCTCCTTCATCATCAACACCACCATTACCACCAGCTCCGACTCTACCATTACCATTTAAAGAATCACCGCCACTACCACTATCACCAACACTACCACCAACATCATCGCATCAGCAGCAGCAGCAGCAGCAGTCACCATTGTCAATTCAACCGCTGCCAGAGAATATTGAGGAATGGACAGAAGATGATAAAAAAGAACTGGATATAAGAGTTCAAATCTTGCTAAAGCAGCAGGAGTTAAAAATAAGGGCAGGTGAAATCATAAAAATGATGAAAGTTCGGTTGAAGATAATCGAAAATAATCGGAAAAAATTAGAAGAAAAAGAGAAGCGTCAAGCTGCCCAGCTGAATAATAAAACACAAAGCGATTGAATTAAAAGAAAAGAAAAGAAAAAAAGAAAATAAAGGAAGTGAAGAAAAAAATATTAATGTAAAAAAAAAATTTATAGTTGTTGAATAATGAAAATTATATTTGTAATTTCGTAAGAATATAACTGTATTATTAAATGTAATAAATATTATTTAATTTTCTTAATATTCAGTCTTTTATTGTAACATAATGTTAAACTTTCTTTTTAGATAAGAAAAAAAACTTTTACAATTAAAGTTTTACCACAATTATTAATTAACTTTTTGTTTAATGTTAATACCTTTCTAATAACTATATTATTATCATACCTGTAATACTGACTTGTAAGGTATTTACCACCACCCCAAATCATCTCTTTCTCTCATTCACACACATACACACGTGCTTCCCACTCCTATTTAAATATGCTTTTTTGCTGAACTCTGAAGGTATTTAAAGGAGTTTACGTTGACAGAGCAGTTCATTTTAACCCAGTGACTCGATTACTAAGCTTCCTCCTGCAAGAAGTCATGGCTACTGTACAGCATTTCAAGGATTCGGCTACCTGCCTGTGGCAATCATACCAACAAGTTGTTGAAAGTAAAGTCAACGCTGCTCAAATTCAAAGACTGTTAGATTGTAGTCTTGTAACACTGAAGGATGCTGATACTTTTAGTAAGAGTTGCAAGTTAACAACCTCTGAAAAACAAAAATTTCAGGCAGCTGTGGCTTTACTCAAAACTACCCTACAATTTCTTTATGACCATTTGGAAATAGTAGAGGCGGAGAGAATTTTTATAGATGAACCTCAAGTTTTCGTGGCAGACAGTTAGCAAGAAGTGACAGCAGCAGCCAAGGCATTCGAAAATGAACCTGCAACTTTTATACCAGAAAGTATACAAAAAGCAGGCCTTGCAATAAGCGTCCAAGGTAAAGGTGTGACAGAAATGGGCCCTACAACAAGCATTTAAGATGAAGGTATGATAGAAGCGACAGCAGCTCCCGTTCTTCAGGATAATAGATTAGTAAATTTAAATGACGTTAATAGTGCATTTGAAAAACGCATTACGACAGTTTTGTTCGTAAATTTAAAACACCTAGATCTGAAAAAGTTTTTAAAAGACGCTAAACATGAGTTTGTAAAACGGATCCATCGATCTCTTAGTGAATATGAAGCGTTAAAAGTAAATACAATGTTGGCAGCTGAATATGTAATAGTTAAAGATAATTTTGAAAATGTAGATTTAAAATACTTTAACACAAAATCACGAGCTATATTCCAGACAACAGATTTGAATGAGTGGTTTGATGTGAATATACAACAGCCAATAGAAAAAAATATGGACGATTTTAGTGACAAAGAATCGGGCTGGTCTTTGCTTTCAATTTTGAATTAAGTTGTGAATATTAATAAACTGAATCCTATGCGAAGTAGTTCTTTTATAGATTTGCCAGGTTACATAAAAAACAAAAACGCTTGTGTAAATGTAGTGAACAGAGACGTTCAGTGTTTTAAATGGGCTATTCTGTCAGCAATACATCCAACAAAAAGAAATCCAAATCGGGTCTCGAACCTAGTTCAGTACGAAAACGAGTTAAACTTTGATGGAATTGATTTTCCTGTTAACCCAAAGCAAATTAGGAAATTCGAAAACCAAAACAAAGTATCGGTGAATTTATATTTTTTAAAAAAGAGAAATAATGTATACAATGTTTTTCCCAGTCACTTAACAATAAATAAAAAAGAAGTCCATGTGAATCTTTTACTTCTTGAAAGCTTCTATGTAAATCATGAAGAAGATGATGATATAAATAAAGGTAATAATCATTTAAACGAAGAATACAAACATCATTACGTTTGGATAAAAAATTTATCCCGCTTGGTATGTAAACAGTTATCTAAACATGGACATGCAGTACATACATGTGATCGTTGCTTTCACTATTTTTCGTCAAAACAAAAGTTAGAAAAGCATGAAGTCGATTGCAAAATTCTAAATAAGCGCAAAATTATACTGCCCAATAAAAATCAGAAAGATGATATACTACAATTCAAAAATTTTACGTATAAAAACAAAGTACCTTTCGTTGTATATGCAGACTTTGAGTGTTTGCTAGAACCTACGAAGAGCAGTCGTGCTTATCAAAGTCATAGAGCATTCAGTATTGGTTATTTTGTTAAGTGCTCTTACGACGATAGCAAATCAGAATGTAAGAGTTATAGAAAAAGTGACGAAAACGATGATGAAACACCTGCTAAGTGGTTTGTACGTTCTCTGTATCTTCTTGCTCTAAAACTAAAAGAATTATACAAAAATCCTATAAAAATAACAAATTTGACACTTGAAGAACAGTTTAAATATAATGAAGCTTCTTTGTGTCACATATGCAACCAACCATTTAGCTTGAATGATATAAGAGTTAGAGATCATTGTCATCTCACTGGAAAGTAAGTGTACTTTTTTTTAACATATTATATGATAAAGCGTACAATATTTTTTTATTTTAGATACCGTGGTCCCACTCATAACAAATGCAATCTTAATTATCAAGACTCAAGAATGATACCCGTAATTTTTCACAACTTGAGAGGATATGATTCACATTAGTTTGTAAAAGAACTTGCTACATGCTTCTCGGGAAGAATCCAACTTTTACCACAAACAAAAGAAAAATACATTTCATTTACAAAATATGTGGAAGGGACTGATTTCAGTCTTCGATTTATTGATTCCTTCAAGTTTATGACTTCATCTCTTGATAAATTGTCATCTTATTTAAAGGAATTAAAAATATGGAAACAGTATTTTCAAATGATGATCATTACACTACAGATCAAATAAATTTATTTAAAAAAAAAGGTGTGTACCCTTACGATTATACATCTTCTTTTCAAAATCTTAAGGAACGTAGGCTGCCATCGAAAGAAAGTTTCTACAGCAGCTTACTCGAAGCCCATTTCAGTGATGAAGAATATGAACATGCTATAAATATTTGGAATACTTTCAACATACAAACACTTGGGCAGTATTCCGACTTATATTTAAAGACAGATGTATTGATACTAGTTGAAATATTTGAAAACTTTAGAAAAAATGGTCTTGAGGCACATCATTTAGATCCAGCTCATTAATACACAACGCCTGGCCTAACATGGAACGCGATGTTGAAATTTACAAATGTGCTTAATATGTGCAAAGTATTAAGATCGTTACACATATACAATTTATATAAATAAAATTATAATTACAGGTAAAATTGGAACTGTTGACTGACATAGATTGTGACGTTCTCGTTATTATTTACGGCTAATTACCGAGGAGAAAATCACATTGTTGACTATAAAGAAGTCGTGGGTTTGCGGTACTTACCTAGACCATAAAATTCTGTCTAATGCATGAAATAAAACTAAGAATTATCTCCCGCCCTTCTAATGCCCCATGTAGAGATGAAAAGAGAGGAACTATGGAAAATTTAGATGTTTGTCAATACTCAATATATTACGAGTATATCAAACATCTAAAGGAAAGGTAATAGGATCCCTTACCCGCAAACCTATAAATTATGTTATGGTGGCTAACATTACAACTTCGTGAAAGGTGTCATAGTACATATAGATAGTTTTTCAACGCAATTAATATGCGAAATAACGTGTAAATCGAAAATATCATGTATTCAATCAAGTTCTATACACAGGAGCACGTGGCTCGAATTACATAAATGGCATAATACGCTCGTTTGCATGAAAATTAATTGAAGTGTTTGAACAATCATAAAGTTTAATACGCTCTTCTTAAAACAAATAAATCAATTGAAAATCGTTATAAAAGAATTATCAAAAGAATGATTTAATAATTAATGAATAGCAAGAATATAAAAATAGCTGGCGTAATTTGTACGCGAAAGGCTCGGACACAATGCCTCACCAAGCACGTCTCTATAGGCCAGTGTTGTGAGATCAGTCTAGAAGCCCGAAAAGCAAGGTACTTTGACCTGCTAGGCAAAGAATCTAGAGCTAGAATCTGATGTGGCTGTGTCTTGATCGTACAGCAAACCTTGGTTTTTCGGCGGCTCGGCAATTGCTTCGTGAGGGGGAAATTTGCGGACTCTCATCATTGGTAGAATGTTGTTGTCTCTTTCCCTCTACTCCTGCACTTCATGACGCACACTATCGCTATATTTTCATATCCTACTTATCAGTGAAAGCTTTAAACACTAAATAATAATTTTATATTTTTAATAGTCGAAATTGATAAAAAAATTTACAATTTTTTTTTTTGGTAGGAGTGACCGATGGTCACAAGATATGGTTATGTTCATCGAGCGTAAAATTCGTGGTGGTATAAGCCAATGTTGCAATCGGTATGCCAAGGCCAATAATTCGTACATGAAAGAAGGCTATGAAGCTAATAAAAGTGATAAATATTTTATGTAATCTGATGTTAATAATTTGTATGGATCGGCTATGACCAAACCATTGCCTTATGGAGGCTTTAAATGGATTCAAAATGTTAGTCCAGTTGGTATTTTGAACGTGGCAGATGATGGAGAAATAGGTTACATACTTGAAGTGGACCTTTAATATCTTAAGACTCTTCACGATGCCCATAAGGATCTACCTTTCTGTGCTGAGCACATCGCACCTCCAGCATCCAAGCAAAAAAAATTGATGACTACACTATACGATAAACAACGATATGTGATCCACTATCACGCGCTCAAACAAGCCGTAAGCCATGGTCTTCGCATAAAAAAAGTTCATAGAGTTTTCCAGTTCAACCAAAGTCCATAGTTAAAGGAATATATAGACTTTAACAGTGAAAAGCGTAAGAATGCAACGAATGACTTTGAGAAAATGTTATATAAATTATTCAATAATGCTGTGTATGGAAAAACGATGGAGAATGAGCGCAAACGTATTGATGTCGAGCTTATTAACAAATGGAAAGGACGTTACGGTGCAGAGAGTTATATCGCTCAACCAAATTTCCACAGCTGTGACATATTTAATGATCAGTTAGTGGCTATACAATTATTACGTTCTGAAATCACCATCAAGAAGCCAATATATGTTGGATTGAGTGTCTTGGACCTATCTAAGACACTTGTATATCAATTTCATTTTGACTTTATAAAAAGTCAAATGGCAGATCAATGCAAACTTTTATACACAGACACCGACAGTCTTCTGTATGAAATTTTAAATAACAATATCTACAATGTGATGCGTGAAAATATCATAGAATTCGACACATGGGACTATCCTATCAATAATGATTTTAACATGCCTTGTAGTAATAAAAAAATTGTTGGCCTTATGAAGGATGAGTGCAATGGAAAAGTCATGTTGGAATTCGTAGGATTGAGGAGCAAAATGTATAGTGTAAGGATTTAAGACCAAAAGCCATTGAAGAAAGCCAAGGGTGTCAAGAGCTGAGTAGTAAATGCTATGATAGACTTTGATGATTACATCAAGTGATTATGCGAAAATTCTAGTATGACTCGAGAGCAAAAAAGTATCAGGTCACGACATCATCAGCTCTTTACTGAAAAAGAAACAAAAATTGCGTTCAGTGCACATGATGACAAACGCTATTTTCAATCTGGTTCTACTGACACCCTACAATGGGGTCATTACAGCATAGTGGAGAGGGGATTAGTAAACCAAGGTAAAGAGCTAGAAGGGGGAAAGACAGCTAATCTGATCAAAAATGAAGAAGTAGGGATGAAAACAGCAAATCAGAATAAAGAAACAGGAAGAGAGAAGACTGCTCATCTAAAGCCATCCCAAATAGAGGGGGAAGTTGCAGTGGAGAGGCAAGCCACAGTGGAGGGGCTAGCTCCATATAAGAAAGTGTCACAGTCAGCAGAGCTCATTATGCTACAAGCCAGAGGTTCAAACAGGACTGGACTTAAAAGACAACAAGAGCCCCTATCGCCATCAGTAATCGTTTCTGACAAGGTTACACCAAGTAAAAAGCCTAGACTTCACACAGGTTAGCATGATTTTTTCAATTTTTTTTTCTTAAAAAAAAAAAAAAAAAAAAAAAAAAAAAAAAAAAAAAAAAAAATAAATAAATAAATAAAAAAATAAATAAATAAAATAAAATGTTGCAGATGAATCTTGCACAACTCAATAACATCGCTAACAAAGGTTTTCTGCCGAAGAAAAAAATTTCCCACATGATTCCACACAAGAAATAAAAGGTGACCAAACTTAGGAAGGTCAACACTAGATTTGGGCCAACAGTAGTAGCTGAGTTGGCTGACGATTTTCAAATATTTTTACCGTTTAAAATATGCATAGCTCTGTATGATAATGATAATTTTTATAACGAACTGCTGGATGCTGTTAATAAGTTTAGATTATATTTAATGTACAATGGGAAACATATTGTATTTTCTTATGATTAAGAATAAGTAAATAAAATGACAATTTCTCTCAAATTTTAAGTATTTATTTCTCGAATACACTTTCTGTTCCAGTTATAACGATTTTTTTCTTAATATAATGATCAATTTAATACATCATATTAAACAAAATTTTCTTAACACATTTTTTTAAAATTGAAAAAGTTTTATTTTAATAATTTATTTGATCAATTACATAAAAAGTATTTCTTACTTGTTATGGAAAAAAAAATCTTTTATAATTTACGCTTATCAATCCAATTATTGTAAGTGTTGTTAAAACCCAACCACTTTACAAAAACTTGCTGTCCACGTCTTCGAAGAACTTTTTTCACCAGGTAAATATCAGGATTTTTTGTTTTTTGCAGTTCCTGCTCATAAAAACCTCCAGAAATAGGTTGATCTCGATAATCTTTGAGACTATACGTAGTTGGATTTGTTCCTGCTACATTAGTGATTGTAAATAATTCTGTTGACTAATTAGGAGTATAGCCTTTTTCAAATACTTGTTTTATTTTGCTCACGCGTACTTTATCACCAACTTTGAATTTTGGCTTTGGTTTGCTGCTACGTTTGCATCTTTTTTTAAATTTGGTCAGGACTTAAATTTCGTTTTCAGTAGTAACATCTTTTGGTTTCATACCAATTGTTTGATGTTTTCTATTATTATATAATTTGATCAACGTTTGCAAAACATGCAACCATTTGTAATTACCTTGTAAGCTAAATTGTTTCCACATAAGGTCTTTTAAAGTACGATTGAATCGTTCGCATATAGATGCTTTGAGGTTGCTGTAGGTTGAGTATAAGTTTATTTTATATTTTTGCATTAGATTTTGAAACTTAAAATTATAGAATTCCTTGCCGTGGTCAGTTTGCAAGTATATTGGCACCCTTCCGTCCTTTAATATAGACTGCATCGCTGTTGACACTATTTCACCTGTTTTTTTCTTTATCGGTACAGCCCATGCATACTTTGAAAAAACATCTATTACAGTAAGTATATACCTATAACTTTTGTTTTTACTAGCGTAAGGCTGCATCTCGACAAGGTCCGCTTGCCAAGTCTCATCTAAGCCACGCACGTCAAATTTTCGACGAGGATAATTACGTCTTGCTGCCTTGTGAAGTTCCTCGACAACTCGTTCCATGTGTTAAATGTCTAAATTTATTTTTGTTGAATCAGCTTGAATAAATGGGAATTTTTTTTGTAAATTGTATATGTAAATTCGAATGCTATCTATTTCTTTTTCAATACTTATAATTTTTTAAGTTAAGTAAGCACGATTTACAGCATCTCGAGGTTGTTTTGGTGCTGCAACATTGCACAATCTTTTATTATCTAAATCATTCTGTCCATTTTCAGTAAGTTTGTATCTGACCCCAGGAGGACCTTGGGTACCGCCTTTACTCCTACCTAGTTTACGACCAAATACATCAACACTTATTGTGATACTGAAACAAAATGACTGCTCACCTTAATATATATACCCTGCCTCACGTAGCTCTTCAATAACTGATATTATTTCATTGTCATGACTTGGATTTCCTACCGATCTTTCAGCTGTGAGTAATCGTAAACGATCCACAAGTTCGTTGGGATTGTCCCAGTGCACGTAATCTACATGCTGTGTTTTTCGAGCGATTTTGTATTGTGGTAATAATGATCCTTCAGTTTTACTTGGAAGGTAATCGAACATAGGAGCAATAATTTTATTAAACTTGTGACTATTATGTTGCCTAAGAGGTTCATTTTTATCAAATCCTCTTTTATGAACACTCGAAATTTTTAAAAGCATATAATATTTTTGCATATCCTCTTCCGTTGTAAGATTTGTATTCGGGTCTTTTTTTATGAGTTGCTCCATTAATCCGTCAGTCATTGGAAATTCGAGTTTGTCCATTGTAATTTTATTATTATCAAAATATATTGGTAAATTCCCAAGTTTATATGTTCAATTTTCTTTTCGTACCCCATACATCAAATCCAATAACTTTTTTTGATCATTATCAAGCATTTGCAAATATGAGTTCCTCGATAAGTTTTCATTGATTTCAACATTATTAGACATATATTGAATAGTTTTATTCATTTCATCAGTATCTTCATTCATATTATCATTACTTTCACTGGCAGTAGACTCGAACACCGTGCTATTATCATCGTTGGGTGGTTCTTTAGTTTTCGCTTTCGTAACATCTTTATTTTTATCGTTATTTAAGTAGTTATAGGTTACAGATTAATTTCTTTCATTTTTGTTGGTTGTAGTAACAATTTCCTGTAAAGTTTCTGTTATTGGTTTGAAAGTTTCGCTTAGGACTTTTTCAACTTAACCTTTTTCCAACTTTAACTGTCTGTACATTTTTTTCACGGCCTCTCTTGCCTTTACTAATTGATTAAGTACGTCTTTTTCTCCTTCATACATGTTGATGCTTTAATGGCTTTCGTTGGACTACAAATTTTTGCTATGTATCTCTTATATTTAAAGCAAAATTGTCAAAACCTTTTCTATATCGACCATTTTTTATCTGTACATCCTTGTTTATAACAACAAATCCATATCGATCATCATTCCAACAGCTAGAGCATAAGTCTTCAAATTTAGTATATGGCATATCTGAATTTACATGATCATTATACACATGTCTCAAATTTACTTTATCCTGACGAAATAAAGCTAAAAAATTTACGTTGTCTCTCACAAGATGTTTTGGTACTTGCGCATATGACTGACAAAGATAGAAACAGTCTACATTTTTATGTCTTCCCATGCAGAAAAAGGCTTTTACATTATCTTGTTTTTCACAAGCTATATCATCGAAAATAATAATAGAATTTGGTAAGGCATCATCTGGTGAGACCACTGCTTCACGTTTACTGAAAGGTAAGTACTTCACACCATCTATAGGTTCTAATAGCTCTTTTAAAAATTTGTATTTGGGTTGATTCAATGACTTTGAATATACGTATATATTTTCGAATTTCAGTCCGTTAGGATGTACTATTAATGCTAATAAGCTATTGGTTTTACCACAGTTGGATGGACCACAAAATACAGCACGAATACTATCTGGAAGGAGCTCACCATGTCGATTCACACGCTTTTCTTGTTTTACAATAGCATCAAAATTTGGAACTTGCAATGTTACAGACTATTCTTTAAATTTTATGTCTGTGCTGTATAACATAATAGTTACAACTGAAATGTGAGATAAAATGATACTGCCCTTTATACTCTTGCATTTTTTATGTTATACTATGACTACATTGCAACTGATCTGATAAGTATAAGTATACATATTTTTTCGTAATACTCAGTCACAACCCAACCTTCAAAGTGAAATGATCATATATTGTAAGCAAGGATATGGTCTTGTAAATAAAATCATAAATTCTTTACCTGTAGAAATTCATTTACCAGGTTATCAGTACTGTGGTCCAGGTACTAAACTTACGGAACGCCTTGCTAGAGGTGATTTTGAAGTAAATCCTCTGGATACGGCGTGCAAAGAGCATGATACAGCTTATTCAAAAAATCAATACGATCTTGAGACTAGAAACAAAGCAGATAAAATTTTAGCTGAACGAGCTTGGCAAAGAGTTAAGGCTTTAGATTCGAGTATTGGTAAAAAAACAGCTGCTGTTCTGGTAACAGGTGCAATGAAGCTTAAGAGTAAATTAGGCATGGGTTTGGAACAGAAAAAGAAAAAGAAAAGAGGTTCAAAAAAGAAATGCTGTATGAAAAAGAAACTGAAAACTACTATGAACACAGTTATTAAGGCTGCCTCGCATCAAATGAATACTAAGAGCAAAAATGCTCGTAAAGTAATCAGTAGTGCTTTAAAAGGTGCTCGCAATGCGGTTGAAATGTGTGGTGGTAAAAAAAGTATTAAAATTCCTCGTATTTTACGCGTTCCTGCTTGAATTGGTGAAGCTTTACCTCTGACTCCTTTATTTGCTGGCTTGAGTGCAACTGGCGCTTTGGCAAATGGTATTGCAGGAATTATGAAGAGCGTAAACGCAGCTAAGTCTGCAGAAAAAAAACTAAAAGAAAATCAAAGACATAATAAAACTATGGAAACTATTGCTTTAGAAAAAGGTATCTCTCTTAAGCCTCATAAAACTAGATTGGGACTATATTTCAAACCATTTGGTAAAGGTCTGAAAAAAAAAAAAAAAAAATTCTAAAAAAGTAAAATTACCTTTAAGAGCTTCAACAAATGTAGATTTAATAAAATTCTCTAAGAGTTTAAAAAATTATTTTCTTCGTGGAGTATTTATGCGAAATGACTTACCCAGTGATGGGCCATGGTATTGTGAAACTGCTATGGTAAATCTTGACGACGAGAATGGACCTAGAACTCACTGGGTGGCGTATCGAAAATACGGCCAGAATGTTGTTTATTATGACAGTTTTGGAGATTTGCAGCCACCTATTGGTTTAATGTTGTATTGGAGTGTTGATACAGTTCAGTATAATCACTAACGATATCAAAAATTTAACTCTTACAACTGCGGTCATTTGTGCTTAAAGTTTTTGTCAAAACATATATAAGTACTTAAAATAGTAAAAAATATATATATATTATATATATTTTCCACCTATTGAATTATCACCAAAACAGAAATCTGTTCTTGGTTTAGTAGAACTCCTAACGTTCAATTCAGTTCCTAATATTGACGTAAATAACAAAAAATTTTACGTGGGTGATCAAGTGGTAGTTATTCCAACTGGCAGTTATGAAATTGAAGATATTCAGTCATTTTAAGTCAATGTGTTACAACCGAAAGATATAAGTATCAGTATCAAGCCAAATAATAATACGCTTCGTAGTGTTGTTAGGTGTAGTCATACTATTGATTTCAGACCAAAAGATTCTATAGGGCGACTACTAAGTTTTACTGAACAATTACTACAAGATAACTTAACTCATGACTCCGATTTACCTGTATCCATTCTCAAGATTAACGCATTACGAGTTGAGTGCAGCATCACTAGTGGAGCTTATATAAACGGAAAAAAAGTTCATACAATTCATTAATTTTTTCCTGCGGTACCACCAGGATGTAAAATTATTGAAGTTCCATCACAAATAATCTACTTAGCTGTCATTGGACGGGTCATAGATCACTTACAACTACGCGTAGTTGATCAAGATGGTAATTTAATCAATTTTCGTGGAGAAGTCATCACGATAAGATTGCACATGAAACCTTCATCGTAATGGGTATCATTTATAATCACAAAAAGTATATAAACAGCTTGACATGTACTTCTGCGCTCAGTCAACGGCAAGCTTTTAAATCGTCGAGACGTCAGAAAGGACAACTGAAGCATCAAAAATTGTCCAATCAAAACATACAGTTTCTTAAAAGTCTTGGCTTAAAAATAAAAGGTGTAAACTAACGTTCAAATTGTTACCTTAAAGATGGATGTCATTTTAAGCATTCAGTCCCCCGTTGCGTTTGATGAGTCTATCGCACACTATGAAATTCATGCTCATCAACCATATGCATCATCAACATATAATAATAGTGATAAAATTCGTTTATCAATTCAACATCAAGACCTATGCCTGCTACCATCCCGCAGTTCCTTACATATTCATGGAAGGGTAGTCAAAGCAGATGGTACTACGACAGCTGCAAATACTAAATTAGTAAACAATGCTATCCTTCATCTATTTGAAGAAATAAGATATGAGATAAACGCTATAGAGATAGATAAGTGTAAAAATGTAGGTTCGACAACTCTCATTAAAAACTGGCTAACGCTCAATCCTGATCAAGACGTATTAACTGAAAATGCTGGTTGGCTTGGTACTTCAAATGAACTTAATCTAACAAATAATAATGGTTACTTTAATCTTTTGATTCCTCTCAGTATGATTTTTGGTTTTGCTGAAGACTATCGTTAAATAGTTGTTAATGTAAAGCATGAACTTATACTCACAAGATCTAGAAATGATTTGAATGCAGTTTTACAAAATGAAATTCCTGCTGCAGAACCTAATGGAGTGGCAACTTGGGAAGACTTTAAGATTTTAATATTAAAACTAGAATGGCTTATGCCTTACGTTGTAATGTCAGATGCACATAAAATTCGTCTACTTAATTATTTGCAAAAAGATAAATTTGTATCTATGAGCTATCAAACTTAGGAACTTAATGAATATCCACTTTTACCTTCTACATCGAAACATATATGGACGGTCAAGACGTCCAATCAGTTGGAAAAGCCACGCTATGTTATACTAGCCTTTCAGACAAATCGTAAAAATCAGAGAAGTATTAATGCTAGCCAGTTTGATCATTGTAATATAAGAAATGTAAAACTGTATTTAAATTCACAATATTATCCTTATGGGGATCTCAATATGAATATAACAAACAATCATTTTGCATTGTTATATGATATGTATGCAAACTTTCAAAATTCATTTTATGGTAAAGATCGTGCACCTTTGTTAAGCAAATATCAATTTCAAAATGCTGTACCTTTGATTGTCCTTGACTGTTCTAAACAAAATGAGTCGTTAAAGAATGCTCCCGTAGATGTGCGATTAGAATTCGAATCTCACGACAATTTTCCTAATAATACATCAGCTTACTGCTTAATTTTACATGATCGTATCGTTCAGTACAGTCCCATGAGTGGGGATGTCAAAAAACTTATGTAAGGCTATAAAACCCGATGCATGACACTACAAACTTCATTAATCTGTTAACCGTCATGGAAAAGGGTCAGAGCAGTTGGACTAGAGAAAAAGAAGAGAATAGGCGAAGGCAAGAAGAGTGGAAAAAATTTGAGAAAAGACACGCTAAGGAATGGAAAGAAAAAAAAACTAGGCAAAAATCAAAAGATCTTAAATGTTGTAAAATCCTTTAAAAATAAAAAAATCAACTTGCTCAAAAAGATATTTATTGATCAACATGTCTCATAAGCCAACCATTAGCAAATTCACTACTGATGTCAAATATCAAAAACTTTCAACCAAGGATGATTATGATGACGGAAATAAAAAATCTTGGCTGAAAAATTTAACAAAAAAGTTCTCAACTAATAAATCATCATTTCCTAAACGTGAAAATTATGAACGATTTAAACAATAATTTAAGGTTTTTATGTAGAAAAAAGGATAAAATGGAATACATCGTAGACATGCAAGGCTTTAAGAAGCCTGGCAATGATTACGTGCTTAAAAAATTAGCTATTCTACCGCTCCATCCAAACGATGCTGAAGTATAACTGTATCTTTTCAAAGCACCTTGCTTGGCGTTAATTATCACAGAAATATAAAGATCAAAATTCATACCTTAAACATAACTATCATGGACTAGCCTGGAATTTAGGCAATATAAAGTACACTGAGATTGGGAATATTCTACGAGAGAATCTTAAGATGCCACCAAAATTTTTGTGAATGCAGAACTAAAACAAAAGTGGCTTGAAAGATTTGGATTTAAAGTCACTGATATGACAGATTATCCTTTGTTTGAGCTCCTAAAACAGGTTACCTGTTGCCCTCATCATAATGGAGCTTACAAAACCATGTGTGCTCTTCACAATGTCAAACGCATGAAAAAGTTCTACTTATATACAGAATGGGAAGATGAAAGTGATGATAATAAAGAGCTGTATACTCAAATATTTAAGAATTATGTACTTTGTACTTTGTAAATTGTAATTTAAAATAAATTTTCTAAAAAATAAGAATAAATGTTTTAAGATTTACTATTATTTTCCTAGAAAATAAGAATCCACTTCTTGTCCTACCCACTCTCATTATACATTTTAAATTAAAAATCTTTATAAAAATATAAACATACACGCATCGTACGTAAGTATTTATCTATGTATGTAGATAAACATGTATATGTGTACACGTATTGCCTTGGAAAGGTAACACTTATTTGTCACACCTCACACCTCACAGATATAAGCGTGTGGTTAGGGCTCTCATCCATATACATACAAAACAACACGCTCTCCTACAGGCAAACCAGAGAGAAGAAAGCTGTTCACAACCCCTAGCGCTTCGTGCAGAGTCGTAGCTGTCCGCGCACAGTCGTGCACGTGGTCAGGGAGGGGAACGTTTGCTGGATTCGGCGTGTGCTCGTATCGGCCTAGTTTATCTACTTTTATTATAGTTGAAATAAGTATACTCAAATTGGGGAAGCCTAGCTTCACCGTTTTCAAAGTATAACAGTTTAAAGTCCAGTTACAACGTTACTAGAATACCTATATAGTGGTACAGTCCGAGGCGAAAGTTAGGTTAATTTGTTGTTTTAACGTTTGTGTTTACTTTCCTGGGCATTTTTCTGTTCCATACACCTAATTTTTTAATTATTTATCTGCTTTGTTAAGAATAATAACAACAAAGACATTTCTAACACGAAAACTCAATTTTGAAATTGACTATACCACGACAACCCCCTCAAAATAGTATCAACATAAACATTTGTAGTGCAAAATCTTTAAAAAATCTACAGTTTTCTGAAAAATCGACTAATTACTTATTTTAGTTTTCCAGTTTATTCATAAAATCGTGAAGTATTCAAACTATTATTGTTTACTGTATTTAAGTGCATACTTCTTTCTGATAAATTAATTCAGCTATGATTCTCAAAAATTAATATGTAGAGCTATGGAAAAGGCATTTTGAAGATTTAAACGTTAAGCTACTCGTCGTAAAAGTTCCGCGAACTTTTTAATAAAAGCAACCTATGTCACGTGGTTGAAGATACCGACAATGTGGTTGTTACCATAACTACAAAAAAAAAAAAAAAATTAGCTGCCTTGCGTTGTATGGTAAGAGGTGTTTTTTGATGGTTTATCTTATAAACTCCAAACAATCTAATAAATTTATGCGAATCATTGTGTGTTGCATACGATGTAAAATTAATTGATCGATTGCGATAGTTAAAAGAGCAATTTCAATTGTGAAATTTTATTATTTTGTAAAGTTATTCATCTATAAAAATATATATAGTGCCACCTTCCAAACAGAGGAAAAAAAAATTTCTGTTAACTGTATACGATTTACGCACTGACAAAAATTTTGGTAACTATTTCTCAAAAATTACAATAACAATTGATTATAGGTAAAAAGATTCATTGCTTACACAGAATACAAATTTTTTTTTTTTTCACCCTTTTCTGAGTTACAAGTGGTGGAAACTAGCATGTGTTGAATAAAAAAAGCTTCGTTCAGTCTCTGTAAGACTCTTTAATCTAAAATACGCACTATTTATAAAGCTTAAAGAATCTATTTTTATGTTTGTACATGTATATGTAGTACGAATTTTGTCAACGCAATAACTACAAGGTATTGATAAGGAATGTAAATATAAGCACAAAAATATAATATACGTACGTAGTTAAATATTCACGTATAAATGGATGTAAGTTGAACCTTACTGGTAATGATCATATTTTATATAATCATAGAAAAAGTATGAATTTTCTTCTGCCTTCGCCTTTTTTATGTCGTAAAAAGGATGTTCACAATTTCTTCAGAGTTTTAGAATACACAAATTATGTTAAAATCCTTAAAAGTTATTTTAGTATTACAAAATTATAGAATTGCCTTGTATCAAAGTAACAATATTAATTTAATTTGTTTTGATGTATTCGAAAAAAAATGTTGACTACATATATATAAATATATATTTTTCACGAAACATAAATAAAAGAAATGAGGACAAAATGATACATTAAATAAAAAAAAAAAAAAAAAAGACCTACCATAAAGTGGATTTGAACCCTTAAGTGCAAAACAATCTATAAAGGGGCATAAGCCTTAATCATCTTAGCTATCCGAAGGACGGATGATGACTCTTTCGAAGTCACATATGTTCATCGATATCCTCCGGAGCTTGTCCGACAGCTTACAGCAGTTAGGATATGTGAAATTAATAAACTAATGGTTAATTTTTTAAAAACATAAATGGATTTGGGAATTTTAAGAGTACGGGAAAGTTAAAAAATAATGTATTGAAATCAAAATTCTGTGTATATAATTAATGAGCATTTAGTTCCACGATTTAATTAAATAAGATTTATAGATAACATTAAAGCCAGAGCGAGAGCAAGTCAGTTAAATATATACATAGTACTCGGTTGCAGAGTCAAAAGACTCTCAAAAAAGAGAAACTCTTATCGTCGCTTGCTTTGGCTGTGCGTTCAGATATATACAGCTATATAGCCGACATTCCCACTCCTCTCCTCGTAGGCGCACATTCGGTATACCTCTTCCACGCGTCTCCAAAATGTGCGCCTTTATAAAAATTTTCACGCGAATCCACTCTTCTCATACCCCTACCGTGCTTCGCAAATAAAAAAAAAAATGTGCGCCTAGTTCAGCCGCTTGGCTGCGGCGGGGCGCTCGAACCACTGGAAAAAAGTGGGCACACTCCGCAGCATGGCAGTCAGCAATCTCCCTACTAATCTCTGACTAAACAGTATTATATTACGAGTATCATACAAAATGTATGTCGCACTACAAAAAGATCTTACTGTTTTTACCTTTTAACTTCAAAGCTTTCCAAGGCTACGGATTTATTAGGAACAATACTATTTACTGCTAGTGTATAACGGCTTGAAAAATTACTTACAAAATATCAACTCAATAAATCAAACTTACGTAATCTCTTTCTTTTGTTAGAAGGAATTTTTATGAAAAATTTTTATTTACTGTAGAAACAATGGGTTCAACTCTGACTTAATGAGACATCACGTTACTAGAGCACACAGTACCGGTATTAGCACTTAAAGGGCGCGGTTGTTGTATGTTTGATTCCAAGTTGCGTATATTGTGCTTCTTACCGAGCATGCAAAGTGCACTTTTGCGCTCGTAGGTACACTTTGCACCCAGTAAGTACTTACTGCCCGTGTGTCCTAAGTGATGACAAGGGTATAAAGTGTGGCCCTCAGACACAAAGCGGCAGTTACGTTTTGAATCATAACTTTTTAAGTTCATATTACTTTCTTAATAACTTTTAAATATAGATGTACGCAGATAGTTTAGGGACACATACAATCACATAATAGTGACTGTTTTAATACACACACATGCAGACATACCATATATATCTTCTTACCATGGGCATGAAGTGCAAGCTTCTCTGAAAATATTTATGTACATTTTATTGCGTTGACAAATTTTTAAGAATAAAAAAAAAAGAAATAAAAGTTCTCATACCTAATAGCGTATATTACCAGGGTTAGCATCAAGTTCAAGGGATCTGTAAAGCTGGACTCAAGAGACTCCTGTATGCTTACCCGAGTTGGGTGCGCAACCGGTGCGAGACTTATTTTTCCTACTAAAGCAGCAGGAAACGTCTTAACGTTAAAAAAAAACGCCAAAAGCAGGAAAATATTTTCTTTGCTGTAAAATAGAAACACACCTTAACTGCTTCTGGATATAAGCATATGCTTATGGAATTAAAGTAAGCAATATAAATTTTTTCATAACATGTTGTGAAAAAAACATTGTAAACTATTACATTTAAAACCTTCCATGAACGTATTAAATCATTTAGTTATTTTCTACCATATAGGAGGTAAATTTTGATGTTCACATCTAAAATAGTTGTAGAACAAATACTTTTACTACAAACATATCATTAGTTATCTCTGTTGCAGCCTTTTCAAGTTTTATTAGCCAAGTTCAAAGCAGACAGCACGCAGAGTCTGAAACTCTTAGCAGCTGCAAGTTGTACGCTCCTTGCTGTCTCCTCTAAAGGGCTTATGCTCGAGATCACCCTAGTCTGCCACTTTTTTGGGGGTTTTACTGTAATTTTTTCGATACATTTTGATTACTTATGTAGCTTTTTGGCCGCTAGCGTAATGATTATGTTAATAGTAAGCAACAAAAGAGATTCGGGTAGACAGGGGATTCTCTGGTAGTAGAATCTCTACATGCATTATCATAAATACAATATATATAAAAGAAAGAATAATCAAATATTATTTATTACCACGTTAAGCCATTAAACGGACGTAAGCATGGCTGAAGAAAAAAGAAAAAAGCTACTTTGCCACAAGTTTAAATATGTATGAAAATAAGGTATCCTTAATATATTTTATATACTTTTTTAACTTTACTTTTCATATGCTTTAAATAAATAGACTTAAGGTTAGTATTAATTTAAGGTTATTTCAAAATTGAACTTATAATAAGCAAACAGTTAAAAAATTACTAATATTAGTGAAAGTTACTTTTACCATTTCTACGGTCTTTACAGATGTAAAACACGAATTAGGTGTAAAGGATTTTCGATTTTGATAAAAAATATAAAATGCAAAGAAAATGTTTAAAGAGATTAAAAGATAGTTAAAAATCTTTAAATTTCTATAGGTTGTTTTAAATTGTAACAATAGGATTCAATTTATTTAATAAACAACTATTCCTTTAGAAACAGGAGTATTCTTGCCGTTGTATTTTATCGTTTTATTAAAATAATTTATCATTAAAAAGTACTGAATAAATACAATAAATAAGTGGCTATGGTATGTTGCAATTTATGTCCTACATCAAAAAACTTTTCATTCCTACATCTTTTTTATTAAAAAATACTAGTGTAAGAAAAACTACAGTGTTTTAGTAGTTTCATAAGAAATCCATCTTCGCTGAGAGAAAGGTATCATCATTAATCACGAAAGATTACTTACACTAATCCTTATTTAAGAATATTGCTTGCAAACAAAGTGCGAGAAATCATTTAGTAAATTCTGTTTATTTAAGATACACGTAAGATGCTCTTAAATTCTCTTATTATGATGGAATTCAAAAATTAAGTATTGCTTTTTTGTGTAACTCTCATATGCTATAGTCTTAACAAGCCTCTTACTGTTTACATTCCTTGTAGTAAAGCTCTTGATAGAACACATTTTTCGAGATAATAAGTTAAGAAACTTGCACAAATGCATGTATTGCGATTTTTGCTAGTTTTATTTTATTGTTAGAGTTTAATGATGTATTTATAATCCATAACATTTTCATATTACCAGTTATTTATGGCTATTAAATGAGTTAATAGTGTACTTGATAAAAAATACGTAAGGTATCAATCATCTTTAAAAACATTAGGCTGTTTTATCATTGAGAATACTTATTAAATCATTTATCATTAGATAAAATAAAATAGAAGAGATAGGAAGTAAAATTAACATCTGGAGATTGAGTGGCAGTGTAGGTTGGCATGAATGATTTTTTTCTGTTGGTGACTTAAGTTAAGAGATAGGCAGTAATTTTTTTTGTCAATTGTGGTGGGCCTTTCAATAGAAGATAACATCAAGTTAGGCACACACAGCACAAAAAAGGCTGGCTTTTTACTTTTATCACTTGTTGTTAAACACTCCAAAAAAGTGTTTTGCTTTACTTTAATTATGTGTACATATTAACTTACAAGTATCACATACAAAATAGTCTTATTAAGTGTGTGTGAGTGTGGTTCCAAGACGTTTTTATGAAAGTGCACTTAGAATAAAAACAACTATATCTAGATTTAATACTTTTACAATTTTTAAACCCTAATCTACAAATTATTAAATTACAAAAGAGTTTATTTTCTAAATGGAATTGAAAACTGTTAGTAATTAGAGTCCGTCAGAATTAACGTTGATAATAACTTATGTGTGTAAACAAATAACATTAAATAAAAATAATAGTTAGTAGGCTTGATTTTTTCAAAGATTAACTAATACAAAGATAGCTTAATATTTTCAATCACATCTGGAACACGAAAGTTTAAATTCACAAGTCTTAGACAATTTCAGTAGACAGTGATAATTATTTCATAAACGACTATATTGAGGGTAAAAGTGATTCTGTTATTAATATAAAAATTAGTAAGAATTTTAAAATATGAACGTAGATAAAAATACGTTAAAAAATAAGTTATATTATTTAACAAATTTTCATTTGCGTATTAATTAGTAGATTGAATTTCAGCTTTTGTAAAAATGTCGTACCCAGACGTAATTATTTTGTTTGAAGCACACCTATGTGTAGACATTTATTTCTGTCGTCAAGGTACGCTCCTTAAGCACACATACACAGAGAGAGAGAGAGAGAAATAATCTTATTATAGAGTAAGAAATCCATGTTTCCAATTTATACATTTTTTGCATTTCAAAACTTCACAAATACTGCAACAAACAATTTGTTTTTATGTATAAGGTGTGTTCAAAAAATAACAAGAATTTTCCTTTTATTAAAAAAAATATTTAATTATTCATCAATATCTATTTTGACCCCTTCAAAATAACCCCCCTTGGATATAATACACTTGTGCCAACGCTTTTTCTAATCCTCTAAACACTTTTGTAACTCGATCTTTGTAATAGCTTTTAGCTCTTTCAGAGATTCACTTTTAATGTCATCTATGCTTATAAAACGACGGCTTTTTGATGTTTTCTCTATTTTTGGACGTAAAAAAAAGTCATATGGAGCCATATCTGGTGAATATGGAGGCTGAAGCATTGTTACAGTGTTGTTTTTGGCCAAAAATTTACGAACAAGCAATGGAGTGTGAGCAGGTGTATTATCGTGGTGCAAAAGCCATGAATTGTTTTGCCACAAATCCGGGCGTTTTTTTTGGATTGCTTCGAAAACGGCGTTGAACTTGTAGGTAGTACTCCTTATTGAATGTTCGACTGTGTGGCGAAAATTCATAATGCACTATGCCACTTTTTCACATTTTCATCGGTCGGTCGTCATCTTCAACGTTTTCGCGGCTATCTTGAAAACGCTTATACCACTCGTAAATCCTTGCTTTACTCATGGCAGACTTACCATATACCTTTGTTAACATTGTACAAACTTCACTACACTTTATTTTATTTTTTACGCAAAATTGGACTCTAATTCTTTGATCCATTATTTTCACAAACGAAAATCGTCGAGCTCGAAAAACACGTCTACCGTTAGCAGCTGCTTCTTAAAAAGTAAACAATGAATATTGCTGAAAATTTTTTCGTACTTCAAGGGGCATGTGTACCAACATAATGAAAAAAAATGTTATATAGGCGGACTCTCCAAGCCCACGAAATTTAAAAGTTCTCGTTACTTTTTGAACACACCTCATAGAAGGAACCTCAACTTTGATATATATATATATATATATATATATATATATATATATATATATATATAAGTCTTCAGGGACACCTTTTTTTTCAACATTGCTGAAAAAATTTGGAAAGTTGGGGAAATTGGTTTTATTAAAATAGCTCAAAAACTAAACATCATGTGAAAAGCTTTTTAACATGAAAAATAAAATCTCGTAAAAATATCTACAAAACAAAAAATGGTTTCAATTAATTGATTTGTTTTTTCGCAAAGTTGAATAAATTCGTGACTTAAAAATAGCGCAAAAAGTATAGACCATGCGAAAAATTTGTCAACATGAAGAGTGTTTTTCTTCAGAAGATCTACAAAACAAAGAATGGTTTAGTCGGTCATTTCATTTGTCTACAAAGTTGATTATACTTCTTGAAAAAGGTCTTTTTTCGAATAATAATAATAAATTACCCCTTTAATCAAATATTTTCAAAACAAGTGAGAACTGTGTGTCTTAACAGTGTAAATAAATTTTTTAAATCTTCATTCGACATCAATGTTAGTGATCCTAAGAAGTCTATCGTTTGTAGCGAAGGTGCTTTCATAGAATGTCAATTTTTTTTTAAACAACTTATACTTATGATTTTAATTGTATTCCTTCCTCTAAGAGTTATTTTATTTAGTACAATGTTTATTTTGTTCATCATAGTTAGCATACAAATAGGAAAGTGCAGGGCACGTTGTGCAGGGCTGCAAAGCGTGGCACCTTAATTAGATTAATATTAATACTCATGCATTTTTAAAATAAGATTTTTATAGAAACTTTAAAAAAAAGGCTTTTACTATTATCGTTTGAATTTTTAATGTCATAAAAGAACGTTTTTTATTTATTTTATAATTTATAAGTGTAGTGTACTCAAAAAAAGGTTTCTTTCTTTTCTCAATAGCTTGGAGCAGGTTGAAAGTCTTATATTTTGTGAACGACAATAGGTCAATTTAAAGCTTAGGACCTTAACTTTCTCGTTCAATAATTTTTTGTATTTTAAAGTTTATATAAGAACTGTAATAAGCAATATGAAATTTTTTTAGAATGGGGCAGACGTCGTCACTTGGGTAGGGCAGGCGTAGCATGGTAATCAACCATACGGCCATAGAGATAATATAGTAGAGGAAGCGAGCTGTATATTCTTCTGTAAACGGAGGCGTACGGTTAGTAGAAAGGAAAAGACGACTGTTTTGGTCTTGCATCTCTCTCTGCTCTCTGCATTGATTGGCTGCTGCTTGACAGTGTATATAGTAACAGTTAAAGTAGAGCACAAGGTACTCTGGAGAGATATTGGCGGTGTTAAAGTACAGCAGGCGTCCGATTTGTCTCAAGAGATAAATACAAAGCATTTGTGATATTAAAAAATCGTCAACATCACTACAAAGCATGACGTATCATTTTAACATAATGGTTAAAATAAACGCAACAAATTATAAAAAGCAGGGTGCAAAATTAAAAATTTATTCGCATTTAAGGACGTTTGGTTGGGATAACAGGGGGGAACCACTTACAGGGCATGAGGAAAGTAGCGATAAGTTAAGACTTGACATCGCCACACGGGTCTCCAATATGTGAGTGATCATGTACACACATACATACACACATCAGGTGGTGTGCACTCTGAAGTGTCTGCACTGTCTGCTGCGTCGGTTACTGCAGCGTATGTGTATACTTGTAATGTATTTGCGCTAAAGATGTAAGTATTTGATTCTTATTCTTTATAACAGTGTAATAAGAATCAGTTAATAATTAAAAAGACTTGTGGCAGATATATGTTAATACAATTATATTCATAGCTCTCATTCGCAGCAACGCCCAAAGCCAAGCAGTGAAACCTCCAAATATCAAAAAATTAGAAGGGAACATAAATAGTTTGGTTCAAAGGAAAGTTTACTAAAAAATATAAGTTGAAAAGTCTCTTCGAGCAAAGTTGTTAAACCAGCTACAAAAAGAGAAGAATCTTTGAATCATTAAAAGTGATATTTTAAATAGTTAGGACAGACTCTAGTCTCTGCAATTACTACAAGCATGTGATTTTGTTATCTTGTGTGGAAAAATTGTATTGTATAAAAATTACAAATTAGAAATTTTATAAAGAAAAATAAATATGTGTTATTATAATACATTGTTTTGTTATGGGTACGGGTGTAACCTATGTACATTCACTCATACATGTATAAGCTGATGTTTTATACAGAAATACGTAAATAACTACCATAATATCTAAATATTTACTGATTAACGTCCTGGAACATTTTTAATTTCCCGCTTCTTGCAACGTTGCCGTTGCGTTTTTGGCGAATTGTTATTTAATTTTTTTATTCATAATCTAATCAGACAATCGTCGTAAGACTTTGTGTACATATAGTTAATAACAGTATCTGTGACATATAAAAAAATTAGAGACATTCATCTCGCCAATTTTTTTAAAATTGAGTTCTTATAAATTGTCCCATAAGCGACTGGGTTAAAATGACTAAACTTTGAAATTCAATATCTCGAAAAAAGAACAGAGAAGCCTCTTGAAATTTTAACAGCTTCATTGTAACAACAATAAAAATGTCTGGTTAAAATTTCAAAAAGATTTATCACAGGGTTCTATCTCTACTGAAAGTTCTTAAAAATGGTTGTTTTTGTGTGACGCATTCGGATACGATTTTTTACATCACACAATTTTTCACTTTCATGCTTCATTCTTTGATCTACATAGTTTTGCACTACCATGTCAATGAGCTGCTGACGATGATCATGTAATGGTTCCTGCTCAAAGTAGGGATCATCATTTTGAAAAATTGTTTTTGGCAAAATTTTGAGAGTTTCTGTAACAAGAATAAAATTAACATTTTTTCTCCAAAGTGCATCCTTGTGCCACCTCAAAATTTTTTCTGTACCAAGCCATATCACAAAGACGTCATCTGAAGCAAAATGCAAATCACCCCTGCTTTTTAGTGTTGTTAAATTTAACTTTTCATATGTTTCATTCTGTAGCATATCCAGACACGTAGCAAAATAGATTTTTTTTATCGAGTAGGCTGTCGCTCCAGCCCTATGCCAAATTTCGTCTTACAGGTACTCCGATTGCATGCAAGCGTTTTGATGTGCATAATCATGATCCAGAAAATTAAGGTTTGCATGCAGAAAACTTTCTACCGCAAATAGTGGAGCAAAATGATACTTTTCAACTTTGTTCTCCTGTCAGTACATTTACGGAAGTACTGGGAGGTTTTTTGTGATAAATAAATTTCTGATTTATTGACATAAAATTTTTCAGTAGTATCTGATACTAAAAGCGTCTCATCTTGTGGAGTACAATTAGCTGACACCAGGACTGCGACATTAGTGTTATACAGCAGGAGTTTCTTATAAGCTGATTGGAAATGTATCGCTGTTGGATTGTTACAGAAACCGTTTATTCTCCTTATTAATGCGAACAGCATTTCAAAATGATCTTGTGAAAGTTTGTAGGATAGAAGATAAGATATGTAATTCTTATGAAATAATTCCTCACACATATTTGTTAAGTTTTTTAAGCAAACAACAGACCCTATGAAGCGTGTGCGAACAAGAGAGCTTTTTGTTACCGACTTTTTTATCGTGTGATTTTTTCTTTGAATGTAGTTACAGCACCGTTGTCCCACTGGTTCTGATAATTTTTCTTTTTATTAAGCCGTAAAACTTCTTTGTTTTCAAAATTATCTGGTGAAACTATATTTTTTTTCTTTTTTATCATTGAACAAAAATCACTAAGCTTTCAATATACTCTATCCAACCTTCAATTTTTAATTTAAGTTCTGATAAATTCTTTAGTGCCACGGCTTTGCATCCTAGCATTTTATTAAATATATGCTTTGTATTCAGAACATCAAAAATATTGTTCAATGTTTCACAAAACTGTGTGGTTGCTGAGGCACCCAAAAAAGTATAAATTTTCAAATCCTTTTCAAGATGTTCCAATGCCAAAGACAAATTCGAACTTAAAGCTTGAACTGCTAAAAACACCTCCATTTTCTTGTTAGTGAACTCTACATGTCTTTTTTTATTTTGCACACACAGTGCATTTCTTGGGTATATTGAAAGTCATTTAAGTCTTTGATGTGACTCCACTAAATGTATTCGTAATTGTTATAAATTATCGAACTTTTTGCAGCAAAATAATTTCGGACTAGTTTGAGCATGTGGCAGGGGTAAAAAAAAATATAAACACTATCGCCAGTACTTGGGTATGGAAAAAATGGCTTAAGATTTTGTTTGTCAGAATAATCAAATGAAGCTCTCAGTACCTTGCATGCCTTCTAATTTGAGTCATTACCATTAAAAGTTACACTAACAACTTCAATGAAATACTTGTCAAGTTTTATCAGTAAGTCTTTCAGAAGAAAGCTCTTTTCCGAACCTGATAACGAGTTGGTAGGATAGCAAGCCTCGGGCGTTTTAAAACCTCCATTAATATTTACGAGCATAAATACTAAAGCTTTAGTGGCTTGTTCAGTTCAGACTTCCCTTCTTTGTTGACTTTCTCCAATTGATCACCTAAATCAACCAAGCCCTTCCATTCACGCGTATTTTTACAAAAATAAGTCTACTTTTTAATCTGCATTTTATCGAAGGTTATATGAAAAATAAGTTTTTTGCCATTGTCTGTATTGTTGTTAACCATTTAAGGAGTAAAATCGATTATTTTGTGACAGATTCCAGGCTTGTAGTTTTTTGAGCAGCTCCAATTATTCAATGTCTGAATACAGGGTAAACATTTAATGAAACAACGTCTCACTATCTCATACGCTGCAGGAGAATGGAAGTGCAAATTTCTTGCAAAGTTTTTTAGATTTATTAGAAAAGAAGCTGTGGGATGGTAATTCTTCATTTTGGTTATTAACTCCTTGACGGGATTAGGTAAACCTAGTTAAAACAAAAGAAAAAAAATGTAGGAAACATCCAATTGTTGGTAATATGCATGAATAATTTATTCCAAAATTTTTTTTGGGCTCAACATTTTCCTTACAGATTCTTACAAAGTAAATAACTGACAGTTGGCCAACAGCACATTAACGGAAATGTAATTTCAAAAGATCAATTTTTAACCTTGTAGTACAAAAATATATGTATACATATAAGTAACGTATCGATTTGTAAATACTTATATTACCCGAACCCATTGATTGTTAGACAAAAATCACTCGAACAGTATTTCATTAAACAAAATTTTTATAAAAAAATTACTTTGACAGTATTACATCGAGAAAGAAATAATTAAGAGCATAAATAAACAAATACTCACGAAAAATAGATTATACAAAGTAAATAAGTAAATAATTGTGAGATTATAAAATTGTGTGAGTTACTGTCTAATACATTGATGTATATCTTTCAATACTAATGTCATAACTGCCATATTTGTAGCTTTTCAAAGTACAGCAAAAAAAAAAAAATTGAAATTAAACCTCTAAGTACTCTGCTGCAGTCTCCATCTCTTTTTCTCACAAAGGTTTAACCATTTCCTGAAAATTGCTTATTTTTTTTGGACCCTAATTTTCTGTTGACGAACTGCCTCATTCTTCAATTCCCTGCAGATTTTAAACCTTAAATATTGTTGCCAAGCTTTATCAGACACAAAGTCCTCTTTACTTATGTATTTCTTCACATAACCATCCATAAAACCTATTTTATTACATCCTTTTCCTGAATCTTGTTCGTTTTTTGTTTTCGTACATAGTACCTCAAGACTTGTTTCAGCTGACAAACGTTTTTAAAGAAAAAATTGTAAGCTGTATTTTTTAATAAAATTTTTATAAACATTATATAAAAAAAATTATATATATCAGTTTGTAAATAACTGTATACACCTTGTAGAGTTATCTTTACTGATTAAACAACATAAATTATCATTCAGAATTATGGGTTGCATACATGTACCTTGCGTATGCGTACTATGCAGCGTTAGATGTTTTGTGTGTACATTAGTGAACTTTTGGTTTCTTTCGCTGTTGTCTTGTTAATGGGACAATTGTTTGTGAGACTGATACCAAGATCAAGAGAGTGCACTGTTGAGTTGTGAGAATTGATTTTATCACATCCCCCTGTGATATATTCATTGTCTTAGATCGTACCTCATGTGCCTTCTTCTGAAAAAATTGGTGCTTTCGATAATAATGGAACATCGTTTGGCAATAATCGCCTTACTCTTGTGTATCCATTTGTTTGATGAAATAATTTCTCATCAAAGTGATCACTGCAGACTGTAGCACTGTTTGGCACTTTTGAGAGACTTGATAAAGAAATCTATTATTGTTTTGGAATACTTCCACTAGGAAACCTACAACAATAATAATAAAATACTGTTATTTAGATAAAATCACTTGAATGTGAATATTTATACAAACACTTGTAGATGCACATATGTATTTGTTTTAACTTACTTGTAAAAACTGCGGATGTTATTGCCAGTAATGGCAAACTTGTTAAACACTATACATGTACCGGCATTTCAACAATGATTTTTTTACATCACTTCAAGTATTTATATAAAAATAAACTTTTTTTAATCACTTAATTTTTACACGTTATCTATGTACACAACATTCATTCTCTCTCTCTTTCACTCATCTTCTGCAGTTCTGCTGTTCTGCTATGGTGCATATATATATTGAATTAGAGGCAGAAGAGGGCATTTGAAATAGCCAATCAGGATAGGAGCAGAGAGAGATGTAAGACCAAAACAATCTTCTTTCTCTATTTACCATCTGTATGCGGTCATGGCTTGGTCACTTCCTCTATCATATTATCTACATGCGTAACGCTCGTAAGTCAGCTGTGAGGATCGTCTGCTGATTTTATACCTAACCTTATCCTAAAAATACAAGATGCTTTGAGTGCCACCTTGCAGTATTTAGTGATTTACGTAGTTAATTACACTTGGTGTCAATTGTATCGAGTGTCTTTAAAAATTATAATCTGTTAATAACAGATCTGTTCATGACAGTTTTATAATATATGTATGGATATACACATTAAGTACATTACGTAGTTATATTTGTTTATTCGTAAAAATTAAAAAAAAGCATGTGAATTTCATTCTAGGTTATTGTCCACTAACTGAAAAAAATAAAATTTCCTAATCAGAAAATTCTCAATTATTTCATTTAGTTAAAAATAACATTAGTCTAATCATGAAAATACTGACAAATTAACTACACACTTAGCACTACATAACCATCAGGCTACGCTTGCCCTACCCTATGCCACCTCGTGCCATCTGACGGTGTAAGTGGAGCAGTTTTTAAACTAACTTAAAGCAATTTTTTGCCACTGATAAGAAATAAAAAAAAAAATTTTTTTTTCTATGTCTACTAATTTTAAACAGTTGCTTCTATTTTCTTCTATTTTTAAATAGTTGCATTTTGAGAGTCTTTCAATACAGTTTTTAACTAAAGTTAGATTGTCACTCCTGCCCTACCCCTGCCCCCCCCCCTTATAAAAGCAAAGTAGAATTTTTTTTTTCTGAACAACCATACTTTAACTGACACCACGCTAGTATATCCAGGTTACATTGCTATTCGTGAAGCTAAATATGACTGTCTACCCCATACCATTTTACTATAGATCATAATGTTACGTACCACTGCAAATTATTTTAAACAAGGCAGCAGAAAAGCTTTGTAAAGCAGTTACGTTCCAGTAGAATCGTGATATCTGTTATGCCAGTTGATATGTATCCTATAGAAAAAAATTAGAATAAAGCTACAAAAATGGCAAATCTTAGGTTAGAAACAGAAATTAATGCTCTTGTAACTAAAAATTTCAAATTATTTAATGGAAAAACTGTTAATGTTAAGTTCACCATATTAACAACACTATGTAACGGAAAGTGTAATGATTATATTGTTGGAAATAGTGACTCAGATATGTTCAATGTGCTTTTTCACTATAAATAGTTTGAATAATAAAGATTTAAATTTTACAGTAGGTGCAGGAAATATTTATGGTATGAAATTCAGAATAAGTCTTTTCCACTGGTTAATCAAACAATTTAAAAACCTCTTACATTTGGCATACAAAACTACACCAAAAACCTGGATAAAAGATAAGTCAGGTAAGATACGTTATGTTTGATATGTTTTATTTTATTTCTTGAATTATAATATGAAAAAAAAAAATCTTATGTAGCTAATAAAATGCCAAAAATATACTGCCTTTTTACTTTTGCTTTAATTTGTCTTTCAGTTATATTTTAGTAGATTGATCTGTTTACTAGTATTATGGGCAGTTTTTTTTTCTGTTAGAAATTTTCCAAGCTATAGCATATTTTTATGTTTACTTTGTTAATAATCATTTTGTTAAATTCATTTTAGGTAGATTTAAAATACAAAGAAGCGAAGTTAAGAAAGTTGGCACAACACATAAAGTATGAGAGGAGATCAAATTTTTCAAGGCAAAGAAACTACAAATACCTGTTATCTGGCTAGAAAATGATTTTATAATCCATAAAAACTCGCTAAAGCATAAGGCACAAACAAAAAATGTAGTCAATTTTTTTATAGTATTAGCCTTATTCAGATGTTGACAAAAAGTTTTATTAGACAAATTAAAAGAACTTGTTTAAACTAGATACTTCATATACTATAATTTGCATTCGTGGGTTAGTTAAAGTCCAAGTGTGCATACATTGTTTAGGCATGGTTCCCAAATCACATGAAAGATTCGACTCTCCATGATTTTTTTTCGGAAGATGCAATCGAGTCTTGGCATAGATTTACCGAATAAACATGAAAAATCATGTAAGATAAACAAGTAAAAAAGATACATTCATGAATGTAATAAACAGAGATATGAATCTGGCCATCTGGCTGGCATGTATCGTCCCGTATCTGTCTGGGAATGTCTGGTCGTCTGGTGTACCTATCTGATCCTCTTCTGTCCTTATCGAGTATGTATAACATACAATAACCAATAAATATGAGAACAAAGTAAATAATGATGCAAAACAAAAAATTTTTAAAATTGAACTAATTAATGACGGAAATACGATATCATTTTCTTCTTACCATATAATTAAATACTTATGAACAGAAAATATCTTACCCTATCTTCAAAGATTAATTGTCACTTGACCATTGTCTTTTTATTTGTTTTACCATCGGCTTAGACAGATCCCACGGTTAAAGTATTTTTAGAAAGTGAAGCACATTAAATTGTAGAAATAATAAAAATAAAATAAGTTTACTTTATAAAAGGGATCTAGAGAGCTACTGTTGAGTTTTTTCTTGTCTAGTTAATAGAAACAATGACAGTAAAAAACTGTTTGTAATCAATGTTCATATAAAATAAAGCTAGATGTGACGTAAGATTTCATTTGAAAATTTTAGAGTTTTTCAAGTTCTTATTACAACAACTAAATTATTGTTTGCTTGATTATTTATTGTAGTGTTAACTTAAAAGTTATTGAAAATTGTAAAAATTGAGTTTGTCTCTAATATGTGGAGGGCAAAAAACTATCAGCAAAGTCTTATCTCTTAAAAATTTTGTAGCTTGCGTATTCAAGAATAAAACAAAATTGTAACAATTACATCACTCGAAGTATGTATTTTTGTCATAACTATCAGAACTTTCTCAATGTTAACACAATTTTATTCCAATCGACAGACAAACCCTACAGCTAATTCATTTAAACTACTGCGTAAAAAGCTGATTTTTATTTAAAATTCATTTTGCAGGTACGGATAAATCAAGTTATCGAATCCAGTGAGACAAGGATCTAAAAAGATTAGTAAACAACAGAGGATGAAAATAAATTGAGCTGTTGAACTATGTAAGTTATGTCTGGACTACTGTTATTCAAACAATTGAGAAAATAATTCTTACAATACAGTACGTATATTGAATACGTGATCGTTGCACTTAAGATGATTTAGAACTCGAATTGTATTGTATTAGTGAACAAACTAAATGTTAAGACGTATACTAAATGACTAAGTAAAGTTTTCTTAATGCGTTATTAATAATTGTTCTAGTAATGTATATTTACATGAAACTTGGTCATACTTACGTTATTAGATTGTAGTACATTACGCACTTAGTGAGCAAGGTTAAGAATGTCGCAGATTTTACATGAAGAAACAATGAATATGAGATCTAGGGCATTTTTTCTTCTCTGAACGTAGTGCATACACGATTCTACGTCTTCTGGTGCTCACTAAGTAAAAAATCTCGCCCACGTAGCGGGCGATAATATTCACTTACGGAGCACCAGTGACGTTAAAATCGTTCTTTTGCATATTTATGTAAAAGATAAATAAAGTTTACTGCACTGCGTTCATGCTACGAATGTATGTATAACCCTATAAAAACAGCATTTAAAAGAAATTAAAATTTTAAGTAAGTTTTTTGTGTTGATCTCATATTTTGTAAGATATTTTTGAAGCCTTTATGAATTAGTAATAAAGAGTATTCTTTCTAATAAATCTGAACCATAAAAAGTTCTGAAATCAAAATGTAAAAACGGTCAAGTTCTCTTTTTTGGTGCAACATTTATTTTAAATGACACTCGTATTATGATACTGCTTAGTACTTGGACTTAAACAAAATGTAACAATATAATACTTTTTTTTATACGAAGAATTAATAAATTTCAAGGGCTTACTGTTCAGTCTTTTATTCAGTTGACAACGTTTCGACTGCACTTCAGGCAGTCCTTTTCAAGTCTAAATTATGTAGAGAAACGTCCACTTAATATCAAATAATATTAGAGCAGATATAAAAATTATTAAATATTAAGTGGACGTTGCTCTACATAGTTTAGACTTGAAAAGGACTGCCTTAAGTGCAGTCAAAACGTTGTCAACTGAATAAAAGACTGAACAGTAAGCCCTTGGAGTTTATTAATTCTTCGCATTATTTTTACTGTTCTTGGAGTCCTCTTATTAATATTATTTTTTGCCCAAACATTTTCATATACTTTCGACATAGCAAGGCATTGATGTATTTAATGTTAGGTTTGCATGACGTACTAGTCAAAAGTTAATATTACTGAGCTTATTTTTGTTACACTACAAGTACTAAGCAGTATTATAATATGAGTATCATATGAAATATGTGTTGCACCAAAAAAAAAGAGACTTTACCGTTCTTTTATTTTGCTTTCAGAACTTTTTAAGGCTACTGATTTCTTTAGAAGATCACCAATCATTGCCAGTATAAAGAGGCTTCAGAAATTCCTTACAAAATATTAAATCAACACATAAAACTTACTAATATCTTAGATTTGTTAAAATCTATTTCAGAGGAACATCTACTTCTTATAAAACTTAATAACATTAGATACCACTTATGTTAGAAAGTTCTGGATAGAAATGAAGTCTGTACAACATAGCCACGGTGATCTACAAAGGTGACACTTAATTTCTACTTAAAGTTGCTTATGTAAACATGTTATAAATATATGAATGTGTGTAGAGGTTAATTTGTACGAATGGTTCGTATGCTCACGAAATGAAATAACCTCTTTTAAATAGTCAAGTTTAAGAATTTTCATGTGTTGTGTTTTGTTCCTGTTCTTTCTTTTTTATTTAACTATTTTATTATAAAGTTTTTAGTAATTTTTTTTTCAGCTTATTACAGAAATCCAATTACTCTTTATCACAAAATTTAGCTAAAGTATTAAAAAAATAATACAATTCATTCCCAGTGAATAGTTTATTTATTACAAATCTTAATTAAGATACAAAAATTGAAGTGTTCGCTTCCAACGTGCACGAAATTAAGGGTTTGGATAATTGGATATTAATGTTTTCTAGATATTTAAATTTTTATTCATATTTAAAATTTGGTGCTAAGTAAGTATTCTACCACAGCAACGTAACGTCTTGTCTGTCTCAGTTTACTGGCTGTTGGTACTTACGTACATGTACAATGTTGATTTTCTACATACATTTTTTTATTTAGATTATTTTATAATTTTAGGATGGTTTTACTAAGACCTAATTTTAAAAAGACCTTTTTTTTATATTTAAAAATTTGATTATACGTATTAATCTAAAGTAAATAGCGAGTTTACCAATACTTTGTCTACTTTCTCAAACTTTTTCTATCACGCTTCTGTGCTACTTGATTTTAAACTAAGTTGATTTTCCAAAAATAGTGATTGTTTCATATATTATCTAAATTAAATAAGTTTGTGATTAAACAAAGTGAAACTGACGGCAATGCAATAAGTATGTTGCACGTTTTGGCTTTGTATCATTATAATATGCATCAAATGTACGCTTTACCTTCGTAAGTAACTAGACTAAAAGTCACTGAGCAGGAAAAGAAATATTCTTGTATTTTTTTTTAATGTGCTAAATAGTTAAATAGTCTTTTTTCGTTATGTATTTGGTTATTATGTTAATGAATAATGTGAAAGTGAACAAAAAATTAATGAAAATAGATTATTGTATTAAATTAATATGCGATAGTGCTTCTTGCCAGTAACATACAACAACCATGCTCTTTGAGCGCGTACTTTCTGCCTTGCTTAATAAATATACTATCACCAAATATAACTGTTGTACTATGGAGTTTTTTGTCCCAGTACAATGTAAGTCATGGATTTTAAAGTCCTTACTGTCTGGTGACCCTTAAAAAAATATCACAATAAGCTGTTTAACTTACAATTTGTTGAAGTTAAATGTATTCTTAAAATGTGGTAGTATTCAAATCATACATATTTTATTTTCATAAATAATTTAGAACCAGATAACAGTATATATATATAGCTTGCAATAATTTTTTGTATGGAGTATTTATTATATTGAACAGTAGAAATTTGAAGGAAAATGCGTCGTATTAAATGTTCATCATATAATCCCTATTTTTATTGTTATGTTATACACTAAAAAAAAATAACTTGATCCTTAAAGAAATAATCAGAAACTTTTAAAAATACTATCCTTACCTTTACGTTAGTCAAATATTTACTTAAATTATTATTAGTATTAATTTAAGCTCCATTAAATCTGCATATTCTTTATCAGTATATTTTGTAGGAGATATAACATCTCAAAAGTGGTTATTACTTAAAAATATTATCTAAATATTTTCGTAAAGAGAAACCTTTAATACTAAATATGTTTTCAACTACATTACATTGTTAAACATTGGAATAACTTCCTTACAGTTACGAAAAATTTAACATTTATCAGCCAAGCAATCTATAATTGGTATAATTTTCGGCCTATTTATGGAATATACCACATTTTAACGTAGTTTCGTACATGATTACAGACATTTTTAGGCGTTGCTTCTAGCAGACTGATACCAATCGATATAAGGAGAATATTTTCAGTTATTGTTAAAAAACGAATAAAGCAAATCTAAGACTCTCAGTCTGTGGATATAATGTTGCATTTATAATTAAAAAGTGAGTAAACTCGAATCGTAGCATATGTGGTAACAGGATTAATAAAAAAAGATCTAAATGGTTAAGTAAACAAAAGAATGTTAGTACCAGGGCAATCTAGCAAATGGGCTACTCTCATTGCTCCTATTAAAATTAACGGTCCACTATAAATTTAAGGGATATGTAACGTCACATGGAACATGTCATATTTATCATCACTTGACAATAGACAGGTACTTAGTACCTTGTATTTAATATATTCTAGAGAATTGACGAGATTATGCACTACAATTAAAATAAGATTTAATGTAAGCATATCAACAAACTGAGCTTTATACTACGTCACAAGCCTTTACTACCGACACCACACACAAAAGATTGTGTTCTTATACTTATCGGGCTTATGTTATAATATTCGAATCTGGCTGATTGCTCTCTGATTCTTTGGTTTGCTTAGAAAGTTAAGGGTACATATTGTGGCTTGTATAACTGATAAGAGGTCTTAATGGTCCATATGTATTTGTATGGAGTAAGTAGAAGGAGATACTCATACAGCTTCCAAGCTCGATAACGTATAGATATAAATTCATATTATCATTTCAACTGAAGGTACACAAATAATTTGTCAAGGGACTTCAATATATTTATATCCTGGTGGTATAACTGACAAGAATTCGTTAATAGTGCGTACTTTATAATTTTTTTATTTAGGCTCCACTAGTAATGTTGTACTTTAGTCGTGAAGCGTTAACCTTGACACTAGCTACAGGCGAGTCTGAGGTATGGTTAAGTTATTTTGAAGCACTCGCTTAGTAAAACATAACAGTAAAGAGTGTTCGAACTTCCCACCTCTGCATACCCATATTTGCTGTTGGTCCCATGTTGCACGCACTTTGTAGAAAAGAAAATGTGTGTCTTAATGTAGGAGAAAGAGGCTAGAAAGTGCTCTTCTAGTGTTTTTTTCCTACATTTCCTTCTTTTCTAAAACTCCTGTCTCAATTTCTTGTTAAAAGATTGGTGTATCAAAAAAAAAAAAACTGAAGTGATACGCATTTAAAAGGCTTAAATTTTCATACTAAACAACGTTGGTCCTTCGAGACATATTTCAGTTAACGGTAAGCTTATGTCATAAGAAATAAAAGGACTAGCTCCGGTGTTCTGAACCAAGAAATGATACGGCAACGGTGCATAGGACACACACGGCTGCCTGACGGATAGCAAGAGATGGCTCACGGCTATCCCCTTATTTTGCAGGACCAGATCACGTTGAGTTGCTTAGCAAACAAGCGAAAGATGGACATCATTTCAATTTAAGTACTAGGGTGATGCAGCTGTCAGTTGCTCAGTTATTTTCGTCTACCAATCAATCAAATTGTCTTGGATTCAGAGGCTATATAAATTAATCAAACGACTTTGTTAGTCCAGTGTGACAAGAATGAGCTGCTTTTGTCTCTCTCTCCCTTTTATGTTTTTGGTTTCCCCTTCATATGAATCTTTTTATACTTTTACCTTTTCTCGAATAAGTACGTAGCAGAGGGAAGCAGTAAAAGTTCAGTCTCACTCCGTCACAAGCACTAGATGCACCTCGATGGTAAATTAACCTCAAATCTTACTCTCATGCATAAGGATGTTAAAGGATCAGCAGACTCTTTATAAGAAGATTGAGTAGTCTCATACGTTCCCAACGAGTCAGCCAATTAAACAATGGATGGTGGAACTAATCGACAGTCAGCTCACCCTCCTTGAAGGTTACTGGATATTGTTTACAAGCAATTATATACAGCTCATACAGAAAAAGGACTAGAAGCATGAATAATTTGTCAAAGACGTGTTCTCAAAAACGGTGACGTTTATTCTATAGCCCAAAAGCTCCTCATCAATGCGCAGGTATGGCTCAGGCTTTGGTTAAGTGGCAAGCACTCTGAGGAGCCTAGTTAATCTCACGGTAAGGCTTCTTACACTGCACTTACTCATTTTTTTAGCGACGGTGCCTCGCCATAAAGCCCCTGGAGACAAATAAGCTGCAAGCATTCATTGGAGAAAGTCACGATCACGAGGATACTCGTCATGACTTACAACGTGTCGAATTGTTTGCTACTAATGCTCTTGACTCTCACTGCCTGTCATGCAACCGTCACACTATCTTGGCCACTGCCTCGCATTGAAAAAGTTTGACTTAGCACAGCGTTATAAGTTTGTTATAGACCAGTCTCTGTATTTGAATTGTCTAAAAGCAAAACACTATGCCCAGAACTGCCCATCGCAGTTCAGCAGCACAGCCTGTAGTGGATAGTTTAATTTATTGGTTCACGATAGAACGAGAATTAGTGGCAGAAATATCAACAATAAGAGAGTCCCTCTCAAGAAAGTGGCACTTAATAACACTGTGACTGGCCCCGTTTACACAGGCTCAGACGCAGAAACCCTACCTTTACTTTAATCAGTATTACTAGCACGATTACAACCTACGTTTCTTATTTGCATCCGTATCAGATGCTGGAAGTCCCTCGTAGTGCGTGCTCTGCTTGACCCTTGCTTAGAGTGCTTATTTATCAGTTGGGACCTTGCACAGCGACTGGAGATTTTCATGCAAACAGCTTACGCCGGAGGTATGAGTGTCTCTCACGATCAAACAGACACTGCCCTGAGTCGTAACTGGATACAGCTTCAAGGGCCAAAGCCCTACCAAATGCTAAGCATCAAGGCCTACATTTAAAACACATAGAAGTTTTCACTCTTTCACAATCCTTGGCGATTAACTTGAGTCTGGACCTCGACCAGTGAAAGCTCGGTGGTCCCAGGTTCTGCTACTTTTGGGCAGTGCAGCTAATTATCGGTGCTGATATTAACTGCCAACTGCTTATTTCAAGAATCATTCGTACTGAACACATTCTAGCGCAAAACCCCATCTATGGCTGGGTCCTTACCTGTGGAGCCATCCTGGAGTCACAACTCAATAAAAACTTGCTCTTAAATGCCTGCACCATCTTCAATATAATCAGCTAAGACACAGATCTAGAGCAACTTAGAAGCCTCGTCGTTCCCCTTCCGTTAAATGCTCAAAGCATTAGTTAAGTTGAAGAAAACCTGACCCCAGCCTACCTTACACTTTTGGCCATACAAAAATAAATGCAAAAGGAGTCAAAGTTCGCAGACGAGAATTTATGTGGAAGTTTATCGTTCTGAGCCACATGCAACTTGTCAGTCCGTAGAAGCAGCGCACTTAATCAGTACTCCCATGCTATATTTTACCCAATAAAATCTGGCAGTACGATAACAATGAAAAATTTTTGGTCGTATTAAACGTTGTATCAAAGCTTACCTTGTCTGACCACAGTCTCAATAATATCCCGCACGAGAGACCAAAACTGCAGATCGAACTCGTGGTAGTCGTCGCCCGTGAGAGACCCTATGAAAAGGTTTACTATGCTGATATTAAGAAAATACCTCGCCAGACCTAAGTCGCTCTCCACACATGTTTTTAGCAAATTTTTCTAGAGTTTATTAACCACAGAAGAGGAATAATAGTACGTTCTCTAGACCGTAACTTAAGGTGAGCTCTGCGCTCCCTACCTTATCCTTCGAACACTGCAGCAACTATGGAGAGATGAGGGATCTAGATTTTCAAAGACTGTTCTAATTGGGCAGGAATAGCTATTTATTGATGATTTCCCTATTAAAACCAATAAATTAACAGCAGCAATCGATGAGACCAGCTCATCTAACTTCTGATAATGGGAGAATTCAACCTCGAAAAGTGGGTTTTAAACATTGAAGAACTTTTTAAAGATAGTATTCAAACCAACTAACTTCAACTCAACTGGCTTTAACTGTCTACAGACGGTCTAGTAAACAAGTTAGGAGCAGCTTAGGACCCAGTCGATGATCGCTTTTAACTTAAGATATTGCCAAATGTCTTCATAGCCTCACTGACTGAATGTGAGACCCTTGCTAAGTTTGACAGAATGTTCCATCTAGTTGGATAGTTGGCACCATTTGTTGTTCATGCTAAGCTAGTAGTTCAAGATCTCTGGTGTGTCAGACTTGGATGGTATGAGCCCATCCAGAAGCCATGGGCCCAACAGTGGTAGGATCTCATAAGGTGTTTAAACGAAATCCAGTACATCTGCATCCCCCGATGGCTTGGCCGTCACCTGACGTGTACAATCCTACTACACGAGTTTGGCGGTGTCAGGTCTCACTATGGCGATTTGCATTTCCAGTTAAGCCGTCGATGAGGTGGGAAATGTATCCTTACGCTAGTTATGGGACAAAACTGAGCTCTCCACCATCAAGAGCCTGACTCCATCTGAACAATCAACTGCCAGAATGACCATTCCTCGTTTTGAGCTCTACGCGGCTTTTTATAGCAGCACATCTTCTTCATTTCGTGTGCAACAACCTTGACATTATGCTCAGCCACTGCTGCGCATAGACGGACTTGCAGGTAATTTTAAGTTGGCTATACTCCATTGGCCCCACAAACGATGAATTTGTCGATAATAAGATCAATCACGCACACGAGCTTGTTTCTGGCGTGTTGAGTTGTCACGTCCTAATAGATACCCATTAAGCCTACGTCACTTCTCTGAGGATCTGAGAACTCAAGCTTGGTGAAGTCTAAACTCTAGTGATCTTATCCACCTAGGCTCCAGAAGGGATAAGAATGTTTGCTTTAGAGTCGAGGGTGGACTTAGCTACTCACTATTAAGAAGTGACAAGCAGTACCTAATAATCATCAACGGCCAAAGCCACCTTGCACGGTTAATCATCCCATGCGCCCACTCAAAATCAGTGCATGGAGGCTTTCAGTCAACACATGCATGAGTACTCTAGTGTGTCTGAATTGTTTGACGGCAGTCTCTAATCCACGATGTGATCAGACAGTGCATTGTGTGCTTTTAGCTGAACGCTCGTTCATGACCTTAAGCCATGGTGCCATTAGTGGTAGAGCAACTCACTCCAGGCCGACCTTTTAGCATTTGTTGAGTAGAATATGTGGGCCATATACTCTTCTCCGTTTTAAAGGACGCATCCTCTTCATCATTAATGGCTACATTGCCCTGTTTGTCTACTTTCGCACCAAGGCGACTCATCTTAAGGCTGTGGAAGACCTCTCAATAGAGCTTCCTCGGTGTTCTAACCCTTTTTTCTGACCATAAAAATTGATCCCATAAGATCTAGAGCGAAAATGGCACAAATTTTTAAGGTACAAATCGTGAGCTGAGTCATCTTCTTCAAGAGGCTGAATTCAACTGGAACCGTATTCAGGGCACCCTCACGGTAAAGATTATAACATAAAGTTATATTCCACCCACAGCCTATTATTTTAGTGGAATCTGGAAGTATGCAGCCAACTTGGTGAAAACTCACCTTCGCAAAATTGTCCACCCCTGCAAGGTTCAGAGATTCGGATGATGTTGAACTGTTGTCCACTCATGCCCTTCTTCGATTATCTGGAGGATCTCGAGGCCTTAAAAACAGGGCACCTTCTCGTTGGCAAATCTCCAAAAAAAATGCCTCGCCCCTGCTCTACCAACCATCTGCGCACTTACTACGCTACTTTACTAGCCTCATCTAAGGCTCACGGGATAATTTCCGATCACAATAGAGCCAAGAATACCTGCACACATTGCAGCAGAAAGTCTAGAGAATGTGTGCCCTGCCCAATCTTAGAGTCAGCGATCTCGTCATAGTGCTTGACCCTTTACTGCTTCAGTCTAATGGCTGCTAGCTTCTTGTACGTATCGTTAAGGTTTAACCCAGATGAAATGATTTGATGCGCTTCACTAGAGTGAAAGCTAATACATGCATGTACACGCATCTAGTCATTAAGTTGGCTTCACCACCAGTTGGCACAGTTCCATCTAAAAGTGATCCCACACTGCTAACACCAGAATTACTCATCGGTCACGGCAGAAAGCGTATGCTACTCACTTTAATCGTTTGAATTTTCCACCTTTGCGTACCTGTCATTGTGGTTTGGCCCATGTAATGTACTTGATATAGAAGAAAGTCTGTTTTTTAACGGAGAATTAAGATGCTAGCAAGTGCTCTTCTAGTATTCTAATCTTGCATTGCTCACTTTTCTAATATTTGTGTATTAATTAATTGTTTTAAGGGGGTTAGTAAATGAAATTGAAAAAATGAATCTAAAGTAATAAGCATCCAGCAGGCTAAAATTTCTTTACTTAGGGACATGCCCTTAAGAGCTTTTTTGCTTATAATTAATAATGTGACTTTTAAATAGTTTACTTTGTAACACTTTAGAGCGTATTATGTAAAGGTTTAATAGCTATACTCATATCTCAAGACTGTCATACTTTAACGAAGAAAGAGTTAATGTCATTAATTTTGTAGCTGCCCATTTGTAAAATAAACACTAGATTAACAACATACAAATTAATTATTACCTTACTTAATATTTCAATTGAAATAAGAAATCTAAATCTCAACTCGGCCAAGAAAGTAGCTGTATTTCAGGGGTAACTTGACAAGTAAATGTTACTGCCTTTTTAATGTGGAAAAAGTACCAGACTACGTGTCAATACTTCTTCCATGATAATGAAAGAGTAAGTAAATGATAGCTTAATATAATATTACCTTATATACTTTTTTACATTCTTAGTCATAGGAATTTTAAATCCAAATAATAGTAGTTGCACAAATAAGATTAAAAATCCCTTTAATGGTTGTGTTTTATCTAATTATATTCTTGGTACATAATACAATAGGTAGATGACAGCAGATTACCGAATCTGTTGAGATAAGCATTATTACTACCATATTTTTGATATTTTACCCAACAAGTTCAAGGCCTAGTTTTGTCATTCAGATTTATTATTAATAAAATTTAAATTCAAGTTTTAAGAATAAAGAATTTATAAGATTCTTGAGAATAAATTTACTTAACAACCAAATTATGTATTCTCTAATAATTTAATTAATTTTGTGAAGCTGAAAATAATAAATCTTAGAAATAATATAAACTTTAAGTTTCAAATTCACATTTGCAATGATTCAACAATTTATTGTAATTCTCAAAATTACTCAGTTCTATGATCGCTGGTTAGCCACCGCTTGCGTGCATGCAGTTGCAAGATCTTATAAGATTAAGTGCAACGATAAGCCTCATCCTCCTTGAGAGTACTCGTGGCAATTGCAATAATTAGGCTGCTGCTTTTAAGGATGGAACCCAAGTTGATGGCCTTTTTCTCTTCTTCCTCTTTGACTTACTTCTTAGGCAAGTCTACAGTGGCCTGGTTTGCTGGAGCTTTTTTTACACAGCTGAGTCACCGAACGAAGTCTTATATTTGTTTAAAATGCACGGTTGGAACACTCAGCTTAGTCACTGAACTAAATCTTACATTCGCTTTGAAGACACAACATAACTCGTTCTCCAACCATAATGCTTACTTTAGAGCACTTAAAAAAAAGGGAAAGGGTAAATACTGTTATGTGCATAAAGATCTTTTACTCTTGTTTTTAAGGAGGACACACCAGATTGGGAATCCAAATGACTAATCATAGCTCAACCTTTATAATCTCGATTGACACGGGCACAGTTGTCGTAGAATGATTTCACAGTAATTGATGGTTTAAACTGCTAATCTTCACGATTTTATATTGAGTAAAAGTTGCTGTCGAAATTGTGCATAATTTTTTTTGTGGCCACACGCAAAAAAAAATGTTAAATTAGTTAATTACTTACAATCTTGGATGTACCACTGCGAATTGATATTGTAAGATGAGCGCTTTATAAGATTGTTGGATATTGGTTGCGTAGTTCAAGCTTTGCGACGGTAAAATGTTTTAAAAGAAGTGAGTTTCATATTACACAATTGCAAAAGCAGGTGTACTACTCGATGCTTAATCGCTGAGCTTTTGGTTTCTGTGATTTAAAAATAAAACTCTGTGTTTTAAAGTAATACACATTAAGCAAATGTCATGGGATGCCACAGATATATGTAATTGTTACGAAGCAAACATGTTGGCACCGATTGAAGATCATGATGAGTTGATATTTAAAAATATTTATATGCATTAAAAATCACCTAAACGACTAAAATATTTATTTTTAAAAGGGCTGTTAGATCCTGTAAATAACGTTTAATACTTTTGTTCAGTGAACATACAGCAGTAGTATCCCCAGATCAAGCTCTACCCGATTATATTATTATTTTGAATGAAATGGCATGCAAAAAGCATAACAATATAAGAGCTCTTAACTGTATGAAAAGACATAAAAATATTATCCTATTTTCCTTCTGTCAGACGTACAAAACAGTACCAAAACTTCTTAAGATAAAATTAATACTAAAGTTTTACTTTGCCAAGGTAAAGTTTATCTATGTGTTAATCAACATGTATGTAATAGCAACGTAAAGTCTGACATGTTTTATAATACGTTAAAGAATCTATGTTTAAACTTCTCAAGTAATGATACAAATTTGTTTGTCGTTATCGATAAAGATAAATAGTGGCCACTACAATGAGAGCTTTGACAATTTTGCTATAAATATTGAACCTATGTAGCAGACTGTACTAAGTCAATCACAAGACGTTACAACGTCAACATGTATGAGCAAAAAAAAGCATTCTCGGTCAACTATTAGAAGCAAAAGAAACCTTTGAAAAAAATCTAGACTATAAACATTGGAAAAAAACAGGGTTATCAATTTGGTTATTCATAGTTAAAAAATCAAAGAAAAAGTATAACCATAATAATAAGAAACTACAAATCTTCAAAGAAGTGCAAAAGTAAAAGTATATATACTAATGCATGTACACATTTAAGTGACTATTAAGATTAGTATTAACTTTTTCAGACGTTAGCTAGCCAAGAATAAAAATAGTAGTCAAGGTCCTCCTAGTATTAAGTATCAAGTCATTTCAGACGCACAGTATGATTAAGGAAAAAATAAATTGTGCAACAAGGCAGGAGCTATGAATCCTAATGATGCTATGAATATTAACTTACCTAATGAAAAAAAGTTACAATGGATGAGCCAGATTAAATAAATCTAATGTTAAATTATTTTTGCAAAAATAGTAAAATACAGGAAAAAACTAAAACCGTTACAGAGGTGCTGTCTCAGACAGAGATTAGTAGGGAGATTGCTGACTGCCATGCTACAGGTTCTGCCCACTTTTTTCCAGTGGCTCAAGTGCCCCACCACGGTCAAGCAGCTAAACCAGGCACACTTTTTTTTTATTCGAGAAGCTCGGTAGGGGTATGGGAGGAGTGAATTTCCATCAAAATATCCATACAGGCGCATTTCTTGAAAATGCGTGGAGAGGGTATGCCAAATGTGTGCATAGGAGGAGAGGAGTAAAAAAGTCGGCTGTATAGCTGTAGGATGAGCGCACAGCCAAAGCAAGCGACGACAAGATTTTTTTCCTTTTTGAGTGTTATGACTCTGCAACCAAGTATATGCCATGTATGTTTAACTGACTTGCTGCCACTCTGGCTTCAATGTTATCTATAAATCTTATTTGGTTAAATCGTGAAACTAAAGACTCATTGATTATATGCACAGATTTTATATTTTAATAAATTATTCTTTAACTCTCTCATACTCTTAACATTCCCACATCCATTTATGTTTTTAAAAAATATATAGCTTTAACTATTCATTAAGGTTTTAAGTACAGCATTAACCACTAATTTATTAATTTTACAAATATTCACTGCTGTAACCTGTAAGACAAGCTCTGGAGGATATCAATGAACATATGTGACTTTAAAAGAAAATTTACATGTTCTTCGGATAGCCAAGATGGATAAAGCTTATGCCACTTCCTGGAGTGCTTTGCACTTAAGGGCTCAAATTCACATCATGGTAGATATTCCTTTAATCTTTTTTTGATTAATTTATTATTTTGTCTTTAGTTCTTTTTTTCAAATTTCGTCAAAAAATGTATGTGTCGTCAATATTTTTTTTGGATACATCAAAATAAATGTTGTTACTTTGATACTTCTTGTTAGCAAGGCAATTCCATAATTTTATAATACTAAAATAACTTTTAAGGATTGTCACATAATTTGTGCATTTTAAAACTTCTAAAAAATCATAAATATCCTATTTAAACCAAAAAAATGCTGAAGGCAGAAGAAAACTCACACTTTTACTACGATTATATCAAGTATGATTATTACCAGTAAAGTATAACTGATACGTCAATACTTATCTACGTGTAAATGTTATATTTTTCAGCTTATATTTATAGCCCTTATCAATACATTGTGGTTATTGCATTGACAAAATTCGTACTCCATATACGTACACACATTAGAGCAGATTCTCTTGTCATTATAAATAGTGTGTATTTTAGATTAAAGAGTTTTACAGAGACTGAACAAAGCTTTTTTTATTCAAGAAATATAAGTTTTCAACACTTGTTACTTAGAGTATGAATTAAAAAAAAAAAGTTGTATTGTCTACTAACAATTAACCTTTCTACTAACAATAAATTTTTGTTGTAATTTTTAAGTAATAGTTACCAAAATTTTTCGACAGTGCGTAAATCACATACAGTTAACAAAAATTTTTTTTCTGTTTGGAGGTGGCACTATAAATATTTTTATAGCTGAATAACTATAAAAAATGTAAGAATTTTACAATTAAAATTGCACTTTTAACTCTCGTTATCAGTCAATTAATTTTACATATTATGCAACACTTAATGATTTGCATAAATTTATTAGATTGTTTGTAGTTGATAAGATAGACCATCAAAAAACACCTCTAGCTATACAACGCGAGGCAGCTAACTTTTTTTTGTAGTTATATTAGCACAGTCGTATTATCGGTATCTTCAACTACGTGATACAGGTTGTTTTTATTAAAAAGCTCGTGGAACCTTGATGACGAGTAGCTTAACTTTAAAATCTTTAAAATGCCTCTTTTTATAAATCTACATATGAATTTTCGAGAATCATAGCCTAATTAATTAATCATAAAAAAGAAGGCACTTAAATACAGGAAAAAATAGTTTAAATACTTCACGATTTAGAGAAAAAAATGGAAAACTAGGATTAATAATTGGTCCACTTTTAAGGAAACTGTTGATTTTTCAAAGATATTGCACTACAAACGTATATATATTAATACTATTTGAAGGGGGTTGTCGTGGTACAGTGAACTTCAAAATTGAATATTTGTTTTAAAAATGTCTTTGTTGTGATAATTCTGAACTAAACAGGTAAATAATTTAAGAACTAGATGTATAGAACAGAAAAATGACCAGGAAAGTAAACACAAACGTTAAAACAACCAATTAACCTAACTTTCGTCTCAGACTGTACTAGTATTCTAGTAACGTTGTAACTGGACTTTAAACTCTTATACTTTAAAAACGGTGAAGATAGGCTTTGCCAATTTCAGTATACTTATTTTAACTGTAATACACAATAACATAAGGTAATGTACCCAGTAGTTAAACACTTTTGATAGTCGAAATTTTTTTTGCTGATTTATAAGAAACTAAGAAAAAATAATGTTAAAAAAAACATCGCACTAATCGTCTTAAAGTCTTTTTCTTTTATTAGAAAAAAAAGGAAAAGAAATATTAGGTTGATTAAGACGGAAAAAATTAATATTGAAGAAAAATCATCCAGACCCAGTATCTGGACACCAGTCTCTAGGAACTGGGGCCAACATGAAACTTGGGACCAGTAGTTGGATACCCCATATTAATCAAATAAAAAGGAGGTTAGAGTACACCTAATTTTAAAATGCTTTCTCACATCTCTCAACTACTCAATGATTATAATTTTTTTTACTACATGGTATAGTTTCTGGTCATCATTCAACTTTATATTAGTTTTTAACAGTAACATTAACATGTTATATTCAGTAACAATCAATAATTTTAAGTGTTTTTTACTGTTGAAGTACCAGGTATAGAAAAAATCTTATGTTATTGAATGGAAGCTATTCTTGGACAGTGTTATTTTTATTTTTTTATGTGTTTAACTCTGATCAACTTAGTTGGAAAATAACTTGAATGTTCTATGCCTAACTATAAATAATAATTTTTAGCATTTTTTTCCGTGTCCAAGTCCTAAGTGTAGAAACACTCCTATGTTATTAAAGGTATTTATTTTTGGACAGCAATCTTACATGCTTCGCATTTAAAACATTTTTTTGTAACGTAAAAGCGAAAAAAAAGTTTTTAAGATGAATTTTTTTATCAGGCATTATGATGCATTGATGAACTACAAACAAACTTTTTCTTTTTATTTGAGAGCGTCTTCTATTCGAAAATGTTAATAATATTGGACTGTTCAATTACTGGTGATAGTTTTATTTCTGCCCAACTGCTAAGTGCTTTACTTTGTTAGTTTTTTAAAAGATTCTCAAGAAAATTTTAATAGTTAAAAGTAAAAACGTGCATTTTCCAACAAGTTCTTCTTAAGAGTATCTGTACAAGTGGCCAACTTCGCGATTTAATTTTTTAAAAACAGTGAATCTAGGCTTTTTAAAATTTCCAAATGTTATCATATAAGGTAATATAATATCACAACATCCCCCTTAACTTTTGATCAAAGTTTTTGCTAGCAAACATAGACTCAGACTTAATTTTTATTGATACATACATTAGTAGTTAAAAAATTTTTTTAGTTTTTACAATTCCTGACTCTAAATAATTTGTCAGGTAAGCATAAAAAAGAGTCTTTTCAGAGTAAATGGCGCAAAAAAGCCTTTTCAAACTGAATACGAAAAAGAGCTTTAAATTTTGATTTCTCCCATTTTAAGTTGGTACTACGTTCATGTGTGTATATATATAGTTGATCTAAAAAAATTTATACATAACCACCTTAAAATAGAAGTAAACAAATTGGTTAAAAAGGCATTTATGTCTTTTTGTTGAAGTTCTCGTTTTCCTCTCCAGTATAGAATAAATGTGTGGATTCGTACAGGGGTACATGACTAACCGAGAGCTGGGTAAGGAGCAAATAAGAATTTAAAAATGTCGAAGGACAATCTTAAACGACGTTTCATTGGGCTTAAATATAACAATCGACGCTGGCTTAATACACCTTAGTGCGAGTAAACCTCTGTTCAAAAGGCTTTTTCTTTTAGTTTAAGAAGACTTTCTTCAGCGCGAAAATTTAAAAAGGCTCTTTCTTCACTTTTACTCTAAAAAGACTCTTTCTTGCACTCACCCGATGGTATCATTCTTAAAAGTATTACAATGCTTTTTCTGCATTTAATATCAGTGATTAAACTTCCTTAACAATCTACAGCCTAAAAATAGCTTCTTTTCAATCATCACCCTCGAAGGTAATTCATTTTTTTTTTTTTTTTTTTAACAAAATACTACGGCATTATGAAAAATATACTTTTTCTCAGAATCTTGCCAAATAACTTTTATTATTTATTCATCAATTTGTTTTGTTTATAATCATTCTTCTGGCAGTCTAAAAATAAATAAAATTAGCACACCTTACTAAAGATTTGCAAGCTATTTTAAAATTTTTACAAAACCTTTTTCTATTTCGTTCATCAAGTTTATTAACAGATAAAAATTTCAATATTAAGTAAATAGCAGTAGACAGGCGCTAATAATTGTACTCTAATTCAAACTTCTGCTTTCGGCTTGTATTTTTGGTAAATAGGATGTTCATAATTTCTAAGGAGTTAAAAAATGCAGAAGTTATGTTACAATCCTTAAAAGTTATTTTAGTATTATAAAAATATGGAATTGCCTTGCTAATGTGACATCCCATGTTATATACGTAATATTCATTATTTCGAAATACACAGCTCCATTTTGAACTTATAAAAAGCGAATGCTCAGCGATTGTTAAACATTGAGCTGTATAGCTGTTTCTGTAATCTCGTGACATACAACTGACTTTTTTGAAAAGAGCTGGCGTCGCAAAACTCTAACTACGCGTGCAATTTCCAAATAATCTTATAGAGCGCTTATCTTACAAAAATCAATTTGCCCTAAATGTCTGCAAGAATGAAAACAATCAGCAGTTTCAACATTTATTACTGAGAATAATCCACAGTGAATGTCGTAAATAGTTTCAACATCAACTGTACCAAATGTAAAAATCGAGAGATCAGTGATTTTTACCATTGTTCGCGGTATAGTAGTTGCACCACGTTTATGCTTGTGTAAGTTAAGAGTAATTGGGTTAAGCTCTGATTGGTTGTTTGGATCCCCAACTTGACGTGTTCTCTTTGAATGCAAGAGTATAAAAACTCCTTGCACATACCAAAAATTGGCTTTTCTTTTTTATCAAGTGCTCCAAAGTATTTGTAAAGGTTGGATAGTAAGTTCTGTTGCGTATTTTAAGCGGATGTAAGACTTAGTTCAGTGATTAGGCTACGTGTTAAAAGAGTGCATTTTAAGTGGATGTAAGACTTAGTTCGGTAATTAAGCTAAATGTTGAAAGCATGCATTTCAAGCAAATGTAAGACCTATTTCGGTGACTAAGCTGTGCGAGAAAAGCTCGAGCAAACCAGGCCACTGTAAACTCGCCTAAAGAGTGAATCAAGGAGGAACAAGAAAGAAAGGACCATCGACTTGGGTTCCAACGTTAAAAGCAGCAGCCTAATTATTTCCATCACCACGAGTACTCTCGTGTAGGATTAAGATCATTAGTGCGGTCAACTTTGTAAGATCTTGTGACTGCGTGCGCGCAAGCAGCAGTTAACAACGATCATAGAAGTGTTAAGTTAAGAAAAATAAAAACTTGTTAAAACATTGTATACGCGAATCTAAACCTTCATAATTTAAATTTTTTGTAAAATTAATTATTTTCGGCATCACTGAATTATTAAATCATCAGATGAGACACAACATGGACGTAAGATAAAGTGACGAATAAAATACGCTACGGCCGTATTACATCAGATAAATTCAAACAGCAGGTCAATGCCACCTTGGCGGCCTTTCTTCACATATCATTCGTTGAAACCTAACACCACAATGCCGAATCAATGATTCAAAAGAAAAGCATATTGTAAGTAAGACCTGATAAGGCCTTTGGGCTGACGGCTGGTTCCTGACAAATAAATATTGAATTTATCTGTTTGTAGAACGAATATACGAGTTCCAGCCGTTACTTTAAAGTTCGGACGTAACACTAACAAGAAGTATCAAAGTAACAACATTTATTTTGACGTATTCGAAAAAAAATGTTGACAACACATATATATCTTTAAACGAAACATTAGTAAAAGAAATAGAGACAAAATGATAAATTTAAGAAAAAAAAAAAAAAACTACCATGATGTGGATTTAAGCCCTTAAGTGCAAAGCACTCCAGGAAGTGGCATAAGCCTTATCTATCTTGGCTATCCAAAAAACACGGAAATTCTCTTTCAAAGTCACATATAATTATGAATATCCTCCACAGCTTCTCCTACAGTTCAGAGCAGTTAGGATGTGTAAAATTAATAAATTAGTAGTACATGCTGCACTTAAAACCTTAAGGAATATTTAAAGCTATTTATTTTTTAAAAACATAAGTGGATGTGGAAATGTCAAGAGTACGGGAGAGTTAAAAAATAATGTATTGAAATTGAAAGTCTGTGCAAATAACTAATGAGCATTTAATTCCACGAGTTAATTAAATAAGATTTATAGATAACATTGAAGCCACAGCGAGAGCAAGTCAGTTAAATATACATAGCATATACTCGGATGCACAGTCAAAAGACTTAAAAGAGAAAAAAAACTCGTGTCGTCGCTTGCTTAGGCTGTGCGCTCGGCTGTACAGCTATATAGCCAACATTTCCACTCCTCTCCTCGTAGGCGCCCATTCGGTATACTTCTTTCACGCATCTCCAAGATATGCGCCTGTATGGACATTTTCACGCGAATCCACTCCTCTTATACCCCTACCGTGCTACTTAAATAAAAAAAAATGTGCACATGGTTTGGCCTCTTTGCCGTGGTGGGGCGCTCGAACCACTGGAAAAAAGTGGGCACACTCTGTAGCATGGCAGTCAGCCATTTCCCTACTTATCTCTATCTCAAATGCCTTACATACTCCAGAAGACTTAATAAAGAAAAAAAGTTTATCTTTTTTCTTTAACTACACATAAAAATAACGTTATCTCTAAGATTATTCTACCACTAATGAGCTATCAATAAGGATGGATCGTTAGAAGCAAATGGTAGTGGATGAGCTTCACAAACTGGCTTGACGTAACTACCCTAGTTTAAAATATGATGTACGAATGCTAGAAGATGTTGCACTAGCTACTAAAGCACACTTTTAAAAAAAGTTCTACTCACATAGTAAGTAATCTAAGAAAAAGTTAAAATTTAAAGTAAATTCTAAAGTACGTATAAGTAAAGTAAAACAAGCAATTGAGAAAGGGTATACCAAATTCATCTACTGAGATATTAACAATTGACGGAATGTCTTACACAGCATCTATAACTTACTATTTTAAAGGTTAAAAAAGGCAATCTGTTGGCTTTTAGGAATATGAGCTCTTAAAAGTCAAGTATTTAGACGTATACCTTATGAAAGAAAAATATGAAAAAATATGGTAACAAAATCTAAGTCATGTTGTTGGAATTTTACGATTCTCATAATAGTGCGAAGTTTTAATTAAAAACGATAAAAGAGAAAAATGAAAGCAACAACCATTGCTCTCTCGTAAGTAGTTTAACTACAATGGTACCTTTCTATGATTTTCTCTGTAAAGTTATTGAACATTTAGGTACAGTTTTACTGATAATTACATTTATAAAGACTTTTACAACGTCTTAAAGTATAATAATAAGTATAACTGTGAGAACTCAAAATCACCTAAACATAAAATGAATCGACTTTGTTGATCTAATATTTCGCATAGTATATAAAATAACTCACTATTATTGTAAGAGCTTTTGAGACTTGATCAGGTAGAATAATTTGGAACTTTTTGTTGATGATAATGAGTACCTTACGACCGTGCGTTTTAGTAACACGCTGAACAAAAGTAACTAGATACTTTATTTTAACCTCTAGCTCAGGCAATTTCTTCAAAGGCAAGTAGATATTGCCAACAATATTGTTAAGTAATGTAAGATCCATTTTTTAAAATAATAGTTATACATTAGTTGAAACGTTTATCTAAGTTAGTTAGTATAATACTTACAATAAAAATAGTGGTTATTATAGTTTTGGATGCTTGTCAAAGGACTGTCTGTCCCTATGCTCTCTGGACAATCAAAAGATCTTCCAAACTGAACTGAACTGCTCATTTACCAGCTTGAATACTGTTCTCACTTTTTAATTTTTTTTACTAACTGCTCCCACTATTTCACACTCTTTATAACCTACCCTTTCTTTATTGACTTCTTCCACTTTTTCCTTTCTCATTGATATCTGAAAAATCGTTCTGTTTATGTTATCGTACATTAACTCATACTTTAATGGTAGAGTATCTATAGTGTCTGGAAGTAAATGAGATTTATCAAACAATAGAATGAATTTTACTAGAAGATGTAGCTCTTCCCCCTCTTCCTTTTTTTCTCCTCCCAGTTCTTTTTCTTATCTTACCATATCTTCCTCTATTCCTTGTCTGACCTCACCATCTGTAGAAATATATTCCCATGGTAACGTATCTGTGTCATCTAAGAGTACATAATAATCATCATCTTGTAAACAAAGAGCTACTTTCTGTTGTTTCTCGGGAGAAACAAAATGTAGCCTAAAGTGAAAGTTGTTTGGCTGACACATAACTATAAACTTATTGAAGAGATAACTCTTATAGTGTTTAAAGCTAATTTTTGTGTTAATAACAGCTGTTGTGACATTTTTGTCTTTGTAATCGGCTACTAATTTTGCCCACGGATGCAATACATCTTACTTTGCAATCTTATAAATTCTACCACAAAACTGCCACAACATTTATCCTTTATTACTCCAATAACTGCTTATAAGCCAAGAGTAGATTAAAATAATAGATCAGTGAGTAATCTGACGTATCGAATATTTTGATGTCTTGTTTTATAATATTGGAGACATTTATACCACGAATCTTGCGCATCAAGCTGTCAGTGTCAGTGTACAATAACTAGCACTTGTCTAAGCACTAATTTCTATGTGAATAGTGGAGGTCATATAAAGGAGTCCTCTATGTATCAAGTACACTCAAATCAATATGAGTTGGTTTTCTTACAGTGATCTTTAGGCGTGCAAGTTAAACAGCAAAAAGACTTTTTGCAAAGGTTTAGTTACTGTAAAAGTTTGATCTAGCAATGAGTATTTTTACACTTTAAAACGATTCTCACTTGTTCACTAATCCACTTATTAACTCTCATTCTCTATGTAATGTATGACGAGCACTTCTAATTATACAAGGTCATCATAAGCTTTTGCTGCTTGAAACAAGATGGAGCTATATGTTGTGGGCACAAAGAAGTATCCTTATTATTATTGTAAATAAGAACTGGATACTTTAATTCTACTTCCAATATGAGGCCACATCCATCATCTGGTATATCATGTACTTATTGTTTTATTGTAGTGGTTACAGTATTAATTAACATCTCCTCTGATTCATTTCTCCACGAATAGAAGCATGCCTATTTTGGTGAACAGCTCTAATTTGACTTGGGTGAGCTTCATAATGGCGTCTCGCATTAGACTGGGTACGGTGAAGTAATATGCAGGGTACTACTCGTGTGATACCATGTGAGTTAATCGAAATTCCTCAGATACATCTACCAAGAGCAAAACATCAGTCTTCTTTATGTGAGTTGCGAATAAAATAAGTTTTTTTTTGTTATTGGTGAGAAGGTTGACTCTTCACTTAAAATCTTAACTTGTGGTCAATTTTTTGAAGTTTAAGTGTGACTTACGTATTCTGTTAGGTTGTAAAATGTCTGTAGTATAAATTTTTAGTTTTAATACTTAAATTTTAACTTTCATGTGCAGCGACACTGAATTTTCGCGTCAAATACTAGTGATCTTGGATTTTTTCTACCAATAAACCACTACGAATGTAACCAGCTTTCGCTTGCCTAAGCCAAGTTCTTAAGCTTTATAATGTTGCTTCCTCTACTTGGTTAATTCATCAGATACATGTTTAATTGAAACAATCAAGTTTATAAATTTTAAACTTATTTACACTATAGAGAAAGTGTGAGCATTAATTATATTATTAACAGATTTCTTTCTATTTTTTGAAATAATTTACCAATAATCTGAACAAATTATCAATCTCAATATTGTAGCTTAGTTCCAGAATACTTGTATTTTTTATCCCTTCTTAATCTACAGTGTTAAAAAAATTTAGCACCAGTAGTCAATTAATAGGGCTATCGTTTTTCATAGAAGTAATATGTTATGGTAATACTGATTGTGTACAACAATAATTTTTCTGCAGTTACACATAAACAGAGGTAGAACTTTGCTTACATCTAATAATTGATAATAATAAAATCAAATAACTTTATTTCATAATAGTAAAAATTAGTGTCTCAAGGCTTACAGCACTTTACTCCACTTAAATATCTAGTCGCTGGATGTAGAGCAGATAGAACTGTATATAGAAATCGTACTATCATCTACACTTACTATCACGATTTTGTATTTTAACACAATGTTCTCTTTTGAATACATAATTTAGTAGTATAATAACTGAGCTCTGTTTCATCTGGTAATACTTGTTGATATTATGGTTAATACAATCGTTATTATCTATGTTATTTAATATACAGAGGGACTACAGCATTCTTAATATAAAAATACTTATCATCGACGACTTCTGCATACTTTTTTTAAATGTACTCTACTGCTAACTTACAACTAACTTCCAAAGCATTGGATTGTTGTAGAGTACATGAAATTTTAGGTACCATAGTAACTTTTATATCGTTTGAGAATAAAGTAATATTAACGTGCTTATGATTAATAATCATACCATATGCTATATGACTGCTGAAGACTAATTGTAAATTGTTTAACTACACAATGAGAAAAACTACATTGTCTTAAACATCAGTATTATTTGATGTTCTAGAATCATCTGCACTATTTTCTTCATTGTCAATATTTTGCACACTAAAATTATCTGCACTATTTTGGACACTATAACAGTTTTGTTAACTACCCTTCTTCTCTGGATCGTATCACTAGGTTTCTCCTCCAGTCTTACTAACAACTGCTTGTAAGTCAACTGCCTAACTTATCTTAAGCGAACAGCACAATAGCCCAGATGGATTAGCAGAATTGCATCTTCTCTCTAGAGAACAATGTTAAGGTGTAATCATGTGAGGATGCTTTAAACGCTCAGTTGGTTAACTCTAACCATCTTCTTAGATCATTATCATCTGTTGCAGCAATCTACCTTAAAGCTGCAGAGTAATTAAAAAACTTAAAGTTTATTAAGTCTACAAAAAAAAGCGAAAAAATATGTAACGAAGATTATAAGAGGTACAAAGAATAATGAAGAATAATACAAATATAAATATCGTATCAGAAATGAAGAGGTCAGAGATTTTTTATATATCATTTTAAAAGCAAAATAAGATTTTTCATATAGTGTAATGACATCACATTTGAAAACAACATAACTTTGTATATCTTCTAATTAGAATTTACACTATGGGCAAGTTAAACAACGAATTTTTAATATAATGTTTACCTTCTTAATAGAACGCCCTGGGTAATAATTACCAGTCCGGTCGAGGATACTCCCTACGTATACTGTCTTTTTCTCTCTAGGTCAGTTAAAGTCATTTATAATAGAGATGCAGCACTGTGACTGCTTACTGGATTGTGACACCTTGACTTATTTTTTCATGCTTACTCAGCTTTTTTCATATCTATTAAATGAGACATCCCGTAACCATCTCAAGTTGCCATATCCATTGTCTTCTACAATATGCTGCTGCTGATGCATCCATATTCCTTATTTATATACGAGGATGGAAAAATGAGCTGCAGTGCTTCAAAATTTTAGTCTGTTCTGAAGGGAGTTGCACGATTCACACTTTTTCTAATCTGGTGCTTTTTCTCGAAGGCCATGGAGTATATCATTGATCATGAAGGCTTTCTGAGGTTACCCTATGACTGTATCCCCAAGCAGTTTGCTACTATTACTTATTAAAAAAAGGTTGACCAAACGGAAGTCTACTACTCTTAATCACCATGTCAGTCAAAAGACCTTAATACTAAGAAACGTTGTATAAATTGTTGGTTGGAACAAAATTACCATAGAATTACCATACGGCAGATTCAGAAAAATGAAATAAAAAGATCATGCTGAATAATAGGTTAATCATGAATTATTAAATTGTGAAAAAAAAATTAATAAAGCATCTTAATTGCAATTTTTCTAATAACATTTTAAACATTGCTGACCACAATTACTACTTTATCAAAAGAGCTCAGACTTATGGTTCTGTAATGAGTTTAAATCGTCCTTAAGATGAAGTTGGTGCATGCGCTGTTAAAAATATATATAAAATAAAATGTTAGATGAATTAACGTGAGAAGAAAAAGAATGGAGTAAAAAGTAAAGAGTATGGAGAATATTAATACTTTTTTGTATACATAAACATAAATGTGAGCGAATGAGAAATTTATTGAAAGGGAGCTAAATTTAGAAGAAAAACTTGAATGGTTGTTTCTTGCAGGTAGCGCAGGTTATAATTTTTTTATTACTCTTTTCTTATTTTCAAATGAAATTTTGTCTTGTTAATACATTTTAATTGATAATGTAAACTGTAAGACACATACTCACTTTGAAGCCAAAACTTCTTTAGCCACGTTCGACAATTTTGGATCGGTAAAAACTCTTTGTTTCACGTCAGATCACTCTCATTTAAAAGCAAGGTGATCCTTGCGAAGAGTCGTATGTGAGCGCAAAAAAATGAAGTGAAGATGAGGAGGACGGTAGAAAAGGGGGAGCCTGCTCTGTATTGGCCAGTGGTAGAAAAAGAGAGAGTAGCTTGTTGGTATGTTGGAGTGCAGCGGGGTATATTAGTATGGGTATGCGTATATTGCATATGTCTTAAGTACGCTCTCCTTGTCTAAGGACAGCCACTCTGCAGTGCACATAATGTGCTTTGGGATTTTGAATTACACCGCTACACTGCATATGTGTGGGCTAACGGTGTACGTAACTATCGAGTCAGGTACTCACTTACTCAGGTACCAAACTATCGAGGTAACTTTTAACTCTGTGTATCTACGTACTATATATATATGTTTATCAAAAGACGTGACTTATACGAACAATCACACATATGTAAGGGTTATTATAAGGACAAAAGTGGAATTACGCAAACATCTGCATAATACTACTATGTTATTGATTATATGTTAGAAGCACGTGAAGTCCGCATAAGCCACTATTAATAAACATGTATACCCCCATATTATATAGTTATTTGTATGGGGCATTCCACATATCCCCCCATACCCTCCTTCAGTTCCTCCACAGACCCTCCACAGCCCCTCACAGACCTCCCACGTGGCCCCCCAGAGCCCCCCACGAATAAGCTAAGATTCGACCTTTTTCATCGTGAATTGGACGTTTTCTAACTTTTTTCTTAGACCCCCCACAGCCCCCCACACAGTTTTGCCTGTCCCTCCACAGACCCCCACAGCCCCCCCACACACCCCCACACTATTTTTCTTGTCACACATAGCCCCCCCCAGACCGATCACGCTATTTTTCTGGTCTCCCAAAGCCTTTCCACACCGTTTTTTTTGTCCCCTTACAACTTTCTCTACTTTCTCTATCAAATATATATTACCCCTATTAAAAATGAATTTTATTTTTACTTAGTTTTAAAAATATTCATTTTTATCTATTCTTCCAGTGCCAAAGAAGCAAATAGATAGACTTTATACATTTAAATGAAACATTAAATTCATGTTTCATTATGTCATATTGTTAATAAATAATTAATTGAAAATCGTAATATAATAACTATTAAATTGTTAAAAGTCATTGATAAGTAAAAAGTTTTTGGTGCATTCAACTTTTTTTGTGTTACTTTTATTTTAGAACAATGTAACATTCGTTTATTCTTATACGTACGTATATGACATGATACAACTACTTATATAAATGAAAACGTTATATAATTATTGAATAATAATAACCGTAAAAGTATTGCCTAATTTGCAAGGTTAAGTAAATAACCTATTAAATTTAACTCTATCATAACCACGAAGAGATAGAACTCCCCACACCTAATCGTAAATTCTGATAATGTTTATAACGATACACATGTATACTTGTTTTATAGATATTATTAATTTATACATGTTTTAGATGTATCAATATCTTATGTGTATATTTATGTGTATTATATCAATTTGGAGAACCTAACTGTTTCTTACCTATTGCTTCAACGTATACGTATTATAAAATAATTATTGTTGTATTATAATACTGTACATCATTAAATTTTTTTAACAAAAATTATCATTGTTTTAAAAAGAATACGCCATATCATACATACTTGTCAAATAATGAAATATTAATACATGACTTTTAATTTATCACCATAAATATTGCCGATTTATCTATAAAAATCATCAAGTAAATTATAAGTCAGTAAATAATGTAAAAATCTCTGCCAAAACAATATTTTCTATTTTTATATTTTTTTGTCTTCCTACTTGAATAAATAAACCATCTTTATCTTTGCATCTTTATAAAGCCAGACATAAGCAACCATGAAAAAAAAGGGTTTTTTTAAATTCAAACTTACATTATCAAAACTTTAAAATTGGGATTTGATAATTGTCATAGCAATTAGAAATTGTTTACGATACAAAATCAACGATAATGTTGAGAAGTTTTCTGTAACTAAAGTTATTTTTGAAATGAAGACTCTATTTTCAATTTTTTCTCCAGTGATTATTTCTTCTTTTATATTACACTGTGATAATGTTGTGATTCGCAAACGTGTTTCATTACAGATTTCATCTAATATACTTAAGTTTTTAAGTAACATTACTACTGTACAAAATTTAAGATTTAGTTCGTGAGGTGGTGATCCTTCACAAATATTGTTCAACGTTTGCACTGGAAAGCTTAAATAAATATTATCGTCTGTTTTATCAACCCCTTTAAACGTTGCGTTGTCTACACTAAAGTAAGTTTTAATTTTTCCAGTTAACATTTTAAGAGTTTTATTATTTAAATAACAGATGTACTAGTTATGCGATGTAAGTATAACACTTTTTGTCGAACAACTGCAGATATTAGAAGATATTGAAGAACATACATCATTTGAGATCCAATTTTCATAAATGTTGAAAACTTTTATTTCCCTTTTTACAATTTTTAATAATAATTTAAAAAATATTTTTTATCGTTAGAACAAATATTGACTTCTAATTTTAAAATTTAGAATGAGTTTCATAAAAATGAAAATTTAATAGTTTGTTCAAGTACAAGTTTTCTATTACCGTTTTTGTTATCACTGGAAGAATCTGATGAAAATCACCCTCTGAAATAATTAATTTATTTCCCAAATATTTTTCAGTATCACATTAATCTCTTTAAGTTCTGACTACTATTTCCAATGCTTTTTTTGGAATCATTGAAGCCTTATTCCAAATACTTAAATCAATTTCACTTAATTTATTTTTATCTGACTCGGATTCTAAAAATGCACTCTCTATATTTTTAAGATTTAAAAAAAGTCTAAAAGTTTTATGACGGGTTATCCCCTTTGGAAGCAAAATTAAGGTTTTGCCAGTCCATGCCATCGACATGATTTTCTTATTCTAAGAAATAAAAAAATAAATTAACTTTTTGTATAAATAAAATTTTTTCTGACCCTCCGGGACCATCTAGAAAGAAAATTTTATTTTTTGTTTGAAAATAATATGAAACATATTTTTCTTGTCATTATTCAAACTTTCATGCACCAAATTAAACATTTGTTTACTGGAACGTATTTCATTATCTATATATTTTTTTTTACTCTCTATTTTTTTGGTGTAGGTAAATCAAAGCATTAACATGATTTATCGTCTAAATCTAAAATTTGGTTGATGTGCAAAAGAGCTATATTATTTTTATTATTTGGCAAACCCTTTGTAGAAAATTGTTTTGTTTATTCCATATTTTATTACCTTTTGAACGTTTTCTGAAATTGAAAACCAAGCAAACAATTTTCTGAATTGATATGAAAACATAACAGCAATTGCTTCTTTAAAAATATCATCGATTTTTTTATAATTGTCTATTAAACCCATTGCAATTGCAGTATCTTTAAAAGTTTCTGAAGTTTTTCCCTTATGTGTTCTAATATCTTCGAACGATGTCGGACAAATTTCTATATTGAATACAAGTTAAAAAAAAAATCTTTTATGATCTTTCAAAAATACAATGTTTAATCGACCGATTGCAATATTTTTTATTATATTTATTTTTCTTTGCCAAATTTTTAATTTATTTATAAACATGTAGTATTCTAAAATGCTCACATACTTGATGGATTATGCGAAGTCATCATGTTTATTTAATTTGAACCAAAATATTAACTGTATCTCGTAGTTATCTATAACAGTTTTACTAATATTTTCTTTGATTACCAGTTTTTGTTTGTATTTAAGATGAATAGCTAAACTAACATTTGCATAACCTCTACCGCAAATTGGGAATTCTTGTAATGTCCAAGCTGCTTCCATTGGAACTACAGATCTAGCATCAACGTAACTATTTATGTCTTATGTCAAATATTTCTTTATCTTGGTCTTTGAATTTTTTAATTTGGATGTATGCTCTGTCACTATCTTTATGTATAAAGTCCTAAATATATTTTATGCTTTGAGTAGATGCACAGAATTCGACGTTAATATGATATTTAATTTCTTCAACAAAAATTTGTTATATGGTACGACCATTGAATTATCTAATAAAATTTCATCTTTTCTCCAAATTTTATAACAATTTTGTTCGGAAATTATATTTCTTTTTCTATATTTAGGATAACTATTGGTTTAAAATAAAGTTACGTTTGTAAAATATTTGGGGAAATTTTTTATCATTTTTTATCAATCATACAAAGACTTTGTACCGTATAAGGTCCATAAAGCATGTGCTTAATCATCAATTTTGTGAGCTTCGTATTACCAGAAGGAATTTCAGCTGAAATAATTGCATCAATTTGTTCAGGTGTAACAATTTTTTTATCAGGATGCAAAATATGTGCACGAGGTAGACCACGTCTTTGAAATTCTATGGTATAGACGTATGCTTATACTTTACCGAATATATCATTTTTAATGATGTCATCCAAAACTGACATTAATTTCAAGTGGAGTAGTTTAATAGTTGAGTTTGTAATATCATTTGGTGTTGTATTTTTGGAAAATTTCCATAAAATAAGCTCTAATTGTTTCCATTTAGGATTGCATGTTACTGTTATAAATAAATCTGGTCTACCACATTTTCTTATTATAGACATTGCATCTTTGAAATGTTTCTGCATATATCTTGGACTTCCAATATATGTAAATGAAAGTATAAAAAGATTTCCAATTTTCTCCTTTGTCTCGAAATTCTTAGACATGTTGGATGCACTATTAACAATTGCGTCTAATTAACCCTGATAACATTTTATTCTTGAATTTTTTTGATTGCATCTTAAATAATTTAAATGGTTGTATTCAATCGTGATGTAAAAATAAATAAAAAATTATTGTGTCAGCCGTCCTCTGTATAATGATAAATTAAAATTTTTCTTATTAGGTCTGTAAGACAGTCTGTACGAATAATGTTGTGACATGGTGAGTTTTTCGCTTTTATTTAGGTAATTTTTAAAATAACCGGTACTCCATCTTCAACTTCCAAAGGAAAAAAATGATGGAAATACCATGGGATCAATAAAATAGTACAATTTATTCAAAAATGCTTCTTTAGGATAATTATCGGGTAATTCTTATGGGTATACGCAAAGATGGAAATTTTTTGGTAGTCCAGAGTCTGAAACTATAATAGCACCGTATTCTGCAGTCAATGGTTAATTGTATGTATGTTTTTGCTTGCCGGTTTTTCTTAAAAAAATCATTTCATAATTTGATAGTTTTTCTACATTCGTAATTTGATTTAAATGTTTCTACTTTTTTGTTATTGGATTTTCTTTCATAATTTTCGTCGAAGTTTCGATAAGTTTTTTAAGAATTTTAAATATAGATGAATATTCATATGGCTATTTTAGGGAAAAAATTTTTTTCTTTGACTATTTATTAAAAAAACAGAAAGTTATTGTGTAGATAATCTAACTTATCAAAACCTTTATTGCGTTATAAATGCTTTATATGCAATTAAAGAATAGTGTAAAATCTAATGATATTTTTATTTATAAAATTACTTGTTATTTTATGGCAGTATTAATATTTAACACGAAAGTTGAAGGACTGTTTTTTCTCAATCATATTCAAATGAAATAAAAGTTGTCAAAACTAGCAAAGCTTATGTATACCTTTTTTCTCTAAACATATCGGAGGGTTCCAAAAAAAACTCTAAGTCTGCCGCAATAGTACTTTCTGGGTAATGTAGAAATTTACCGATAAATATATAACTAATGCTTAACGATGTAGATCAAAAACTTTTCTTCCTCATGAAATTGCAGGCACCAACCTCTCTCCACTGACAGATGAAATTTAAGGACTTTCTTTTTAAGTGACAACAGTAGAGGGTTGGAGTGTGGAGCGTGCAGAGGGGTGAAGCCCCAATATATATATATATATATATATATATATATATATATATATATATATATATATATATATATATATACACTAGTAAACACGATGTATTAACTGCTAACTGTATCCAGTGCAAGCATATTACTACAGTCTCACTGTAATAGTGTATAGTAGACATCTAATAGGGTCAATGACCCATGCAAGTTTAACTGCGCTTTTTTGTACACGTGCAAGGCGATTTATGGTGTATACATATGAGACGAGTGAGTCACTATAGAACACATACGCACACAAATATGTATTTGCAATTAACTGTTATCAAGTGGTCACTCTTCGTTATCAATTAAATTATGCTTTATAATATCTTACATTATACTAAAATTATTTCAACTAATAAAAGTATACTTTAACATTTCATTGCGAATTGAATTATTTTACGATCTTTCTGTAACAAATTTATTAGTACTAATTAACAACTCTTCTACAAACCATTTAATAGCCTCCTCAAAAGACCTTGTTATTTGTGTCGAGGATTCCAAACGAATTTATTAAAAAATTATACTTAGCTACTATAAGACTTAAGTTCTATAAATTCTTTTATAAATTTTTTTTTACTCCTCAGTACCTGTTATACTAAATTTTTAAAGGAATGTTTTCAGAAAAAATCGCATAATTTTCAGAACTTCCAGCTTCAGGGATACCTTTATGATCGTGTAATAATAAAGTTTACATCTCATAATTAAAAATATATATAATAAATATACATGTTATCATGTGTATTGTCACGATCAACATAATCATATATATACCATGATTTACGATGACTTATTTTAAAAACAGTAAATAATTTCGATAGCTGCTAACTTTTTTTGGAACTCAAGTAAAAATGTAATTTTTAGTTTTAAGTCTTCACTTTTGTAGGCAGTCCCACGACTCCCCACTAGTTTTATTAATTTTTTTTTTATAAATAAATAATCGAGTATTTTAAGAAGGCTATAACATAATTTGTAAGATAATTATTAATTACTACTAATAAATTTGCTTAACGAAGAGAGTAAGGTTGTAAGTTTTCACTTTTGTCATCAGTTCCATGACTAACCACTAATTTTTTTATTATATTTTTCGTCTCAAAGTTCTCGTTATGTATGCATTTCGTAAAAATGTTCACAAAAGTAAATACAAGGATGGTTTATTTAAATTAAAAGACATAATTTAAAATATAATAGTTATTTACGTAACAAATGCATAAAAGACGATTTCCCGCACGAGTCTATTACACGAGTGCGGGAAATCGTCCCGCACGAGTTGCGTACAAGTTTTATCGCAATAAAGGTGCGGAAAAAAGGTCTTTTCCGCACTAGTATAAGAGTAGAAAATCGATTCTTTTACCCTCGGGTGGTTTTGGGAGGCTGGTACTTCCTCGGGCGAAAAAGCAGTTTTCCGGAACTCGTTCGAAAAGTCTCCTTTACGAACCTCGTTACGTCCCTTGCCTTCGGCTCGGGCCGCAAACCTCTCTGTTCACAAACAGAGACTTTTTAAACTCGTAGGAAAACTACTATTTCTACATAGTGTGCGGAGAAGGTGTGCGGAAAATATTCTAATTTTTAAATTTTAAAAACACCTATTTTCCGCACACTATTGCGAAAAAAAGTTTAAAATATGTACTGTGTATTGTCACTAATATTTTACAAAGTAACAACTTAAACTGATAAGACAAAAGATGCCTTTGTTGTTTGTAAAAAGTCATCTTCTTTAATAGCAAATACTAATAGTCAACAGTGATGGCTAAGCAACAATATTTAAATCCAAATGTTAGTAAATCTCTTCTACTACTTCATGTATTAAAGTATAGCAACAATAGCTTACTTTATGAATAAAATTCAAATTTCATCTACTATTAATATGTAGAACATATCCATTTCTTATTTTTTAAGGAATTTAATCTCTCAACTTTTACTAACTACTCAATTAAGATCTGGACATCGGACGACCAAAAAACTCTTTCAGGTCTCCACAAACCGACACCTTATGTAATTCAACACAGAGACCTGGCGCTAGCATCTCAGAGCTGCCCATTGTGACTGAAAAAACCACCACCGTATGAGAATTTACATAGACTATTGGCACTGGTGACATTCTTTGGATCCCAATATGCTTTAGTATGGTTATAATTTGACATATACACATCCACCCAAACACACACATACACGCCCACACGTGTGAATGCGAAATTAAATGTGCATTGTAATTTGAGAACCACTCAATTTCTTATGAATTAACAATCTCTAATAACATGTGAAAACATATAACGTATATTAATATCACACGCTGACGTAATGACGTAAGAGCAATAAGTTAACACAGAATTAAAAACAAGTAAGTCCATGCAATCTCGTACAGAGAAATGATCCGTTGCTGGTAAAAAATATTTAAAGACTCTTTAAAAATGAAGCCTTACCTCTCTGTTGTACTTCAAAGGTACAAATCGATAGATTTGCTCAACATATCAGAAGTTCAATTTAAATGAGGATTTTTTAGCCGATAAACAGCTGTTCTCATACCCTGTCACAAAAGTCTCTTGTACGTTACTTACCTCGTCCCTACACATTGGATACCTCTCCTTTGAGAGGTCTGCCACAGGTGTCTGGCTCGGAAACGCCAAACACTCCTAAAATGAAGTTAAAAAGGGGGTTTAAGGGGCACTAGTAGATAAACGATGATGGTTCTGTGCTCCCGCAGCTTCCCCCTAGGGTAGTAGTGGGGATTGTGTGATACTGCTCCAGGGGAAAGGGGGTACTACAAGGTGAACTATTAGACGGGGTCTGAGAGTTATTTAAATGTATAAATATATATATATATGTATTGCTTCCGGGGTTCTCATCCTTTTTCCTTGTGCTATTGGACAAGGGTCTATGCGTTATCTCTCTCTGACTTCCAGCATAGTGGTAGCGAAGGGTTTTCATGGGGATAGTGCGATACTGCGCAAAAATAAAGGGGGGTACTAAGACGAGCTATTAGACGTGGTCTGAGCGTTATATGTGTAAATATTTATCTTGCCTCCAGTAAGCTCTCTCCTTTCTTCTTGTGCTGTTAGGCAAGGGTTTATGCGTTATTCTTTTTTCTCCCACTTTCTAACACTTCCAGCATGATAGTAGGGACAGTAGAATACTACGCCAGTGGTGGAGCCTTGTGCTGTAAGATTTGGGCCCATGCGTTTATATATATTGCGCCGCAAAGTGCTCTTTTCTTTTTTCTCCTATGTATATGTAGATATGTTTGATCTCTCATGTACACGCATGCGTATACACCTGCATACTCATACGGAATAATATGCATGCTTATGCGTTACTCTTGTACAATCATACGCGTACATGTGCGAGCGTTTGCATACATAAGGTAAGCATATGTGCATGGCATTGTTGTGGAATGTAGATATCATTCGTCTACTGTAATATGCAAGTCCTTAATAGCTCAGTTAGTTAACCATCTCATTGGTATGAAATAGTTTATCATATTAATCTATTAAAGACATGAACTTAAATTTTTTTTTCATTTAAACTTTCAAATTAACTTTATTTTCTGATGATTTTAAAAATTTTTGTAAATAAGTGAGTTATAAGAAAAGTTTTCGTATAGGTAATTTAAATGAAAATATAAGTTATAAGTTTATTATATTTATTAACTATAACTATACTTTAAACATACGTAACTTAATGAATTTACAAATTTCTTTTACGTATTTAAAATATTATCTATTACGTATTGTTATAAAAGAATTTACATCAAACCTTGCTTAATTTTTTTCTACATATTTTGTGAATTCTTCTTACATTATATCTATCTTCGCTAATGATCTCTGGTTATGATGGAGAAGACTCCGTCAAATCCACCAATGGTATTTTTCTGGACTCTTGCAAAGAAGTTACTGGTGGCTGAACCTCAAATCCCTCCGTGAAGAAGGGAGTTGGGGATGAGGGTGGAAATGTCAGTAGTCGTGGTCTACAAGCAGCATTTTTATCTGATTAAGCCGATGATGGTGGCATATAACACAACAGGCCGCTGTTACTTGGAGATAATAAGAGACGTAAAGACCTCTGAACGTTATTGCTCATCATTGCTAGTTCATTTTGTAGTGTTAAATCAAGTGGCTCTGAAATATATAAAAAGAACGAATTAAAAACTTATTATTTTGCCATCTTGTTAATATAAAAATTCACCATAGATAATGGGTAGAACAACATCTGACACATTTCAAAAACTAATCAAACAACAGGCTCAGGCTTTGTAACAATAAAAAGCATTCACTTAAAAACTTCAGTATTTTGGCATTATACAATAATATAGAATAAAAAAACTGACCAGAGACGTTGAGTGGATTGACATCTTGAATATTTTGTCAATAGAATCCTGGTTGCAAGGGGATTTATTGCTGTAAAAAGTCATCTTATAATGGGTGTAACAGCACAGATGCCTCGTTTAAATATCTCTGATTCTCAATGCTGCTAGATACGATTTCAAAATCTTGAAAAACTATCGATGAATAAATTTTCCACCATAAGTAGTTCACTTATAAACACCTCAAAGCAGCAGTATCAAGTCGCTGAGAGAAGGGGTAGCATAGGAACAGAGGTTGTGATAAGGATTTTCTAAGAAAACTTTTGTAAAATTTAAAATATTTTCAAAATATCTCTTTGTTATTTATGTAGGTGTTAAATATTTAACGTAAAAAATATTTTTAAACATTTAAGAGGACTGTTCGCCTCGTCATAAAAAGCAGGAAAATCGGACGTGCATGTGGTTTAAAAATGGTTAAGAGGATGGTGATGCATGTTTGTAGAGTGGACCCTAAGGGCATAAAATAAATTCGTGTTATTACTGTATGTGTTCGATAAAACTTGCTCTATCCTAAATAGCTTCCCTAGAAAAGCATTACCTTACTTTTAATTGCTTTCTACTTGGTTCTATGAACATTCAAGTAGAAAATGTAAGAATATTATGTGAACGTACATCATCTTTATATAACATTCGCAACGCGTTACTTTTACAAGAAGAAATGTGATATGCACATGATTCAGGAGGATTTGGGTTAATTTGTAAAAAATATCTAACGTAAACGTTGCTAGAGAAATATCTACTCTCTAAAGCCAAAGACTAAATTTGGGTGGTAGAGAGACAAAATTAATTAATTTTGACTTTTAAAAGGGTAAATCATAAAATTTTTACTTTAAAGACGAAACGACAGAATTCGGTCTTTTTAAAAGACAAATTTTATAGTTTATACTTTACAAAAAAACAAATATCAGTTTAGCCTTTGCAAATGATGTATTCGGATAATTTGTGAGTTTAAAAAGACAAAAATAACAAATTTAATCTTTCTAAAATATAAAATTTTGTCCTTATACTTTGCAAAAAAATAAGTCTTTTTAGTCGATTTAGTTTTTTAAAAGAATCAATTTTATGTTTTGAGAATTTAAATTTGATTTTTATAAAAGATGCAATTTTATCTTGTAATTAATACAAACAAAGAAAGCTCAATGTAGTCTTTATAAAAGATTATATTGTTCATTTTATGAGTAAATAACATATTGAATAACATTATAATCGTCTGCGATATAAATTAAGTAATTTATAGTGTATGTATGAGAGGAAAGTATTTATTACTTTCAAAAAGTAAAACATACTAAATCCATTCAAAAACACTGTTTGGAGAAAATTATATTGAATCTCGCAATAAGCTTAAAAATGTTTTCACTCTGAAAATTTAAATTTGATGCTAGCAACTGCATGTACAGTCACTATAAAATTGACATTAGCTAATACAACTAAACAATTTTTGTGTGATGGCTCTTCCAGACAGGATCAAATGTACAAAATTTCAAGTTTAAAAAATAATTAGAAAAAAAGTAAAAAATTGTTAATTTAGAAAACCACTACATAAAGAAAAATTTGATTTACTTACATTTGTGAAATAAGAAGCAGTGTTATGATGTTTTTAGTAATACGGCGTCAATTTAAGTATCTGTAAGTACATATTTGTCAGTATATATCTAGTAGTCTGTCGGTTTACAAAACATTGAACAAGTTTAACAACTCAAAAACATTATGATGATATTTCCAACCACAGAATTTTCTTGCTTTTGTCAAGTACGATATTATAGCTACACGTACGTGCCCCCTCTTTTTGGGGCCTACTACAGATGATTGTAGTGGAAAAGAGCAGAGGGCTAAGCAGATCGAATGCTGAAGGAAGTGCTCTCTCTGGCTGGAACCGGCAAGGACGAAGGTTGTACACACGCAACGCGCTCTTCTCTCGTTTTTGCATAATTAAAGACGTTGATACTAGTTTCTTGACTATTTTCTTCGTGTACACCCCAGGACCGTGGAAACCGATGCAAAAGTTTTGGTGTCAGGAGTAGAACGGTTATTGCAATTAAATAAAAGTCGAATTTTTTTTCTCGGTTTTTGTCGACGGTAAAGTATCGACTTCCTCGATTTTTGGAAAACACACATAGTGACGTGCCACAAAGTGAACAAAGAACTGCTACGAGAAAAATTAGCAGAACAAAGAGTTGCTGAAGTACAGAGGAAAGCAGCTTTAATCAAGGACCAAGACAGAAGATACCCGAGACTACGATAGAAATCAAGCAAACAAGGATAAAAAAGGTCTTGGTTGCCATCATTCTAGCCAGGAGCATATAAAAAGTACTAGAGATTTATAAATAAACAAATATATTTAACAGTCCCAGGGGTTCTGCTAAAAATTTAAGTGCGATACAAATTTTTTTTTTGTTATATCGGTTTTGCGTTTGGTACCCTCATAGTATCGGTGATGTGTCACTAGGGTAATTCATCGTAAATCAGAAATATTTTAGACCAAGATAATAACTTGGTCAGGTTGAAAGTAAGAAAATAATAAATAAAAAAATAATAAATGAGACACACGGTAAATGTTAAAGTAAAGTGGGTTTATTATCGTGAAATAGGAACGCAAAGAAATGTACAGAAATTTACTTATAAGTGCTTAAGTGCTCTTATACAGACAGAAAATAAAGAAAAACAAAAATAAATAATGAAAAATCTATGATAAAAAACTTCGATAAAGCGCAAAATGATGTAATGAGTGTTAGGGAGGATGAAATTTCCTCGTATCCGGAAAACGAGTCGGAGTGAATACTGACCGTATTTTTAGAGCACAGCCCCGAAACTTAAATCGAATGGGAAAAAATGGGTAAGAAACAGCGTATGCTAAAGTTAAAATTCTTAAAAAAAATTAAACCAGAAGATATTAGGGAGGAAGTCTCACGAACAACGTCATGCATAATCGGGGTGGATGCAGAATATTCAAACACCATGAAAAACGATGTGGCAAGTATGTCACTCTTACAGAATGGAGATTATACAGCCGAAAATGGGATGAGCAAAATTTTGAGAGATGTAAACTTGGACTTAAAAGATAGGTTCGGCAGTAAGGATATACAGGATACGCTTTAACATGCGTTCAGACGAGGAGAAGCGCAGCAAACAGCACAGCAATGTGCGACACACTTTTTGGAGAAAACTCTAACATAAAATTGTAGGGAAATAGTACTTGGCCATAAAAATAATTGGGGCTTAACGTTCAGGATGTTGAAATAGGTGAGAACGTATGGGGGGCAGCAAACGGAAATCCAAAGCATTTCGAACACGAGGATGCATGACGTCTGATCAAGCTACGAACCTACAGGCCTAATAAACAAAAAGGCGAGAGGCCAACCAACAGCACCACCATCTGACTGGCGTTTTTAAAATAGTAACATAAACGGGAAATATATTTTTCAAGAGCAGCAACATCAAGCGCAGCCAAATCCAATTAACATAAGCCCCATCATAAGTTAATAGCGAGCGAAGAACTCGTACCCTGTTAGCATGGACTATAATGCACTGTCCCATGTCAATAGCACGGCGAATGTCATCTCCATATATAATGGAGATCTAATAAACTTTTCGCTTCTGGAACAGAAGGTGAGGACAGCAAACCTAGCAGTTCTGCCGCAATATGAAAAATACCTTATAGGTACACTAGGCGGTAAACTTAGGGGGATGGCAGCAGATCAATTTTGCATCTAGTTACTACTGTTTAATACCGTAGATACATTCTAACTCACTCTATCACGGCGATTTGGAAGCATGGGAGGCATCGATACATAGCTAGCCCAACGTAAGTCACTGACTCACCTGAACAGCAAGTCAATTATTCAGTACTGCAATGTGCAACGGTTCTATACTAGAATAATGATAACTCATGACGCCAACTCACAGCTGTCTCAAAGTAAAAAAACTGCCCTAAAGCAATCTGCTGATAGAGAGTCAGTAAAACAATTTATCTATTAGTTCAAAGTGCCATACAGTTGGATCTTTGTGGGGGTAAAATCTGTAATACTGGAGGAGGCCATTAAAGCGGTTACATACGTAGTTAACGAATTGAGTCTACGTCAAATGGCACCCAATTTTTTCAGCACATATGCAACACGGGAGAGATGTTTTGGTAAGAGGAATCCAAGGATTGGCATGGTAATCAGCGATACGCCGGAGAAAAAGAGCGATACAGACGAATGGGATGGCATCAAAGACGTTAAGTGGTGCTCATATTGTCAGGAGCACTGTCTGCACTCTACATGACACGAAAAACAGAAGAATAAAAGACTCCGATAGGCACGAAACATAACTATTCAAGAGACTAATAAAAATGGATGACAAAAATGAAGGAAGACCTGCGTACGATGATCAGGCACCTTATGTGCAGTACAGTTACCCTGATACTACAAATTACCATGACAAATATAATAGCTACACATCTAATTAAAATATTTAAAACAATAATAATAGAAACTTTAATGGCAACAATAATCGCCCTCTGGCAAATAATAACAGAAGCAATAGTAGGCCATTTTAAGAGAATAGAAATTTCAATGGTCAAGATAGAAAAAATAATTATGCACCCAATCATAATCAGTGACGGGAAGATAATTATAAATAATTACACACCCGGTAGTAACAAATATAACAATTGTAATTAGCAACGAGAAAATAAGTATAATAATAACGTGCTCGGTAATAACAACTATAACAATTTTAATCAGCGACAGAAATATAGTTATAATAATTATGGACCCAGGGACAATAGTTATAACCTCTTGAATTAGAGAGGAAACCAAAGTAGTCAATACGATGATAAGAGAAATACAAGAATAAATGGGTCACGCGCAAAAAATCTAAGCTCCCAGGATGCTCGATGTGCTCCGCAAGCGTTGGGCATTCCCCAGTAGATAGGAGGACAACAAACACACTTGACAGCAGAAAAATGGCAAGCGTACAAGTAAAAGAAACCCTAGTTAAAAGTGTAGGAGTTAATATGATGACAAGGAGAGTTAATTTGCCTTGAAACAGCCCTAAAATGGAAGAAGGACGAAACAATAACGGAAGCGAGCTTAAACGAAAAGCAAAAATAAATATTTTTCAAGCAGGTAGGACACCCCTTTCGGTATTTATGACAAGCACTCAAATAAGAAGTGGAGGAGCAAAGTCTTACGTGGACACAGGAGCTCAAATTTTCATCATACAGAACGACAGTATTTTTCCAACTGCATTCTTTGACGTGAGGAACAAAGAAAAAATTGTGGGTGTTATGCACGGAGAACAAAGCACTTTAGGTGTAGCTAAAATACCACTAAATGGCCTTATGTGCAGGTTGCATGTGGTCCCACGTGACTTCCCAATAGATAGAGAAGGGATAATTGGATGAGACATTTTTTAGTTATAGCAAGGTCACATAAGCGTGGCAGAAAATATTTTTGAATTAGGAGGAATGAAAACTAATTTCATCGAGCCGGAGATGCTCCAAATTTTTGCCAAATCAAGGCAAGTTTTATATGCCCTCGTTGGGATAAATAGCGAAAAAATAAAAGTAGGGTGGGTTCCTTTGCAAAGAATGAGTGAACAAGTTTTATTTGGGAATCTTACAGCCACAAATAATGGTGCAAAAATTTATGCTGAGTGTGTAAACACACTAAATAAAACAATAAGCATACCTATACCAGAAAAAGAGTTATTAGAATGCGAGGTGATGCGAGTGGCCGATCCATTTAGTGTTGAAGGGGACGACGCTCAGGGCATTAATGAGGCAATGATAAGACTTTTTGAGGCAAATGGGTAAGAAAGAAAAAAAATGAAAAAACTTGAGTATGGCGTTACAAATAATCATAGTAGTGGCAGGTACAATGGTGATTTCAAGATCACTGAAAATTTAGGTAGTTTTTCGGATAAACATAAAATATCGAGAATTAATAAAATAATGCAGCTTATTAATGTTTCAAACGCCAAGCAGACCTTTTAAAATTATTTCAATAGAGTACTGCGGGCTAATTAGTCAGCCATCGACGAATAACTGTACACATATTTTGTCCATGCAGGACTGGCTAACAAGGTCTATTGTTCTTATACCAGAAAAGAGAGCAACAGCTAAGGAGACCATGAGGGCAATAACCGATAAATTTATAGAATATTTTGGACCCCTAGAACATCTACTGTCTGACCGAGGGACCCATTTCATAAATAAAAGCATAAATTCATTAGCTAAATTATTTAAAACAAGCAAAATGGGTAGTACGGTATTTCATCCTCAAACAAATGGGACAATCAGATGAATGCATCATACGCTTACCGAATATATAAAACCCTTCGTAGAAAAAGAAGATCAATGGGATGAATACTTACCATTGTGCATGCACTCTTTTAATTCTACGGACCATGAAAGTACAGGGTACTCACCGCATGAGCTTGTTTTTAGGCAAAGAGCGAGAACACCTACTACCTTTAGAACATCATCCAATGGCCAGACGTTAAACGAATATTTTAATGAGCTGGTAAGGACACTGACGGAGATGATAACTATAGTCGCAATGAATCAAGTGCAAGCGAAATACCGCTGAAAGTATTATTACGACCGCCAATTAAATATGAGATACTATCTTGAGGGAAAAATGGCTTATGTGTTAAAGGAACCGTCAAAAGGGAAATTCAACGCCCAATATGAGGGACCGTACGAAATAACTGGCATCGATTATGTGAAAAAAATGTCAACCTTTAAAGAAAAAAAAAGGTGCGAATATCCTACGTGGATAAAATAAAAAAAAACTTGCATCGTAAAAGCCCCGATAGAAAAAGCAAATACAGAAAGAAATACGGAAGGGCAAAATTAACCTGCTAGCTTTGCATAAATTTTCGTGGTCACCAAAGGCACCACAAAATAACAACGGGAAACAAGGATACAAGAAAATGTTGACTATATATGTCAATACAGAAAGACATGCTGGGGCATAGTCAGGGTACAATATACGCGATGGCAGGTAATTTTTTCTGAAAATATTCGAGAAGGATCCGGGGACATTAGTGAAAAAACTGTGGCTGGCCCAATCAGTTGCGTCTACTTGGAAAATCATATGGTACGTAGATTGGGATCAAAGAATCGGAGAAACGAATGCATTTGTGAGAGCAAGCAGGCAGGTTAAATGGAAATGCAGAGTAACAATAAGCAAAGAAATCGCCTGCAGAAGGCGAATAAGAATGGCTACTCACAAGACCACAAAAGCGCTGCAAGATGTCAAAATAGCGTACAGAGCAGTAGTTTGGCAGGAAGTTCGCAGCCAAGTAGAAACAGTACTGGTGCTCCAGGGGTAGGTGTTGAGATCTAACAAGGATAAGATACGGGAGTTGACGGAATCAAATTTAACAAGTAAGACCGATATAACAAAAAATCTCAAAGAACAAATAAGATTCGCACCATTCGGTGGTGATAAACAAACACTGCAAATAATAAAGAAATACGAGGATAAAGCGGAAAATGTTAAAGAAAAAGGGCTTTAAATATTTTCAGATTGGGTAAGCGGATATGATAGAATGCCAAAGATAATGAAAGAATTCGAGCAGCTGGCCGATAAACTAGCAGCAAAATTTGAAACAGCAACATATATAATTCATTAAGCAAGCTTAGGAATATCGCATCTACCAAAAGCAACCTTAAGAACCATATCAGAGGCAAAAATACTAGTAAATCAGTTCAGGCTGGATCTCAGAGTTCCGGGAAATGAGGGCACAACGACAGAGGAAAGAGTAGGGAAAATAGCAGAAATAGCGACGATAGCACTTAATAGGAAAGTAATATATCATACTATATATCATACTAATATACCGTTGGTAACAAAGAAAGAATTAGACCTGCTTAGAATAACACCTTTACCCGTAGAGCAAGAGGGGTTTAACACACCAAACATGATGACATGCCTACGACTGACGTACGAATATAAAGTAAGTAGCATAAGCAAAAAAAGGTTTGCCTTGATATCTCGACAGCCAGTCGACCATTGGAAGAAATCAGGCCAGGTTAACATATGCACTCAAATAGAACCAACGCAAAAAGTGTAGAAAGATTACCCATGCGAGATACGACTCATTCTAGGAGAAACAATAGACAACCCGGAGGAGTGTTCAATCGTCTTAACAAAATTACATGCGCGCACTGGACTCTACTCCACGCGAAAAATCAGCACACGTTTAGCACCGGAAAAGAAGAAAAGGTACATGTTCACTGCGAGCACACCAAACACGGGAAAATAAAGGTGTCCCACGCTGGAGTAATAGACTTGACAAAAAAATGCAATGCCCGAGCGTCTGAAGCCAGATTTAAACTAGGTCAGGAGGAAGGTGAAAGTTAAGTCGTTAATCTTAAAGGCCCGACTCTGAACTTAAAAAAAATTTTACAAGGGATGAAAGGAACATAGGAGACGGGTTGCTGAACCTCATGAAAGTAGTAATAGAAAGAGACGGACTACAGGAGCTTGGTAGCCAAGAGCATGGTCTAGAAGATAAACTAACGTTCAGTACTAACTACTAGAGGACATAGTTTAAAGAGTACGCAAAGTAGGTCAAACAGAAGAAAAATTTTCCAACTGGGAGGAGTACGCGTGGATGGCTGCAGCAATAGCTTTAGGCACGGCAGCGGGATCGTTCGAGCTCCTAAATTGGGGGGGGGGGCTTAATACTAAATTTTGCTAGAAAGTTTACAGGTAGAAAAAACCGTTCCGGAAGTGAAGGCGCAGCGGCGGATGCGGTGACGGTGCAACCAATAATGCTTCAGACCATACAAAGACCAGTCGCGTCGCAAAACGAAGTACGCAATAGCGGTGGAGGTGTACCTCCGGCAGCTGACAATATAAAATGTCTTCTCGTATAAGAGAAGGATTTAAAAAAAAAAAAAAAGATTTTGATTAAATTATGTATACATACATAAATCTAGGTTACGTTCGTTTATTATAATTTAGTTACCATATTGACGAACAAATAAGAATGCATTATGTAAAAATATCTAATAGGCTCGTAGCGCAGCCAACTGTCACAGTCACACGAATAAAAACATTGAAAGAATGATCGAACCAACAGTAAGAGAATAACTAATGTTATACAGTACATTAGAATACACTGTTATGTCGTATTTTACAAGTTTCACATGGATAACTCACAGTAAGATTAAATAATTAGTTAATAACTAGTAGAAATAATGTCAAGGTGGTTACACTCTATAAATTTTTAAATAAGAATTTTACAATAATGCACTTTATCATAAAGGAAGAAGAGCGTGAACAAAAACAATGAATGTTTATACAAAAAAAAAAAAACAAATTAGCGAATTTGTGGGCGTTAAAAAATATATTGATAATTCCACGCAAGATGGAGAATATGAGAAAGATGGAGAATACTAGGAAGAAGAAGAAAAAAAAGTAAAGATAGTGACAATGATACTGATTGCAACAATAATAAATATTACTATGTGTGAATTAAAGATCTATTTCGGCTTGTTCACAGCTTTTTAACTAAATACAAGCATAAAATATATACTTATGATCTCTGTCTTCATTACCTTACAACTAATGATAAATTAAAAACTCATATGGCGGAGTGCGTCAAAGTGAAGAAGTGTAAAGTGACTTTACCGAATGTTAACAATAATATTTTAAGATTTAAAAATTGTAAGAACAAGAATCCAGAAATATTCATCGTCTATGCAGACTTTGAATTCATACTACAACTCCTACATGATGAGCAGAGAGCCAAACAACATTATAAAACTCTAAGTGGGGGATTTTACGTAAAGTGCAATCGATAACCCTACATCACAATACATGTTTATAAACAATACAATAAAAACAACAAAGATTTGGAAACTTGGTTGTAAAAAAAATTCATGATCTTGCCTTGGAGATACAAAGCATGCATAATAATCCAGTACCAATGAGACCTCTTATTGATCAGAAGGATTCTGATTTTTTCGATGTGGACAGGTGTCACACATGTGAAAAAGAAATTACGAAGATTAACAAAGTTCATGACCATTGTCAATTAACTGGGAAGTAAGGATGGTACATTTATCTTATGAAGAAACATTTATTTCTAAAAAATAAAATCGAACTTTTATCACTTAGATATCTAGGATCTGCACATCATAAATGTAATATCAAATACTAAGACTCTCGATCAATACCCATAGTTTTTCATAATTAAAGAAACTATGATGCACAATTATTTATACAAAAACTTGATACTTGTTTTCCCAGATTAATACAAGTCAGTCCCCAAACCAAAGTTAAGTATACGTCTTTCACAAAATATGTTGAAAAGACGAGTGTTAACTTATACTTCAGTGACTTGTTTCGATTTTTACCATCATCTCTATTTGAATTGGCATCCTACTTGGAAAAGTATAAAATTTTAGAGTACGTTGTCAGTCAAGATAATGCTTACTTTTTTGACCAAATTAACATACTCAAAAGAAAACATGTATTTCTATACGATTATGTGTCATCATATAAAAAACTAAGAGAAATTACGCTCCCTTCTCGAAATATATCTTGCAGTAGATTGTATGACACTCACATAAGTAATGCAGATTATGTGCATGCTGAAACAATGTGGAAAACATTTAATATTAAGAATCTTGGAAAATACTCAAAGTTTAATCTTATAACTAATGTGCTTCTATTGACAAAAATTTTTGAAAACTTTCGAAATAATTGTTTAAAGATATGTAAATAAAATAAAGCGCACTATTTTACTGTATCAGAATCAAATTGGAATGCTATGTTAAAAAAACAAACGTAAGTTGTTATATTTCTAAATATAACTTACATTATTTTCGTACTAATAAGTAATTAATTATTCTTAGATATTACTGCAATCCACTACTGACATTGATATTTTTTTATTCATTGAAAAGAGAATTAGAGGTTAAATTAGTCAATGCTGCAACAGATATGCTGAGGCCAATAATCAGTACATGAAAAATTATTGAAAAGATAAAGCCGAAAAGTATATAGTTTATTTGGATGTAAATAATTTATATGGTCGGGTAATGACTCCACCACTTCCTTATGGGAGATTTAAGTGGGTTGAAAATATTCAAAAACAGCTTGAAGATCTTTATAACGTGGGCAGTGAAAGTGCTTACGGACATATTCTAGAGGTTGATTTGAAGTACATAAAGCTGCTTCATGATTTCCATAAGGATTTACCATTTTGTTTAAATTATACAGCAGCTCCAGGATCTAAACATATAAAATTAATGACATCATTGTGTAATAAGAAAACTTATGTATTGCATTATAAAGCTCGTAACCAAGCTGTAGACCATGAGTTATGATTTAAAAAAATTCATCGTGCTTTAAAATTTTGGCAGAGTACATGGCTCAAGGAATATGTTTATTTGAATAGTGATCAGAGAGAAAAGTCTAGAAATAAGTTTCAAAAAATGCTTTTCAAACTGTTTAATGATGCAATTTTTGCAAAAACGATTGAAAACGAGAGAAAATACATCGGTGTTAAGCTCTTAGATCATTAGAGTGAGCAATATGGTGCAAGATCTTATATTTCTTAACCTAATTTTTACAGCTGTGATATCTTCCATGAAAATTTTGTAGTCAATCAACTGCAACGTACAGAAATAAAAATAAGAAAGCCTACATGTATTAGATTAGTGTGTTAGACTCAACTCAAACTCTTGTTTATCGCTTTTTATATGGCTATATGCTCTTCAAGCTAAAAAATATTCGTAAATTACTCCATATCAATACAAACAGTTTAATCTGAAAATTACAAACCATGATATTTATAAAATGATGAAAGCTGACGTACAAGAATTTAATACATCAGATTATTCAAAAAATAACAAATTTGTGATGCTCTTAAAAAATAAGAAAGTTATTGGGCTTATGAAGGATAAGTGCAAACGAAAATATTATTGGAAAACTTGTCGGCCTAATAAGTAAAATTTACATTATTCTAATAGAAAATAAAAATGTAATAAAAAAAAGGGTGTTAAAACTAACATTTTAAAAGCTACTATTAAATTTAAAGATAACATTAACTGCTTGTATGATACAAGCAAAAGTATCAGGCGACCACAGTTGAATATTAGATCTCGCCATCATAAAATTTACTTAGTTCCCACGATGATAAGAGATATATTTTTACTACTTTTACGGATACATTACCTTCAGGACATTCTAAAATAGTGGATGGGGAAAGAGACAACGATCATGAAAGGTAAAATTACGAAGAAATAAATTATCAAGAGGGAAAGAGTAAGCAATAAAATGCTTTTGAAAATTTTTTAGAAACGAATGAGGAAGACGTGCAACAACAAGTTAAATGCGTACATGATCATAACAAAAACAAAGTGGTAGACATAACTTACAGAGAGTTAGTCAATATGACTGACTCATAATCATCTGGGGAGCAACGCAATCTAACTAATAAAGTATGGAAAAATGAAAAAGAGGGATAAGAGTGTCCAAACCATATAGAGGTAACAAGTCCAAAAAAGATGGATGAAGATCAGCTAATTGTAGTGAAATCACTCAAAGTGATAGGGGATTCACTATACAAAGAAAAGCTGCACCCTTGGCATATCAGTTTGATCAAGTACGTCAGCCAGCACCGCAAAGCAACAGCAGTATCAGTTGTTGACTCAAAAAGGGTGCAGAAGCAAAAAAAAAGTTGCAAAAAAAGTTCAAAGATAGCAGAACTGTCAGAAAAAAATTGTTTTAATGAGCCAAAGCTTAGGTTTGAGGTATGTTATAATTTTATTTTATTAATAATTCTTTTCATAAGCTTAATTAAACGATTTTCTATAATTTTTTATTACTTTGATTTTTGTAAGTTATGCATTTTTGCCCAAGTAAAATAGTGCATTACTTCACACTAAAAAATAGTTTTTTCGTTTTTTTTTCGATTAACCTTATAAAAGGCAGATTTAGTAGCACTTGATAAATAAGCCAGCTAATATATTTTAAACCCATTATTTTAATTTAATTATTATCGAAACTAATTTTTCAATTACCTAGCAAATAAAATTTACCCTCTTTCCATACACGATTTATTTAACCTAACTAATCGAATTTATTTTGATCCAATATTCGAAGACACAAATTACTATTATGAGATAAATTATGTTCAGTGTCATCATACTCAATTTCTGTGGCGTAACCTCCTAAAGTAGTATCTAAAGAAAAATTGACTTCATCAGTGTGACGACTCATAGGTGTCAGAAACGTTTAAGTTTGTAAAGAATGCTTGGCTATATTAGTAGAATTATTACTAGAAACATTAGCGTCACTATCATAAATAATACATGACTGTAACAGTAAAAATTCATGAGCATATAATTTTTTTCTCTCATGCGTTTATCTAAGTTCTTTTAATTAACTAGGGGTATAGACACTTAAAAAGTAATATTTCTTTGGCCTTCTTTAATAATTTCCTTAAGAGAATCAGTAATTAGTTTAAATATTTGACCGATGGCTTTGTTAAAATCTGATCTTTCATTTTTCAACCATCTATGATTATGCTTCGTAGCTTCTCTAGACTGTTAAATCTGTAGAAGAACTTCTTTTTCTTGTCAAAATTCAGACAGTAACGTTAGGTTTTCTTGCCCTGCAACACGTAGAGTGTCCCGGCCAGGGCGGTCCCGAAGCAACGCTAAAAGACTCTTGAGTTATCACTAATTTAGCACTGAAAATGACGCAAATAACACTGCATCTGAAACGCGAAAATACTACCACTCAACGACACTCACCGCTCAGCCAACTCAGCTTGGCTCCTGGAGACACTCACCTAGACAAAGTCCCACTGGGGTAGCCCGTCGGAAAGCAAGATACTCTCCTAGGAAGAAGCAAGCCCCACACCCTGAAAGAAAACGCTGTCTGGTACTGGCTTACCAAATAATGACACGAAATACGGTTTTCTCGTATTGTTAAATTATTTGTTATTACACTTACGCGGGAATCTAGGCCCAAAAAATCTCGTCACGATCCGTCGCTACGCCGCAGCGTGAATTCCGCAACTACGTTCTCTCTCACCCGCGCTCGCTCTACCATCTCTGTCCCAGGGGCTGGTTCTCGCGGCTTGCCCTGGCTACACGTGGCCAATACACGCACACACTTGATCCCACGCACTACTTCTCGCAACGACGCTACACGCTACTTTACCTCCAGGTTTACCATAGTACTCTTAGCTTCCACGGCTCCTCAGCTGGTGACCTTGACCTCGTAGTGCTCGGATGACAGTGGTGGTCGTTCCGGGATCATCTGGCGTGAGGTCGTGTATGGCTGGCTGCTTGTGGTCGCTGTCTCTCCTTGTCCATCTTTCCTTCTCTCTCTCGATTCTCTCTCTGTCAATTTCTACCAAAAAACGTAAAAAACTCGGAAGCTCTGATTCGCTGGAATGCTATTATAAGAGTGACGCATTAAACCCACCAATTAGTGCAGCCTTGCACATCAGCGCACTATATTTACATACATACTTCTAAATCTCACCGTCAGGACATCATTTACACACATTTAAACGCGACGCAATTTGTAGTACACACACTTAATACAGATACTTAAGTATACATACACTCTTCGTCGATGGATCAACACTGGATTAGTACAATGGTGCGATAATCACAAATATTTGATAATACGCAATTACAAAGGTAGACCCTTATATACTAGAACTACACATTCTTGGACTTTTCTTCGTCGCTATGTCTTCTTTCCGATTTTTCACACACGAAACAAAATAACGGGCCTAACCCGGGTCTTGTTTAGTCCTATTGTAGGTATTTATAAATAAAAATATTTTACCTTGATGACGCATTTCGGCGCCTAATGCGATAGGGTTAGAGAAAAATGACTCCATCACATTTTTCTACCCTAGAACGAACATCTCTCTGAATCTTCGGTCTACTTTGAAAAACGTCTCAAGTAAAAAATAAAAAAATAAAACGACAATTACTTACATGGGTATGCTAACTGGCATCCCACTGATCTTTCGGTTGGTAACTGTTGCTGCATTGCTGTTTGATACTCTCACATCGAACTTACACCTAGAAAAGGATGAGTAAAAGAGAAAACAATAGGCGCAAACACAACAAAAAAAAATTGAAATTTTTGCTACGTGCTATGGTTCCCTCGCAGCGGTACATATCGCCTAATGCCCGAAAGGTGTGCAACGCACTCCTAATTTCCATTGCAAAGGACAAATACTATCGGTGATTTTACTGCAACGATCTTGTAGGGTCCCTCGAATTTTGGTGCTAGTTTTGCTGAAAATTTCTTCGCGGCGTCAGACTGATGATGAGTACGCTTCATCACTTGCTTACCCACGCTAAAGCGCACATCGCGACGTCTGCGATTATAATGCCTCTTCTGCTTTGACCTTGCGTCTTCAATATGTTTAGCCACTAAGTCGCGCAGCAAATCCAGTCGCTTAACTCGATCCCCCTTCGCATCTGGTGAAATCTGTTTGATTTTTCTCTTAGATTCGACCTCTTGGTGCAGACTTTTTACTGGATTCGGATTTCTGCCATAGTTCAAGAACGCCGGTGAAACTTTCAACGTCACTTGAGTTGCAGTGGTAACCGCGTGGCGAAACTCATGCACATGCAAATCTCTGTTGCGATGATCGGCGCCTACAAATCATTTGCTTCAAAGTCTGATTATTTTGCCCCACGGGATCGGCTTGAGCGTGGTAGGAGGGCGTAAAAACATGCTGGACCCCGTACTCCATTATTGTTACGGTGATCAACTTATTACTAAATTCGCGGCCATTATCCGTCAAAAAGTTTTCCAGCATCTTTCATCGAAATAAAATTAGCTTCTCTAACGCTCGCACGACACTTTTACTATTGGCTTTGCGAAACGGCTTATCTTCGATCTAACGCGTAAATAAGTCCTGGAAAACAATCAAGTACTTATGGCCACTCTTATAAGCCTTTTCGATCCCTACATATTCGCTTGACAGTGAAAAGTGTGCGTCGGTCATGACGTGCTTCTTATAATTTTCCGGCACTACCAATCACCACTTTTCCTCTCGGTGCATGATAGGATCTAACAACAAATCTACCCAGTGACAATAAAGTCTCCTATCCTCTCCACGCCAGTCCTTATACATGAGCGGATGCTCGACCAATTTTAACGTACCACTCGTCGCAAATCTCGTCAAACGCAGCTATTTTTCCCTCTCCCCCCAATAATCGAGATAGCGCGTCCGGCAAGTGGTTTATGGCACCCTTACGATGCACGATCTTAAAGTCTCATTAAAACATCTCTAACGCCCACCTCGCTAATCACCCCATTGGTTCACGCAAATCTTTGATCCAATTCAGGGCGCTCTCATCGGTAATCACAGTGAACCGATACCCCTCCACGTACGGTCACAGCTTCTTAAGTGCCCAAATTACCGTGAGGCACTCCTTCTCCGTGACACTGTAATTCTTCTCTGCGGGTGTCAATACACAACTCACGTACACAATTGGATGCTCGCCATCCTCATGCTCTTAGGATAACACCGCGCCAATCGCGTAGTTACTCGCGTAGGTCTGCACGGTGAACGGCTTGGCAAAGTGCGGCTGCGCTAATACTGGCGCCTCCGTCAAAGCCCCCTTTAATTTATTAAACGCTTCCTGCTGCTCCCCTCTCCATGTCTACGCTTGTTTTTTACGCAGTAATTTAACTAGTGGGATTTTTATTTCTGAATCTCGCTCAATAAATCGGCTATACCACCAGACAATTTCAAAAAATCGGCACAATTCCTTGACAAGGGTGAGATATTTCAAAACCGGCGCAATCTTCTTGGGATCGGGACCCAGCCCGTTCTTATTTAAGATAAACCCTAGGTAGGTAAGTTGTGACAAGCAGATTTCACACTTCTCAAATTTGATCTATAACCCGGCTCCCGTTACTCAACGCATAACGATTTTCAAATACCGCAAGTGTTCGTCAAAATCGTCTGTCGTTACAATTATATCCTCTTGATACCCGAAACCGTTGGGCTGTAAGTCTGGCCCAAATAAGGCGTCGATGAGCCGCTGAAACGTCATCAGCGCATTAGTCAAGCCGAACGGCATCCATCGAAAGTACCACAGCCCTAAACCCGGCATCGAAAACGCAGTATACTTCCTACTCAAGGCTTCCATGGGTATCTGAAAGTAGGCCTGTTTCAGATCGATTTTAGATAGATACCGCGCACTTTGGAGTCGGTCCAGAATCAAATCCATACTCCGCAAGGGGTATGCATCGCGAGTCATCACCTTATTTAAGTTGCGAAAGTCCATCTCGTCCACGTTAAACACCTTTAACAGCTCGCTATTGAACGCATCCCATGACACTGGCTTGGGCCATTATTCCAACAGGTGGTTGTACTCTCACTCTCTGGCACTCGCTTTTATTCCCCTCTAGCCTCCGAGCAACATCTCCTTCTCCCCACGAGGCCTCAGCCGAATAGTTGTTCTGTCCCTATCCCAACTAGAGGCATGTGTACTCTTAAGCTCGCTCAGTACGTCGCCGCTTAACATCACGCGCTTTCCTGGCGCTATCGCTCGATTGACCCCTGCATCTTCACCACCTCCTTCGAACAATCCGCGAACATCCTGCAGACCCACCTCTTCTGACTCGGAATCAGGGGTTACGCTTATCTTGCTACACTTTATCCGCTTTATCTTCAACTTTCTGAATAATTTAATTCTACCGCTATCACCAGCCAGATCGCTACGCTTCTTGTCACTCGATCGATTTTTCGAATTCGCTTTGCCTTGCTTTATCGCTTCACATGCTTCTTTCGTTGTCTCCGTCGTCTCACATCCAACCCTGGAGAGTCCAGGAAGCTAGCTCCTTACTGGCCCCCCAGTTGCCAATTTCCCAGACTCTCACGTAATTTCTCACATACACTACACGATTTGAAGGTCACACCTCAAAAGCCGCATACTTGGCAATACACATTCCGCGGCATCATGCCCCTAACCGCACCCTCGACCCGAGGGGGTTGGTTAGGGCAACCGCACGACATATGGCCCTTTTGCTGGCACGTGTAACATAGACTCTCGGGACACTGTGCCGACCGATGTCCTACGCCACTACACGAAAAACAGGCACCCATAAACGGCCCAGGGCGCTGACGGTCGCTAGCTTGATTTTCCCCAAGCAATCGGAACGGGTTAGCTTGTGTGGCAGGAGCAGGCGGAGGCGGGATCATAGGTCACGGCCCCAAGTTCCTCCCTACATTGGGTCAGGGTACGGATGGCCATACCCATTGGCCTCCATGTTTCCATTGTCCAGTCCATGCCAGTGCTCCACTGTTTTTCGCGACGTTCGGTTGGGTCACTTGCATGGCAGCCGCGTACGACGGATACGGGCCTGGCTCCCCTATTGCCGGGCTTGGCGACAGAGGATTTTGCACCAGCCACTATAGCACGGGTGGCCCAGAAGTGACAGGATCTAAATTTCCGGATGGCTTCCCAGGTCCCCGTTTCTAAGCCCCCTTGTTGGTACCCGGAATCGCGACCGCAGTGACGGCAAGCTGCTCGGAGCTCTCTTCAGCAATCCTCGCTACCTTGACCCTCAACGCGGAGCTAATGAAAGTGGCTCCAAGAACTTACATCTTCTCCGGTGGTGGAGGTGGCGCGTATTTCCCGTTCAGTTCTCTCTGTCTTTCCCACAGGCACCCATACTCTTGCATATCGTCAAGCGACATTATGAGCTGCCCGCTCATCGCCTTACGATACTCCGGAAGTAAATTCCGATCGACAGTTTCGGTAACCGTCTTCTGAAACGGTGGCCTGACAAAACGCGACACGATATATTGGATATTAGTCACGTAGTCATTCACTTTCTTCCCTATCCCTTGAGTCCGGCATCACAGATCGCCTAGCAAATCTTCTTGGTCATACTTGCCTAAAAATTGCCATTTAAACGCTCGCTTACACTGCCACCAGATGACAACCTAGCTTCTCACGGCCCTAAACCAACGGCTCGCTCTTTTAAACAAGACCACTGGCACGGCACGATAAAACTCACTTTCGCTAGCACCCTAACTCCGATCTATTGGCACGTCGCCTATTATGGCCGTTGGCCCGCCGACCGGTGAACTTCGCTTCGCTTTCGCTATCGGATCTTGACTGGTCGCTCAATGCTCGCTCGCCGGCTCGAAAGTACCATTCTTCACCCCAAACGTCCCGCATCTCCTCCGGTAGGATCGGCCCCCTTTGTCACCTACGCTGATTTTGGGCACTATTACGCGTGTTCCTAGCACTCGGCAGTTAGAAACTTCCCCCTCGTGGGTGGGGGTTTGAAGGTCTCCTACGCAGGTTATCCACAAGGTTGAAGGTGGTCGGAGATGGGCTGGTTTTGCGCAAGTCTGGCGTAAATCCTTGGCCCTAAGGACCAGGGACTCAAGCTCCTGTTGACTTTGCTGCAAGACCTCTTGGCCTTAAACGGTGAGGGGAGACAAGGGTCCAGCCTTCGCTATCTGACAGCGCGGGTCTTCACGATTGGTCCAAGAAACTGTCTCCTTTATACGCGTGCTTCGGCTTTTCCTCAACCTTCTTCTTAAGTACCCTTGAATGCGTCAGGTGCTTTCTTGATGGCAGCGGCTTCCGTGGAAGCCGAAAGATCTCAGTCTCACTACCCGATTCTTCACGACGCGGATTAAGTCCCCGTAACTCAGCCGTCGCTTGCGCATACGTTTCATTGAGGCGCTGAACACTGAGCACATCTTTTTTCATCACGGCGTTCCCTGGACCTGGGGATTTGTTAACCCATTCTGTCGTGGTTTGATAGAATTGACGACTCTCCTTGCCGGTTGCTAGACGCGGCACAAGCGTACCTTGCTTACGGTCAAGCGGAGCATAAAGTCCTGGGGCACAGGTCCGAGGCAACGGAGGGAGCGCTAGCGCCAGCGCATCCAAGTTTACCAGCGGAGACCCCCCTGGTTGGTGGCGATGTCTCTTGGTCCGCCCGGAGCGGCTCCTAGGCGATCTTCCCCCGCGGCTCTACGGAGAACCCCTACTCCCATGGCCTGCATCTTTCTGATTTGATTAAACACATCGAAAACTTCTAGGTTGATTTTCCCAGTATTAGCGAAAAAATCCGTCGCTGAGGCACGACAGATGCCGCCATGACTGGGGACGTATACACCGTCGTGGTCGTCACGGTAGCGGGTACTGTCACGGGGCACATTGACGGAATAAACTCCGAGGTCTAAGTTGTCACGACGCGTGAAAAACTTCGCTCCTGGGTGCTAAGATCTCGATCGCTACGATTGAGCAATAAATCTACTCTCGAGGCTCTCAGCCACCCGTGGTTACCTGTATCGTGGTTCCGTATTACCAATCTCCGAGCAGTATCTTCTCGGTGGGCGAAACGGCCCCATTCGCCCCCACTGGTTACTACAGGTTCCTCTGCCCCCCATTGACTAGTGTTGCTCATGGCACCACTCCCTCTCAACTTATCGCTCGACCTCACCACCCACGAATGATCACTAGCTCCGGCCCCCACGATTGACTCATCGCCATCTTCGGATCCGGCATGCGCAAAATCACACTCATACCGCGGGATAAGCTCATTTTCCAGTTTGAGCTCAAGCATTCAATACCGCAACAATCTGTCTCGCAGTGAAATCTCGTCCCCCTCTAAACTTAGTCCCCGCTCGTCCAGCTGATAAGCACCACTTCTAGTGGGAGCGTAAATATTTCCCACCAAAAAGCTCTCTGCTCGTGGGTATGCATCACGTCGTGCATAATCTCGGCATGTAACTGCGGTTCCACCGACCCCGTATAACGCGGACAATTCATCTTCACAGCGTTTGACGCGTGAGCTTGACGCTTACTCCACTTAACTTGTCGCTACCCAACACAAAAATCTAATTCCTCTCCCGATAGATCTATATATCTTAATCTCTAACTCACAAACACGCAAAGCAAAAATAATAAAGATCCGTGCAATTCCCTTTCTTGAATTTAAATCCATACGACACCAGGCACTTGACCCGAAATATATATCACAGCAACGGCACTATCACAACGCGGTACACACTTCTTAACACTCGGACAAAAACACGAAAGAATATAAAGAAAGGCAACGCTTGGAAAGAAGAGAGAAAAAAAAATAAACAGAAATAAGATTTTAATTTATATGGTAATATAGAAAACAATAAAAATGTATATATATGTAAGACAAGGATTGTTAGGCCTTGTTCTTCTCCTGTAAACAAATCACGCACGCAATCAAACGCAAACATCCTCTAAGATGGCTGCTATTCGTACCTGAAAAACAAAGGTCACACGCGCAAGCAAAACAAAACGCGCAAAAAGTGCCACCGAATCGTACACCTGAAAATTTGGTGCTATCGAAAAGCCCGTCCATTTCACGCACACGCTTAATTTCCCAACGCTTCACCGTGTCTCTCTCTCACTCTTTAAATATGCATCTCTTTTCCCTCTACTCTGACTCACGCTTAAACTCGGCACCACCTACCCCAAACACTCCTACAAACCGGTAAATTTTTGCAATTTCTAAAAAAATCCGATCAACGCGGCGAAGTGGTGTGAGCACGGAAAATACCCCTGCATGCACTACGAACGCGACGCCACTTCGCTTATACTAAATAAAACATGCGATGATACTCATAACACGCGAAGGCAAATATCCTTCCCACGACACATTCAATAACGGCTCACGACGATTCTAAAAAAAAAAAAATTTCGTCAACAGAGAAACCCTATTCACGCACTTGTACACTGATTCTCGTTCTCCAGCTAAATATCCCGACGCCACTTTATAACGTTGCGTTTTCTCACCCTGTGACACGTAGAGTGTCCCAGCCAGGGCGGTCCTGAAGCAACGCTCCAAGACTCTTGAATTATCACTGATTCAGCGCTGGAAATGACGCAAATTGCACTGTATCTAAAACACAAAAATACTACCGCTTAACGAGGCTCGTGGCTCGGCCAACTCAGCTCGGCTCCTGGAGATTCTCACCTAGACAAAGTCCCGCTGAGGATAGTCCGTCGGAAAGCAAGATACTCTCCTAGGAAGAAGCAAGCCCCACACCCTGAAAGAAAACGCTGTCTGGTACTGGCTTACCAAATAATGACACGAAATACGGTTTTCTCGTATTATTAACACGTATCTAACACACATATCTTCGTAACACTGGATTAGTACAATGGTGTGATAATCACAAATATTTGATAATACGCAATTACAAAGGTAGACCCTTATATACTAGAACTACACATTCTTGGACTTTTCTTCGTCGCTATGTCTTCTTTCCGATTTTTCACACACGAAACAAAATAATGGGCCTAACCCGGGTCTTGATTTGTCCTATTGTAGGTAATTATAAATAAAAATTTTCCACCTTGATGACGCGTTTCGGCGCCTAATGCAATAGGGTCAGAGAAAAATGACTCTGCCATAAGACATGTTGAAGAATGTTAATAATGCTTAGACTGTTTGCTGAATGTTGAAAGACAAAAATAACTTTAACGTGTTTGCGTTATTTTTATATTAAGTTAATTAAACCCTTTTGTATATCTACTCTTGTCAACATCACTATTCTTGTCCATCACGACAAATCTACATTTTCCATCTTGCTAACATTTAATGCGTAAGTGCTTCAATTCTGCAAAAGTCATGTCTGTATTTACCAAAAATAGCTCGAATAGTGTTGAGGAGCGGATCTGCAAAAAGTTTTATTTTTTGCTTAATAAAACTCATGTTGACTGCACAATGATTCATATACAACTGATTGTTTAAGTTATAAATATAGTATTCCTATATTTATAACATCGTTTGTAATTGAGCTCTTAAACAGAAATGATTGTTTATCGAAAAAAGTTCGTAGAGTAATTACTAGATTGATAAATAGTTTACTTGTAGAACAACATATATCAGGTTATCAATACTGCGGACCAGGTACCAAGTTGTCAAAAAACTTTCTCGCGGTGATCCTGGTATCAATCCTCTCGATAAAGCTTGTAAGCAGCATGATATAGCATATTCTCAGAATCCTGAAGATACTTCGTCTCGAAACGTAGAAGACAAAATTTTTGCAGAAAGTGCTTGGCAGTACTTAGAAGCAAAAGATTTAAGTGTTGGTAAAAAGGCTGCTGCTTTTGCGTTAACTGGTATGATGAAAAAAAAAAACTGAAACTTGGAACAGGCTTATCTAAGGATCAGACGAAAAGAAATTGGTAAGAAAACAGTTGGAAAAGTAACGTACTTACTTTTGAAAAATCAATTCAATGTGGTAAAAAGTCCATGGTTCAAACTAAAAAGTAAATGTGCTCGCAAAGTTGTAAATTTGACTTGAAAAGGGGCTCAAGATGTAGTAAGAAAAAGCTAATGGTAAAAAAAATATTACAATACCTTGTATACTACCTACGAGTATACCTTCAAGAATTAGTGGTTTTTTACCCTATGTTATCCCTGCGATCGTAGGTGTAAGCGCAATAGGTGATTTTGCTTATGAAGCAAGCGGTATGTATAAAGAAAATTATGAAGCCAAACAAGCTAAAAAACAGCTGAAAGAAAGTGTGAGGCATAATGGGAAAATCAAAGCAATTTTGCTTGGCAAAGGTCTTTTCTTAAGACCTTATGAAAAAGAATTGGGATTTTACTTGAAACCAGGATATGGATTAGAAGAAGAAGAAGTTTGAAGTAGAACTACCCAATCGAGTGCTAACTAATCAGGATATTATAAAATATGCACAAATTTTGAAAGTCCCACATTTTCGAGGAGTGTACATGAGGAATGATATGCCATCCAGCAGTCCACATAAAAATGAATAAGCTGTTGTTAATCTAGAAGATAAAGATGGTTCTTGCACTCACTGGGTTGCCTACAAAAAACATTGAAATAATGTTACATATTTTGATAGTTTTGACAATTTCTAATGCCCTGTGGATTAAACTTCATGTTGCAAAGAAACGTTCATTTCGAGTATGACTGACTCATTGTCTGTTCTCGAAGCCAAATATTTTCTTCCCATTGAACTTTTGCAGCATAAAAATTATGTTCTCGGTTTAGTAGAACTACCTACGTTTGGTTCTATACCCAACATTCTTAAGGGTGATAACAAACCTTACGTAGATGATAAAATAATAACTCTATCAGCAGGTAGTTATGAAATTAAAGACATTGAAACTTACCTTATCCAGAAACTGACATAAAAAAATATCAAAATATTAAAAAAGTATCAAGTTCAAAACCAAACAATAATAGGTTTTGCAGCTTAATCAAGTGCAGTCATCCGATTGTTTTTCGACCGCATGATTCATTGGGGTCAGTATTGGGCTTCACAAAATGTACACTTAGACCAGGCTTGACTCACAAGTCCAATCAACTTGTAGCGATACTTTAAATAAATGCACTTTGAGTTGAATGCTACGTATCCACTGGAGCATATTTTAATTAACATGAAGCTCATACAATTCATGAATTTTTGGATATTGGATGATCAAGCCACCTTGCGCTAACAATAAATGACCTCACAGTGTGAAATTATATAATTATCATCAGATGATGGAGGTGCATGGTATTAAGTGATATGATGTCGGCATAACAATAAATAATTTGAAAGATCATCTTGCTACTTTTGCTAAAAATCGCAAAAGAACTTATGCGCGTTGGTAATGGTGATGTTAAGTACGTTAGTTCATTCTTAGCACGTGAAGCTTATGATTTGTCAACAATTTGTCCTTTCTGAAAGAAAATTAAGGATAACTCTTTACCTATATGTCTTACACATGCACAACAGCATTTCGGGGACAAACAGCTATTTTGCGCATTACGTAAGGTATACTTACTATAAGAACGGTTTATTCAGTTTTTATCTTCAAAAACCTTAACGTATGATAGTAATGAGTGCTATAGTGCATACAAACATTGTATATTTAAAAAAAAATCCAGACTGGATAAAAGGTTACGATGTCGTTGATTGTGTGGCAAAAACCTTAAAAATAATCTATAAAAGTTTACCTTGTACGTGTGTAAGTAAGATTATAATCAATTAATATTGTAAGCTAACACATTCTGTTTTTATTTAAATTATTTATGAGCAAATTTTCCTAATTTATTGCTTACAAGATCTGAAAAATTATAAAAAAAGCATAGTTAATTTATAAATTAAAATGAACTAATCAAAAGCTCAAATTTTTAACGGATGAATATGATTTACAACTTCATACCAATAAAATGCTTAACTAACTAAGCTATTAAGGACATGCATATTACACAGCACGAATAAAATCTGAGTCCCACAAAACGGCATGTACAGATGATATAAGAAAACTCCCTTAACCATCCCCTTGTTTCCTCAAAGCTTTTCCTTAAGTTTCCCCTCTACCTGGCGCCGCGCCGGTAAAGTAATCTCTTTCTACTATATCTCTACCAATTTCCAAAAATACAGTCTTTGATTTGTGAAAAACTTAACGTGTTATTTACGTGAAACATACTTTGTAATACTCACCCATTGGAGACTGTCCCGTTTGCTTAAGTTTATTTTTTTTTTGTTGCTGTGAAGTTTGGAAAAGATCGGTGGTTCCTGGCTAAATGCTTATAGTTGAGAGAAAAATGTAGGATCGTTGGTCGCCGGAGCTTCCAATCTTGCGACGAATAATTCGGGACGTCTAGCAGTAAATAACTGACTTGGTTTAACAGTGGCCAGCTTTATATACTCTTTTAGTCAACGAATTGTTATCAGAAATCGAAGTAAAAATGTATTGGTGGCAAAGTAGTTCAATGTTAGGTTAAAAGAACTGATGAGGTTGATGGTTAAGTAGGAATTGAAAATACTTATGGTGGCTCTGGAAAGACCAGTAAGGATACTTCTAGCCATTCCTTTTATTAATTCTTATAATGGAAAGCTGGCTATGTGAGTAGCTTGGCTCTAACCCTTAGAATTCTCACGAATCAGACTGTGCTAAAAAGAAGTATGCCACTGACCAAAGCGTATTTCGTCTTCGGGTCATTTCCCTGATAACCAACGACTCATCGGTAGTCCAGAAAGTAGGCCTGTGAAAAACTTTTCTGTAGACATGCCATTCCTACGAACCACTGAGAAGGCTGTTGTGGCCGCCCAAACTCAAGGTTATTCTTCCTGGCTTCCTATTGTAATATTATCTGCTTTAGTGATATCACGAGGTCAGTTAGAAGAATGGCCATAAAACACTAAATTGCTGGAGCAGAGTCTGCTCTGGATACACGTCTTCTGGTATTTTGCCAAAGACGTTAGTGATCAAAACGCCTTTGTATTGGTAATGCTCGTCAATCATGGTGGATCAGGATGGGGTTTGACGTAAGTAGCTGGTCCATTAGAAAACAGTGTCGTTGGTAGTTGGGATACCTACCTGCAAGGGTTTCAGCTGTAGCTTTATGCACTATCTGTGAGCGACTGCGTATTTAGTTCGTTGCTTAAGCCTATTATGAGCACATTTATTTAATTTAGTTGCAGATTGTTTTGATTTTACTTCAACGCCACCTATCAGGCTCAACTGAACTGAAGCGCAAATCTAGCATATTTTTACAAGACCTTAAGCTTATTTATTGCTTTTGTTATGAATTTTTCAAAGATAAATATTATCCTAAAACCATCTAGTAAGTGTTAAAAATTGTGATGCAAAATTTCAGCTAAATCAGTTAAGTAGTTCTCATGGTTAGTGATTTCAATGATTTTAAAGACTTTGCTTCATACGCTAGTAAAATTAGGAAGTCATTAGAGATACGATACTTCTAATAGTTTTTTTTTTAAAAAACCTTTTTTTAATGCTTTTATAACTGGTTTTAGCTTTTTCTTTAAATAATCACATTAACTTGTTAAGAAAATCGAGAAATTTGTAATATAATTACTTATCATAGTATAACTTACTATGAATATTTGTTTACTTAATGTAACTCATGCTAACACTACTTTATAATAACATTTTTGTAGTAAATCAACCAAATAATAAGGTGTTTTACAACTAGGAATATTTACATACACTAAGCATTAAGAAAAAGCTTGTAAATATCTCATTCCAATAGTCTTACTAAGATACAGCGGAAATATGAAACTAAATTTTAATTATCCATGAGATATATTAGAAATTTATTCTTATGCTAGTAAATAAGATTAAGATTTATTAAAATTCTAATAGGTATAAAAGCAATATTAATACATTTCTCATTGTATCGATTGGTATTTATGAACATGGTGGAACTTTTGTGTAAGAACTTTTTGAAACTATCCATGCCTTTTTTTCGATAGCAAATAAACTAAAGATTCATTATTCTTATTACTAGATTTCTTGCAACAAAAAAGTTTTTTAAGAAATAAGTAAGAATGTATTTTCTCCAGGAAAGGTCCGAACACACAATCTCTCGTTTACTAGACACTTGCTTTACTACTTAAGCTACCGGGGAGCCGTATATTAACTCAAACCAACGGTTAAGATAAGTTCGCATCCCTAACTTTTGAGCTGCTTTTTTTGCCTCAAGTTCAATATAATATGTATATGACTCTAATGCTTGTAGATAAGTTAAAATTTTATATGGCCTTAGTAGGTAAATAAGCAACATTAATACATTTATTTGTATGAATAGACGCATATTTACATTGGTAAGGCTTTACCTGCCTGCAAACTTTGTGCGCCAACTTCCCATTTTTAAATAAGGGTGCTTAGACTTAAACAAAATTTTCGGTGATTTCTCGCGGGGTCAACTGTTTAATGCCTGCTTTGGCTTATTTTTTTAAATCTTCAATACCATCCAAATTTATAACATCAATAAAAATCATTCATATACATATATATTATACGTAAAATTTTCACCACGGAGCAGCAGTATAAAAAGGGGCCATTTACATGGATGTATAGAGTTAGAGCTGCTGCTGTGCACTGCAATATACCCGAGCAACAGAAAGATGGACAAGCATTAAAAGCAGTATGCATATATACATGCTTAAACACACACACACACGCCCTTACACCTTTCTTTTCACAGAGGTGTAGGTGCAATAAACTTTTAATGAGTGCATTGTTATGTGCTAAATCATATTTATATGATAGTGGGGCCGTATCATGTGCTTATTTTTCAGTACATCAGCCTATGTTATAACTGTTTATACATTGAGGAATTTATTAAGTGGATCAGAAAATGAGCAAAGACAGCTTGTAGTAGTTACTAAGATTTAAAAGAAAAATGATGTTATTGTAAAGATACACAATACAGCAAACGAGGAATGGCTGCTCACATGCATTACCGCATGCTTTGACAAGTTGACAAGATCTATCTTGCACCAGCGTTTGAGTACCAAGCATCTGCAAACATCATACAAGTATACAACTCCAATCCGACAGAGATTGCACCCCTAGTCCATCTCTCATACTTAAATATATACATACTTAGGTAAAACTGTACAATATACTCAACACTCCCACTTAAGTTTATACTAATACAACTTATTCATTTAACCAAACTTAGCATACTTCTAAATTTTTCAAATTTCAACCTATTAATAATACTATAACTCATCAATGTTACTTTTTAATTCTGCTATTACCATATCAATAACTCCTTTTAAGTAACTTTCATGAATATAATAATAATGCACCTTAATACATTTTTAATTTTTTTAAAAACTTCTATTTTCGCAATGCTTAAAGGTCCTGAACTATCTTCATCAATTTTTATCAGTTTATTTAACTTCAACTTAAAAATGTGTACCAAATCTTTTTTTAACTTTAATTTACTTACAGCCTCTGACAAAGCATCATATTCAGCTAAAGTTAAAGATATGGTCACACTATTTTATTCTTGCGTTTTCCGATGAAACCACTTCATCTAAAAATCTTATACATAGCTCGATGTAGATTTTTAATCAAGACTATCATCTGCCCAATCTGAATCAACAAAACAATGTACTATATCTGCATTATTATTTTTGTTGTATATTAGGTTTAAGCCTCTTGTTAGGTACACGTATTTCAAAATGTTCATTGAATTGTTCGTACTTGAAATGTGTTTCATTATAACAGTTTTAAAATTGACTGGAATAGTTAACGCTGTAACTTTCATTAGGTCTTATGCCTAAGCTAATATACAAAAGTTTGCTAATCAAACCTCTGAACTTTTAATCATTTCTCACTTTTTTTGCTTATTCTAGCTTTAAATTAATTTTCATTGGTGTATCAAATAATTTAGCATTTTTGAGTGTGTATTTATTTACCAAAAATTAAATATAACTTGTCTGATTCAAAAACATTACAATTCTCTTTACACTATAATTAATATTTATTCCGAAATATTTCTTTACTTTTCCCAAATCCTTTATACCAAATTTTTTTGACGATTTTCCCTTAATCACATCCATAGTCTTTTAACTTTTACAACAATTTAATAGATAATCAAGAAATAAAGTAACATAAGCTTTATCTTTTTCATTGCTCAAAGAATATAAGCAATTGTCTACTTTACTTATTTTAAATCCTTAGTTTTTTATAAATTCATCAAAACATTCAAACCAAGCTCTAGGGCTTTCTATTAAACCGTACAATGCTTTTGGCAATTTTCATACTTAATGAGAATTATCATCACAACCTTGTGGTTGTTTGACATGTACCTCTGATTTAACTTTTCTATTTAAAAACACAGATCAACATCTATATGATTATTCATTAAAACATTTTGACAACAATATAATAACAGAATTTTAAAGGTATGCGTCTTATCTGCAGGAGAATAAATATCTTTAATAGTTTTCTTTTGTTAAAACCCTTTAACTATTAACTTAGCATTTGATTTGTTCTCATCCTTTTTTAAATAAAACTATTTTATATCTAAGACTTCCTTATCTTTTTGCTTATCTACCAATATCAAAGTCTTAATTTTACTGATTCAAACAATTAATTTTTTTTTTCATCGCATTTCTCCAATTATTAAATTCAAAACTTACTATCGCTTTGTCGAAGCTTTAAGGATTTTTTGCACTACAACAATTCACATAGTTCATATTATATACATATTTATCATCATATCTTTCTAGATGCCTTACTTTTTTTTTTGTTCTACTGTTAACATTATTTTCTTTTTAATTTTAACATTCATTTGCTCTATTAGTCATATCGATGTCGTTTTCTCACGCAGCATCTTTAAATTCGCCGCTTGATTTGGATTTGTCATCTACAATTTCATTTTCATTTTTGAATTCGTCATCATTATTATTCCTTTATCCAACACAATATTTATCTTTTTCAATGACATTTACGTGTCTTACTACGATAACTCTATTATTAATAAGAATTCAATATCCTACATTTTCATAACCTACAGGAATTCCAAAATCTGCGTTCCTATCTCGTTTTGACCTTTAAATCTGTTCACACGTCGGCACACGTAGAAATACCCTGCTTCCATACATTTTTAAATTTTTTACTATAGATCTTACACCAAAGAACAACTCAAAAGGACTTCTTAAATTAATAGTAGTAGCAAGTGTCCTGTTCTTAAAATATGCTGCTGCGGATACAACTTTCGGCCAAAACCTTCTATTTATTTTAGCATATACGGTGGACATGCATCTAGACTTGTTCTTTTTTTTTACTCAATAAAAAATTTTTTCAATTCATATATTCCTTACTGTTATCACACCCTAATTTTTTTATTCTTTTTCTGGTAATATTTTCAACTATATTCATATATAATACAACTAGTTATAGACCTGATTTTTTTATTCAATTAGGTATGGTCTGGCTATTTTATTATTGTCGTTAGTAAAATTTAAGAAATATATTTCCCCATTTATTCTAGTAGTATGTTGAGGCCCATTCAGATCAGTACGTACTATTTCTCAGATTTCCTTCTCATTTCGTCTATTACTTTCAAATGGTAAATTGTGCATTTTATTTTTTATAGAAATAGCGCATTTTATATAGTCACTCTCGATTTTTTTTGGCAGACCTTCCACTAACTCATTTTTACACAAAACATTTAAATATTCAAGTATAACATGTCCCAAAATGCGATGCCATTTTTCCATTAAAGTAATTTCATCATTATTTTTGGTACAAATAGTATCAACCGTAATCTTAACGGTAACCGGTAATCTTATGATCATTTCAAATTTGACTATGCATTCTGTACTTTGCAACAATTCTATTTTTATACGTAACTTTTGATAAACTTAATAAATCTTCTTTGATTTCTTTCACATAGTACACATTACACATCATAATTCTTCCTTATTTATCGTACACTTTAAAATAACCTAAAATTTTTCCTGTTTTAGTTGCTTCAAAACTTCTACCGTCCCCTAAATTTACGTTTACTATATTTTTTAATTTAATAAAATTTACGAAAACAGTATCTCAATTTACCACAAGATCAGTACAACCACTGTCTAAAAGCCACATTTATCTTGCTTTTCGCTATGCACTGCAGTAGAATCGACGATCTTCGCAGAAAAGGTGTCAAACGAACTGTGGCTTTTCTACCTCATTTGTTGCTACGCGTAGCCTCTACCTCATCGTCCCACCAAGCCTCTGCCTCTGCTTCTACCTTTTAATGCTCCTTGTTGTGTGTTATTTCTACGAAATTGTTGGCGTCCACCCCTCTGTGCTTGGCCTCCATAGCTAGCATTAATTACATTCGTGCAACCTTTCTTGAAATGTCCAATGTCATTAAAGCAGTAACAGGCTCTTTCTTGTTTTCTTTCTTGTTTTTTGTGACCTTTTGATTTTGACACGAAAGCATTGAATTTTACGCTTACACTAGCACATTCACTTTTATTTTAAATTTTCAACATTTTTATTTCATCGACCACATAACTAACTGTTTGATCCTCTGGTTTTACCGTGTCTATTGAATCGCCAATAAAACTATACGATTATCGTAATGTTTGCAATACGTAATTTAACTTCTCTTTTTTATTTACTGTAGCACCTGCTGCTTTAAACTCGTTCAGTGATTTTTTAAATTTACTAATAAGAACTGATGATTCTTAAAAATCCTTTAATCTATTTTTCTCCAGCGCACTTTCACATACTATCGGCAAAGCTGTTGATTCATTTAAATACATAGCATGAAACTTTTTAGAATCTTGAATGCCGTGTCCAAATCACCAACAAATTTCAGCTGCTCATTGGAAATAGTACTGTAAATATAGTTAATGGCCGTTAAGTCATTCTTGGGCCATTTCTCTTCTTTGTCCGTCAATACTTGCTCTTTTTCTATCAGTGTTGTACATTTCTTTAACTTTAAAAACATCGTTGTTCTTATTTTTTCAGTGTGCATAACCTTGGCCATCAAACACATGTATTGAAATTTCCACCACTTTGGAATTCTTTATTCCCTCTCTTCAATCCTCTAGATTTTTCGATTCTTCTTTCTCCTTAAAAATATACTCTTTCAACACTAGTATATCTTTGATAACATTTACCACAATTTTTCTTAAGCTTCTCAGTGTTGGATCGACACTGTTGAATCTGTAATTGCTTGCATATAATCTCTTTAATTTTTAAAACTTAAACGGGACACGTGAATAACAACGGTACACTTTCACAACAACTTTCTCTCGATTTTTAGAGTTGGATTTACACTTTTATGACATGTAACCATGGAGCTGCTACCATATTCATATATTAAGAGATATATTTCGTAAATCGGGAAATGAGCAAGCACACCTTGTTATAGTTAGTAGGATTAAATAGAGAAATAATATAATTATAATAATACAGCCAACGATAAATGGCTGCTTAAATGCATGACCACATACTTCAAGGAACAGACGAAATCTATCTTGCACCCACATTCGAGCGTGAAGGGTCCGCAAATATCATACAAGTAGACAACCAGCGTTGGCCACGATGGTCAAAAGTTTGATGTCGACCGCAACCTTTAGAGCACTTCTTCATCAGTGCCACCGCCAGCCAAGCTATGAACTATCGACGATGTACTCAAATGCATATATCTATATATAGTTCACAGCGATAGTTCAAAGCTTGGCCAGCAGTGGTGCTCATAAGAAAGCGCTCTGAAGGTTGCGGTTGGTATCTAACTTTTGATCATAGCGGCTAACGCTGTATACAATTACAATCCGCAAGAAATAGGGCCCCTAGTCCATCTCTCATACTTAAACGTTTATGGGAGCGTCCAGCCGAAAGTCAACCAACGGTGGCGAGCGTGGTACTTTTTGACCGAAGCATACTATTTCTAACTCGATAAAAACTTAACAAAAAAAAAAAAAAAAAAAAAAAAAACACACAATCGACGTATTTTTTCCTCCTCTTTCTGATAGTGGTATTTAATTTTTTTTCATTAACGATTTTTAGGTTAAAATCATACTTTTATAAAAAAGTCAATTTTTAGACCTTAAGGGCAACTCGAATCCCAAAAATAAGTATAGTAATGGAAAGAGGAGGAAAAAATACGTCAAAAATGATTTTCAACGAGTTGGAGAAATAAAATTTTGACTTCCAAAAACATAGAAGGAAAGTTCGGGTCGTACGCAAATGAGCGTACAAGGTGCCGCAGCGCTTCAATTTCATCGTTTTGCACGCGCAAAATTAACCAAAACATATTTGTGACAAGGAAGTCAGTAAATTTTTGTATGATAATCGTTATTTCTTCATCTTCTAACTGATGCATAATCGACGATTTCATATTCAATTTTGATGCACTGTTAGTTGAAATTTAAATTATGGCACTAATTGTGCCGGCCGATGTTCAATTGTTTTTGTTTCTTTGTCTGCTCTTTATTTCAATGGTTAGGATACAATAATACTTAAGTTGTGTTGTAAACACACGAAGAGTGATCAAAGAGTATGACAATTAACGTGGTACAATGGTTCGACAGAGTTGTTGCAATCCCTGAAAGGAGAGTGTAAAATACTCGTCATCTCTTCGTGTTATATCGTCGGCTATAAAATCGTTCTTTTTAGATTGAACAGATGATGCGATAATTTGTGATACTTGCCACATGAAAGTCACAGAGGTGGTAACGTTTAACAATCAAGTGACTCTTAATAATTATTTTACTATTGTTAGTAATTTGTTAAAAAGCTTCCAAGATGATACGTTATCAAAAAATGATAAATTACTCCTCGCAAAATTGCTGCCTGACTCGTGGAGCGAACGCAAAAGAGCAGCATTCTCGTATTCTTCTAGAAAATTCATACGAACACCTGAGAATATTGTCAATACTTCAAAATCCGAAACGGTAAGCCAAGAATGTAAATAATCGTCTGCAAAGCTTCATGAAAAGGTGATAACTTTTTATGAACTCGACGATAATAGTCGCTTAATGCCTGGAACGAAGGATACCAAGTGTTTAAAAAAAGATGATGGTACCAAAGAAGACCTTTAAAAAAGGCTTGTGTTATATAATTAAAGAGAACTATATCTCAAATTCAAAGAAGAAAATCCAAACGACAAGATTGGTTTCAGTACTTTTGCAGCGTTGCGCCCTAAAAACTGTGTTTTGGCCGGCGCAAGCGGTACACACATGGTGTGTGTCTGCGTTTACCATCAGAACGTGAAACTTACGTGATCTGGTCTTGACATTACCAAAATTACTTCTGGAAGAGTAAATAACTATAAAGACTGCATTGCTGTGATAGTAAATTGATTTTGTATATAGGACTGTATATAAGCGCAAGAGATCTGGGGATAGTTATTTTTAGGACACTCTACCTTGAGGAAGGAACGAAACCGGAAAGGGTGAATCACTTAGCCCTCTGGAAATGATACGGGCTTTATGAAAAGACTTTATTTTACACAGCACTTTTAATTATTAATCAACAAAATATAAAGATTCATTTTCTTCGTAACGAAACACTTGATACTATCGAAAAATCGAGAAATATGGATTTAGTGTGAAATACTTAAGTTAATTGACGATAAATCGCTCGTTTATGAGACTAAATCGTAAATGGTTACAACGTCGTTTAATTAGCTGAACAAAAGGATTAAACATAAGTTTAACAATTTGTAATTTTACGACAAAAGAAAAGTTCAATAGTAAAAGAAAGCAACGAGACTATTAAGTAGAGTACGACCAGCTCGTTGCGAGAGTTGAAGGAGAACTAGCTATAGCAGCTCACTACACACGAGACATGCATCTATAGTTGTGCGCCAGCGACTCCTATAACAAAAAAAACTAACTGTACAAGCATACATACCATCTCTTTCTCTCCTGCATTCGCCTACTTATATATAACGTCAAATACATAAGGATGCATACTGATACGTAAGCTATAGTATACTACTTGTTCAGAATACATATATTTAAAGTACATTCAAAATAAATACATTTTAGTATTCAGTGAACTCAAAACTGAACATACCCCCAGGTTGGGATGTCGGCATTTAAAAGACAGCTCAAAGAAAATTAAATTGAGATTAATTTAATGAAAAGGTATAATAAAAATTCGCAAAATTGAGTGTTATGTTGGTTTCTTGATTTTACAATCCCCCGGGTTAATACGTGGGAATTCAGGACACGTACCAAGAATTCATAAGAGATTTGTAAGAAATTTATATTGAAAACAAATATAATAGGTATTAAATAGATTTAGCAAACAAGACGCTGGTAGGACCACTGTCCTTTACAAATCATTCTTGTAATTGCCATCAAACTCCTTAACAGGTAATAATAAAACAAGCTTAACCAACGGTCGAGTCAAAGTTGAGCCAGCGGTATGATTTTCAGCTACCCTAATGGTTTCGTTGGATCCCAGAAAAACTCTCACGACTCGTCCTAATGGCCAATAACCAGGTGGGGTGTTTTCACGACTGAATAAATCGGTGCAATGTCCTCTTCTAGATGTAAAACGACTGAAGGCCGCTAGAAAGGCCTGGAAAGAGCAATCCTCTGCTACTTCCAAGTGCACGGTGCGTGTCATCATACAAACGAATACACGTATATATCCCTTTTGCGTACCCTTCCCTCTAGCTTTAGTCAGACGTATAGGGAAAGGTCCAGCGTAATCTACTCCTGTCTCTAAAAAGGCTGGACCCTCTTGGACTCAAGAAGTGGGCAAGTCACCCATTATAGGAGTCTGCAGTCTAGCAGAATAGCGAATGCAGAGAGAGTATTTGAAAATTGAATTTTTCACTATCTGCCTCCCTCGCACTATCCAATATGACCGTCAGATGGACGTCAAAGTAATCTGAGCTCCTTTATGTAACATCAGATTATGATGATAATCGATGATTAACCTAGAAAGATGATCATTGGGAGCTAAGATGATTGGGTGCTTAGCTTTCTTGGGTATTAAAGCTTGACTAATTTGACCCCCAACTCTTATGATACCATCAGCTAACACGGGGTTCAGTTTTTTTAGCATACTATGCCTTCCTATAAAGCTACGCTCTGACTCGGTTAACGACCGATCTTCAGAAAGAACGTTGTATTCCTTGAGAAAATGCTTCTTTTGATGTATTCTGATTAACACCAAACGAGCATTACTGAGTTCGGACAATATTAAACTATTAGTTTCCGTTCCTTAAGCAACAGATAAGTTTAGAAAAAGGGAGTCTTGAGTCGACAAGACTTTAGTTCCCACAGTGCTAGACCTTCTTATCCTACTGAAAGTGAAGCGACACCTGTTCATTAGCCTAAAAATAAATCTTAAGCAATAAGCAATGATAACAAGCAACTTGTGCAAACTACTATAAGCAAGGTATACATCAAGCCCGTCCTTTTCATAGCTCTCAGAGGAAATAGTATTGACTACTTGCTCCCTTGGGATTTACTTCACCGACAGGTTTTTTGGTGAAATTTCAGAGAATATTATTTTCCGATCCTTCAGAAACTCTGCCCCTTCAAACCATAAACTGTGATTGATCAACTGATGAGGAATCACACCACGAGAAGCGATATCCGCTGGATTCTGTTTAGTTTTTACGTGATGCAAAACAGCAGTAGGGTTCAACGTTTGAATATCGGAATATCTGTTGGCAATAAAGGTTGGCCACTCCGAGGGTTCTGAACAAATCCAGCACAAAGTATCCATAGAATCCGTTCATAAATGGATTTGAGACGGTAGGATCTTAGTAGTGGAAATATAATGATTAACCATCTTAGATAGCAAGTGTACACCACAAAGTTCTAACCGCAGAATGCTAAGAGTTTTAAGTGGCACAACCTTGGTCTTAGCGATCTGTAGTGAGATGAAAACTTTATTATCCGTGACCACTCGTTAATAGAGTACGGCTGCGTAAGCTCCTTTTAATGCATCCGCAAAGCCATGGATTTCCAACCTTGAGTTCTTGGGCTGAAATTGATTCCAACGGGGAATTTTAATTTTATTCAGAGCCTTAGTACCATTTAACCAGTCATGCCATCCCTTTAGAAGATCAGGAGGCAGTGGGTCATCCCATGATAATTGCAACAGCCATAATTCTTGCATAAGAATTTTTGCTTTGATCAACACTGGAGAAATCCAACCCAGTGGATCAAAAAACTTGGCTAGCTGCGAGAAAACGGTGCGTTTGGTCCACAAAGGGATGGACGAGGATAAATTTACCTTGAACGTAAAACAGTCAAGTTCTGGATCCTAATTCAATCCAAGAACCGACGTTGCTTCATTGTTTTCAGCTAGTTTCAAGGGGTTAGAAGATCGCAGTTCTTCAGGAGTTTCTGATAACACTTCTCTAAAGTTACCTGACCATTTGCGCAAAGTAAAGCCACCTTATTAAGTCAGCTTTATCAATTGGCTTATTTTTTGCTTCGCGTCAGTGACTAAGTGGGCTCCAGAAATGAAATCATCCATATAGACATCGTTTCTTAATATGTCAGCTCCAAGAGGAAAAGTTTCATGATACAGAGTAGCTAACTTCTTTAGTACTCGTGAAGCAAGAAATGGTGAGGAAACTAGACCATACGTCACTGTCGTTAAGTGATAGGTTAAAAGCGGGTCTAAGGGATTCTCTTTCCAGAGTATCGCTTGAAACGGTAAGTCAGGTGGGTTAAGGTTTACTTGTCTAAACATTTTTTCCACATCAGCGGTAAATACCAGCCGATACAACCTCTACCGCATCATGAGATCAAATAGGGTGGGGAAGAGATTTTGTCCTGAGTAAAGACAGGAGTTTAGTGAGGTTCCAGATTTATTCGTCGCAGAGCCGTTAAACACTACACGCAATTTCGTAGTAGAACACGACTCGAGTAACACCCCATAATGAGGGGATACCAAATCGAAGTAATAGGGTCAGCTAAACTCATGTGGTTCAAGGCAATATATTCTTGCATAGAGTCGCGATACAACTCAAACAACCCCGGGTTACGTTTAAACCTAGACTCAAGTCGTAGGAACATGGATCTTGCCAATTGAAATGATTCTACTCGAGAAGCGATCAGGGAATCAGTCAAACACTTAAAAGGAAGCGCTACAGAGAAACGTCCAGAATTAGTTTGAGTGTAGTTATCACGGAATAATTGTTCGCATGCTTGCTTGTCTTCTGAGAGAATTTCGCAGCTAGGGAGCTCCTCGATCTGCCAGAATTTTCGCAACAATTCTTTGAGGTTAGGTTCCTTACAAACCTGTGATGAGACCAGTTGCTCGGATTTTGATCTGTGTGAACTGCTAATTTGACCAGATAGGAGCCAACCTAGAGAAGATTTTACCGCAATTGGACTATTGGTATCTCGCTTTACAATAGGTCCCTCAATTATTGAAGCATAGGCGGCTGCATCGAGAAGCAAGTCAACAGGATCATTTTAGGAAAAATTGGGATTAGCCAATTAGAGCCCTTCAAGATACTCTAGCCGTTTTTTCTAGAAGACGCTGGAGGATTGAAAGACGAAACCCTTTTCATAACGAGAGCACCATTTTCCAATGTATAAGGAGACTCGAAGTAAGGTTTGATTGTAAAATTTATAGATTGGGTGATGGAAGTCTTCACCCGCCCTCCCAGTCCAGTCAACAACGTGTTGGTTTTTTCAGGTTGTAACTGCAATAACTGCATGAGAGACTTCGAAATTAGAGAAGCTTGAGAGCATGGATCAATTAGCCCGTGGATTACCAAGCTTCTTCCGGAGAGAGAGAGGCTATAATGACCCTAGTGGTAGCCAAGAGAACGGCTCTCTGTTAATACATGGAGTTAGTCTCGAGAACGACTTTATTATCTGTTACCTTTTTGTTACTATAAGAGTGATCTGTTTTAGTAGCCTCACCCCGAAATGGAGAAGAGTCAGTATCCCGATGCATAAGGGTATGGTGTTTTTGTTGGAAAATCGCACAAAGGACGGATGAGTTGCATTCGTCAAACCTTTGCAGGCCTAAGCAATTAAGGCAAAGTTTGGCCTTTTTTTGAATAGCCTTCTTGACATGCCATGGTTTGGTTTTGAAACTGTCGCACAAGCGAGGATAGTGCTCGCCGTTACAGCAGGGACAAAAAACCTTAGACAAAGTAGTTTGATGACTACTCGAAACGTTCCGGTTTTTGTCCTTAGGTTAACCCTGTTTTGCAGGGGGGGTTTGTAGGCGTAACTTTAGATTTGATAGTGTAAGATTCTGAAGTTAGTAAGTGATTATTTAAAAAGTCTTGAACTGAGTCAAGGGGGGGGGGTTCAGTAGAACAACCCAAATTTTTTTGCCAATCCTTAACAGTTCTAAAATCGAGTTTATTTGATACCATCCCTATAAAAAAATCTCCAAGCCCATGTTTAGGTCTTTCAAGATTTTCTAAGGCAGCTAAAAGCCTCAGAGTATTGCTAATTAATTGTTTGAGCTCGGTAGCTGAACCGTTCTTCATAAGGGGACCTTCAATTATGGCATTAACAAAGCTAGAAACTAATCGTCTAGGGTTATCGTAATAATCGACTAGAGCTATCCATGCTTGATTATAATTCTCCGCAGTTAGTGGAAGATTTTCAATTAGATTGGCCGCCTTCCCCTTTACTTGAGTTCGCAAAAAATGATGCTTAATGGTGGTCAGTACCTCTTGTTTATTATGGACTAACGTGCGGAAAACATCACGAAAATCGAGCCATTCTTCTCGTCTACCAGAGAATTGCGGTAAATCAATTCGCAGTAAGCTCGAAGAGGAGGTCAACGGGGTCAACGGATTAGACCCTCTTACTGGGTTGGGAGGTGTAATTTTACCCTTAAAATTATTTAAAAAGTTCATAGAGTCACCTTAATTATTATAATAATGATCCTCACCCTTGGTGTAAGCTTTTTCTTTGAAATATTCATGATCTTTAGGTAAAGAGGTTAAATTGATTATAAGGTTATGAACGGCCTTGAATTCCGCAAAAACGTTGTCAAGTTATTCATGACGTGCTATAACTTGACCATAAGTCATTCTTGCTTGACCTTATTTTTTAAAATTTGTATAGGAATTCTTAGTCTTACTAAAATTATCTTCTTGTGTCTGAATATACCTCTCCATGTTTCTAACAAGAAGTCTACACGATGGGGTAACAAACTACACTCAAAGCCGTCTAGAAAGTTCTCATAAACAACCAAACTTAATAGGAGTTTAATAATTAACAGCAACTATAGAAAATTACAAGAATCCTAAATCCAGTAAACTATGCTATCCATGACACCGCTAACTCAACCGAGACTCCACACAGTGATCTCGCTTGTTTATATATTTGTTTATCAAATTATATTTCAATATCTTATTAAATAATACGCAAAAGATATATTTAGATTTAATGGAAATTACTTATGACGTAAAATACAAACTAATTTTCACGCAAAAATAAAGATCATTTAAATAAGTTTCCAAAAGTTCAACAATTATTTTTATTATAAAACAAATAATTATAAACTAACCGTTTGATCTTTTATCTTTCATTAGCTTATTTTGACTTACAAGTGTAAATTCGAGTTTGATGTGGCAGATTTGATGCGTGGGGACAGCTGCTGGTTGCGTAGTATCAATAGGTGTAGTCTTCCTGTTAATGATCCAATGACCAGAAGGTAACAAAAACTTAGCAAGTCGACTGATGTCTTCCTTTTGGTGATGTTGAGCAGGGCAAGCAAATTTCGCTTACTTACATCTTGGTTTGATGAGTGCTGCAATTTAGACGATTTGAATTAACGTGTTGGTCTAATTTCAACGTTACTGGTACTCATGATGCATGAGACTTTCTCGTACCAAGCGGCAAGTTTACGAAAAGAAAAACTTCTACGGATAAGTGCTGTGAATATAATATGATTAACCTTTAATAAAGGGAGTAGTTCAAAGGACTCCCGTGGATAGTATAAATATATAGTGAGAACGAGAGCGTCTCTACTATGTGTGTGTACGAGTGCAACACAACGTGATAGAAAGAGAATGCATGAGAGCGTCTCTTCTATATGTGTATACAAGCGCGACACAGCGTAATAGAAAGAGAACGCACGAAGGCGTCTTCTCTATGTGTGTGTATAAGCGCGACACAACAATAAATATAGAGGGTTGGCGCGTTTAAGCACGGCACCTAAGAATGCATCAACAACCAAGAACGTGCAAGAGTTCTCCTTCAAAAGGTACAAGCAAGCCAATATGGCTGCTGTATTCTTTGATTGTACGTGGTTGTGATGAAAATGGCTAATGTACTCACCACATCCTCTGAGAATCGCCTGGCTTGGCAGAGATCCGGCTCGAAGGACCATGAATTGATTATTTAATAAATGACTGTATATGAGCCCGAGAGATCTGGGGATAACTATTTTTGGGACACTCTTTCTTGAGGAAGGAACGAAACTGGAAAAAGTGAATCACTTAGCTCTTTGGAAATGATACGGGCTTTGTGAAAAGACTTGATTTCACACAGAACTTTTAATTATTAATCAACAAAATATAAAGACTCATTTTCTTCGTAACGATACACTTGATACTATCGAAAATCGAGAAATATGGATATAGTGTAAAATACTTAAGTTAATTGACGATAAATCGCTCGTTTATGAGACTAAATCGTAAATGGTTACAACGTCGTTTAATTAGCTGAACAAAAGGATTAAACATAAGTTTAACAATTTGTAATTTTACGACAAAAGAAAAGTTCAATAGTAAAAGAAAGCAACGAGACTGGTAAGTAGAGTACGACCAGCTCGTTGCGAGAGTTGAAGGAGAACTAGCTATAGCAGCTTACTACACACGAGACACGCAACTATAGTCGTGTGCCAGCGACTCCTATAACACAAAAAGCTAACTGTACAAGCATACATACCATCTCTTTCTCTCCTGCATTCGCCTACTCATATATAACGTCGAAAACATAAGGATGCATACTGATACGTAAGCTATAGTATACTACTTGTTCAGAATACATATATTTTAAGTACATTCAAAATAAATACATTTTAGTATTCAGTGAACTCAAAACTGAACAAATAGTTTGTGAAGATCCCACGTCAAATTGCTATCTGAATTTATGCAAAAATTGTCCTGGCATTGAAAAAATCAAACAAATACTGTGCCATTACCTGGGAGAAAAAGACATCGACAAAGTTAAATATCAAACTTGGCACACAACTGATGGATCTTCTTTGGAAACTCAAATCGTTCCAAATGTTCCAAATGATGTTTTTGTTGACACTTTTTGTGCATTACTTGTTAAACTGAAAATACATTCATTTATAAGTAAACAACAGTCGTTGTATTTTAAAACTTTTAGCGATTCCTTGAAAGTCGGTGATTTTCTCATTGCAATGGATTTTAGTGAAAACTGTGCTTTTGTAATTCAGGATGCCTCGCAAAGTTTCCATTGCAACAATAATCAATCGACTTTAGCTACAGCTGTTATATATTTCAAGAAAGCAGATAGCATCAAACATGCAAGTGTTGTAATCTTTTCAGATTGTTTATCGGACGACACTACCGCAGTTTATTGTATTCAAGAAAAAATTATAGATTATATGAAAAAAAAATTCACAACAGTGACTAAAGTTATTTATTTTACTGACGGTGCAGCTCAGCATTTTAAGAACCACCACAACTTTGAAAACATAAGCAGGCATTTTGATGATTTTGGAGTTTCTATAGAATAGAAATTTCATGCCACAGCCCACGGGAAGAATGCATGCGATGGCTTAGGTGCAAGTGTGAAAAGTAACGCTAGACGTGCGAGTTTGAGGAAGATCTTAGGTGATCTGATTTCCACACCTACAGCGCTGTATCAGTGGACACGAAGTTTTTTTAAGAACATCGACTGCTTATATTATTCCAAATAAGAGTACCAGTCTAATCACGATAAATTGAGCGAAAGATTCAAATCTGTGGGTACAGTAAAAGGTACCTTATCCTTTCACAACGTATCAGTTTTAAATGATTCCAATCGTTTGGCATTTCGACAGTTTTCTGCTTATCAATCAAACCAAAGAAAGATGTTAACGTGAACTTAAAACGGAACAATAAATTTATTGTGAAGTCAGAAAAAATGTGAAAAAAAGTAAGCAGTGGTCAAGCAAAATCGAAACAAAACTAATTGAGACAATTTTCATTCTATTTCAAGTTGTAATAAAATTTTTAAAAAATTTTACGTTATATATATTCTATGTATGTTGATTAGTGAAAATTAAAATTACATATTATTAATATCTTTTGGTTTATTTTGTGCGTGCGAAACGATGAAATTGAAGCGCCATGGCACCCTGTACGCTCATTTTGGTACGACCCGAACTTTCCTTTTATTTTTTTGGAAGTCAAAATTTCATTTCTTCAACATGTTGAAAATCATTTTCTTCTTCTTTCCATTGGTGTACTTTTTTTTGGCATTCGAGTTGCCCTTAAGGTCTAAAAAGTCACTTTTTATATAAAAGTACGATTCTAACCTAAAAATTGTTAATTAAAAAAAAAAAAAAATACCACCATAAGAAAGAGGAGGAAAAAATACGTCGATTCTGTGTTTTAAATTTTTTTTTTTTAACATTTTGTTAAGTTTTCATCGAGTTAGAAATAGTACGCTTCGGTCAAAAAGTACCACGCTCGCCATCGTTGGTCAGCTTTCAGCTGGACGCTCCCATTTATACGTTGGTATAAATGCTCAATATACTTAACAATAACATAGGGCTACAAAGCAAAGAAAAGTTATATGGTACTACCGCTGATAGATTACGTTAGAAACAAATTTTTCACAACAAATGGAGATAGTATTAAGGGAAATAACTCTTTTCTCTGACGCTACGACGTTCTACTGGCTTTTTCCACTTGATGTAACTGTGATCTTAAATATAGATATAACAGGTATACAATAGATTGCTTGAACGTCTTTGGACGGTGGACATGGTAGCTACATTTCCATATACTATTGATATCTCAGAAGCAGTGAATTATAAGCTTTAGAAGACAAAAAATCAACAGCAAGGCATATTTTATGCACTTCAAGTATATTAAGATGAAGTCTTAATATAACGAAAACCTAAGACTTATTGTTTAGTTAATAATCAGTCGATTTTAAATACACACAAACACTCATAACATTGCTAGTATATTTTTATATTTTTATTATGATATTGATTTACGGAATTGCCAAGATGTAACATTTAAGATGATTACACGTATTTACTAACGTATGTTTGAATTACTGACATATACTGTGTGATTTTTGTGTATGTGTTTATTTAATATAAGTTAAATAACGTTATTAAACAAAGTTACAGAACAAATGCAATTCGTAGTATTATAATTAACTTTTATTTCCGACACTGTATATGCTTTACTATGGATGTAACAGGTTTATTGAGAGAGTAGCTTAAAGGAGTACAGACCGTAAACAGAAAAAATAAATTTAAAAAAATTATGTGCATACATTTTAAATTAATGCTTGGCGCGCTGTAATAGTGTCGCTAGGCTAAAGAGGGTGGTGGAGTGGATAGGACAAATTTGTAGGGGATGCATGCACCGCTCTAAATATGGATATTCTATATGTATGGTGGAACGTTCATTTAAGCACTCTAAAAATCATCTATACATGCCCTTTCTCAATATTTAACACATAGAAGATTTGTGTTTCAAATTCACATGATTTTTTTTTCAAGAAATTTTCTTAAGAAATTAATAGATAAAAAAAAAATTATTCTTGGTTGTAAAACAAGCACACATATAATAAATTAACGTTATTAATACTTGTAGATCAGTTAAAAACTCAATATGGCTCCAATAGGTATACTAGCAATATTAAAACATTTATTTTTATATCTATAGGTGCATGTATATATACAGGTAGCAGCACTTTTAGATCAGCTGTGAGGATTCAGTCCTGTCGGACAAGAGCAGGGGCATTTCACTCTCACCGCATGTCTCTCTCGTATCGTCTTCGTCCAGCTGCGCTGCTGCGCAGATCAGTGTGCGCTTAGTCGTCGTTCAAGCACTATTGCTCCAGGCTATACTTATAGCTCGTGCCACTAGGCATATGTAACTGTTTGATACTAAATGAACCTGTCATTTTTATGTTTATAATAAAGAAGCATTTCATTGTCCTGGTTCATTCTACCTCCTGCCAAGTTCCTGAAAACTGCAGAATTGGGGCTGCTTGTCTGTTGGTTGGAGATGCATCTGGCACTGCTGTACCGACTTTCTAGCTCGTATCCCAAAAGCACTCTTAAAATCATCCATACATGCCCTTTCTCTACATTTAATATACTAAAGATTCATGATACATTTAAAAATTTTTTTTTTTTTTTGGAAAATTTTTCTTAAGAAATAAGTAAAAATAAGAAAAATATTTTTTCGAGGTGCAAATCTAGCACACGACTTCTTGTTTACTAAGTAGACAAAGTTGCTCTGTCACTTGAGCAACTAAGGAGCCATACATTTACTTGCACTGTATGTTTCGATAAACTCTAATTCTTAATTTTTTTGCTGTTTCTTCCAGCCTACACCAGATGTAACGGGTATATGACTCTAATGCTTGAAGATAAGCTTGAAATTTAATATGGCTCTAATAGTTGTCCAAGCCGAATTGAGGAATCCATCACAATAGTAACAGGTGCTCATACATATGTGTATGTATATATATATATATATATATATATATATATATCTATTTACATAACGTGAATTTTTGCACAATTATTTGGTAGATACTTTGTGCCCATTTAAAAGAACAGTAATGTTGTAAAAAATTATAATTCTTAAATCATCAATATCACTGCCATCATTACAACTATCATTATCATTATGCTTTCCATTTTTATTATGGTCATTATTAATACTTATTCTATTATTATAACTTCTTTTATTACTGTCATAGTTATTACCATAACTGTTTTTATTATCATCAACATAATTATCAACATCATCATCATGTTGCTCCATCAATTTTGTTACAAATCAGTTAACAACAGTTAAATTTATAAGTAGCTGAAGTAACTAAAAATAAAACACAGGTTATTAAACAATGAAATAAGAACTATACGTGCTTAAAAGATAATCTACCATTTTTTTGTAGATATTTGATAATACAGTTGTTGACATTGTGAATGTTGTTCTACAGCTCTCATTTTAAGTAATTTTTAAGTCTTGGTACAACTTCAATTTCTTATCATGGAAAAGAAGTATATGCTTCAATTTCTTAATTCTATAAGTATTAAAAAAAAAAGATAATATTAAAAAAAAATGTAAAAATAATTCTCTAAAGTAAAATATGTGAAACGAAGTATGATACAAAAAAAATAAAGACAACATATGTGTGTAGTTATTTATCGATGGCTTACTGATTCGCCTGTAGTAGTCTATTGAAAATTTTTCAAAAGTTCTGCTTAATGTGGCCGTAATAAGCAAGGCTTGTTTTGTTTTCACCCTTACAAGTTTTTTCGTCTGACACGAGGGGCACCCCAAAATGATTTGCCTTATGTCTGGGCGCATGTTTCTTCAGTTGTAGTCTTTTTCGATCCTACTATATATCTTGTTTATGCCTCTGTACCCGCCTATTGCTACTTCGTGGTACTCTTTAATTATTTTTAATCTTTGACTCGTCACTTAAATTAATTATTAGTGTGTTGGTGTAGAGCACTACAGCTAATCTAGTGTCCTTGAACACTTCCTTGAGAATATTGACAAAGTACCCCCATTGGGTTAAATTAAGATTTGCTAGATCTGATAATTTCAATTGTCTTAATATTCTTTGCAATCATAAAGTCTCTAAGAGCTTAATAACACTTCTTAATGTTTAATTTAAGTGCCTCTTCTTCAAAATGCTTCCTTATATACATGTGTGTAACCGTTACTTTTTTCTCTTTAATACTTTCAGCTTCACCCACGATTTTCTCCTCGTTGTTCATGAACATTGGACTTATGTACCCTAATTGATGTAAAGCATTTACCGTTTTCGTATTGGGTACTGCTTCCACTACTGTCTTAAATGTCAGGTTTTCGAGATACCTAAAGAGATGGTTCTTAATTTTGTTCAGCTTTTGGCACAGGGAAGGGTCTTCCCCTTCTCTTGGTGCCCATGGCAGCCTTTTATTTTGCAGGCATGTTTTTCACACCGTATATTTTTCCATAGATGGAGAATGTACGACTTTGTTAGCTTTATTTTCGCTCTCCGTTCTGCATAATGCATTATTCAACTCATTAACTTACCCTATTTCTCCCTCCATTGTAATTTCAGAGTTCTCGTCATTGCTGTTAGTCGGCTGTTTGTCTCCCTTCCTCTTCTATTATATGCATATACGTGCTCATCTCTCCATTAGTGGGGTTTTGCTTTATCCTTGATTGACTTTCGTTATCCCTTCCCCGCTTACCCTAATTTGGTCTTTTGTCTTGTTCTAGCTCACTCGTGCATTCTTCATGCCTTTCACTACCTCTACTGTCATGGTTATATGAATTATTTCTTGATTTGATGCTAGAGTTTCATATGAGAGGCATAAGAAAGGCATTATTGCCGTTACCTTCTAGATGTAAGTGGCCAACTTTTTCTGTGTCCGTTACAACATAGTTTGTATAAATATAACTTTACTGGTTTAATTTAAGATGTATACACACGTTTTTCTTAAATTCTTACGAAATATGTGTATACATTTCCTATTTCCATATTCTGTACGCATCTTTAGTATATTTTCTGTCTCCTCTAGCTTTTAACACTTTTGCAGGGATTCCGAATTTTTAAATATAATTTTCAGCTCTTTAGTGAAAAGGTTAAGGTTAAATAAAAATATGATGATACAAAATAGGCAGCTTCCTGGGGGGTCGTGTTGTAGTTTTGGCACTTCGAAGAGTATTTTATAAGGTTAAATGCATTCATTCGTTTCTCTTCGTGTCTTATCGTTAAGATATGCCACCCATTCGTCTATCAGTGCATTCGTGTCTGACGCTTAGTTGGTCTTCTTTACTGTTTGATCTCCTGATTCTTTAAACTTATCTTGCTCTTTAATTTACGCAACGTTGGGTCTATATCTTCCCATTTTTCTTGTGACACTTTTTCATCAGGTATTTTTTGTTGGGCTCCCACACGTCAATTCTCATTTCCATCCTTCCTTATTCATCTTGCCATCTAAAGTCGATCATAACTTGCGCTCAAAGTTTGTATGATCTTTCTTCTAACAAATCGTGTATGTCTGGTCTCTTGTCCGCCTCTAGTGTTGGAGCGAAGTTTGTTTCGGCGTTCCCTGAGGTCTTCGCTGACCTATGCTCTTCTTCTTCCGCGTTTTTCACCCTTGTACTATTAAACGTTTGTGGCGTATCACAATTAACTATTACTTTTTTTTTTTTTTAAGGGGCTCGTTATTGTCGGAGTAATCAAAAAATTAAGATTCTGTCTGTTTAATGTCTCCAGTTTTTTTTTGCGCAATTTTTGCTTTTTTCTCTCGATTAGTACTTCTGCTGGTGTACTCGTTATTTTTAATTCTCTTTGAAACTCCTGTCAAGCGACTTATAAAAGTATAATGTAACCTCATTTTCTGTCTGTCGTTCCTTAAAAAATAGGATCATCCTCTGCCGTGGCAATCAGTCTCATCATTTCTTCAGCTTCATCGCCTGATATATTTAAATCTGTGCATTCTAGTTTCATGTTGCACTAATTTTCATTAAGTCATTTTTATAATTGTTTTTCCTCTTGCACCCTTTCATTAAATTTATTAGTACCGTCATCGAGCGGATCATTCACTGTATGCTCGTACTGTAGTGGCTCTTCTTCACTCTCCTCTTCCCTCGATCTTTCTTGCGCTTGATTGGCTCTCTCCGATACTTTGATACTCTCTCCGCCTTTGCCTTCGAAATCACCTTTCCCAGAGGTCTCGGTACTTTTTTCTACCTCGTCTGCTTCCGTTAACTTTCGGGTGCATGTTACTTTTCTTGCTTCTTTGGCCACCAAGCTTGCTTGTATCAGCTGCCAGCCCAAATCTTGAGTCTCGTACTGTGATTTCCTGATTCGCTGTTCATTATACTGGTGTTCCCCATTTTGCAACAATAACATATTTTGACAAACTCTCATTGCGTTTCGTAATAAAGAACGGTGCTTGCTCACGATTTTCCCGTCTCTTTGGTACTACCTCTTTTTTTTCGATCGCTGGTGTGCTTTTTGAATTCATCCCATGTCGCATTTAGTGCTCCCTTCGTAGATAGGCTAATCTATCGTTCACCGGCCCCTGTAAAATAACTTATGTTGCCTCTGTGTCTATTTCTGTTTTTAAATTGCTAACTATAATATTCTTTCTTGGGTGATCTTGTTTTCTTACTATTTTCCTTATTTTCTTTTTCTTTTTTTTTCGTTTATTTATCCTTTTTTCTCGGATCTGTAATCTCTCTCACCATCAGCTTGACCATTTATTCTTATATCACGTTAATTTTCTTTTCACCTGTTAAAATTTTGTTTTTTCTTCTGTATTTTCTTATTTCAATCTTCTGGAATCAGAGTAAATAATTTTTCCTTTTTTTAGTATTTTCTTAATTACACTGTGTACGGGTTGCATTTATCAACAGCACGTTATATCACTGTCGTAGATTTATAACAGGAGTTCTTTTAAATAGAAATTTGCGAAGATAACGCACACAAAACAGCATTTCTGGGCCAGACGGTCATAACCAGTATAGAAGAATGCCAATCGAATGTATGGACTTGCTCAGAACATTCCTAAGAGCGATGTCACTTGCTTTGGTGGGTCTACAAGGATATAAAATTGAAGAGTATTTAGATGACATTATGGTGTTTTCTCTGAACTTCAAAGAGTACGAAAGACGCTTTATCAGACTTTTTAATTGCTTCGAAAAGGCTGACTTAACCATTGAGCTTAAGGAGTGCCATTTTCTAAAATGGGAGTTGAAAGTGTGAAGGCATATTGTCGGGAATGGGGAAATAAAAACGGACCCAAAACAGATTAAGGCAGCAAGAAAATACTTGAGACCTACTTATGCCAAAAAAATTAAACAATTTCTAAGACTTATCAACTACTACAGATAATTCATCCAGAATTGCACAAAATTGCTTAGCCGATCTCTAAGCTTTAAAAAAAACAGATGGTGTTTAAATGGGTAGAACAACAGTAGCAAGTCCTTACGACACTTATAGAAGCATTATGTAGTGAGCCAAAAGTTGTTGCACCTAATTTTGACAAGCCTTTTATAGTTACAACGGAAATATCAGATAATGCGATAGGGGCAATGTTAATCCAAGGCAAACTGGAAAAAGATAGACCGTGTGAATATGCTTCACGATGCCTTCGAGGGAGCTGATTATGCTACCTAACGTATGATAAGGAACTGTTGACTATAGTGTTTACAAATGAACAGTTTTGGCCGTACTTATTTGGGTGCAAATTTACAGTGTTAACAGATTATAAGCCACTAAAAGATTATCATGCGTCAAAAAGGAGCCTGACACAAGATTGAATAGGCTAAAAGTGGAACTACGAGGCTACGAGTTTGACGTAGTATATTAGCCTGGCATTTCAAACAAAGGACTTAACGCACTCTCTCAAAATTTAGTAATAGAAGAAGAAAAAATAAACACTGAGCGACCAACGCCAAGAACTGTATCAGCTGACGGGTAAACTGGAAAAAGAAGGACTAGTCGATAGTGATGGGCCTCCACCGCGCATTTTTTAAATACGAGCAACCCGTAGACAGTGTAATTAAGAAAATACTAAAAAAAGGAAAAATTATTTACTCTGATTCCAGAAGATTGAAATAAGAAAATACAGAAGAAAAAACAAAATTTTAACAGGTGAAAAGAAAATTAACGTGATATAAGAATAAATGGTCAAGCTGATGGTGAGAGAGATTACAGATCCGAGAAAAAAGGATAAATAAACAAAAAAAAAAGAAAAAGAAAATAAGGAAAATAGTAAGAAAACAAGATCACCCAAGAAAGAATATTATAGTTAGCAATTTAAAAACAGAAATAGACACAGAGGCAACATAAGTTATTTTACAGGGGCCGGTGAACGATAGATTAGCCTATCTACGAAGGGAGCACTAAATGCGACATGGGATGAATTCAAAAAGCACACCAGCGATCGAAAAAAAAGAGGTAGTACCAAAGAGACGGGAAAATCGTGAGCAAGCACCGTTCTTTATTACGAAACGCAATGAGAGTTTGTCAAAATATGTTATTGTTGCAAATTGGGGAACACCAGTATAATGAACAGCGAGTCAGGAAATCACAGTACGAGACTCAAGATTTGGGCTGGCAGCTGATACAAGCAAGCTTGGTGGCCAAAGAAGCAAGAAAAGTAACATGCACCCGAAAGTTAACGGAAGCAGACGAGGTAGAAAAAAGTACCGAGACCTCTGGGAAAGGTGATTTCGAAGGCAAAGGCGGAGAGAGTATCAAAGTATCGGAGAGAGCCAATCAAGCGCAAGAGAGATCGAGGGAAGAGGAGAGTGAAGAAGAGCCACTACAGTACGAGCATACAGTGAATGATCCGCTCGATGACGGTACTAATAAATTTAATGAAAGGGTGCAAGAGGAAAAACAATTATAAAAATGACTTAATGAAAATTAGTGCAACATGAAACTAGAATGCACAGATTTAAATACATTAGGCGATGAAGCTGAAGAAATGATGAGACTGATTGCCACGGCAGAGGATGATCCTATTTTTTAAGGAACGACAGACAGAAAATTAGGTTACATTATACTTTTATAAGTCGCTTGACAGGGGTTTCAAAGAGAATTAAAAATAACGAGTACACCAGCAGAAGTAGTAATTGAGAGAAAAAAGCAAAAATTGCGCAAAAAAAAACTGAAGACATTAAACAGACAGAATCTAAATTTTTTGATTACTCCGACAATAACGAGCCCCTTGAAAAAAAAAAAAGTAATAGTTAATTGTGATACGCCACAAACGTTTAATAGTACAAGGGTGAAAAACGCGGAAGAAGAGCATAGGTCAGCGAGCGTACGTACGTGTAGCTATGATATCGTACGTGACAAACTCAACAAACCTTTAAAATCGATGTGTATTATAATATGTCAGTATTATAAGTTACGAAAGTTTTTTTCACTTTCTATAACCAAGTTTAAATGTTCTTTTTGTTAAGCAGCTTACTATATTTAAGAAACAATTAAAAAAAGCTGTTGTTGCAAAAGTGAAATAATGTAATTACTTATAGGTTAATACAAACGACGCATTAAACACCTGTAATTGCGTAATGAAAAATTTTGGCAGTTCATTGAGCTATGTTATAGTTGTGTGGTTTTACAAGTAATAGAAATGTTTTTTGAGAAAAAAAGCAAAGTCTGACTGAATATAGCTTGATTAAGATTGTCATTATTTTATTTTTACTTTAGAGATTAAGAGTAAGAAGACAGTTAAACATTTATAATGATGTTACATCTAGTATAAAATATAAACATTGAACAAAAAAATTATAAAAATTTACGTCAAAATCATTCATAAAACATAAGCTAAGTATGTGATTGTAAAAAATATCAGCAATCATTATATAAGCTAGGAGTAAAATTTTTAAGGGAACAAAAAATATGTTCACCAGTAAAAAAAAGAGAGAAAATAAAACACTATCTAACGGAAATGAAATGCAGCACCTTAGTCATATCGAAATCTGAAAAGACTCAAAATTTTGAAATTTTTTTCATATTAAAAGATAAGCCAAACAATATTCTAAACCACGTATACTCAAGTAAATTGTCATGATTTGTAGGTTCAATGACATATCTATCACGGTGTCTTTATTGACATTTGGGTGAGACCATTAGCACTTTAATAATTAGAAGCGTACTATGAATAGATATTTCTATCAATCACTAAAGTGTAATGTTACGTTTTCAGCACCTTATCAACGTTTCTACGTCAATGACAAGCCATCCCGATACAACGCACTTAAACACCTCTGTTCACATACGACACCTTAAACAACAAAACTCTGCGACCCACTACTGTCTCGAACGCCTTGGCTTGGCTCAGCTCTGCTCTCCTGATGTAGACTTCTTATCTAGAGAAGGCCCCACCACGGACTGTCCGTCGGGAGGTGGACAGTTCCTGAGGGAAATGATCGGGATGTAAATATTTCACACTCATACAAATGAATACACTAACATGAATTTCACCTTTTGACTACTCTTTATTTAATTTACAATAGATGAACACTTCTAAAGAGTCGACACTACCTCCGGTGCTAACTCGTGATTCGCCGTACACACACATACTTTTGCTCTCATACCCCGCATTTCAACACCTACCTAAACCTACACGCACACACACGCGCCCAAAGTTCCCGCACCTGGAACACCACACTCTTGAAGTCCAAAGGAAGACCAGCACCGAAGCGACGAACATCTGGCTCGCCCACGAGAATTCCCGATCGTACTGTAGCGCCTGTACCCATAAGTCACCCCAGTGTCTCCTAGCGATGAGAGCACCCTATAATTGTTTAATTGCGCCCTGTATCCGGACAGGTGGCCGCACGCTGGCTGCCGAGGCTTAGATGACGATTCAAAATTAACACACATGAACTTCGTCCTCTCGTGACAGACCATCGGCCCCTCACCGATGGCCGTCTCTCAGACGCCGCTTTACGAGTCCCGCTTCACACACACACTCACACGTGCGCGCACGCACGATTGGCCCCTCACCTCAAAGGCTACTCTCAACTGGTTCGAGTTCCCCAGGACGCCCACGGGCGTGGCGATCAGTCCCGTTGGGCTCCCATTTTGGAACCGGCGTCGTCACCTCGGATGATCTGGATCACGGATCTCACTCTCTCTCTCTCTCTTTCTCTCCCTAACACACTTGTCCCTTCTTTCCATTACCCGCACATCATCCCTTTATAATTCCCAGTCACGCTTTCCACACACGCCTGCACTCCGTTGTCCTCACATCGTCCCTTCATGCTTCCTAGTCACTCTTCCTGCACCCGAACGTCTTCCTCTTGAACAAACTTATTCTTGCTCTCCCACTCTTTGAGCAATCTTGACCCTTGGTTTATACTTCTTACTCTTCTTCACAACCCTAGCAAAATCTCCAGTATCTTCAACCACACACACTCATCCACACGCCCGATTTTTACCCTTACCCTCCAAACATCCTACATTCACACAACCTCACCTTGGCACCACATACTATGTCCTTCTCTCTCACTTCCTAATTACTTGCTAACCTTACATCGCGAATTACCTCTAGGCCACCATCTCCAGGAATTTGTCGGTGTCGTGTCCTCGCGAGGTCACCCACTGCCATCCTGCTTCTCGTGATTGCGTTGTCTTTAGCCAGGCTGCAGATGATGCCTTCTGTAGATCACCAAGAGCTGGTGACGGACGTAGGTTGGACAACGTCTCGATGGTGCACATGCTCTTCATCCTTCCTACTTAAAGACGCGTCAAGGAATCCTGTCAGTCTCGCTGCTCGCGTTCTACTGCCTCAAATCTCTTCTATCTCTTTCTTTCCCCTACTTCTCTTGTACGACCTAGCTCGCACACGTCTTTTTTTCCCCTTAACTACACGTATATACACACACTCTCTATATTCCCGGCACATTACAATTTTACCAAAGACACAGTGAAAATACAGTCGATAATTACAATAACCGCTACAAAACGACAACCCATTTATCTTTCCACCAATCTACCTATTCAAACTAAAATGTACACGTATGGATATATATGTGCGTACACAGTATTAACGTTAACATCACTTAGAGTTCTTTAATTACACATTTCTTCTTATTATTCTCGCTTTTTCCGCTCGAGCTTTTCTTTGCTCGTCTTACTGGCTATATGTCTCCATTGTTCTCCCTTTTTCCACGCATGAATCATAACGAAACGCAAACACACGTACACAGGGCATTAAAACGAGCCTAAAACATCAAATTTTACATAGAGTCGAGTTTTGGTGTTTTTTAACTTAAAATGAAAAATGATCCCGTCATAAAGGCATATAGCATTACAAAAACTTAAATGTTGCATAAATTAATATTTTACACAATAAATTAAAAGAACCTTATCTTACCTTAGTTGATGCAAGGAGTGCGCAGGTGAGTAATGGATATGTATATATTTTTGTTAGTTTAACTATATCGCATTGTATAGTAGAGCCCGATATTTGAGGATGTTGAAAAGCCTATGTAGAATGTAGTAGGAGTATTATCTTGGTGGTGGCGCTAAGAGTATAGCACTATAAAATAAAGCAACAATCAGACGTTAGGCTTACTTATTTTTTAGCAACATTAGAATAAAGTTCGATGTGTTTCATTAGCCAACTAATAGTTAGTGTAGTCGCAAAATCTTTTCATAGGATGATCATGATGAAAAAAAAAATTTTGGTTCAAATAATTGAGAGATAAAAATTATCCTGATACCAGAAAATCGCTTATAATTACAAAAGTCTTTAAAAATTTGAATAAATGAATTATGTAGTGGAAAGTTTAGTTAATTAAAGATAAAAAGAGTAGAATGCAAAGCATTAGTTAGTTTAAGATGCATACCATTTTTATTTATAAGAAAAATTGAAAGACATGAACATAATAGCTAATTTGATTACAAATCAAAATCAAGAAAACTAAGACGTACAAGATAATTTTACGACAGGTGCTTGCTGCTTACTTAATAATTAACATTTTATTCTTACAATCAAGTAGACTAAGCCGTATTAGGATATTTGGTTATAAGCACTTGTTTATTAATTTAACACAAGCGTTATTGAAAATTGAGCAGACTCTGTTGTACAAGATTATTTCGTCAAAGATGCTTGTTTATCAATAACCATTAGAAGGTCTCCTTTGTAAAAATTTGAGAGACAAAATATGTCAAGTTGGTGTATAAGAATCTGCTGAATTTAATCATTACTCTATTGATACTCCAAATCAGACAAAATCTTGAGGAATTCCTGCTCAAAGTTAAACCACCTAACACGAGATAAAACAGCATTCAAAAATCAGCTGTACACTTATTTTTCGACTTAAAGTCAAAAACCTGAGCAAACATTTAATGATGTACTTGTAGGAAAAATTTCGTTCTTTCAAATTCTTCTTTAAAAAATACTGGTAATTCGTAGGTTTTAAGAGCCATTTGCAAACAAAGATGTGAGAATAAGTTTTATGGTTATGTGACGGACGGTAGCAGAATACTGACACTGTTGTACGTTTACACACACACACACACCTCACACACAAAAGAGTCGAGCTCTCCAACTTGACTAGAGCAGTAGACGAAAAAGTTACCCTAATTTATTAAAAATAGTTATTTGTTAAAGGCGCTTGCGTATAAATTAATATTATCACTAAGAAGAAGAAATTAATTGCAACTCTTGATACGTCCTCTCGAAGTATAGTAAGTGTTTTTAATTTTGATCGAAAGGTGCTATATGACTCAGCACGTAGTACTTGTTTAACATTACCACAATAAACATATGTTCCTTTTTCTTCCGACCCGTCCATTTACAAAATTTTAATCAAAGTTAATTATCAACGCAATTTTTTTAAGCATTAATTTATTTGAATAAATATTAAAATTGTAGCAATGAAAAAAAGGAAGAAAGAAAAACAACCGTAAAATTTTCTTCAAAGGTATGACTGAAATAAATGAAAATAATTTAAATCACTTGGCTACGATATAGTATGCAAGCAGGTATATACATGTAACATATAAGCTGTAGTGCAGGCTTGGACTAACCATACACATATCACATGGAGAGAGAAAGAGAGAGTATCGTAACTGGGATGGAGCCTTTTTTAAGCTTTACTCTAGTTGCACCAGCTTAATATTGATTGTAAGTCTGTAGAGTACTAAGCTCTGCTTTAAGAAGAATTTGGCCACAGAAAATCCTAATTAAACGGGATAGTTACCGATTAATACTGAGTCAAAGGGTGTGTTGCATGCAAGTTTTAAGAATCATGCTGTTATTGACTACACTAGGGAGGGTAGCACACGGCCATGTACGGTGAAGCAAATTAATGTGGCATGGCAAGTTACCACAGTGGAAAAATGTAATGACAGTAGAAGGCACATACAAGTCATGTATGGGCCATCTACGTGGTATAAGCTATCTGGTACGAAAGAGTTATTAAAAACAGAATAAAGAAGAGTGTAGGAATACACGCGCTTTTGTATTTTGCTAAAATGTACCAGTACATCAGCCAGGGCTCCGTGGTTAAGGTAACCAGCAACTTGATTTTCGAGTGTCTGTGGTGTCTTTTACATTTTAGGGCGACAAATGTGTCGAAGCACAAGCGTCAACACTCAACAAAGTGTATAAATATAACTAGAGGCTGTTTGCAGCATTCAATATGAATGTTGATAATTTTGTTGTCAGTTGACCACTTACTTCTCAGTTAGAATCATTAACCGCTAATACAACTGAAATAATTAAATACGCTAGTTCTTTAATGCACAGCTGAACTTTCATTGAGTCAATAAAAATTAGTGTATAAACGGCTATAGAGGACTAGCAGCCCCCCGTCTCGGCTTCGCCCGAGACTTTATAAATAAAACACCGTAGTGTGTTGACATGTAATGTGAAACATTTTTAGTTAGAAATTTTACACATATTCCTAATACATCTTAGAACAAAAATCTTTTTATTTAAAACATATTTTTTCGGAATCCATATAGTTTGTTTCGTCAAATAATAAAGTGTAAAAATTCAAAAAAATAATCATGCTGAAGAGTACCGTGCGTTCTTTATGCCATAAGATAATCGGTGGCCGTAAGAAGCCGTTGATTTACAGTTTCTCCCGTGTAATTCACAAAAAGGGCTATTTTTTAAAGCTATTAAGATTTTAAACCCCCAAAAAATTTTTATTGAAAAAAAATTTTTTTTCTCATATCTCACAACTTTATTACCTGAACTACAAAGTCCTGGACCTTAAACCCTACATTTTTATTGCCACAAAAACACAAATACATTATCTACTCATTAAAAATCTAAAGTAGGATCTTTAAAGATTTCAGAGATTGCTGTGAGGGTACATTGAAAAGCAGATCTCTCACGTAATGGACTCATTAGTTGTCAATTTTGACGCTGCTGTTTTAATCTCGATAAATTTTCTTCGTCAGTTTCTTGACGCCTAAGTAAAATTGTATTTATTATATACACTTGAAGTTTTTCTTCCAATTCACCCTCTTGCGACTTTTGGTATGCTTAAAATTTTTGTGACCCCTAAAAGCTGTTTTTTGTCAACTTTGTTAAGTTCTAATATATTTGTTGGCAAGGTGGTTTAACGTCCGATGGCCCTAAAAAAGACCGGTGAGCTTCTTAAGTTAACTCTTTCTTGACTGCAGTTAACAGCAATTGTGACTGCCTGGATACCTCAGGGTGATCTTCTCTGACTTGCTGTTGAAGACCCAGACAGATTAGGAGAAAAATTACAAAGTCCGAAGCTTTGGGGCTAGTTGTGGTGCTCTTTCCCAACGTCTCCCGGTATAACGTCGAAGACGTTGGTGTCTAAAGCACTTTTTTTATTTGCAGATTCAGTTGTTTTGTTGATCTTAGATGGGGAGATTAGGTAGTCATACTTGTCCAGTGGAGGCTGTCCCGTTGGCTCAAGTTTTTTTTTCTTCATAGCTGTTATAGCTTTTCCCAGCGCAGACCTTGGAGAGGATCAGTGATTCCTGGTTAAATGCTTAAAGTCGAAAGGGTAATATAGGGTCGACGGTCACTGGGGTTCCCAGCCTTGCGGCGAACAACTCCGCTTATGACGTCTGACAGTGAATGACTGACTTTGTTTAATAGTGCCCATCTTTAGTTAATATAGTCTTTTAGTCGACGAATCGCTTCCGGAAATGGTAGTAAAAATGTATTTATTGGCAAGGTAGTTTACACTTAGGTGGATCCTAAAAAAAACCGAGGAAATTGATAGTTAAGTAGGGAACGTAAATACTTATAATGGCCCTAAAAAGCGCCAGTGATAAAACTTCCAGGCTATTCTTTATTATATTATTCCTGATGATAAAGAGCTGGCTACGGGTTGCTTGATTCTTGCTTTTCGATGTACGGAGACTATGATGAAGGGAGGTACGCCGCTGACCAAAGAATATCTCGTCTTCGGGTCGTTCCCCGGATAACCAACCGCTCATCGTTTGACGGGAACATGTGGGTAAGCGCGTTGGGGACGCGACGACCAAGAAGGTAGCCGTTGTGGCTGCCCGTGCCCGTCAGAGCTGTTTTTCCCTGGTTTACATTTGTAGTCAAAAATTCTCTTACTGCACCAGGTGAGATGGTGGGACTGCCACACAACTCTGAAGAGTTGGTGTAGATTGTGCTCTGGCTAGATATGTCTCCTGATATTATGCCAAAGACGTTATCAGTTGGAATTAATTTTTTTTTTTGATCGCTCTCGTCAAGATTCAGGGTGAATGGACACTTGGGTCCCTTCCCCCTTACAGAAAAGTGTCATCCGTAACCGGGATACCCAGCTGCAAGACTATCATCAGCATGCCCTGTGCAGCTCGTTGAACTGCCAAAATATAACTGCACGGATATTGAGACGCTCCGGCTTATTATAACCACACTTATTTAATTCTGTTGCAGGTAACCTCGATTTTATGTCGACGCCACCTAGCGGATTTTACTGGACTAAAGTGAAAAGCTGGCATATTTTTGCAAAACTTTGAGCTCATTTATTGCTATTGTTATTAAATTTTTCAATATAAAAACTATACTAAAACCATCTAGGAAGTATCATGAATTAGTGTGCAAAATTTTAGAAAAATCGGTTCAGTAGTTTTCGTGGTTAGCAATTACAACGGTTTTAGCGAGTTTGCTTTATATATTAGTAAGATGTACAATTTATCTAGATAATGCTGTGCAAAAATAAAATAAAGCTTATTCAGACCCCATGGTGGACATGCGAAGAATCAATGTTCTTTCAGATCATATATCTTATATATTCCCCCATCTTATATTTTTATATTCCACCAATGCTTGTTAACTAAAACTTTTTTTATTAAAAATTTAGGTCTTTATAAAAAGATTTTAGAAAACTTAAGAGAACAATAGTTATTCTTTGTGTGTATTATCATAATTTAGTTATATAATTTATTCGAATGAGTCATGAAATCTGCAGTAATGGGACATGAATTTAAGGAATACGGCAGTGATAGGGCACGAGGTGCAGAAGTAGTGAAATAATACATGAAAATATCAAATTACTATGTTACTAAAAACACAATTACTATTAAGAAATGGCGAGCTATCAGACTGAAGAATATTGAGTTTTAAAAAATAATGGACTAATAGAGATCTCGTTTTTTTAATACATATTTGTTTAATGATATCATGAAAGTCCTGCGTTACGTCGGTGCTACAAATTATTAGAGACTAAGCTTGTGCTTAATAACTTAAGACTAAGACTGAATGCGTAGGTAGGACGTGGTGCTAGAGAATTGTTCAAATACGTGGTAGGGTATTCAAAAAGGACGGTTCAAATGTTTTCGAGTGAAGTGTAATCAAGTTGCAATGCCTTGGAGTGGTTATCGTGCTGTATCCTGATGCACTGACTTGTGGCGTGTCAAAGGGTAGTCTATATTACCTGCAGCAGCTTACCGAAGGTATCTCGTTTGCGATCAAAAAGCTACGAGCATTATCACAAGTATAGGTATTATTCTAGAGTTTACGTAAAGGGTAAATTTGTGATTTAATTTACGACAGGTTTAGAAGCCACCAATATCGTTACGATCAATCGTGTTGGCACAAGATTGTACGTACGAAATAATGAATTAATAATTCCCGTGGTTTAGAGGCTGCATTATTATATTGCAACGAGTATTGATTTAAACACTAGAAATTATCTCCACGTTAAAACGAAGGAACAGAAAGGTAGGTTTAAAAGACTTAATAATTTAAAATAACTTTTATTTATTTTTCTGAGTCAAAACTAGGATACACGTAGTGGACAAGTGCAAAAATCCCGATGCCAAGGTTAAACCGCATTTGTGGATGACCGTATGATAGTAGAAACGGTCCCTAGCTGCTTCGTCACCGGTTCGAGGGTAAAAATAAACTATGTGGTTTTTGGGAGCTCCACACCCTTTTATAGGTAATAGTGGATCTCGGGCACGCGCTGACTCGAAAACAACGCAGGAAAACTTACTCTGAAAAATTTTTGAGAAACGGCTATAGCCAAAAATCTAGTTGGCTAGAACTATTCTAGTTTAGCTTTTCAGAAACTGGAACTTTTCTGCTCACTCTTCTCCATGCGTCAATAAAAGGGAAGGTGATTTACTCACTCATGCCCTTTCGTTGTCCTTTTTATAGAAATGTTACAGGTTTTTATCATGGCCTAATATTGATACAAAGAAGTATTGATAAAATATTATTAAATTTTACTAATGTGGAATATTGTTCATTTTTCCAATTAAACTAGTTACAAAAAGAGTGGTGAAAATAGTTCAAAATTTTGTTCAAGTTTTAATTAAATAAGCGTTTGGTATGTTGTGATATTAATAAATAGTTTCAGTTGTAGTAACTTTTAGACAGCTATAACTATAACAGTTGCTAGATTTACCGTATCCACTAATTAACTACAAAAATTATCATAAAAGATTAGTTAGCAACAAAGGTGTCTGTAGTTAAAACACATATATCCATAGTAACAGTAATAGGGTGCTTGTCACGAGCTATTGGTTAATAGCCTTATTAGATTTACAAGTAGCTGAAATTCATTGTTACTTGCAAATAAACATCGAAATGCTAGTAGCGTTTGGTCAACTTGTTTTTCGCTGCTAGTCGTTGGAGAGAAAGTCAGCTCATGGTGCCCTGGAAAATTGGAAATTCCATTACCCACGTTGAAGACAGGAGTACAGGCCATCTTTCAAAACCTTCAGTCAGAAAAAGAAAAAAAGGCCATAACTTTTTCGTTTTCCTTTACAGTTAAAAAAGTAACGAAATTTAACCAGATTACACATCAGGTTATTGCACATAATTTATAAAACTGTTAATGCGATCAAAAGAATTACTCGGTAAGTCATGCACCTGCGAATATGAGCCGTAAAGATCGGACAATTTCTTGAAAGTTGTGTAATGCTATTGCTTAGTACCAGTAAAGCATGTATGGGTTATTTTGTGTCTTAATCATTTGTATAAATTCTAGCATTTAAAATTCTTTTGTTTGATCTTAATCTATATGTATTGAGTCTAAGTTATTCGAGCATCATAACTCAGTACAGCTGTTCCCACTTAAACTTTTTTTTTCTTTAATTGGGTTTTTCTAAAAATGTTTGCACAGCCTAAGCCACCGTACATATGCATAAATCATATTTGGTCAACATGCTGCACGAGCAATCTTGCAGGCGACTAACTTTTTTTTAGACGCATGTCAGCCATTACTCCTACTTTTTTTATATGTGTGTATAAAAAGTTTTTTTCTACTTTCTCAAGATTTCTTATTTCAATTTTATTCGTACTCTTTAGCTTTTTTTTTGTCTAATAATAAATACTTACTGCTTTTTTAGTGTTTTTCTTGTTCCTTCTTTTCTAAATTATAAACTTTTTAAATCATCTATAACTACAACGGGTCAATTTTCTTTACCTTCTTTCTTCTTGAACTTAAGGTTAAGGTTTGATACTTTTTCTTTATTCATAACTTTATTTACCTTATATTAAATAGTTCTTACTTCATTTTTAATGATTTTACTTACATGTATCTTGAATTTACTCTTGGTTGTTTCTTTTTTTTTTTTTTTTTTTATCGTTCTTCTTCATAGCTTTTACCTCAGTCATGCTGCCAATAAATGTTGGTAGCTAAAATATAAGTATAACGAAATTTAATTTTTCAAAATGTAAACAAATTGTTGCAAACTTATTTTTCTTACATTGAGTAGGATGCATTAACTTAGACTGCATTCTGGCTAAGTATCAAATTATGTCTATTTACCCGAAAACAATGTTCTCACTTACTTAACTATAAATCCTATAAGCACATCTCAGTTTATTTAAGATATTTAGATTAACACTGATCAAACATGTACGATAATCATTAAAAAAAGCATAAAAACACAGGCCTTAAAAACAGAATCTGGCCTTGTCAAGTATTTGTCCCACTACTTTTCGGTTTCTGAAAAAGTGGATGCAGTAGTAAAACAGCAATGATAAGCCTGATCGTACTTTTACATAGTATTAACAGAATATAACAGTATACTTGAACAGGCTATATTAAATGACAAAGTAATTATTTTAACGATCTTGTGACTTAAACGTGTTTTCCAGAGGTCAACAATCAAGCAAGACTAAAAAAATTTTTTCGATACATCAACTTCACATTCAACTTTAGTGTCCATGTCAAGCAAACGCTTGAACAACTTACTAGAATATTTTTTTTTGTTCCCTTAAATGTTTACCACAACATATTTCTAAAGTCGTATCTAGCTAAGAGATAAAGAAATATCAGAAAGTTTTTGTGAGGATATTTTTTCAAAAAAAAATTTTCCAGTTATTATTTTCTCTTACTATATCACTTTACCCAGCAGTTTTTGCATTGTCCCACTATACCTAATTTTAGCTTAGTTGATGGCCTACAAAATAACAGTATCTTTGCGTCACAATGTTAGTATATGATTCACTGGAGTTCCTGGGGACTTAAACACTTCAAACAAAGTTAACACTGCAAGCAGTATTTCGTACTTACATTGGTTAGCATGACTTATTAGGTAACAAAGAGTTTAGAGAGTGAGCAGCGTAATTGCAGGTAGTGCAAAGGCTTTGATATTTACGTTTTCCAAGTTGCATGTTTCCTAAAAGAAACAAAGTAAAGGGCACGCAACTACTCACGTTTTGTGATGATTGCACGCAAACCTACGCTGCGGGCTTATATTTTCACTGTGGACTTGAGGATAGGGGCGCGCCCGTAGCCATATAAATGGCAAATTAACGCGTTGCTTCCAATAACATAGTATCTGCCCCGCAATTAGAGCTAAAGGCAGCTATTATAGCTCCGCATCTCTTTAGTACAGTAAAATTAGAACTAGAAATTTCTTTCAAAAAACAGTATTTTTGTTTGGGCTCCCTGACAGTGTTGAACTGACTGAAAAGACATCCACGTGTACAACAGGTATATACTGCGCAGTAACTAGTGCGAATCACTAAGTACACAGTGGCCGTAGAGGTGTGTTCCTAGAAAACAAAACTCAGATGATCTAGCTGACAGGGGTGACGTGATAAACAACGCCGCAGAAACTAAGTGGTTTTGGGGGCTCTCATCTTGAAATTGGATGATGATTTGTGGCCAGTTAAAAAAACTCTGCCTTTTGCATAGCAGGAATCGTCTAATAACAAAAAAGAATGTATAAAGCACTTCCATAGTGTTTAGTTACGCAATGTATACGTCACTGATATAGCGTTTGCTAGGATGGAGGTAGCAGCTCATAGCGTTAAAATGCAAGCGCAAATTTATCAGGTAGTGAGCAAATTAGCCACATTAAATTGACCTGAAATTTAGATTCAATTAACTATAGAATTCGTTTTCCAAGCTGCATAAACTAATAGTTTTCTGAAAGAATTTGAGGCACTCCTACATGGGAAAAGAATACCAATAGGCAGCTAGTTGGCACGTTATTTGCCGTTTGTAGATAATCAAGGTCTTATCGATATACGTGGCTGATTGACTATAATAAAAGATGTAGAGTTTAATTACGTGCTGATAGCACTAAATGGAAAACACCTGGTTATACGCACGGAAAACGAAGATTATTACTGCATATATCCACACATGTACCACAAAACGGTAGTAAGTGAGATTTTGGAGCGAGACATGTTTATAGGAGGGTACGCTACGCTATAATTAATCCACCACACCTAATATGTAAATGTGTCTAGTATATAAATTAGGTCACGTGATACCAACTTTCCTGTTAATGGCTGCGTTGCCGTAAGGTAGACTAGCTCACGGAAAACGACCATTCAACCATTTAAGAGTGGATTGGTTTGGCCTGCTTAATATCAAAATAATACAGAGAAAAATCGAGCGTTAGGGCGTATTTTTCATGTGCTCAACAACGCGTGCGGAACACTTAGAAGTCACAGGTAGGCTAGATGCGGGTTTTGCAGTCACGTAACTGCATCGAATATCAGCGTAACAAAAGTGACCAGCTAAATGAGCTTCTGAGGCACGTGTGCCAAATCCGTGGATGCGTTCTTGAAAATAAAAAGATATAGGAAAACACTTTGAGATTAGTTGATGGCATTCAAGAACCCATCACTCTTCCCCCTTCCCATACAAGAAGCGTTTTGTAAAGACTGATATACTCTTTCAATGTTACACTTAACGTGATACTAATAGACGAAATCCCCACCGAGGTGATTCTGCTTCGGGTGCTGACTAAGATTGTACATATGTTAAACTCTAGGCAGTTGATGCACGTGTCCGTCAACTCCCGTGGTGAGAAAGTCCTGATGTCTAATCACTTTATAGAAGGAAGCTTAACGCATACCATAGACCTGCAAATTCATAGCACACTGCAAAGTCTTTCATGTAATGATTTGGCCGAGTACTCATGTGAAGGAGCAGTACTGGTGTCGATGGCTAAAGAAATACATTCATTTCTTGCAACAGTGTCACAAATGGTCTTGCGCAACAGACTCCATTAAAATAGGTGAAATAGTTCTGCTTAATGGATTTTCAAGCTATGCGAAAGGTTAAGGAACAGGGCGCTGTAATCAAAGTATCCCTAGATATAGTTGTGCACAAAGTTGTGCGTGAAGTGAAAGTAAAATCAAGAGGCAGGGAAAACTATGGGCCATGGCATAATTGATAAGGCTTTTCTGAGACGTTATGCAAGAGGGATTTTTCTTTAATAAAGGGGGGGGGAAATTTTGTCAGCAATGAAGTGAGTTATGTAAGAAGGCTACAGACAGGATGTCAGAATTTCTACGCTCTAAGGTGTGTTTGGAAAAAGGGCAACTTAAACCCATATGTACACGTAATACTAATGCAAGGATTATGTAAATTATTGACGTAAGCTAGATATAATATTATATTCTTAATAGGGACATAAATGAAGCTTTTTCAGCCAAGCCAGCGCCCGTGTGTTAGTCCACCAGCGTACAACTGATGACTCAATAGTACATTTAAGAATGCGATTAATACGGCTGCTCCATTAGTGGTCATGGCTGAAAGGTCAGCGTAAAGTTTTGTCAATTCTCAAATGATCGAATTTGAGCCCCAGCTCCGATTTTTTGGCAGAGCTACTCACTACAGTACTTCGATTATTTTAATCTATTTATTTAATATGTTGTAATTGCCTGCTTCTTATCTACACCAAAATTCCTGAAATTTGTTTTGTTACAAGCATAATTTGGTGACAGCAAGATAAAATGTAGCTTGGAATATTGCCTAAGACGGTTGAGTCAGTAATTCGCACAAAATTAACTCTAATACAAGCAGTGCACATCCAGCACCAACTTGGAAGAAATCTGCATTACTTTCAGTGGCCGATAAAAACTACGTCTCCTGGTCAGTCAATATACTAATAAAGCTACTTTGTCGCGAAAATGATATTGAGATGACAAGACAGTATGAAAACAATTCTACAATGTATACAACGTGTTGAGGGACACCAAAACATGTGCCAAAAAAGACAAATCAGCAGTCGTCAAATTTAGAGAAAAATATCAAGAAAGCCACGTAGCAAGAGGTGTCATCGGAGACGATGACATATTAACCAAAAAGGTATTACAGACGTGGCTTCGTTTAGTCAAGTCAGCGCCCATATGTTGAGACACTAGCATACAACTGAAGACACTATAGTGAATGAAATAGTGCAATTTATATAGCCACTTTCGGTGGTGGTCGTGACTGAGTGGTCAGTGGAAGGTTTTATGAGTCCTCAGTTGATGATGTTCGAGCCCCAACTTTAGCTTCTTTGCGAAGCTGTTCACAATAATATTTTGAACACTTTTGTCCATTTGTTTAATAAATCGGAATGACCTCCTCTCCATCTACATGAAAATCCTGGTCGCTTATTCCGTAACATTATTTATGCTACGTCAAATAATTGATTTTAAATATTAACATTTCAATGAGATTTTTTTTTTTAATGTGCTTCTTAATTGACAAAAGCATTTAAAATTTGTATAAAAAGTACACTTTTGGTGAAAATGCAAATATTATTTACATCCAACACATTGTTCTCCTCCTCATTATATTAAAAGTAAGAATGAACTCTTTAGAAAAGATCTGGTTTTTTAATAAGGAACAAGAATTCATTCTGCTCTGATTCTCTTTATTTACGAAATGGATGTATTCTTGCGCTAGGTGACTGTAGAATACTCATGATCAATATAGGCTATTAAAGTCTTAGTACTGTTTCCATAGTCTGCTAATTAAATTAGTGTATTAAAATTAAAGTGTAAGCCTCACTTGTGTTTGTGCAAGTTGTGTAGTAAATCTTTTAAGACTAAATTTTCATATATGTTCGAGAATATGCTGATTACAAGAAAAAAGATGAAAAATGTTTGACAGCTCGTAGCAAGAACTTTCTTTTTTTCAATCTTTCTCAAAAATTAGTAATTTCTTTTGAATAGTCATGGATAAAAAAGAGTTTTCAGGTACCAAAAAACCGTAAAATGTGCATTTAATCGCGATATCAGTCATATCTTAAATAATGCAAAACCTCGGAATGAATGACTACGAAAATACATGAACAAAATAGTGCACTTTAAAAACAGATGATGTAATTTTTCTAAATTTTGCAAAAGCTCTAAGTCGATAGAGTAAGACTATTATGGGATTTTAGAAAAGGGTTGCTCATGCATTCATAACAAGAAGTCAATCGAAGTCAATTATAATCTGAGAAGTATTGAGCACGAACTTAGTAAATCAAGGCATAAATAATACAAATAGTCACGCATGGTTATACATAAGTGCATACGCAGAAAAAGCTGTGGTATGTGATCCAATCATAGTACGCAATTTATTAAAGATGGATTAAACATAATACATATTTTGGCATTCAACATGATTATCGCTGACAAAACCTGCTGAGAATTTTTAAATATTCACTGCAAAGAAGTCCTTCTTAAAAAAAAAAATAATAATAATAATACTAAATTTTACAGTATTTGAAGCTGTCCATTAAGAACTCTGTTAAGATAGTCTTTTTAAAAACAAGTGTTTAAAGGTGGCTTAAGTCAATTTTAAAAAATTGAATAAATTATTTTAATTCTTAGGTAAGATGTCATATAATACCTCATCTCACAGAAAACCCAAAATTTTAGCAGAGAATTTCAAAAACTTATTACATATTAAAAGAATTGATGTAAAACACCTTTAGAAATAAGATTTTTGATATTATTAACGGGGCAGTGGAGGGCTGGAGAGTTTGAAAAATTAATTTTATTTTTAAGAAACTAGCATAACACCCTTTTTTACATGTGTTTTTTGATAAACTATGAAAATAATAATACCTAAGGGCCAACCTTGACCACTGGCTTGTCACTTATTCAACAATTTCTAGTTTTGTGATGCCTGTAAGTAAGATTTAGATTTTTAAGCATGTAAACAAAAGTAAATCAACTGATCATGTTTTGGTGCACTTTCAGCGTTTCACAAGGACTTGAAAGTGCCTTAAGAACGCAATAATATGATCAGCCGATAAACTTTTGTTCCCATGTGAGAACAAACGGTCACTTAGTAAAGTCAAAGTAAGGGTAGGTACTAACTTTATACTTAATCAACATATTAATTCTGACCAGAGCCCTGATTTTTAAAATGATCCTGTTTTAAACAGGTGCTCTAATCAGACAAGTAAGTCTGAAATAATAGTTGGTTTTTACTGAACATACCTCTTCTACAATTTTTATAGGTTTTAAGATTTAATTGTCTTAGATAAAATTTTCCATGATAGAATATGACAAATCTGATTTTAATATAAAAAATACAGTATTCAATGAGCTAGTTACTTCTTTAAATACAAAGCAACGTAAATGATTACAAAATTCCTAACTATGAAAAAATTATTTTGTTATTAGTCAAATGTAAATAGTTGTGAAGGTCGAAAAGTTAACAGTTCACCCGAGAAAAGAGATGACCATTATAGTACGTGTTACTGCTCGTGGTTTTAGAAAATTATCGTGACCTGACACGTAAAAATGGTCGTGTATTTAATTTCGTTTCTGATTCAGGGTTTTAACAGTAGAGCTTTTCAATATTCAATTAAACTCTAATCATTTCTTACTATACTAAATATGTCATCATAACAGTGTTATTAAATTTATCTTGGAGACGACCTTTATGTTTTATCTTCTATCCTGCTCTAAAAACTGTGAAATTATCAGTATTTAGTACTTAAACTACTAAACGGCATTTACACTAATTAATTTTCTTAATCTCTGTTCAATGTCCACTTTTTTAACAAAAGATAAATTTAATATAACCATTGATTACAATACATAACGTTACGTGACAAGTCAAGTAAACAGTTGTACTGACAAACATAGAACTTATAAAAAACGTCTCATTTACCAATAATTGTGACATTCTCTAAATATCTTTTAGTGTTTCAATACTTTTCTACATTTGTTAATACAATATTATTTATAGATAATGTACCTAAAGTATCTATCAGAGTACTAGATTCACACGCTCAAATGTCATTTCATACAGTGTTATAACGAGATAAAGTTAGTGACCAAGCTTATAGACTATTCAGGTTAATAAGCTCATTCAATCATCAGTAGTAAATAACAAGATTATTGAGATTATTTATCTTTGAATATTGTTAGATATGATCAATATTATCATTACATATCTTGGCCACTATGTTTATGTTGTTCTCTATAGGCAGATAAAAATTCAAAACATTTGCAGAGTGGTAATTTTTGTTGTCATTGTTTAGAAGAGCCTTCGTATCCTCTACAATTTTTATGATGTCTCTGTAAAATGTTTATTTTTATTATGTAGCTTTGTATGAAAAATTGCATTGAACACAAAACTATGCTTAGCATTTATATCTGCGTTAGTTCATCAAATTACTCGAGCATAACATAGTGGAAAGTTCTAAAAAATATGTGTGTGTATGTGTACGTATGTAAGTGTATGAATGTAATGTTCTTATGAGCTCCTTATCGACTAAGATTATTTAAATAGTCTGATATGCTAAAATTTCTAGTTGGCATTTCTGTCTCACTCATTTTGAAACTATATATGAGGCATTTCACGTCAAATCGCACAGGCTGCGCGCGAGACCACTTTTCATGCTTTTATTACAGTATCAAATTAATAAGAAAGATGAATCGGAGTAAGCATTTCCGACGTATTTTAACCTCAGCTTTTTAATAAAATTATTAAAATTACAAAAAAAAGTCAACATAACCTCAAAAAAATATAAAACATGTTATATCTTCAAGAGGGTGTCTCGAATCTTTTTTTTTATTATCTAAAACGAAAGAGGAGGTTTTTTTTACGTTAGTATAGTGATTTTCAGAGTGTCCACTATTATTTTATTCGAAAAATCTAACGTCAAAGTCTATGCTCTCGTGCCACCGCGACGGACGGCCTGGCCGGTAGGGCGCGGTGCGGCGATGCATGCGTGCTATATATAGCAATTTGTGACCCACAGAACCGAGAAGTCTGCTTCTTTAGCCTTAAATTATTAGTTGATGTTAATACAGTATTATTTTTTTCAATAATTATTTAGACATATCAATAATAGTGTTGATATCAGGCGCAGTTCTCCTCCTCTGAGTTCATTTACGGCATTAAAATTTTATTACTCTATTAATCGTGATAAAGATTACGGCATCAAATAATTCTGAGATTTGTTTGCTCGAATAACGTATTTTGTGAATTTGCTATTCTTTGTGGAGTTTATTGAATTTTGAAAAAATTTGGTAAGTACAACTGAAGGTTCAGAAGTTGTCTTTTTAATAAAAAGTAAGGGTAAAATGATACCAGGAACTCTTCGATATCACGCATTTATGCCTCTTGATGAAAACACACTTAAGCTGCGTCATACATCTTTAAGTTCAATATTTTAAACATTTCTAAAAATTTCCAATCCAAAAATTAAAAAATCTACTTTCAAGAAAACTGCAAAGGTAAAGAAAAATATTTAATTGTTTTTATACGATACAATAATATATTGCATAGTGTACAGTATTAAAGTTTAAATAAAAGTTTAAATAAATACAAATTTTTTATTATTATGTAAACATGTCAATACTTTATTCAATTATGAAAAATTTATTAGGAATATTGCGTTGTTTTCAAACGTAAGATATAGTACGAATGCGGCGCTACGTCCGCCGCCAGGCCGTCCGTCACGGCGGCACGAGAGCATAGACTTTGACGTTTGATTTCTCGAATAATATAATAGTGGACACTCTGAAAATCACTATACCAACTTAAAAAAACCTCCTCTTTCGTTTTAGATAATAAAAAAAAAGATTCGAGACACCCTTTTGAAGATATAACATGTTTTATATTTTTTTGAGGTTATGTTGATTTTTTTTTGTAATTTTAATAATTTCATTGAAAAGCTGAGGTTAAAATACGTCGGAAATGCGTACTCCGACTTATTTTCCTCATTAATTTGATACTGTAATCAAAGCATGAAAAGTGGTCTCGCGCGCAGCCTGTGCAATTTGACGTGAAATGCCTCATATTGGACACCTTCACATACGTGCATATATCGTGATTCATAAAGATCGGCAGGGTTACTGTCAGGTTGTTTTGCTTTGACTTTGCTCTTTGCTTTTAAAGTTTTGCTCTTTCAGGTTGTTGCTTTGACTTTTAAATATTGTCAATATATAATTAAATTGGATTTTTCCATAACGAAAAATAAATCGCAATGTCAAACTTTTACAAAGAAAAGCTTAGATCAACTAAAAGACGTTCTTAGTCATGGTAAATAACATATAAATTGATCAGTTATAGGATCTTATGATAGCCTGAAAATTTATTTAGGGCTAGATTGCATGTACGTTATTTAAAGAGTTACGTTTACGCGTGATTATTAAGTAATTATTAAATAACAATATACATTGTATATTGCTCTTTACTTCTGTTTGATTGACACAGTTATCACTGTAAACGTTAATTCTTAATTATATCACAGTTATTCTGAAATCGTACGTGTAATGCCACAGTCCTTATTCTTGAAAGAATGAATAACTATAATTATGTTTAAAGTATAAATATAGAAGTTTTCATCAAACCGTTTTTCTATAGGAAATATTGTTCACACCCCAAAATATTTGTTAAAAAACTATTTTGGAATCCTTTATGCTACGCATCATTATTTAAGTTAAACTAAAACAAGACGCTTATTGGGACATTAAAACAATTTCTGTAATTGAATGAGGTTTTATTGTCACGCTGCGAGCCATTCAAGAGCTTTCGCACGTCAACCACCGCAAGCAGTAGTTCATCCCCCGAGTCAATGAAGACGAGTGACCAGGTATCTTGTCCATCCAAGCAGGCTTCGCCAATTCCTCGTGCCTCCTAAGCTAGTGACGCTGTCCAAGGTAGCTACGATGACTTCAGCTATCACGCCCACTACGAATGGTAAAAGCAGTGTTTACTAATGAAACCATTATTGTTTTTTCTATGCTGATGCCTCATTCTGTGTGGATCTCACATTACCTTATAACTTGCCGTTTCTCCCTCCCAACGGGTACTATCCCATACATTTCTTAACGATGTATAATATAAACGCATATACTTAACAGTAAGTATGATGTTTAGTAAAAAATGTAATTTTAATCTTTAAGTGGAGAGACATTAAAAAGTGAGGTAAAACTTTTTGCTAATAATATAATACTTCAAAAGATAGTAAATATATAATTTAAAAAAATTAAATAAATGAATAAAATATAAAGGGAATTGAAACAACAAACCAGGGGGGATAAATGGATCATGGGACCCACGGTATGAACGAAGTTCTTTAAACATGACATGAGTATAAAAACACAATTTCTTAGGTAACAAGGGGGTCACGAGACCCGTAGGAAAAACGAAGCTCTATAAACGTTAGTACTGCATTTATGTAGTTCACTAAACAAAAACTTGAAAAACAAATAAATGAAAAAAAATTAAAAAAAGAGTTCAGTACTCACGATGGTTTAACTTTGTGAGAACGTCGTGCATAAATACAGTACTAAGAAGCCAATTCAATTACACATTGACAATATTTAAAAGTCAAAGGATAATTCTCATCTGAATAAAATAAAATTTCACTTTAAAAAAAAATCTCTCCATGTTTATCTCCTGTTAAAATTTAGTAATACAATGCATTCATTGTCGTTTTTAAAATGAATGATCTCATGTCATGACGTAAGCCTTTATCTATACCTTAATTTCTTATTAAAGTTACGATAGAATATTTTCACAGTCATAAATTATAGTGATAAGGTGATAATAAATTGATAGTGTTAAATATTCTAGAACTAACAATTCATGAAGAACTCCGTTATAAAAATTGTGAGCACTATTTATAATTCTGTAAATTTTTTAAAGAATTTCATCGAACAAATTTAATACTGTTAATATTAGTTTTACTTACATCATGCTTCTATCAGATAAAGTAATGAAGTTAATTATTTACATAAGTTTTTTTAAAGTAAAATAACAGCTTAGTTCAATAATATCGTCATTTATACAATCATAATAATATGTTGTTTCTGAATATATAACAAAAATTTGATAAATTTAATTTTTTCTGGTAATATTCTCATTTTAATTAAATTTTATAAAATACATTCAAATGAGATATATTTCATTAATAAATTTGTAATTTTACTCTTGGCAAAAAACTCTTAAAATTGTTAAAGTTGTCTAAAATCTGCCCCTCAAAGCACTATTTTATCACTGCATAACGTATTATTTGTATTAACTTTCTAAAGTCTTGTAAATTATTTCTCGAGCGTACCTAAATGACGTTCGTGCTTTATTCTACATAATTTAATCAGCCTTCCTTACATTATTAACTTCGTTTGATTAAAACCTAATGATACCTTATCAATCAAAATACATAAAAACTAATACATAAAACATCTTATGAAGGATTTTACCAAATGGAAGTAAGTTTGCTGCAATACCTGTAAATTCTATTTTTTAAACTTTAAAGTGTTCACCTGTCAAGATATTTAAAAAAAAAGTAAATAAAAATGTCTTCCTAGCATTTCTAGTAATATTAATGAAATAACAATTGTTTAATGTTTAAGTGTTTCATTGGGATAACAGAACAAAATTTATTATTTTATTCACAGTTTTTTTTATAGTATTTAATAAATAATATAATTTATTTATATTTTCAAGCACATACAAATAAATAAGTTATCAACATTTTTCTCTTAACTGATCAGTAAATTGTCAATTTGAAAAAAGTCTGTAACAGCTTTATATTTATTGACAGGTTTTTTTGGTAATCTATTTAAAATGTTTATTTTGGTGACTTGTCAATAACATGATTGCATGAGAACTTGAGACGTATGTGAATTAAGCTTATTCAAAAATTGAGCTGGATGTTAACTATTAAAATAAACTGATATTCTTACAAAAAATCTACAAAGTTAGTGGCATTATGCGCAAAACAGCTTTCAACATGGTCTATTTATTTTCATCACCACTTTTTTTAAGGAATTATGGATTTAACAATGAGAAATAGATTTAAATTTATCTACGAATAACTAAAGTCATAAAAATCTCACTGTCAAAATTTAAAGGCATAAGGGTTTCTAGAAGCCAAGTGATTATTACTAACATTTAGCTTATTTTTACATGTAGGCTTATAGGCTGTCATCCTTTTGAGTACTGCTATCACATTTATGTTACTTATTAACTATGAACGTTAGATGAAAATTTTATCAATAATAAAAATATGTGTAATGACCGTTCTGAATTTTATCAAACATCTAGACGGTCCTTTTGAGAAAAGAAGTTAAATATCGAGCGTTGTAAAGTCTAGAAAAGGTTATATTGTCACAGAAGAGCGAGAAAGACAGATGACATGCCAAACTATAGAGAGTGTTGCATGGACATTGAGCATCCTGAAGTTCTAAGGCTGTACATGCCTCTTTAAATAAATCATAGCTAATACTATTAACAATTATCATGTTATAAAAACTTCAACGCCTTCAATATAAGATGATAGTAAATGTTAATAAACGTTCATTGCATTTGCATTAACAAAGTAAATACGACTGATGTAATAAAACGATGCTCTATTTCACTCCAACAAAAAATTTTTTTTATTATTTACTTTTGCGAGTTTGAAAACACAATATTTAATTATTCAAACATATTTTCAGTGTTTTTCAGATTTATGCCATGCAATCAAAGTAAAATAGTTTAAGAGCATAGTTGATAAGCTCATTTTATTATCCATATCTGCTTCTTATGAACCACTTTGTCTTACAATTGTTTGTTAATTTAGAATATGAACCAGTGATTGAGTGATAACAAGACTTATTTTATACGAAGGTAAACTAAATATACAGAATAATGGTTCAATACAACAAACACATTTAAATTCTACATATATTTTAATGTATTTCTTCGTGATCGTAAAGACGGAATGTCATTTGTTATTTTTTCATACCGTTTATGCGGTTATCAAATGTCGGTGAGAACTGTGGATTATAGAAACAACCTGAGAATTGACTATAAAATAACAACTAGAACGTTTGTAAGCACTTTTATTATTCCTTTTACAATAAATTAAAAATTTTTCACCATCAAGTACAATTCAGTAAGCCTATGTTTAAAACTTTATTTAGTATACAGACGATGCAATTTTACTAAATAAATTTTTGTATGAGTGTTTTTACCATTGCATTTTTTTTCTTGCTAAATTCTCCAGCTACAATACAACATGCTATCAATTACTTTCTATTTGAATTTTCAACAACTTACATTTTTTTAAACTGATACTATATTTAATGTCATCGTACATCGTAATGAATAAATCACCATAGAAGTTACGTTTAACAAAAGTAACAGGTTATGCAAGTTTGACGTGTTACGATATGCACTACTAGTTATACACAAACTATATATTTCAATTAATCAAAAATGATAATAATTTGTTCGAAGCATGTAGTTTTAGAAAAGGAAAACGACAATTAAGAAAGTTTATTAATTTAACTGTTAATTGTATCCTTCTATACATAAATTTGTTTTTAATTAATATTGTAACTATGCCCAAACATTTGAATTTGCCGTAATAATTAAATATGAGATAAATTATTTGCCAAACCTTTGCATAGTTAGATCATTCAATCAAAATGTCCTTTTTTAAAATTTTATACAAGAATTTTTGTATGTTGTAATAGGATTTGACGTATAAAAAGCTTTTGGAAAAATATTAACTTTTCCAACATATTAGTTATACCATACCCTTATTTCTTAAACGAATCATCATTACTAAGAAAAATATAAATTGATGGTAACACAAAAGTAGTACTTATATTATTAGATCGATGAAGTACGTGAGATCAATCTTACGAGTTTAGATAAGTAGTCTGATAACCCCAACATAAGTATTGTAGATAATTATGATGTTATACTAGCTATTGTTTGTATAAATGCTGTATGAATTTCAACAAATCATTTGCATAAGCATTTTAAGTTGGAATGTATGCACTAAACATCAGAATATCTTTTCATATTATACAGTTAACTATATGACGCATTCCACGCAACAGAAACCACCACAAAATGTGGTAAAATTTGGTTATTTTTTTCTATATGTTGACACAACAAGGTTTAATCCCCCCCTGTTCCCCACAAGCTGCCCAGCCATTAACATACCCCCCCCCCACCGCCGCTTTCAAACAACCTGACAGTAACTCTGCCGATCTTTATGGATCACGATGTATGTACAAATGTGAAGGTGTCCTATATATAGTTTTAAAATAAGTGAGACAGAAATGCTTACTAGAAATTTTAGTATATCAGACTATTTAAATAATCTTAGTCGATTAGGAGCTTATAAATCATTAAAATACAATGTAAAATAAGATATACGAACTGGAAATTAAATTAAACATGAAGTTCTTGCATCAAGAATAACTTTGAACACTGGAATCATCTCATCACAACCTTTTATATTATATCGTACGCAATTTCCTGTAGTTGGGGCATTAGCTGATAATCAGTGAATTTCAAAATCAAATTTGTTAATGTTGGCTCATACTAAACAACACCAGTATTTTTTACGGCAAATGATACATAGGTTTATCAAGTGATAAGAATATGAATCATATATTTATTTAAACTAAAGGAGATAATTTGTAATTAAAAAGTATTGTTTTCAAAAAAAAAATAATAAATACTTAAACGAAAAATTCAACTGTATACAGAAATACATGACTCTACATATTTACAAAATGATGATTTTGTGATTTATTATTCTAATAGTTAAGAATAATTTATGAAATGGCGTATTCTTGTTCTATAATAAAACCGCATTGTAAAAAAACGTTCTTCTAAACTATTCCAAAACATCTATATTAAATTAAATTATTCAATGGAATAAAATGTTATATTATTACTTTGTAAACATTTTATAAAACAATCATTTAGAAAAGATTTTAATATACCAATTTTATTATGGTGATTTTTTGTTAAAAGATTTATAGTATCTAAATTGAACAGTAAGAAATTAAATATTTAATTACGTTGAAAAACTATATACTTTATATTCATAACAAGAGAATTGGTAATGTATTTTAAAACAGTCGGGAATGTAATCAGTAAATCGAATAACATTATTGGTTCTTCTCTTTACTTTTAACTTACAGATAGTTTAACGTGTTGGATTTAATTATTTAAATTAAGAAGGGTATGTTGGTAAAGTATCATGACCAAAGTTGATGTCTGAAATATAAGGCAAATGTTGGCGATGTTAAAAAATATACAGCACATTTTTCTTCGATATGTTAGAACTATCTCCGTAAAAACGAGATATTTTTATGTACGCGATAGTTGTACGCTGGTTCTTAATGTAGCGAAAATATCAATGACAACTTCTGCACATTATAGAGTTTAAAGTATACGTTTACAGAAAAATTAAAAAATAGAGCATGGCAAGTAACCCCATCAGTTTATACGTAGTAAAGCAACCGCATATTCTTGATTCACAATACATACTTTTTTTTGCAATAGTCGTAAAACAATAAAGCAATAAAGATGTTTATGTAAAAGCTTTTTTAAAACTTGTACAATATTATCACAGAAATAATAATTTGTCTTGTATAAATAGGAGCTATAATATTTATATTTGAGTTATACGACAGTTTATTTAAACTTGTAAGATAAATTTTAAATTATTAATGTAATAAGTCAAGCACAACTTTTTGTAATCATAACAATTATTGCTCTCTGTTGCAATAAGTAGTAAGGATAAGTAAAAAATTTTCATGTTCGATAAAGTTAGTAGGGTAAAGAAGTTAAAGCTTTTCCAAAAGCTTTTCTACGTTAAATACCAGTGTAAGGTATAAGACACGACATTTAAAAATCGATTTTATCACTTTTGCTTATGTTTGTACTTCGTATCCTAGTGACATAATGCATTATTCCCCTGCATCTGAGTAAGGAACTAATGTCTACTATTTAAGAATTATTAGAAAAAGCAAAAGTTCTTATACAATATAAAAATCTTTATGTACATAACTATATGTATGCATATAAGTACCCCCCAAACACACTCTCACATATGTGTGTATGTACGCGTGTTAGTAAAATTATATGTTTAAACTTCTCGATCGTAAGCTTTATCGAATAACAATAAAAGTAATAGTATTGTAATGTTAGTAAACTAAAATTTACCCGTAATTTTTTCCCACTCATTCGTTAAGAATTTTCCCTGTGGATTTAAAATAAATCTGAGCGAGCATCTACGTGCATCTGAAAAGAAGTGAATCACCTGCAAGTTACTCGTAGCTGCAGCACAATGACCAACTACGATGCATGCACGCAGATCTATGCTGACCGTAAACTATAAGCAAAAGAGTTATAAAATAATTCTAAAAACCAATTGATGCAAAAGTTTAAGTGGTAACAGCTGCACTGAGATGTAGTACTAAATACTGGTATGTATAAATTAAGTTAAAAATACTCGATGTTAAAAACAAGAATAATTTAGAGTTAAGACATATAGACTAAGCGAGAATAAAACCAAATGCTGGAATAACTACATATAGCTAGAAAAAACCTGTACACGTCACATCATTATTTAACAACAACATTACATAAACCTAGGAACGCAACTTTATCGACTTTCAAAGAACTATTTAATTTTTACCATTCATGTTCGCAGGCTCATCATTTTCTGTACTACTCTTTTGTAGTGTATTAATAATTTCATAAACATACTGCAAAAGTCTAATTTGTAAGCTAGTTCAATTCTATCAATTTTTTGAATGTAATTAACAACAAGAAAGCCAGCACTTTCCCTTTTCCTGACTCAGAGATGTCCAGTAAGAGAGAGAGTCTGTACTCCTTTCTTCAACACAGGTGATGGAATTTCCGATTTTCCAGGGCACCACGAGCTGACCTCCTCTCCAATGCCAAGCATCGAAAAACATGTTGACTAAAAGGTTACCAAAATTTCGTATTATTTTTGTAACATTGTAAACAGTCAAAACTACCTGTAAATCTAACTATGTTAACTCGTGACAAATAAAGTACTATTATTTTCATTAGAATTATTACTCCTTTTCTAATTATTATTATTGTTACTATTATTATTATTATAACCATTATTATTATTATTATTATTACTATAACTACTACCACTAGTATTATAATTTTAACTTATTATGGCTACGGCCGCTGTGACTGATGTTTAAGTATTTGTGGTTATTGATTTATCGTAACGCATCGATTAATTATTTACCCAAGCATTAATTAAATTGTTAAGCAATTTTCACCGCTCTTTTTGAAACGAGTTCAGTTGAGTAAACGAACGGTGCTTAGCATTAGGAAAAATTAATCGTATTCTATCTTAATGTTAATATGAGATTATACTGAAATTCTGTAAAATTTTGATGTAAAAGAGTAAGGAAGGGTAAGAGTAAGTGAATCACGTACTCTTCTCTTGATGCATGTAAGAGAGCAAGCTGGATGTGGAAAGTGCCAATTTCTGAGTAGCTGAACTGGAGCAGTTCTAGCCAATTAGATTTTCGGCTATTGTATCTTCTTCAAGATTTTCCCCCGGTAAGTTTTATTGCGTCGTTCTCGAACCAGCGTATCACCAAGGTCCGCTACTCCTTATAAAAAGGCTTAGAGGCTCAAAAACTGCAGACTCTCTTAATTTTTACCCTTCGAACGGTAGACTGAGTACTAGGAGTCTGCCTCTGCTACCTCCTTGTCTACCACAAGGTGAGAACATAGTTTTTGTTTTACCGTTGAACCGTCGACTGGGTAACTAAAGTCTGCCTTTGCTACTTGGTCGTCCAAGAGCGCGGTTTTAATTTCGGATACGGACACCTCGCGCTGGTTTGACGCGTGCATAAGTTTTTCGTTTCGAATAAAATTAAGTGTTCAAAGATTATCACACTTTTAATCTCTTTTTCCCCTTTTCATTCCAAAGCGAACATAAACTCTAACGCACTCGCCATTACTTGCCATGGTATTGGTACCTGCGGATCACCGGAAAGTATTAATTTTTTTTCTCTTTTATGCGCACACCATTACTCACTACGGTATTGTTACCCATGGATCACCGGATGGTACTAAGCTTTGTTTTTCTTTTACGGACACACCATTACTTGCCATAGCATTGGTACCTGTGGATTACCTAAAAATACTTAGATTTATACATGTACATGATAAATAAAATAAGAGTTACAGTACAGTTGCTAATAGAAAAAAAGCGCTGAATTTTTACAAATAATGTTTAATTAATGACTTGCGTTCTAATACTGCTAGAGTGCTGAAATCCAAATATGCTGTCAGTACTACAATCCTTAAGCTACAGTTACATTTGGGTCATTCTTTTACAAACCAAACAGATTTTGCTGAAAATTAATCGTCACTTCTCTAATTGAGCTAAAAACCTTTTTCCACTTTTTGTATTGAAAAATAAGAGATACCCGTTAAAAATTTTTTTTTTTATTGCCTATTTTCAATTTTATAAGTTGTAACAAATTCCATAATAGTAGTCGAAGACTTATTTCAAACAATTTATAGCTCCGAATCCTTAAGAGATACAAAATTTTCACGAATAGCACTTTTATAGCTAAAGAAATGGACTTTAAGAAAAAAGATTTAAAAAATAAAGCGATCAACAAATTAATACTGTTATTAATAATAAAATGGTTTTTATCGTTTTTCAGCAATTGCTCCTAAAAAGAATCGATTTTTTATGATGACCATCGTATTCTGCGTCAAATTTTACGTATAAGCCAGTTTTTTTAAATGTGGAGACTTTATATTTGTTACTGTTAAAATATTAATTTATGTAGCGCGTCATGGTGAAAAAATGTTTTCTCAATATCAAATAATATTTGTAACTCGTATCAAAAAAATTAAAAGTAAATAATTAAAAGATCTACAACTTTTGTATTTTCCATCTGTCAGTATAACCTTAAAATCTTGTATTATCATGCATAAAAGCGAGAAATCACCATTTTATCATTAGTTTAGAATAAATTTTTATTAAAATTAAATCATAAGTGATCTTCTCTCCTAAATAATGAAAAACGAATTTTTATTAAATAAGAAAAAGAGTATTAATCACTAGACAAAAAGATAATAATAACAATGCTCGACGTAACCTCAACACGTAAACTGTTTTTTGTTCTTCAAATTTTTTTATTGCTACATTGTTTTTTATTGTCTTTTTAATTGTCTTCTTTTATATAAAGCATAGAATTTTTGTCCCTTTCATTTTTTGGAATTTTAAAACTTCGCATGGAAGCCTGCCTACAGCACGGTTTATGATTCAAGGTGTTACCCTCACTACTCGTATACATTCTCTGTACTACAAGTTCGTTGGCTTTTGGATCAGCTGTGCGTTTATTTTGGTCAGCTTTCAAGACATATTCTCACTTGTTGTAATTTAAAAATTTAAAGTTAAATAATGTTTACTTTGTAACAATGTCACGGAAAGGGGCACGTAAAATGCAAAATACTAGTTATCGATTAGACAAATGTTTTAGTCCTGTTAATCTTTTACATCAAACAGTAAACACTTCTAATTTGAGGACAGTAAATACAAACCATTGGTGATTTTGTCAGATGGATTACAACAAAAAATTTGTTCTTCTTGCCACTTAAGGTTCTCAAAGTTGAAAAAAAAAATACAAAAGAGAGTGAAAATAAACTACTAGAATTGGGACGAATAATATTTTGATTATTATGTTGAGTTCAGACATACCTAACCTCTCGTTGAATTTTATGTCGATGTTTGAGTCTAAATTTTTGTAGACGCTATAAAAGGAGCATTCTTTAAGTAAAGAACCTGATATAAAAGTTGGGAGCAGTGACAGTACGTCTAAATTTTCGGGAGATAATCCATCTTTGCAAGGTGAACGAGTGGATTTTCCACCAAAAACTGAGCTTTTTAGGATCTTCACCCATCAAAAAACAAATTGAAAAGGTCTTTGGAAAAAAATTAAAACAAACATCGTCCGTAATTAATGAAAAAATTTTTATTTTGAGCTGACATAATCTAGATAATTTTGAAGCAGATGACAACGAGTCCTATATAATGCGATAATCCGAGAATAATAAGTGCTTTGCAAAAAAGTTTAAATTCTTTGGCCGACCACGTTCATAAAATAAAAATTTTGACCATTTTTTGATCGTGGTCTTAAAAAAAAACTAAGGATAAATTTTCTTCCGCAACTCGTCACATGATAGGCAAAGCAAAAAATGTTGCTGAAGATAAGGGATTAGCTGGGGATCTAAACCTAAAACAACATCTATCTCTAGATGATAATGTTATCGACACAATTGTTCGCTTGTACCAGTTTGACAACTACACTTAATATATGCCCCAAAAAGGAGATTACGTTTCGATCAAAGTAGACAGCAAGTCAACACCTATTAAAAAAAGACTAGTATTTAATAATATAAAAGAATTATATGAAATTTTTACTAATACGTATCAAACTATGAAATGTAGTGTCTCAAAGTTTGCCAGCTTAAGGCCGAAATATTGTGTTTTAGCAAGTGCTTCTGGTACTCATCACTCTGTTTGTATTTGTCCTATACATGAGAATATTATTTTATTAGTAAGTGGTGCCAATTTTAAATGACTTACTTCTGGTTCTGAGTTATCTTTGATCCATTATAAGGATTGTTTGGATAGTATGGTATGCAAAAACAAAATGACTGATTGATATTTAAATTCTTGTGAGAAGTGCCCAGGCGTGACAAATGTTATTAAACAACTGGAGAACATTTTTAATGAAAAATGTATTAAAATTGTTATCTACAAACAATGGTTTACGGTTGAAAGAACTTCATTGCAGACCCTAATATCTCCAGTTGATGAATTTTTACAGATATCAAATGATGGTTTGCCGAAATTGTCAATTCACTCATTTTTGGTTAACATGCAAAGGAATTTTTTAAATGAGAAAAAAAATAAACTGAGAGGAAATGAGTGTATCGTAATTTGCGACTTCTCAGAAAATTATGCTCTCATAATTCAAAATTCGGCTAAGCATTGAACAACGATCAGGCAACTGTACACCCATTTTCAAATTATTATAGGAATGATTTCGATGAATTAGAAATGTCAAGTTTTGTTTACATTTCTGAAAGCCTACATTACAATACTATCACCGTACATCTTAATTAAAAGCAGTTGATTGAATTTATTAAAATAAATTTTCCGTGTTAATGAAATGATATACATGTCTGACGGTGCAAGTGGACAGTGTAAAAATAAAAAGAACTTTATTAATCTCGCTTATGACTTTGAAGTCTTTAAATAACAGCAGAGTGGCATTTTTTTCCCACTTCACATGGAAAGAGGCCATGCGATGGAATATTCTACAAATCATGATTACGAAGAAGAATGAAAATTAGTGTCAGAGAGATTTTTGAGAGCAACAACGATTAAGGCAGCGTTTAAATATCATAGCATGGTTCCACTATCTCGTCAAGAATTAGAAGCGAGGCTGTTTTCTTTGCACGAAAAAGTAAATATTCTGAAAATTTTCAAGTAACATAATTTTGTTAGAAAACTGTAAAAAAAGTTTTACTTGTACATAACAATTTTTTTACATCTATTAATAAATATTAAGCAATAATATTGTTTGCATAGCTTTTTACTACACATTTTTATTGATTGAATAAAATATAATTTCTATTGTTAAGATTGCTTATCTTCATTGAACAAGTAAAAAATGACTCTTAATAAATAATAAAATAGTGATTTCTCGTTCTTTTGCATAATAATACAAAATTTTGTGGGGATACTGACAACTAGATTGAAAAAATGTAGATCCTTCAATTATCTACAACTTTTACGTTAAACTTTTTTTGATATGAGGTACAGATATCGTTTCACACGCAAAAAACTGTTTTTTTTTTACTATTACGCACTACATAAATTAATATTTTATTAATAACAATTGAAAAGTCTGTATATTTTGAAAACATGATTTTACGTATAGTTTAACGCAGTATACGATGGTAATAATAAAAACTCAACTTATTTTGGGGTCAATTATTAAAAATCGGTTAAAATTATTACATTGATAATAAAAATATTTATTTGTTGGTATTTTTTTTTTATTTTTTTTTATAGTTAAACTCTTAAGCTATAAAAGTGCCATTAGTGAAAATTTTGTAGTTCATCTGTGATGCAAAACTTTTTTTTGTAAGAGCTGCATTTTTTGCCATGGACGCAAAAAACTAGTTTTCAACATTTTCACTTTTTTTGGTTTTGTAGCTAATATGACTGAGCCAATCGTAATGCAATACAACAAAAAGTCCTCTGTAAAGGGTTGAAATTTAGTTGTATAATTGATTAAATTAAATTTGTTATTCTAAAGTTTTTTCCCACGTTATTTTAATTTATCTTTAATGTTCTTGTTGTGTGTTATACAGCGAACATATTTTTCTAAATTAGTCGTTTCTGGATAGGATAATACTTCCCAGAGTCAAGAATTGTTATGTCTTATATTTTTCAATAATGTTCTAATCAAAAATAAAATCGGACATCTTTTTCCTATTGTTTTTTGTACACTTAAATACATTCTTATTTTTCTTTTGTTAACTGCTAAACATACAAGAAAGAATTTTCATTTTTGATAGTTGCAGATGTTTTGTTGCGTAGAATACATACAGTCAAGCAGAGGAGAAATTAAGTTATTGATAAATAAACGGAAAACCAATCTTTATAAGATTAAGAAGTTACGGATTTTATGCTGTTAAAATGCTTTGATTTTGTGGATTTTAGTTTTTTTTAAATTAAAAACAATAGAACAATATCCAAGTTGTATATTTATAGAATAATTTAACCTCCTTTTACCTTTTCTCCCTGTTATCTTTTCTCACTACAGCTCCATTACTTTCAAGCAAGTACGATAAGTACTTAAAAAATACCAATGCAATTTATTATTGCTAAAGCAATTTTGGAAATAAACATAAAATAAAACCTTAGTTAGTTATACTGTTAGTATTAAAAAATATTTCCCTGCCACAAATGGCTTATAATGGTGTCAATAACTTTTTAAAAACGGTTCTGCATACATACCTTTTCTCGAATTAAGCTGGAATTTGCGAAAAATATCCATCCAACTCTGCTAAAATTTTATATGGTTCGTAAAGAGAATCGAAGAAACAACTTTATTTAATGTTAAGCTCTTCATATTAATGCAAACAAGAGTTATGCGTTCTTTAAAATTGAAAAAAAAGGTGCTTTCTGCATTTTTCGAGATAACCACTAAACTGACTGGGATTAACTAGAGCTAATTTTATTTGTCTCTTTGCCACGCATATGTTTAACAAATTTGTTCTTAAGCCTACTGCTTGTTCTGACAAGGATAAATGTAGGTTATCATTTTTGCTATTTTGTTAGGTCTTTGCAAAAATTTTTTTTTTCCGTTTTATAATAATTTATTTGCTTTATTATATTTTATAAGACTCATTTTTTTAAATTATGAGAATTTTTTTAAAAACTGCCAAAACTTAAAGCTAATCCACGCCACTAGTAGGTGGGTCAATTTAGCATTCTCGGCCGTTAGAACTCCCATCGGGGATCCCATACAAAAATACTTTTTTTCAATAGATGAAAGTAATACAAGTAGATTGAGATATTTTTGATAGCTTTGTCATGTCAGCTAAAGGTCAAAAAAATAGTAAAAATGTCAAAAACTAATTTTTTGCGTCCATGCTTTTGTAAAAATGCAGCTCTTGCAACAAAAAGTATTGTATCATAGATGGACCTGATACAAATAAAAAATAATTGGAATTGGACTAGTGAATCTCTTGTGAATGGCAAAATATCACTTTTTTCGAAAAATTCTGAACCTTATACATTAAGTTTTAATAACGATTAAAAGTTAAAATAAAGGCTGAAAATCAAATGAATTGTCAGTATTGTGATCTTTAAACTATAGTTAAGTTCTTGCATTACAATGTCGTCAATTTTTGCAAACAGTCGACAGAACGTAATGTTATAATTTTCAGAAAAAGTTATAATTTCGGTTCCTATGACTTAAGAAAGAGTTAAACTGCCAATAACTTAATTCTCATATCGTTTGACAAATGCACCTTTTTTTCAATCGATCAATAAAGTACCGATATTTTCGATGCAAGCTATGGTAGCGTGACGGCACCGTACACTAGTCAACATAACTCTAATATAGAATCAATGGCCTATAGATGCTTCTGTAACGTAAGATAATTTCGACCATCAATTACGAAGAAGTGACAAAAAAAGATTAGCCCTACCTGCTAGTACTGTTATATTTTGATACATTACGTCACTTGGGCGCAAAGTAAAAACATGAGTGCCTGAAGTGCACGGTTGTTGCATGTTGACGCCCAAGTCATATATAATATTTTTCTTACCCAGGGCACAAAGTGCAATTTTGGGCACACTTTGCGCCCAGTAAATTACTATGGACCCACGGGCAGAAAAGCTTTTTGCGTCCTTCGGGCCTAGTGACGTAATGTAGCATTTTAACCGTCAACGAGGTACAAGTAAAATGAACTTATTGAAACAATTCAAACATTGTTGAAAAAATCAACATTTTTCTTTAATTTTTCTGTTGTTTTTTCGTAATTAGTGATCTAAATTTCGTATAACTTATAAAAAAAGACATTCATGGACAATACGTCCTATTTCAGAGCTCCGTTGACTCACCTATGATAATGTGCCACCATCACTCGCATCAAGAACACGAATTTTTTATTAATTAATAAAACAGGTGAATTTATCGACCAATTTTACTTAACATACAGGAACCAAAGTTATAACTTATTTTAAAATGCTTAGCCCCCTCCCAGTGATATTATAAAAGGTCACTTTTTGCCATTCTTGACAGGTTGCAAAAGTTTCCAACATTTCGATATGTGAATGTAACTGTAGCTAAGGAAACGTAATACTGACAACATATTTAGATTTCTGTACTCTCACCGTATTAGAACGCAAGTCATTAATTTAACAAGTTTTGCAAAAATAAGGCGGTTTTTTGCGAGTAGTAATAAGTTTAATTTGATTTATCTTGGGCTTTTCTTATAGTTTTCATATCACGCACATTTGTCATACAGAACTTTTTTTTCTTTGTAGAAGCTGTTTTGTTTTGCTGTTAACTCAAGATACGAGTTTTTGACCTTTTTAACAATTTTTTGGCACTAACTCTGACATTATAAAGCTATTCCATTAAAAATATTGACAGCATGACAATCTGTAATGGTTGCAAGTTGAAGATTAGTTATATCTCTGATCGAAGGAAGTACTTTATTTTTGCAATAAAAGATTAAGTATAGGGCAAATATTGTTATTGGATTTTGTCTCATCTGACAAATTGAATCTAAATGACTTTCAATGAGATGTACAAACTTTTAAAATATTTAGAGTCTGCCTATTGTACGTATACAGATTCTCAGGTAAAACAGGTATTTATTTATTTTTACTATTATTATCACTATTATTGTTATTATTGTTGTCATAATTATCATTATAATTTTATTATTGTTATTGTTAGTATTATTAAAAATTATCATTATTATTATTACTATTATTATTGTTATTATTATTATGTTTATTATTATTATTATTAGAATTACGGTAGTTTTTATTAATATTAGTATTCTACTCACTATTATTGTTATTCGACAAAGCTTACTATCGAGAAGTTTGAGCATATAATTTAACTTAAACACCCACACAAACGGATGTGTGAGTGTGTGTGTAGGTGGGCTCTTATATGCATACATACAGTGATGTAAATAAATTAATACTGTTTTGAAACTCGTGCTTTTTTAGATAATTTTTTAATAATAATTTTCTGAGCACCTGGATGTTTTATGTTTGTTTCCAAGTTGCGTATAACAATTTTCTTACCATGAGAGCAGAGTGCAACTTTGTATCCGTAGGCACACGTTGCGCCTAGTAGATCACTTTGGGCCCTACATCAGGAAAGTTTTTGGGCCGTCAAGAAGGTGGTACATCGTTGAATTAATTGCAAACGTTTACACGTTAATACTGCACATTCACAATTTCCTTTAATTCAATGTTCTACAATAGCGTTTTCACATTAACTATTACTATACTTACAATGAATATATGTTACGATAAAATAGTATAGAAATACAGTAAAAACAATACAAATTCAACAAAAGTTATGTATGAATACCTGGTAACAAATTGAACGTACAATATTTTCTACTGATATGCGCAATACAAGGAGTAGTATGAGTACTGTTTCCAAACTCTTTATTACAATAACTTCTTTCAGTACGGCTAATTGTCTTAACTTTTCAATGTCATTAAAATGATAGCTTACAGAAGCATACTTATTTTTGAAAAGTGTGTCAAAAGTTTCTCAAATTAGGATAAACTACCTATAAATACCGTATTTTGTTACCACAGAGCGTGAGTACTATACCTAAATAAAATAATTATTTTTTTTTAATGTGTTAAAAAAAATGTTTGTTATTTACTCTTGTGCTTAGAAATAACACAAGAAAAAAGACTGTTCTTAGTATTTTGTAGTAATAATGTCAATAAGTAATTATCCCTAATCGTTGCAAAAGCGACAAACTTAGCATGATTATTCTAGCTTTGTGCTTTGAAAAGAATTTAAAATTTTGATAAAGCAATATAACTTTTTCTTTTTTTTTATTGAAAAACGGTAATTTGACGCATCTATTAATTAATTTTTATATTACCACACAGGTCTCTGGCACAAGATGACATAACTACAAGAACAGTCGTAAGCATGTTTTACGCCAAAGTTCTGCTACGAAAAGTAGTCAAAGCTAGGTAGACACTAAAAAGTATTAAAAAATGGTAAAAATAGAGAGTACATTTAATAGTAAACTTAAAAATAAGAAGAAAATTTATGTTTTCTTAAGGGTTACTTCTTGTTTTTGACGATAAAAACCGTGTTTTACTATTTTTGGCATTTTTTTTAAGCATTAAGGAAAACACTTTCAGTTTAATTTTGTTACAATTAATTCGCTTCGTTAAATTTTCTACAACATATTTTTTTCGTGCAAGTCTGAATTTCTAAAAAAATTACTGACATTACAGCTAACTTTATCACACTGTTATGCTTTAGGCTAAGTTCGAGTTTTGGCCCTCTGTGACTAGGTACGTAACCTTATGATCAAGAATCAACATTTCGCGAGAGTATCCTAACAAAAGCTCGTGTAACAGTACTTTCTCTAAAACTATTTTTTTTCGATAACTAGGATGTCATTTTGAAAAAATTTATATACATTGAAGTGGTTACATTAAAAAGAAAATAACATCTTCATTTTGACATTTTTGAGACAGTAGTGACATCGTTAAACACATATAACAAACTGTCAGCATTAGCTGCAATTATCAGAGCCCGTTTTATACTAAACTGAGTACTAAACACTAATTTTACCATGCGTATTGGTGAAGACAGTACTAATGCTACTTCTATATTGCGCATACCAGAAGAAAACCATGTACGTTAAATTTGTTACTAGGTATTCATTTAAGCATTAGTGGTGTTTGCAACAACCTGTGATATTTGGTGACCACTGCGAGAACGAATCTCACCAGGGATCTCATCATATATCCAAACACCCACACACACACTGTAACAAGGCAAAATGGCCTTCATATTCCAAAATGCTCTCGCTGATGCAACGTGTATACAAAAAGCAGAAAGTCAAAGCTTCTCCAAATTAGTTTGTTTTTCGGGAGCTGTGTATACGCTGAGAGGAGGAGAAGAGGACGCCAACGGACAACTAGCTGAGATTCAGAGACGCAGCAGCGCCAGCGAGAACGGACAAGGAAACATGAGCACGACTACTGGGACACATAGCAGCTGCTATGTTGAGAGTGACTGCGAGGGGAGATACGTAGCAGGAGCAGCGGTGGCGGCCATTGCTCAAACGAGAGACTGGAGTCATTCTAGAATAGAGCCTTGAGCTGCACGCTTAAGCGCGAGCAGCAAAAGCTACGGTAATTTTGCGGGGTTTGCTAGGTTGAATATAACTAAGGGGTTTAAATTGTTTTGGACTAAATGCTTCGGAATTTAAGCATAAGATTGACAAAGAAAGAAGCAGTCAACATTTTTGTGGCGCCCAGTGCAGAAAAAGTCTCTCACTTTTTTTTCACAGGCAATGTCATCGAATATCATTATGGAGTTGGGTAATGCCTTATCTGGTAATATAACTGATTCATAAAGAGAATGTAAGCTATTCGTTTTTCCACAGTTTGATGGGCCGAAAAAATAACTCTTACACTATCGGATAGCAAATCATGGTGATGCTTTATTTTTTTATCTTGTTCAAGAATATCATTAAAATTGACGACGGGCAGTTTAATGTTCTGTTTTACGAAGCTCGTGTTAACTGTATGCTGACTCAACTTAGACTGAACGTGATAATGTAATCAGCATATTTTAGAACATTTCGTCCTTTTTTTTTTAACATTAATAGCGAGCAACTAATGTAAACGAGTTCAGTTAATGTTTCACTCTAGAGAAGTCATGATCATTCGTCAACGAACAGGTCGTGGTGTTATAAATACAGTCATAAAAAAACTGCTAGTAGAACTGCAGGTATCAGGATTTTAGTATTATGTATCAGGCGCTAAACTAGCTGAGAGATAAGCTTTTGAAGATCGAGGTATCAACCTAATTGAATAAGCTTATAAGCAATACGATATAGCTTATTCTTAAGACCCTGAAAACATTATGACTAGAAACGTAGCAGATTATATTCTTTCGGAACTGACTTGGCAACGCTTTAAAGCTACAGATTCAAGTGTTAGTGAAAAGGCTACCACCTTTGCTGTGAGTAGCGCAATGAAAGTGAAGTTAAAACTAGAAATAGGTTTATCAAAAAATAAGAAATTAAAAAACGTAATGAAAAAAAAGTTGGAAAGATAGTAATTTTAACAAACTGAATTCAAAGTGCTAAAAAGTCTTTATTAACAAGTAAATGTGCTCGCAAAGTTGTAAGTTCTGCTTTCAAAGAAGCTCGAGCAGCTCTGAAAAAGGTAGATGGTAAAAAAAATACTAAAGCATCACAAATATTATACATACCTCAAAAGATTAGAGGCTTTCTACTATACATCGTATCTAAACTTGCAGGTCTTAACGCTGTAAGGGCTATCGCTAATGTTACAAAAAATGTATATAAAACAATAAATCAAGCTAACGAAGCTCAGAAATATCTTAAAGGGAGTGTGAGACATAATAAAAAGATGCCTCTCTCTTCAATTACATAAAAAAGGTTTAGGTGTATACTAAAAACCAATAATGGATTGAAAAAAAAAGTTTGAAGTAGAGCTACCAAAACGAGCCCTCACAAATAAAGATATTACACTGGAAAAAAGTTGGTCGCCCTGCGCTACCAAATACAGTCACGCCGTGCACTCACTTTCTTGGTCGCGCCGCATGCCTGTTTTGGGCGCGTGGCGCACCCAAAGTACCTGGCGCGCGGGACAACTAAAATTTAGATGTGCAGCAACGCATCGGGTTGCATACACAAAATAAGGTGATGACGTAACATATTTCGATAGTTTTGGCAATTTACAACCACCGCTAGATTGTATGTTATACTTCGATGTTGGTATTATCAAGTATAAGTCCAAAAAACATTATAAATTCAATACTTATAACTGTGGTCATCTCTGTCTAAGATTTTTAAGTAATAATTTCAACCATGAGCTTTTGTAAGCAAATCATAGAAAATAACTTATCATTTATCTATAAATCGTCATGAGAGATGCATTCACTTCAAGTTTATCTAGTACATTATCCATTCTCGTAGCGCAATATGTTTCTCTGATTGAGCTCTCACCACAAAAAAAAAACGTTCTTTGTTTAGTTGAATCACTTACATTTAATCCCATACCTAATATTGACAAGAGTAATAATGAATCTTACGTGGGTGAGGTGGTAAGTTAACCAACGGATAGCTATTAAATTCGAGGTATCAAAAATTCTCTAATCAACATATTATATCACCACCTAAAGACATATCGATAAGAGTAAAGCTTAAAATACGCTTTGTAGCGTGATTCTATGAGACCATCCAATTGATTTTAAATCAGAAGACTCGTTAAGATCAGTTTTGGATTTTACAAAACACATACATGCACTAAATAAAACTTATGAGTTCGATAAACCTGTAACGATTCTTGAGGTTAATGCACTTCGAGTTGAAAGAAACAGTACTACTGGAGCATACATAAATAAACTTGAAGCTCTTACGATTCATAAATTTTTTCCTGCAGTTCCTCCTAGGTATTAAATTATTGAAGTTCCAACCCAAATAATTTCTCTACCCGTTGCAGTCAAGATAATAGATCATCTTCAAGCTCTGATCGTTGATCAGCAAGAAAAATTAGTAAATTTACGAGGAGAAGTCATTATAATAAGGCTACACGTGACGCAATTGAATTGAAGGAATGGGTGTATTATATGTCATGGAGGAAAGAAACAAAAATTTCAAAGAGGATATATGTAAGTTAACCAACATAGAGAAGACAAATCAATTATTCACGAGCAACCAAAGCATTAATACGTCAAAATAACAGTTTTTAAAAGGCCTAGGCTTAGAAGTGATCGTTGGCTAGAGTTTGTTTGCATATTTTCCGGCTATCTTTGAGATAGAAGAAATTCTAAACATTTAGTCAGGTATCACGTTAGACGAATGAATTGAGCACTATGAAATTCATGTACATCAGCCTTACATTTCATCAGTATTCAACAATAGTGATGAGATTCGCATCTTAATTCAACATCATGATTTATGTCTCTTACCCCCACAAAGCGCTTTACATATTTGCGGACTTATTATATGAAACAATAGTACTGCAGTGATGTGAAGTAAGTTAGTTCATAATACTATTCGTCATTTGTTTGAAGAATATTGCTACGAACTAAATGCTATTAAAATAGACAAGTGCAAAAATATTGGTATAAGAACTTTAAAAAAATGTTGCATATCGCATAATCCAGGTCAAACATTAATGATAGAAAACACAGGATGTCTAGATATAAGAAACAAATTGGTAAATGATAAAGATTATTTTAATGTTTCTATAATTTTAAGCATAATACTTGGCTTTGCTAAGGACTATCGTAAAGTTGTAATAAATGCAAAGTATGAATTAAACCTCACGAGATCAAGAAATGACTCAAGTGCAGTCGTACAAACAGTTTCTAACGATGTATACAAAGACTTTAAAATAACATTGACTCGAATAGAACGTCTTATTCCTTAGGTTAGTGCATCAGACTGACTCAAAGTTCATCTGTTTAATGCCGTTGCAAAAAAAAGCCAACTTCTATGAGTTTTTGCCCTTGGGAGTTGTATGAATATCCCCTTCTTTCAGCAACTATGAAACATGTTCAGACCGTAAAAACATTAAATTAACTTGAAAACCCGTGCTTTGTTGTTTTAGGCTTTCAAGCAAATATTAAAGACCATATAGCTGTTAGTCCTAGTCACTTTCATCGTTGTAAAATAAGTAATATTAAGTTATTTCTTAACTTTCAGTTCTACCCGTCCGGCAATCTCAATCTTAATATTAATCATAATAAAGTTTCTTTACTCTACAATATGTATACAAATTTTCAAAATATCTATTATGGTGAAGAAACAAAGCTTATGATGAATAAAAACGATATTATTACAAACATGTCACTCATCGTTACTGGCTGTTTAAGACAAAATCAAGGTTTGAAAAGTGCATCAGCTTCTGTGCCTTTGGAATTCGAGCCAAAGGGTAATATTTCGCAAGGAATATCTGCTTATTGTCTGACTCTATATAACCGCATATTGAAGTATAATCCCATGAGTGGGGATGCAAAAAAATTGTCTAAGCTTGCTCCTAAAAAATAAAAAAAAGCATTAGTCATTTCAGTCAGTCTATTCTATGATATGATGGAGTATGTAGTGGATATCTAAGGCTTCACTAAGCCTGGCAATGGTTATGTGATCAGAGAATTAGCAATTCTACTGTCAAATAAGAGTTTTGAACTACAATCGTTATTTTTTTAAACCACCGTTTGCTTGGCGTAAGTTGAGTAAAAATGTAAACGTGAAAATTTATGGCTTAAGCTTTACTATCATGGATAGGATTGAAAATCTGGTAGTATTAACTATACAGAAGTTAAGAATGTACGACAAGAAAATCTGAAAGATGCTAAGAAGATTTTTCTAATTGGAGAATTAAAGAAAAGGTACATAAGGTTTGATTTTCGAGATAATGATATAGTTGATTATCCAGAGCTTAAACTCCCAACAGTAGCAACTACATACCCTCATCATAACGGTGCATATTTATGCGTATCCCAACATGTCAAAAGAATAAAAAAATTCTATTTTATTGTAGAGTGAGAAGATGTCACTGACTTTAAAGATAATATATAATAAAAACTTCATAAAACTGTATTTTTAAAAAAATTATTATTACAAATAAGGGTACAAAGTTTATAACGTTGTAACAATTTATTTAAGTTTTACCTGAAACTAGCATAAGATTAAAATATTAGGAGCCAATGGTTAATTTTTATAAAACGTATACACATACTTCCAGAGAATAGGACGTATTTTGACAAATTTTCGCGTAGAGTGCTGCTCAAATCATCATGCAGCACCGACTGGTATGGATTCGCGTTTCTGTCATAGTTAGTACGACGTGTTTAAGCTACGAAATAAAAGTTGGATTTTTACACAGATTATCTTATAGTGATTGGAAGTTTTCTCGACGCTTTCCGATAGTTTTTACGAAAAGAAGTAGCTATTATGTCTCTTATGATGCCAGCCATTAGTCGTTAGATTGTGTGGCTCCCATACGATTTTTCTTCGTTACCTATAGATGTGTACCAAAATAACAATCGTCAGTTGGAGAGAGTACATGAACTTTACTGGTTCGAGGGAGATTGTTCCATTAGAAGTTTACAGCAGCACTTGTACGCTGTAGCAAGAAAATGCACACCAAGTTTACGTTTTTAAAGATAATACAGCTATGTATTTGGAATCTACTATAGGGTGTGCTGTGATTAACATTCAACAGTATACGATACCATCTCGTCACATTCTTAGAGTAGGATATTCAACAAATTAACCTATTTTTGGGCTCTTTGGTGAAAAGCAGCATTGAACCAGACATGCAATGTTTCATTGACGCACTTCACATTTAGTGGAATAAAATTTCTAAAATGTCTCCCAGTTGGGATATCGCTGATGAACCTACTACTGCTTATACTGACAGTGATTCTAAAACTGATGACAATATTAATGACAAAAATGATGAATGTGTGTAGACAAAGAAAAAAATATGTATAAAACTTGTGATAAAAAAAAAATTAAAGTTCATGTTGCAGCTTAGTAAAAAGAATGAGTGCCTTCTTATAAGCTAATAAAAATTTGCATATAGTTTCAGTTATGATGTGACAATTGAGCTGTCAACATAAAAAACATGGGTCCGTATAAAAGCAAACCAAAATACGAGAGCCTTAGTAAGGAAAAGAAGGATAAAAATAGCCAAAAACCTCTTATAGAAAAGCACGTTAAAAACTCTTTGCCGAAAGTCGAGGGAAATTATTATTCCAAAAATATTAGCTCTTATCCAAGGAAAGATGGATGTGGTATACTTATAAACAAAAATAAATAGTTGGTCCTTGCTAGGACTACATAGAAATTTGATATTTTTTGAAGCTACAAATATATGTATCAAATTAAAATTTTTTGTTGCTATTGAAATCCATTGGTATATTATCTTTTTACATGTTGTTCTAACAATCTTAAGCTATAAGCTTATTAACTTGCTTCATTAATTGGAAATAGACTGTGTCTAAAATAAGTAAGCCATAAATAACACGTATTATTGTCAAAAATTATTTATTTACATTTTTTAGTAAGAAAAGATATTATCACAAGTTAAAAATTTTCTTACACGTAACACTTATTATGATTAAGATACAAAAAATAATTACTATCACAATTTAAAACACACTTTTCGTAACACTGTTCTGTTTTTATCACTAAAAAAAATTTTTTAAGTTTTCGTGTAAACATGAGATAATCACTTGAGTTTTCATTGCTTTGAAAAAAGATTATTTGTGTGCTGCTGGTGCAATCTATTGCTGAATTCTGTCACAAAAAAATTTATAAGAATAAAAGCTGTAAATAATAAAAGTTGTGTAGAGTTAACCATATAAAATTTTGTTTAAAAAAAAAGCGAAACAAGCCAAAGTCATTTGAAAAGTGGTCTTATTTAAAGAAGTGTTGCTCACATCCCTAGGATCCAACTTGTGATAACACAATACTGTACCAAAACGCTTACAGGGCTGTGAAAAAAGTGCATGATTCAACTAAACGCTAACTTGTTCTTTTTCATTGATATCAACGTACATGATCACTCGGATTAGTACAAGCACTTATACATGGGCGTACGCATGTGTACATTTGTATGCGTGTAGGTAAATGGTCACATCCCAAAGCTAGTCTGGGGCACAAGCTGACACAAGAAGAGGAGGGAGCGCGGACAAGTTTGTGCAATAGCACGGCTGACTCACGACCTCTTACACACACCACACGTGCGGCATTCCCCCTCTGCAACCGCTGAACACTTGGGAGAGGGAGCCCCATACCCTCGCGCTATAGCTCCCCCCTTGTTGAGCTAGAACCCTCACGATACACCTTCCCAGAAGGAGATGAACCAGAAGCCTCTCAGTATACCTACTACGCATAGTTGATTCCCTCTTTCTAAATTAATTTGAAAATTAACTTGTGGATCTATTTAAAAATTGAATAAGTTCATCTAAAAGGCATCTTCTGTTCCAAACAATTAGAAGATTTCTACAGATTATATAAATACAATTTTACGTAACTTTTCCATGAGGTTACATGGTAAACTGTCATTTTTTAAAATTAAACTTGTATAAAATAATAACACAGTTAAAAGAGCTGCAATTGTAGTGAATGTTCTTTTTATGTTTTTTTCATTAAACATTTGACATTTGAATAATATCTATAAAAAAAACCTATGCGGTATAAACGTCCTAAATGAACGTTCTCTGACGTGTAATACAACTCTATGAAAGACAACGATGTTACAGGATGGTTTTTCTTAATTTTATAGATACAATTATATATTGGGTAATAAATATGGACTAGGAAAAAGTGTGTGAGCGCATATGATAGATGAAAGCTTGACAATATACATATAAAAATGTAGGCAGTAGAAATAGTTTGAAACCATTGGAAGATTCAATGAAAGCGCACAGTCTTGTACTGGCAAGCCTATGTAATATTCCTAATGTAATGTGCTGTAGTACATTGTTTATAATCGCTTACGTATGAAATATCCATTGGAACCATATCCAACCAACGTAAGTATACTCAACGAAAGTGCACAGTCTTGTACTGACCAGTATATGTATTGCTTATGTTGTATTGAGCGATGATTTATTGTTCATAATTGTTAATGTACAGAATATCACAATAGTTATCGAAACCATACCCATTCAACATAGGTGTACTCACTTCATTTACAGTATCGTCTTACGAAAAGTATATCTATATTCATAATTATATTGTTTGCCATATAATTTTATAAAAGTAAAACCATACTCTTAGAAACATAAACACGTACTGTCCACTGATGTTTTTTTTTTTTTTTGCGTTTTCTTTTTGTATATACTTTAATAAAACAACAAGCCGTGGTATGACGTGGTAATGGAGTAATTAAAATAAGAAATTAAATTCATCACATACTTCCTCAAGGTTATAATTCTGATATCGTTGGTTTACTCTGGTTCAGAATGTGCCCGTAGGAATATAATGTAAGATAAAAAATACAATTCTTAAAATTTTGGTATACGTCTTCATGTCACAGCTAGTAGCTCTGCCAAAGAGCTACAAAGTACTTGAAGTTTTATACGAGTCCTACTTTACATAACAAAATTTACAGTTTACTTTGTTATTTAACGTAAAATACATATTAACAATCCACGTCTATATTATTATGATAAAGATTTCTTAGAACGTAAAGTAAAATGATACAGCCAGCTTATATTTAATTTATTATTATAAATTGTACAACCTACAATGATAGTGTTCTTAAATAGTTATTTAATAATTTACTTGTAAGTATTGCCAGACCACTGCGAGAAAAGTTTGCAGTTTTTACTATTGTCAATAACCAGGTATTGTTAATTTTTTTACAACTCTACGTTTATGATAGAAAATAACTTGTCCCACATAAGCAATTAATTTTCACGACAAAAATTTTTACTCTAACTTCAGTAAAGCTAACATTTAGCCATTAAAACAATGCTTGGCTAATAAGGGTAGAGGTTCTTGCCTTTAAAGAGTCCCTAAGGGATCACAGCTTGGTTGCAAAGATGGTGAGATTGTGCTCCCGAGAATAAAGCTTATTTTTGTTTTCTTTATCACACAGTTATTACAGACATTTTTTGAAGAACATCTTTTATGGTTAATATTTTATACTACTAATCACGGCTATAATTTGGATGTCAAGTACATGCACTCTTTTGGACTCTTACTAGAAGGCAAAAATATATTTATTTCCATGAATATAAAAACACGTTCTCATTTAATATAGGGAACTATTAGTATAAAAACTAATCTTGGCTTAGTAAAAACTTTTAACAAAGCTAAAAATTTGCATATTTTAGAATAAAACTAGCTTATTACTCAATGTATTTTGCAATGTGACAACCTGAATACTTATAGTATCATTCATTTTCCAAAATATATTATTCCATAAGTCATAGCAAATCAAACATTTATAAGCTCAGGTATCCGATTAACGTTTACAGATAATATACGTTTGTTTCTCGTTTTTTGTGTAGAATCGCAAACTAAGCCATCAAAAATTACTTTCCAAAATTTTTGTTTAGTAAGCTTATAAGCAAATTTTTTTATAGTTCATGGTTAATCATGTCAATATTAATATACTGATACATTTAAGGTGGTTCTTTCATGAATCCCGAGTTAAAGGTGAGACTACCAAGTTAAAATCTACTTATACTGCTTGAGATTCAAACAACTATGTATGAATATTTTTTGTTGTGTCGAAGTAAGTAGTGCTAGAAAATTGTTGATCATGATATCCAATGAAAAAGTTCGTAGGAATTATTGTGTGAAATTGGCGCTTAACCTTAAATTATTAGCAGGTGCTTGCCCATACATTCAACATAGGACACAAAGATGTATGACTGTCTTTTTTTTAATATCTTTTGATTAAGTTCGTGAACATACTTATTTTGAGATGACGATATGTTTAGTATTACATGAGCTTTATTGTATCAGTTTTTTACTTAATTATGTCATTTCATTCATCATTTTCTTTCGTTTATATTCGTCAGCCTACTTTAAAATTTTGAGGGGTAGTGTAACGATTTCTCAAGGTTTCATGTTATTTTGTATGTAATTATTTTATGAAAGGACCACCTTATTGACTTAGCAACTATATATTTTTACCATTTCTTCCATTGAAAACATATTTTGTAGACGTAGCCTTTTAGGTATGTAGATCATTACGGTAAAAACACTTTTAATGTTTATTCGCATTGTCACCAAAATTATAGAATTTTTACTTACGCCTTATCAGTATGTGTCAAATAAACTTAGAGCATCGATAGCGTAACGAAGAGAATTATCCGTTTTTATCGCTAAACGGGGGACACTGCGGTACAACTGAAACATAAAATAGTCCACATTTCTAAGCCTCAAAAAAATTAATGTAAAAATTTAATCTATTGCTTATAAGCAATCTTATAAGAAAAATTATTTTCTAGTAAAGAATAAATCATGTGTATACTCGTATTATTTTTTATTCCGTTTTATATATTTATAGCTGCCGCATGCGCATGTGTAAATATAGAATCACAAAATGCACGTTTGCCCCCTATGTGATGGCAAGTGCTCGTGACGTAGAAATAAGCCTTATCATGTAAAAAACACTATATAGTGACACGAACGTGGCTTGGCTTGGCTTGGCTCGCCAAGCCAGTGTCCATGTGTTGGCAAACTGGCGTACAACTGATGATACAACGATGTACCCAAGAGTGCCATTATTATAGCCACTTCCGGTGGTGGACATGGCTCAGTGATTATTATAAGGTCTCGTCAATACATAGTTGATTAGTTTGAACCCTAGCACAATTTTTTTAGCAGAGCTACTCACTACAATATTTTGGGCACTTCTATTCATTCATTTCATGCATCTTATTTACCTGCTTCCAAAATACTCAAGAGCCCCCAAAGCTTGCTTCGTCACTATAGACATGTAGCCGTATTGTATGCTGATCATTACAATTAGAATTTATTTATTTTTCTGTGACGTATTACCACACTTAAAAATGAGAAAAGTAAGAAAAGTATAAATTATAATATAACTTGTCAGAAAGCGTTTATAAACGTAGATATCATAAAAAAATGATTATTGGTAAATTGACCTCACGATCTTTGTAAGCAAAAGTCAATGCCTTACTACGGAGCTCCGGATACTTCTTATTTTTGTAAACGAGAGACTTCATATTTTGATTAACCAATTGACGTAATTATCTCAACTTTTTGTACCTACTTTACTACAAGAAGAAAAGTCTTGAAATTTTTTAAACACTACAATTCAATCGAGTTCCAAAAAACTTATTTATCCATTTTGTTTTATGAACTTATATAGTTATGCATGACTCTATGATAGTCTTGTTGAATATTTATTTGTTTCTCATCCGTTGGGTATCGATTTATCCCAGAAAACTTAGTTCCTTTTATATCTAAAGCAAAGTTTCAAGAAACGTTGTTATCTTGTTTTGCTAAATTTTTGCGTACTGACTCTTGGCACTTTCTAGATTTTTTTGTATCGTTTTTTTCTTGTAAAAAAAAAAAAAAAAAAACATTAATCGTAAATAAGTCTTGCACGAAATTTTTAGCTCAGCGCTCTAGTTAAGTAGAATCCGCTGGGTGGGGTCTTAGTAGAATTGAAGCTACCTGCCATCGAAGTTCGGAAGTCTGGTGATAATATCCCTAAGCAGAATGTTTATTAAAATAGTTTCTTACAAACAGTATATTAAAAACATAGGTGTCAGCTTTGCAGCTGGGTATGCTAAGCTTAGATGTGTCCCGATAAAGAATCATTTTCAACTGTGACCAGCGTAACACTTGAAGACATTAGGCCAAAACACAATCAGCTCCAACACGTAAGGGAGTTTGGGCCATTTTTTCCACCAACCTGATGCTGCCAAAGCACCCCTTGCTACAAAAGCAAGCCAGAGAGAACAACCTTAAAGAGATTGGTCAATTAAATTTGCTAGAAATATTATCAGTCTCTGACTGAAAGTATTACCACTCTTTCTTTTCAGGGCTGTCATAAACATTTACGTTTACTAGACCGACGTCGATCTCATTAATACTGAAGGGGCTATCTAACAACATTAAGTTATTTTGCCAACAAATATTTTTTTTAATAAATATTCTCTACAAATACTTTGAAGCAAATTCTTACAGCAATTTGTCTCCTAATAAACTATCTAAAGCTAGCTACTCCTTAACCTAGTCAGCCGTTTACTGACAAATGTCACGAGAAAAGTCGTTAGCGAGGCTGAGAACCCTGACCACCGATGATCCTGCATTATTATTTTAACTCTTGAAATTTAACTGACAATTACCAGTCCTCTCCACGATCTGTGCTTGATGAATCTAGCAGCAAAGCTATAAGAGGTAAACAAACTTAAGCAAACGGGACAGTCCTTAATAGGTGAATGACAAAAACAAATCTTCACTTTGGACTGCCAAAACGACTTAGTGCCACGAAAAAATGTGGTTCAACTGCCAACGTATCTGGCGTAACACTAGGCGACATTAGGAACCAGCATTACAACTAGTGCTAAGACTTCAGAGTGTTATGGTCTTCCTTCTGACCAGTATAGTGCTACACCAGCATGTTAGACATAACTACTCTGGTTTTTTAAGGGCCACCTAACAATTACCTTGCCAACAGTCATATTATAACTCAACATAATTGGAAAAAACAGCCTTTATAGAAATCACCAATGTTTTGAACTATAACTATAGAGTTGCAAGCAAGTGAATTCGATTCTTTAGATGTAAACAATTTAAGGCGTTAAAGAAATAGATCCAGAACACTTATTTCAAATGGAGCAGCACCGTCAAAATCAGTGAATAATTAATTCACTAAGTGACATATCAGCTTACCACTATAACCTTGATACTTATTACTCAAATCATCTAGTTACTCTGAGAAGTGAAACAATATGAATTTGTTTTTATTGTGGTACCCAATCTTAGAGACATAAGGTCCAAGGACTTCGTTGCTCTGGTGGTAAAATTTTGTGATTGAAAAAAAATTCGTACATAATGTACTTCTAATCAACTTTCAATAAGCTTAAGCTACAGCTGTAACAGATAGCCTTTTTTATATAAAATAATGTGAAAAAGTGCAAATTAATGTCACTAATAGATTAAGGCCAACAACAAAAAAGTTTGTATAGAAGACACGGTACTTTTAAGGACCATTACTTTTTTAATAATTTTCTACAGCTTATTATTTAATAAAAAAAACTGCATAAATTCCAAACAAAAATTCTTTTAACTAAAGTCTTTGAATTCCCACTAATGTAAATAATAGATTCAAAGGTTTACAATATTGATCAATAAAAGATATTACGTGTCAATACAATCATGGTGCTTCACTCAGTGAATCTTGGATAAAGCCGAGATGAGATCACTCGTAATAAATACTTTCTTTGAGAATTTTTTCTTAATTTTTTTTTTATCATCGTAATTTCAATGATAATTATCATTATTATTTTTAGAAAAATAAATAAATATTCGAAGTTTATTATCAATGTATTATATGTAAAATATTTTGTAAAGTATAATTAATAGAAAAAATAGGACATAATTTGATATTATTAAATTAAATATCTATATATTTTTAATGCTAGCTGGTACTGAAAAAAAAATTTTTTGTTGCTTTTGCTTTGACTGTTAACTTTTATCGTTATTATTTTAACGACCGTATAAGCTACTACTTGTCATAAGTAATAAGGATATTCAATAAGCTTATGACCTTTTTTGCATCTTTCAAACGGTTTTATCTTGTCCGTAGGAAAGTACTTATTGAGACCAATTAAAGAAGTGTTAGTATGTTCCTTATTTATTCATTAGTTTTTGTTTTACCGAATGGGTGTCAAATAAATGGTATAAAAGTTTAAAATTTTTTGCTTAATAAAATTTTGAAATGCGGCAAAAGTCAGAAAGACATTAAGAACACTTTTGAAATTTATTTTACTAGATATTGCTCGATGAACTTACACACATAAACTTCCTTTCGAACAAACTTTTTCCTTTTATTTTCGAGTAAGCTCATGAGAACAGTTGCCAAAATTTACTTAACTTATAATGAATTATTATGAAGAAAATAAATTATTTTCGTTAATTGCTTTTTTTTTCAATGTATTCAAGGTTGGTTTTAAAATTTAAACGGTATCATGTAATAAGAATATTAATTGTGCTTCATAACTATTTCTGACATGGTAAACAAGTGAAAGAGTCAAGACTACTTATTAAGTTTTTTTTTTTGAAGGATATAAAGGAGAACCTGCTAAGCATTCGCGAAGATATAAAAAACATTAAAAGTGTTATTACTCGCCAGCAGTTTTATTTAAACACAATAGAAAGAGGAATAATGGTAATGTCATGGAAAATATAAATAAATAATTATTTGACTTTGTCTTGAGTGTGTAAAGAAAAGTTATTTTTTTTAAATTATTGTCATTGAAAGAAGGAAAAAAGATAATCATCTTTTCAGAACATATAAATCTCTTATTTTCATTTGGAAAGTTACTTTTTTTTTTTTTATCTTAGAATATGCAGGTTATGCTACACGATTCACTACTAAAAATCTTAAATTTCCTGCAAGCTTGACTGCAAAAATACTTACAGTACTTATTCATGAAATTAATTTATTTAAATTAGTTTTTCCAGCATTTTAGTTGTTGTTACATGGGTAAATCTGCTGGAACGGGTTCAAAATGTCTTAAAGAATCGCTAAAAAATAAGGTGGTTAGAAAAATTATGAACATAATAGTTGTACCCCAAACACCATCTACAACAAATATCTAAGGCGATTACACTACAAAGTTTTGTAGGTCAAAAGACATTCGGTATTTTGCATTAGTCTTTTTTTGTCAATTTTCAAAAAAAAAAAATACGTCTGCTTCTGATTTGTGTAGCTTATCCAATTGTATAGTTGAAGTATTCTAGTCAAGATAAAATCAAAGCTAAGACCAGACTTTATCAAGTAAGAAAAAATTTTGTTGTATTTAGTGGCTCCATTTTAAAGTTATAGCGATTTAAAAAGGAGCGACAAACATCGCTAAAAACGAGATTTCGTAGATTTTTGTCAAAAATTCGTATTTTAAAAACAAATTCCTATAACTTTAGAATGGTGGCACTAAATTTTGCAAATTTTTTTTAATAAATAGAGCTTTGTTTCAACAATTATTTAAACTTCTTTGGACCACCTAAAATTGGGTTCCCCTTTGTTACTAGTGTTGGAAGTGGAATCGATATTTTTATCGATGCATCTCACGAAAAGAGGCTAACTAGACCTAATGTCAAGACTCGTGTCTTATGTTTTATCTCCACATTACTAGAGAAAAAGTTTCGTGAAGTTTTGATGCCCAAAAGCAGGACAAAGAGTCACTGTTACCACTGATAGGTATGGAAGGGCTGGGTACAGAAGTGTCATTTCAAGCTTTGGAGTACTATTACGGTTTGTAAACATAATATAAGCGGTTTTCCACTAACAAAATATTTGTCCGCAATCAATAGTACCAGAAAAAAATTGTCTTTACCTGTATGAGTAACAAATGGTAGAGCCAGAGGGATAGAAGTGACCAAAACTTTAGTACACATGGAAATTGAAAATTAAAATATGGGTCAATTAAAGAGATTTAAATTTTTTACAGCTCTAGCTTGCTCATTTTTGTTGTTATGGTGATAAACTAGAATAGGGACCATTAAAAGGTGTAATGAAATGAAACAGTGTAGTTTTGAAAGTAATCTTTACCATGACAGACATTTTTGTTCGAATCATGGGACATTTCAAATTTAATAAAAACTCTTGCTCAAGGATCGAACATTACTGTTATTATAGCATAAATCTAATATGCGGCGTCTATAATTAAAGATGTATGCGCGAAGACATGGCAGAAATACTTACTTTCTTTTTAGTAGATGCTTTTCGGTGTCAAATTGTGATTGGGACCAGGTACGGCAGTGACATTTTAACTATATATTCTTAACTACGTTATTGAGGAGCTAACACATCAGTTTACAAGTTTTTTCCAGGAAGATCTAATATTTTCAATATAACTTCACGCAACTTGAACATTTTATTTTAGTTTCTTGTAGTAGCATGAGCTCTGGACATGAAATTGTCCACGTACGGCAGAATAACCCATAGATGCAAACATTTTCAAACTAGTCAACTAAACCTTTATAGCAGGCATATCAAGACTTCTATGTAGATTTAAACACCTATGTTAAGCCTCATGGCTACCATATAAGCACTTATATAAAGAGATAATTACGTACAACAGAGATTAGTACGGATCTGATTACTGACTCCAAACACTAGTGTTTCTTTTAAATAACCAAGGAAACTCAGGCTTTTTATGCTTCTTTTTGTAATTGTATATTCGTGTAGTTCCACATGCATTTAATAGTAAAAGAACAAGTCAGTTATGTATTTAAGTCTTACTTTCACGTAAACAAGCAAGTAATGACTGTATGATAAAAAGATTATTTAATTGCTACATTTTTAAAACTGATTCAAAACCAGAAAAAATTTAGGCTATACTCATAGCGACTTCCAGTTTATTACACATCCCTTGTTTTTTAAGCTAAATGTATGCATATGAAATTTTATGTCATATTCGTTTTAAAAGAAATTGAAAAAGCTAACAACAAAAAACATATCAAACTTTAAAATACGTTAACAAATAAGACTATAATTGTGTGTCACGTACATTAGACAAAATGTAAGATGTTGCAGAAATTTTCTAATAGAGAACTTTTGCTGACTAGAATTAGCGGAAAAATGTAAGCCCGTTAAAACACACTATTAATCCCACTGGCGTCACAATTTAAATGAGAAAGCTGTTCAAGTCCAGCAAACTTATGTATAGTAGAGCTATCAGTAGCCTGTGTGCAAGTTTTAACGAAGCAAGAAACACAAAAGTAACACGATAACGGTTCGCGAAAAAAAAACACAGCTAACTCTTCTTTTATGCTAAAGTACCGAACCTTAGACTATCGTTAGTTTGTTACTAGCACTGCTACTGACTTATCTCCTTATTTTATTTCACACATCATACGCACTGAGCTTTCTATGCTGCGTGATACAGTCACTGACTTCAACTCTTAAACTGCTGAGAATACTCACATCTCTTTCTTCACGCTTAAGAAAGGTGAGTGAGAAGGAAAGAGATAAAGATAAAGAAAAAGGGAGAGAGAGAGAGCAATAAAGAGAAAGACAGAGAATAGGATGAGAAAAATGGTTATAGATCTGTTTGAAAGTTGGGAGAAGTAGGAAAGGCGGTACTTTGAGATACCCCAGCTAAGGCTCTGTGTTAAGTACGTGGCTTAGAAAAATGTCTGACAGCCACTTACGTATCACGAAGCAATAAAGGGTGGAGCCTGCTTCTTCGTGGTACATCCCTCTTTCTTCAGATAGGTTACGCCTTCTTTAAGTATGGGTTACAGAGTTTTCAATTAAAAAATGCCGGGCACAATGTATTTTTGAGCAATATCACCTAAACTTTGGGAGTAGCAGCATTGTTTTAGATATGAAATGTACGTAGTTAGGATCTATTAACAAGCACACAATATGTCTAAAAATACTAAAGTTAATGGAAAAAGACCACAATTGTCACGTTACTTTTTAGTTTGAGTTTGTGCATGAAACTCTTTCCGTCTTTTCAGGTCAGTCTTATTCACATTGTAATAGGTTATCAGCCCAACCCAGCATAAGTACTTCATTTAGCTTTTTACTCGTTTTATCATTAATTTTCACATATTACCGAAACTGTTTTTCTGCTAAATGTCTAGGTATATAAGAACTATATAATAGCAGTAGAATAACTGAACTATAAAGGCTTTAGATGATAAAAAAAGTTTAATGTGAAATGCAGTATATAATTACATTATTATTCGATGTTATACAAATAAAAAATTTTCAAAAAAATTAAGAATCTTATACATTATTTTAGTTGTATTTGTTTGGCATGCCTTTCCTCATCTATTGCTTTCCATGATGTTCGTGAAATTACATACCAAGTACGAGTGGAACAATTTTTTTGTAAATAAACATATTCAAAAATTTATCTAGTTCAAAGTGCCACTGACGCTTAGCCCTCTGAGACCACACTTTGCGACGAGTAAATCTTATTGGGCCTATGGGTAGTTAAATTTTTTGCACCTAAAATACATTTCTGTCTTAGAGCCCGAAAAGATTTATTAGGCACAAAGTGTGCCGACGGACACAAAATTGTACTTTGCGCCATCAGTAAGAATTACAATATGCGTGACTTGAGCATAAACATACAACAACTACATCTTTTTAGCGCTCATTCTTGTACTTTGGCCCTAAGTGACGTACTCTACCTATTTTTATTATAAAAAGTAGATATAAAATGTATAAAAAACCTATAATACGTTTAAATATAAAAAAAAATTGATTTACACCAACACTAAAAATGTCATGTTCTATTTAGAAAAAAAAACATGTTTGTAGATAAACAATACACATTATTATAGTTTTCAAAGGTCCTTTTAATTTTTAATATGACCCTTATGTACGAACAAATAGAGTATAAATACAGTGGTATAATTTATAAATTTTGATTTGTGTGCAGAAATTATTCAAATAATAATGTACAAAATTTTGTTTTTCAAGATCTATGATTTATGTATTTATACTGTTGTGTTGTAATGTCAACTTTTTGTTGCGTTTGGCAAAAACCATAATTTTTCTTTAATCTTACAAGATGTTGCAAAAAACATTTTCAAAGTTATACTTCTATAGGTGCGTTCTGTATTACAGAGTGAATGAATGATTTCAGATTAGTGACTGTGAGAAAATGTGTAGCAGAAGTGAATTCTTCATTTTATCTTTTCCTTCTCCTTGTCCCACCAGCCACATGAAGGCCGTCTCGTCTCATCATGCTGCAGTGCTACTACCAACAGTATCGTCCCCTCTTCATCTCCTCGCACCGCATCTGGCACCTCTGTTCCACGCCAGTCCTTTCTTATCCTCCACACATTTAAAATTTTTTTCTTTTTCTTTAAATTAATTCTAAAAGAAGACAACATTTTTCAAATACATATCAACCCCTGACCTCTTGCATTCTAGCTGAGGCCTTTACCCACTCTACCATGAGCGGTCTCAATGTAGGAAATTCGATTCCTTTTTCTCATGCTGTAGCCTGTAACTTATTCTTAGAGTAAATTTTTATCTTCTATTAACGAGTTATTTGGCTGAGTTAAAAATTACAGTAATAAATAAATAGTTTGTTTGCTAAAATAATTTTTTTAGTTAAACGTTTTTTTCTAAAAACTTAAAAATCATTATATTTCAACACAAGCAGGACTCGTATGTACAAAAAAAAAATCGTTAACTTATTAATAACTGGTTACTTTTAAATTTATTAAATAATAATTGCTTATGCAGTTTCTTACATTTTTTCAGGATTTTAAAAAATTAGAAAAAAAACAATTTGTACTGTATAGATACAAATTGATTTGTATTGCATTTCTTTTCACAAGTCTTCCGTTGTGTTGTAAGTGATTTTTTGTCTTACTGACGTTTATAACGTAGTTGGTAGAAGAAGAGTTTAAGCACAAAGTTCAGAGAGGTGGCAGGAGCGCATATATATGCAGCAACGTTCAACAAATTTTTCTCATATGAAAATACTAACATACACGCTTTTACGCATACTTGATCTCCTTTTTTCTTGTGTCATCAAAAAAAAAAGTATAGATCTATTTAAAAATGTAGCACGCTTATTTTAAAGTAATCGGTAAAAAAAAAATTGGAATATTTATACAGATCTCATGAATGCAACTTAAAGTAATTTTTTTATAAGGTTACATGTTAAATTGGAATTTTTCAATTAAGCATCTGAAAAAGGGTACATATCGTTTGCCTCTAGATTTTTTAATAATTTTCAGGATTTGTCATGAATCTGTTTTCATGAATATTCGTTTGCAATTGTATGTCTCAACTTAAGAAAAAAAAATATTTTAAGAACAAAATTTTTATGAATATTCAAATTTAGAAATACGTGTTACAATGTATATCTAAAACAACTTCTCGAAAAGTCCCAGTTAGACACCAATAAGTAGCTTGTAAGTCAGTAAGACTCCTGTTTCTCTTCCTGAAGTCTCACTTTGATGTTACCTATGAGTGCTTTTCTCAGTTTAAGAAAGGTATACTGAGAGATTCCACCTCTGGGATTAACTTTATCCAGTGTTGCTAGGAAAGTGATGATCGTGTTTTGCTAGATTTTTTTTATAAGCCTTTTGCAAATTATTAGCTGGCATGTACGCTGTTATCTACAAAGCGATGTCAATTTTCATCGCTTCACAGTGCTCGCTCATAGATAATACTGATTCCATGGGGCACGTTTCTGTATAACAAGAGTTTGAATTTGATATTTTAAACATGTAATCACAAAAAGCTTTATTATTTATCTGTCTATGGTTTTATTAACTAGAGCTTGTTAGGTGACATTATGAGTTCTCTTAATAAGATACAGATCTGTTTAGGAAATATTACGAACTTCAAATTTTCCAATGAAAGTTTATTTATATCAAAGTATTCATGTTACTGTAATTCAACTAACTACTTCTGGATGCAAGACATTTATACTAATGTTTTTTAAATCCTCATAGTGCTTAAAAATTATTTTTTGCGATCTTTGTTAAGTCCCTTGTTTGAAGCCGTCTTCATCTACTCAATCATGGCATAGCATCATCCTTTGATAGGCCTTGTCAGTTTAAAGAACATAAAAAGTTTACTACAGGCCAAATCTAGGATGAACAGTGGCTTTAGCAGCCCTATTTAATTGTTTTTGACAAAAATTCGCATTCAAGCACTGACGTGTAAGCAGGGTTGTTATGATGGTACAAAAGCCAATTTTTATACTTTCACAAATTTGGGCATTTCTGGCAGTTTGCTTCGCGCAAATTGCTCATCACTTGCTTTTAATATTTCTTTAAACCTTACTATCCTGTGGTAGAAACTTATGGTGTATCATATCTCTGTAGATGAAAAAAACTATGATCAAAGCCTTTACGTTCAACTGAACTTGGCACGTTTTGTGTCAGGAATTTGGTTAAACATTTTTCGTCCCTTAGGTAAAGTGCTTTGCACCCTAGGGCGCATTTTTCAGTTACTCTCCATCCACGAGCGGGACGAAACATTCTGAGCCTGCTGGAGTAGAAGTTTGTTTTCGCCCTAGGGTGAAAAGTGATTGGCAGGTGGAAAGTGTGTCTACAAGAGCAAAGCTGTAGTTTCCGCCCTCTATACAAAAAATATCATTCTCAGGCACAAACATACAACAACCGCACCCTTCGGGCGCAAAAGTTTTGTTTTCTGCCCTAGGTGAGAAATATACTGTTCTGAGAAATCCTAACGCGATGCTGTTTTAGGTGAAATTGAGAAATTTTGCACGAATTTTGTGGGGACCCATCTTAGGCCAAAATTATAAGTGAAAATAAAATGGCATAACTAAATAAATTTATTTTAGGGTTCTTAGTTACTCTACCATTTGTTATTTAAAAATATGTTGGAATAAAAAAATTGATAACTTTTCTTCTTTTTTACTTCATCCATATTTTTGTCTATTGTAACGTACTGAGGCGTCTGGCCGGCTCTTTGTCATACAATAAACATGCTCTCGATACATTTATACCATCTATAAACGTTGCGTGTATCCAAAGGAGCTTTACAATAGTTTCCAATTAAAATAAGAAATGTATCAATGTACTTTATTTTATTTTTACACAAAATTCGATACATATTCTTTGATCCATTTCTTGTAATAGGCAAAAATCTGTTTTGCAAAAGATATAAGTGTCACAGCAAAGTATAAGTTCTTGACAGTCGATTTGGTGTGTCATAATCTTCATTTTCTTATGCTATTAGAAGAGCCCATAACGCTTTTTTGTGCTAATAGTCCATAATCTATCCCGTAATAAAATAGAATGTATCGGATCTTTGTTAAGATTTCAATTACTGTGTCATACGGAAACTTGTAAGGACGTAATTAGTAATAACATCATATAAATGTAAGGACAAAGTAGAATATTTATGAAAATTAACGTGATTTTAGTTATAAGATTTTCTAAGAGATTGTAACGCTTTTTTTCGAACGTAAAAACTTTTTAAACAGTTACCAACCTGTTTTCAGTGATTATCTACTCTTGTTTTTTTAAGAATGATTAATCAATGTTTTACCGACAATGATTAACAACATCACAACAAAAATTTCATTGCAATTTTTTTAGATCTATTTAAACAGTAATTCCTTGGTATATACTGTGTAAAGAAGCTGACTATGAAATTCTAACAGCTATCTATGACTTATTCTTTATGTTTTAAACGTACAAACAAAAATAAGATAATTTGAGGGTGAAAGGTCATCGGATCAATAGTTCTCCACCACCTGTGCATACTTGCATGCAGTGAGTGAGTAGCATGTCTTTAAATTGTACTGCCTATACTGACTATAACTACGTTTGTAGTTTAAAATTAAACTTTTTTTTTGTCTCCATTATTTGGTCTTAGTTCTACTCTATTTCAAAATTTATTGGTAATAAATAACTATTTCAGTTAAGTCAAGTATATTCAACACAGTCTGAACATTTCAAAAGATCTTGAAAGCCTTAAGGTAAAAGTACTACCTAGAAACGCATTTTCAGGCATACTTTCGGAAATTCCGTACATTATATAACTGGCATTGTTTAACGTAGAGTAATTAAGTGGAAATTTATTCAAGGATGCTTCGATCATTAATTAATGCATAATTATATTTGAAAATAATTGTATAAACGGAAAATTACTGTTCCAATGAATACGCCAACAAAAACGCTTTTCAGTACATGTTCTCTCTTTAGAACACTAGATGTCAGTCATTTAAAACACAAGTAAAGTATAAAAAAACTAAATGTTGCAAAATAAAGATGTATTTTACGCATAGCAAATATTTTATCTTGAGAATAGATAATATTACCTTATGGAGTTTTTAAATACAAAAAATAATTAAGTTAACAGCCACGCAATACTAAAAATAAATTCATTATTTGATAAAAAAAATTTTAACATGTACAAAAGTTTCGTTAGGTTAGGATTTAAAAATGATAGTGAAAATTCCAGGAAAAGCAGCTACAGAATCAGTTTAACTTTCGCTCAAAATTCTTTTTAAACTTTGCAGTAAAGCAAGCAACTGTTTTTCTCATGTGGATGTACTCACATACATGCTTTTATGCGCACTTAATCCCCTTTTTCTCAACTCGTTTACAAATAAAACTTGTGGTCTATTTGTATCAAAAAAATTGGGAAATTTCTACAAATCATATAAATGCCTTTTAACGTGATTTTTTCATAAGTTTACATGTTTAGTATCAATTTTTTAAAATGTATCGTGTATACAATAATGGTACAGTCCAATGAGCTTAAGTTTTTGTGGTTACTTCTTATGCTTTTTCAATACACGTTTAATATTTAAATAATATTCGTCAAAAAAACCTTTGTGGCCATCGTCCTGAACAAACATTTACTGGCATGTAATAATACCCTAATAAAAAAAGCTACTTTATACGAATTGTACTACAGTATATTTTTTATTAATTTGCTACATTCAATTATATTTTGGATATTAAATATGGACGAGAAATAAGTGTTAAATCTTATGTGATACATGTAAGCATGACGTTACAAATGTAATTGGCGTAGGCAGTACGAAGTTATTCTGAAATTACCAAAAGATTTAATGAAAGCGCCCAGTCACATACTGGCCAGCTTACATATATTTTTATTGTATTGTGCCATGATATATTGCTTATAATCGTTAACTCATTAAATATTTATTCAAACTCATTTAAATTCCAATCATACCCAATCAACACAGGTATACTTTTTCCCACGATAACTGCACCACCTTCGTACACAATATTGTTTTATAGATAAAATTTTTATACTTAAAATAGTATTGTTTGCCATATAATTCCATTGAAGTATAACTTTACACATCAGTACCTCAGCCTTACTGTCCACTGGTTTTTAAACTTCGTAATAACAACAAATTGATGTTAAAGTACTATTTGTAAGAATAAACAGTTTATGTAGCTAATAACATCGTGTCAAATTCTCCTAACCTTCAAATTTTTTTTTTACTTGTTTTTAAGGGGTCTCATTATAGACAGCCAACAGCGGACAAATAAGAGTCCAATGTAGTAGAACCGACTTTTTAATTTATCTTACATTTCGTAACTTATTTTCAATGTAAATTTTCAGTTATTATGTATTTATTTATTTGGTTTTATTTCACATTAAAGAAATAAGTTGTTTTATAAAATGTGTTTTTTTGGTACATGTTTTTTTCAAAAAGTTGCAAATAAGTATAAATTAGCAGAGCAGCTTTCATATGTATTAATCAACATTCACTTATTTATTATTAACTTGTTACTTTCAAAATAAATAAATTATTAGTTGTAAGGTTTTTTCCAAAGTTTTATTATGAAAAAAAAAAAATTCCGTACTGTATCAATACAATAGCTGATTTTTATTGCGTTTTCTTCTTTCACAACTTTTCCTTCGTGATTAAGAACAAAATTTAGAGGGGTGGGAGGAGCACAAATATATGCAGCAACACTAAAAAATTTCTTTTTTTAATGAATAAACTTATATACACACTGTTACGCATACTTCACCCCTTTTTTTACTGTTATTAAACAAAACAAAAATTATAGCTCTAGTTAAAAATGAGACAGGATTATCTCAAATTAATTTTTCACACCAACAAAAATTGAGAGGTTTATACAGACCTTATGAATGTAATTTTAAGCAATTTTTTCATAAGATTACGTCTAAAATTGTGAATTTTTAAAATTTTATATGTGAAAGAGGATACAGTTAAATGACCTGCAATTTTTCTGGGTATTTCTTATCTTATATTAAATATAGTTTTAATGCTTGAATAATATTTGTCAAAAAAAAAAGAAAAAAACATGCGTTATAAACTACTAATAAAGTACTAGTATGCTTTTGAAAAAAGCGGTACTACAGGACGGTTTGTCCTAATTTTTAAGATCTCATTATATTTTGCATATAAAATATAGACTGGAAAAAAGTGTGTAAGTGTATGTGATAAATGTAAGCGTGACGTAACAGATGTAATCAGCGTTGTCAGTAGAAGGTTCGAAAAAAGTGCGCAGTCTTGTACTAGCCAGCCTCCATATTATATGTAGTGTATTGAGTTATTACATACATCGTTTATAACTGTTTAGTTATTATATAATAAAATATTGATTAAAACCATACTCAATCAACGTAGGTATACTTATTCCAACGATAGTTGCACCATCTTTGTACACTTTCCCGTTTCATGGAAGGTATATTTATATTTAAAATTATATTATCCCCCATAAAAATTTATAAACATATAACTTCTTACAATAATGCTAAAGCACCCACTGTCTGTAGGTTTTTTTTTTTTTTTTTTTTTTATTTTATTTTAACAAATTGGTTAAAAGAAATAAGATGTAAAATTTCGAATATGTTTTGTTGTATTGTGCCATCACATTTTACGGTGTCCTGTGGTGTAGGTAGACCAGAAATACGTCAAGAGGGGCACAACAAAAGGGAAAAATTAAGCAAAATGTACTTCCATCACACTTTTCCTTAAGGCCAAAATCTAAAATCGTTTATTTACCCTTCCGCATAACGCAGCTATAGAAGTAAAACCAGAATCTAGTGGGGGAATTGCTGACTGCAATGCTATGAAGTGTGCCCATTTTTTTTCACTAGTTCAAGGGCCCAGTCATGGCCAATCGTTGAACTATGCGCATATTTTTTTTGTATTCAACACGCAAGGTAGGAGTATGTGCCCACAAGGAGAAGAGTGGATTCGCGTGAAAATATGTGTATAGACGCATATTTTGGGGAAGCGTGGAAGAGATATACCGAATGTACACCTACGAGGAGAGGAGTGAAAATTTCGGATATATAGCTGTAAAGCTGAGCACACAGCCAAAGTAAGTGATGATACAAGTTTTTCTCTTTTGACTGCAACTAAGAGTATATGTTATACATATTTAACTTTCTTGCTCTAGCTCTTGCTTCAATGTTATTTACTAATCTTATTTTAATAAATCATAGAACTAAATGCTCATGATTATATGCACATACTTTTGATTTCAATACATTCTTTTTTAATCCTCTTATACTTTTAACATTCCGAGATCCATTAATGTTTTTGAAAAAAATGCAGCCTTAACTGTTCTGTAAGGTTATCAGTACAGCTTTAACCAGTAATTTATTAATTTTACGCATCATAACTGCTTTAAACTGTAAAACAAGCACTGGAGGATATCTATGACCACATATAACTTCAAAAAAATATCTTCATGTCCTTGCGATAGCCAAGATGAATGAGGCTTATGCCAATTTGTGGATTTTTCTGGAATCTAGGGTTCGAAACCACATCATGGCAGTTTCTTTTTTCTTTAATTCAATCTATCAATTTGTTTTTAATAATTTTATTAGTGTGTAATTTAAAAATATATATGTGTCGTCAACATTTTTTCTTACATCTCATATTAATATCATTACTTTTATACTTCTTGTGAGCAAGGCCATACTATAATTTTATAATACTAAAACAAATTTTAAGCATTATTTTAAACATCATTAAAGCATTTTGAATTTGCTAAGAAGTAATAATCATTCTATTTAAGACAGAAAAGAGCTGGAGGCAAAACTCTTAATAAGAGTACAATCATCAGCAAGTATTTACTGCTGTTTACTAAAAGTTGAAATTTGAATCAATCAATTTTGATAAACAAAATACAAAATAGTTTTGTTAAGATTTTGAAATTTTTTTCAAATCTTTAATAATTCGTGCTTTTTAATTTTAGACTGGTAGAAGAATAATAATGGATGAAACAGTCTTATTAATAAGTAATTAAAGTTATTTAGCAGGATTCTAAGACGAAATATTTTTCAAAATACCGTTGTATTTTAGTTAAAAAAAAAAAATATAGTACTCTTCTGTATACGAATTAAAATAAAGCTATTTTTATGCTGCAGGTTATTAATGAAGAACAATAATTTATAATAAATGCAGGAAAAGCATCATAATATTTTTAACAATGATACTATCGAGTAAGTGCAAGAAAAAGTCTTTTCAGAGTAAAAGTCAAGAAAGAGATTTACTAGATTTTTGAGCATTAAAGAGCTTTTTGAAACTAAAAGAAAAATCATGGTAGAACAGAAAAGAGACATAGAAAAAAAGGAGACATCTGTACTATCACAACGTAGCATTGAATTTACGCACAACTTTAATTTTAATAAAATAAAAATTTTAGACACAGAAAGTAATTACAAAAAGCGCTTTTTTTCCAAAATGTTAAATATACATTATTTTAATAATTATATTAATTGACTTAACGAGAGACTTATAACAATTATCCAATTTTTTTGTATCTTGTTGTCTATATTAATATAATATATTAATAGACAACAAGATACAGAAAAATTGAAAAATTGTTATAAGTCTCTCGTTAAGTAAATTTAAAAAGGAGACTAACTTGACGTACATGATTTAAGGGCCCCTTTCATTTATAGTGTTAGGAAAACATGATTTGTTTATGTGTGTCTCACAAAGAACTGCTTACGATCCTTATTTGAGTGTGTTATGTGCGTATACTATGTAATTTATATATGTGGAGGGTATAAAAGCAACTCAACTTGAAACTCTGACTATATTAGGATTTTACATTCCTTTCGTAAGAGTCAGAGGTATATTATACAGTTTATTTAATTTGCGTTTATTATATTTACCAAAATTTGTATTGTAAATAATTTTTTTATTACTCATAGATTTTTTCACCCGATGAGAGCCGTTATATTGTACAAATGGTCGAATCGCCGTTTTGTTTTTTAATAAATACAAAATTTGACAGTACTGCTATTGGACGTTATTTTAATTAAAAGAAGAATTGTTTTTGCACAGAGGTACACTAAGGTGTACTAAGCTGGCGTCAATTAGTACAACAAGAAAAACCGTGCCTGATGAGGTTGGTGTTAAGCCTAACGAATTGTTAGTATTCACCGACATTCCAGAGTTTTTTCGATAAAAAGAGTTTTTTCAGAGAAGATTCGATAAAAAATATATAAGAAAGTTCTAAGTAATGCAACGTCTTACTTGCAAAGTCACATCAAAACTAATTTTGTAACATTAAGTTTTGCATTTCATAAAATTTAATAAACAAAAGCTTTAGAAAAACTTTGAACTTTTCTAAAATGCTAGTGATATTACAACGATCCTTTTTAAACTAATGATCACGTCTGCAAAAATTGTGATAGATATAAACATAAGAAACTATTCTTGCATTATTAGGTCGATAAGGTGATATTGATCCTATGAGATATATGGTTAGTTAAACAACTGTCTATAAATATTATACAAATTTTGACAAAGCTTCTTGAGCAGTTGAAGTTAAAATGGATTTTGTGGATTTTTTTTTTTCATGTGGATGCTTTCTGGATTAGTTTACTAGTAAAAAGTGCTTTATTACTTTATGACAACTGCTATGCAATATAACTAATGATAAATCGAAGGATATTTGTTAACTTAACTACGTACACAAATAACATAACTTTACAGGCTCTGTTTATTTATTTTTTTATGAATTCACACTGTATACTTTTAAATAACCGTATACAAAGGTTGTCATCAATTCTTGTTTATTTAAATATTTTTTAAATATTTAAGAAAAATGTTTTGTCAGTTTTTGATGCGTGCTTCTTATTTCTTTTTTTTTTTTTTTTTTTTTTTCTATAATAGTGCTTTACGTCTGGCCTCTATAAAAAGCACTACTCAGGATAGTTAGCACTTGGAAGAAAAAAAAGACGAATGTGATGCCTCCTATTACTGAAAGAGGGGTAGGGGTCATTAGGCAATTTTGCTGTAAAAAGCCTTATCGTCTCCTCAAGGAGCATTGTGAGATGAAAAAGCAAACGTGATAAACTACAGAGGTACTTGCCCGGAAAAATCGCACTGCCTGGGAATTGAGCTGTGGTCTCCCTTGTGCTGACCCACGACCTATTGGACTATTACATATGCCTTTCACTTCCAAGAACAATGAACTGTTATTGTATTGCTACCTTTATACTGCTTCTAATTGACAAAAAAACATCTATTCAAACTTTCAATAGTTATAGTGCAAGAGCTTTCTTGAAATTTTTATGATTGTTGTAGTTAGTTATCTAACATTTTTTTTTTCTCATTGGATCGGTATCACCTTAAGCACCTCATAATGCAAGAAAATGTATATATATATATATATATATATATATCACAGTAATGCAGAGCCGTTAAACATTGTGTTCGTCAGATTAGTAGTAAAATATTTAAAAAAACTGTTTTAATTCTTATTGTATTACTACCAAGGTATTTAGTGCTAGCCTTTTTCAGCAACTGTCCACAACTTATTAGCTCTACGATGTAATTTAAGTAAAATATTTAACCTTTTTAAAAGTTGGAGGGTTTTGTGTATATATAATATTATGTATATAGTATACATATTAAAATATGTATACTAGTGGGGCTCTGCCCCTCTGCGCATTGCACGCGAACCCTCTAACTTTTAAATAAGTTAAATATTTCACTTAAATCACATCGTGGAGCTAAGAAACTGCAGATAGTTGCTGAAAAAGGCTAGCACTAAATGACGTGGTAGTAATACAATAAAAATTAAAACAGTTTTTTGAAATATTTTACAACTAATCTGACGAACACACCGTTTAACGACTCTGCATTACTGTGTTTCTATGCATGTATATGCTATCGTCATTGGCATAGTTAGAACCTTGTCAAATTTAATTGTGACATTAATCACTTACACAACCACCGGGGGTGCACGCTTTTATATATTATGATATAATTTTATTTAATTTTAAGTCGTTTCTTGGCGTCGTATAAAATATACATATACCGATAGTATAATAAACTACTTGACAAACACATGCTGCCCTCTGGTAATTAATTTTTTGATTCTTTTTTATTGTGGATTACACTTGAAAACTACTAAACACTACTTCTCCACTCGGTAAAAAAAGTCAGAGCATGAACATGTTTTTTTATTAAAACGGAGATGAGGGGATTTCTTCCTTTTCCTGCTGTGACTCTAGCTACTTTTACTGTAGGTTACCGTAGCCATAAATTTGCAGTTAACGGGGTACTCTTATAAACATTATTATAAAGTAAATACTTTCATATCATCAAGCTGCAATTGATATGAGGCTTCAGGGGAATAAAGAGATCTAACTAAGACTATTGGTAAGGAAACATTGTCAACAAAAACTTTATTATGTATAAACTTATAATTAAAATCATGTCACTGAAATTTCTCAACTTCAGGGTTTAGAAAAAAAAAGTCTCAGCTAATTGCTTCGTCTTGGAACCCGATTATTAAAACTTTAATAGAACACTAAGATTACAAAAAATAATTGTTCTAGTGATAAAAAATTTTTGAAATTTCTGTTAAGAATTAGAGAAAGGGACATAGAAATATGTAACATTTCTAAATCCTGGATAACAGATGATATCTGAACTTAAATATTTAATTATTACAGCAACTTTCTTGGTAATAATGTAGTACTAACTTCACATAATGAATGAAATTTTTTTTAAACAATAAGATTTTAAATAAATTAATAAGAGAAACTAAACATTATTACAGCATTGATACTGCAACCTATAAAGGTGTCAATAAATCAAATCATAATATTTATCAAGTCACATGGGAGCGCAACAAGGCAAGTTTGAGAAAGCAGATGGAGCTTCAGTGACTACGCTACTATTTACTATTAATTTGCATACTCAAATTTTTAAATATCAAAAAATATTCGTTTTAGCCGATTTACCTGATGTATTTTGGTTTAATTCAGTCTCATTATACCTATTCTAGAGCTTAACCGACGAATATAGGTAAGAAATTTATGACAACAACGTAATCGAGGTATGTGTAGCTCAAAATACTCAAAACAACATTTTTTTAGGCTCAGTTCTCAAGAAATGGTCTGATCGTTAAGTAAACTGCAAGCCAAATTTTTCCTGTTTATAATTAGGATTGGAGTGTTCTTAAAATAAAGCAATACTGCCAACAGCATATAACACTGGCTGCAGGTATGTTTGGACAGCTTTAATTTATATATTTAGTATAGAATATACCCCTCTTACTCACGCAGAGACAAATTCATCTGCTAATGCTTATCAATATTTATAAACTATAAATCGTGGGTGCCAGCAGTTTGTGTATTCAAATTATATTTTTGTAAAGTTATAATATAATAAAAATGTTGGGAAGTGACGAAGAATTTTAGTTGACAGTTCCACTCAAGCACACTTATTGAAAAAAAGTTTCTTTTCACTTCACAGAAATACCCCTTTTATTCAAAAAAATGGACTTGTAATTAACATTGATAACTTGTTACAAATTTGATCAAAAATGGTTCTTATTATGAGATCTTTTATTTTCTAAGAAAACGTTTTGATTAATTCATTAGTTATAACGTTTAACTAGTTCAGCATGATAGAATCGTACGTATAAAGTCAAAATCTAATTTTCAAAACTTTTAGTAAATAATGATGCTCATTTGCACCAGATAATTCCATTCTGCTCAACTTGGCTTCTATTTGGTCTTAAAATAGTTTGTTATTCTTTTACCAAACAATCAACAACTTCTTATGAGTTTTTTGCCTTGTAAGATTGATTTCGAACACTTTTTTCTTCTGAATCGTTATAGGAAAACCTCTTTTCTTCTGAGCTTAGCACACTGCCGCAGAGCTTCATGAAACATCTAAAAAAAATTTGATGTGAATGTAATGATTTTTTTGACAAATACTGACAAATAATGGTGTAGAAATTTGATTCCATCATGATAAGAGAGATAATATTGCGCTTTTCATTTTATCTTAGTCGTAGGAAAGACACTAAGTTTCAACTTATTACAAGCATAAAGGAATTCACACTGAAGTCAGCACCTCCAGTAACAGAATGGCACAAAACAAAGTCCTGCCAATCATCAATTAGTTGTGGACTATGCTCATGGAAATTTTCTAATTAAAAAATTTTTTTATTTGCTAACCCACCTCTTAACTGTCACTTTTGTCAACCTCTCTGTCAAGTAGGTACCATTATACTTGGATTTCCATAAGCAGCTTTCTTTGATATTAAAAGAAAATTAATTAATAGTATTAATGACTCTTGGCTCCAAGTTCAAGAGCACAACTTTGGAAATGCAGTGCTCATTATTAGACTGATACAGAAAACGTTTTTCATATTTGTGCCTGCAGTATTTTAGCCTTTAAGAATAACTTTGGGACTGATTATATACTTGGAGTAATACCTCTTCCTAAATTCAAAGCCATTCGTACGAATAAAATAATTATGACATTTTTTTAATTATCATACATGAATATAATATAATGCAAGTATTATAAAATAAAATTGATACTCAAATTATCGTTGGAGGTCTAATGTTAATAAAAGATGTATCTACTTTCTTTACTTAGAAATACACTAATTTCTGTAATACAGATGTCATATGTCTCTCGTTCACCTGTATAGGTTATACCTAGCCAAATACAGCAGACAAGTGATCGACCTCCCACTGTGGCTGACGTGACTCTATATCACAGGCACATGAAAGATAATAAAGAAAGTAGTCATTAACTAAGATTAAATTGCCATAAAGTTCAATTTAATAAGAAGTGTTTTTTATAGCTAAATTAAATTAGTTTCTTTGATTATTTATTTAATTTATGATGAGTACATATTCAAATACAAGTTTCTAACTTATTTGTAGTTTTACATAAAAAATTCTGTAGTACAATATTTTGGGTACGAACTTCTATTGAGTTTTTTTTTAAATAGACATAAGTGTTGAAAGTCACATTTGACGAAAAACATGTATTGAAAGTAAAGTAATATATGAATTGAAATTTTTTTCCATCTATAACCACCTTCAATAGCATCTCCATGACAAAAACCACACCTCCACAACCAACGGCACCTTAACAACCAACAGCTTCTCCGTGACCAAAAGTACCTCCATGACCAACTGTTCACTACTGTACAAAATTTTAAAGTAATACATGAAAAACAACTTAATTTTGCACCGACTTTTTTTTTCGGTACCAAAATTTCTTAAGATGTTGTTCATGTATTAATTTGAAATTTTGTACAGTAACAAACAACCAATTTTTTTAACAGAATGATTGACTCTTTATTATATTTCATCTTATTTTACTAATATATAAAACAAAGTCACTAAAACCGTTATAATCACTAACCACGAAAACTACTGAATTGATTTTTCTAAAATTTTGCATACTGATTTTTGATGATTCTGAGATGGTTATGGCATAGTCCTTTTTTTGAAATAGTTAATGACAATAGCGATAAACAAACTCTGAGTTTTGCTAAAACGAGTTAACTTTTCGCTTGAGTTCAAAAGGATCTGCTAAGTACCGTCGAGGTAAAATTGAAGCCACCTGCAATCAAAGATACTGAAGAGTGGTTATCAGATGCCCCATCGAGTAAAAAATTACCGTAGTCGATACACCAAAAACAGAGTCGTCCGTCGTGCAGCTGAGCATCCCGGCTACTAATGACAATCTTCTTACATGGGCAAGCGAAATTAATCGATTTTTACCTTGGATCGCCAGAATAACCAACTGTCACAGAAAAAAAAGCGCTCGGAAAGTCAACGTCTCCAGTAGAATACTACGAGACGTGTCTAGCCAGAGCGCAACCTTCTCTAGCACATCAGAGCTTCGTGGCCGTTCAACCGTTGGACTTGGTGCCGTCAGAGAACTTTTTACTTCAAATGCAAGTCAGGGAAGACAGCCCTAAAGAGTAGGGGCAGCCACAACGGCCTCCTTTTAAGTGGTCATCTTAGTGGCATACCTACAGAAAAGGTATTCTCCAGGCCCATTTTTCTGACTAACGATAAATGGTTGGTTATCCGAAGAACGACCTGAAGATGATCTTTAGTCAGCGGTGTATCTCCATTTTATACGGTCTCCATACACAGAGATTCAGAAAATAAGAGTCAAACTACTTGCAAGTAGCTCTCCATTATGAGAAATAACTGAAAATTTTACCACTGACCATTTTCAGGGCCATTGTAAGTATTTACATTCCTTACTTAACCATCAATCTCATCGGTTCTTTTAAGGGCCACCTAAGTTTAAATTACCTTGCCAACAAATATATTTTTAATACGATTTTTGGAGATAATTTGTCAACTCAAGGACTATGTAAAGCCAGGCTCTATTAAACCAAGTCAGTTATTTACTGGCAGACGTCAGAAACAGAGTTGTTCAACGCAAGGCTGGGAACCCCGGTTACCGATGACCCTACATTATCCTCTTGACTTTGAGCATTTAACCAAGTATCACCGATTCTCTGCAAGGTCTGTGATGGGAGAACCTAACAGTTATGAAAAATAAATAAAAAACGTAAGCCAATGAGACAGCTTACTACGGAAAAGCGTTGCAAACCAACCTCTCTACCTTAGATCACCAAAATAACTGAGTCACCAAAAAAAGAAGGCACTTTAGACACCAACGTCCTTGACGTTATACCAGGAGACGTTGCAAAATAGCTCTACAACTAGCTCCAAAGCTTCAAATATTGTTGTTTTCTTTCCCATTAGTATGGTGCTGTAATAATAAGCAAGAGAAGATCATCCTGAGAAAAAGAGGTAATTACGTTGCCGAAAACTTAAGTCAAGAAAGAGTTTACTTTCAAAGCTTACTGGTCCGTTTTAGGGTCATCGAACGTCGGACTGCCTTGCCAGCAAATACATAACTAATTAAGTTAAAAAAAATAGCCTTTAGCGCTTACAAGAATTTCAACTATGCCAAAAGTCGCAAAAAGTAAAATTGGAAGAAAAACTTCAAACGTATCTTATTAATACAATCTAAGGCGTAAAGAAAATAAAAAAAAAATTTATTAAGTCACAGATCAGCTTTTACTATAACCCTTATTGTAATCTCTTTAATGTTTTAGATTTTTAAATAGGTGGAGTATGTGTTTATATTTTTATGGCCATAAAAATTTAGAGTTTAGGCTCCAGGACTTTGTTGCTCTGGTAATGAAGTTGTGAGATGAAAAAAAAATTTTTTTAATTTTATTTTTTTGGTGAGCATTAAATCATTACAGCTCTGAAAAATAACCCTGTTTGTAGATTATACGGAAAAAGCTCCAAATCAACGGCCTTTCAAGGCCAACAATTGTTTTGTGGCACAAAAAATGCACCTTACTTTTCAGCAGAAGTACATATTCTTTACTTTTTACAGCTTTTTAGTTCACCGAATGAAATGTATGGATTCCAAACAAATATGTTTTGAGTAAGGAGTTTTTTTTCTGAAAAGTTTTAAAAATATATGTAAAACGTTAAACTAAAAATGTTTCACTTTACATGTCAACACACTACGATGTTCCATTTGATGAGTTTCTGGTGAAGCCAAGACGGGGCACAGTAGGCCCAATTTGACTTTTCTTGTTCAAAATTATCTAGAGATAACAATTTTTTAATTAGTTTAGTGATTTTTTCTTAAGGTGAGACAATTAACGAGACATCTGTCAAGGCTAATTTTTAATTTCCGATCTTACGTTTGACTGACATAACCTTAAATTTTAAAAATAAACAAAGCTGCTAAAAAACATAATTATTGTAATTAAAACATTTTGTTTTACGGAGTGACATTGGGCAATATTAATTTTATATTATACTCTGAGATATTTGATGACACATGAATTATTATAGTAATTGAGTTTAAGATGATTATACATGAAAATGAGCAGTCTATATTTTTTGTATATCTACGAATCTGGTAGTGTAGATATAAGGACTTTTGCACTTAAATACGATAAAAGTAAGGAATAAGAAAATAACGATAATAAGAGAGATAACGGCAAAAATAAGCAGAATAACTTTTTGACTTACTACACTTTTTTGAAAAAATCAGTCGGGCTGTCAGACCGATGTTTTCAAAAAAGTACAGTACATCAATAAGGAAGAGTGTGGCTGAAGACGCTATTTTCAGGAGCACATAGATGGTAGAATCAGTAGAGAGGACAATACAGGACTAATTCCCAATGGTGTAAGGACGAGCGTACCCGGGTATGCAAGCTACTTTTTATTCGGATCTTCCCAAATCAAAAAAATCGTGGTATGCCAACAATCCCCCCTTCTCTTCTTCCCCTTGACACTAAATGGATAATAAGTCCATGCTTTATTCGTTTATTGGTGAAGTTAATGGTAAAGGACAGAGAAAAATGAGAAGAAGAGAAGATTTCTGGCATACCACAGATTCACACGCCAACGTATGAACATTACAGTTTTGCTGAACTAGGTGTCTGTGAACCATCTTTTTTTTTTACAGCATGGTGGTGCTTACTACTGACCTTATTAAAATATTATTATTTTCTAAATTTATTAGTTATTAATGAAAAATTACATTTTTTTCAAATTTTTGCCTAGCATTTCATTGACATTGAAGCCAAGTATTTTCAAGCAAAAAAAAAAAATTTTAAAAGCCGACTAGAAGATTTTTGCCACTCTTCTCCCTACTATAACAAGGATAAATAGAGAAAACAAGGTTTAATTCTCATATTATGATAACTTTTATGTTAATTAAGATTTTTTAGCTTCTTGTAATTGCATAACGTTGCTCACAATGCTTAATGAAAAACAATCTATCATAGGTATGATGCATAACTTGTACGATTTATGCCAGGTAGGCTGCCTCATCAATACTACATGAAACATAATTAGCAGAAACAAACTATCACAAAACAAGGTTAACCAAAAAGTTAGCATTATACTAATAATAATGTAAAATTTTTCAATACAAATGATTTTTGGTCACTGTAACTCAAAAAATTAAAGTAGTAATCGTGGAGAAGTAAACGAAAACCTCGGCTGCTATCATCGTGTTCTATTTACAAGTGCTAAGGTAACTTATTAGTCACGCAGTACGACAGGGGATAATATGAGATTTAAGTAGATAACAGCTGTCATAAGAATCCCTTAATAAGTACACAGGTAAAAAGTTATCAATATAGTAAAAGGGAAAAATACAAGCAAGACCGTAGAAAAGTATGCTGTAATCATCTTGCCATCACACATTCCATGAATCAGGGAACCAGTTAATAAAAATATCAGAAAATTGATAAATACAATGGCTAAAAGTAAGAAAAGTAGCAAGCAATGTAAGAATAGTAATCTTATTTCATGCATAATGTTTATTTGGTTATCAAGTTATTAGTTACATGTTGTATTAAATTTTTATGACAACGACCTAATGGATTACACTTTATCTACATCATTTTATACTTTTTTCTTGTTCTACTATAACTACTTACCTGTGTACTTATTAATGAATTCTTATGACAGCTGTTATTAACTTAAATCTCATATTATCCCCTTTCGTACTGCGTGACTAATAAGTTACCTTAGCACTTGTAAATAAAACACGATGATAGCAGCCGAGGTTTTTGTTTACTTCTCCACGATTACTACTTTAATTTTTTGAGTTACAGTGACCAAAAATCATTTGTATTGAAAAATTTTACATTATTATTAGTATAATGCTAACTTTTTGGTTAACCTTGTTTTGTGATAATTTGTTTCTGCTAATTATGTTTCATGTAGTATTGATGAGGCAGCCTACCTGGCATAAATCGTACAAGTTATGCATCATACCTATGATAGATTGTTTTTCATTAAGCATTGTGAGCAACGTTATGCAATTGCAAGAAGCTAAAAAATTTTAATTAACATAAAAGTTATCATAATATGAGAATTAAACCTTATTTTCTCTATTTATCCTTGTTATAGTAGGGAGGAGAGTGGCAAAAATCTTCTAGTCGGCTTAAAAAATTTTTTTTTTCGCTTGAAAATACTTGGCTTCAATGTCAATGAAATGCTAGGCAAAAATTTGAAAAAAATGTAATTTTTCATAAATAACTAATAAATTTAAAAAATAATAATATTTTAATAAGGTCAGTAGTAAGCACCACCATGCTGTAAAAAAAAAAGATGTTCCACAGACACCTAGTTCAGCAAAACTGTAATGTTCATACGTTGGCGTGTGAATCTGTGGTATGCCAGAAATCTTCTCTTCTTCTCATTTTTCTCTGTCCTTTACCATTTACTTCACCAATAAATGGATAAAGCATGGACTTATTATCCATTTAGTGTCAAGGGGAAGAAGAGAAGGGGGGATTGTTGGCATACCACGATTTTTTTGATTTGGGAAGATCCGAATAAAAAGTAGCTTGCGTACCCGGGTACGCTCGTCCTTACACCATTTGGAATTAGTCCTGTATTGTCCTCTCTACCGATTCTACCATCCATGTGCTCCTGAAAAAAGCGTCTTCAGCCACACTCTTCCTTATTGATGTACTGTACTTTTTTGAAAACATCGGTCTGACAGCCCGACTGATTTTTTCAAAAAAGTGTAGTAAATCAAAAAGTTATTCTGCTTATTTTTGCCGTTATCTCTCTTATTATCGTTATTTTCTTATTCCTTACTTTTATCGTATTTCGGTGCAAAAGTCCTTATATCTACACTACCAGATTCGTAGACATACAAAAAATATAGACTGCTCATTTTTATGTATAGCACTGAAGTATAAGTAGAAGGATACACAGCATTAAGCGTAAGTGTCTGTCTCTTGCACCTATTGCCAATGGTGGGGGTTAGTATGAGGAATGTATGGTGGAGCTGAATCCAGAGAGCATTAGGGTTGCTCGGTCCGGATTTATGGATGTATTATTGTATTCGTTTGAGTTTGTATCACTGTATGTAGAGCGACACTGTCGATAAACTTGACAATCCACATTATCGACGAATAGTATATATAGTATGAGTTACTCACACGGGTGCACATTGAATAATAATAATGTTAGTAGATAGTGTTACGATGGCGTGACGTATTACTTGAGTCTAAGCTTGCGCTTAATAACTTGGGACTCGCACTGGACACGTAGGTGGGACACGGGGTTAAAAGGCAGCTAAATTCCTTGACTTATCGTTTAAAATGGGGGGAGCCCAACTGTTCCGATCGAATTGAAGCTGTTGTCAAGCAGTAGTGCGAGGCACTTATTCGCGGTGCGCTTCTGATTTGTCCAGAATACCCGGCATGACGTGTTAAAGTAGTATCCCATCCAAGATCTAGAGGTTACCAATACCGCAACGAGTCAAGGTACTTACGCTCTACAGGTTACGCGAAGGGTGAAATGGTTTAAATCCACGCTTGGACTAGGAGCCACTAATACCGTTCCAAGTAGGGGCGACTGTCCTTGAATTTACGTGAAATATTACTTGACTATTTATTTTCTTTGCCCAGAGTTTATCAAATACCGTATTAGGTAAATGATGTTAACTGTAGGAGAACGTGTTCGACGGAAAGAAGAGAAAAAATAAGAAAAAGTTAACCACTTGGTTACTTTTGTGTAACTAACTTTTATTTTTAAGCACTTGACTTTTACTTTTAGAAGAATCTTACACGCATGAAATCAGCGCAAGGTGTTTAATGTAGAAGGATAAAATCGCACTCGTGGAGGACCGTATGGTAGCAGAAGCAAACTCTAACTACCCAGTCAACCGTTCGAGGGTGAAAATTTAACTTCGCCTCGCTTTGCGGTAGACTGGGTTGTAGTAGAGGCAGACTCTTACTACTCAGTCTACCTTGAAGGGCTATCGTCGAGTTTTTGTTTTTGGGGCCTCCAGGCCTTTTTATAAGGAGTAGCGGACCTCTGCAACGTGCTGGTTTGGAACAACGCAGGAAAATTTGCCGGCAAAATCTTGAAGGGAAAAGACAATAGCCAAATATCCAATTGGCTAGAGAGGCTCTAGTTCAGCCACTCAAAAATTTGCACATCCCACATCTGGCTCATTCTCCCCTGTGCGTCAAGAGAAGGATAGATGATTTACTGACTAGTGCCCTTCCTTTCTCTTTTACATCCAAATTCTACAAAATTTTAATTTGACTTTACATTAATGTTAAGATAAAATATCGTCAGTATTTACTAATACTGGACACTGTTCATACATTCAACTAATTTTGTTGCAGAAACAACGAAGAAAATTGCTGAATATTTCTATTATTGCTTGTGTAAATAAGCGATTGGTGTGCTACTGTACATTGAATAGTACTCAAACAGAAATAACATTGGCCGTTGTTACAACAACTAATAATGATAACATTAGTGTGATGGTATGATAATAATAACGATAATGATAATAATAATAGTACTTATGGTAATAGTAGTTAAAATTATAAAAGTAATGGTAGTGACAGCAATAGAAGTACCTTGCCTTTCGCGAGTTAACATAATTAAACTAACAGGTGGTTTTGACTAATTACAATATTGCAAAGATAATTCGAAATTTCGGTAGGATTTTAGTAACTATGGTTTTCGTTTTTAGTCATTGGAGAGGGAGTCAAGACGTGGTGCTCTGGGGATTTGAAATTCTGTTACTTATATTGGAGCAGCCGCACGGACCTTCTGCCGATACATATGAATCAAGAATTGGGGAAAGAGCTACTGTTAATGGTCAGCTCGGTTCTCCCGTTTTCTCTTACATGTTGAACAAGTTCAAAAATTTAGGCTATTGCGGATCGTACTTGAAAAAATTCGGGAATGTAATAGAAAAAAGGGTAGCTTGGCGAGTTATGCATCTATAAGAACCAAATCAAAAGTTGATAATGTTGTTTTGCTCGAAGTGTAGTAAGTATTATTATTTGTATATACATATTAACTCTACGTTATTGTAATTTGCAACATCGTATCAAGTTGTACCAGCATTCAGTATTGCACCGCAGTTTAGCTGTTTTCAGTTAAACTTTTTGCCTCTATTAGTTTTGAAGTTATTTCGTTTCCCTGTATTAAAAAGTATTTTATAATCTTATTTGCTTTTTATTTCAGCATAGTCTAACGTGCGTTTGCATGAATCATAGTTGGTTGATGTGCTGCAGCTACAAGTAGAGTTTGCAGGTGGTTTATCTTTTTTTAGATGCACGTTGGTCCCTGCTTGAAAGAACTTTTAAGTCATCGTAAAAAATTCCAAAGAAACAAGTTGAGAAAAAAGATTATTAGTAATTTTAGTTTACCGACGTTACAACAGTTACATACACAAAAACTTAACAATTCTTATAAAAACTTTTTATTTTAAACTAAAAATAATATAAATATTGTTTGTCGGGTAAGAAAGAGCCAGCAATAAGTAGCCATACTATTTACTCGTTTTTGATGATTAATAAAAAAATTGGTTGGTAAGTCAGCATTAGCTGTGACTTGCTAATGTGGTCGTTGAGTTTCTTTACTAAATATATTTGTTCTTCAGGTGTTCAAGTGTACCAATTAGAAGCACAACTGTTTCTTAGTCTTGTTTGATAGATAATTTTATTACAAGAGCAAACAAGCACTAACAATGAGTAGACAAACTGTTTAACAATTGTTTATTGTGAATTTAAGGATTCATGGAAAACCAAACACTGGCGATCAGTAGATTGAATATTAATTAAATTTTCCTGATACGCAAATTCTTCAGACAAGCAATGATAGAAACACTCAAAAATTAATTATCAATGATAAATAAACTTTCTTGTTAGATAGCCAGTAGAAATCATTAGTAGCCAAACTATTTGATTTATATTTATGATAATTAAATAAATTTGTGAACCAGCAAAAAAAGTGACAAATAGCCAAACTATCCATGAAATTTTAATCATATTAAAATTTATTCTGTAATCAAGCAAGCATTAGCAATCAGTAGTCTAACTGCTTATTAGGCTTTTTTAGTGAATCAATAATTTAGAGACCAAACAACTACTGTACAATAGTAGAAGAACTGGTATTAAATTTTTTTAAAAATATACTGTTAGTGAGTTCATATAATTAATAACTTAAGTAGTCAAGGGAGCACTGGTTATAAGAAGCCCAACTTTTAATAATTTCAATGGGAAAATAAGCACTGCCAATAAGTAGTCAAAGTATTTCTTTGTTTTAATAATGAATTTAATAACTTATAGGTGAGCAAGCAGCATCAATCATGGTATGTATTTTAAAAATTTTTGTCATGAATTAATTTCTGTATAGGGTAAAAAAGATCTAAGGATTAGTAGTTAAAGTACTCGATAGTTTATAAGGAATAAATAAAAAAATTAACAGCAAGTAAGTGAAAGAAGTAAATATCCTAACTATTTGTTAAAATGATATAATGAATACACTTATAATCAGGGTAAGCAAGCGTTTCTTATATATATATATAGATATTCTGCTATAACTTGCTCAGATCGTGTCCGGTACTCGTACTCACATGCTGTAAAGAAATCCGAAACTTAAAGAATGTTTAATTGTGTGAAATATTGTTAACTTTACTTAAAATATTGTTCTATACCAATGTACTAACCACTTCATTGAGATAATTGATCATTTAGAGCCAAATTCTCTATTCCGACCCATGTCCGTAACTCAATTTCACTCATAAAAGCTTTTAGTGGTAAAAAATAAGGCTTATTTGCCACTTAGGCGTGTAAGCATTGTATTCTCTAGCTATTTTTAATAAGATTTGTACTTCAGTTGCACCAAAAATCGACGAAGACGAGTGAGTTTTCACTGAATGTATTTTGTCTGTATATTTGCACTAAAATCGCGGTTTTAACAAAAATTAGTTCAAACAAGTAACGTTTTGGATTAGAAATGGTAACCAATGGTCACTTTCAAAAGTATAAGACTGAAATAAACAAATTTTGAACGACAGTAGTGCCAGAAGTTGTAATCTCTCGATTAGTCAAGCTCTTCTTTTTGTATAGTTCGCGCGTACGAGCATTCAATTCCGTTCCGATCTTCGTGCAGCAACGACTTAGTGGGCATATGCAGGTACGGAAACTACAGCTTCTTATTGCATTTACGGCTTATAAATAAAATATGGGTGTACAAGTCATTGTAATACGTCTATGAATCGTACGAGGACTACAAACCTTGGAAATTGCATTCCAAATTCTTTCATTCTAACCCTACCTTACCTCAAAATGCCGATTTTTTTGTCTTGGTGCAATCAATGTTAGCATTATTTCTTCTTTTTACTGTTGGGATAAGAGATGAGACACTTGTCTCGGGGTTTCGTCCAATTGGCCTTTTTTCTCTACATAAATGCAAGAGCAGTGTTACTGCTCCAACGTTAGTAACCCTATAGAACACTCTATCAGGTGGCTTTATTTAAACTTACAGTAAGCCAGAACATAGTCCTAATAATTTAAATAACAATCTTTAAGTTTTATGCCCTCAATCAAAAGTTATAGCTACTTTCTGAAAAATAGGGAATTTTGGCAAGAATCACATAAGTAGCATTATTTATGCTCTTATTGAAATAGCTGTAGCTTTTGAATGGAGGCAGAAAATTGAACAAAATTTTTTAATCGATGGGTCTTGAAGAAGCTGTTCAAGAAGCTGAGCTTCACGTGTTTGAATAAAACGCAATTTTTTTAAAATCAATAAAAACTGATTTTTATAAAAATTTCGTAGAACTTTTGATATTTATTACTGATCTTTTGTACAGTTAAAAAATCATAAAAAAAATTTTTCTCAACTAACTTATTTTAAAGCAATTTTTTAAGTCAATCTGAGTAAGTTACGGCAGAATTGCCCACATTAATACTAGTAGGCCTTGCCGTCCTGAGATTTTCACGCACCCACCCTTTTTTTCCAGTATTCAAAATTGATAAGAAAAATGAGAAAGTTTCTTTTTTTTTTTTTAACAATTTTTCCATAAAAAGTATCCAAAAAAATAGGCAGACTATTTCCATTGCTTACAAGGACTGTACACATTTTTATTGTGCACAAATTTTTGTACACTAAATATCTTTTACAAGCCTACGAAAAAAAAACACAAAATACTTTATGATTATTGCACATTGCAATGTATCAAGATTGCATGTTCTCTGTAAGAACAACTTCTAAAAATTTGGCACAAATACTGTGTACAAAAAAATGGTCGTAAAACACTCTGTAGTTATCATTCATTTGCTTGTGCGCGATATTTTGTGTACTAAAATTTTTGCACAATCTTTGGGTGCACTGGGCATAGTCTGCAAAAAGATATTTTCTCATTCTTATTTATTTTTTAACACATTTTTTTGGAATGAAGAATATGTTAATTCTTACTATGAATCTTTACTATATTTATCATCGAATCATCCATGAGCATGGATGATTTTGAAAGTGCTTGTACAAAAGTGTCACCATCTACTATGCACCAATGAATACGATAATAAATGTGTAAATATTGCTCACATACCTCTTAAAGGAAGTACCCTCTTTACCTGATTTGATCCACTGTAGAGTACTCTTGTATTAACAGGGAATTTCTAAGATATGACAACAATACCCTGTTAGGCAATATATTTTGTATTTTGTTTCTAGTATAATGATACGTACCAAGCAAATTCTTATTTACAGGAATAACACTTTATTAAAATAGAATAAATAGTTAAAATTATACTGGTGTTATCAAAAAGTATTGCACAAACATTAAATTTTCTAATCAGTGAAGTAAAGAGATGTCTAGCATGTATCCTACACTTATAACTAATAAAGAAAATATCTAATAATGAAATAATACTTTGTCACAGCTGATAGATTGTACGAGCAGTTGAAAATAATTATTTATTTTTTTAAGGATTCTAATACTATTTGTTATACGTACTTTGTTCTTTTCATGCTAACCAAAAAGTCTCATTATTTCTTCTAAATTATTTTCTAAGTACACACCTGCAATGTTCTTACAGGTAATTCCAGCGGCAAAAATTTTTTTGTGTCCCAAAAGAGGTGCGCATGCTTAGAGCACTTAATTTTTGTAAAGCCTTGGGTAACTTTTTTCTAAATTTTCTTTGTCGTAAATTTTAGCCGAAGTAATAAGAGCTTTCAAAAACAAATCATTGGTTATTTTTTATTCAAGGACAACATTCTCTAATAAAACTACATGTTGTAAGGCATCGTGTCCTTATTTAGCATCTTCTTTCAAGTTTCAAGCGAGAGTTTCAAGCATATTTTCGCCTTTGCCTATCTTCTGAGTTCCTGTTTTGATAAAAGGTAAACTATCTGCAAATTCTAAAATTATGAACTAGAAGAAATTGTGGACTGGAAGAATTTTAATCCATCAAATGAACAATTAGGGGCTACTGAGGTGCATTTTCTTTTGAATAATTATAAAGCGTGGTAAGATATTATATTATATAAAGCGTGAATATCATGGTATAAAACAATCTCAAAGATGTAACAGGTTTTTCATAGAGATTTAACTTTTTGTTACAAAATCCCAAGCTATTTTTTTGACTAGCTCCTTCATGAATTGGTTGACTAAGGGTAATGTAATCAGAAAATTCATGTTCCTGGTACTTAGCTTCAATCTAGAAAATTTCTTTTTATTTTCCAAATCATGCCGTTTTTAAGTCAAAAAACACCACAATAGGTTAAAAACTGTCACTGTAGCTTTTTTAAGTTTATTTTCTTATAACAATGGATATTAGTCAGATTTGTACGTGATACCTTCTGACAACTCTTTTTTATGTTTGAAATCTTATTTCATACGTTTAAGAAATATAAGTGTTTTTTTGAAACTCAGTTGTCCAAGACTTTGTGTACCAATTTTTTTCCATAATTATCAGTTTTCATATGATGTTTTTTTAGTGTATTTGCCTAAAGAAAGTAACAATTTTTTTACATATCCAACGAGTAATTTGCTCTCCAATATTATTTACTAACAGCGCAAGCTACTGTTACATCTCCTGCTGAAGACATACCGTTAACTTTATTTCTTGGACTTTACTATCTATCATGGCAATTTAACTTCTATTATAATTACTTGATACTCCAGCAGCAAACAAACTTATATTTTTAGAAAGCAAACACACAACTTTTTTCGAGTAATGAAGCAGATTTCGATTTGGAAACCCACTGCCTATGAAGAATGTATACAACAATTCAGATTTTTTTTAAATTAACGCTCTGAATTGGATTCATTATGAATGTTAAAGCAATGGTTTAAAATTTTTTTTCATTCTAGATGCCATTTCTACACTCTTATCTGCATTTGGAAAAGCAGTATAACTTAAGCACATGTGTGAGAATTTGATGTGTGATGATAAGAGCTCTTTGTGCTTGCCAATGATTTCATACAGCAGGTCTGACACTACTTGACTTGTATGGTTTTTATCAGAGTGTTTAACTACCTTAAAATTGCAAGCATCTCCGACAGAAGCGGTTTAGCTACTTTCATTGCCAGCTATTAAAAATCTAACATCAAGGTTTTACTTAAAAAAAATGCTGTTATTGGTAGTAAGTTCAACAGCAGCATACGGTTTTATAGCTTTAGATGATCCAGGGAAATGTACTTTGCAATCATGATGCTTTCCTTTACGGCCACTATCGCAAGTTTTGCATTTTGTATTCAGAGTTATACATGATAAGACTTTTTTTAAAAATGAACCCATTAGATCTGCTGATCCAGACAAACTGTCGTAGGTCCTTTCTGTACCTTTGGTAAACCAACCCATGTCGAATGAAACAGCTACACAAACTTTATTATGAGTAAAAATGGTATTATTCGTCAAATCCAAAAAAATAAAATTGTCATTTACGTGTAGACTTTTCCAAAGGTAAGAAAAATTGGAAATGGCAAATGATAGGATAGAGGATATTTTTAATGATTATTATTAAATATTTGTATAAATTAATTTTTTAAATTACAAATACACCTATTGACTATGTTTCGAACTAAATTAATCCCTACAATTTATTGTAGGTATGCATATACATAGTTTTTTAATAAAATGACAATAGTGAGAATATAATGAAAATAGAAATAATTTATATTCTTAATATCAGTTAATGAAACTTAATAAGATAAAAAAGTAATTTAATTTTAAGAAATAAAACAAAACTAACAAAATATCAGTGTGTGTACAGATAAGTACTACAATACTAGTAAGGGTTCAAAAGCATACTTTAAAAATAGTAACCATCAAGTTACATACAATAACTTTCTTTGTGCACGTAGTAATTTGACAAAATCAGATAAATTTTTACTTGTAATAATTTGAAAAAGATCACAAAAAACTAAGTAAGCAAATTCAAACGTAGGAAAGAAGCTCAACTTACAATAAATGCATAATTGTCTTAAAATTACTAACTGTACATTGCATTTCTTCCATAGCAGCTGCTTTACAACTTTCTCATGCCAGTTGATCAATAATAGGGCAAATTTCATTTTCCTCCAGTTTAAAGATGTTGCCTACTTTGGTTTTTTTAGTAGCTAACTACCTTGTCAACGTTAAGTTGAAGGCTGGCAACCTCGCATATTGTAATGTATTATATTATTTACATTCAAAGTTGTCTGCTTCTGCTTTCAGATGAGCGTTTTGTGTACTTATGCATACATGTCATGTGTTTGTAACTTATCGATGCCTAAAGAAAAATATCACTGGGAAGGTATATACGCTTCGAAAAGTAGGTAGAAGCATTTATTATGTAAGTCTGAAAATGAGAACAAAACAATGGGAGGACAGTTGCGCCTCAGAAGAAAGGTCGTGCGATGTAAGAGAAGGCAACAACTTCAAATAACTCTGTCACAGGGGATCGTATGACTAACTTACATAACATGGCAAAACAAATGAATTGCACGTCTTGCAAGAGTTAATTACATCTTGATGACATAAAGCATAAGACTATTCATGGGTTGGGATCTTATGTCAACGTCAAGTGTTCTGATCATTTGAGTTTACAATCAGTTAAAAGAGGTTTTCTATGTACAATTCCTGGCAGTAGCGGACATTTACAGTGAGCACAAAATTACCAATAGGTTGATTTAAATGTTCTTCTTTTATACATTTCTCAAATACGTCATACATCGTTTTAACAATTTTTTAAAGTAATTTAAGGGGCCATGTGTACAGTAATAAGCCATTCTCAAGTTAATAAATTCATGAGTTACACATGTGACACACCTCCTGTATCCAAAAATATATATAAGCATTATAAAAAAGCTGCTATTCCAGTTATCAAAAGCGTAAAGGAAACTGCACTGATGCCATAAAAACAGAGCTTATTTGTACCTTAGAAAATATAGAGAAACTCAAGAAGTTATTGTAAGTTGAGAATTATGATTAAATTAAAAGTGTAATAATCAAGTTTTCAGAAAATATTTTCAGTGTATAATCATGCATACAAATAGATTTTTTTAAGATGATGACTTGAGGGTCAGTGCCTAAGCCCATGATAAGTAAAAGGTAATTTGGGAGTACGAACAAGAACTCCAAAAAATCAGGTGTTAGTTTGAGCAACCTTTTGTTGATCTTAATGCCAACCTCATTAGGCTTAGTCTGTATCGTTAAGACGGTCATTACAGACTCTGTCTGTCTTGCGGAGTTTCTAACGATCGTCTTAACGATATAGACTGAGCCTGATGAGGTTAGCGTTAAGACCAACAAAACGTTGCTTAAACTAACACCTGATTTTTTTGAGTTTTTATTCGTACTCTTAAATTTTCTCTCACTGATCGTGTGCTTGGGCACTGACCCTCAAGTCATCATGGAAACAACTGAGAGCAGAACGACATGTTCAACAAACGACATAAATTTCTTAAGGTGTATGGATTTGCAAATGATTTTTTAAATTTACGCTACGATTGCTGTGCACTTTGAGTTTTTTATTATTGTTTATAATGACTCCAACTTATCAATGAATTTTGAAGATTTTAATTTATATGCATTGACATAAACCATCGTCAGTTAATATTAACTGTTGTAAGTTAAAACAATTTCGTAAATAAAATAGCTTTTATTTACTTAAAATTTATTTAAAAATCTGAAAAATTTACCTATACAATAAAATATTACTTCAATTTTTTTTGTTGCAGACCCCAAGACTCCAGATAATTTTTTTGTTTATATTGACTTTGGAGACGGTCAAGAGGTTAAAATTAAGGGTTCTGAATTAAATATAAGTTTTATTGATACGTTAGCACTGTTTTAAGAAGTTTTGAAAGATGTTGAAAATTATTAATTAAGTACTTGAGTTTCCTGTGAATTAAAAATATCTTGTTCCAATGCATATAATGCACAGTTTAGTGGCGAGATATTAGAAAACCTTGCTAAAAAATTTCTCGCGTTTCAAGATTTGTTCAATAATAATACAAGGTTCTTTTAATGTATGTAAATACATCGAAAATAAGAAACGCAGTTATAATAATAAACTAACGTTTCTTCCTTTGCTGAATGAAGTTTCTAAAGAAACATTAAAAAGATTATCTGAATCAAATTTTAGATATCAAAATTTAGTTGATGCTTTTGGAATCAGTGAAGACACAGCTATAAGTCATTTAGGGAAAAGAGAAAATGGTGTAGCTAAAATAATAATTGAAAAAAGCATTTTCTACACCATTGTTAGCCATCTTGCATGGATAGGAAGAACTTGATGTTACAGTCCTATTGTTATTAAAGTGATACGTAATATAAGTTCGTATAATGAATATGATAATTTCATTCTTTTTCTGCATGATATGTGAAATAAAATATATTATAAATTTAATACTATGTTTGCAATATATAATACAAGTGGCCCCCTCCGTCTTTGCTCGAGACTTACTAAATGAAGCACCGTGGTGTGTTGGTATGTGATGTGAAACGTTTTTAGTTAAAAATTTTATACATATTTCTAAAAATTTTCAAAACAAATATTTTGTTATTAAAAAAATATTTCTTCGAAATTCATACAAATAATTTATCAACGTAAAAATCTGTTAAAAGTAAGAAAAATATAATTATGCTAAAAAGTACCGTGCATTCCTTATGCCATAAAATGATTGATGGACATAAAAAGCCGTTGATTTGCAGATTCCTCCACATAATCTGTGAACAGGGCTGTTTTGTTAAGTTGTAAAAAGTTGAGACTCACAAAAATTGTATAATTGAAACTAGTTTTGTTCTCTTACCTCACACTTCATTACCTCAGCAACAAAGTCCTTAAGCTTAAACTCTACATTTTTTTTCGCAACAAAAATACAAATACATATTCTACTCATTTAAAAATCTGAAAGATTCAAAAAATTACTATAAGAGTTATAGTAAAAAACTTATCTCTTACTCACTAAGTTCTTTATTTATCGATTTTTATGCTGCTTTACTGAAAATAGATGCATTTAAAATTTCTCTTCTAACTTGATTTCTTGCGACTTTTGGCATAGTTAGCACTGTTATGAGACCTAAAGGTTATTTTTTTTTAATTTTACGAGGTTGTCTCATTTTTGTTAGCAAGGTAATTTGACGTCCGATGACCCTGAATAGGACTGGTAAGCTTTTTAAGTAAACTCTTTCTTGACTGAAGTCTCCAGCAAACATGATTGCCTCTATACCTCAGGATGATTTTCTCTGATCTGTTATTGTAGCACCACACTGATCGGGAGAAAAACTACAACGTATAAAGTTTGGAGCTTGATGTAGAGCTTTTTCTCTACGTCTCCTGGTATTATGCTGGTGTCTAAAGCACCTTTTTTTCGTAAACGCAGTTGTTTTGGTGATCCAAGGTTAAAAGATTGGTTCGTGTTGCTTGCCCGTTGGAGACGGTCCCATTGGCTCAAGTTTATTTTTTTTATAGCTGTTCGGTTCTTCCATCGCAGACCCTTAAGAGGATCGGTGATTCCTGGTTAAATGCTTAGAGTCAAGAGGATAATGTAGGGTCATCGGTCATTAAGGTTTCCAGTCTTGCAACGAACAACTCTACTCGTGATGTCTGCTAGTAATTGACTGATTTGGTTTAATAGTGGCCGGCTTTACATAGTCTTTCAGTTGTTAACATATTCATTGACGGAAATAGTAGTAAAAATTTATTTGTTCGCAAGGTAGTTTAAGCTTAAGTGGCCCTTAAAAAAAACCGATGAAGTTGATAGTTAAGTAGGGAACGTAAATATTTTAAGTGGTCTTGAAAAGGGCCAGTGGTAATACTTCTAGCTATTCCTTATCATAATTATCTATGATGGAGAGCTGATTAGGGGTAGCTTGACTAACCCTCGAAGTTTCTATGTATGGAGACCATGACGAAGGGAAGTATACTGCTGACCAAAGAATGTCTCGTTTTCGGGTCATTCTACGGATAACCAACCGTTCATTGTTAGTCGGGAAAGTGGGCCTGAAGAATACCTTCTTTGTAAGCATGTAGTTGGGATGACCACTAAGAAGAAGGCCGTTGTGACAACCGATACTCTTTATGGCTGTCTTTCCTGGCTTGCATTTGAAGTAGAAAACTCTCCAACGGCACTAGACTCGATGATTAAACGGCCACAAAACTCTGAAGTGTTGAAGCAGATTGTTTTGTGACTAGATACGTCTCCTGGTTTTTTACTGGAGACGTTGACGTTATAAGCGTCCATTTTTTCTTGGCACCTTGTTATCTTGGTGATTTGAAGTTAAAACCGATCTATTTTGCTTGACAACAAAGGAAGAGTCCCATCGATAGCCAAAATGCCCAGCTGCACGACTAAAATCTTTATGCTTAGTGTAGTGCTGACTAATGACTACGATTACAGACAATTCGATAGGGCATCTCATAACTACTCTTTACTATCTTTGATTGCGGGTGGCTTCAACTTTACCTTGATGCCACTAAGTGGATCCTACTGAATGAAAACGCAAAACTAGCTTATTTTAGCAAATTTCTGAGCTTATTCATAGCTATTGTTATAGACTTTTTCAAGAAAAAAACTATGTGATTACTACATTTGAATCATCAAGAATTGATATGCAAAATTTCAGAACATCGGTTCAGTAGTCTTCGCAATTAGCAATTACAACGGTTTCAGCAACTTTGCTCTGTATATTTGTGAGAAAACCTGTTCTACAATCTCTATAGTTTTTATTACTGTTTATTTAGAATCTTATTTACTGCTTTTGAAGAAAAGTATTTCGAGGTTCTCTGTAAGAAAATTCCCTCCCAAGCCAAATGCGAAGGATGTAACCGTGTGGAGGTAATTAAAATATTTATTCCACGAGCAGTACATGCGATTTTCTACCTGGGAGTAATGTTGCACTCTGCTTCCTGAAAACAGAAAACAAGGTCATGCTTCCAGCGAGGGTATAAAAAAAAAAGTTCTAACTAAAGCTTCGTGCAAGGTGCATTTCTTTGCAGAGCGTTTGAGTCAGTAGCCTGCCACTGCTCACCGAGTGCGGTCCTTAATTATTACCACCATTCTCAAACACAATTAACACATCTAAATATTTTAATCAAAGCTGTTGTAATAAATCGTAAAACAAAATAAATTAATTAATTTAACAAATACTGTTGAATACCTTATTAGTCAATACCGAATAAAACTAATAATACTAAAATAAGTGGTACTGACGTATCGTGGACAATGAAAAATGCTTAAAGAAAAAGTAAATCAACGTGCATACATTACAAATCCTGCAACTTTCCTTTTTTCCAGACATACCAATAAATTATTCGACTGTCTGCTAGTCCCGCGCCCCGTCTAGGAGTGTAAGACTCAAACCCACAAACATTTTGTTTTTACCAGATGATAAAGTTGAATAACTAAAATGAATTATTTAACAAAAATGATAGCAGAGCCTGGTTGAGTCTTTAACAATTTTTTTGCTTATTAAATGTTCCCTTATTACTATTCTTAGAGGAACAACTAACATCATGAAGAGATGCATGTTAATGAATAATATGTAACAACTTATATAGTACAGTGTGTGCAGACATGTACATGCTGTGCCTTTCTAAAAAGTATAGGTATATAAGTATAATATATTTATAATCCGAAAAAGTAGTAAAAGAATTAAGAAAAATAAATTATAATACTTTCATAAATAAATAATAAAATGAACAAGAAATATCTATGTCTATCTTTTTGTACCCTAAATCTGTTCGTCAAAGCGATTCGTTTCCTTAGTTCTCATTCAAAAGTAGACATTCTAAATCTAGGATCTGCTTATTAAAGCGATCTTTTCCTTATCTACAGAAACACAAAAATACAGTGAATAACCAGAAAAATATATAAATGATGATTTGGAGTACAAACACTAATAGCACAGAAATTCTCTAACGAGGACAGGTAACAAGTAAGACCAAAGATGTGGCAAGAACCTTTAGTTACAAAAACCTTTGGCTGAGAACTGCTCCACATTTGCCCATGACGTTACTCACATGGATTAAGAAAATCCTGGGACATCTCCCGTAAAAAAACAACAGTGCAGAAATTGGGCACACCTACCGCTAATGATTTCAAAAGGACAAAAAACAGTCAATTAATCTATAAAGCAAGCAGGGGAAAAATGGTGAGACTTGAACGGTCACACATAAAAGTACTAAGCACGATAAATGCTGCTTTATCTAGATGATTAACAAATCTGCAACTCTATCACTGAGCCATCGTGTCGATATATATTTTAAATACATATACTCACAAAGTGACATGTTTTAGTTAGACAGCCTATTCTCAGTTAAGTGAGCAATACAACCATAACAGAAATGTCACTTTAGAGTAGTTTGAAAATGCTTTATTCAATAAAATTAATAAAAATAATGTGAGGAACCCAGTTAAAAAAATTAAAATATATTATTTTTACAAATGTTGTTTAGATGTTAAATATATAATGTTCTTTCTGTTTTTCGTTGAGTATTAACGTGGGATACACTTCATTATGACTATTTAAATAAATAGGCCATTGCAAGCAATTAATTGTTAAAACGCATAACTCCCCAAACATTGAGTCAGAATGACTGAGCAGCGCAGTCGTACCATAACAAAGTAATCAATCAATAGGATAAGCCGTACACCAACGCCGTATTCCGTCATGCTTTGTAATATGGCAGTACCATTTTATAGGGTGTCGTAAGTTATTCGTTTTAAAGATCATCTTAAGGCAAAATGCAATGACAATACTAATCGATAAATAATAAAGGAAATAAGGCAAGTATCATTGCTTGAAAGTTTATAAGGTCACTAATTACAAATACCACGTTAGCGAGTGTCTCTGGGTCACCAAGAGGCCAGGGTTAATAGTATCTACGCCATTACCTAAAGTTGCAGGACAATGCCCAATATGAGTATTTTCTCAGGAGTTTTTGGGGTAGCTGATCACGAATACCACGCCAGTGAGTGTCTCCTAGAGTCTAGGGTAGACAGTATCTACGCCGTCTCCTAGAGATGTAAGAAAATGCCTGACATAGGTACCTTTTCGTGGATTTTTGGGGTAGCTGATTACGAATACCACGCCACCAAGTATCTCTGAGGTACCTGGAGCTCAGAGTGGACAGTATCTACGTAATGTACTGGAGTTGTAAAACAATGCAAAATATAGGGTGTTTCTTGGGGATTTTTTGGAACGCTGATCACAAATACCTCGTCATCAAATGTCCCCAAACCACCTATAGCCCATACCAAACTAACCAGTAGCTATGTCATTTCTTGGAGTTGCAGAACAATACTAGATATAGATAATTTATCATGAGGTTTGTAAGATATCTGATCATAACTATTACGGCACCGAGTGTTGTTGGGGTATCTGGAGCCCAGGAAAGATGGTATATGCCATCTCCTGGAGATGCAGGACAATGGCCGATATAGGTTCTTTTGTATAGGTTTTTAAGTTTGCTGATCACGAATACCACACCAAGGAGGGTCTTCGATGTCAAATTTTAAGTGTCTTTGTTGTTTCACTGTTTTTCGTCATGCGATCATTTGGATTAACTGTGTGATTTTTTTTTATATGCTGACAATGACATCTAGGAGTTACTATAAAAACAGAAAAGCACTTAACATACACAGTTTTTTGCACACATTATACTTGCGTTTGTTTACCCCTGACATTCAAGTAAGTTTTTACGTGGTATTTAGTCTTTTTAGCCTTTTAATCGTTATGTGTGGGTATTTAGTGATAGGATACTTTTCTTATCAAAGTAAAGCTTTTTGTACATTACTGTACTTATAATTCATTTTTGTTATTACTATCTAGGTACATGCATTTACTGTAGGAGACATTTATTATTACGGTAAAAGATAGTAAAACTTAACATTTTCAATTTTGCTCCTTTTTTAAGAGTAGTAGTTTTGCACTCTTGTTTGAAACACTTTTTCGCATTACATTATTTTTTTTAGAGGATTGTATTTCATCAAGAGGCGTTCTTGGAACCTTTGACCCCCTACTTCGAAGTCCTTTCTTTCTATCCCAAACTTCTAATCCGATTTCAGTCTTGTGCAATTTAAAAATATATCATACTGCAACTTTTTTGGTCAACTTTGTTTTCGTATAATCAAGTTTATTTACTTCTCGCTCATTTTCAGAGACAACTGTTGTCCATCATTGACAGCCATGCCTGTGTTAGCACAATAATACATCAAGATATTTGAAATTGTATGTGTGTAAAATTAGTGATACCTTAATGACCTATTTGTCTGAATGATTATCAAATGTCTAAAATAATTAAAGTTTAATTTTTACGGATTTTGATGAAGAAATACGTACCCAATTTACACAAGTAAATTAAATTTATAATTATATCGACTTCCGAAGCTTTATAGTGTTTGAATTTTGTTTCATTTAAATTGTTAACCATCTGTTTTTGTGCTTACAACACAATAAATAAGATTATTTACAAGTTTTCCAAGTCTTACTATTAAAGTAAGTATTAAGTAATAATAGCACTAAATCACCCACTAAAAGAACGCTTTAATGCTGCTCAGAAGCAACTTGGGACTTGTTTTACATTTGATTGCGACTTAACAGAATCTTAGTTGAAATTTGAGTAGGACTCATCTAGGATTCACCTAGGTATCAAGATATTCACAAGTACTTGAGGAGCGGGAACCAGCGTGTAAAGCAGCTTGTTCTAAGTTGAAGTCTATTTGCAGAAGAATTTTTTGACCATTATTGATTAAGTAAGTTGATTTCCAGTACTACTCAATTTTGGCATAAACTTGAGTGGCACTTCAACAGCGGCACTATAGTAGTACTGGAAAAGTGGAACTTTGGCGGAACTTAGAAGGCACTTAAGCAAAGGTGCCTTCTTGGAACTCGATCGGCACTAAGGAAACGTTACGTGAGTGGCACTTGAGCAGTGGTTCTTTGACAGTACTTGGAATGTACTTGTGTCACTTGACTTGAGCAGTACTTAGATGTCATAGAAGTGGTGGTACTTTCGTGGTACTTGATTGGCACTGGAGTAGCAGAACTATGGTGGTACTTAGGACTCAAAACTTTCGTAATATATAGGCGCTACTTGCGTGGCACTTGAGTGGTACTTTGATGGGATCTGGGTGGCACTTGTCTGGCAGGACTTTGGTGTCATAAATTCGGTAGCACGTGGACAGTATGGCGGTATTGGGCAGTACTTAAGTGGTAATAAAGTAATGGCACTTTATAGGCACTTGGATGGCACGAAAACAGTGGTACCTTCACGGTTCTTGATCGGAACTTGAGCAACACTTTGACGGGACTTGGTTGGCACTTATGTGGTAGGACTTTGTGGTAATTCGACGGCACTTGAGCAGCACTTAAGCGGTACTTCGATGGCACTTGGGTGGCACTTGTGTCGTGGTACTATAGTGGTACTAAGGTGGTACTTAGGTGACACTTGAGCGATACTGGAATAATGACACTTCAGTGACATTTCACTTGCACTTGGGTGGCACACAAGTGGCATTATCTCGGTAGTACTAGATCGGCACTGCAGCAGCAGTACTATAATGGTACTTAGAACGTGAATCTTTGGTGATACTTGGGCGGTACTTGAGTGGTACTTCGATGGAACTTGGGGAAACTTAAGCGGTACTTTGACGGAACTTATGCGGCACTTTTGTGGTGGTAGTTTAGTGGTTCTTAGGTGGTACCTAAGCGGTACTTGAATAACGGCATTTTAGTGGAACTTTGGTGGCACAGAAGTTGCGGTACCCTGGTGGTACTTTATTGGCACTGTAGCAGCAGTAATATAACGGTACTTAGGAGGTATATCTTTTGTCATATTTGGGTGGTACTTCAACTTGAGCGGCATTTGTGTAGCAAGACTTCAGTGACACTTGGGCGGTACTTCAATGGGACTTGGGTCGTACTTGTGTCAGGACTTTGGCGGCACTTCAATGGTACTATAGTAACGTCACTTAAGCAGCAGTACTGCGGTGGCACTTGGAAAGTACTTTGGTGGGACTTTATTGGCACTTGTGTAGCGGTACTTGGGTAGTAGCTGGATGGTACTTGGGTTTTCTTTGAGCAGAACTGAGTTTAAAAACAGGCAGTTTTGTAGTGGAATTTAAGTAATTTTTGGGTAGTGTCCAGACCAGTCTTTGGATTGACATTTTTACTGAACTACTATAATTATTTCTTATGATTTTGCTGCTGAGGTGTCACAACTAGGTCTTGCCAAAGGCTTGCTACCCAAATATTGCTCAAGTACCACACACGTGTTGCCAATGTCTTCCTAAGTTTCATCTAAGTTTCGTCATAGTTTCAGTCTAGTACTACTGATGTACTAATGCCCAATTATTGCTGCTCAAGTGTTACTTAAGTGCCAACAAAGTTATTTTGAAGTACCACTACAGAATTGCCAACTAAGTACCATCAAAGTGTCACAAAAGTACCAACCAAGTACTGCTTAAGTACCGCTTCATTTATGCCACTTAAGTACTGATGTTTAAGTACTGCCAAAGTGTCACTAAACTAGTACCGCTTTAGTTCCATGGATGCCCCGCTCAAATACTGTCAAAGTACAGCCCATGTGCAACTTAAGTCCCACCACCAAAATACCACTAAAGTCTCATCCAAGTACAATGTACTGGTGCTTAAGTGCCGCTTCCATACCGCTAAAGTATCGCCGAAGTATCGCTGCATGAGTTTATTTTACGTGGTGCAGGTAAAATGAACTTTTAAAAACTAAAAAAAGTACTTTTTTTCATTAATGAATAAAACAGGTGGACAAGTTAAAAGATCTAAAAATTTATATATTGGCAATTCTACTCTCTTAACACGTTGGAATTTAAATTACAAATTTTTTACAAAATTCCACCCCCATAGTAACAAAAAGTCACTTTTTGCTTATTTCAACGGTTTTCAAAAATTGACAACATTTTAATCTGTGAATTTAATTTTAGTTTAAAGACTATAATACTGATAACATATTAATATTTAAACTTTGTAGCATTTTTAGAACTAGAGATATCAAATAACAAAGTTTTGCAAAAAAAAAAGTTTCTTGCAATGTGCGAGCGATTCGCTAGTCCGATATTTTCTATTGAGGGCCCATTCTCTGCGTTCTTTTATCGTGCACATTCATTATGCAGATCTTTTTATTTGTACAAGCTGTATCACTTGCTGAAGATGCAGAAAACTTGTTTCAGCCATTTTTATAATTTTTTTGTTACTTTAGCTGACATTATTTAACTATAAATATTATCCATTTATTCGTATTACTGAGATTTTATCCTATTAATAAATAATTACACGTTATGATTAATAGGCCAAAAAAACTAAATACCAAGTAAAAACTTACTTGAACATAATGCCAGGGGTAAACAAACACAGGTAAAATGTGTGCCATAAACTGTGTCTGTAAAATGCTTTTCTGTTTTTGTAGTAACTCCAAGATGTTGTTGTCAGCGTATACAAAAAAATCAGACAGTCGCTCCGAATGATCGAATGACGAAAAAAAGTAAAACAACAGACACAAATAAAACTTGACATCGAAGACACTTACTGGTGTGATATTAGTGATCAGCAAACTCGAAACCTTATATAAAAGTACCTACATAAAACATTGCCCTGCATCACTAGGAGATGGCATATATACTATCTTTCCAGGGCTCCAGGTACCCGAGGACACTTGGTGCCGTGGTTTTTGTGATTAGCTACCTTGCAAACTCCACGAGAAATTATCTATACCTACTATTGTTCTGCAACACCAGGAGATGACATAGATACTATTTACCCTGGTATGGACTATGCAATTGAATTGGATTTTAAATTATATTGAATTCATTTTCAAGGAGCTAAGAGCTTGAAGCTCTTAGTAGCTTGCTACATATAGTTTAATACAATAAATAGTTAGTAAAATTAAATACACATTATTACAGGAATATTATTTCACCTGTCTAACAAGGAGTCGTTTACAATAAAAGTTCGATTTAACAAATCAAATAGAATAAAATAATAATACAAATAAAAGTAAGAATAAAAATAAAAAAAAAAGCAAAAGAATAAAAAAATAACAATGATAACAACAACAATAATAAACAAAAAATCTGCAGACAAATAAATGAGTCAAATAAATAAGATGCATATAATAAAAGGCACCAAAAAAAATTAAGATAACTGTAAATGCAAGACAATAAAATAAACATTAAGAAAAATGAGGACATCTGAAACGACGAATAACAACTCTGCACTGCTGGATATCACAAAATTAACTAAAGACAATGTTTATGAATATGTTCATGTCATAAAAACTCTGCCAGCTTTTTTCTGAAACAAGAGTCACCAAAGGCTATGCAGATCTCCTTAGGTATGCCATTTCACAGTCGCGCGGCGTGCACATAAAAAAAGCCTTCATTACTGTATAGGCTATATGTGATTCGAAAACATTTAATGACGAGGTTTTTAAAATTAGCGTTCCCAAAAACCCTGAGAAATTATCTATATCTGGTTTGTTTTTCAACTTCAGTACATAACGTAGATACTGTCCACTCTGAGCTCCAGGTACCTCAGAGACATTTGGTGGCGTGGTATCTGTAATCAGCTACACCAAAAACCCACGAAAAAGTACCTATGTCGGGCATTTTCTTACATCTCTAGGAGACGGCGTAGATACTGTCTACCCTGCGGTCTAGGTAACTTGGAGACACTCACTGGCGTCGTATTCGTGATTAGCTACCCCCAAAAACTCCTTAAAAAGTACTCATATTGGGTATTGTCCTGCAACTCCAGGTTGTGGCGTAGATACTATCTATCCTCGCCTCTAGATGACCCAGAGACACTAGCTAACGTGGTCTTCGTGATTAGCGACCTTAAAAATTTTGGAGCAAAGACAATTGCCTTATTCGCTGCATTATTTATCGATTGGTATTTTTATTGCATTTTGCTTTAAAATAAACTTCAAAATTAATAAATAACAATTACTGCACCTTATAAGACGGTACTGTCATATTACAAAGCATGACGAAAGACGGCGTAGGTGAGCGGCTGACTTTATCGATCGATAAATTGGTTATGGCACGACTCCGGCTGGTCTGTCATTATGACTTGATGTTTGGGGCATTATGGGTTTTTTAAATTAATTCCTTGCAAAAGCCTATTCATTTGAATAGTTATGATAAACTATATTTCACTTTAAATCTTACTGAAAAACACAAAAAACTTAACCAATTTAATATTTAGATTAAATTCGTGAAAACTATTTCTTAATTTTTTTAACTAGGATCTTCACATTATTCTTATTAATTTTATTGAATAGAGCATCCTCAAGTTACTCTAAGGTAACATTTCTGCTATGAAAGTATTACTTACTAAGCTTACATAGGCTGTCCATCTTAAACATGTTACTTCGTATATATTCATACACGCTTGAAAAAAAAAGAAATTTTTAGAACGAAGTTCTTTATGTCATGTACTGGGGGGGCTGGAACTTTAATAACGACAGATTTGTTATGAAACGAAATTTGCTCACCAAAAGTCTCTTCTTCCTAATTCATTGTATTTCCCCCCTTACCCCATTGCCCTCACTATCAGTCCCCTAAGCACTTTCGATCACTCCAGCCTATATTTTTCAACCATGCCATCTTGCACCATTCCCCTTCACACTCTCAAGCAATTAGTTTTTAAACAAATTTCAAATTTGTTTTCCCACAATAATTTTTATTTAACTTTCAATTTATTCCTTCTACAATTGTACCTTATCCATTCTGCTACGAGCGCTGCCGACATTATGTTTTCGGTCTCTTGTACTTATCGTGTAGTTCGTAACTTATTCTTTATTTTCATCCGCATTTACTGATAACACATTCAATTAATAATAAATTACTTATTTGATTATTTATCAAAACGAAGTTTTTTACGCCACGTGCTTGAAGGGCTGCAATTTTAAAAACGACAGATTTTCATAAAACGGAAGTTGCTTACTAGAAGTCTCTTCCTCCTAAAAAAAAATTTTTTTTCTAAATAGTAAATTCAAAAGAACAAAAAATTTAGTTAGCATGAATATGGTTACGTAGATTTAATCGAATAAGGCGCATTATTACGCAATAAATGTTTGTATTTTATGCATTTGATGCATAAAATATCAACTAATTTTTTTGAAACCTGATGTTTTTTTGGGAGTAAAATATTTCCAATAATTACTGTTATAAAAAAATTGCTTAATAATGTAATTTAAAATTTAAAAAAATGAGAATTTAAACAAAAGAAGCTGACCAGGGGGTACAAATGTGTCATGGGACCCACGGTAAGATCGAAGTTCTCTAAATAAAAAAAAAAAAAAAGAAAATTTAGTTTAGTACTTGCGACAGTTGAACTTTGTAAGTATACGTCATGCATAAATACAATACTCACTAAGTTTAACCATCGTAAGTACTGAACTAAATATTCTTATTTTTTTTTATTCGTTTTTCAAGTTTTTGTTTTAGCGAACTACATGAATGCAGTACTTACTTTTCTAGAGCTTCGTTCTTTCTATGGGTCTGGCGACCCCCTTGTTACCTGAGAAATTGTGTCTCTTTATACTCATTTCATGTTTATAGAACTTCGTTCTTACCGTGGGTCCCGCGACCCGTTAATACCCCCTGGTTTTTTTTTTTTTTTAATTCTCTTTATTTAATCTTTTTTTTCTATTTAATTTTTTATTTTCTATATCTTATCATGAGTAGAACGTCTGTGCATAATTATTAGTATAAATTAAATCAGAATGTATCTAGTTATTTTTATACTCAAAGTATTATATAATTTTTTTATTTCCTAAGTTTCTTATAAAGCATCCCAAGGAACTGATAACATACTTTCCAACTTTCTCACCTCAAAATAGCACATTTGCTGCTTAATTTTGGGTTCTCAAGAGGAAGAATAGTGTACAAAACTCTTTCAAAAAGCTTTTTAACGAACCTTGTTATGGCCCTCACCTTTGGCTTATGCCATAAACCTTTTGATTCGTAAATCGAAGCCTTTTGCAAACTCATACGTAATATACTTTCTTAGGCACACCAGGCGTGGGGACTTGATTATGAGCCATATGTTGTGGCTTTAAGGACCTCGATTATCACACGCTATTAACAGCTCATGCTACGCACTCGTGCAAGTGCATGTGTACGTCGAGGTCGTTGCAGAGCGACATTAGATGGTTCATAATCTCATTCCCTACGCTCGCTACGTCAAAAAATTGTACACCACACGTACAGGAGGTTATGTAACAAACACTCTTGGGTTAATTACCTTACCTGCGCACATGTATTGTAATGTACTTTTCTAAAATACAGAAGTAAAATAAAATAGAAATGTATATCTAATGGCAAAAACATTCGACTCAAAGACTATATTAACAGTTTAGTAGAAGGAGTCAGCTCAAGTTGAGGGTAAAGAAGGTGTTAGTTTAAAATTTAAATGAAAATGGTGTCAGCTTAACTTTTGCCCGACGATAGGGTCAGCTCAAATTTTGAATAAAGAAGGTGTCAGTTCAATTTTGGATTAAAGAAGCCATCAGTTAAAAACCACTTTTTTTCTATTAAGTTTTGTAGTACCAGCATTAATTGTACGTACAGCTCAATCTCTACATTTAATTTATGACTCTAAGACGTTTTTATAAATTTATTATCATTTAATCGAAAATTTTTTCTTAATATTATTGCAAAAAATAACACAAGCACGTTAAATTATAGGATAACTAGCCCCTTGAAGACTCTGGTTTTAATAATAAAATGAATGAAGTAATGCAATAACCTTAATAAGCAATTGAATATTATTTAATGTGCGTTATTTAGTATAAGCATAATAGGAAATCACTTACCTTTTCGATAACTACGTCTTTATGTGATATTTATATTATATACACTATATATTAAAGACTGCATTTATAATTTGTGTTGACAAAGTAGAATTAAAACTAAAGATTTAATTGAATTAAAGCACAAAGTAATTATTTAACACAATAGACAATAATAATACCTAAGTAAAGGGTTGCTACATTACACAAAATTTAAAAATAATATACATAAAAATCAGTGCAGCTAATTATTTATTATTTATTATTGATTAAATTTATAACTAAGAATAACAAAAATAAAAAATTATAGTTGATAGTAGTTTAATTTTACACATAGTCAGTACTATGAAATGTGAAATTAGAACCACTTACAGGAATATCAATGATTAAAAAATATTATAAATGTGATGATAAAAAATGTTGAATCTTGAAGCGTGGCTGAACTGTTTCATTTTTAAACGATTATTAAATAAGCTCAGTTTTGCATGTTGCAGTGTGTCTCCGTAATGTATAAATGCGTAAATGAATAATTTAAACGTAACACTGGAAGTGCGTTTGGGTTCCAAAATAAGAAAACTGTTTTAATAAATAAGTGAGATGCTGTTCATGGCGAATAAGAATATTTTTGTATTTTCTGTTTTATTTAACCATGCATTCATATACTGTAAAAAATATAAATGTCACTGTAATATAGGGGATCAGGTGTTTTATTTATTTTGTGATTGTACGTATACTTGTAAATAAAAAAACTACATTTTTCTTGTGCATTATAATTAGATTTTTTAATTTTTGTAATCTACAAATTCTGACAGAGTATGCTAAACACTCTTTGTGGTGTAAAAATGGGACGTCATTGTTTATTAATATAATTTTACGATAACTACTTTTATCTACGTGACTCATCTTTACAAAACATGCAAGTAGTTATTGTAAAACAGTAGCCTGTCACAACAAACCCCCACCACCTGGTGAGAAATTTCAAACGGGCCACTGTGCCGCTGCTCAATTACTAGGAAGTAAAAGGACTACTTACTCCCTCTTCCAACCCCACCACCTAGTGAGAGTTTCTAAACGTAGCCACTGTGCCGCCATATACTTACGATAGTCGTGGGAGGGTTATCTTCTCCTCCTACATCTCAACTGGAGAGACTTTCCGGGCAGGTCACCGTACATTCCCCCTCCTCACATTTTTTTAGTGTATGTGTTTGATTGTCTTAATTGTGTATGAATAAGCAAGTATACTCAAAGGGTATTTAGCATTTCTACTCTTATTTTTTTTTTCAGTTTACATTATTATGAGTAAAAGGAATAAGTTTACAGTTTAATAACAACAAGATAAATACATTTATTTTATTTCTTCCTATAGTTCATGGCATTGACAAGGGCATTCACATAAAAAGACGCAGTATCGTACACAGTATCGAATATGAGATCTTTTGTCAAAGTCTCCTGTTTTTCTATGTTATGAGATACAACTCTTTCATAAATACTCCGAACACCGTTATCATTTGAATCACTAACAATATTTGTTAGAACATTTGGTGTGCAGTAATTAGTTTGTGCTTTATGCACACTTCTACCCTTTCCTAAGATAAAGTTTATAAATTCCTGTGCTACGATAGGCATATGATCTTATATTTCGCTGAATGTGTGCAAGTTACAATCAACGAAATGTACAATAAATTTGTGTAAATGATCGAACATTACTTCTTTCAACACTAAACTTTAATAATACTTCTATGCAGTTTTCTTGTCTCAGTTCTACAATCTCGGTGGCTTTTTCCTTATAGCTCGTCGTAAACTTCAAGGATTAGTTAGACCCGTAAATCTTAATATCTTGCAGGTTACTATCATCTGTCAAAAAGTATTTTTTTATGTCAGGAAAGGTTAATTTAAAGTCGTTTTAACGAGAAACTGTGTAAGGAATTTCTTTGACCTCTACGTCTAACAGACAAGCTATAGGTTCCCAATTGTTGTCCAACAATTTTCCATAATCAAGCCCAACGATTATTTTTTTACCAAAGGATTTGTTCAACTTGTAAAGTTTGCAAATGATTTTAAGAAGCGATAATTGTTGATGCTGCTTTGAGGCTGACAGATCCAAAGCTTTCCTCTTCAAAACTCTTTTTTTAACAGGCTTTATTGTCTCCTCGTTACGATGTATTAACTGTAGGATGATTGACTAGGGACTGAAAGCTAATATTTCTTAAAACACAATTTTATCGTACTTCTTATTCAAAAGAGCAAAGGGTCTTACAAACGCTTGGAGATGCTAAATCACATTTAAGCTTGTCAAAACTGTAACACCGAGCATTTTGGATGTTATTACTTGAAAAACAAGTATAAATGACAAAGTGAGAATATGCTGATTGTATAGTTAGAAATCAGATTATAAAATGCTAACATTTTTATATTTTAGAATTCATTACGGTCCGTAGCTATATTTTTTGGAATGCGGAGACTACAAATAATAAGCAGAAAATTAAAGTAATACACTGTTAAAGCTCAGAGTTGAATTTCATATCAACGACATTTTACTACAACTACTTTGTAAATATTTTATTAGACATTCACAGTTACCCAATACATAGTTAACATTTCTTTTGTTAGATCTAAATGAAATAAAACATCTCGCAATTTCGTGATTGCTTTTTAAATAATCAGAAAGACTATAACGAAATTTTTTGAAGCCCATTTATCAATCTTATAGACCAAAAACGTTAAACAAAATTGATGACATACATTTAAGGATAGGCTTTGTAGCTGTTGAAAATTCAAACGCAGTTTTCTATAATTTTTTCGTAAATGATTAACAGGATGCAGAATATGGGCTTGTTCACTAAAGCTTTCGAAACAAAAGCCATTACCTTGTTTATCAGCATACAAAGTAACCCGATGAGTACCTGGCTTTGTATAACTGTCACTGTTTATGACAAGCGTTGTCAATTACATCCACATCGGAGATTCACGAGAGGAGTTGCAGTATTTGCAGACTGTCCATAGTTAATTTCTGTTGTTTTCGTAAACTTCTTTTTAAAATAACGTTTACAGAGCCAATAATTTAATTTGTAAACATTATCGAAAACACATCGATATTGTCGATGATCTAGCTCAAATGCACGGTGCACGTAATACTCTTCCACGAATACGGATTTTCAAGGCGGACGGTCAATCTCGTATTCCAAATTTATCACTTTACAATTTGTGATTTTATGCAAATTGTACCACTTTTCACAACCTTTGACGTTAATTTTGCGTTTTTTTTTCCCAACATCATTTAAAATTTTTAAAGTCGCTTCTAAAGGTACTTTGCCCTCAAAGAAATCAAGTCCTTAATAATGTCAGGACAACAAGATATTTTGTTGTTGCGCCTCCTTACTGAATTTTGCAATCGACAAGGAGATGTAACTACCCAACGTGCGAAAAGTCACTGTTAAAAGCAACGACAGCAATTTTTTTTGGCACTACTACGTCTTTTTTACCTTGAAACACTGAATTTCTACTATGAGGTGCACTGAGATTTATGGCTGTTTGAGCGTACCAATAAGAATTGAACTGAGAGACGACTGACGTTTGCAAATAGTAAGTGTAAGTAAATGTTGTTAGTGGTGCCATCTAGCCACTAAAGTCGACCATAATTTGACGTAATGCATCGATTTTGAGAATAGTTTTGTACTCGGCATACACTATACAGTTAACAGTCGAAGTTAGAACGTTGGAAAATCGACCATCTTAAAAAGCGTTTTCATGTTTAATCAGATTTAAATAAGAAAATTTGTTGGCCAATAAATCTGGTGTTAAATCAAAAGCAAAGAGTAGGAGCCGTTGGGATAAGATTCACGATTAATGTGATTACCTTCACTGAGAAAGTGAATACCAGTACCGAAAAACAAGGTATGATAAGCATCTATGTATAACTTATTCATTTGACAGTCAGGCTGTTATGGTTGAGATGCAATGTAAACGCTGTAAATGTACAATTAAAGAAGATTAATTTGAAAACGATGAAAATTAAACGGATTCATAGTGTCATTTCCATTATAACCTTGATTTTTAATGACCGACGATTATCCACTTAGGTTACCAGCCAAAAATAATATTACCTAAAGTTTTACCAAAAAAAATGCTACACATTATCACAACTTTTATTTCAACATACGTGAGTGGATATTTTTCTTTGCTCCTTGACAGAGCTGTGGTCTAGGCTAGCAAAACTAATGGGCCTATTTTAACGCGTCTCACTGAAAGATTTGCTTCTTCGATACAAACAAAAACCAAATTTGAAGTGTCTATGAGATAAAATGCATCGCAAGATCTCACTAATCGCATTCTTACCTTAACGCCATTAATAAGTAATTTTTCCTGATTGCATATATTACGCTCAAGATGACCACTTAAATTAATTGATTTCCCTGCTAGTTTTAATGTACGTCGCTTGACGAGCCCCTTATCGTCCATCTTTGTCAGCGTATCGTTGCACCATAAGGCACTTGGAATGATTTTGCCGCAGGTCCATTATTTGATAAGGCTTCCAAGTACGCTTTGTAAGCGTACGCATTGTTAGGAGGTGATATAGGTTTCTAATTGAAAAACATATCAATTTGATTAAACAACAAACGCATGAAATCATTAATTGGCCCTATCTTGGAGATTCTATATGAAACGTTAGCATTCAATTCTTCATCTCCATTGACGGCCAACTTGACACAAAGATTGAGCTTCGTGTGTGCGAGATCAATGTATTCGTTACCATTACCTGTGCGCTTTGGATAACCTCGGCATCGTGTCTTTTCTCCTCTTTACGCTTCTTTTCGTCCTCATCGATGTCATCGTCAGAGGTATAGTTATCATGTAATGCCTTGGTTTTCGTTGTGCTTACGTCAGTATGTTGTTTTTTTTACTGTCTAGTTTCTTGAGGTGTGAATAACGTTGTAAAATTGGTTGATATTTCTTCCACTTTTCTTGCTCGTTGGTATACGGTAAATTCACGATGTAGCTCATTTCGGCGTTGAGCCAACTTATTGTTATAACTGGTGTTTGCACAAACGTTAAACTATCGTTAAGGAATGTGCTTCACAATCGATCCACGCTTTTTTGAGGAAGAAGAATCTTTTTTTTGCGTGTTCCATTTTGGTTACATGATCGACAGCACTGTTCCAAGGAACATACCTATTAAAGCAGGTAACAAATTTTCTTCCTGTTGTACGATAATTCTTTTTTTTTAATAACACATGAATTTTTGCGTTCAATAATTTTTTGAGAACGCTGGTGCGTTTACGCAGTCGTTTTTTGTGTGCTGCAGTAAGCGAAACATTTCCTTCGAGAATATTCAATGTGCACTTGCAAATGTACTTGATTAGTGTCTTATTTTATTGTGCAACATCGCCGCTTCTTGTTTGATGTCAAAATGATACATAGCTCTTAAAACTGCGACGTATTTTTGATCAAACAAGGAACGTGACTTTGCCGCCATTACAACGATACAATTAGAACTTGGTTTGCCATGTCGCTTCCTTTTATCTGTTTCTTAGCTACGTATACGTACAGATACTCGTTATCTAATAAAATGCAAGTTTAAAATTGACAATTAACTGTCACATTTTGCTTGAGATCCAAGAAAAGGTAACCAAACCGTAAAGTAGCGTCCCAATCTGCTTTTTGCAAGAACCAAAGATATTTTGGGTACACTTGTTTTAAAAAATGTTGTATTTGTGCATGACCTTGTAAATTTCTAAGGTTGAAAATATATTGCAAGTTTAGAGATGTATTGCCCTGGCTTTTACCTTGATGAAATATGTTTTGCAAAATAAAGATTACGCTTAAGTTGTTGTGATGACGACCTTTGGTCAATAAGTCGACGATATAGTCACTACGGGATGATTAGCACAATAGATCGTTGATAATAACCAGTTTTGGTCTATGGTCGTCTAGCCAACCACTATTTTATGGTAATATTTTGTGGAACTCAATATAACTTCTGAGATTTCGGTAACCAGACTTCCCCTCTCACCGTAACAAAGAATGGCCGAAACGAGTATCACTTATACGGTGAGTGTGTTGCGAAAAACGGTCGGACAAACACGGTTTTGCCGCAACCAGTAGGTCCACTTAGTGTGCAAGTCTACGAATATTGCCATTTAGTATCCATACTGTACAACTAAACTCTGTTGAACAGCTGAGCAACCACGTCTAAGGCCTCTGCGTATCGCTCGTGGGACTGCAAGCACTTTTGAAAATCTAGCACAAAGGTGGCTCCCCCGTCCAATCAGCTTGTTTCATCAAGTTGACCGCCAATCAAGCTCTTTTTGCCGTCGACGACACCCTCGCTGCCAACACTGCCGTTGCTGCTTCAACTCACAGCTAGGATTGAATTCTAAATAAAATTACCTGAAAGTTTTGGAACTACAGTTACTTGTATACCTACAGTTGGAACTAATTTTTTTTCTCAACGTTAAAAAATGTGCTGCAGTAAAATTTTTCGGAATCTGTTTTATCAAGCAATAAAGTATAAACATCTTTCATACTGTTTGTACTGACGTTAATTACAAACCATTTTAGAATGTACTGACAGGTAGTTATAAGATACATTTATGTAACTAAAATCGCAGAACGTTTTCGCTCGAAATTCTTTACTTTCATAGAGTCATGTATTGGCCCTGAAATTTTCCTATTATTTATTTTTTATAAGTTTGTATCTGTTTTTTTGGTCAATTGTTAAAACATAAATAATAAAACCAAAGGCAACGGTCGTAATTTGCACAAATGTGTATTTTCCCTTACTCTACTCTATTATTATACCATAAATCGACTGAGTAGTCACAACGCAAAAAGCATCCATAAATTTACTGCTAGGTCGTCTGTAACCGTATGGATAACTTTCATCTGCAGCTACATATCTCCTTTTCCTGTAAACTGATTTTGAACTTTTTGTTTTAAGTTGCATTATTATGTCATAAAAAGCTGTTCACCGTATATCAGTATTTGACAAGGTGATTTCTAATACATCCAATGTAATCAACTTGTGAATAATGTCGAAATTTATCTTTTGACTGTTAATGTAATTTTATCTAATACCCTTTACCTTGCCAACGCACTCTTTATCGACATAAAACTTTTTAAATTTATATGCGTAAAACTTTGGCTCACCGAATTTGAACGATGTTATGTATGTACCAATACGTTTATTGGACAATTCATTTGTAAGACAACCAAAAATTGTACTGAAAGGTACATCGGATTCTCCTTCTTAACTCACGTAAAAAACAAAATTTAGGCAACAGATCTTAATTCAGCACTAAAAATTATTTTACTTTTATCGAGTTCTAATCCTTTATCTTTTCGTCCTTTATAATAATACGTATCCTTTCCTTTATTTATGAGACACTTAGAGGGAAAACAAGAGGCCTGTATTTTTTGCTTTAAAAAATATGTCAATGTAAATCGCGGATAAGCCTTATTCTTTACATTCTATTTGTTTTACATACATCAATGTGTGACCAACGGTAAGGTTACCACGTTTGCTTATATACAGGTATAACAAACAAACTTCGCCGCACTTACTTTCTTTTGTCTCCTGGCATTCGTGCTTTGTAACTTTATTTTTAGTACGTTCTCTAAAAAACGCATCACGTGGGTTAAAAGGCTTGTCTTCAATAACCTTAATATTTTTAAATGAAATGTCAAAGGTCCTCGTTTTCAAGAATTTCTTTTTGCAAAAGATATTCCCACTTTCCAATCAGCTGGTAACTGCATGCCACTATTTTTTCACTGACAGCACAGGCTCTCTCGTATCTCTCATCCATTGTATCGCCAGGTGTTTAAGAAAAATCTCTGTTAATTCTGAAATATCGTGGATAACTATGCCAGAAAGAATCGTGAAACTATTATACGCTATTGTCATGATTATCCACATCAACTTGTGGAACACAAACGCCATCAACAACGATACCTTTCGGTAATTAATTCTCTTTGCATCGTCCATCATGTTTAATAAGTCGACCAAGAACACGTTTCTTCATCCAATACAACCACTTAAGCGCTACTTTAGGCTGACTATTCACTTATCTGTAACCTCTTGCTGGTTTACTACTGATTTGGTTTTTCTTTAAAAAATTTTTCTCGTTGACACGCATACATGTCGAGACTATTATTGTATGTTAAATAAAAGGATCCACTTATAATTTTGAGAATTTTTTTAATAAGCTACACACGCTAATCTTTAAATTTTTACATTTTGTTTACAATATTGACCATTTTTCCGTTGAAAATCTAATATATAATCATTAGCTACTTGTTCGTTGTACCATTTTAAAAAACTTTCTCTTTATTGTATAGACTTGCTATCAGGTAAACATACATCCAATAATGGTAAAGGACCAACGTATGATTGATGTTCTGGTGTGTGTTTAAAATATGTGAGAAAACACCCTTTGCACTACCAGTCAGACAATACCATTTGGGTAGACTACTCTAAGGCATGTAAGAATAATTAAGACCATCGATAGATTATATCGTTATAAGTCCCATTTAAATAATCTTAGACCTATTTACAATCACTAGTGGTGTCACTTACATGCTGTGAGTTTTGATGATGCACTTAAAAATAAATTGTGCGTTGAATCCTTAGGCACTGTGGGCAATATAGACAACTTGATGAAAATACTATTAATATTCAAGCGCGAGATATATTAATTGTTTTATTGGACTAATTCAAACAATCTATTCATGTATTCCATAACAGTCACCTCTCGTTAAAACTGACTCTTGTTTCGAATCAATACAAAAATTACAAACTTGTTCCACGATGCATAGATTTACTCAATGATTTTTTTTCATCGTCACCCACTACAGATACTGACTGTTGCATCTCAAAGTCATAATACAGTACTACGAATGGTGCTTTGTTATCAGACGTCTTGATGGGCTTCATATAAGAGGAATGGCTAATAGGTAAGCGTTCTGTGACGTGGTAGCTAAAGCTATAACGTCTGTGTATACTTATATTTTGGAGCAAGTCATCGGTGGCTACCAAGTCCCAGAATAACATATGTATTTTCCATATGTATATCTATAACACATTACTAAATGTGTGCTCTCGGTACCGTGGACTACGAGTCAGAGGAGCGAGAAGGACCGAAGACCAGGAAAGAGATTGAATGTGTGTGAGGTATGATTGGGTGAGCGACTGTGTGAGGTAGAGAAGGAGAGATGGAAGTGCTCGTGACGCATCGGAGAGGAGGAAGCGCCTAGCTGTCACGTCGATTCCCGAGTTTTGGAAACCTACTACAATTTACCTGTGTCTAGGCATGTTGAAGATATTTCGGATGCCCGGGAGGAGCACCCACATCGGTCGAAGAGGATAGGAGTAACGTAGTAGTAGTTGAGTGGTAGCTGGAGACAGAACAGTGGAGAGCCTGGTACGAGCAAGTATTAAAAGGATAGCGAAAAAGAGCAGAGTCAGAGATCTAGAAAAGTGATAGATTATATAGTTCGAGAATAGCAGAGAGAGAGTTTTCTAACGATTAATAGTAAGGTAGAAAAATAGGACTAGACCGAGAAGAGAAAGGATAGAAGCTGAGAGAGAGAGAGAGAGTCGTCGAAGCCAACCGTGCTGCAGTCATCGCGACGATCCGGACGAGCTCGAAGGGGCATAGAGTACGGGAGATAACGAGGATTGTGGAAAGGTAAAGGTACGTGGAATAGTGCATTGGGTCGTATACTGGGGCAAGTAATTAGGACGATCTGAATGAGCGAGTCTGGATGTGCAAACGTGTGAAGGGAGAGAGAGAGAGAGGAAGCAGAGAGACGTGTGTGTTGGTGTGTGTAAGTGAAGAATACATTGCAGGGGGACTAGTCGAGGTGTCGGTGGGAGTCTTAAGGTGGTGAGATACTCGCAAAGATGTGGTAATAGATACGAGGTGTGTAGGAGATTGTGTGTGTTCGGGTGTGTGTGGTATATAGGTGCGGGCCTCCAAAATCGAACCCAGGATGAGGTCGACAGTAAGGACGACCCATATCGCTACAGAGATACATGAAGATTTCTACCTCACAGATTATGTGCCTATACTGGTATACGTAAGAGAGAGTAAGAGAAAGAGAGGGAGTGCTGAGAGTGTAGTTGAAGGTGGAATAAATAGCGCAGACTCGCTGCTAAAAGTATGACCCGTGATTCGTGTGGAATTTGTGTAGTTTAGTGACCCTTTCTTATCTCCTTTTAGGAGTGTCTGGTGTTCCTGAGCCAGACACTTGTGGCAGACCTCCCGGAGGAGAGAAGTCCAAAGTGTAGGGACAGGTTAAGTGACGTATAAGAGAGAGTTTTGTGAGAGAATATCAGGACGGCCCTTACGGCTGAAAAATTCCCGTCACAGTTCTTTATACGTATTGCAAAAAGAAGTTCCATAAGTATGTATTTGTTTTTTTTGTTCATAAAATTTTACAATATATTAGACAAACGCTTAGTTTTTCAAGAATAGTGAATGACTTATTAAATGACCCTTTATCTAAGTAATTTGTAAGACAGTTGTTACTAATAATTTATTAATTGCATGAGTCACATTTTTCAGGGTGGTCAGTTATTTTATACTATGGTAACTAAACACGCTTGTTCCATTTATTAGAGCATCTATGATATTTTACGCACCAAAAGCTTTTATTACAAAGTATACAGTAATTCGTACTTTCACTCGTGCCAGTAAATTTACAATCAATTTGAAATGTTGTTGATTTTCGTAATACATTAATCGTTGAACGTAACTTACACTTCTGTATGTGATTACAACAAAACGTGTACTGTCGTACGGTGAAGAATATCCGCAACAAAAATTTGGTAAGGAATATTTAATAACTGTTCCATGAATAGCAAAAGACGATTGAAAATCAGGAACTTCATTGCGACCGCATCCTTTTTCCAGTACTCTGACTTTCACCTGTCTTATTAAATCATTAGCTGATTTTTTTTGCAGTGGTCTGTAATGACGTCTAACAAAATTCTTATATTGTTTTGTCGTAATCACATAAAGAAGTGTAACTTACGTTCAACGATTATTGTATTACAAATTAACAACATTTCAAATCGATTGTAAATTTACTGGCGCGAGTGGAAGTACGGATTACTGTATACTTTGTAATAAAAGCTTTTGGTGCGTAAAATATCATAGATGCTCTAATAAATGGAACAAGCGTGTTTAGTTACCATAGTATAAAATAACTGACCACCCTGAAAAATGTGACTCATGCAATTAATAGATTATTAATAACAACTGTCTTACAAATTACTTAGATAAAGGGTCATTTAATAAGTCATTCACTATTCTTGAAAAACTAAGCGTTTGTCTAATATATTGTAAAATCTTGTGAACAAAAAAAAACAAATACATACTTATGGAACTTCTTTTTGCAATACGTATAAAGAACTGTGACGGGAATTTTTCAGCCGTAAGGGCCGTCCTGATATTTTCTCACAAAACTCTCTCTTATACGTCACTTACCCTGACCCTACACTTTAGACTTCTCTCCTCCGGGAGGTCTGCCACAAGTGTCTGGCTCAGGAATACCAGACACCCCTAAAAGCAAATAAAAAAGGGCCCAATGGGGACACTAAACTACACAAATTTCACACGAATCACGACGATCCACAACGATCATCAGTTGAAGGAGGTGCATTTACTTTGCTGGTTCAAGGGTGATTTTTCCATGATAAAATTACAGCAGTACTTGTACACTGTACCAAAAAATGCTAACCAAATCAACATTTATGAAGATAATACAGCTGTATACTTGGAATTTACCGTAGAGTGTGCTGTGGTTACTATTTAGCAATGTATAATGCCATCACGTCACATTCTTAGTATGGGATATTTAACAAAGGCGTAAATGTATGATTCTCATGAGGCACATTAAAGCCTACGTAGAAAGACATTCTCTGTACTTAGTAAAACTCATCAAATTAAATTACTTGTATTCTCTATGGTGGAAAGCGATATTAAACCAGATACGAAATGTTTGAGAGACGCATTTCTTATTAATAAGAAAAAAATTTCTTGAATGCCTCCCGGTTGCCACATCTTAAAGGACCTAATACTGCTAATACTGATAGTGACTTTGAAGTTGATAATAGTCTTAATGCCAAAAACGATGACTGTGTGTAGGCAACGAAGAAAGAAAGTATAAAATTAAAAATAAGAAAATTTTAATGTACATCTATGAGCTTAGTACGTAGAATATACAGCTCTCTTATAAGCTAATAAAAATTTGCTTGAAATTTTAGTCATTCCGTAATGATCATTGAGCAGTCAACATAAAAAATAACATGGATCCATACTACAGCGAACTAAAATATGATAGCCTCAGTAAGGAAGAGAAGAATAAAATATTTAAAAATCTGTTATAAAAAAGGACATTGAGGCATTCCAACCAAAAGTCAAGAAAAATTACTATTCCGAAAAAATTCATCCTCATCCAAAGAAAAATAAATATGATATACAAAAACAAAACTAATAACTGGTTTTTGCCAGGACTATGAGAAATCGTTGTATTTTTTGAAGCTACAAATACTATATGAATTAAATAAAATTTTTTTGTTATTATTGAAATTCATCAGCATAATATTTTTTTACATGTTGTCCTAACAATCTTAAGCCTTAAGCTTATTGGCTTGCGTTACTGATTAGAAAGGGACTGCTTCTTAAATAAGTAAGCCATAAATAACACATATTATTGTCAAAAAATATTTATTTAAATTTTTTCGCGAAAAAATACATTGTTACATGTTAAAAATATTCTTACACGTAATATTTAACTCAATTAGGATAAAAAAAATAATTACTATTACAATTTAAAACACACTTTTCGTAACACTGTTCTGTTTTTATAACATTAAAAAAATTGTTAACTTTTGTATAAACATGAGATAATAACTCGAGTTTCCATTGCTTTTAAATAAAAATATTTGTGTGTTGCTACTGCAATCTATTACTAAATCCTATAAGAAACAGAATTTGTTAGAATAAAAGCTGAAAAAAATAAAAGTTATACAAAACAAAAGTTGTGTAGAGTTTTCCGTTAAAAATTTTACGTGCTGTTATCAATGATTTTATGCTTACAATAAATGAAATCCTCCCCCATTGCACGCTGCAACTCTTGTAAATTTATTTCGGTAATAGGTGCATATCTGTCTTTTCTGAAATACATTAACATGTGCACTGATGCTCTTACGGAATAGAAATAATTATATTTGTACTATTGGTAAGTACCAGTAAAAATAATTAAGTACACTCGCTCCACCTCACTAATTTTGGTTGTATGGATGCAATAATATTGATAATACTTCGCTCATACTACCACCTCAACTACTGCAATACATGCAATTTGATTGAAGAGAAACGGTGGCCTTCGTCAAAAACTAACTACTTGTAATAAATTTTTGCTTACTACCAGAACTACTGCACTTTGAATGGTTGGTTCAAGATCGTTTTCTGGAGTTTGAGGCTGCACTTCTTTCTCGAGTGGAAACATTTCATTAACTGAAAATTATTTTTTAACATGCATTCAAATTCTTTTTTTTTTTCATTGATAGCACATGTTAGGTATGTGATCAGCTGTAAGACTATCAAACTATTTCCAAACACAATTCAACAAACAAAACAAGCCAAAGCCGTTTGGAAAGTGGTCTTATTTGGAGAAGTATTGCTAACATTCCTAGGGTCTAATTTATAATAACACACTTCTTTACTATAACGTTTATAGGGCTGTGCAGAAAAGTGCATGATTTGACTAAATGCTTACTTTTATTATGTTATTGATATCTAGATATATGATCATTCGGATTAGTGTGAGCACTTATACATGGGCGGACGCATGTAAACAGTTTTATGCATGCAGGTAAGTGGTCCATTACTAAACCGAGTCTGGGAAACTAGCTGACACTAGAAAAGGGGAAGCGTGGACAAGCTCGTGCAATAGCACGACTGACCCACGACCTTTCACCTGCACGTGACTCCCCCTCCACGTCAACCGCCCACTCAGAGGAGGAAGCCCCATACCCTTGCGCTACAGCTCCCCCTAGGAAAAAAGCGGAAGGTGGATCAGAACCCTCCCAGTATACCAACTATCAGTATATTTTGTCACAAAAGTGTTGTAAGTAGTAATTTTCGTAACGGATGTAGATATCAAATTCTATTTTAAACATACTAGACTACTTTTAGCACTTTTTTTTTGTGATTTCGGGTTCGTAATATATTAAGAGCGCCACCCAACCAGGATATATCATTTTTCTTCAGGCCCAGAAATAGCCGAACAACAGTTGCAATGGCAATGTGTGACGAAAACTAATACAGTTTGGCAGCAATTTTCTTGTGATTCAATTAATTATTAATATTCAGCAGAATTTTCATCTAAATCAAATTTTTTTAGTGTATAAGTAGTTTTGTGTGCAGTTTTGCCAATACGACAATAAGTTAAATATAACAGTTTACGTTCCATTATGAAATGGAAATCAATGAACACCTTATACTAACAGAAATCGTTTGATTGATACGTTGATTTCAATGCCTACACATGCTCAATACTAATAATATGCTTGTAAACGCTTCATCGTTGTGTTAAGTTGAAAGAAGTACTCAAGGCAGCTCTTCAATGGAATAAAAAAATAGTAACACAAACTTTTTTTGTACGATTTTAAAATATTTAAAGAAAATCTTATTTTAATTTTTTAAAGATATATATTAAGATAATATTTTCATTTCTAAAAGAATCCATCCGTATCTTACCTATCCATGATTACGGATCGCCCTTGCTAATTAGCGCGCTGCACACTCGGACTGCCTTCGACACTTCCAATATTTAGTATCGCCTATAGAGAATGATTCAATGTACAAGAACTCTTTGAGATGTCTGTAAGTGTGATGACCTTTTTTTAAACAAGTGTAAGCAGGTTTGAGATTGTGGACATGACATTACTGTAGATTTTCAGGCTTTGGACATTAAATTATTTAGAACTTGTTCGATGTGGAATTGTTAGATTTGACTTTTCATCCTGTAATCCCTTGATGTATACGTATTTTATACGAACTATTTTAAAAGACAAGAAGCAAAACTATTATGAAGTTTCATGAAAATACATAAGTTTTGAATAAAACAAATGTATGTATGTATGTATATGTATGAGTAATTCTTTCGTAACTTGCTCAGATTGATTAAAAAAATTTTTCAAAAAGAAGTTGGTTGAAAAAAATTTTTTCATTGTAATTCTACTGTCCACGCCATTAGTAACAAATATCTGAAGGAATGCAACTACAAGATTAACTAGTCAAAAGTTATACGAAATTTTATAAAAGTCAATTTTCATCGATTTTTGAATAATTGTATCTCTTTTTAACACATGTAGCTAAGCTCCTTTAACAGTTCGAGTCTTTTTGATGGATGTTAATGAAAGCTAGCATCGAGACCTATCGATTAAAAAATAAAAGGTTTGTTTGATTTGGTGCCTTCATTCAAAAGTTACAGCTGTTTTAGTTAGAGCGTGAATATCGATAATAATGTGGTTTTGGCTAAAATTCAGTATTTTTTATAAAATCAATAACTTTTCATAAGAGGCATAAAATTCAAAGATTTGTAGTTTAATCATTACGACTATGTTTTTGCTTTCATTTAAGCTCAGATAAAGCCACCTAATGGAGTGCACCACTTGGCTACCAACGTTGAAAGTAGTACCACCGTTTTAGCATTTATATAGCGAAAAGAGGCAAATTGGATAAGATCCCGAGACATGTGTCTCATCTGTTACCCTAACAGTGATGAAAAAAAAGTTTAACTGTGAGTGATTGCTCTAAAACGAAAAAAACGGCACTTTGAAGTGAGGTAGAATCACGCGCCTTTGGCCGCGTTCACAGTGGTAAAAGTTGTCGACATTGGTATATATGAATGCTTGATCAACTGACGATAGCTACAGAAGAGTCAGTGACAAGCCCCACTAAGCCTAGTGTGTGCCCGTGATGTTTTCACATGTACAGAACTATTGTAGGTGAGAAGTAAGAGCAAAAGAAAAAGAAGGAAGGAGCGGAACAGAGAGATAGTGCATGAGGTAGCAACATAGAAGGTGGCATTGACCATCACATGTTTATCTTTATGATCCATATACCTCTGTATTATACGCTTAGTTACAGTTTGCCATAAGCACAAGTGCTACTTTAAACTCAAAAGTATGTCATACATGTACATACATACACATAAACCTATACCTTACTTACTAAGGCATGAAATTATTCCTGTGCGCATACCTTGTATTAAAATCAGATGCGTATACAACCTTACAGCTACTTAATCGTGTATTCCTTCAGATGATAGGAATTCTACATAGCAGCGTTAGCAATCGAGCAGTCGGTGACTTGAGTTTGTCTTGTGACAGCTGCTGTCATGTAATTGACGATCGCGTCTGTAATTTTGAAACAGCTTGGCTGTTTTGTTGGTTCTAGTATTTCAAGTGGTTATAGTCGAATTACAGTGAGCAATTTGGCGTGTTAAGCGTACGACTACCGCCAAAAGTCAATGGGTAAGGTCCCTGTGAGGTGGCAAAAGTTGAGACCTTACATAGGTGCAATCGACTATTCTAAGCCTCTGGAGCGAAAGAGACAGAGCTAATGGCGGTTAATACCCCGAATAGCAGAGGTTAAATTAGGAATGTATGGTGTAAAGCTTCATCCAGAGGGTGCCAGGACAGGCCAGTCCAGTTTATGGATGTACCGATGTATCCGCGAGTCTCCTTGCACGTGCGCGCGCGCGTATGTGTGCCATAGAGATATAATAAATTTAGCAGGGAAGTGAGACTAAGGCATGTCCACTGGAGCAGAGAGAGAAAAAAGGTTTCGGTACCTGTCCATCTCTCTCTCTAATTATGCTCTGATTGGTTGAGACTCACATCATGTATTTAAATCTCTGTAATGTAGCCAATCAGGGCAGAGTTTAAAGAGGGATGGACAGGTACCGCAATCTTTTCTCTCATTTTGCTCCAGTGGACAGTGCTACTTACATGAGACCCTATACCTTCCCTTATTATATCTCTATGGTGTGTGCACGTGTGGTCTACTTGTGATTGTCCATTCGTTTACTCTGTCGTTTGTCAGTGCTGTAAGTTTGTAACTATATGTATATGATGTATACACTCATGTGTAAACACGATCGTAAAGCTTACACGGATAATTGCTAAAATATGACGGAAATGTTACAAACGTCCCCCACTGTGTTCTCACATAGGTTGAATGACCATTAATTTAAAACTCTATTGCGTCTATCGAAGTACTCAATTTAGCCCCAGCAGAATAGCTCCTCTTTTGAAATCGATTAAATTTGTTTGTGCCCCAATTATTTATCTTTAAGCAGTTTGAATCAGCTCAGCTAGTTTTGGACTTAAAAGCCAAAAAATACTAGTGCAAAACTCTACTAGCAATTCCACAACTTACTAAAAATAATGCATTTCCAGCTTTATTCTGGCGAATCAACTATTCTCGTAGTCTATGGCCCTTAGTATGATGCAAGTACAGGAACGACGTTTGTAGTAAAATCCGCTTGTGGCACTGGTTTCATGCCCTTAAGCTAATTTCAATATTCCATGGTGATTGCCATGGACTATAATTGTTAAGTTTCTTTGCCAGAACAACGCTGTGCACTTCTCTCCAACCACGGTGTAAGATATACAGGTGGTCCCATATACGCATAATTTTTGTGAAATATTTGTGCTGTTTCATTCAAGTTTTAGCAGATGGCGAATAAGAGTCGAATACTGCATATAGTTATATTACTTGTGTTAGCAGATACCACCATATATAGTTTTATTACTACGTCTGCTCGGTGTTCATTTCCTATGTAACACCTAGTGCGAGAAAGTGGAAGTGACACATAATGCTCACAAAAATTTACTGTAGGCAATATAGGCAATGGATCCACCTGTATATCTTACACCAGCGTTGGTTTTCAGTCCTTGTGTTTTGGTCCCGAGAGCTTGCCAGCGCCACCCCCGGGGCCAACTAGAAGCAATCAACCATTGGCGAGTCTGATTGATTGCTGGCAAGCGCTCGGGACCAAAACACAAGGACTGAAAACCAACGCTGTCTTACACCGTGCCTCCAACTTAGTTCTTGTCTTCTGCTACTGTATATTTGATTTTATTATTGATTATTGATGAAATTCAAATATGCAATTGGTATTATAAATGGCTGTAAGGGCTGTTATTATGATTTATATATCGTTAATACGTGCAAGTAAACGCACTGATATTACAAGCAAAGTTTCTTGAAGTTTCCAGCACTCTCTGAAAACGTTAAACATAGGTTATAATCATCCTTACAATAATACTTTACATGTATTATAAGTTCTCAATTAATTTTATTGTTAATATTAATACGTTGACTGACATGTATTTATGATTTACAGTTGATTCTAAGAATATGCCCACACAGCCAATAAAACTGCTTGAAATATTACTAATCAATAGTAACATAACATGTGAAGTAGCACAAGACAAGAACTAAGTCGCAGAAAGTCGCAAGATTGTTCCGTATTCCGCTGCGCAATTACAGAACTGGATTCCAGCAAAGACATTTGTATTCGTCGGTATTACCATCCAGATCTGAGCCAGACCTAACGAAACTAAAAGAGGCTGGAGCAGACCGAATCTATTGGACTATATTCTTTATGTCACGTATTATGTTTCATGCTCTAAGTTAGTCAACAACTTGCAGAGTAAACATGCCAGAGTAAAATATCTCCTTGATGGTTTTCTTACGTATTTGAGCGCACTCGAGTGCACTCGAGTAGTCACGAACGCATAAGTTGCCCCTCCACTGCACGCAAGCAGCCTCGTGCACGTTTGTGCAGTTGCTGTCGCTAAACTCACTACCGGCGCGGTAATACGTGAATTTCGACTGATCGCACGTAACCTCGCTTGACTTTGGCTGCCCGCGGAAACTTTCGTTTGCTTTGTTTTGACCACGTGTAAGCTCACGTTATTGCAACAGTTCTTGCGTGGGCCAGCGTAGTAGTGATTAGTACTTTGACCCTCGAGTGTCCAAGACAAGTAATAAATTACGGGCAAAGCCTTAGCTGTGGACCGGCTCGTGGAAGTAACTCGGATCCACCAGAAAATATGGATGGTACCTGGGAGGAGCAGTTGATTAATCAGATCCAAATAAGACCCGCATTATGGGACGCTAATCACGTTCATCACAAGAATAACGTTATTTTGGGTAGATTGTGGGACGAGATTGCACGAAAACTCAACAAAAACAGTAAGAATAACCTTGATTTTGTAAAGATAGGTAAAATTCTGCTATTGATTTTTCTTTTGCTGCTTTGTACTTGTGCGTTTTAATATATTTTGTAAATTTGAAATGTCTTTTTTTTTTTTTTAAATATGTCACAATCTGACCTATGTTAGCCAGTCAAGATTAGTGCAAACATTTTATCTTTCTAGAATTCAACAATAGCTTTATAAGAATTATTATGATTCATGCTTGTTATATAAGTGATAAGGGATTCTATAAAAAATTAATTTTTTCAAATCAATGTGCTAGTGTTGAGCAAACATGACGTAGGTAACATGACTTGACTATCTAATGGCATATTCTAGCAAGTGCAAGTGCTTTTTGTCAACCACAGAATATGCTTACTTAAATATTTCACAAGCAGCCAGTGTAATCATAAAAATTTATTAAGTTAACGTGTGATGTTTCAGTTTTTTGTGCACACTGTCAAATATTTTAGTATGTGTGTAATTGTAAATAATTATTTAAATCTTAACATATATTTCAGTTAAATAATTAAAGTACTCTAATTTAATATTGACTAGTCATTGTAGTATGTGAGAAACCATTGAAGATAGTAGCAAATTTTATTTTTTAATCATCTAACCTTAAAAAACTGTTTGTTATATCCAAAAATAGTAATCTACATCATCAAAATAAATCAATTTAATAGTAAATACGTGCCACTACTACACACCCACATCTTAATTCCTCCATTTAATTGGCATAGAATTTTTTTAACTATTTTCTCCACATTTTTAACTCATATCGTTTCATAACATATTACTTGGATTTGAAACATTGACTACCTTAAGCTTAAATTGAGCAGGTTTAAAAATTTTAATTTTGTAGATTTTATTCATGAAAATTTGTGATACAAAAATGTTAACTTACTGGATTACTGGATCTTTAAAAACTTGCAATGCCAAGATTGAGTTTACTATTCAAAATACATTGGTTTTTAGGATTTTAAGTTCTTGAAAGACTTTCAAGCTCAGAATTATGTTATTTTACACAAAAAAAATGATTTCTGGATCTCTGATGGCTTCGAAGGCCAGGATTCAATTTCTTGATTGAAAAATATTAATTTCTGGATCATTGATGGCTTCGAAGGCCAGAATTCACTTTCTTGATTAAAAAATAATAATTTCTGTATCTTTGATGGCTTCGAAGGCCAGGAATCAGTTTATTTTGTCAGAAAATATTATTTTCGGATCTTTGATGGCTTCGAAGGCCACGATTCACTTTCTTAATGAAAAAATATTAATTTCTGTATCTTTGATGGCTTCGAAGGCCAGAAGTCACTTTTATGATTATAATATATTAATTTTTGATATTTAATTGCTTCGAAGGCCAGGATATAGTTTTTTGATCAGAAAATATCAATTTCTTCATTTTTGATGGCTTCAAAGGCCAGGATTTACTTTCTTGATTTAATAATATTGATTTTTGGATCTTTGATGGCTTCGGAGGCCAGGATTCACTTTCTTGATTAAATAACATTGATTTTTGGATCTTTGATGGCTTCGTAGGCCAAGATTCAATTTCTTAATTAAAAAATATTGATTTCTGTATCTTTGATGGCTTCGAAGGCCAGAAGTCACTTTTATGATTATAATATATTAATTTTTGATATTTAATTGCTTCGAAGGCCAGGATATAGTTTTTTGATCAGAAAATATCAATTTCTTAATTTTTGATGGCTTCAAAGGCCAGGATGTACTTTCTTGATTAAATAATATTGATTTTTGGATCTTTGATGGCTTTGGAGGCCAGGATTCACTTTCTTGATTTAATAACATTGATTTTTGGATCTTTGATGGCTTCATAGGCCAAGATTCAATTTCTTAATTAAAAAATATGAATTTCTGGATCATTGATGGCTTCGAGGGCCAGAAATTAGGTTCTTTTGTTAAAAAATATTAATTTTTTGATCTTTGATGGCTTTAAAGGCCAGCATTCACTTCCTCGATTAAAAAATATTGATTTTTGGATCTTTGATGGCTTCGAAGGCCAGAATGGAGATTGGTCATAAAAAAATTTTGATATCTTGGATTCTTTCTCATTTGAAGGCTGATTTCGTCGATGTGATATAAAATTTCATGGGGTTGTTATAAAATTTGGAACAAATACTTAAAATAGTATAACAAACCAGGAAATGGTTATAATTTAAAAATCCCATGCTGTAATAAAATTTAGTTTAGAGGTGTTTTGTTTAAAAACATTTGTGTGCAGAGAAACATTATTTTTTATATATACTTACAGTTATCTGATTTATATAACTTTTATATGTAATTATTTCCCTTCGATATTTTCAGAAACCACTTGCAAAAACAAGTGGAAAATTTCAAGAGGTCAATTCGCCAAAGAAGTACGCAATTTTTCTTTTTCTTTTGGTGTTTCGGGTGGTGTAAAAAACGCTTCGAAATGGCCATTTTTTTTGCAAATGGAGTTTTTGCGGACAACTGTGCAACCTGCAACATCATCAGGCAATTGCAGTTCTGCTACTTATGGTACTGGTATGAATAATAAGAAATATGACTGGGAGTCTGATGGAGAAGAAGAGAGTTACGTCACTGAACGTAATACTTACAAGAACATTATTAATAATCAGACTTCAAATCATTCAAGTAAATCACCCAACAACTCTTCCAATTCAACAACAAATCAACAGCAACAAACTTTAATTGAAACTATCGATAATGAAGATACTACTTTTTTCCGGACATTACTTCCTTATACACGAGTAGTTGATGGTATTAGGAAATTTGAACTTAAAATGGACATGACTGATCTTTTAAAAAGTTATGCTTATGGAATTGAAAAAAAAGGACGCGTCGAGTCTGAAGGTGAGTATTTCTTAGTCTTTTTAGAATTATAATTGAATATGTATTCGTCAGTAACATTATTTATATATTAATGAATCATCGTTTTTCTTATTATAATATTGGTTAAATATTGTTGTTAATACATTTATCAAGTGATAAATGTTTTGAAATAACAGTTACAAGTTAGCTTTTGCAAGTGATCAATGAGAAAATGTTCCATTCTTGACTAACAGTGTAAATAGTAAATATTATTTGAAATGCATTTTTCAAGTATTTTTTCATTTGTATTATTACATATAATTTATTTTTAATTTTGTCAGAGTTAGAGTTGATGCATTGCACGGGTTCCGCAACCAATGAGACTAGTAGTCCAGTACCTACGAATCACATGGTCAAGTGTTGTGGAAAAATGGAGCAGGCTCAAGATACGACCTCCACTGTTCATGTTTGTGGACCACCATTGAAAAAGGAGCCGGTACTGTCCACTGTCTCATCTGCTCGTTGTTGTGAACCATACAAACAAATGCACGTATCATGTAAATGGGATCTCCCCTGTAAATGTTGCAGTGCTGAATCATGTCGACATTCTCGTGCACAGGGCCCGTCAAATGATGGTAAATTCTTGATTATGTTATTCTTTTTATTTAAAATAACTCTTATTTACTGCACTATTAGATTAGATATTTTTTTTATCGTTTCAAGTTAGTAAAAAATGAATAAAAAATTTACAAAAATAATAATAATAATAATAATAATAATCAAGATAATTATAATATAAATCTTTTACAGGTTACCCAGCAAATTGCTCCTGCACTGGCACATACTCTAAATCTAAAAAAGAAGCAAAAGTATTAGATACTAGGTCAATCTGTTCTAATTCTGTTATTAATACTGCTTACAGACATCCACAATCACTTCTATTTATGCCATCAAACTCAGATATAAAAAAAAAAATATAAGGTAGAACAATGTCATCAGCTACGTGGGAAGTATAGTGAGGTAACAGGAGTAATTAACCTTGATGATGACGTAGAAATCAGTGATCTGGATATGGAAGAAGCACAGGCAGTTCCTCCAAAGAAATGTGAAACAGAAAATCAAAAACGTCACTCTTCTTAGATTTTTGTAGTTTCAGTCCCACGTCCCACTATCATTTTAAAAATTGCTAGATTTCGTTATATAAATTTATAAATAAATGCAGCAAACATTCATATACATTGAAATGTATATAAATAACAACTTAAACATTTTTTATTCAATACTTACAACAATTTAAATAAAAAGTAAGCACATAAGCTGTATTTATTTAACAATCTGGGTAACGACCTTTTACGTTGGGTTTCTGTAATATTTGAATAGCGAGTTACATACCTTTTTTTTGTTTTTTTTTTAACTTAAGATGGCTTGGCCAATCTTTTTAATACTATGTTGAAAGTTGTCTACAAGCATAATTTAAAAAAAAATTTTGAATGATAAACATAATAAAATATTACAAAAAAAAAAATTTTTTCTAATTACATATACTTCATTATATAACAGTCCAAGTAGGTGTAGTATTTGACTATCGTTAATTGTTGCGATAAGATTGTTGTGATGTGTAACAAATGTTAAATTTAATATTCTACGAACGTATTGAGCTTATTATAAACTTACAATATTAACTACTTCTACAATTTCGGTGTACTTTTTTTTTTAATTACTTAGACCTAGTTTAATTGAATAGTAAGTACACACAACACACACAAAATCAAAACTTATTTGTCAGCCACTTTTTAAAAACCGAAAAATAATTTAAATTTCCTTTTTAAAGCCTGTATTACTTATTAATAGAAATTTTCTGTTACATTATCGTAATTTCTGTACTTTTACAATTATTTGTATTAAATATTAGAACAATAATTGTTATAAATAATACTTAATAAAAAGTTCATTTTATTAATGATATTATTTAGTCATATAAGCTATAAAAATAAGCTGTATTGATGCCTACAATTGCACGTATGACTATCTATAATCAAGCTATAATAAAGTGTAAGAAACAGCTATACATACAGCTACATTAGAGGTGTTTACAGCTGCTTTGCAGGAACTTTGCTAGAAAAGTTGCTTCAAATCAGATATTTTTCAAGTTATATATTAATTATTTGGTGTTATTATATGTATAATAAGATAAAAACAAAGGCCTCCAAGTACTTTCAAATTGTCAGAAAATAAAAAAATTTTTTTTACTTGGAATTTTTTAAAAGTTGGTAAGCAATTTTTAAATCTTCCTTTTTTGGTTTAGTTGAGTTGAAATACGTTCATTGGCGTCCGCTCAAAATACATACAGCCATGTCCCTTTTTTGGTGTTATTATGCGGGTAATCACGCCACCTTTGGACTAAGATACCTAAAAAAATTTTTGGATCAATTTTGCTTCAAAATTTGCGCACAATTTACAGCTATAACATCTCTTTGTAAAGGTATTTTTCTAGCTATTTTTATACATTAATGTAGTTACATAATATGTGATTATAGTTATAATTATGGGTATAAATAAAAATAACTTCAAAAGGTAATAATTTTTTATTAGCTATTAATTGTGGTTAATAAAGTATTTTGTGAATTCTTCTCTAATCGTACGTGGACATTCTTCTGACTTATAATTGTTATGATTGTTACTAACTGTACCTACAGCTTTACGAAGATCCTGTTGGGGACAATGAGATACTGTAGCCATGTCCTTTATCACATTGTGTAACAAGCATGCACATTTCACTATGTCTATAACAACTTTTGGTGTTTGTTTAATGGTACTATGAAATATTTTAAACTGTTTTGCCAGTTGTCCAAATGTACACTCAATGACAACTCGAGCAGATGACAGTTTTTGATTAAATATATGTTCATCCGTTGTCAAATGTCGTCCTCTGTAAGGTTTCAGCACATTGTTTCAGAATGGACGAAGGCTGGACCACGCTGTTCGGTGCTCAGTCGGCTTTCGCCGAGGTTGTTGGCCACCTGGCCCGCACCATCCATGAGATGGAGCCAGCCCACTGGAGCTCGGGTATGGTAGAAGCGAGGTTGGAGTTGCTCGGCGGATATCACCAGAAAAGGCGTCTCGGTTGGTCCAGCTGTACACTGACGTGGAAGCGCACTACCTCAGCGCACGGTCTTGCCTCTACGACGCAAGAGACTCCCTGGCGCCGGCACCTGTCCCTCCCGGGCCATTTCCAGGCCCAAGGAACCCGGCTTCGGGCCGTGGGCCTCGCTTGCCGAGAATTAGCATTCCGAACTTCTCCGGGAGACGAGAAGACTGGGAGACCTTCTTTGATCTTTTCCGAGCGCTGATCCACGAGGACTGCCAACTCAGTAACGTCGAGCGCCTGTTCTATTTGAAGTCGCTTGCTCAGGGAGACGCTAAGACGGCCCTCGATACGATCCAGGTAGCCGAGGCCAATTACTCTACGGCATAGGCTCTGCTTGAAGCGCGCTACGAGCACAGCCGCCTTCTTGTCCACGACCATGTCACAGCCCTGCGGAACATCAAGCCACTCAGAGACGAGTCCGCCCGCGGGTTGCAGAGCCTCTTAGACACCCTGGAAAAACATCGCGACCAGCTTCGCGCTTTAGGTTGTCCCGTAGCCGGCTGGGACGATTGGTTTGTCTCGTGTGGAATGACTGGCATGGATCCAGCGACAAGGCGTGCATGGAAGGAGGAGCTCCAATGGTTGGAGAGTACCGTTTCCGGCTCCGAGGTTGACGTCGCCACATTCGCCACCTTGACCAACTTTCTTCGGCACCGTTGCCGCGCCGCCAGCTCTGTCGAAGCCTCGCAGCCTGCACGTCCCTTCAGCGGGATAGCCTCACGCTCGAACTCCTCGACATCAGGACGAAATTACCACGCCCTCGCCACGAGCAATGATACGCCGTCGTGCCCGGCGTGCCACGAGGGCCATTATCCCGGGCGTTGTGCGCAGTTCCAGGGGCTTGATGTACGCGCACGGAGGGAGCTCGTCTACCAGGCACGGCTGTGCTTCAATTGCCTCCGACCCGGGCACGCTGTGAAGTACTGCCCCTCCCAGTCGGCTTGCCAATATTTCCGAGAGCAGCATCACAGCTCACTACACGACGGTACCCGTTGCCGCCGCTTGGGGCAGCCCGACGGCTCTACATCATCAAAGCAGCCCCGCACGGACCCGCCCACCTCTTCATCGGGAGAGCACTCGACTGACGCGTTACCTCAAGCGTGACTAGCCGTGCTTCCGACCGCCCTCGTCAATCTGAGCGGTCCTCCTAGTCGTCGAGTTTCGGCCCGAGCGCTGATCGATGCGTGCTCTGAGGTTACCGTCATCTCTGCGACTCTCGCGCGCCTGGTCGGCGCACGACTAGAAACCATCGAAACCAGCATCTCCGGCGTAGGCGTCGAGTCCGCCGTCCGGTCCAGAGTCCGGGCCCATCTCCGCCTTGAGCTTCCAGGGCCCGCACCACCGGTTGCGCTGACAGTGCTGTGTTTGCCCAGGCTCGGCCTGGTATCCCCCTCCACCCCGCTGCACCCGGAGGCAATCCGGCAGTGGGCTGACTGCGAGGGCCTCGCCGATCCTTCGTTTGGCACGCCACAACGCGTCGACCTCCTCATTGGCGCTGACTACTACCACTTGCTGCTACGACCCGGCTACACTCAACAAGGAGAGATCGTCGGGCAGCGCACAGTCTTTGGCTGGGTATTGGCAGGCTGTGCCGTCGAGCTCTCTCCAGGTACGTCGGCCGTCTGTGCAGCCGCTCAATCCGACGTGGCTCCACCTATGCACAACGAGCTAACCGCTCTGCTACAGCGGTTCTGGGAGATGGAGGATCTTCCTCAGGCTCACCGCCGCTCAGATGAGGACATCGAGTGCGAGCGTGCGTTCGCATACCACCAACGCGCCGCGGACGGAAGGTACATCGTGCGCCTCCTGCTGAAGGGCAGCGGTTTGCTTCTTCTTGGCGACAGTCGTCAGAGCGCCAAGGCCTCCTTGGCAGCCCTGCAACGCCGGATTCAGCGAAGCCCTGACATGGCTGTAAAGTATAGTCGATTCATGGCTGACTATCTCGCGATGGGCCACATGCGCCCGCTTACCAGCGCTGAGCTTGCAGCTACAGCTGGGCCCGTCAACTACATCCATCATCATGGCATCTGGCAACATGCTGATGGTTGGCGCAAGCTCGGAGTAGTCTTCAACGCGTCCAACCTGACTTCCAGTGGCCACAGCTTGAACGACGTCCTCCACACTAGACCCAGACTCCAAGCTGCACTCTCATCGGTGCTTATGCGCTGGCGGCGGCACCAAATCGCCTTCTGCAGCGACATCCGCATGATGTTCCGGTAGATTTGGATCGACTACCGTGACGTTGACCTGCAGCGGATCGTCTGGGCTGCCGATCCCAGCCAGCCTCCAACCCACTACCAGCTGCTCACTGTGACTTACGGTGAATCGTGCTCGCCTTACCTGTCGCTGCGTACCCTCCAACAGCTATGCCAGGACGAAGGCCAAAACTGGCCCAAAGCTGTGTCAGCTGCCCTGTGTGACCGCTACGCCAACGACTTTCTCTCCGGGGCCGACGACGTCACCGCAGCTCGGCGCCTCTACGACCAGCTGAGCGGGTTCATTGAGGCCGGCGGCTTTCCCCTGCGGAAGTGAGTGGCTAATGTCCGCGAGCTGCTCGACGATCTGCCTGATGACGTCCGCTTACGTCCGACCTAAGAGCAGCTCAGCGCTGAAGGCCTCGTCAGCGAGCTCGGGGTCAAGTGGAATCCACCGTCAGACTGCTTTCAGTTAACGCCTCCACCACTCTAGCCGCAGAGCACAAAGCGGACGATGCTCGCGGCACTCACGGGTCTGTTCGACCCATGCGGCTGGCTCGCGCCGATCGTGTTTAATGCCAAGCTCTTGCTCCAGGACCTCTGGTGCGCCAGACTGGGCTGGGACGAGCCTGCGCCGATCTTAATGACTCGCCGATGGGCGGAATTTACCGCCGAGCTCCAGGCCATCTCCACCTTCACCTTACCGCGCTGGATCGGATTCGGGCCTTCTTCCGAGCTTCACCTGCACGGCTTTTCGAACGCCAGTCGCTGCGCGATGGCAGCCGTCATCTACTCTCGCCTCGCGCCTGGGGCTGAGCCGGCGCTCTGCCACATTCTTCTGGCTCGGACGAAGCTCTCGCCGATTCGCTCGCTTAAGGGACATCCGCGTGCATGACGATTCCACGCCTCGAGCTCCGCGCCGCACTGATTGCCGCTAAGCTCCTGCAGGCCGCTGCCGACGAGCTACGCGTACTTGTCGACCGCTGTCACGCATGGTGCGACTCACAGATCGTTCTGCACTGGCTGCGTTCAGACAGGCCAACCAACAACGTGCTGATCGACAACTATGTCGCCCAAATCCAGGAAATCCTGCCTTCGAGCGTCTGGCGATACATGCCGACCCAGTCAAATCCAGCCGACCTCACGACCAGAGGTGCTGACATGACCGGCCTTCGCTCGCAGCGCACTTGGTGGGAGGGCCCCGCTTGGCTCGCCAAGGACGTTGACTCGTGGCCCCTAGACCCGCTCCCCGCACCAAACCAGCATTCATCCATCTGCTGCGTAGTGCAGCAGCTCGACGCCAGCTACCTCGAGCAATTCTCCAACTTACGCATGCTACTAAGCTTCCTCGTACGCATTCGTCGATTCGTCCGAAGCCACTTAGGCAGGGGCCCCGTGCTTTCGGTCGCTTCACTTTTTACGCCGACCGAACTTCACGACATTTTTCTCGCGTGTGTACGCCTCAGCCAGGAGAGATCATTCTCGGACGACCTCCAGTGTCTTTGACAGGGCGAACGTCTGCGGAAGACGAACCCCTTGGTACCGTTAGTAGCCTTCCTCGATGACGACGGGATTCTGCGCGTCGGCGGGCGGCTCGAGCATTCGCTGCTGACCTATGAGGAGCGGCACCTGCCGATCCTCAGCAGCGCCTCTTCCCTCGCTTCCATGGTCATCGCCTGGGCACACTCTCGGGCGCTGCACGGTGGATACCGTGTCACCAGTGCCTACGTCTGTAAGCGCGCTTGGCTCCTCGGTGGGCCCCGGTGGATCAAGGCTCACCTTCGCGAGTGCGTCGTCTGCATTCGGCTGCGAGCGCGACCGGCGACTTAATTCATGGCCCCACTGCCATCGTCTCGAGTCTCCCCTTCTCGTGCCTTTGCCTGCACCGGAGTGGACTACGCCAGCCCTTTCCATGTACTCTCGGCCAGAGGACGAGGAGTCCGGACCACGAAAGGCTACATCGCCGTTTTTGTGTGCCTCGCCACCAAGGCCCTGCACCTGGAGCTGGTCGGCGATCTCTCAGCTGCATTCTTCTTGGGCGCCCTCCACCGATTCGCTGGACGCCGTGGTCGGCCCGGCGAGATATGGAGCGACAACGCGACTTGCTTCTGCTGCGCTGATGTTGAGCTGCGTGATGCCTTGCTAACAGCTTAGCTGGACTGGGGATTGATCGCAGGCTCTTTCGCCGATCAAGGAATTGCTTGAAAGTTCATTACACCGGGTGCTCCTTACTTCGGTGGCTTGTGGGAGGCCGCCGTCAAGTCAACCAAAAGTCACCTCCAGCGCGTCATGGGGTCACGCCATCTCATCTACGAGGAATTTTCCACGGTGCTCGTTGGCATTGAGATGGTCTTAAATAGCCGACCACTGACACCGCTATATGGGGACACTGGAGACCTCGATATTTTCACCCCAGGGCACTTCCTTGTCGGTGGCCCTCTTAACTCCATCGTTCTGCCCGGCCCCCCTGTGGAGAGCTTGGATGCGCTCACCCACTGGGAGCTCGTTTGGGGGGTCCGTGCCCAGTTTTGGTCCCGCTGGAGCCGAGAATACCTCAACACACTCCAACAGCGATCAAAATGGACTACTCCTCGCTGGAACTTTATCGTCGGCGATGTGGTCGTCCTCCTCGACGCTACACTTCTGCAGTACAGCGGCCGATGGCCGATCGGCCGTGTCATCAGCGTCCACCCGGGAGCCAACGGCTTTGTCCGCGCTGCTACCCTCAAGACGGCGACTAGCGTGTACAAGCGATCCATCACCAAGATGATCTTGCTGCCCATGTCAGCGCCATCTACGGCTCCGTCGCCTCCAGAAGACTCCCCAACCGACCCTGGTTTGGCGCGTGGCACGTAGTTCTTCGATCCAGGATCGAGGCGGGCGGATTGTTTGGTTTAGCGCCCGAGCGCGACAGCCAAGCGAGGCGCTGCGTGCACTTCCGCCATGCTAACGGGCTTCCACCTTGCCGGGAGCCGTCTCTGCGTTCGGGCACTTGAGCACTGCTCTCCGAGATGACCAGACGCTTGTCCCGCTCACACTTACGACGCCTCTCACGCTGTACTTAACCCTCTTGTACAATATCAAATAAAGTGTTTCACCCAACATTTCCAATCAAACTTGTGTTTATGACACTGCATGTGCTTATTTGTTACGGATTTCAGATAAGATCCACGTTAATGTTCATTTATTCTCTCTTCTGCTTCCCTTTTAGTCTCTCCAGAATATTTTGCAGGACAGTTTTCGCAACTTATTTGATACACAACGCCCGTATGTTTGAGGGTCAGCGTGGAATCCTTACCCAACTTTATAAATTTATTGAAACTTCTCGACACTTTTGGTATTGTTATTAAATTATAATTTTTATACAAATGACTAAATTTTGAAAATATTTTTTGGTTGATGAAAGAAATGGTTATTGTATTATAGTTTATTTGTGGTGTGTGATTTGTCTGTGAGTTATTATTGTTATTGCTGGTGTTGTTATTGTTGGTATTGTTGTTGTGGATGTTATTGTTCTTAAGTTTAAAGTATCGAGATTTCATCAACTTTTCGAAAAAACTTGGAGGATAAGAATTCTTACACAATAGTCCACTTACAACTTCAAGGTTAGATGTGTGAAATCTACGATGAGACAAGAGAACGGCTCTGTCTACTAAGTTATAAACCATGTTTTTTCTTAAAGATATTGGGTGATTAGATTTAAAATTAAGGAAACGACCCGAGGCTACAGGCTTAGAAAACCAATTTGTAATGATTTTGTTGTCTTCTATTGTGAATGTAATGTCTAAAAAATTGATGCTACTGTTTATAGAAAGTTCATATGTGAAATTTAAATTTGATTGTAGTTATTTAAAACCTGTAATACTTTATCTATTTGGTCGGACTTGAAACACTTTATAGTGTCATCCACATATCTGTAATAGAAAAGTGGTTCAATGTTGAAATCTTTTTTTAATAAATCCAAGCAGTCGACCTCCAGGTTGTTCATAACCGTATCAGCAAACATTGGTGACACAGGAGAGCCCATTGGTGTGCCAAACGTATGCTGATAGAGCTTGTTGTTGAAAGAAAAGAATGTATTGTTAAAGAGGAATTTGACACAGTCTCTTATCTCATCAAAGAGAACACTACACCGCTGTCGCAAACCAACTACCCGTTTGTCCAAGTTTTTCAAAACCAGATAGCATGGCACGCACGTAAACAGGGATGTAACGTCAAGTGAGATTAAGGTGTAATCATCTGGTACTATTACATTTTTCATCAAGGTAATAAATTGAAAACTGTTGTTAATGTGTGATTTCGGAACTGAAATATTGTTTTTTAATTTTTTGTAAATAATTTTGGATAGAAAATGCGTCGGGCTATTGATAGTAGAAATAATAGGGCGTAAGGGGGCACCTTGTTTGTGTGTTTTTGGGAGACCATAACATTTAGGCAAAGTCGTGTTGGTTTGTGTGAGCTCGTTATTATGAAATTTCCTGTATGAAAAGTTGTTATTGTTGAGGTTGGAAAGAATTAATTTTACATCGGTGCGTAATTTTTCAATTGGATTTTTTGTTAACAGTTTATATGTTTTTTTGTCTTCAAGAATTTGTTGCATTTTTTCCAAATAAATATTTTTATCAATAATTACAGTCTTATTGCTCTTATCTGAATTAGTTATTAAAATATCGAAATTGTTATTAATAAAGTCATGGGTTGTTTTAATCTTCTTAGAAAAAAGCCTGTCTTCATGCGTAACATGCGTCTGTTTAGAAGTGTTACATGATAAAATCTTCGTAGTTTTTGAACGTATTTTATTTTTTAGGTTGTCAGTTATATTTAGTAAATTTAAACTATGTTCCAAATTTTTAATGACATCTATTATTGAATTTTTATCGACAAAATTCTGTTGTAAGCTAAAATTTGGTCCGAAGCCAACAACTGCTAATACTTCATGGGGTATTGATTTGTTAGTTAAATTTTCCACGAATTTAGCGCTATTACAATGTGTACTTGTGTTATTAATATTCATATAGAGTTTTTGAAATTTAGCTTCATATAAATTGTTCATTTTGTTAGTAAGTTTTTTTGTATTCTCAAAAGCTATTTGAAAAAATGTGTTTATGAATTGTTGGTCGAAGACCATTTTATGTGATAAAGATTTTAATGGACTCAAATTTTTTATAAGAAATGCTATGTGTATGTTGATGTCCTTGATTTCAAATTTTAAAATTAGAATTACTAAAATTTAATTCCTTTTTGAAGTATTACTTCATCAAAAAATAACACTAAATTTCAACATATGAGAATAAGACCAAAAAAACGATGTTTTAAAAGTTTACATTATAATCATACTTCTATTACTATTTATATGACAGATAAAATCTGACCAAAAATTTTCTAATGAAACTATTAATTCACTAGAGTCAAAAAGTTTGTTTCTCTGCGACCATTTAAATGAATCTAAAAGATCATTTAAGCACCAACAGCCTCTAGACTTTATCAACTTCTTTTACTGACTTTTATTTGAAATAATTAGCTTCCTATCATAGGTTGCTGATGAAATTTAACCCCATGAGTATTTTATGCTACCTTTATTTAAATAAATTTAATATATAATATACCAGCTGCTTCTTCATAACCCAATCAGCTCGTGTTGCTGCATTTAAATTAAATAAATAAAATAACTTACAGTCAGCTGCAACCTCAAGACATACTCGGCTTATATTGCTAGATTCTTATTTAAATAAACTAGATTCATAGTATAGGCCGCTAATCACAAGCAATTAAATAGGCTTGCATAACTGTCCTTTATTTGGATGAATTAAATGAAATAATTCAAGTCACTTAGACCTTGAGACTTGATCGGCATAAATTGCTTCCTTTTATTAAATTTAATTTATTTATTTAGTATAGGCCATTAATTTTTAGCAACAACATCAGATTTCTTAGCTGTCTTTATTTAAATATATTAAATTAATGATATAGCAGTAAAAGCCAGATGACTAAAATGGCTTGTTTTGCTGCATTAGTTTATATGAATTTTAAAAATAATTAGAGCAGCTGCAGCCTTAAACTTTGTTACCTTATTTTGTTGTCTTTTATTTAAGTCAACTGTTTTTTAATCCAAGACAGCTTATTCAAAGCAATTTAATAGGCTTGTTTGGATGCATTTATTTAAATAAATTTTAAAAATTATTTAAGCAGCTCATTCCTCAAGACTAGTTCCATAAAACCCTTATTACATCAAGAAAAAGCATTGGCTGCAATATTTTAATGTGTTCTGATTCACTATAATAATTAATAAATATTAAGTAACGGGAAGTCAGCTCAGGACCTAGAGCACTTATGAATTAATTAAATAAATTATGACAAAACAGCGTCGGCTACTATACCTTATTTTGTGTTAACTTACTGAAATAATTTATTATTACTCAGTTAGCGCTCAGAAACTCACAATAAGGTCTCCTTATTGATTGCTCAATTTTTTAATTACAAAAGAGTCGACTACTAAATTTTATTCATTTTTTTTAATTTTTATTTTTTTTTTTTTTTTGCAGTACGTTTATTATCGGTAAACGATATAAGTTCAATGCCTATGGCACTCTTTCATTGTTCAAATAAATAATAACGATATAGTGCTAAGTACATTATTCAACATGCTTTTAACTAACTTAAACAATATACGAATTAGAGTAAATGCAAATTAACACCAAACCAAATACACTTATTGAGTATTTAAATAAATAATTATAAAAAATTATCGTTGAAGATACTGTATATAGTTATAATTTATTTATTCTACTGTGGGTTAGTGCACTTAAGCTCAATACAAATTGCGCTGATCTAATCATCAAATAAATAGTTATAAAAGATCGTTGGGTACGAAAGTTTAATTCAATAATTTCGAAAAAGTGTTGACTAAACGTCATTGTATACTGTTTTATTTTATTTGGGAGTGCGTATTATCTCACTGACTATTTATCATTTAAGTATATTGTAACAAATTAAAACAAAGTTATCAACGCATTTTCATGATAATTCATTTAAACAATCAGTGAGTGTACTTGGTTGTGAGCTGATACGCGCTCATTAAACATTTTTTAATTAATCAAAAAAATTAAAAGAATATAAAGAATCGTTGTCAACGCTCTTTTATATAAGTAAGCGCACTTGCTTCTGAATTGATAAGCGATTACCAACTATTGAATAATTATTTTAGTAAATTAAAACAAAGTAAAATCTCGTAGCTAACGCTATTTCATAATCATTTATTTAATTAATTCATAAGTGCTCTTGATCGTGACTTTATTTGCACTCACCGAATATTTATAAATCATTCAAGTGAATTAAAACAAAGTCAAATATTGCAGCTTATGCTCTTTCTTGATCTAATAAAGGCTTTCTTAAATGTAATAAGTTTTGTGAATTGAGCTGCTCGAATGTTTTTTTTAATTTATTGAAAGAATAGGCAGTTACGCAAGTTTATTTAATTGCTTGTTATAAGTAGCCTATGATATAATACTAATTTATTTAAATAACAATCTAGCAATATAAGCCAAGTAAGTCTTAAGGTTTCAGCTGACTGTGTGACTTATTTGATTTATTTAAATTAAATGCAGCAATACAAGCCGATTGTGTCATAAGGATGCAGTTTGTGTTCTATAAATTAAATTTATTTATATAAAGACATCATGAGATACTGATAGGGCTGCCTATTGTTAGCAACCTATGATAAAAAGTATTGATTTTAATAAATGGTAACAGTGTAAAATGATTTAATCGATTCGAATGAGCTGCCTAAGATTATAAATTAATTTGTTCGAACAAAAGGCAGCATTATAAGCAGTGAGTCTAAAGGTGTACGATTGTAAATTGATTTTTTTACTAGATACAAATAGATGCTTTCAAACAAGCCTAATAAGCCATGTGGTCTCGGCTGCTGTATCACATATTCAGTGTATTTAAATAAACGCAGCTTATAATGCTGACTGCATTGATCGGAATGTGCTTCTTATGATATAAAATTAATTTATTTTATGAAAAGGCATCAATGCAGTCTAAGTTTGCCAAGTTAAGCTACGTACGAGACTTAAAAAAAACTTTCTAAAATAATTGTAGCAGTACAAGTTTATTAAGACTTTTAATATTAGATGCTTATTTAATATATTAAAATCAAGCAACACAAACCAATTAGGTCTAATAATTGTGGCTAATTGTATCAGCTACTCAATTTTTTTAAACAAAGGCAGTAACATAAGTCAATTGCGTTGCTGGGGCTCAGTTCGCTATGATTAAAAATCATCTTATTTAAATAAAAGACGGCAATGCCAGCCTTTTTTAATCCATGAAATTTTGGCTTGTGTACTATTTTTTTTAATTTATTCAAATCAAAGCAGCATAAAAAATCTGATTTGCTTACTTAGAATAAGCAACGTATAATGAAAAATAATTAAATTTAAATAAATGGTAGAAGTACAAGGCAATTAAAGTTCTTTAAATAAGTTGCCTAAAATTAAAAATAATTTGTTCTGAATAAAAGGCAGCCACACAAGCTTATTTAGCCTTGAGAGTTGAGTTGATAAAATATATTTTTTAAATTTATTTGAACAATGTAGCAAAATAAGCTGACTAAGGTTTTTTGAATAAGATGTCTTAGATTAAAAAAATTATATATTTAAATTAAAGACAGTATAAAATACAAGCTAAAATACAAGCCAAATTTATTTAAATGGGAGAAAGCACAAAGACCAGCTTAGGTTGCTTGGAATGAGCTGCCAATGTTAAAAAATTAGTTTATGTAATAAATAACAAAATTGTGTAAAGGTTAGTTTGGGATAAGTTTGAACTAAATTATGACTTTTTTTTATTTAATACTCTGTCTTAAAAGCGTAAAGAGTCGTATAAAATTAATAATGGGTATTGAAGTACGTTACTTGGGTTTTAAACATTTTAATTCTCTGCCATGCATACCGTAATACTGGTATCAGGCATTAGTCTTAGCAGTGGTACCGTGACGGTCCCATCACAAGTCTTCTGCCACAGACAAGGGCACTTTGCGAGTCTTTTGTGCAAGCCTCTAGTGCACAATTGCCCTTATACTCTACACTGGGTATTATTTTTCAGGGTACAGCGATAATCCCAAGCATATCCTGGCTCGTATTAAGTTAATGAAAGATATATAGGAAAAAGACGATAGGAGATCAATACAAATAACTTATGCTTCCTATTTATAGTATCAATATTTATTATCAGAATATTCATACGTTTGATACAAGAGCGGTTGACAGACTGTGTACAAATTCATTTAAAATATTATTCATCACACATTCGCGTTGCTAGGCAATTTACACATTCTACCGCGATGTTCGGATATATGAATCACCACACTACCCCCCTCGGCAGAGAATTTTGCTATAAATTCAAAACGTCTCTGAATCTAACTTTTCTGCCGGAACGTGTTGTGCGTTCAACAACTGGTGGGAGCACTGTAGGCACATCTTCAGTATTAAAAAGAGAAACAGGAACTGACGTAGAAACAGGAGCAGGTGTAAAAACTTTATCTTAAACAACAAAAGCTGTTTTAACACGGTCGATTGAAACTTTTATCGAATTGCCGCGAATTCTCAAAGTAACCGTTTTTTGATCTCGTTCAACTATTTCATAAGGCCCAGTATACGGTGGCTGTAAAGCTTAGAGAATCGGCCCTTCTTTTAAAAATGCATGGCTGCAATCTGATAATTTCTTGAATACAAACACCCCAGGTTGATAATGCCTTGATGCTGGAGCTGGTCGTAAGCGTGACTTGAACTCTCGTAAGCTCGAAAGAAAACTTTTTGGATCATCAAAACTCTTGTTCTCTGGACTTGAAACAAAAAGCTCATGAGGCAGTCGAAGAGTTTCTCCGTATACCATCTCAGCTGAAGTAGCCTTGATGTCTTCTTTAAAAGCTGAGCGAATACCGAGAAGTACAAAAGGTAATGCACGAACCCAATCGATATCGGAGTGAGCCATGATTGCAGCTTTCAATTGGCGATGTAAACGTTCAACTAAACCATTTGAAGCAGGATGCCAGCTTGTAGTTAGCTTATGCTGTATTCCGAAAAGTTTCACAAAATCTTTAAAAAGATGTGAAGTAAATTGAGCTCCTCGATCTGAAGTTATCGTTTGAGGAAAACCAAAACGTGAAATCCAACAGTCCAACAATGCATGAATCACTGAATCTGCAGTAATATCTTGCAAAGGGTAAACCTCTGACAATCGAGTAAAACGATCGATAAAGGTCAAACAATATCTAAAAGAACGTGCAGGTGGAAGCGGACCAATCCAATCTATGTAAATGTGCGAAAATCTTTGTGTCGGAGTTTCGAATGATCCAATAGGAGCACGAACATGACGAGAAATTTTTGATCGCTGACATTCATTGCAAGCACGAGCCCAATTCTTGCAATCCTTATTCATAGAAGGCCAAACGAAACGGTCGCTAATTAACTTGAGTGAAGCATTGGCACTTTGATGGCTCAAGTCATGAAGTTGATCGAAAACACCACGACGAAATTTAGGCGTCATAAAGGGCCGAGGTTTTCCTGTTGATGTATCACAGAACACAGTTAGTGAAGATCCAGGAATTGGGACTCGCTCGATGTGCAAAGAAAAATTTTCATCGATTATTTTCTTAAGCTCTTTATCTTCTTTTTGGGACTTGACCAACAACCTATAATCAAATGGTGCAGAAACAGCTTCGATTTGTGAAAGAGTATCAGCTACGACATTGTCAATACCTTTTATATATTGAACGTCAGTTGAAAATTCCGACATAAAAGACAGTTGGTTTAACTGCACTGGTGGAAGTTTTCCACACTTTTGTTGAAAAGCACAAATTAACGGCTTGTGATCTGTGTATATCATAAAAAAATGCCCTTCTAATAAATGTCGAAAAGGCTGTATTGCAGCATAAACTGCTAGAAGTTCACGATAATAAGCAGGCTAAGAACTTTCCTTCGAAGACATTTTCTTAGAAAAGAATGCAAGGGGTTGCCAAACATCATCAACAAGCTGCTGTAAACAAGCTCCAACAGAATGGTTTGAAGCATCTGTAAACAAACCAAGTGGTGCACCAATCCGAGGATGAACAAGAAGTGAAGCAGTAGAAATGCAGTTTTTGCAGGTTTGAAATGCTTCTTCTGAGTCAGGTGTCCAAGTGATTGGTTGAGAATCTTTTAAAATCGGTTTGCTGATTCCATCATGTAAAGGAGCTTCGTATTCAGAGTCATGAGGTACAAATCTGCGGTAAAAATTTAGCGTACCTAGAAAACGGCGGAGGCCTTGAGCTGTTTTCGGCAAAGGGTAGTTCTTAATTATTTGGACACGTTCCTCAGGTGCTCGGATACCAGCAGCAGATATAGTGTAACCTACAAAGTCAACCTCAGAAACTCCAAAAATACATTTCTTCAAATTTATTACTATCCCGTATTTTGCGAGTCGTTTGAAAATGGCTTTAAGATGTCGTTCATGCTCTAGCTTTGAACGCGAGAAAACGAGAATATCATCCATATATACAAAAAAAAATCCAATTCATGTAAAACCTTGTCCATGAACCTTTGAAAGGTTTGACCAGCATTTTGAAGACCGAACGTCATGAACGGAAATTCAAAAGGGCCGAATGAAGTTATTATAGCAGTTTTACAAATATCTTCTTCAGCGACTAGAATATGTTGATAAGCTTTTACAAGGTCAATTTTCGAAAATTCCGTACAACCATCGATGAAGTAAGTAACATCATGAATGTGGCGAACAGGGTAACGATCCGGAATAGTTCGAGCATTTAACGCACGAAAATCTCCACAAGGACGCCAAGTCGAATCACTCTTCAGTGCTAGATGCAAAGGCGATGACCAAGAGCTTTCGGATGGTCGAGTTGTACCAGCTTGCAACATGTCATCGAATTCTTTACGAGCAATTTTCAACTTTTCAGGACCTAAGTGGCGCACTTTGCTTGTAACTGGTGGTCCAGGAGTAGTTCGAATATGATGAACCGTTTGATGCTTGATTTCTCGTGGAAAACCAGGTGGACGAGTAATTTCAGGAAACTCAGAAACAAGAGTCAAAAAAAGTGGAATAATCCTGAACAGCTTTAACGCTGCACTAAGCAGAACGTTGAAATGAACCTTGAGCTTGAAGTCCAGTGGAAACATTAACAATGCGCTTCGTACGACAATCAGGCAAAAGGTGGTAATGTGCGAAAAAATCCGATCCAATAATTGGTAAATCCACATCGGCAACGATGAATCTCCACAAGAAACAACGTTGGAGTCCTAAGTTGAGATTTAATGTTAGAAAACTGTATGTCTTTATTTTGCTTCCATTTGCGGCGCATAAATCATAATTGACAGGAGCACGACGTTCTTGTAATAAACTGCGAGGAAAACAACATAAATCTGAATCAGTATCAACAAGAAATCTTTGTTTTGAATATTTATTAACCACAAAGACGGCTATTAGATGAACTGCAGTCAGATGCCACCCTTACAGACTGCTTTGATCGTTTTTTGAAAAATCGCACGGAGGAATGCACTTTTTAGCTTTCTGCTGAAAGTTCGCATGATACCAGCACAAACGATTTGTTCTTTGCTGCGAGTCTGCTCTTGTACGTGACTGACTCCTCTGCCTAAAATTTCTCTTAGGACTGCGACAACGCGAACGAGAAGTTGATAACTCAGCGACTTGCTTTTGTAAATCAGCAATCGCATTTAACAAGTTGTTTTCGGTACCTTTGTCTCTAAGTGCAGCGTTGACAGCAAAAGTTGGTGTGCTTGGTGAAACTTTAACAATTTTGTCAGCAAGCTCTGCAAGCTTATCAAGCGCCAATTCGGACTGTGTCGCAAGTATAGCTCGAACATTTGATGGTAGCCGATGAAGCCAAAGTTGTTGCAAAAGGTTGTCTTACATGACAGTTGAGCCAGCAAGAGAACGAAGGTGACGGAGAAACTGCGATGGTTTGCGATCGCCAAGCTCTTCCCCGCTGATCAGTTGACGAACACGTTGTTCCTCAGACGCAGATAAACGTTTAATTAATTTCGTTTGCAAAAATGTGTATGGATTTATTTGAGGAGGATTGGTTATGACATCCTCGATTTCCAGTGCGACACGTGCGTCTAATTGCGAGACAACGTAGAGGAATTTTGTTACCTCGTTTGTGATTTCAAAAAGTATAAACTAAGAATCAGCTTGTGCGAACCATAACCTTGGTTTGTCTGTCCAAAAAAGCGGCAATTTTACAGCGACTCGGTGAACTGAAGGTCAAAGACCAGCGACGTGAGTGGCGAGGCTTTGATTCTGCGGTGGTTGTTGTTGTTGATGTTGTTGTTGTTGTTGTTTCTGTTGTTGTTGTTGTTGTTGCTGTTCCGCATTCTGGCGAAGTTCTTCAATCTGTCGAAGAAGCTGCTCGTTTTTTTCGCGTAAAACGACAAGTTGATCCGCGTCACGTAACATTTCGCGATTATTTTGCGATGTGTTTTTTGTTGAGGTCACCAATATAGAAAATAGACGATAGTAAATCAATACAAATAACTTATGCTTCCTATTTTAAAGTATCAATATTTATTATCATAATATTCATACGTTTGATACAAGAGTGGTTGACAGACTGTATACAAATTCATTAAAAATATTATTCATGACACATTTGCGTTGCTAGGCAATTCACACATTCTACCGCAATGTTCGATTGTATGAATCGCCACAGATACATTTCATATAACCAAACACTATTAAGGAAATTCCACTGATCGTCTGAAAAATCAAAAAAGTAATATTTTGGCACCCTGGATACTCGTCACTTCAAAAAATCACAAGAAAAGTTCCTGAAGTCTTTTGGTGGAACTTGAACCAATGACTGTTCAGAGTCTCTTAGACTAGGCAGCTAGCAAGCTACCACTAAGTCACAATAATTATTTACTAGTATGTCTATATTTCTTAGGAAGTTGTAACGGGCGATTAATACCTAAACGCCGCTGACGCTCACCTAGACTGCGCGAGGAAGAAAGGCTGGAGAGAGAGGGGGGTGTCAGAGTGTGTACAAGAGGGAGAGAGCAAGAGAAAATAGAGACAAGTGTCTGGTGATACGTATTAGTGCGAGACGCTGTGGGCCATAAGACCAGAAGAGATTAGGTATAAGTAGGGTACACATGTGCCTCTCTTGCCCAAAAGGCATACCAAATCACCAAGGGACAGCCTTGCCATCGCCTTGTCAGTGCCTGCCACCTTGCGCCAGCGAACAAGTGACTTGCCAGCAAGATATCTGGCCGAGAATTTCTGTGGGAAGATCATCTGCTCGGCCAACAAGCGCAAACATACGGGTACGAATAGCCAGATAAGCGCCGTGCGTGTGTGACAATCGCGATAGTCACGTAATCTCTTTCTTTGCCTGGTCAAATTATTGCGTGTCACTGGCTCCAAGAGGAAAGCCTTTCCCAGCTGTACGTGCCTTACCGTTAAGGCGATCAAGCAAAATACACACACACACACTCATGCTTTTGTACCCGTGCAATCAATATAGACTCAGTTCTTATTATAACTAAAAGTTTGTGTTCAGCTTTGCACGAGCCTATCCCTGTATGAATCCCTTCCAGCTATTCTTCATTTACAGGCTGTAGTTAGAGATCGTGAAGTACAAAGAGAAGTTGTTAGCCGAGTATAAGCCTTATCCTGCTGCCTCCGCGGGCTCGCGCGTAAACACCGACACGCGAGCATCCTGATTTAGACCATAGCTGAGCTGGCCCCTTAGCAAGCAGACAAGAACAAGGAAAAGCGGACTCACTCTCCACATTGTAATGTGATTGTATCTCCGAGAGTACCCGGAAAGCACAGTTCTGGTCAAAGTATTCCTCGCATTAGCTAGTGGCTTTTGGAGCCGTAAGTGAGCACAGACACCCCGTTACAAAGTTTACTTCTAGTTCGTGTGGTTAAATACAAATAAGTGAGTTAATCAGTTTAAAAAATTTAAGCTTTATACATAAAAAGTTTTTAAAGTTTTTGTTGAGGAACAAGATAATAAAGGCTAAGCTGTTGTTAAAAGTCTTACTGTTGAGGTCAGAAATCTCACTACCTACTACTCCGATTCACTTTGATAGTACATAATTTAGCAGCTTAGGATGTAAACCTTTGAAAGTGGGAATGAATAATTCATTTTTTTATTAGCTCAAAATATTTTTCATAGAATCAGTAATATGATGACGTGCTCTCAACATTTACGTCTACATTTCAAACTTAGATGCTAACAGCAGATAACAAATATATGGTGCAATTGATTATTTATTAGATGGACCACGTCTACGAATATATATGTTAACCAACCATTTACTAAGCAAGGTTTATAGTACTAACTAAAGAATTTATCTTATAGTGTCCACTGATATACAGAACGATGATGTACTCACATAAAAAATTAGTGCTTGCGCTCACATAACCTCTTATCATAGATCGTTGAATTAAGTATGTGATGGGTGATTCTTTAATCAATGTTCTAACGTAATAAAAATGGAACATTCATAAAAAGCCACCTTCAGTGACCGTAATATATTATACACCAGAAGATAAACGAGTATAACAGTGTTACAACTTATGACTTCTAAATCGTTACCATACTTTGTTATTATTTACCGTACCTTGTTACAACTTTTATTTAAGCATGCAAACATAAGAATACAAACAATTAAGAAACTGTAGTTATATTTACCTAATAAATATCTATTATGCCTTGAACCAGCAGGCTGACAAAACTTTGAACTGTTTGGTTACGGACACTAGCCTAAGAGTGAATTTACTTACCAACAAAATGGTGAAACAAGTAAAAAAAAGTGGGTTTAATGTGGCATTTACAACAGCAATAAAGTGCTGGTCCAACAATAGGTACGTTTAATTAAGGTAAGTCAATTTAACACATGAATCAGAGTTAGAAGCAAACTTTGAGTTTTAAGTTTTTCTATGGGTACAACATCTAACATGCTTTAAACATCCAATTTGGAAACTTCCGTAACTCTTTAGTCTATGCCATTAATTATTAAAATTAAAATCTTAAAAGAACCAGTTCTACTATAGTTTAAAGTGCTTGTATTATTTTTTAAAGTGATATTAAAAAAAATTATTTGTTTGAATAAGTGTATATTAATGAAAACGCCTTGGAGTCTTATATAAAGTATAAAAATTTAGCTATAATATATATATAATCAGTGCCGGCACTACAAAACTCAAAAAATAACAATTGGTTTTGAGCTAATAATTTATTTAATTAAAAATTGAACTGACACCTTCTTTGGAAAAAATTAAAGCGGACCCTGTCTTCGGGCAAAAATGAAGCTAATACCAATTTCATTTGTATTTTAAACTGACACCTTCTTCAACTGAAACTTAAATTGACCTCTTCTTTTGCTTATCAGTCAATATAAGGACACAAATAAGAGGTACAGCCCTAGACATTCTCATAAAAAGACTAGCACCTATGATAAGCCAGCAAGGAGATGTAAGAGAACCTGATTTCTTAGCCAATGCATTTGAGTATGTGATAAGATTGGAGAGCCAAGTAAGAGCAGGTATAATTTCTGACACATGATACCAAGGATTTTGTCGCAGAGATTTTAGAAATAATTTAAGTCACTTATATCAACAGTAGAATAAGTAACCTGAATAGCCTTTCTCATCACATCCAATAGGACAAGTTTATGAACACACAATTAACAATAAGAATTATATTAGATAATTTAATAATAACCAAAATCTTTGAGAAAATGTTAAGAACAATAAGAAATGTAGATACCATAGAAATTAACAAAACAGTTATAAATAAGGGCAAAATAAATTTTATCGATATAAGAACAAGAATCCCAATAGTTATTAAGCACAATGAAATTCGAGTTTTAATACTAGAAACAACCAATCTGTTTATTAATGCCAGATAAATAATTATAACAGATACCAATTAATACCCCCAAAATAATAATCGTGGCAATAACAATAATTACACTTAACAAAATTTTAATTTTAATTATCAGAGACGAAATTTTTAGAACTATTGATAGCCAAAAGACAATTTTTTACCGCCTCATTTAAACTCGTAAGTAACCCTAATTCAATGACTCCAGTTGCACCCTTATTTGCGCGTACTAGTGAAATTTTTTATTTCACCGGAATTACACCTCACCCAGTTTTTACTAAGGAAACAACGTGTATAACTATACAAGGAAAACCTACAATTTTTATGTGAACCCCAAACGATTTTCTCATGAAAGATGGCGATCTACTAAGTCAAAATTTTTGTACGGAACGATGAGTCACATTATCGTATTATCATAATGCAATAGTATTAGTAGATGACGTATTGAACCCTATTCCTTTTAAGGAACTCTTGGAAGAATAGAGTAGTTTGAAAGAGACTGGTTGGTAGAGTAGAGTTGGAAAGAGATAAAAAAAACAGAAAGCAATAAATTTCAAGAAACAAGTGCACGGAAATTAAATTATCGCTACTTCTCTTAATATCAACAAAGAAACAGAGTCTTCCAGAAATAAAATTGACCAACAAAAATTTTTATGACGAATACATCGTAGACTGGCTTGAAAAGTCAAATATACGCTTGTACGAAAGATTTGGAGACATAAAAGCTGATGTGCGTTCTTGAGATGAATATGACAGATTGATTTAATCATGTAAAGGTGATGATTGTATAAAGCCCACTGATAATGAAACTGATGAAAGTGGCATACCCAGTAAAAATAATGAACGAGACAAGATACACTCTAACCCTATGTCATTAAACAGACCGAAGATTCTCCTAGTGTGGAACATAATTGCCTTAATAAAAAACAAAAGAATAATAATAAATTAACTAAATATGTTATTAAGGCTTGAATACATTAAATAGTGAGAATTGTTTTAACTATCACTAATTGAACTGAAAAATACTTACAACAAGTTAACGTAGGACGTGATGATGTATGTTCAGTACAAGGAATAGTCAGAAATGAGAACGGCCAATGTAAAATTATGGTGATAAAGACTAATGAGGATGATGTTATGATTAAAATAGATCCAAGAAAAATTTCACCCTTCAAATACATTGCACTTTAATTTGACTCTGATACAGTAGAACATATAAAAGACCAGTTATTGAAGACAAACAAGTTAGAATGGGAGACCCTAAAAGTACAAGTGCGTACCGGTCACCTAAATCTGATAGTACGAGACCAAATTAAATGATTGATTTCCAAACTTCAAAAAATCCTCTTGTTACTGAAAAACTTTTTACCCTGTACTCATCTTGTTGCACATGAAATTCCAATGAAAAAAAATATTCCTATTAAAACTCAACAATATCGTCACACAACTATACATAGAAAAGTCTTAGAAGAGCACACAGCAAAAAAATCTAACAGTGAAATAATTGAGCTTTTGTCATCACCGAATAATTCACCTCTGTAAACTGTTCCAAGAAAATCTGATTGCCATGAAAATCGAAGATGAAGGGTGGTAATTTATTTTTAACAACTTAATAAAAAAAACATTGGTGGTTCACATTTATACGGCTGAGCATGATAAGAAAGCATTTATGATACTTCATAGACATTTTAGATGCAGATGAATGTCAAAATGCTTAAAAAATACACCTGCCGTTTAAATGATAGTATATTTAGATAATATTATTATTTTTGCAAAAAAAGATCTAGTAAATCATCACCATAAAGTAAGGTTACTTCTTGACTGGTTCAGATAAGTGAATACGGCTCTCGAGCCAGATCAATTTAAATTTGTTCAGATAAAGTAATATTTCTTGGTAATATACTAAATTAACGAGGAATGGAACCAGACTAAAGAAAGATACAAACTGCTACAGGATTTTCTTAACCTAAAACTATGAAACAAAATAGTCAATTTCTAGGACTAGCAGGATACTATAGACGTTTTGTTAAAGATTTTTCGAAAATGGCTAAGCCATTATCATATGTATTAAAAAAAGGAGAAATATTTGAATGGAGTAGAGTGCAAGAAAAAAGTTTTCAAATACTCAAAGACCATCTGTGTCAAAAGCCTATTTTACAATTTTGTGGCTTTAGTAAATCATTTAAGTGAACAACAAATGTATAAAAGTCCACTATTAAAGTAGCGTTGAGTCAATAAAAAGAAAAGATTTATTATTTTGTTATCTACCTGTCAAAAACTGTGAATAAAGCTGGATTGAATTAGTCCATGAATTAAAAGGAATACTTAGCTGTACTTTACACCATGCATCATTTTTGTTCGTATTTCTCATGAAATAATTTTGTTTTTGTAGCTGATCATAAGCCATTGAATTGGATGCATATGAAAAGGAAACAAGTCAGCGTTTATTGCACTGTGTGTTTAAATTCCCTGATGACGAATACACTTTCAAATACAAGCCAGAAAAACTCAATACCAATGATAATGCATTATCTAGAAATCCAGTAGGACTATTCCTGATTGCAGAAAATAATACAAATAACGAATTACCATTATTGAGAGATATGATCATAAGTCAAAAAAAAAATAGAAAAAAAGAGGAAAACAGAATTGAATGGTTACAAAGTCAAAAAAAAAAAAATAGTAAGAACATCTTATTTAACGACTATCAAATCGTAAGAACTTTCAACAACCTTGAAAGAGACAATAAACGTAACAAAACTTAGGATCATAAACAAGTCAGGAACTTCATTTTTACAATAACAGACATCATCTGCATCGTACCTAAGTATATTAAGAAATATCGCTAAGAAAACATTTATAGATTCTAGCTCATTAAAAGAAAGGGTTTCAAAATCAGTAGCTTCAACATCACACGCTTGTATGACAAATACAGAAATCATTGTAATGAAATCTAATAGTTTCAAAAATAGGAAAATGTCACAGTTATCAGCCAGAGATAAAATTAACTTTGGTACATCGTCAAGGACAAGTATTTTTTTCGAAAATGACCCAAGTCATACTAAGGAATAGACTATAGCACGGATCAGCTTGAAACAAACCCTGGAATATACTATAAATGAATCAGTATTAGAAAAGTTAAAATAGCCGATTGGAAGATCGTGATGTGGCTAAATATAAATTTATTCGTATTAAAAAAAAAACCTACTCAAGGATCGAATGAGACTTTTTTAAATTGTATTGTTCAGTTTGGTTATCTTAATTGCACTCACTGTATTAAATGGAACCTTTTACATTTAAACAAAAAAACTAGCACCTTTGGAATTATTGGAAGCATTGCTAAAGGACTTTTTGGCTTAGTCACAGAAGTTGATATTAAAGTTATAGGAACACTAACATCAACAATTTGCAAACTGATTAAGAGACATATATATAATTGCATAAGAAAAATAGCTATCTTCTTGCAGCTGCATTCAAAGAACCATATAACGCTACAAAATGCTATGAGTGTATTCTAAAACAAGTTGCTGATGTATTGACTTGAGGACAAAATTTTACTTTTGATACACATCCGATATATTTATCAGCTTATCTTAGAAGAACTGAGGTTACCTTAAATCACATTATTTGGTCCCATGATGATCTGATGAGTGTCTTGCATTATTTACCAAGAGGTCAAGCACATCCAAAGCTATATTCTTAAAATATATTTAAAACTGTAGCAGGAAATCTAGAATTTGTAGCACCAATAGCGAATCTTCATGCTGAAAAAATAAGCACTCTAACTAAATAAGACGTTGTGCATCAAGACAATAGAACCATTGTTATATTATGTTAGTTACTTGTATATCTGACCTCTTGTATTTTTTTTGACTACATTGAGTCATGATACCTCTATCTAGAGAAAATAAATTTATCTACAAAAAATCATTATACTCTTTCTTAGCAGTAGGAGCAGACCGTGATTCATATTTACGATTTAACAAAGTGACATTTAATCAATGTGATAAAATGGTACATGGTTATATATGCTCTGGCAGAAACCATTTAAACAACCCTATTCTATGAAGTTATGCTTAATTGTTATGCTATAATGACCTTAAACAAAAATATTCGATTACTGTAAAATTATATTGACATCTAAAACAGAAAGTCAATGAATTAACGTACTAGCTGATAATTTATGTTTATCCCCGATACCTTTTAAAGAACAATCAAGCATTCTCTGCCCTAAGAAAATAGATCAACAAGACAGAATAAATGATATAGGTCTTTTGCAAATGAAAGATGAATGTACAGTAAAAAACTACGTATTAATCTTAATTAGTAAATATAAAATCCTCACTCAGAACAATATATATATATATATATATATATATATATATATATATATATATATATAAAAATATCAAGCAGAAGTGACCTTAAACTTAACTGTGTTACATAAACTCTTAAAGGACACTTTTGCCTTTCATGACACTATAAAGTCGATTTGGGAAATAAATTTTAATGAACAAGCATAGACAGATAAAGGATAAAATGTACAAGATATAGTAAATTAGATTTAGAAAATACGAAACTGAAAGTTAGAGGAAAAACTAACTTCTATTTAGATTTGAGTACGTAGTGTCATTAAGGATCTTATTATTATAATTATAATAGCAATTCTTATCAGCAAAGCAAAAAGTTGTTTCAAGAAAACAATAAAACGTAGTATCCCTGAAAAATTTATGTAACGCACCGTCAATCTTTCAAGCTCAGATCCCTGAGTAATCAGATAAGAATTAAAAGAATACAAACCAGCTGAGCTTTTAGTCAAAATTAAAGGAAATTACAAAATATCTAAATCATTTCAAACTAGACCTTTAATAAAGACACAGACTTTTTATTTCCATGCCATACACCCTAAAAGTTACAAATGAGCTCATAAATCAATAGTTATTTGATAGTATTTTCCTTTCAGGCTGCACGATAAACCCTGATTATGAAATAGTGATAAAGAATAGAGTTAACACAAATTATCCCTTACATAAAGTCATTTAACAATTAAAGAATAAAGGAAAAATCAATGAATTGCACATAATTTTGGATTTACATAGTAATACACATCGAGCTATAACCACCATTTACAATAGTAATGCAGTTCATAAAAAACCCAAGGAAACACTAAAAATAGACAATGAGGCTCAAACATTTTCTATTTTTGAGATGAAATTCACTATTCGTCAAGCAGAAAGAATTTCTTCATCAACATTATCAAAAAGCGATAATGACATACTAAACATTAATCCAAAAAGACTTATGTGTCTTTTACCGTGAGATATAGAAGAAACGAAAAGAGAAATAGGTTACTTTGACCATTTCTTTCAAGTTACTATCCAAGAATATTGCTATGCCGTTAGAAACTGGCAAGAATGATTGTTCCAAGTATATGTAAAATACATGGATCCTGGAAGCGCTATTATAGCGTTGTAGAACAATGAACCCAAGTATCACACGAGATACACTGAATCAATTAAAAGAAGTGCAAAACATAAAATTAACAAGAAATTGACTCACCTTTTTCGTAAACAACAAGTTGAGTTAATAACGTTTCAAAGACTTGTTATACTTGAAGAAGACTACGATGCACACAAACTATAAAAACAAAGCCAACCTTTAAAAAATTAATTCATTTACAAAAAAACTTTAACAGTAGCAAAAAATAAGCCCAATAATTCAAACCTACCGTTTAACTAGAAACATTTTTCGTCAAAAACATACGTCATTTTTTGCTAAGGTTCTCATTTTAAGCTTTATAAAAACAATGAGCTAACTTTTATTAAAATAATTATTTATTACCGTTACATATTCAAACTATATTAGTAGATACCAACATTGTATCATTTTTTTCCTCTCTTTATTACCTTTTGTTGTCTAGTCTTATCTTTAAGATTTATTAGAGGAAATGTATGGTTTTAGATTGTACGTTAAAAAAAAAAAAACAACTCGATTGTACAACTTTTTTGTAACACTTAGCTTTATCATGTAATAATATAACTTACTTGACAGTAAAATAAATAATAATTGTATCCATCCATGCATTTAGTACGAATCATTCAATCATTTCATAGACATCATTTTAATTTTATATTTACGTTTCACACATAACCTTCAAATTATCACAATAATCAAGAGCACGAAATAGGCTGCTATAGTATTCATACATGTACATGTATCAATTTATAATCATCATAAAACCCGTCATATTTACGCTTACAAAAGAACATTTACGATGTACAACCAAATTCCTATAACCGTCGAAGGAATGGCTAATGCACCCTAATTTAACATACTATCGCAGAAAAATTATAGTCGACTCATGCTTAGAGGGATACTCAAGAATTTCAGAATAGTGCAGCTCATAAAACAGGAACACTGTGGGCTAATAGTTTAAGGGCAGCACTAACAATATAGAAGCTGTTTGATTTACTAACTTTTTTACCGAAAAACGTGAGGAATTAAGCAGCACTAATGGCACCCATATCTCTGATAAAAAAGAAATTGATCAGGATTTATAATACATCAGAGAATAAACGTTAGTTTGGACTTTTCTAACTGACATAACGAGAGACTTCTAACAACTCTGACTACATTATGATTGTACATCCCTTTCGTAAGAGTCCGTGGTATGTTGTGTGCTCAATTGAATTTGCATTCATCGTAATTTATTAAAATTATTATTCTAAAAAAATTTCGTTACTCATAGATTTTTGTAAATAATGCGGACTAAGACGTTGACCAAACGACGAAAACGTTTTTATTTTTTAAATAAATACAAAATATGATAGTATTACCCTTAGACGTTGTTTTTTAACACGACAAATCCTATTAACCTTCTAACTTCCACATCACCAAATAAATATAGTATTTATGAAGAACAACTGCCAATTACCGTATTGTATAACAATATGCTCATAAGCAAAAAAAATAAAAAAAATACACTAATATTGTAATATGTTTTTTTTTTATTATTATTTTATAATACTTATATATCTATTGAAAATTATTGGTAATCAATTTTCAAGTAATTTTAAGAAAAAAAATGTAGGAAGTGGAATTTTTCTTTCATTTTTTGAAGTATTTAGTTTACGATGGTCCATTTTTTTCCTTGGTTCAAATAACTTTTATAAGTACCTTCACCAAGGACAGTGGTACTTTAAAGTAGGGGAAGCTGTGAAGAGACAACTTGCGTAAGTAAATAAATTTTTATTTTATTATATTTCGTACTAGCAGCCCCCCGTCTCGGCTTCACCGGAGACTTACTAAACGGAACAACATAGTGTGTTGATATGCAATGAGACACGTTTTTAGTCAGAAATTTTACGTTTATTCCTTGCACTTTTTAGAACAAAAGTCTTCTTACTAAAAACATATTTGCTCGCAATCCATACAGTTTATTTGGCTGTAAAAATTCAAAAACATATAATTATGCTGAAAAGTACTGTGCGTTCCTTATACCATAAAATAATCGTTGGCCATAAGGAGCAGTCGACTCGCAACTTCTCCCGTGTAATTTACGAAAAGGGCCATTTTTTAAAGATGTTAGGATTTTAAACTCCCAAAAACAGATTAAATAAAATATTTTTTCTCTTATCTTACAACTTTATTACCAGAGCAACAAAGTCCTGAAGCTTAATCTCTATATTTTTCATTGCTACAAAGGTAAAAAATGAATTTTCTTCTTATTTAAAAACCTGAAATTAGATTTTTAAAGATTTAAGAGATTACTGTGAGGGTAAAATAAAAAGCTGATCTCTCACGTAACGGATTCTTTATTTGTCGATTTTGAGGCTGCTGTTCCAATCTCGATAAATTTTCTGCGTCAGTTTCTTGACGCCTAAAATTTTATTCATTAGACACATTTAAGGTTTTCCTTCTTATTCACCCTCTTGCGACTGTTGTCGAGCTTAAGACTTTTGTGACCCTTAAAGGCTATTTTCTGTCACTTTGCTACATTCTAATATATTCGTTGGCAAGCAATTTCGACGTCTGATTGCCCTGAAAAAGACCAGTGGGCTTCTTAAGTAAACTCTTTCCTGACTAAAGCTTACAGCAATTGTGACTGCCTGGATACCTCAGGGTGATCTCCTCTGGCCTGCTGTTGAAGACCCAGACCGATCGGGAGAAAAATTACAAAGTTCGAAGCTTTGGAGCTTGTTGTAGAGATCTTTACCAACGTCTCCTAGTATAACGCCGAAGACGTTGGTGTCTAAAGCACCTTTTTTTTGCAGACTCAGTTGTTTTGGTGATTTAAAATAGAGAGATTGGTTTGTGACACTTGCCCGTTGAAGACTGTCCCGTTAGCGTAAGTTTTTTTTCCCTTTATAGCTGCTAAGTTTGCCTAAAGCAGACCTTAAAGAGGATCGGTGATTCCTGGTTGAATGCTTATAATCGAAAAGGTAACATAGGGTCGTCGATCACCGGGGTTCACAGCCTTGCGATGAACGACTCCACTCGTTACGACTGCTAGTGAATAACTGTCTTGGTTTAATAGTGGCCATCTTTAGTTAACATATAGTGTTTTAGTCGATGAATCGCTTCCGCAAATGGTAGTAAAAATGTATTTGTTGGCAAGTTAGTTTAAACTTAGGTGGCCCCTAAAAGAACTGATAAGATTGATGGTTAAGTCGGGAACGTAAATGCTTACATGGGCCCTGACAAGGGCCAGTGATAGAATTTTCAGTCATTCCTTATTATTATTCTTGATGATGGAGAGCCAGCTGCGGTTAGCTTGACTCTTACCCTCGCAGTCTCTGTGGACGGAGACCGTACATGAGGGACGTACGCAACTGATCAAAAAATATTTCGTCTTCGGGTTGTTCCACGGATCACCAACCACTTATTGTTAGTTGGGAAAATGTGGGGATGCCGTTGGGGACACGACCACTGAGAAGAAAGCTGTTATGGCTGCCCATGCTCCTCAGAGCTGTTTTACCTGGCTTACATTTGTAGTATAAAATACTCTGACGGCACCAGGCCAGATTGTGGCACAGCCATATAACTCAGAAGGGTTAGAGCAGGATGTGCTCTGGCTAGACACGTGTCTGGGTATTCTGCCGGAGACGTCATCGGTTATGCAACCTTTTTTATGGGTGGCACTCGTCAATCCGGAAGGTTCAGGGTAGTAGGCCTACATTACTTACTCATTGGAGAAGAGCGTCATCGGTAACCAGGATACTTAGCTGCACGACGATCATCTACATTCTCGATGCAGCTCGATGAATTGCGAGTAGACGATTGCATGAAGTTCTGCGACGCTCAGGCCTGTTATAACCACACTTATTCAATTCTGTTTCAGGTAGCTTCGATTTTATACCGACGCCACCTAGCATATCCTACTGAACTAAAGTGAAAAGCTGGCGTATTTTTGTAAAACTTTGAGCTTATTTGTTGCTATTGTTATTAAATTTTTTAAGATAAAAACCATACTAAAATCATCTAGGAAGTGTCATGAATCAGTGTGCAAAATTTCAGCAAAATCGGTTCAGTAGTTTTTGTAGTTAGCGATTACAACGGTTTTAGCCACTTTGCTTTATGTATTAGTAAGATTAAATTTATTCCTGGAATCATAATATCTTATTACTCTTAAAACAGTTATACTCAACAAAAATTGTCTTATAACCAAGCTGACTGTGTACTTCGTGGCTCTTTAAAGTGCCAAGCGACAACCGAAGCGAGGCGCTGAGTCCAAACACATTAAGTCACCAAGTTCTGGCCCCATAACATGTAAAACCAAAAAGTTTTAACTGAAGCTTTGCACAAGGTGCATTTTTTTGTGCAGCATTTGAGTCAGTAGCCTGCCACTGCTCACCGAGTGTAGTCCTTGATTACTATTTTAATCCTGGAATAAAATTAACAGATTAATATATTGTAATTCAAGCTGTTATAAGTTATCTTAACATAAGATAAAAAAATAAGTATAATAAGTAGTGCTGAATACCCCATTAGTTTAGAATAAATAAAATTAATACTACCCAGACATGCAGTGCTAAAGGATCGTATGAAACTAAAACTGCTAAAAAAAGGACGTTGACATACATAGTTTACACAGCTTAACACCTCCTTTTTTCCTATGTAAAAATAAATAGTTGGACTATCTTCTAGTCCTGTGGCCCATCGGGGAGTGTGAGGCCCAAACCCACGATATCCAGTTTGTACCAGATGATAAAAATAAACAATAACAGTTAATTATTCAACACGACCTTTTTAAGGATTATGTACAAAAGTGATAAGAGATAACTTTAACAGGTGTTATTATAACATCATTATGGAAATTTTTATTAAATAACACATGAGTATATCATGTCTCCATTGATAATTAAATATAAGTTTTCGTTCATACTTCAACTGATTGTTATAAGAACAGAAATAAATGAAACAGAAGAAACACAAATTCAAGTAATTGGAAATCAGGGTAAGCTGTGGATAAATAAAAAAATAATAGACACCTAAGAAAAATTTTTTGATAAAGGTGGGTTAGGGATAAGCCCCTCCTAATTTTATCACAAATTAATCAAACAAGAAATTAAAGATGGGGCTGTGTGGGGGGAGGGGGGCTCGTTGAGTTCATATCTTTTATTTGGGTTAATTCACAATGAAACGTTAACAATCCTTCCTCGTTTTGTGGAAGGGCTGTGATGAGACTGTGGGGTGACTGTGAGGGAGCTGAATCGGTTGTGAAGGAGTGTGTGGACTGACTCACCAATATATATATATGGAAAGATATAGATATAGTGACTATTATAAAAATATCCACGATGAGTAGATAAGCTTTTCATTAATTTTCTTATAATACCTTAACATGTGGCCTGGTAAGCGAGAACTGGCAGTCAGAGGCTAAATTATTCATAAGATTTTTTAAATAAATAAGGACGTACATGTTTTAAGCCAGCTTAGGTGAATAATTAAATAATATCAAAACTATTTACAGAATTTTAATAATAGATAAGTAAATCCATGGTTTAGCAAGTGAAAGTGGTGCATAGTCTAAGTATCTATTCGATTATTTTTATTAATAAATGCATGTTTGGGGTAAGAGAGCAACATTGATAAGTAACTTAACTATCTATTAAGTTGTTCTAATAAATAAGTAAATTCAATTTAGATGTTAACACGTGTAGTCTATGAGTATCTACACATTTCATTAGTTTTTATAATACGTAAACTAATTGATAGAGCAAATAAGCCCTGGTGATAAAATGCTTAACTATTAACGAATTCTTTTTTATAATAAACTGCTTTGTAGGCAAGCAAGCGCAAAGGGGTAAGCAAGCATAAGCATTAGGTAGCCAAACTATAAATAAACACTTCATGATAAATAAATTAATTCATGGGCAAGCAAGTAAGAGCAATACGTCAGAAAACTTTTCATTAGGTTTTTTAAGTAAATAAATTTATTATTAAGGGCTAAAAAGCTTGGGCGATAAAAGTCAATGTAGCTGTTGGTAAGCAGGTGCAAGCAATGAGTAACTAAACTATTTATTTAGTTATTATTATGAATCATTCAATGTTCTGGTTAAGCCAGCACGTGTTAAAACTAAGTTATTTCTTAGTTTCTTAATTAAGTAAGTTATATTTTGTATAAAAAAGCTCCGAACTATCTATGAGTTTCTTATAATGAATGAATTAATTGATCGTGAGGCAAGCTCTGGCAAATCATAAGCTCGACTATTTTTCAAATTTATCTAACAAATAAACTTATTTGAGGGCGAGCAAGCACTGAAGATCAGTAGAATTTCTTTTTAATACATTATTTAAATGATTATAATTATAGTACAAGCAAGCACTAGTCATGAAAATCCGAACTACCTTTTGGTTTACGACTTCCCTTTCTTTGAGTATAATCCTGGTTAATTACTACATGGACTTTCAAATAATGCAGGCTTCATGAGTTTGGAACCACACAATTTATTACAATTTTATCATATACAAATGGATTTTTTAACAAGCAATCTCCAGTGATTTGTATAAGCTGAATTTTTTAAATAAAATAATCCATGTTTTTGGTAAAAAACTACTGCTGACAGGTGACAAATCCATAAATGAGATTCAGAAATGATCAAATTGTCTGTAGATAAGCAACTGCCAGCGATTAAAGGTAAAACGATTCACTATTTTGTTGTAATGAATGAGTAGGTATTTACGCGAGAAAGCACAAGTTATGACTTGATAAACTATTTATTTAATTTTTCTTGAAAATGAACTTTTTTATGGGCTGTCAAGCACCAGTGATAAAAACTACTTGTTAGTTTTTCATACTTAATTAATTCATAGTTAAATCAAACAGCATCAGCAGAGGGTGGCTGAAATATGTAAAAGTTTTACATAATCAAGAAATAGATCTATGGGCAAGCAAAACTCTGGCAACCAGTATCTAAACAACTTGTTATATTTTATAAGTATGTATTTATTCTCTGGCACGTAGTTACCAGTGACAAGGAGCTTAGTTCTATTAAATATTATTTATAAATTAATTGTTTTGTAGGCAAGAAAACCAAAGGTAATCAGTAGCTAAACTATTTAATAAATTCTCATAATAAACTAAGAAGTTCGTGTGCAACCTACGCTGGTGACAAATGGCTCAATTAATAATTGAATTTGTCTAGTAAATAAATTGACCTTGTGATCAAGCAATTACTAATAATTAGTATTCTCATTATTTACATGCTTTTTCTAATACATAATGTAATTTTGGGACTTATTAAGGATCAGCAGTCAGCAGCAAAGCTATCCATTAGTTTTTATAATAAACAAATTAATTTGTAGTGGAGAAAGAGCTAGCAATAAGAAGTCAAGCTACTTATCAGATTTCTTTAAGGAAAAACTTTATTGTCGGTGTGAACAACCACAAGCGAAAAGTAACTTAAGTGTTGATAAAAAATGTTTTATTTAGTAATTAATCGTTAGGGTAAACCACTACTGATAAGGAGTAGCCAGAGAACTCATTATTTTTCTAATTTGTGGGCAAGCAAGAGTTGGTAATGGGTATTCTAACTATGAATTTAACTTTTCTGATAAGGAAACTCATTTTCCGGGTGAGCAAGTACCAGTGAATAGTAGCTACCCTATTAACTAGTTTTCTATAAATTATAAAAAAATAAGTTGCAAGAAGATCCTAGAGATAAGGAGCGTGAAAATGTACTAGTTTTTTAAATAAATAAATCAATACGGGGTTGAGCACGCACCAGTGATGAGTGTGTTATATTACATATTAAATAGTCTAGTATGTTATAATATTTTTTGTAATAATTAAATTCATTTTTAGGTCAAGCAGGTACTACTGATAAGGTACTTAAAAAGGTAATTTGCTTTAATAGTTAATTAATTGTTATGTAGGGGAGAAAGCGTCAGAGAGAAGCAGCTAAGCTAAATATTAGATTTTTATGATGAATCAATGAATTTGTGTGCAAGCAAATGGGTCATAAGAACTCAAACTATTTTTTATTGTTTTGAAATCCATTTATTAATACATTTATTAGTATGTACAGGCCTTTAGTTGTCCAACTGTTTGTCAGATTTTTTTATTAAATAAACTTATTTTAAGAGCAAGTAAGCACTAGTGACAAGAAGCGTATTTGTTGATTAGATTTTTTCATAAGTTAATTAAGTTTTAAGGCAAACGAGTTCGGGCTGTATATGCAGATTAGTTATCAATTTGTTATTTTAAAGGATTCAAGTAATTTAAAAAAAAAGTAGCTTGAGCACCCACCATATAAATAATATTTGGTCTTTTTTAAATAAATGCATTTATTCGGAAGTGAGCAACGCTGGCGGTAAATTATCCAACTGCTTCTTTTTATTTTCTTAGTTGATAAATATTTATTTTCAGGAAGAACTATCACTGGCAATAAATTGAAATACTCCTTGTAATTTATTTAATAAAAAAATCACTTTGTAGGCTAGCTCGCTTGAGTAGTATGTAGCTAACTATTTATAGGATTTTTCTTATTCATAGAGTAATTTTTAACTTTAATATTTAAGAACTTAACTTGGTAGAAGGAAAGCAGCATTTTTCATTATCTTATCTTTGACGTTCCTTTGAACCATGTCAACCTCTTCAAAGACCTATGAATAATATTATCATAAATATTACTGATTATAACAAAAAAAAATAGTTGTACAATAAAAAAAGTGAAAAATCAAATCAGAGGTCATCAGAACTCCCATTTTTAATATTTTTAGTCGTACCAAAAGATCCACAGATCATAACCTCAAATAACAAGGTTTGTAATACGGACCAAACCAAAAGTGCGAAAAACTGAGGGTCACTAAAAGTACAGTTATACAGCTCTCATACATATACTCTTGATTCTTAGCCATAGACTGGCATGACTATGGTAGTTACGACAGACAAATTGGGGCGGTGGTTAAATTTTAAAATCCGAGATATAACGTATGGCAAAACATGAGCTAATATATGTATATGAAACATTTAAATTAGGGTTATTAACAAAATTTGGTATGGATATAATGAATAAAACCTGTATAGAAAAAATTCGGATTCTTAATGTCAATTTTTTATACATGTTGTTTCCATACCCAATTGTATTGAACATCTTGGAAATTTGTCATTGAAATATATTCTTTTCCCTGTCCTAAATCTCGACCTGTGAAAATCGAGATATTGAGAAACCTCCTTTCTTTGAAAAGGTCGAACTTTGAGACAGGAAAGAAATATGTTTAAACGAGATTTTTCCAAGATGCTCAATATAATTTGATATGAAACCATCATCGGTACACAAATCTTACATCAGTAATCCAAGCTGACAATGATATAGGAGGTTTTTAAAAAAAAATCTTATTACGTCACATATGACGCATTGCAGAAATAAGAGCTTCGAAAATATTTGAAATATGTACATGAATTAACAGAGAGAGCAAGAGTTTGTGGTAAAAGAAGTAAGAGGTTTGAAGTTAACAATGTTTTGGTTCAACTATACAAACGAATCTTAACATAAAACAAAGTATTTTTTTATAAACATGTTTATTGATGTGTGTATTAAAAAGTGCATAGTACTAATACTGTGGCCGCAAAGGTCCAGTATTGTGATGAACCCATTGATAATAATCCTCATTATTAGTAAAATTGCTTATTGAAATTGCACAGAAGCGTGCACACATGTAAGAAGTTATGTTTGGTCAATCTGTCCTCCTATTTGGACCGTGCAACTATTTAAAAGAGCGCCATCACTGGTGATAATTGGAGCCAGTGGACCGAAGGTAATGCACAGAAGTGAGTTACAATTTCTCTTTAACGATTTCATCAAACAAATTTTTTAAGTTAGAAAACGTTTATACAAATCATAACAAATTTTCCATTATGTAATTTATTGTTTTCTTTCATACGCTTTGAGGCTATATATTTTTTGTGATGTTTGTTTTCAGAAAAATGGATAAGGTTATTGCAGACAATAGGAAATTCATGATTACTTGCATAAATGTCTTTTAATTAGAAAGATTTGTAAAATTTAATTATTGATTAGAAACTGTCTCTTACTTCCATGCATCATTTCCTTTCAAGTAACTCCAACTGTCACTAGTAGTAGCGCTTTTTAAAACTGTTGCATGGTCTAAATTAGGAATTTTGCGTTTTTGAATGATTCTTAAGTTTATTTTTGGCCAAAATAACAAAAAATATATCCTTTGCGTTCGAAACGATTTTGCAAATATTCTATGATTTTTCCTAAAATCTTACACTTTGATTTTATAGATGAATATTCAAAATACTTGAATTTGAGGTTATGTATTCACTCCACTTAACACTTCTGTATTTGTATGCCACGATCTTTTTCCATTAGAAAAGTTGTAAAACTGATTATTTTTGCTGAATCTGGCTTTCTTTTATAGATATAGCGTATGCCTTAATATTTGGTGTTTATGTACACGAATGACCATGAAAAAAGCATTCCTGCACCATTTTTATTCTGTACTACACGTAATTTATTTCTTTTGATAATTTTTCCCCTTCATTTGAGAGAGGAAAAACATCTAAAATTGAGATTGTGTTTTTACATCACTCAACGCCTGTATTTAAATAAGCCCCGATTACTTCACTTCCTTTAGAAATCTAGTTAAACTCGTTATTTTTGCTTTATCGTGCTTCCTTTAAAAGATATAACGTACTTCTTAATGTTTGGAGGTTATGGCTTATAAAAAAAACCCTTTTAACGAATACTGGCTCTCTGTTTCAATCTGCCATACTGACTACTACATTTCTGATAGTGCAAATGGACACTATCATTACAGAAAAAATGTGTAAATCTTACTCATCATATAAATAATTTTTTAATAGCAGTTGCGTTGCACTTTTTTCCAATCTCAAATGGTAAAGGACCATGTGACGGAGTAGGTGGAACATTACAAGGACTTACTTCTAGAGCTAGTCTTTAGAGACTAAATAATTCCATCCGCATACTGATAGTGTTGTTTAACTGGGTGTCTGAAGCTCTAGCAAATAAAACGTAACACTATTTAACTTATAATGATTATGAAGGAAAAAAAAAATATCAACGTGTTTTCATACAGCAAAAACGATAAAAGGCAATTTAATGTATCTTTCTATGGTTTCAATTTCTGCTCAGGAATTGAAAGCAAAGTGATTCTCGTTGTATCAAAAAAAATATTGTAAAATTTTTTTAATAAACAAAAACCATGAACAAATAATATAAGTGTAGTAAAGTAAAATGTCTGTAGTATACGAAAGACTGTAAATGTTGAGCAACGAAACTTAGAACGAAGAACTTATTGACTTGTAATATTTTATTAAAGTCCTGATACATAAGAGAATTTATTTGCTATAATAATGTTCCTTATTTATTGATGTTTTCTATTTATTTATGAATTGATTTTATTTGCTAATCAGTACTACTTATTTATACATGTCACATAATAGAGTAAGTGAAAAAACGATATTAAGTAAGAAAATGAAGCGTGCAAAAGAATCTACCCATCGATAAGACGTACCGCACTACATAAATTGATTTATTTTCAATATCAATAATCGTTTCTGTAGTAAATAAATATACATTTTTGATAGAAAATTTGCCGTAGAATACAGTAGTCTTATTAAAAACTAGCTATGAAGGTGGAGCAATTGTTAAAAAACCATTTACACATTTCATTTGTTTATAACAATATAAGGTTGTTCATAAGTATTTGTGTATCAATGTCTTTCTTCAAGATGATTTTTTTACCTTTAAAATAAAAAAAAAATAAAAAACTGTCTCAATATAACTAGAGTTATAAACTTTTAAATAAAATTAGACTTATTAAAAAAAAAAAATTATGTATTACTTTTGTTTCGATATAGAGCATGTTTAAAAAAGTTTCAGCTGAATTGACAATGTAGAGAGTCAATTTTTGTCAAAATTCGTCTAGTTTGTAAACGAACGTCCCACATGTGTATGTAAGTGCGTTCGCTCCTACCGTTTTAGTTTCCAACCGAGGCGTGCCAAAAAAAGTTCTTACTTCAACAACAGAACATTATATTTGCAAACACTTTTTCGGCATTTTTCGTTAAATGTTTTAAAAAGGTTTATAATTAAATAGATATATGTATAAGTGCTGTTTAAATATATTTCATGCTAATAGGACTAATGTTATACTTGGATTTAGTGTTGTATAAGAAAAAATATTGTGATTTGAAATGACAAGTCTTTTATTGCCGTTAACTAAATTAGCAATTGGATCTGAAAGTATTACATCAATATACAAGATGAAAGTGCATCTATGTATCAATATAATGGTACATTATGTCATGAGGCCGTAAACCGGCTGATGTACGGCTGTCCATCATCCACCTTACGGCCGAGTGACGTATACGATTTTTCATCATCCCGTATAGGAAAGCTTGTTAAACTTTTATTTTATTAGGTTGATATAGGTTGACGTAGAGAAAAATAAATTGCTTGGTAAGCCGTACGTTTCTCAAGCATTGGTCCTGTACAACGCAGTCCTAATGTAGTGCGAACGAGCAAACGATGGATAATCGAACGTGCTCAATAGTGGGTTCGTTTTTTTTCGTAATTAATCTTTTAATCGATCTGACTCTTTAAGCATGTATATCTATATACATTATGAATGTATACATACTTTTTTGAAGAATTGAATTGACTGATCGATCACAAAAAAAACGTACGCATAATTCAATAGTGAATGCTTAATGAATACATAACTTCTGGACAGCTCTTCAAAGTTTACTAAAAAAGATCTTACATCAAAAGATACTTTATTCTTAGCTTTTTAGTTTACATAGTAAATATGTGTTTTATTATATAGAGCGCGAGACTTTCATGGTAGCAGCTCGATAACCATTAAAAATTACTTACCTTTACCTAGAAGTAACTCTGAACTTAGAATAAAGTTTGTAAAAAAAATACCTAATAGTAATTTTTAGTACACGTACACAAAATACGAGAAATAGATCATACGATAAACGATAAGTAAGAGAAGGTAAAAAACCAGGTAACGCTGTAGTTAATATTAGCGGAAACTTACTCGACGCAATGACGAAGGCGAATAGCAGAAGGCATTAAAAAGACGATGGGCACATGTGTCTGGCTGTCAAAAAAGCAACGTTTGGAATATGTATACACATAGATGCCAATATTTTTTATAGATCTTATATATGTAGGTAGGATATTCAGAGTTCATTTGACAGCATGGACCTCGTAGAAGCACCTAACTTAGCAGACGTAATGAAATCTTGTGGCCATACATTTGTCACCTAACGTCTTACTATTTAGACGTCAACAACAAACTTTTCTATTGGGAGTGACAGAATTATTAATTGATTTGTTACAGAAATCTAATTATCAGTTGACTAACTTATCACCGTCGATCAAATACATCAAAATTTTAATACGCAAATAACAAAAAAAATATTAACAAAAAAGGTTACTGATAAATGTCACTCGCTTGCCTGAAAAACTGAAAACCAGATAAATAGTTGAGCTACTTATCACCACCTCTTGCTTAGTTATAAATGAATTAATCTATTTTAAACATTTTAAGTTCAGTAAAGCTACAGATCGCTATTTTCTTCTCGACCAAAAATAATTGTATTCTTAATAGAAGTCTTAAGAATCATTAAGCTACTCATCAGCAGCATTATCAGAAGCTTATACGTGATACAAAAAAAGTAAGCAGATAAAACAAACAAAGTTGATACATAAAATAAAACCAGCGGAGAGTATGTGCTTCAATACCCAAGTAATAAATTTTACCTCTATAAACTTAAATGGCAGATACTATAATTATAAATAATGATGTACCTCCTATCAAATGATATTGTCTACAAAGGTAGTATAATTATCGTTAAAATTAGTATTTGATGTGCGCCTATGTCAGGTGGCACCATTGAGTAAGAAAAATTGTCCCTTGCTAAAATTGCCAGAATGCATTCAGCTTTATAGAAAATTTTTTTAACAATTTAAAAAAAAAGTTATTCAAAGTGGATTGACCAAATGAGTTAGTGATTCAAGCGTGTATTATATTAGTGTACAGTTAAAAATTTTGTTTTATGTTGTCATGTGTACTACAAGATTGGAAAAAATAAGAAGAACATGGATTGCGACTGTGATAACATACAGTAACTGTGACATATATAAGTGTACACACATTCTTACATTCGTGTGCAGCTTCAGAAACACAAGAGCTGCTTACATTTATCTATTTTCTACAACACAGAGTTTATGAAACTTAAGTACTCATGACAGGTTGGGTTACTTTTTACACATTTATATTACTTTTTGGTTGATTACTTGTGTCCTTTAAGCTTTACACAAGTGTTAGCATGTATATGCGAGATGGGCGACCTTCTCACAGCAATAATGGGCTACCACTTAGATCCTTCGCTCTTGAGGTGATCTAAATGACATCATCACCATACCAACGAGATCACAACTGTAACATCCAATTATGTGAAAATGTTACCGGAAATCGTAACATGTAATTAATAATGTTATTTGTACCAATATAATGTAACAGTGTGGCTTACTGTACCACGGCTATATGTTCTCGTTTATAATAAAGCCTACAAATAAATATAACGTAAGTAGGTACTTATTTAAAAAAAAGAAAAAAATGTATTTGCGCTTATATATGTTGTGTTATCTCTGTCACAATTTATATTTTTATTTTTTTCATTCTTGTAGTACATATGAGAACACCAAACAAAGATTATTACTCTACACTAACATAATACAAACTTGAGTCACTGATGTAATTGGTCAATTTACTCTTAATAACTTTTTTTTAATTTCTTAAAAAATTCTTCTATAAGGCTCGATGCATTCTGGTGATGTTAGCGAGGAAAAATTTCTCTTAGTCCATGGCGCCACCTGACATGGCACATAGCAAATACCTACGTGCGTTAGGAGTAGTTTCAATGAATATTTTAATATGTTATAACTGAACAGTTATAAACAATATATTATGACACAATACAATATAAATAGTAAGTAGGTTGGCCAGTATGAGACTATACAGTGTCATCAAACCCTCCAATGTTGCTGCATTGCTGTATAATTAACTCAAGACTTGTTGTTTGTATCTGCACTGTCATATGACTAAGAATAACGTAAGCAGAGAAAAAGCATATATAAAATAGTTTTTAATGTACTTTGTAAACCTACACACTTCATTGGTAAAACACTGAACCAGTACAGCTGATCATAACTTGTCAATGCTTTACAAGTGATATTTTTATGTTTTATGACAGAAATTGCTTTATAGTCTATATAAATGAAATAGTTTTCTTACTGTACCAATAAAATAGAAACATATGGCTATATAGATTGGCTTAAAGCCGGTAGTCACAGTGTATTATATTGTTTGTAGTCCTATGGTGCTCACTGCATCGAATTTTCTTGTTGTATTTTCTAACGTGAGTTTGATATTCAATGGACCGATCAATATCATAAACACTGGCAATCATTGTGATTCATCGTTTCTGTAGGATTAATTCAGGGCTAGATGATTTATGTGAATGAAATTGGCAAGAAAGTTCTAGCAAGAAACTTTGTAAGTGACTGACAATCCTGCATATCTTTTTCTTATAATTCACTGCTCTACCAAAAACATTGTGATACATTATAAGCTCAAATGTCATGACTAGATTAAGAAATTTAATATTAAATCTATAACTTTGTAACATTCCATGTTTGCAAAAAATTAAAGAAAAAAATATACATTTTTATATATTTGTGCTTCTATATTTCTACTTTGTTGCTCTATTGCATTTTCTTAATAAAATTTGTCCACTTAGCAGGGAAGCCCAGCAACATTAATCATTGGACACTTGCCATAATTCGCAAAAGAGTTGTCAAAATTGAACGTTACACTAATTCAAAACCAGTGCACAGTAGGTGCTTGGGTGTATAAGTAAGAAGTTAAACGTTTATAAGATTATAAGTCAGATAATATAATTGTTAATATAAATATGCTATCTATAAAACCGTATTCCGTTCTAAGGTGGTGCAATTATCATTGGAATAAGTATCCATACGTTCGTTGGGTCACGTTTTAATAAATAATTTAATGTTCAGTAACTGAAAAATTAAAAACGATGTATGTTACAGTACAAAACAATATAAATAATATGTAGGCTGACAAGTGTAAGACAATGCAGTTTCGTCGAATCCTCTGATTATTTAAGAACAACTTTTTACCACCTATATGCTTAGAACATCATTCACGTCAGGCTAACATCTGTCAGATACGCTAACACACGTATTCTTACTCTATATTTTACATCTACAACATAATTGTATCTCGGAAATTAAGACAAACCATTTTGTAGTACTGCTTTCTTTAATACCATAGTAATATATGCCAGTGAATGTCTCTTCAGGACGTTTATCACACATAGGTTTTTTCACAGATATTATTTAAGGATTAAAAGTCTTTTGAAAAATACCTGGTTTTACATTTTTAATAAAAAAAAAGTACAATTTAACATGTTACATTACGAACAAAGTAAGAAACTACGTTTATAAGATCTGTATGAACCTTGCCGTTGTTGTTTGTATAAAAGATTACTTTAAGATAAACCCGTTTTATTTTTAATTAGAGCGTATTAAAATCATCTGTAACGTAGGAAACATATTGGTAAGAAGGTGCGTCGCGATAATGTCCAACAATTGATTATATCCAGAGCTTTATTCAAATCACCGAAATCAAAGGCAAAGTAGCGCGTGCATATCCCTCGAAGGCTCGTCGTGAATCCTTAATTCCCAAATGCGCGACTGCTTGACTTCTTGACTCTTGACTCTTGACTTCCTGACTGGTTGACTGCCCGAGTGCTACCTGAGTCCCTGAACGCCACCTGAGTGTTGCGATTTGAGGCTCACTGGGCCTTATATTAGCTTGTTCTCTGTCTGTCAATGCCTTCTTGATAAAGAAGCCTCACTGTAACTAGGGATAGTCAGTATGATATGCCTTGCATATCGTACGTTACACATCGCACAATAGGGAGGAAGTTTTTCACCAACTTCGTTGGGCCTACTTCTTGGAATAATGTTAAAAACGCTCTAAAAAATATGTGGCACGCAAAATAAATGATTGTTCTACCTCAAGAAAGTGTAAACCGGTTATAAAGTGCATATTTTAACGATAGTCAAAAATCTGAACAAACAATAGATACAGGGATGAGTCAGGTTGACGCAGTTATAAACGACATCATAAATTTACCGTAATCCGACGAGTAAGAAAAATAAAAGAAGTTTCAACAAATTTTACAATAGTATTGACACCTTAAGAAAATAGACAGAAAAAAAACGACATGCTGACACGATCATAAGGAACACCTAGGGATGACAAGATAACGATGCTTCTGATAATGACGCTGATAACGACGAGGATAAAAAAAAGTGTAAGGAGGTGAAAATGAATGCTGAGAACAACAAAATTATACCGAAAAAGTTTTTTGAAAAAGCTTTAGTTACTATACAGAGTTTGTCCACCACTGGCAGCTTTAGGTGGGCCACGAAATATACTTTTATAGTAGGTGGTGTTTATATACTACAGTTAAACACTGTTGAACTGGTAAACGAAGCAGTGAGTGACAGGAAAAAACGAACACAGTGACATGTGATTACTTTGGAGTAGCCCTTCGTATGGCACAGATCCCACAGAATCTTATGAAAAATCTCTGAGTATTCAAATTACTGACTGACAACAATGACGACGACGACGACAAATAACTAAATAAAAGTCCAAGATCCACATCGATAAGTGAGAATTTTCTTCATTTAAGGGGAACCAAGCCAATGATGTTGTCGAAAATTTAGAAGAAGTTATGAAAGTTACGCTTCTGTCGAAAAAAAAAGCAAGTACAGCATTGGTTAAGCAGAAAAATAACAAAGACGTAGAAATACAAGTCAAATTTAAGGAGGAGGAAGATTACAGTGTCATTGACGCTTCAATTCACATGCTGCCAATTAAGATGAAAGTACCTGGATACAAATCTTGGGGTCCTGAAACAAAGCTGTTGGAGACAGATCACCACAATCTTACCTGTAGAAGAATGAAAGTCTTAAAGCCAATCGAGTGCTATTTAAATTTGCTTCCTTTACGTACGCTTACTAAAAAAGTACCACTAGATAAATCAACAGTCGCTTCATTCACAGCATGCTGTATGCGTAGTAAAATTACATTGAAGAATTTTTTTTGCGTATCAAAAGAGTTATTGGATATGAGTTTGAAAAAAAGCCAGTGGACAGTATGTGCTGGAGTACCTAAGCATCAAGTGATACTTCTATAAATTATGTGAATTATGAACAGAAATATACCTTTCGTGAAACGATACTGTAAACGAAGTGAGTAAACCTCTGTTAAATGGGTATGGTTTCGATAACTATGTTGATATTTTGTACAGTAACAATTATCAACAATAGGTTATAGCACAATGCAATATAATTAACACATATACTGGTCAGTACAAGACTGTGCACTTTCGTTGAATCTTGTTATAATTTCAAAACAAATTCTTACTACTTACGTTGATGATATCTTAATCACCCTGCTTACATCTATCAAATACGCTTACACTTATTTATAGTCAATGTTTAATACTTAACATAGAATTGTATCAAAAATAATTTAAAAAATCACCCTGTAGTATCGCTTTCTTTAATAGGGTATTACTACATGCCTATGAATGTTTCTTCAGGACATTCATCTCACTTGGGTTGTTTGACAGATATTATTTGAATGTCAAACATTTACCTCAAATAATATTAAAAGATACCCACATAATCGGCAGCTTATTTCACAGTACCTGTTTTTGCATGTTGAATTTCATGAAATTGTAGCTTATTTAACCTTACGAAATATCACGTTAAGTTGCATTTACATGAACTGTAGGAATATCCAATTTTTTTTGTATGAAACGTTATTCACGCTTCCTATGTGATAAGCTTCCTTCAGTCAAAAAATCACCTCAATTACAAAAAATGAATCGTGAAAAAATAAAACGCAATAAGACTTAATTATGGCATTGATACAGTACAAAAATTTTTTTTTAATCCTTACAAATTTTAGAGGAATACGAAAGAACTATATAAATTATTCTTAACTTATTGTAAAGTTAACAAATTTTTAATAAGTAAGTAAGTCTTTATTAGTACAAACGAAAGTTGGGCTACTAAAAGATACTAGTTTTTATTTTAAAAACAATTCAACGAAAAAAACTAGCTTATTTAATGAATTGTTGATTTAATAATGTTTTTTGTAACCGAACCTATCTTATTCATTATCAGTAAATATGTATCTACACAAAAAATAAGTAAGGAATCACAGTGTAACAAGGAGGAACTAGATTTTTTTAATCCAGACCGTTCATAGCAGAGTAAGTAAGTTCGAATCTTATTGAAAGTTTTTTTTTCTTCGTTTTTAGAATAGGCATAAAAAAAAAAGTTTGTTAAAAGAACCTGAATAATATGCCTTGTTAAAGTAGGGTATATTACGGTGTGGAAGGGAAAAGGTGTAAAGTGGTATGGTGAGGGGGCAGGGCAAAGGGGGAGTAACATGCGAGATTCTCTTTCGTCCTACTTTTTCTTAATGCCACCAATCTGAGATTGTTGATTTACTGTAGCGCATAATGTGCTTATTACAGTAAAACTCAAAAGCGAATAATGCATCATACCTTGCACAAGCGTTACTAGAAATCAGCATAATCAACTGCACACGTGGGTGGTAAAAAACTGAAAAGTTGTGCGGGATTTTAGGTTTTAAAAAAACCACCAGTCTTCTCTTCAAAAATAATGAAATTAAATTTCTTTTTCTAGTAGATCTTACCTATGCTTTACTATAGATGCTTATAATTTACTGTGACATTCATTAATCATGCTTTATAGGTGATATTTTATTGCGATTGTCGTGGGCTATATCGTTAGGCATACGGCTATGTAGAAAATAATATTTTCTTATTTCTCTTGCAAATGCTATTGCTATATAACTTACTTTGCAACATTGGAACTGATATAAGGAATAGAATTGGTATCCCTATATCGTTTGACCTTGTAACGCTGATGGTAACGCTTTACATTAAACGAGTTGATTAAAAAATATAGTTCTCTAGGAGGACTACTTTATCACATGCAGTGGTAGTGGTCAAAGTCCAAGCACAATTCCCGGAAAAAGTAGAGGAGGTGTTGGACGCATTTACGTTGGATGACCCTATCAACATGGATACAAAGATATTGTGTCATTTCTTACCCGTAAATTTTTGATAATCTTAACACTCACTAAACGAAGTACCAGAGCTGTTAGCAACGGAACTGGTCATACACGTATGAACAGCATGCCTAACATTACCACAAGGATTATACCTTTTTAATAAACATTTTGCACTTGCTTTATGGAATCTGGTAATACGCTAAAGAGAAAAGCTGACGAAAAAATGGAAAAACTTATATAAGATTTAGGATACAAAGTTGGTTAACTTAAAAAGCCATTTTAAATGCGATTGCTTCGTAAAACTGTGTAGTTAAGGCATGGACGTTTAAACAGTAATAAGAAAAAGATTAAGAAAACGAAGAAAAACGCAGAAAAAGAGAACTAAAAAACACATTTTTGTAAGTTAAATTTCTAAAATAAAAAATAGCTTTTTAATACTGTCACTCATGCAAGTACTTATAGTCAGAGCCTAATTTGTTTGACACTCCAGCAACGCAAAATGACTACCAAGGAATGTCACTAAATTTAGTATGAGTTTTTACAATTGCTCATGGATAGTTTACTTATTTAATTTGTCATACCCGATAGTTGTTAAGAGCGCAGTGATCTTGATTACACTATGCTAAATCTTCATGTTTAGTTAGCCATCAATGATAATGAAGGATCAAATGCTAACGTAGCTTTTAAATTCACAAAGGTGTGGTCAATAAATAATTTTATGCATTCATTGTTTAACCAAGCCAATGTGTTTTTGACTCAGAATCCTGTATCACTTTCTCACATTGCCTACACCTACAGAGCGTATTAAGGGAGTTCTTCGAATTACGTACCTTCGAAAAAGTTATTCCACTTAACTAGTGCATTATGGTGTAATGATACGGCAACAAATATGGATAATGTTTAGGACACTAACATGGAATTCGTCAAGTGACGTTCTTTACTGTTAGCAAAAAATCAATCAATCTAACTGATCATCTTCATTGAGGTGTATGCAATTTGGAAGAATTACTTATCCATGGAGACATGGTTCTCTGACAATGCGTTATGTCTCATAGACAATTTAAATTGAGTTACAGTTTGCAATGTAGAAGCAATCTTTTCTTGAGATGGGTTACAATAAGCTCATCTGTTTAGCTAGGCCATACTAATTCTATGTCAAAGAGCATTGAAAAATATCTGCTCACACTTGTCGACGAAAAATTTGTGACTATGCACAGTAGTATTTATGATGAAACTGTAGATAATATTAATAATAACACAGTATGAAAATTAGTTATTGGAGCATGACTTATTTACACAACTAACATAAATGCCAATATTTCAACGTCATGCTGACGTCATTCTCAGGGCAACTAATAAAATATATATACAATCACAAATACATAATATCCACAACAAGTCATAAATTACTAAGAAAAGTGTTGTTAATATTATTTTAAGCCCGTTATCTAAGTAAATACTTATCGATTATGTTAAAAATCAAGCTTATAGTGGCAATCAGACAATAAATTTGTTGAATTTAATTGATTGTTTTAATTTGTACATTGACAGTGCTTAAGCTCCTTTCAAACCATTATGTCCTGACTATAAAATAAATAATTTACACGTAAATGCTCATCATACGTTGCCTTAGAGTACAGATGTTTACTCGCTCAATGAGAAAAATTACATTGATTGCAAATCTTATCCCAACAGTTACTAAGACTTTGCTTTCAATTTAACACCAGATTCATCAGCTTACGAATGCTTCCATTGGGATTTGAGTGAACACGGTAGTTTTTGGTTTGACGTCCAATTTTCCGACACTTTAACTTTGACTATTAGGTGTACAGCATATTTCAAATACGAATATATTTTTGAAATTGATGCGTTACATTGAATCCTGGTCTCCTTTAGTGGTAAGACATTACTTTTATTTACATATAATTACATATGCTGCTCAAACATGTCAGTACATCTGATCAGTTTCTGTTGGTATGGTTAACCATCTATAAAATGTTATGGATCTTTTGCTATGTATTATTATTTCAAGGTAAAATAAAGTAACTAAGCCAACAGAATTTGCTTTCATTGCTTTAAAAAATAATTTTTCTACGCATTTAATGGTAATAACACCTTGTCATTTATAAAAATTAAGTCACGTGGCTCAGTATTCAATAAATTGGTTGTCCACGCATCATCATGGATTTGGCTACATGAAGGTTACGTTCCTTTCAAATTGATTTTCAAAATATTGGAGAATATTGCAAAAAATGCGAGAAAAATTTATGTCTCGGCTGTAAAAAGGGGTACGATTAACATATAACAGCTATTTTTCAAGTAATGAATTCGGAATACCAGATTGACTGTTCACCTTCTAAAGAATTATCTTTAGATCTATATCATATGCATTACGAATTAAAAGCAAGTTATTAAAAATATCAATGCCCCTTTAATTTTGCTTGTTAAATGAAATCTTTGTTTTGCTTACCTAATAAACAGACTACAGATACTAAGAACTTCATCACAAATCGTAGCCCACACAACCGGTGTATTTGATCTCACGGGTGTGGACGAAACCTACAGCACTCGTCATTAACTCTGATGATCGTGCAAAATCAGGTATGCATTGGCTTCTATACACATTGATGAATATGTCAATCGTTCATATATTAATAGCAATGGCAGGTACTGCAATACATTAACCAATTTCGTAAAAATCTTTAAAAACTGCTTTAAGATGTTAAATAGTAACAAATTATATCTTCAAACGTATGTGGACAGTTATGGTTTATATGAGCAACGGATCAGATTTTTTTAAATTTCTCGATAATTTTGCAGCTAATTTAAGGTGGTTCTTTCATGAAATAATCAAAAACCAAATGGCATGAAATCTTAAGGAATCATTTAGTAAGTTACAATACACTACCCCTTACAACTTCAGAGTAGGCTGACAAATATAAACGCAAGAAAATGTTAAATGAAAACTAAATTCGAAGAATGTGCTCTTACGGCAAATAAGCATTTTTTTACTGAAAATTGTAGCCTAGTTATTTATTTACTGAACGTAGTTATGTAAAAAACTGACACAATGAAGCTTATGAGACTGCCAATACACTACTATCTTAAAATTAATGTGATCACAGACTTAATCAAAACGTATTAAAAGAAGTACAGGCATCCATTTTCGTTTCCTATGTTAAAAGCATAGGTAAACATCCACTGATGATATTTCAAGGTTAAGCACGAACCTAAGATAATCATTTCTACGAACTTCTATATCGTATATTGTGATCTAAGATTTTAAATCAGTACTTAATTTGCCTCAATAAACAGTGTTAAGAAATAATCGTTTTAAATTTGAGCAGCATTAATAAATATAAACTTTACAGTCATACCTTTGACTCGGGAGTCATAAAAAAACCACCTTAACGAAGAATGACAAAATTGCCAGTCATATTATTTCAATAAATCATTGTAACAAAAGACAAATTTAGATGCTGATTGTCTGTCAATCAAATGTCGTTGATATAAGAACATGCATGAATGTGTTTGTAATTTGGAGTTCTTACATTCCTACAACGACGTCGCTGTCTTGTGATCCTACCTCTCAATGTTCGTAAAAAAATACTCTCTGCGTTGATCCAAGCACGCAATACACAATTAAACTCGTTTCAATAAACTCTGTCTTGGATGTATTGTCAATACAATTTTTCTTGATCACACATTTCTTGTCTCTTACAAACGTCTTTTAGCATGTGTTGTAACGAGGTAAAATGGCCTCTATGTTTCAAAATGCTCTTGCTGATGCAACGTATGTACAAAGAGCAGAAAGTCAAAGCTCCTCCAAATTTGTTTGTTTTTTGAGAGCTGTATGTACGCTGAGAGAAGGAGAAGAGGACGCCAACGGGCAATCAGTTGAGATGCAGACACAGCAGCGCCAGCGGAAAAGGACAAGAACAATTTGAAGGAGACTATTCGATTGCGGCTTTTCATGGAAAGATGAGAGTTTGAGAGAGAGAGAGAGAGAGAGAGTTTCTAAGAAGGTGCGTAGTGTAAAGAAAAGAGAGAGAAGTGTGCGCATGAGCTTAAAAACTTCTGTGTTCCACCACCAGATCATGACCGAGAGGAGGGCCAGGATGAGAGACAGGCAGGGTTTTAGGACCAGAGAGAGAGGAAGACGATGACAACCATCAACCAAAGATCTCCAGGTTGCTCGAGCCTCATCGGGACGCTGATAACAAGAACTAGTTTAAGAAAGCGCTAAGTAGAGTGTTTTCCTTTTTTCTTCTTGTTTTCAAGCGTTATGCGAGGGCTTCTGAGTGCCAGCAGGACACCGGACATGGTCCAGCAATAGGGGATAGGGTAAGAAAGAGCGAGAGAGAGAGAGAGAGAGAGAGAGAGAGAGAGAGAGGGAGAGTGAGCGTGTGTATAAAGGAGAGAGAAAGAGAGTATAGTAGTATATGAGATTGGGGACAGAGTGCGAATGTATGCATAGTAGTGTGGGTACAGGACGAGCAGGACATGGTGGAGGAGTGCTCGTGGCTTGCGAGGTGTGAGGCAGTGTCGCTACAGCGCAGTCCAGAGGATGAAGTGAAGCGTTGGGTCGTGTAGGGTAAAGAAAGATACTGTGTATTAGTGGTTGAATAAAGAATAAATGAAAGGTATTTGTTTGTGCGTTAATTTAATAGCTCTCCCCGTAGAACGGGAGAACTCCCGCGTCGATCCCCTTTTTTTTTAGGATCAGAAACCCAAGAGGTAAGAGGGGCCAAGGTGATGAACGTGATCGAGATTTGGCCGCGATGTATCGGCACCTTTCTTTATTTATAGGTAAAGAAACAGTGTTACAGTCTTTTCATGCTACGAGTATAATAAAAAAGTCGGGTTAGTCGTGAGTCTATGTATGAACGTAACACCGTCAATACAATTAAACAGAAAAAATTGAGTCCAAAAAAAAAAGTAGAATAATCGGTAGCAGTCGGTCTCTTAAGTGTAAGGCAGCATTAATAGTCACTTTCTAAGACTTTTTTCAAACTTCATGGTTTAAATAAATTAGAAACAATAGCCTAAGTTGGTCTAAAATGTAAGAAAAGACGTGACAGAGTTTGAAAGCTTGTAGTTCATCTGTTGAGTACAAAAATCTAATATATTCGTATTGAAATTTTATATTGCTGCAAATTCAGTTGGCGTTAACAGACATAAGGACGTTTGGCCACGGACGACAGCAACTTGCAGGACATAAAGATGTTATCACCAAATTATCCCTGAATTTTACCGACAGATATAACCATAACTCTATTGAGCTTGAAGAAGGACAAAAACAAGGCTTAAGTGGTAGTGTCATGAAGCAATACCATCAGAGTTAAGAATTTAAAAAAGGAACTTTTAATCATTTAAGAAAATCGTCTGTCAAGTGCATTGACTGTCATTTACTTATTTCTAGTGTAGATCAGATTTTATAAAATAGTCGTTATATGTATTAAGCGGGAGTTGATTATTATACACCTAATAATGTAAGGCTCATTATTAATAAAAAAAGCATAATTATATACGGGCAATACCGTTACCAGCTCATGTATAAACATGTGAACAAATATGTAAAAGAAGATAAAGAAAAAAAAATAATTTATCTAAAATATAGGCACTTGCAAGAACATGTTTAATAAGAGAATAGCATATCAAATAAAATGGGTTAAACAACGTACAGGTATTCGCTTAACACGACTCAATCGTCTCGGCCAAACACATAGCACAGTCACAGAAGATATAAGTTGATAGCCTCAGAAACACGATACCTATGACACTTTTTGTAAACGTTTGGGACAGCTCAGAAATAATAAGCAGAAATCAAGTAAGTTTACAAGTTTAAAGTTTTTAAAACTTGACTATCTACTACAGATAAATTTAAATACTCGAATGACACTAAAAACCTTTTGAAATTTTTAAAATTTTTTTTTAACATAGACTGCAACAGACTCATTTGGTGTGAACAGTGCCCAAAGAACAGAATAAAAGAAGCATCTGAATCGAACATACTAACACAAATCTATACATTACAACAATTAAAATCACCTTATACAAAGAAAAGTTATCTAAATAATAATAGATTATGACTCAGAGTCTTGAGCTAGGTTTTAAAAGCTGACAAGAAATAAAAATTATTTATGATGAAAATATCAAAAAAATCAATCCTAGAGTTTGGACAAGAATAAGCACCACAACAACAAGTACAAACAATACAGAACTATCTAAAGTTATTGAAGCAATATTGTCAACTTTATCAAAAGGACATTTACCTAGTAGCAAATGTAAAATACTTACCAAATATTTAAGTAGCACTAGCCAATAGAATCAGAAATTAAATAAATACTGAACCACCATCCAAACAACAAACAAATTTACACAAAAGAATAAAAGAAGCAGCCCCTACGCTATTTTACCATACAAAAACCAAACATCATTTATATTCCTAAGCTCAGAAAAGCCACTGGCACAACAAATATACAGACAAATGACACTGCATCAAACTCCATTAGTACTATATCATGTATCAGACTAACGTTCTTTAATTCTAAATAATTCAGAGAAGCTGTACTGTAAACCTTAAAAATAGAGAGCAATCGTAGTTTGTGCCAGCTGGTAGCAGAAAAAATTTAGACACCACTGCATGTATAAGGAACCGAAGACAAGCACCCAAATGACTTTACATAATATTAAAATAAGACAGAAGTGACAAACATACCAAAACAGTGAGGCGCATAATATTCGTTAACTTTGAGTAATTTTTTACTAAGACAAGAGTAAAAAAAGAGTAATTTTTTAGTAAGACATAAGGATAATGATATAACAAATCGCAAAAATTTTACATAAGTATAACAACATACTGATTGTTATGATAACTATGAAGGAATAAAAGAAGACCCTAACAACCTGCAAAATTATAAAAGTTATATTACATTCTCTAACAATATCAAAAATATAAACTATAATAATAGTTATAGAGAAAAAAACTATGTTAGCAACAATTTTTAGAACAACAGAGTAAAGGCTTATAATTACGGCAATTGTAATAATTTTACTTCTGATTGTAATCATAATGGATACAGTAATGGCAAGCATAATAACCGGAATTCTCATAAAAAGTGTATCTATAGGAACAGAGAATTCCTAAACAATAGTATCAACAATTTAATAAGAAAAAAAACGAATCGTTTTCGTACGGAGTATCTAAGCTTTCAAATGGACCAGTGGAGTCAGAAAAAAATACGCATTAGACGTGGATCTAGCAAGGTACTGTGTAAAAAAAGGGCATAAAAAGTAAGAAAATTGAAGTATCACTAGAATCAGCATTGAAAAAGAATATGCAAGCAAAACTCTAATGCTCATAGTCATTAGTTAGACGAAAATCAAATAAATTAAATTATAGAAATAACTTTTGGTACAATAAACTTAAAATTATTTGTCATACACGTTACACTGTTGTCGGTCACAATTCACATGATTTTTTTTTCTCAACGTTAGTTTTTTTTCCACAAAAACTTACAAAAAAATTTGAGTTCTCTGAGAAGACATTGAATTTACGACCTTCTTAACAGTGCTGTTTTTTAGGCTAGCACACTAGACCCTGATTTAACAACCACTCATTACAAACTAAAAAAGTGCAGGATGCCCACCATCATCTTTACTTTGAGAATACCATATAGATAGCTTAAGCGTAAATCTCTAAGCCCTTCAAACGCAGTTAAGTTTATTCAAATTTATATACTTTGTAACACTAAGTTTATTTTTGTTAAGTTAAAGTTTGTGGCACACAATTTAAGAAAAAATTAACTGCTCTATTGTTACTTTGAAAATACTTTTTTGGAATAGTATTGTGAGATAGAAAAGTCACCTAACTATGCAAAGTATGCTTTTAAAACCACTCATTAGTACCGTTTTATTGGCTGATAGCTCCAAAATAAAAAAAAGGGTATAAAACAGTGTAAGATTTTAGTTGTTAACTTTAGAACTAGGATTTTAATAGTAATAACATTATAAAATACCATAAAGTACAAAAATTTTTTACTTTTGTAAGATCAGCGCGTATGAACAACCTTCTATCATTTGTTCAAGGTATAAAAAGATTGAAAAAGACCATACAATCATATTGTGCCGTATTGTATTGCTTATACTTAACATGACAATATGAATTTAAGCTACACTTAATTTACGTAGGTACACTTATTCCAACGATTATTCCACCATCTACATACACAATATCATTTCATACAAAGTATATTGATGATGATGACTACGTTGTCTGCCATATAATTATATAAAAGTAGAACCTTTTACTTGGGTACCCAAGCACCCACTGTCGAATGATTTTTTGTGAATTTTCACAATTACTATGCACATAATACTTTTATACGTTTTTAAATGCTTAAAACTTATCGTGATATTACTTTTACATTAAAATTTTTTTTTTGAATTTGTTTATGTAATGTTAATAAAGAGATTCGTGTAATGTATACTTCTTCATTTTTAATTGATTTCTGCGATGTTACAGTTTAATTTCTTTTGAAATACTGTGTTACAAACGATATGTTTACATTTATCTGGTTTAGTTGTAAAAATGATAAGTGTAAGAAATTTAAGTATACAGTTCTACGAATTTGGCAAGAATATCAGTTTAGTAGTCCGTCTCTTATGTATAGTTGCTTTGTCATTTCGTTTTAATAGCCAACGGTAGTTAACTATTGTAACAGCATTTCATGTTTGTCTTTCAAAATTTTTTGTAGTTTTAAGTAGTTTTATAGAATCTTTTTTTTTATAACATCACTCATATCATCTGATTAAGTTTCTGAAAAGTAATGAATATCTGGAAACCATATTTTTTTTAATTTTTCATTAGTCCATAAACGTTGTGTTATTAAAAATTATTTATTTAACAAAGTGGCTAGTCAGCGCCCTGGTTTATTAGGTGAAAGGCGCTTGTGTTATTAATAAAATTATTTATCTAACAGAGTGGCCAGTCAGTGCCCTGGGTCATTAGGTGATAGGCGCTTGAGTTATTAAGAATTATTTATTTAACAAAGTGGCTAGCCAGCGCCCTGGTTCATTAGGTGAAAGGCGCTTGTGTTATTAAAATTCATTTATTTAACAGAGTGGCCAGTCAGCGCCAGTCATTGTCACGTGGTTTAATGTAGGGTTCCATGAGGCCTTATTTATTTAAAAAAAAAAAGTGAAATAAAAAGTCTCTGATAATAAGAATGATGAAATTCAAGATCTAAATCGACTTTTAAATCTGGGATATTCTTTAAAAATACTAGTGACTCTATTTCGGAGAAAAACAAACAAATTTTTTCTTTTCATGTTTATACCACGAGAAAGTTACTTCTGGAGCAAGTGCACCATTTTCTTGTTGCTTTGACCTAATAGCTTTTTCTTCTAAATTTCCAAGATCTTCATTTAAGTCACTTAGTTCAACTTGACTGAATATTAGAAGTTTACCTGTTGATGAGCGCAGTTTTGTAAGACGATAAACGACCGTACAATTTTTATCCTTTTTTTTATCTTACAATTTTTCTTTTAAACTTTAATCTTTTTTTTTAGTTTATTGAAAAAGCATAATAAATCAAAATAACCAGAACATTTTTAATTTCTAAAAAACTAGGTACTTTATTCTTTTCAGCGAGGTGCGATGGACTTTAATTTTTTCTCTATGAAGAGTTAGTCTTGTGACTGGTTTTACTTCTACTTATTTTGTGATATTTCGTTTTCTTAAATTATAATACTTAATTTTCTTAACACGTTACCAACGAATACAGACGCTTATAGAAGTCCACTTCCCATGTAATGAGGTGGCGACGAATTTGTGGTTAACAGAGCTTAGTTCTATTAGCCGAACATGGTATGGCAATGATGCTACTGACAATTATCTGGCAGGAATTTTAATTGTGTGCGGCAAAACAGGTAGGAGAACAGTTTGATACGGAACACCGAGCCCTTTTTTTTAAGAACTCTGAGCCTAAACATCAAAAGAAATAACAGAAAAATACTTTTAGTAAGTGAAGTAGGCATATTAGCTTAAATAAATACATAAACTCCGTACGTTAGATAAGTGTATGTGACTTTTATTCGCCTGTAGGCGGATGCTTTCGTAGCATAGTGGTATGTGTTTTTGCCTTCAGTATCTCAGGACTGCGGTTCAAGTTCAATTTCACATAATTAGACTTTTAAAATTTTTCTTACCTTATTTTTTTTATTTTTGTAAGTTTTTTCTGTTTTATTAAAGAAAAAAAATATTCATCAGAGCAGCTGATGAGCTGCTACTTAGTAACAAACACTTCATTCAAATGATAAACGTTGAAATAAATAAAGTCTAATCAATCTAAAAGTGATAGTTGTAAGCTAAAATAAGAGAACTAAGTTCTTTTAAAACTAGCATTGACCTTAGTTTTAAGTTGTTGACCAGCTTCGGCTTACAAACCGATGATCAAATATTATTTCTTAGTTGCAATTGCATTAGTTGTATGTGAGCGTTGTTCCAGCATAACGTTTTTGCTTCCACACAGGGGTATACTGTGTGATTAATTTTCTTCAAAAAAAATTATGGCTGATGTTTCCAAAAGAGCTTTTTTAAATAAAAATGGTTACAAAAATTAAAAAAAATTTTTAAAATCATTAAAACGGAAAACAAAAAAACCTGATACTTTGACTCCGTATGAATAAATTTCTTTTTGTAGCTTTGTATGTTATTTTATATTTCGAGAACCTTCTTGATTGGCGTTCACGTTGTCCAAACTTCAACACGACATATTGCTAAATAAGTTTAAATAACAATTTTTTTCTTGAAAAATAAAAAAATTTTCGTTTTTGCTGCTATTGTGCTTTATTAGCAAAATTTTAATGCCGTCTTCCCTATCACATTTTCAAGGATAGACCACGTAAGCGCGAGAGTTTCTGATTCAGACTAATAAAAAGATTTACAAAGCCTGAAAAAAGCTTCTGTACAGAAAATTAACCCAACAAAATAATTTTTTCTTGACTATCAATTTTATTAGTTGAAAATATCAGTTATTTATTTATTTATAAATTCGTTTTTCAAATATTAAAGGAACTAATCTTTCACATATTAAATCATATTTTTTACGACATTTAGGCAAATTTTTTTTTTACTGTCAAATTTCTAAATACCAACTTTGAAAACAGAGCATAGTATATCATCAAATTTTTTCTATTTAATTCATTACACAGCGATACTTTTAATTTAAACTTTATCTTTACATTATTTAATTTAAACGCCTCTTAAATTCAACAACCAAATGGAGCGGCTTATTTGCCGCAAACACAAAAAGTGTACATTTATTTACGGATGTCACAAGTTTCCGCGGTAACATGACAGGAGATGAAAAAACAAAAAAACATATCTTGTATGGACATGCACAAACGGTTAAAGTATAATTACAACGTAATTTTTTTAAGTTAGCTATTTTTTTCAAGTTCTGTGGCATCAACAAGTTTTAGCAATGTTTCGTAGCACTTTATCCAATATTGTTTATTAGAAACTCCGTTTATATACATTTCACGATTGACAATGGCCCCTTGTCGAGCTTTTTGCTCTTATCAAGGATGTTGTAATTTTCTTTATAAAAATTCATCGTTATATTTTTACCGATTTTCAATGAAAGTTTCTAGGTATGTTTTACTACATTTAATCAAACAAAAATTCATCACCCTATGTCAATAATTGATGAGAAAAGTTCTGTAAATGTTTTTGTTCTTTGCAAACTAAGCCGGATTCTTATATAAAAAAATACGAGCTTTTTAAATCTTTTTTAATTAATATTTTTTACTGCAAAGTTACTTAATTTTTTAAAGCAAAACAAAAACGCCAGAGCTGATAGAAAGCAGACACGTTTTAGATGTCTTTAATAACTTGTCGTAGCACATTTTAATTAAAAAATTGTATTTTTTCGACACACAGGCGTATAAAACGGATTCATTAGGTAGAAAATGTGGAGCCTCTGGAGTTCGTGATAGATGGTATACGAGTGTGCAGCCAATATTTTACCACAGTTTATACAGTTGCGACACTCCATAGCTCATTACGTCCGCCAATGTGGCGTTGGCCGCCATATCCTCTGGAGCGCCACCCGCCGAAATTTGAATGAAATAAAGTCTGGAATCGTGTAAATAAGTTTCAATTTATAATTGGAGTAAAATATCTATTGATTGCATTCTAATATACATGTGTATATAATAATTTCATCGAACATGAAAAAATGAGGAATATTTAAAAGTGTGTAAAAATCATGTACAAATTTTATAAAAATATAATGAAAATTGTACTTACGTAGATAGCAAATAGCCTACGTGCTTTAAAAATAACTTTAAGAAAACTTCATAAAAATTAAATAATTATATAAAAATATTTCTAAAAAAAGTAAAATGTTAAAAATAATAAAGTAAATGATCGATGCTCGATAAAAACGATTCTTGTAAAAATTAGCAACGTGCATATAATATAAAAAATATTATTCCATTAGATTTTGTTCCTGTATTCAAGTCCAATAGTTTGATAAGAAAAAGCTGCCTCTGGTGCTTTTCAAAAAGTATCTCTCAAATATATTCAAAAGATCAAACGTAAACAAACATAGCAGACAACTGTTTGTGTGTTAGAGAGGCGGCCACCATGTTCTGTAGAGCGCGAGCGACTGGAAATTCTGGACGCTCTTTTTCTATGAAGTGTTGCAACTGTATAAACTGTGATTCAACTAAAGACGATTTTTGAGCAGTCAATGAGGTAACCTAGCTTAAAAGTATAGTGCTGCTCCTTATTGACTTAAAAAGTAATATTGAATTTAAGTATCTCAATGACGAAAATACTGATTCACAGATTTGTACTGTCAAACCTCCAAATAGTGTATTATTATCGCAAACTAATTGATATAATGAAATTTTTAACAACAACTTACAAAGAGAAATTAAGTCATTAAACAAAAAGTTAGCGGGAAGTATCAAATCTAAAGAAAAACCCGAAAAAATTGCTTCACATAACTCTGCAAAAATGTTAGCTTGAAAATCAAGTAATTGAAAATTACAGAAAAATTAAAAAAAAAACTTAAATATTAACATACAAAAAAAAATTATGAAATGCACTGAAGAAAAACTCGTTTTCTTAAGCTACCAAAAATTAAATGAAAATGTTATGCAATTTATTACAATGCAAATACATCATGTTAAACGCTCAAAATGGTTGAATGATAAAAAAGATGTAGCTATCTATTTATTTTACGAGTCACCCAAAGCATACTGTTACTTGCAAAGTTGCGAAGTATAAAACATTTTTCACTGTCTTGCGTTACGTTCATAAAAATGGATTAATTAACTAGAATTATCACTCAGTAAGACATACAAATTAGGACGGGATGAAATAAGTATAAAACTATGGTTGGAGTATGATACGAAAAGAGATGCAATATAAGGGTTTTACAACTGGGGAGAATGCGGTCAGTCTGCAGACAGAGGTAATTATGTTTTAGTATTCATAAGAAGGGATAAGCAGTTGGACTAGAGGCAACTCATTTCCTATTACGTATGCAACAACAGAGTGAGTAGAAACGCACTTTATGAAATAATATTAGATAATATCAATTACGTCGAGGCAGCAAGATTTATTTTAACATCCATCATTTTCAATTCAGGTACAACTAATCAATCAGCAATTGAATGATTAGAAGTAACGGAGAAAAAACCTTTTATCCAAGTGAACAGTAGAAGAATTTTTTCAATTTTTAACCCTTCCCATTTGTTAAAATGCCTTCATAACACTATCCGAAAAAAACAATCAAAAATTGGAGAGGGATATGTTTCGTAAGCAATGATTTGATATTTGAGAATTTGCAAGAAAAAACTACCTAGTAAAGCCACGCCCAGATTAACAAATCAACACGTTGATCCTAATGCTTTTTAATTAATGAACGTCAGTCTTGCGGCACAACTTTTTAGCAATACTATTTATGCTGCAATGTTGGTAGGCGTATTAGCAATGGAGCACCCCTTGAAACATCCGTACTGTGTGCATACTGCAAATCTTATTAAAAAAAAAACTATTTTTTTGATTGCCTTAACAGTAAATTCCCTAATAATAAAAATCTACTAAGACGTTCACTGTTACAAAAAAATTTACAGGTTATTGAATACTGTATTAGAGTTTATAAGATCATAGAGTTGCATAGATAAAGCTGTGGATCTGCCATGTTTTAGTGTATTCTACTTGACTGTTAAAAGCTTTTTATTGCAAGATAAAGATATGCTAAACCCTGGAGGTTTATACTTATTGACGTCTCTGTTGCATCACGATCCCCTTTAAAATTCATTTGTGATTCTGAGAAGCCGTTCAGAACATAATTAGAATTCTACTCCTATGAAAATACGACCCGATTTGAAGTATACCATAACGTAAGATTTATCGTGTTTTTCACAGTTAAGTAATTGTAAGCCAAATGCAATAGTAGAGTTATTAGATATTATATACTATAAAAAAACAGAATATAATTTATTGCAGGAATGTAACATCTAAGTTATTGGTGAATTGAATGAGGAAGATAAGTCAGGTTATACTTCTGAATTAGATTCACCAATATTAAATACCCGTAAACCTGTAGAGAAGGAGAACTTTCAAACATTATTACAACAGTCAGACAAAAGTTTATTTTCTAATCAGTATGTATTATCCAACAGTTTCACCGTGCTCCAAACTTCTTTACAAGTTTCCATTAAATACGCACAACTTCCCTCAATGAGAAGTAATTCTAATACAGCATAAGTAACAACAAGTTACGCTTCTATTTATTCCCGCACCAAAAATCCCACGTAACAGCTGGTGTCAGAAGTGGGATACAGATAAAATTTTTTACGGTCTGTCGCGTGCGCGAAAATCACGTAGTCTCACGGAACAAATAAAAATAAAATCTTCAATTATTTTTTTTTTGACTCAACTGACGTAATAAATAAAAGAAATAAAAAGAATGTATCTCTTGCCATAAAGAAAAAAGTGTCGAGCAAGAAATCGGAAACTACGGCATCACCCACAATACAAACCACGACAATAATTATTATAGACAGAACACAGCGGCATCACTTTATTCTGCAGGAGAAGGCGAGTTAGGTTGGGCAAATAGAAATTACTTAAACGCCCAAGACCGATTTACAGTACCCCCACATTACACAGGAAATCCTAATTACGAACGCCTAATTCAGAACACACTGTCGTCACTAAATCACCTAGCAGCAAACATACCGATATTTGATGGCGATTCCGTTAAACTACCCCTTTTCAAACAAATGGTAAGAGTGGTATCGTGGAGGTAAGCCCCGTACATAAAAAATTTTGTATAGGCTCACTAGCAAATAAGCTAAAAGAAGCAGCCGCCGCATTTATACCGCGCCTTGCACAGTTCTCATCTGTAGATGAATTCTTGGTAGAATTGAAAAGAAGGTACAGGAGCATCGGAAGCGTCGACACGTTATGAGCAAAATTAAAAGTAGTGAAACAATACATAGGGGAATTAGTATAGGAATACAGCAGGCGCGTTTAAAAATTATACGATAAAATAATAACCCTATACGATTCGGACATGACACTATCAATCGGGCAACGACACGCATTAAAGGAGAGCGCTAAAAAAGAAGTAATAAAGCAATATACGTACGGGATACAATCACCTTACAACTACAGGGTAACATGCCTTAAACCGAAAACGTTAGGCAAAGCTATAGTGGCCACGCTGAAAATGAAAAGCGACTTAAGCCTACGAGAAATAATGGTGGCACGAATCGAGGCCTAAATATACCAAGCGAGAGCAGAAACAAGAGATACAGACGATCGTGCGAGCAGCCACGAGCAGGCAAAAATACGCGACACAACAGATAAAAATAAAATAACAGGGGACTATCCATATTGCTCTTATTGCAATGGATACGGGGAGCATGCTACAAAAGTATGTATGAAATTAGTAGCAGACGCAGCGAATAAGAGAATTCAAAACCCAGACATAAAAACAAATGATCCACCAGTGCAGGTATCACAAGATAAACAAAACGTAAGGGATAAAAATTGCGCTTACTGCAAATGCAGGGGGCACTATACAAGCGAATGCTGCATACTAGTAAGAGACGCAGAGAATGGGAGAGTAAATTGGAGTGACGGACGCGAACAATTTAACAACGATAACATACCGGAATGATTATAATTACCCTCCTAATACGTATAGCCAAAACTATAACAACGATTATAAAAGGAAGAGGAGTTATAGGGTATAACAATGCAGGCTACAACAGATATAATAACTACAACAGAAACGCTGATTACTCAAGAAATAATAATAACAATTTCAACAACCGGTACGGTAACTACAATAATTTTAAAGAAAATTATAATTATAACAGAAATTATAATAGAGATAAAAATTATAACGACAGAGGACCTCTGAATGGAACGAATGATGCACCTGATGAAAAAATATCCACGCGTAGCACGGAAAATTTAAGCTCGCAGGACGCTCGTCATGCTCCCCAAGCAGCGAGCGGGTCCCGAGAATAGAGAAGGAGATAGAGCATTAAATATAAACGGAGTCAGCTGAAGAAGAGGAGCAAGCAGAGTCTAATAAAATACGCATCGGAGGTAAAGATAGCGAGTCATCACGCAAAAAAAAATATACGAGAAATGAAACAATTAAAGTATCGCTAGAAACAGACTCGGAACAGGCTCCTCAAATGGCTGAGAATGCTCACAAAAAAAAAGAATTGTAACAGAATTTGTAACTAGTAGCCCTTTAGCTGGTGAAGAAAAATCCATGAAAGCATAAACCTACCCCTCCGCAAGGTTAATATATTGAGTACTGGAAGCACACCACCATCAGTAATATTAAATAGCAATCAGCTGCAATCTTATAGCGCAAAATTTTACGCAGATACTAGTGCCGAAGTATCAATTATAAAAGAATGCTGTCTCACTACGGACACGCATACAGAGAGCAGAGAAAAAGTCCTAATAAGTGGCATCACACATGGAGCACGCTGCACGTAAGGGACGACTAAAATACTTCTTAACAATATAATAATGAATCTGCACGTAGTACCCGATACCTTTCCGATAGAAATGGAAGGCATTATTGGCTGGGACGCATTTAAGTTGTATAATGGCCTCATAAGTGCCGAAGAGAATTATCTAGAATTAAAAAGCATCAGAATCCGATTATTAAAACCAAAATATTTAAAAATTCCCGCAAAATCAAGAACAATAATATTTGCGCGTATGAAAGATAAGAGCAGCCACGTACAAGTCAGCTGCGTCCCTCTACGAAATGTAAGGGAGAAAATTTTATTTGGAAATTCTATAGGAGAAAATGAAAACTTTTAAATATATGCAGAAATCATAAACATAACAGACAAACAAATTGACGTGCCAGTACCAGAAATAAATGTTTCCGAATGTGAAACCAAACAAGGGGTGGAACCATTCAGCATCGCTGGGGACGACGCTGAAGGGTTAAACGAAACCATGATTGGGCTTTTTAACACTAAAGATTCAGATGGAAAGGTGAAAAATAATGAAATTATAAAAAAAAGAAATGCCGTAAGCGAAAAAAATAATGATGATATAAAGAACAACATCGAAAATTTCAAAGATATTAAGAAATCGGATATAGCGGCTCGAGTTAGCAAAATAATGGAAATCGTCGATACATCTGGCTGCAACATGGAAGAATTTAACTACATTCGGAGCCTCATAGAGTACAATCCGTTCGTATTTGGCCTCGACGGCGAGCCACTAAAGGCTACAAACTTACTTAAGCATCGAATAACAACGGCAACAGAGAAGCCAATAGTCGCCAAAAGGGTACGCTATCCAATAAAACTAAAGTAACAGATGCAAGTAGAAATAGATAAACTACTGCAGCAACAAATAATTGAGCCATCGACATCTCCATGTAACTCAAATATGTGGACTGTCCCGAAAAACGTAGGATCAAACGAAGATAAACGCTGGAGGGTCGTAACAGATTTCCGGCTATTGAACGAAATAACAGTCAGTACGTGCTATCCACTGCCATTTCAGAATGAAATTTTGGAAAATTTAGCAGCTGCTAAATATATAACCGTGGTAGATCTGAAGAGCGGGTTTTTCCAAGTAGAGATTCACGAGGAAGACGCTCTTAAAACTGCGTTCTCAGGACCAAACGGACATTACCAATATAAACGAATGCCGATGGGATGCATAGACTTACTAAGTACATTCATGCGAGTGATAACACTGGCACTAGTAGGCTTACAAGGATTGGAGATAGAGGTATATATGGAAGACATCATGGTATTCGCAAAAAACTTGGAACAACACAAAATAAGATTCAAAAGGCTCTTAAAACGGCTAGCCGACGCAAACCTTACAATAGAGCCAAGAAAATGCCAATTCCTTAGAAAAAAAGCGAAAGTGCTCGGTCATATTGTAGGCAACGGCCAGATTAAAACAAACCCGGAAAAAATTGAAGCTGTAAAAAATTTTCCTAAACCAACAAATGCGAGGAAAATGAAACAATTCCTTGGGCTGGTGGGGTACTATCGACGCTTTATCAAGGACTACGCAAAAATAGCCCAACCTCATTCAAAGCTTACAAGAAAAACAGCCGAATTTAAATGGAAAGAGGAACAAGAACATGCATTTACAAAACTTAAAAACGCTCTGTGCAGTGAGCCAGTGCTGAGGGCTCCAGACATAAACAAACCCTTCATCGTAACAACCAACGCATCTGACTACGCCATCGTAGCAATTTTGAGCCAGGAAGAGACAGGTAAAGATCACCCTTGCGAATATGCATCCAGATGCTTGAAGGGCAGTGAATTACGATGTCCGACATACGACAAGGAATTGTTGGCGATAGTGTACGCCAAGGAGCGATTCAGGCCATATTTGTTCGGTCATAAATTTACAGTCATAACTGACCATAAACCACTCAAACATTTCTACACATCAAAAAAACCGGACTTAAGATTCATAAGATTGAAGGCAGAACTCCGTGGATATAAGTTCGATATTGTTTATAGACCTGGACAAGAAATCGAAGCACCGGATGCTCTTTCTTGCAATCCAGTACTCAAAGAAGGGAAAGAAAATCCAGAACTACCACGCCGGGAGCTATACGAGCTTGCGGAAAAACAGGAGGGAGACAATCACGAAGACATAAGTGCACCACCGGCACAAATATATAAAATTCGTACAAAGAGACAGAGGAATCTAATACGAAAGAACAGGAAAGTAAAAATCGAAATGGCTGACTCAGACGAGCCAGGCAAGAAGACAATTAAAAAGAAGACCAGAAAACTTGGAGAAAGCGAACAGATATCAAGTACCCACAATTGCAGTAGTACAGACACAGGATCAGAACGGAAAATGATGGAAAAACAAAAAGATAAGGCAGATAAAAACACCCTTACAGTGGTAAATGATAAAGAAAAAATTCTGTCGCAAGGACCAGTGGACGATAAACTGGCGTACATGTGCAAAGAGAAAAACATGGAAAAAGAGGTAAGAACGACTAGCACACCATTTATCAACAAGGGTGTAACAAAGAAAAGACAACACAGAACCCGTAAACGACAGTTAGATACTCTACATAGGAAAATTGCAGATTTATTTAACACCGCCGAGCAACTGCACAACTCAAAGAAAATTATCATCGCGCATTGTGATAAACCGGCAGCAACGCAGAGGGATACCGAGCAAGAAAGACATTGGGGTTACTAACTAGCGCGGAATAGCGAGGCAGCAGAAAGAGCGGAGAGAGAGAGAGAGAGAGCGGAAAGCTAGGAAAGCAATAGGGGAGACAGCAGTAACAAAAACACCTGACAGAGACAAAGAAAGCGTAGGGAAATCGGAAAATAAAGGAGGGGTACATGACCAGAGAGAGAGTAGAGACAAAAGTAGACAGCAAGTAGATAAGCAAGTAACGGAAATGACCGAACAAAGCCAAACGGCACCGAACGAACACGAGAGCCAACAACCGCCAGATACACAGGTACCCAACGGCGGAAACGATAAGTATAATAATAACAAAGGTCAAATTACCAATTCAAGGTTAATATTTAATGAATCAACCAATCGATTCCGAGCAAAGGTATCAATCGACGTTGAGAAGAAAGACATCAAAGGAAAAGAGGGCATAAGAATTGATGTATGGGAAAGCGATAGCACACCAACCGCAATGAATGAAGAAGAGGATGCAAAGATTCGAGTATCGGGGACCCAATGCGCAGAACCTTACAGACAGCTAATAATGATCGATGTCTCTAGAGACAAAAGTTGTCTGTTCCATTTTCTAAAACTTCTATACCGATTGACAGAATCAACAGACGAGCTCAGAAAAATTGTACGTGGGTCAGAATAGATAAATAAATGTAAGGACCCAGAAGGAACCAAAAAAATATTAAATAACAGCCATAAATTTGGCAACGGAAAATTTGCTTTTATATTTTAACAAGAATATGAAGCAAACATATGTATACACTTCAAAGTATCACCCGATAAGATAGTATACCAACCATTCATGGGGGGGAAAGACGAAGAATTTAAACATATGCATCTCAGTAACCAACACTATCAAGCCCTCGTTGAAGGTACTAGCGGCGATCACTCACCCAAGGATGATAATGAGAATCAAAACGACGATTTTGATACCCAGGAACCTCAAGATAACACAGAAGGAAATGTTGATGGAGATAGCAATGATACGCCATTAACGAACAAGACGAAGAGAACGATGAAGAGGACGCATAAGATACGGAGAGCGAGAAAAAGAGTGAGAGAGAGAGGAATAAGGAGTGTAGGAGCTCAACGAAAAGCGCATAAGGCCCCCACCTGAACCACCATCCTCACTAGACCAATAGTATATCGTATAGGAAGTCAGGATACACAGAAATGTACGTGTATAAATATATATAAGAAAAAGCGTTGTTTTTCATTGATTCGCGGCCCTCGGACAAGCCACGAGAGAAAGCAACAAACTATACGGAAAGAAAATATAAAATAACTAATAACTACGTCACCAACAGTCATTTAAACAATTAGCACCCTCCTTTTCTTAAGAAATAATATTAATAAAATACAGGAGAAAAAAAAAAATAAAGAAAAATAAAAAAAAAAAAACTTTTTCTTGTTGTAACCTTCAGACGCACGCGCGCAATAAAGGCGAAAAAAAAAATTAAAAAAGAGAAGAAAATACTTACGTGAAATTTTTATTTGGCTGTACAACATCCAACTTACAGAAAAATGAGTAATAGGATAAAAGATATAGTTATTGTATTTTGCAACCCTTAAAAAGAACAGGCATTGTCAAAAAAAAAAAAAAACCAATAAGAAATATTGTTTATAATAAGAATATTATATGTTTGTACTCGAAATTATAGGAAAAAATATAGTAAGAATAATTATGAACAGGTGAATAATAATTTTTATTTTTGTTTTCTATAAGGAAAAAAACAATAAAAAAAAACATTGTTAACAACACAAAAAAAAAGGATTTAATAACAAAATAATTACAAGTACAATCACGATTGAATGTGACGCACTTCAGAACAGTGTTATTAGTAGATTTCAAAGGACGTGACACATGCAAAGTTTTAAAAAAAAAAAAAAAGATCTTATTTTTTAATAATTTTAATTTTAATTATCAAGAAGTACGGTTGCAATTAAAAAATTTTTTCCAATTGCGCACTCAGCTATAATTCGTCAATTAGTCTATTCAAGCCAATCCTGATACTCCTTACCTACTATCAAAATCAACGGTTATCAGAGTATGACAACAACTACTGAAAATTCTGGCGATTCGGTTACACAACGAGACTAAAATAAAACTCAACAAGGGAAATAGTCACACACATTTAGTTTGGAAGCCATATAAGATAAGATTTCCGCCACTGTATAAGGGATCAAATCACAATTAAATCTGAAACAAAATTTCACCATGACAATAACAGTAGCATCTACATGCACGGTCATACAACATAGCAGAGCCTACAGAGGATAGTTCTCAACAAAACAACAACAAAAAAACATATTTATACATTACATATGTTAATACATACGTGTTATAAGGGAAAAATACTACAATACAAGTCATCAGTCTCATAAACGAAGCTAGAACATGCCAAGCGGACACCTGTGATGAAAATTCCTCTAAACCCACAGTAAACATAAAACATAAATTGCCAGAACAATGGAACAACCCTGCTACAGAAGCACTACACAATACTATTAGTGAATGCTAGTACTACTAGGGCAGAAGAGATACACACCAGAAAAAAAAAACAACTCGATTATGACAACGTAAAGAAAAGTGAAAAACTCTCGTATTGTCTGACCTAGATACATGTATCCAGAAAAAAAAGAAAACCAAACATTTGCGAATTATACGGAAATGAAAAAAAAAAAAAAACCAACAAATTACCGCCAGAATACCAACGAATTTCCTATAAATTTCCCTTCCAACAACATACATGGTCACCAATCAAAGAAAGAAACAAACATGTATTATAGCTGAGAAATATTTCAAATTGACATCAGACGAAAAAAAAGACACATTTAATATATGATTAAATCGCGTATGCAATCAACACATCCTTCAGAGTTCACTAATGTACGCGAAAAAAAAAAAAAAAAAAAAACAACGTTACATTTAATAAGAAAATTAGAATAAGCATTTTGTACACGAAAAACATAAAAATAAAATTTAACATGAGGCCAGAAAAATATAATGTGTAAAAGGGGTGCAAAAAAAATAAGTACGTAATAGCAAAATCTATTAGCATATAATAAATAATAAACAATTCGTTTATATCCTGTTACGTTGGGTGCAAAGATTGACTCAGCTTGCCTTCTCTTTCTTATAGCAATAGTCGAATTTAAGTGCCATTCCCACGGGGGGCCCCGCTATTTACTTGTTATAGAATGATTTAAGGTAACAAGCGAAAGAACACCAGTTAGAGAGTCAACGAAACGTTACTGGACAATAGGTTGGCACTGAAACCAGCAATAATTTTACAGGAAGGTATCAAGACAAATTTAAGTGGCGTACTGATACAAGGGCAATGATTGTCTAAGCAACCAAAACGAAGAAGAATTTATTAATAATAAAATAATTGAACGCAGTAAGACCTTGATCCTCGACATCCTTGACACAAAAAAAAAAAAAAAAAAAAAAAAAAAAAAAAATATGAAATTGACAATTATATTAATTTTTATCCAATGCAAGAATAAACTGTTTCATAACCCTGTATAGTACATATGTACATAAATAATAAGCAAAAAACTGTAACTAAGCGATTATATAATATAAGTAACTGAGCGAATTCTAAAATAAATTTTTTGTAGAAGGGAAGCGTGCAAACAATAATCAAAAAAATGTATACACATAAAATACAGCGAATTAAACCAATAGAGCAAATAGGGATAGAGCGCTTTAAACCTGCCTCTTCTTTCTAACCGAAAAATGCTATACAACACAAACAACATATCACAGACATACACGTCGAAAAGAAAATTGCCGCCGAGGACGTCAGCGTCGTGGCCTCGGACGTGTTACGTACGATAGCATATAGCTATGCGTGCGTGGGCTTCTGCTGGCTTGGGCCTGAAAGGTAGGGGAATAGAGAAGAGAGGTGATAGGAAAGGAGAGAGAAGGGACAGGGAGATCAGCTAGAGACGCGAGAGGGTAAGGACGAAGTCCACGAGACGATAATACACGTACAACTTCCCTCAATGATAAGTAATTCTAATAAAGCATAAGTAACAACAAGTCACGCTTCTATTTATTCCCGCACCGAGAATCTCACGTAACAATTATGTTTAACACACAAAAATCACAACTTCGAAAGTAATGAGAATTTGTTGCTTTTTTTGAAGCCTACAAAGTCATAGATTCTACTGATCAACTTGGAAATTTATGCGTGCCATTGCATTTTTTTTGTACAAATCATTACAGTATGTATTTATACTTTTGACTCATATTTTTTAAGAATGATGCATGAAAAGCACGTTCATAAGCTATTGATTAAAAAGTTAAAAGCTCTATTGAAGAGACTTATTCCTTGTTGTATGTTACGAACAAAAAATGCAAAATACATCGAAAAAATATAATAAATTTTTTTGTAGGACTGTATATATTTTATAAATGAAAATGAATAAACTAGGGTCTTGGAGATTGAAAAAGAACTAACGCAAATAGTAGTTAAATGAATGCAAAGTTACAAAAACTCTTTCATTTGTAGAAGAATGATATTTTAAGTTTTCCCTTTATTCATAAAATCAGGTAATCCCAGACATTTGATTTCACAGTCATCTCTTCCAAATTATTTATTTGTTGGTATTTTTGGTTTAATTCTTTTAAAGAAATGTAAGAAGTCTGCTAAACTATTAACGATCGGCTAATTTTAACCCTCAGTGATTTGGGCCAGTTGATTTAAAATTAATCCATTATTTTTACCGTTAGCTTAATATCTGTTAAACCTTTACTAAGCTACTAAACTACGAAATAATTGTCTAAAAAAAAAGGCCTTTCACACGCACAAAACTCTGTTTTACGTTGCAGCTTGCCTGTCCCTCTCACAATACGTTCATGAAAAAAAAAAAAAAAAAAAAAAAAAAAAACCAATTAAAAAATTAGAAAATTAGAAAAATAAAGTAGTAAGAACCAAAAAGTTATGAGGTAAAGTGTAATTGAGCTGTCAGCATCATGCACCGTGGACAAAAGCTGATTCTACTCGGCTACCATAGCACTTGTACGTTATAGAATGAAAGTCACACACAATTATCCATAAGGTAGGTAAACTCATGTATTTGTTTAAACTTACATTTTTTTGTAAGTTATTTAAGAAATATTTATGTGGTTAGCTACTTATGTACTCGCATGAAGAGTAAAATAATTAGGACTTGATAATAAAATACTTGGTGAAGAAGATACACGAGACACGTTTCGAGAAACTGGCTTCATTTGTCTCAACCTTTTAATCATTCACAATTGTACTAGTAGCGCCATCCACGGTGACCTCGGTACTACCAAAATTCATCGCCAGCCCATCTATGCTAAGTGGGCTTCTATAAGCGTCTATATTCGTTGGCGTTTCGTCAACAAAAATAACAATCATCAATATGATTTGATGTTTCTCGCTAAATTCTAGGAGTCCCGAGTGGCATACACTTTTTGCTACCGCTCTTTCACAGTATTGAATGCACTTTTAACATTACAAATATTGTAAGGAAGTTATTTTTTGATTAAATTAATTTTTGTCTTTAATACTTATCTTTATAGCATTTTTATAAAGATGCTGTTACTGTGCAAGATTGCTTGCCTGAGGTAAAATTACCACAAACGTAAAACTTCTACGAGTATTTTATACACTTTTGTGAAGACATTCTATACAAAGAACCTTACAACTGATTTTTAACTTTTTTTGGAAAATGTACACTAACAAGCATTACTGCCATAAAATTAGCTTTGATAGGATAAGGTACTAGACAAGCTTTAATTTTGAACAGTTAAGAGTTATAAATCTGAATAAACGAGACTTTGGTGACCAAAGCTAACATTTTAAAAATATTTACAATAATAAATTTAAACAAGTGAATTAACACACAGTAACATTTTATTTCACATGCTGTTAAATGTTAAAAAAAATTTTTTTTGTGTTCTTTTCAAGGCTCAGAGAGTTTTAGTCACCAATAATTATTGTTTGAAAGTCCTTTATTATTTGTATTTTTAAGATCGTATGCAATAAGAAATAAGAGATGTTAAGACAATTCAGGTTGTGTAGGGTGGATAAGATACTTATAGTTTAGATATTTTTGTATTTAAACGGGATTTTTTTAACCTCATAAGTCAAAAGTATCAACTTCTTTTTAACATGCACGATGGAAAGTAGTATTGTAAATTTAAAAAAAATGCTTTGATTGTGATTTAAAAAAAAAAACCTTAAAATTTGTTTCAAAGTTATATAAGGTTATAATTAGTCAGGGAAAAAGTACTGTTTGTAGATAAGGTAAGACATGTCAGTTTAATCGAGAAAAAATACAAAACATTTTTTTTCGTATGTATACGATTGCAAAGTTCAAACTTCTGACAGATTTTTGGGCACTAAGAGAAAAGGTAGAGTACTTGTGGACTAGATAAAGGTACAATCAATAAGGCAAGAATACCCCACCTTTTTCTTATATATGTGATTGTCTTATTTAAACGTAGTATACGCTTTTAGGTAGTAAGAAAGCGGGTGACGTACTTATAAATTAGGTAAAACTATTTAATGAAAACCACCCAACTTCTATTTAAAATATGATTGCAAAGTAAAAACATATTATATGGTTCTAGAAAGTTAGAGGGTGGGTAGGATAATTGTGGATAAGGTATATTCTGACGAGAAAAAACATGTTACTTTTGTTAAATGTAATAACTGTATGACATAAAAAATTAAAATTTATTGTACGCTTTGGAGTAGTGGAAGAAGAGGTAGTTTACTATGGTTTAGGTATTTTTTATTATCATACATGATTCATAAAGCTTTCTAAATAACGAGCATTGCTTCTTTTTAAGAAGCTATGCAATAAGAAGTAGAACTGTATTATTTTAAAAATATGCTGTACAAATGTTCTAGATTTTATTTTAGAACTGTACATAATGTTCCTTATTGTCTGATTTCTAACTTTTCTCTCTTTTTTTGAACCATTAAAAAGATTTTTTTTAATGATTGTCAATGAGACTTTACAAATGCGTTGCTTTTTTAAGATTCTAAATCCATTAGTTTTCTAAAATCTGTACGACAATTGCAAAAAAAATAAATTTCATCTTTTTTGTGAATTTTTTTGGTCTTTTTACACTTTTCAAGCCATAAACAAATAATTTTTAACTCGTATCTCATGTGAATTAACTATGACACAACTTTATTTCATTCTATCGTTAAAATAAGGTAAAATGGGGTATGTAGGACAGCGCAGAAAATGCAGGGTGTAGTGGGACAGGAGGAAAAAATCGTAACTGGTAAATTCATTTGTCAAAAAATATTCTTAAAAAAATTTCCTAAAATTCCTTTATCTTTGAGCTAGATAAGACTTCCAAAATTAATTGTGGTAAGCGTTCAAGGGAAAATGAAAAAAATGTATTATCAAGCTGTCAAATCTCTCATTTGATGTATACGTCTTAAACGAGGCATTTCGTCCATTTTAGATGTAACACTAAAGTTGACTATCAAGATAATATACCGAAAAGAAACTTTTTTCGTGCGTTTAAACTATTTTTATGTTATGATATGACACACAGGAACAAGTCTTATTAATTAGATCTAAAAAATAATTACTTCGTCATTAAATATAGCCTGTCCTAGTATATCCTTATTTTCTGCAAACACCATGTGGAAATAAAACGAGGCTTATAATTGCTGTCCCACTACTGCATTCTTTTTTTTTAAATCTAAGTAGTAGTAGGACAACTACTTAACAAGACCAAATTCTTTTTTTAAGGACTGTGGTTTCATGCTTTTCACTATAGTAATCGTGCGAGTGTCATCAGTATAATCTTTAATAGTAAAATTAATCTCAAATACATTTGTAGGGTATGTAGTTAAGTAAATGAGAGTATTGTTACCTGGTAAATAGACATAATTTAATACCTAACCTCAATACAATCTGTATTTATTTATCCTATCTAATGTAAAAAATGAACTTTGCAGAAAATGATATACATTTTTAATAATTAATCATCATCATACTAATATTAAAAAAAAACTGAACAAAATTAATACCTCTGAAAATTGTCAACAGAAAAATACAGATATTAGTTTACTCACATTATATTTTTATTTGGTATTTCAGCCTTTAAAACTTGCTTCTTATCTTCACAGAAAAATCAAATAATTCTTCTTGAAAAGATGTATTTTCTGTAATCAATCCTAATTTTAAGATTAACAAGGAAGCAGCTAAGAAAAACTGACCCATGTCGGTTGCTTATAATTTGATACAATTATTAAAAAAAAAAAAAAAAAAAAAAAACAAAGAGAAAAAACATTGAAAAAGCAGTAGGTTTTGGTTATAAAACAAGAAAAAGAAGGAGTTAAAACGCTCAAGAGTACAAAAAAAATTAAAACAAAAAGTTTTAAAAGCATAAAAACTGTTAGCAACAAAAAAAGAAGTTAACTTAAACATTAAAAACTAAAAAAAATTTTTATATAAGATAACCGTAATAAAAATAATGACTCACTAGCATAGGAAATATAATAATGTTTATCTAAACTAGAAGGCAATGAAAAAGCATTAAATGCGAGTGAAGTTCATTTATTGCAGATCAAAATAAAAAGGAAAAAAGAAAAAATTTTAAATCAAAAACCTTAGAAACTAATATTTGTTTTAAACTTGTGTTCGCTATTATTATTTTCGTAGTTTGTATTATTAAAAATTATATTTTTAGGTTTGTGTTGTATTAGACAGTATTTTTTTCTTCATTGTGAATGGACATGGTAAATAGGGATTTTGTGATATTGTTGAAAAAAATATATTAAAGAGAAATCTCTATCAATCTATTATTTTTATTATTTTTATACTTTTAAGGAGGCTTGGGCAATTTTGAATTAAATGCTGGCTAGGTCTGAAATTCAGAGATAAAATAGAGAAAGTTTGCTAGATTTTTTTAGGAAAACAAAATAGGTAGGTCAATACATTTATTTTCGAGAAAATCGCTTGTGAAAATTCGTCATTTTAACACGCAACCTTACGGAACCCAAAATCCAATAGACTACCGTACCGCAATAAAAAGCTGTGGGCCCACACATTAAATTGGTACATGTACTTAAAAGTGTAAAGAATCTATTATTTAAAAAAAAAAATAGGATCAACACGTTAAATTTTGAGAAAATAGCGAGGAAAACATCGAGCATGAGAATTGTTTTGTTCAGGTGCTGTAAGTGCGCACGCGCTGTACATTCATAAACATACAAGCATGAAAATTTAAGTCTAACACAAGTATAGGTATATAGTAGCAGATGAGAGCAAGAGAATAGTGTTGTCAGCTTTATCGTGGCAGGGCCATTTTCTTTACACGAGGTACCTCGGGAGAACTAATAAATTTTTTAATATCGATTTTTTCAATGACTTTTCCGAAGATTTCTCCCTCCAAACTTTATGTTACAAGTTTTAGTTCAAAGACTGTTAGCTTAAAATTTATCAAACTTACATCTTGTACGATTAAATATCTTAAAAATACGACTTGACATAGCCTCTTAGAGAGCTAAAGACAGAGTTTTTTGAACTTCTAGGTTAGGATGTAAAAAAATTATAATGAGCTATAGCAATTCTGAGTCAAAATTGGAATGAAGCGACGCAAAATCAACTGAAAATTACAATTTTTACCCAATATACAAGTTTCACATCAAGCTATATAAATTATTCATACAAATGCATAAAATTTGTATTAACGATACCAATATCAGAGTGTACAATGAATGCCAATACAGCCCCTAAACCTAAAAGACTATTGATCTCTTAGGAAGCCTTTGAGGTTATAGACTTGTAAGTAACTAAGATGACTTTACTGCAAGAATTGTATGTACGTACGCTGATTTATGTATAAATTGACCTTATAATTATTTTGAAATCCTATAATACAAAGTTAATCTGTTTGCCTATGAGGCAGTGAAAAAACGAAGACAAAAATTTCAATGTAATCATGTATTTCTTTGTACTCTTATATAGATACGTGCCCAATCAGAATGCTGGCTAGCTTTGTAAGACAGGAATTATATGAGCCCAGTTTTTTCTCTGTCATAAATAATATTGTTAACCTATCGTACAACAACAAATAGTTTTTGATACAGTTATGCATTTCCAATATTTTTTGTGGTAGCACTTTTAATTCCTAGTTCATCTTATTAGGAGACATAACATATTTTGATGCAATTTAGGGTCATTCATTAACAACGTAAGGTCTTAATGAAAAAAAAAGATTCCAGAAATCTCTAAATGACTTTACTTGGGGGAGGGGAAGCCAGTATTTCATAATATTTTAATAATATATTTTATAGTGTTAATAAATTAAATCACTGAGTCTTAAGCTTTTGAACGACGCACATACTGCTCCATCAATGAGTGACAACCTGCGCAATACTTCATGCTATCTTAAAGTGACAAACACGTAGCGTACATAACATGCCACGTCCATACTGACAGCTCTTAATAGTATTGTGTTTAATTTTTGCTTCCATACACTGTCATATTTAAAATGGCTAGGTATCGAGCTGTGTACGATGTGTTTGTATAACGTTACTTAAGTGAATCATCTTAATAGTGTATTCGAAATAAGGGCAATGCAAACAGACAGGTTTATTTTTATATAAATACGCATACGCATGTACAATTTTTTTTTTTTTTTTTTTTTTTTTTTTTTTTTTTTTTTTTTTTTTTTTTTTTTTTTTTTTTTTTTTTTAGTTAAATCATTATTGTAGATATAACTTTTTTCTTACCTTTTTTTATTACGTTTTTTGTGGCCGTCTACTTCTGCAAAAATGTACTAGTTGTGATAGCCTAAGGTCTTTTACCACATTTACTGCAAAGTCTTGGACAAGCTGCAGCAGTTGGACACCTATTGATGATTTTGAGAAAATTTTTGATGACGTGGAGAAAAATTAGGTTAATGCTTGCTCGAAAAATGAACTTAGACGGAAGTATGAGACCCTGCTACTAAATGGTACGCAATAAAATGTAAATTCATATTAAGGTCAAGTATTATCTGTTTTGTTAGCAAGAGATGTTGAGTTGGATTAACATGTTGAAACTTAGTTAAAGAAAATAGGCAAAGGACTATTAAAGCAGCCACTATTTCTTAGAAACATAAAGAAAAATGCCATTTACCAGAAAAAATATTTAAAAAATGTCATAGATAATTCTTAAAAACTGCTATTTCTAATTCTAGAATTGATGTGGGATTGAAATCTGGATGTCTCTGCATGAAAAAAAATCAGCACAACTTACTCAATGCTGTTACAATGGCTGTCATCTACTAAACCACCACTTATGATCACTGTCAGACAAATAAAATTAAATGTTATAAGACTTTAGATGAGTTGCAGTCTACAGTGCAAAAAAAGGATTATACTTTTTTTAAAAGTGCTCTTCATACTAAGTTTATTCCCAAGAATTCTCGAACTGGACAAAAAATATACCATATAGTAACAGTACTGGCTCTTCTCTCCAAACCGAGCAATGATTTGCACAAACAACACCCCAATGGACAGTTTTATACTGCAACTTTAAGTAATTAAGAATTGCTTGCATCGATACTGTGATCTAAGCAATATTCCTTTATGTCTTAAGATAACATGGCGCGGGTACTAATTGTAATTTGCACTGACAAAGAGCAACAATCTTTTGTCATGCATCATAACTTTATATTTGGAAAGAGGCATAAACTTACACTCTCAATGTACGCTGAAATTTACACGAAACCGAAGGGTGAAAGTGTTTCTGATATTGTTACTTATAGTGGCCCAACACTTATTGCAGTTTCAAAATAAAGGAACGCTTAATCTAGTGTTGCGACTTATGCCTATGATATTTACACAATAATTAAGAAGTTAAGCTTTACAGAGATTTTGAAAGCTGGAACGGGCAGTGTTAAGCCAGTTATGATTTTTACTGTAGATGCTGGGCCAGATAAATATCTGACATATATTATACTTCAGTTTAGAAATTTTGTACGCGTATGTTGCTTCAATAAACTGGGCTTCATTTACCTCTTTTTTACAGGTATCCTGAAACCATCGGATTTGCAACTAAGAATTTCGGAACGTTTAATTGAGAAGATATATTCTTAGCAAAAAGTATTCTAGGGCAAAGTGGTTTTAATCGAGTTACACGAAGGATGGTACCATTAAGTGAACAGCTAACGGGTGTTGTCTTTGAACACAGAACTAGCGATACCTGATTCTGTGGATGCAAGGTGGTAATCTAGATATGGCAGGAAGTCTCAGTTTTTTTGCAGACGAAAAGACTTTTTTTTATAAACTGAATGTATTAATTTTAAAATATTTAAAACCATTCATAATATATATTTTATTTCTTATAGGTTGTGAAATATGACGGTGCCAATTGCTGTAGGAAACTTTGCAATGATGTCAAAATAATCCTGAAAAACGAATTTTTCTCACACCTATAGAGTATTTTCCAGTTTTGTCCTCGATCCAGTACAGGACGTTTGGGCGCATCAGAAGAGCTTAAAAACATACAGAGTGCTTATTTCCTGCCACTCTTTATTTCGTCAACCATCATTACTTCCTCTGTGACCCTATCGCATGATTACGCTTATGCTTTACTACAGGGTAACATCAAATGTGTCTACAAAATGTGCAAATCGCGTTGGGATTCAATTATTAACTTTTAAACTTGCAATTATTTTCACTCCATTTTACTTTATCGTAGCTGTATGGGCTATACTTTGCATTAATCACGGCCTTATACAGCCACTATCATGCTGTCTATTCTCGCTATCTAGAAACTTCTTAAATGAGACTTTAGCAAAAACAGTCAAAGAGGCCCCCAGTGTATAACAATTAAAATAGTAATACTTGTAAAGAAAACGATATGCTGTACGATACATTTTCTGATTGGTAAACAGGATGTTGAATTGCTACGAGAATTTAAAGTACCCATAGATGTGCGAGACAAAATTCTGTCTACTGCTACTATTGTTGCTTACAAAGTGCGGCTGGTACTTACTAACTAGGAAGCATGGATTGTCAATTTGCATAGCCCTGACGATTGATACTCTTAAGACTCATTTTTCTAAGATTATTTTAAATCCAGTCGTTTGTAACATGATAATAAGATTTCCTTACTTATGGATTCTGTTTGATTTACGTTTATTTATTGACGTCATAAATGATCGATACAGAGCGCTGATACGTGGCTGCTAAGTTTAGCAGAGTTTACAACGTAAGAGTGATACACGAGGATAGAGCTGTCAAGTCAAAAGAATGTGATGGCAACTATACTGGCCTGACTCGGCGTTTTCTTCTACACTGAAAAATTTTTTTGTAAGCAGCTCAATCATCATTGGAAACGCAGCACCCCCTCTATCTTTGTTTGACCTCTGCCTCGGCTCGGGCGCGCTGCGCATCCTGTGAATGGAGTGGGAGTCGCTACATATGTCGTAAGGAAGCTGTCTTACCGTGTAAGAGAAATCTGCTCATAGCTATATATAAGAATAACGTGTACGCGTTATTCTTATTTATAGTCTCTAGGTCCACCTATAGGTCCTTTGTGAAATGCTGTAGCCTTTGAGCTCGAAAAAAGTAATCGTGAGTACGTTAAACTTAATGACGAGTAAACTTGTTTTTTTTACTGGTGAGAAGTAACCTCTAACAAGGCATCTCGTATACAGTGAACAGCTTACAGCTGGATGCTTGTGTACACTGTCAAATTTTTATCAGTTTAATACATTTTGTTTCATATTCCTAATGTGCATAAGAGAGAAAATAATCTGTGTCATGCAATGACAAATTTTTAGGTTAGTCTTATTAAAATTTTATCACAAAAACCCTTACCTACAAACAGATCACGTAAATGAAAAAAATTATGCGCGTCTAGAAAAAAATCCATTTTGTTTATACAAGATACGTTTTTTTGAGAACGCATCACTTATCGGCTACCGCACGGCTCCCGCAGAAGGTTCACTGCCTTACTTACTCACCGGGTGAACTGCTTAACATTTAGGACAGGCTGCCTGCCCTGAATGAAAAGGTAGCATTCTCAAAGAAGCGTGCAGCATTTCTGAATGGATAGTACATAGCTGACAGCGTGCTTTGTCAAGGAGCTTACTCAGTTGGGCAAGCCTCACTCCCTACGTTTTTTCAGTGTACACTCCCTTTTTGACCGTTGATGAGCAGCTGCTGCAGCATGCCGGGTCTTCGTACAAGCGGCTGAGGGGGCAAGACGGTAGGAGCCGTGAGATACAAATCAATAACCTGCTCGCCTCGTTTCGTAAACGATTTAAACTCCCACTTGCCAAACTGGATAAACATTTAGTGTTGGTGTCCGTGGGGTTAATGTCGTCGCGGTTGGAACAGTGAACTGGCAGTAGGAAAAGCTTGCTGATAGCTTGGCAGGCAAGGGCCGGGGTGCGCTCTGGCGCGTGATGATAAGTCTCCATTTTCTAGGAGGGACGTGCCATCGCGCTCCTGGCGTCGTAAAGACATGCCTTCGCACTAAGGTAGTGTGGCTCATCGTATTTATATAGGAGTCTAAGAAGGTCAACCTTTTTCTCGGGAGTACATCTAACCAAGTCGGGCTGGTTGGCCTGAGAATCAACCCAATAGCTGCTGAGCAGCTCCAGTCTGGCCTCGAAAAGACCCATACTCCAAACTTTCATGCCTTGAACGGATTGTGCAAACTGGTTGAGCACCTTGAGAGGTGCTTGCTGCGTGAAAAAACCGTCTAACCAGCCTTTGTTTATCCTAAAGAGATCACATGTGAGACTCGTCACTCGTCTTCCGAGCGGAGCCTGATCACACATTATACAGTTAACAGTCTGAGCTGAATAATTGCGTTAGAGCGTGGGCTTCACGACACAAACTGCATGGCAGTTTTCTAAACGGTTCCCTCTAAGGCCATCACACGAGGACTCTCCTGAGATCGCATTGCTCGTTACTTGGTGCAGCTTCGTACGATTGCATCATATGAACTCAACGCCCGCATTCTCTCCTATCCTCGCAGTTTTTCGAACGAAGTTCTTTATGTCACGTAACTCGGGGGGCTGAAATTCTAAAACCGACAGATTTTTTTTTTTTGGAAATGAAAGTGGTTTCACCCAAAGTCTCTTCCTTTTAAGTTTCCCCCCTTACCCCGTCCCCCTCACCAACTGTTCTCTATACACTTTCCCTCTCCCCACTACATATGTATATTTTCCAACCGTGCCGTAGTACTCTTCTCCACACCTTTATCTACCATTCCCCCTCACACTTCCAAGCAATTATTAATTTCCCACAATAATTTTTATTTGACTTTGAATTTTTTCTTTTACAATTCTAAAGAAAAAAAAAAGAAAAAAAAAAAAAAAAAAAAAAAATTTTCCAATAAAGAGATTTAAACTCTCGACCTCCTGCATGTGAGTCCAGTTCCTTACTCACTCTACTACGAGCGCTGCCAACTTTAACAACTTTGTTTCTTGTACTTATCGTCTGGTTTGTAACTACAATATTACACTTTTATATGCATTCACTGATACTACTTTAAATTCATGATAAATTATGTATTTGTTTTCTAAAAAAAAAAAAAAAAAAATTTATTAGCATAAATATGGTTATGTCAATTAAACATAATAAGGCATGTTATTACGCATTAAATGTTTGTATTTTATGCATTTGATGCATAAAATACCGACTGATTTTTATTAAACCTGAGCTTTTTTTTGGCATAACAGTAATGCTAATAATTACTGTTATAAATAAATAAATTATTAAAATAAAGGAAACACAAAAGAATGAAAAAAAAGTAATAAAATTAAAAATGAAAAAAAAGGAATGTTATATGAAAAAAAAAAGGGAATAAAAAAAAAAATTGAATATAAATAAGAAAAAAATTAAATAAAGGAAATAGAAAAAAATGAAAAAAAATGTAATTCAATGAAATATAAAAAAAAATAGAACAAAAAAAAAAGATAAATAAATAAAACAAGAATTATAGGAAAAAATGAAAAAAAAATGTAATAAAATATAATATGGAAAAAAAAAGAAATATGAAAAAATAAAACAAGAAATAAAGAAAAAAAAAAAAAAAAAAAAAAGAAAAAAAAACAACAAATCAGGGGGGATAAATGGATCATGGGACCCACGGTAAGAAGAAAGTTCTTTAAACATGAGATGATTATTGACACAATTTCTCAGGTAACAAGGGGGTCGCCAGACCCACAGGAAGAACGAAGCTCTGTAAACGTTAGTACTGCGTTGAAATTGTTTACTAAAACAAAAAGTTGAAAAACGAATAAAAAAAAAAAAAAAATATTTCACTACTCACAATGGTTAAACTTCATGAGTACTGTATTTTTGCACGACGTTCTCACGAAGTTCAACCATTGTGAGTAGTGAAATATTTTTTTTTTTTTTTTTTTTATTTGTTTTTCAAGTTTTTGTTTTAGTAAACAATTTGAATGCAGTACTAACGTTTACAGAGCTTCGTTTTTCCTCTGGGTCTGGCGACCCCCTTGTTACCTGAGAAATTGTGTCAATACTAATCTCATGTTTAAAGAACTTTCTTCTTACCGTTAGTCCCATGACCCATTTATTCCCCCTGGTTTGTTGTTTTTTTTTTCATTTTTTTTTTTTTTTTTTTCTTTATTTCTTGTTTTATTTTTTTATATTTCTTGTTTTTTTTGCATGGCATGACTCTGTCTGACTGCATCACGTGCAACAGAGGCCCAATTTTCTCGATGCGAGCTCAGATGCAGAGAATTTTGTTCCACATGCAAACAACTTACTTACATTGCAAATACGATGATGCAGTTCTGGCTGTCCCTAGGTTGACAGAGACCTTGAGGTAACCTGTCCTCAGCTGCACGATCTAACCAACTTAATCTGGCTTGAAGGACCAATGTTTGATTTACTTTTATTTATTGACGTAGTGGATAATCGAAACAGAACGCTGATGCGTACGGAGACCCAGTATGCTACCACAGCTGCTCATCACTGGTCAAAAATAAAGAGTAGAAGAAAACGCCAAGTCAGACCAGCACAGCCACCATAATATCCTCTTAACTCAACAGCACTGTTCTCGTGTATTACTTTTACGTTGTAAGCTCTGCTGAACTGAGCAGCCACAAGCGGCTGAGGGGGCGAGACGGTAGCAGCCGCGAAATACAAATTAACAGATTTCGACAGGTAAAATTAACATATTTTCTACGGTACTCTAAATTTTAGCTAAAATTAAAAAATGTATTGTCCATGGATTAAACAATTATTGAAAATAGTAGTAATCTTTGTTTTATTTTAAATAATGTTTTCTACTGTATTAGACAGTTTAAGCTTTTATAAATGACATTCATTTATTTTTATGGTTCTTTTTTCTTTCATCTCTTACTTTGCGTAAGTTTCTTCAATAGATAAAACAATTCAAAAGCGATGTCTAGAATGAATGTTTTTATTTTAATAAAATAATGTTTCTCCTTTTAAGGAGGCCTCTTCAGGATATATTAATAGCTCTATCCATGTAGGTGCCTTGTGCTTTTTAATTGTTTTATCTATTAAATATTTGTTTGTTAAAGAGCTTTTTAGAAAAATTTTTAGAATGATTTTACGTATAAAGGTAAACAGGACCTTAGGAAACTTAACGTATCTTTATACAAGGATACGTAATTTAGTGAAAGGCTACTTAGACACTTCACTACACTTGAACTTTTAGTAATAGGTACAATATTTTCGCATTAAATAATAGACTCAATTTATCACCATTAATTTTCACAATTAAACCACTATTGGAACACAGATATAGAAGGTTTGGGAACTTGAGAATCAATTTGCTAGGAGCAATTGTTAAAGTTATAGGTCTGCACATGTCTTCACAATAAAATATGGTTTATTGGTCAAGAAAAAATATTTATTACTTTTTTAAATGATCAATATCCGTTTGAACTTGAAGCTACAATTTAAAAAGCAGTTTTATGTCACCTCAAGTATAATATCTTTTGTATACGTGACAAAACTATCCACAATCACTATTATAAATAATCATAGCCTATAGACGTCATAATAAGACTTATACGAGGTAATAAGAGTATTGTAAAATAAGGAAGCTACGTAAAAGTTGAATTAATTCATCGTACTTATGCTTTTAAAAGGGGACTACTATCTAGTAAATCAACATTATTTTTAGGTAGTAGATATAAACTATAAATCGTCAGCAATTTCTATAGTTATGTGCGTATAAATTTATTTTTATTTTTAACATCTATAGGAATCTGCCTCAAACTATAAGTGCTTCCTGGTAAAAGCTACCTTAAGTCAGCAGAAAAAGCTCTGGACGCCCTTAAATATTATTGCCTTTAAAAAAGGCGTGAATATTCTGTTGTGAGTTAATTTTTTCAATTAATTATTTTACTCTAACAGAAAACAAATGACTTACATGGTCAAGAAAAGTCCAGATTCTCTTTATACTATAATCTCAATTACTAAGATTGTTAATAAACATGGGTAAAAGCACTTTGTACCGAATTTCGTAAAAATGATGGTTTGCATTTAAAAAATTGCTATTTATTAATATAACAAAACTGTATTTCGAATCAACGGTACATCATGTCACTACAGCACAAAGTAAAAAAATAAGCGCCTAAAGGGTGCAATTGTTATATGTTGGTACCTGAGTCATATGAAATGTTAACCTTACCGAAGGTGAAAAGTACAATTTTACGCTTATAGGCACACTTTGCATCCAGCAAATAACTTTAGACCCTAGGGGGTGACAATGGCGCAAAGTGTGACGCGGGGTAGCAATGCGGCAGTTGCAGTTTGTACCCATGGTAAGAAATGGTAGTTTAATCTAAGGGGCGAGGTTGTTGTACTGTATGCCCAAGGTAAGAACGACATTTTTTGTATTAAGGGTGGAAAGTACAACTGTGCGCCCGTGGGTACAGTTTTGCCTACCAACTACTTTTCGCCCTAGGGCAGGAAAAAACTTTGGGCCTAGCAGAGCCAAAATATTTCTTCCTGCCTGTGGGTGAAAAGTATACCCTAGGGCGCAAAACACTGTGCCCAAGGGATAAAATGGTAGTTTTTATACCTGGTAGTGTATCTGGCCAGGGCAATCACTAGGCCCAAGGGACCTGTAAAGTAGGGTCTGACGAATTTATTGTTCTTGCACTGATTAGGGCGCACTAGGTGCAAACCCTATTTTTCCTACTGCGGGTGTACTAAACGTCTAAATGTTTAAAAAATCGCCCAAAGTAAGAGAAGTACTTTTTTTTACATTGGAAATTTTTGAGGGTTATATGTGCCATTGGTAGAAAAAAAGGATTCGTACCTGGTACGCATACAATTAGGATAAGCACAATGAATTTTTCGAGCCTGGTGCTTGCCCTGAGAACATGCACCACCAGATACAAAAACTACTATTTCCTATCTCGAATGTTTTTAAGAGGCTGGTATGTCCTTGGTAGAACTACTATAATTTGCCACATGAGAGCCATCGCACTGCAGCTACCTCACGTCTTACGGACCTCACTTTGCAGGTCACTTAAGCTGCAAAATAGCCCCAGAGACGATGGCACTTACCTAACTAAGACTACTATTCTGTACTTTAGGCAAGTTGGGCAGCGTGAGGAAAAATACATTACGAAAAAACGTAGCCACTCACAGTGTAGCCCAAGCCCTCTTCCATAATTTCGTTTTATACACTTTCCCTCTCGCTGCGTTCCTCTCTCTCCCAGTACGCGCTACTTTACTGTCTACTGCTCCGTCTTTTTCTCTCTCTCATGTATGCCACGTGCTGACTTCCCCTCATGCTGCTACTTTACCTATGAATATATACACATGTATCATAGGTATGTATATTTCTACGCTACACCTAAACCAATGCGCTTACTTAAGCTGATTAAGGTGCAATTATTGAGGTGCAAAAATATATGTTACACGGATTCTTACAAACAATTTTTATAATTCTAAAATAAAAAGTCATATCTCAAAGGCAATCCTACATCCTGCATATTCTAGCTATTAATATATTTACTATCTGTTCTTTATCGTGTGTTACTAGAATTATTGTCACTTGACCAAAACCTATATTATTAATTTTGAGAGTTGTAGAAATTAGATATAATCACATTAATTAGTTTGAATTAATTTTAATCACTTAATTTTAATAAGGAATAGTGGATTATCTTACTTTTATGGCAGACAAAATTAAAAAAAAAATTTTTTTGTTATATACAATGCTTTTAGAAAGAATTGATTCTACACATACAAAATCATAGCAAATGCACGAATATAAGTTATTATTTTTCGGGACAGTATGGTAAAAGTTTTTGCTTTGTTTTGCATAACATAACCATCAACAATTAGTACATGTATTAGTTTATACATCATAGCAATAATGGTAATACTTAGAATGCGCGAATCACGTGTAACGCAAGTAGTACGTGTAAGTATAGGTAATTCATGCACGTACATTCTTGAATACGTTATCATACTAAAATTTTTACTTCTTTAATATTAAATCCTTAAGGAGCTATTAAAGTAAGGTGTAATTTAATCTTAGCTTCTGTTATACAGAGCTTAGTTACGCGTAAGCAGGAAGTTTGACTTCTGCCAGGGATCCCGTCACCCACGCCTGTTTTTCTTTGCTCTTGAAACATATTAGCTTAATAAAATGCAAACTAATGTTACCAAAAATACGAACCCAAAATACTAAAACAAATTTTTACTTATGATCTAACTATATGGAGGGAGAAGTCATGCATATTTCTCATGGTGCATGTGAAAATGATCTACGATAAGAGAAGACTAGTGTTAAAAGCATCAAGCTATATACTTTTGTGTCAATGCACTCTATGTTCCGATAGCAAGAACTGTAACCGTGGACTACGGTCATTAAACTATAGGTACTTTCTCATGTAAGCTACAGCCTATATAAATAGTGTACCGTTTTCCAAACGCGTGGACTGTAGCCAAGAATAAAACGCACGAACTGGCATGGTACACTTATATGTAATATACAGCCAAACTACATAGCAGTTGATTCTCTAAGCGCATCTGCAACCGTGAATAAATCTTATAGAGGCATTGGTTCTTTTTCTATCACCCTCTTGCGCTTTGTCGATGCTTTCTCTGTGTCTGTCTATACATGTATGACTGTTAATGCCGCGACTTGTTGCTCAAACGACGTTTCCAGCCCTGATGCACGAACTGAGGTTAAAAATATAAATGCAAAGATCGATATTTAAAAATTGAAAATATTGTTTGCATGCACAGTCACTTTTTAATTTTTTCACATGCATGTAAGGAGTATAAATAGTAATATTAACAATTTTTACATAGTCAAGTTGCCAAGTAATCACTTTACGCTTTTAATGTATGCATTAAAAATGCTTTAGCACTCACTTATTTTAGAAAAAAAAGAAGAAAAAATATGTTGTTAATTTTCTCGGTTTTATCAATAAGAAAACTTATACGTAACATTAAAATAACTATTACTGGATCTTTTAACAGAAACATAAGTTTTAATTTTTGAATCAGTACTTATTCTTGGAAAACCATTTACTGTAGAAAGTTTTTGATATAACGGATAAAGATCTCACATGTAGTATAATACAAAAAATTCTTATGTATGGAAAAACATGTATATTTTTGAGATAGAGAGGTACATGTGTTGTATTTAAATGATTATTTACTATTTTTCTTATACTGTTCATTTAAAACAATAATCTTTCTGTGTTAATTAATATCAACCTCCTGACAAGAACAGCACACTGCTTAAGCGTTATTAAAAATGAAGTATCATACATAGCAACTCGATAAGATTTGTAAAATTGATTGAATTTATAATGTACAGATATACTAGAAGTCTTGCAAAGCAGATGCAGTTTATTTTATTGCACACACACATTACAGTCGACTTTCGCAAATATTATTTTTCAATACTGTAATAAATATTATACATACATTTCATAATTTACAGCTTTTTCTTTTTTTTTCTCAGCTAAGTAGGGGCTGAAGCACTTTTTTGGCGTATTTTAATTGAACTGATGACTTATTGGTAGTTAACACTTCAAATCATTAAATCAACTTACATTGGACCTTATTCATTGAACTTTAGTTCCTTAATGGTCTTAAAAACTTTACATTTATACAACAAAAAATTATATCCACAATGACTGGTGCACACATAACCTCTTTCCCTATGATGGTATTATTGCGGATACCTAGTTGGTTAGCATTAAAATGGACCACAACAATACGTGCACAATAATACATAAAGGCCCGCAATAATGCTAGAGTTGACAAGTGAACTTCAAAACCTCTTTTTAAGTTGATATTCATGAGTTTATACATTTATAAAAGTGAAATTTAATTATTTTTGAGTCTAACATTAATAATAAAAAAAATCACAACGATTTGAAGCACTGATTTTCTTAGACAATCAGTTAAAGCCAACCACTAAAAAAAAACCACGATAACACCCCCGTTTACCATAGTCATATTCTGGAGGATCAGTTTCATCGGGGCACAATTTTCTGTTACTTACATAAAAATAAAATATTGCAAGTGGCAGTCACCTGTCAAAAAATTAGTTATTCTTTGGAATTATCTAAACAATGGAATGTTAAATCAACAGAAAACTACAGGATACATACAAGACTATGTGACTCATGAGAGGAGTTGAAATAGCAATTAGAAGCTTAACTGTTTCTTAGTTACAAATAATAATTATTTTAACTTTAGGAGATGTAAGCTCTTATCATAAATAAATATCAATGTTTTTAAATTATAAAAAATAAATGAATACGAGCTTGAGCAAGTAAGTTCTGTTGGTAAAAAGCAAGTTCTCTTTTAGTTATAAAAATAAACTTGAATACTTGGATAAAAAAAAAGCGCAGAAAAAAAATCTTTTTACAGTATTTAGTTCTCAAATACTTTGCATCGAGTTCAGCTTGTAATTAATTTTTTTTTTTTTCACAATATAGGTCAGTCAATAAAAACGTCCAAAATCTACATTATTCTTGACATTACAATGTTTATTCAATCTCAAAACATACTAAATTGTAAAAAACATTTACCCTTTTTTTACGACAGTAGAAAAATTGATTTTAATTTTATGAACAGTACCAAATGCATAAATTTTTTTTTACTCTTAATAATATTGTTAACTTTTGTATATACACTACAAATACTAAGAATCAAGGACAATTTAAAGGAGGATTTACATGTGACTCAGGATGAAGACGTCACTAAAATGAGATATATTATATTGTACGTAGTATTGTGCCGAAATGTTACAAGTTAGTGATTTATAAAATTTAGAACCTATCTTGTATAACAGTAGCTTGTTACTGACAGAACAAAGAGATATTTGACTTGAAGTGGGCAGATATCTTAAATAAAATGTTACATAATATTAATTTTTACTGATAGGTCATACATTATTATCTTATATAATTGCAACTTATCTTAAACTCTAATATCTTGTTACCGATCAGAATAAAATCTCTATACGATTTGGTTAAAGGCATGACTTTATTTACATAACGTGATATTTAAAATCATGTCTATAGGTATTTAGTTTGTAACATGCGATTAATACCTTAATGCCGTTTACGCTCACCTAGACTACGCCAGAGAGAAAGGCTGGAGAGAAACAGGGGGTGCGTACAAAAGAGAAAGAAAAAGAGAGACGAGTGTCTTGCTATGAGTATTAAAGCTGAATGCTCTGGACTATCAGGCCAAAAGGGATAAGGTATAGGTAGGGCTTTTACCTGCCATTCTTGCCTAAATAGTACACCAAGTCATGAAGAAACAGCCTCGCCTTCGCCTTGTCAGCACCTATCATCTTACGCCTGCGAGCAAACGACTTGCCAGCAAGATACCGGGCCAAGGATAAGTGTTGAGAGATCATCTGCTCGGCCAACAAGCGTCAACACGAGGCTAGAAAAAGCCAGGTAATGGCAGTGCGTGCGAAAAAGTCATGATAACTACGTAATTTTCCTTTGTGCCTGGTCAAATTATTGCGTGCTATTGGCTCCGAGAATTAAGCCTTTCCTTTCTACACGGGTCTTGCTGTTAATGCGATCGAGTTAAATACACTGACACATACACACATATACTTTTGTTCAAAATGGACTGTATTTCTTTGATCTTTTTCTTTTTTTTATGAGGAGCGAATGACTCAGGGAGCCAGATACAGGTTGAGGAGACAAAGAAAATGTACAAGAGATGCGGAGAGAGAACGACGAATATCGTTCCTCTGAAATAGAGCATGCACGTGACAAATGTTTAAAGTTCACTATGCTTTATTATGAAAAAAAAACAAAACACTCGATTTGAGTTAAGAAGTCTTCGCGAATAATTACAGTTAACAATAAAAAAGATCGCACTAACGAAGTTCATTAAATTAAATTGAACGAGGAGTACAAATCATCGTGACTGATACACAAGGTGACAAGAATTTCTGGTGACTAAAGTAAAGTACGCCTATTTGAGGCACAACACTAAAGGCAACTGGACTGCACTGTGCAAGCGACGAGGGCGAGCTACTGTCGCTACCGCCTCTAGGCTTATTCTTACCTCTCCTGCGTGACTCACTCGAGCACTCATTGGCTAACGCTGACATCAGTTGATACGAGTGTCTCGAACACCGTGAGGCGCGTGCGCCGCACTATATCAATCCTGAACATACTCCCCGCTTGATTTATCATATCAACGAGGACAGAAATCAAATTTTAAAACTAACTAAGAACCGCTGTCCTTTTACAAGAAAATAATTAATAAAATAGTTAGACAATAAATAAGAAATCTTTAAGCCGAGCCATAGTTCTTATCACATTTGAGTTTGTTATCTCTCAACTGTTTTCTGGTAAGTAATAAAACTAATTTAACTATGGGTCTGGTAAAAGTGGAATTTGCAGTTCTCAACTTGACTACTCGAATCAAACCGTCTGGACCCGAGTAAGTTCTGACGATCAAAGCTAGTGGCCATTGTCGCGAGGGAAACTGGGAGTCCTCAATCAGAACTAGATCACCAACCTGCACAGAAGGTCTCTCGTGAGGCCACTTTTTCCGAGCTTGAAGGCTCTGCAGATATTCGGTAGACCAACGCTTCCAGAAAGATTGAGCCAGTTGACTGATAAGTTTCCATTTATGGAGCGTTGGAACTCGTTCACTGGTACTATCTACCTCGGGCAACAGAAACGTAGATTTTATGATTAAGAGGTGTGCTGGGGTTAGAGGAAACGAATCAGTGACATCTAACGTTAATGGAAGCAAAGGGCGAGAGTTTAAACAAGCTTAAATCTTACAGAGTAAAGTGCAAAACTCTACAAAGGTGAAGATTTGTTCTCCCACACTTCGTTGAAGATGGAATATCACCAACATAACGGCTGCTTCCTAGATACTTTCAAAGTGAGGAGCATGCGGCGGGTTAAAGTGCCAGTTAGTCCCTAATGATATTAGACTTTGAGCTAATTCAGATTCTTTCAATAGGTTTTTTAGAGCTAAATCTAATTCCTTTGCAGCCTTCACAAAATTGCTGCCACATTCGCTAAAAAGATCAGAACAATTCCCGCGCCAAGCTGTCATCCGTTGTAAGGCTGCAACGAAGGACTCAGCAGTGTAGTCCTCGACCACTTCTAAATGGAGAGCCTTAGAGCTGAGACAAATGAACACAGCTATATAACCCTTCGTGGTCCCCTTTCCTCGAGTCTTTGACAATCTGATGGCAAATGGACCTGCATAGTCCACACCGACTTTACTGAAAGCTGGAGCTCGTCTTACTCGTTCAGCAGGCTGCTGAGTTAAATTGGAGGCTTGGAAGCGACGACATTTCAAACACCTATTGACACAGGACCGAACACATTGTCGACCATTTTTTATCAAATATTTAGCTCACAATGTGGTCAATGTCAGCTGTACGCCACCATATAAAGTGACCTCGTGGATAGATCTAATAATTAAATTGGTGAAATAATCGTAGTGGGCCAGAATGAGAGGATTTTTTATCTGATCATCTAAAAGAGAGGCTGCCAAGCGTCCACCAACTCGGAGAAGTCCCTTGCTTAGCACAGGTTTTAAACTGGCTATTTGACTATTAGAAGGTAGGGAAATTCCCTCAACGAAAGGTTTAGACTCCTTACTATTAAGAAGGCGCAATTCAATTGGAAAGTGTAAACCTTGATAATAGCTTACCCAAAAAAGAGTTGCATTGTTTATTTCTTTAGTGTCTAAGATTTTAGTTGACGATTGAAAGTGAGCCGAAATATCAAGGAATTTCAGTTTACTCAATTTATTCACTTGATCATAAGGGTACATTGAGACGTTCAGTTTCGTCATTTGAGCTTTGACACAACACTTGAACACGAATCTTAACACATAAGCTGAAACAGCTAAAAGTTTCTTCAAAGTTGAGTACCTGTGATACAAAAACCACGGTTTTTGAACGACTTTATCATTGGTTTGTATCGCAACACAAGCGTGAGCGTCCATTCGAGTAGCTAATTTAGAATCTAGTCTGAACGAAGGGTAAAGTGGTTCAATTTTCTGTAGGAACGAAGGTCCCTTTACCCAATGCTCCAGTGCAATAAATTGGCTTGGTTTTACTCCACGAGACGCAACATCTGCGGGATTGAGCTTGGTCAAAATATGATGCCAGTGAGCAGAGGGTACTAAGGTGTATATGTCAGAGCACTGATTAGCCACAAAAATGGGCTACCGTGACGGTACATCCTGTAACCAATACAAGACTTCTTTAGAATCGGACTACAGATGGACTGAATCAGGAACACGAGTATAGTTGTTCAAATAATGATTCACCAATTTGGCAGCCAAATGAGCAGCACACAATTCAAGTCGAGGAATACTTAAAGTCTTAGGTGGTGCTACCTTTGTTTTGGACAAGAGCAAGGCGACAATGACCTCACCGTTATTATTCACTACTCGAGAATACATTACCACTGCGTACGCTGTTTTAGAAGCATTGGCGAAGCAGTGTAATTCCCATTTAACCATATTGTCGGTAACACCATTCCAGCGCAGAATTCTTACTTTATTCAAGGTAGGAAGTTCCTTATACCAGGCAAGCCAGTCTTGAACTATGAGCTCTTGAATCGGTTCATCTCATGACAGCTTCAAGAGCCAAAGAGATTGCATGAATGCTTTAGCCGAAATCACAGTAGGATCTAACCAACCCAATGGATCATAAAGTTTTGATATCTCCGAGAGAATCTTTCTTTTCGTCCAATTATCTACTGGCACTTTAGTTTCAATCAACGCCTTAAATTGAAAAAGATCCAGAAGGAGGTTCCAGCTAAGACCCAAAACTGAAGTAGACATAGCAGAATTTTTTAATTCCAATAACGAACTTGCGAGCAGAGAGGGTGGCAAATCATCTAGCAGTTTTGGAGAATTGGCACTCCACTTTCGAAGAGGAAAACCTCCTAATTTAGTCAATTTTAACAATTCGTCCCTACGCTGAATGCTTTCAACCAAGCTGTGACCTCCGGACAAAATATCATCCATGTACTTGGATTTCAAAAGAGTTTCGGAAGCTAAAGGGTACTGATTCTTGCAATCCAAAGCTAACTGGTTTAGAGTTTGAGAAGCCAGATAAGGCGAGCTAGCTAGGCCGTAAGTTACAGTAGTTAGAAAGTAAACACGCAGAGGTTTGGACTGATTATCTCTCCACAGTATAGCCTGATAGAGTTGATCATTTGGATGGACTGACACTTGCCGAATCATTTTGGCAATGTCAGCTGGAAGACTTATCTATAATATCTCCAATCAGCGATTAGATCAGCCAGATTTACCAATAGATTGGTCCCTATGTGCAAGTACTCATTCAAGGAGGGACACAAGAAAGAACGAGAGGAACCATTAAATACCACTCTCAATTTCGTAGTACCACTCGACTCCTTGATAACACCATGATGGGGTAAAAAGCACTTAGCCTTTTCAAAAGATCCTTTGACCATATGCCCTGATTCCAGATATTCTTCCATGAATTGGACATACAGTTCGCGAAACTAATGATTCTTACTAAGTTTAGTCTCCATTCATTTGAGCATAGCTTGGGCAGCTTTGAAAAATGTTTCTTTAATTACTTCGGGTGTTTGGTCCTTGAATGGATAACGAACAACATATCGACCTGAAGAATTCCGAGCGTGATGTTCAACAAAATGCTGTTCGCATTGAATCTCTTCAGGTGACAGAGGTAATACAAAAGTGAAGGGTTCTTTAACTTGCTAGAATCGTTTCAAAACTTCGAAAACTTTGTCATTCTCAGAACACTTTAACGAGTGAGACACGTTCTTACTGTTTTTAGTGGTAGTTTCAACCAGGCCTGAAACGATCCATCCAAGCTGTGTATCAGATGCTATGGGTTGGAAAGAATTTCCCTTAACAACTTCTTCCTCGATAATAACAGCATGAACAGTTGATCCTAGTAACATATCTATTTTGCGAGTTTTAGTGAACTGCGGATCAGCTAAGACCAACTGGTGCAAGTGCTCTACAATTGTGTCGTTAAACAAGTAGGGGGGCTGGTAAGAAGTTACTTGTGGGAGGACCAAAGCTTCTATTTTCAATTTAAATTTTGGATCCACAGTTGAGCCCAAGAGGAGTGAGACCTTCCTTTTGCTATTTGAAGAAGTCTGACTACCAACCCCAGTCAGGGACACGTTAATCTTAAAGCCACGCAAACCTAATAAAGAGCCCAAAGACTGCGAAATGACTGAGCACTGGGAACATTGATCAATCAGAGCTCTGACTTGAAGATATTCACCTAGTGAGTTGTGAACGTTGACTAAGGCAGTGGCTAATAAGACACCAGTTGGTGTTTTGAGAAACGAGCTATTGACACAATTATTACAAGATATCTCATCAAATGATGACTCAGACTCCTTTACCGCCGTTATAGCCAAAAGGCCTTCTTACCAGAGATCCCTTTATCCCTTCTACTCTGAGTAGACTCCTCTTGTTCTTTGTACAGAAGGGTATAATATTTTTTTTAACATTTTTGACAAGTTCGAGTAGAACTACAGTCTTTAATTCAGTGAGAACCCAGACAATTAAAGCAACGATGGTGGATTTGTAAAATCTCGCGTTTTTCAAGCCAAATCATGCTTCAGAAAGTGTCACAATTCCAGAGAGGGTGAATGTCCTCACAAACTATGCAAGGTTTTTCATTTCTTACAACCTCATCATTAACAGTAGCATGAGACGAGTATTTAGATTTGAAGGTAGACTTGAGTTCTCGATCGAAGGAACGATCTTGATGTGACTCAAGAGTTTGTATCTGATTGTAAAAGAAAGATCTTGATTGATCGAGGGTTGGAGGCTCTGCCACACTGCCAATATGTTTAAACCACTCCTTACGAAGACTAGAATTTAACTAACTGACAGCTAAAGCGACTGTAACGTCTTCGTTACCTTAATCTTGCCGAAGAGCTGAGAGAGTATCAACCGCCCTAAAGACCTCTTTATTTAAACGTTTTACTTCTGTAAATGATTCCAACTTTATAGGTACTATAGACAACAGCTAACTAAAATAACTATTTACTAAGCGCTTATTACTATTTTAATGCTCAAGAAGAGTATTCCAAGCCCTGTCATAGTTACCTTCAACTATACTGATATTTTTAATCAGATCAAGCGCATCTCCTTTGACATGGGTGCATAAGTGTTGGAATTTAACTACAGGAGGATACTCTTTTCTGTTGTAAACTAAGGCTTTAAACAGGTCGCGGAAAGACTCCCAATTGGCGCATGAACCGTCAAAATCCGGAAGGTCTAGTCGGGGCAGGCTAAGATAATTCGGATTTATACTTGGATTTATAGGATCCGGTGATGGCCGAGGATCGTCAGTCAGGGCTTTACGACTTAAAAAATCACGATACTCTCCAATCTGACTATAATAAGCCTCCTTGGTCAGGTAAAACGTAAAACAACTTCGATCTGAAATCAGTATGATTCAGATCAAGATCCTCCGATTCAATGATTTCATCATGGATTCGTTTGAACTGTTCGAATAAGTTCTTTAACATATCTAATCGAGCAGATAATTGACCTGCGGTTATCTTTTCTGGTTTCCTTTTAAAATTACCGAAAGAGTTACAGATTTTTTCATAGGTCAAATTTTGTTTATCATATTCATCCATAATGATAAGGAAGAAATCCAACAATCAGATCGAATATTAATAACTATTTACACTCAAAAGAAGTCGAGAACTAGCTATCAGCTCGAAGGTACAAAACTAAGATAATTATGTACAGAGACTTTACACTAATACGACTATATTAAGATGAAAACAATGTTGACAGCTATCAGGCTATGCTTGAGCCTGCAACTTACTATGCAAAGAAACTATTAAGACAAGAAAACAATATAAAAGGTCATCAGGCAATTTTAAACCAACTTCTCAAGTCAGGAGAAACTGTTTTGAATCAAGAACTAAAAGATTGACAGCTATCAAAAGTATTGAGCCTGTCACTCTAAAGCGAAGAAATTATAAGTGGGAGAGACTATAAGCGGGAGAGACTATAAGCGGGTGTACTATAACACAGCAAAGACTGAAGAGTTGACGGCCATAAACTACTCTTGAGCTCGTAACCCAGCAAACAAAGTATGTAATGACCACCAACTAGTAAGTTAAAGTATAAAGGGGCTAAGTAACTATATAAATGAGAACTAATCAATGCAAAGAGAGGGTATACGAGAACAAAATAACTATTAAACAATTTAACTGAGGTAGTGATTCTGAACAGTAGCTAGATCTATAGAGGTTATAGCAACGTACTTGAAGGCAACGATAAACAAAGGCGCAGTTAATGCAGTAGTGTATCGACAAACGACGAGGAGATACAAGTAACGATTACTAATGCAATACAGTACATTTAGCAGACCAGATTCGATAATGAATATAACTATGATTGAGTTCAGTGACTAAGGTATCTGCAACTGAGAGATAACAATAACTCTTAAAAATAAATGAGGTTTGTCTACACACTAAATCGAATTTTATCCATTAATTTAAATTTCAAAGTGGGTTCGCAAAATTACTATCAAGTTGATTTATCTATAATTTTCAAATTTATCTAACATATGTTAGTATTTCGCAAGACAATAATTAACTAATTGTAGTTATCAAACTATTTCAAAAGAGGTATGTTATTATAATTAATTTTATGAGTACTCAAGTTTGTAAGTGGAATACTAAATACTATAATTGAAATTGAGTTTCAAATTCACATGAAATTCACACCACCAAACTAATTATGAATAGTCAATTGTCTATTTTCACTAATCACAACCCTTTCGCGAGCACTCGTACTTATCTGTGAGATATTCATATAACTCTGCAGCAACTAAGGAGAGCCAAAGATGTACAGCAATCAACAATCAGCACTAAGCGGCAGCTGGGCTCGTGGCTAGCATCTCCTACCAGACGTAGCGGTATAGCATGCCCAGAAATTCCAGGTACCAGCTCGGACGAAAGGCCGTTGTTGATTAGCATCGAGGTGATGGTCGTAGGCTAAAATTTACGTGACACGCACGCCAACTTTAGTTAACATTCAACTAATGTTAACGTGAAGAGTGCGCGTACGCAACCTCCTCATGTGTGTAGGAACAAGGGAGAGAAAACGAGTCAAACAACAAGGCTCGGAGTCCACAAGGAGAAAGAGAGTGGGAGAGGGGGAGAGAGAACACAGAGCTCCGAATGCTCTGCGGCATTCGCCCTCTCGTCGCTCAACTATATATTTGCTCTCTCCCTCTCGCACGCGACTATGCGTGAAGAAGACAATATGGCTGCCGAAAAGGCATAAAAGGAGCGTGCTACTCTAATGGCGCAACCAGCACGGTACAACTTCGTGGGTCTCCCAACCGTATCCGGCTCAAAGGACAATGTTAAAAATGGACTGTATTTGTTTAATTTTCTTCTTTTTTTTATGAGGAGCGAATGACTTAGGAAGCCGGATACAGGTTGAGGAGACAAGGAAAATGTAGATGAGATGCGGAGATAGAACGATGAATATCGTTCCTCTGTAATAGAGCATGCCCAAGACAAATGTTCAAAGTTCACTATGTTTTATTATAAAAAGAACCAAAACACTCGATTTAAGTTAAGAAGTCTTCGCGAATAATTACAGTTAACAATAGAAAAGATCGCACTAATGAAGTTCATCAAATTGAATTGAACGAGGAGTACAAATCACCGTGACTGATACACAAGGTGACGAGAATTTATGGCAACTAAAGTAAAGTACGCCTATATAAGGCATAACACTAAAGGCAACTGGACTGCACTGAGCAAGCGACGAGGGCGAACTACTGTCGCTACTGCCTCTAGGCTTATTCTTACCTCTCCTGCGTGACTCACTCGAGCACTCATTGGCTAACGCTGACATCAGTTGATACGAGTGTCTCGAACAACGTGAGGCGCGCGTGCCGCACCATATTAATCCTGAAAAACTTTTGTACAAGACAAATTAATATTATTTCCAGTCTTATGATCACTAAATGTTTGTGTCTTGCTTTGCGTGAGCCTTTTCATGTACGAAGCCCTTCTGGCTACTCTTTGTTTACGAGATTGTTTTAGAGATCTTAACTTCCAACAGAGAGTTGTCAGCAAAGAATTGGCCTTCTGTTGTCACTTACGTGGGCTCATGTGTTAACACTCACGCGCGAGCATCTTGAGTTAAGCCACAGCTAAGTTGGCCCCTCAGCAAGCAGATGAGAGCAAGGAAAAATGGATTCGTTGTCCATGTTGTTCCATGATTGTGTTTCCGAGGGTATCTGGGAAGAACAGTCCTGGTCAGAGTACTCCTTGCATAAATTACTGGCTTTTAGAGCTGTAAAAGAGTATAAACGCCCCATTACAACTGGCGCCTGACCTTGCGGTTTGTATCACGTGCTCAGCAGAGGCCTTACGCTTTCTAGATTACATTTACTGAAATTTAACGTTCTGTTATATCACGTTAGTTGATTTAACATAATAAAATGTAATGTGTGCACGCTTGGGATTTGTCAAGGTTATGCGTGATTACATGTGGGCTTGGCAAGAGAGAGAGAGAGAGAGAGAGAGAGTCGATTTGTCACTGAGGGCACGAGCACGTGTCTCACTGTTGTTCGTCAACGAGAGCTTACATTTATTGTGTACGTTCGTTACCCGTATATAGTCCCTTGGTTAGGGCTTTTCATTGTTGTTCTGATTTTATGTAACAGCTAATTTATATTTTCTGATAAATCGTTTTTCTTAACGTTATCTTACTACGTTTTATGTTTGTTGTTTACTATGAATAAGATTTGTTGCCAAAGCTCAAATCAAGGTGTACAAGCTTACTTTTTGGCTTTAAGGAACATTGAGTTTGGCTGAACGCCTTGTTGACCATGTGCGTAAAAATGGAGATAAGTAGCTGTGTGTAGGCAGATACACACAAACACGATTGTATGTATCTGTTTCTGTACTACATAGACTCTACACAAGTGGAGCGGTACAGTTTTTACGCATAAAGTTTCAATTAAATCTCTATTTAGGAATCAAAATTTGTTAATTTTTTCAAATCAGATCTTTCGTTCTTTTTTACTTAAACTGTACAGCTTAAGGTGGCTCCAGCGCCTAGTGCCGTATCAAAATGGGAAGACTAAAAATTAATCATTATTTTCTTTAAAATATGGTACAAAATTATCGTAGAGACCGTTGTAAGCCATATTCTACATTTTATCTGTTACTTTAGTGAGTAAATATGAAAAAACAAAAAAGTTTTATGGTGCCTTAATTGATGAACTGTTACGGTACGCTCCTGAGTTCAAGAGTAGTTATACCTGTATATATGTACTCTGCAGAATGCAGACAGCTGAGAGCTGACTTGAACTCGCAACTGTATACTTAGTCTCCGATTATTTCAAGATTTTGTTCGATAACAAGACACTTTTCTCATGTCATCGAAAGCTGCGTAATGATATATATATAAGATAGTATGTTTTTTACACCTTAAGGGTTATTTATATAAGTGCAGCAGTAGGTTGTATATTGCGTAAGCTTGCATTTCCTATCCAACCCGTCTTAAAACTACGATTTTGTAAGCATGATTTCTCACAATTTTCATCGTCAACCTTAATTTTTTTTTATACGAATAGAAAGATGGGAATTCAAAGAATATAATTCAATTTTATTAACCTCGGTTGGGTTATTTATAATTTTAACATTTAGGCCACTGGAGCCACCTTAAATGAGATATTTACTATGTTTAATTAATGTTTAACCGTAGAGTCAACAAAGATGAGTGACGACGGGCCACAGGCCAAAGAAATCATAGAAAATTATTGTCTAGATGTCACAAGTCGATTTACCTTTAAAAAAATTTAAAACGGCGCTCGGACAGCTCAAGAATTGAGAAAGGTGCCAGACTAGCATGCTGGTTATCTAAAGAGTATATTCCTTATGATTTTATAAGGGAAATCGATCAGATCGAAGGTAGGACTAGATGATGTGCCATTTGCTCCTCGTTCATTGAAGCTACATTGGACAAGAAGCTCAAAATACCTCAGGAAAGTGCAAGGGAAAATGGTGAAAAATTTCACCCACTACAACTTTTAGATGCAAAAGCAGTGCAGGAAAATCAACACCGCATCTACCAAATAAAAGTGGATCACTCCGAGTGAGTAGTCTAAAAGTGATCATTACGAGAACGTAGCTGGCACTTGTGAAACAGTTATCGACGATAATATAGTGAATCAAGGGAAGATGGCTAGACACACTGAAATCACAAAAACACCGTTTTTACAAACTCCAAAATATCTCTAGAAAAAAGGGCCCCACCTTAATCCAGATAAAAAAGAAAAAGTTTTTTGGCTCATGACTTATGGTGGTGAACCGTTTAATGTGCCCACAGAATTAACCAACGAAGTTTTACAAGTAAAAAGTAAATTGACGATCTGCACCTTATCTGAAATGACCAAGAAAGAGAAATAAGAAGGTACAAAGAGTTGATAAATATCAATAGTCCCCTCAAAAATTCGTCGATATTAGCAGCAAATCGAGCACGTTTCACAGATGGAAAAAATAATAAAGTACAATTCCAAGACACCTTCATGCAGTACAATTTAAATAGTGAGGGTTTTGGTCATAAGACTAAAGGGGAAGGACATTAGAAGGAGAGGTAGACTACTCAAATTAATGCTCAAGCAACCAGCAGCTTCAATATTAAAAAACAAATTAGCGATCTGGTCCAAGTAGTGCGAAAGTGGCACCTTAAGTCCACAAAAAAAGGAAAAGAGAGCTTTGACGGCTTTTGTATAAAAGTACAGGAATGCTGAGAGTCTTCCATCGTCAATCTTTCGGATGATGAGATGCTTCGAGTGGTATCTGCGCTTCTCAGCGACGATGCACTTCTCCAGTTTTTCAACGAGAAATCGAGATGAAAAATCTACACTGAGTCTCTGACTGCAGCAAAAAAGTGGTTCTTTATGAGAGATTTTCAGGTAGTCTTCGATGCGTATGCAGCTCAATTTTTTTTCAGGGAACGAGAAGTTTGACCTTGAGATCACCGCAAATTAATTAAAAAGTTAAATTCAACTGGCTTCAATCGGCTTTGCCAACGTGACACCTTTAGAGAAGGAGCAAGTCCGCTGGCTATTCAACAGCTTAAAAAGCGATGAGGCACCTCTTGGCTGTACTTCGTGGATCGAGTACGATATTGGGCTGACCACAAAAAAGCCAAATTAATAGTGTTATTACCCAGTGTCAGGAAAAATACAGAAGGAGATGTACGTGCAGGTGGATAAAATTCTTAAGAACGAAGTGATAGAGCCGTAAGACAGTAGCTGATCAAGCGCCGTCGTGATAATCCAAAAGTCAAACGGCAATAACCATTTCTGTGTCGACTATAGGAAGGTGAATGCTGTATCAGAATCCGACGCATATTCCTTACCGTGTATGAAGACCATTCTTTGCAAGCTTCGCAAAGCATGGTTTATCTTCATACAGGATTTGAGTAGCACGTACCATCAAATACCATTGGCCAAGCATGCCTGCAAGATTACCGCTTTTACTGTGCCGGGAAAGAGCTTCTTCAATTATTGCCAAGTGCTTTACGGTTTAAGCTCTGCCCCAGCTATGTTTTAGCGGTTCATCGACACAGTAATTGGTCCTCCACCCGAGCCCTTTGCCTAAGCTTATCTTGACGACACCATTGTTGTCATCAAGACTTACAACGAGTACTTAAAGTGGCATAAGCACGTGTTTATGAGAATGAAAACCGCGAGACTTACAATCAATAGAGATAATAGTGAGTGCTGTTGCAACGAAGTTTGATAACTAGGAATCTTTGTAAACTGTGAAGGTTTTTGCCCTGATCCAACAAAAATTGAGCCGATGGTGGCCTATCTGGCGCCCCAGAATCTTAAGCAGCTACGTAGCTTTTTAGGCATAGCTTTTAGGTACCGGAAGTTTCTGCCTGATTATGCCTTCGTCACTGATCCTATGACTCAACTTCTGCGGAAAGACTGTAAGTTCAAATGGACTGAAAAGCAACAAAATGCTTTTGAGCACGCCAAGGCTCTTATAGCCTCTGCACCGGCGTTGCAGAGACCCCTTGTCGACCCACCGTTCATCATCTGAACAGATACCACTTTGTATCATGTTGTACTTGGTGCCGTGATCATGCAAGAGATTGATGCGCAGGACCGAGTGCTCGAGTACGCTAGCCGTAATTTGAAACCAGTTGAGAAAAATTATAGCGTTACTGAAAAGGAATGTCTCGCTGTGCTCTGGGCTATACACTAATTTTGCCTGTATGTGGAAAAAAGTCACTTCAGGGTCATCACGGACCACTGTAGCCTCCATTAGTTGCATAGTATGCACAATCCGACAGGATGACTTTCACGCTGGGCGCTTGTGCTGCAGAACTATAATTTTAAGATAAAGCATCGAAAAAGTGCCCTAAATCACGGGCCAGATGTGCTCTCGCGATCATACAAAGAAGAGAAAGAGCTTACTGTTGGAGCAGTGCAAAACACTGCTAAGCACGTGAGAAAGTGCTGAGTTTGCCAGCAGTTTAAAGTATAACAAAAGTTGCCAGCCTGGCTGATGGGCAGATGTATAATCCCTGGCCCGTGGCAAATAGTTTTAGCAGACATTATGGGCCCATTGCCACGCAGCCCACACGGGTACGAGTATATTATAATTTTAAAAGATTTGCTCATAAGTAAATCGAGTCTGTACACCTGCAAAAAGCCAATTCAAAGGCTGTTCTAACCGTCATGAAAAAAAATAATTTGTGGATTCAGTGTATTTCTGGAGCTTCTCATCGATAATCAAACGGAGCTTAAAAACCACCTGGTTAACGACTACTTGCAGAAATGGAGCATTGCACACTGCTATACAGCTGCATAGTACCCCGGGTAATCCCAGTGAAACAAGTCAACAGGGTCTTCAAAATAATAATTAAGTCTTTCATCAAAAAAGACTACCGTACCTGGGACATAAGGCTTGCAGAGCTCGTGTTTGCCTATAATACAAGTAAACACCAGTCCACAGGCTTGAGCCTTGCCATTCTCAACAACGTCCATGAGCCTCTTGCTCCAAATGCTTTTAAGCTGCAGGCATACAATACGGTAATAAACTTCCACGAGGCCATTAATGAGTGGAAAAATCAAACTACACGCTTTTTACTCTTGCATAAAGAAGTCTACAAAGCTGCGAGACGAGCCCAAGAGCAACAAGCTGTGTATTATAATGCACTTCGGCGTGATGTTCAGTTTCAAGCAGGTGATAAAGTCTAAGAAAAAATTGAGCTCTGTCCTTGGCTACTAAAAATTTTGCGGCTAAACTGGCACCAAAATTCGTTGGACTCTACACTATTCATAAGAATACGGTCACCAACTCGTACCATTTAATGAACACTAAAAGTATGAGAGAAGGCCCTGTCCATGTGCAACAGCTGAAGGCCTACTCGTCGGATGAAGATATTTCTGGAAGCGAAGAAGACAACAAAGTTGCAGAGCCACCCTTACTGCTATGAGAGAGCGAAAAATTGGCGAAGCGTGACCCACCATAAGCGAGCGTAGCTGCGGAAAGTATTTGCGATGACACGTCTGGAAAAAGAGGTCAGAACTGTCTATGAATGAAACCTCCCGCAACCCAGAGGGCCAATATTCCGTCATTGAATGACACTGTAAAGCCTAGCAATGCTACGGAATTGGTTAGACTAAGACGTAAGCGCCTGCCTAGACACACTAGTGTACAGACCAATGAACCATCAAATCCCGAGAATAAAATAGACCAACTGCTGCCAATCAACGTGTGAGGAAAGCGCAAGCATGGGCATTTGAAGAAAGCCGCTGCGTTAGCCTGTTAGTTGCGCGTTCCGATCCTTTTTTTTATATTATTTCATCTGTTTTTTCTATCCTTCATGCAACATTCTATACTTTTAATTAACTTCTAACATTATTTTTCTCCGTGTTTTGTTTTATCCATTTCTGACGAAAGGCCATACGGCCTTAGGAAAAGTTAGAAAGTTCCTTTTTACTTCATTTAATCATTCTTTCATAAGTAATTATACTGCTTCTCCAACTCTTACCCTGTTCTTCCTCCTTTCAACGTTTCGCAAGTGAGCATGCAAAGAAGAGACGCAGAGGTACAAATCTTCTGGGGCGGGGGTGTATTGGATATTCAAGCAAATTCGCGATCGTAAGCTTATGTGAGGTAGTCCACTGTTTACTTCTCACTACTTTTTTTAAGTGTAAAGAGGAACTTATTAATATTGAATAAGTTTGTTTCGTTAAGCTTGGTGTTCAATGTTTAATAAAGTGAGAGACAACTTGGTCATTGTTACAAACTTCCTAAACTTCCCTCTCTCCCTTGCTGCTTATCAAGTGGTAATTAAAATCTAAATCTTACAGTCCATTTCTTGAACTCTCTATCTTCAACAGGGTGTAACCGGCGATTAATACTCGAACACCGTTAACGCTCACCTCGACTGTACCAGAAAAAAAAGCTAGAGAGAGAGGAGGTGTCATAATGTGTACGAGATAAAAAAAAAAGGAGAGATAACCGTCTTACGATGCGTATTAGGGCGGAACGCTCTGGACCATGAGGCCAAAAGTGATAAGGCTTAGGTAGGGTTTAAACGTGCTTCTCTTGCTCGAAAAGCACACCAAGTCACCAAGTAACAACCTCACTATCGCCTTGTCAGCCTCATATTACGCATGATGTAATGTGGCTTGCTTTGGTAAAGGAGTATTTCTTTGTGTTAACATAAATTTATGTTATTTGGCACATTCTACAATTGTAGTTTTTCCAAGACTCCTGCCAGTTCTGTAGCTTCTCACCTTCTTTACCGTCATTATTTGGATAAAAAAACCGGTTGCAAACAGCACAGACTATTCTAGTATTACTAGTATCACAGAAGCAGTAGATATTAACTTCACCTGTTTCATTAGCGTTCTCAAATAAAAACTTTCGCAATTTCACACGGTAGTAGTCCGCGTCAAAATTTACATTGAATTAAATATAATGCGCGTTATAAATCAATTCATAAATGACAAGCATTCCGCAATCATAGGCATCGTTTTACAATGAATAAGGTACATCATACAGTGAGTGCCACCAACTCGTACACGTAGAACATGGTTTTCTTAAAAAATGTTGAAACTCATTGCTACTTCGGGCTTCATAAGGATAAGTACAATACACTTTTTTTAAAGCTTTGTGAATGACGTACAACCGCCAATGTGAGTTACGGAAAAAGGGTATGACATACATTCTTTTTTTTGTCCCAATAGTATGTTGTGCCTATATTCCTTGCAGTGGTTCAGTTGACAAATGACCAAAAATGTAAAAACTGATTTTTGTGGATAAAATGTACACGTTTGTAGATACATCTCGGGAAAGTATGCAAAAAATCGCATCAATAATTATGTCATCTACCCTTGCATTTGTTCCCATGTCTCCTTGCAGTGCTTTGTACTGGTGCCCAAAGAGTCCTTCGAAACTATCCTTACTAATAAGGTTGTCAATTATCAAGTATTTTTCTATGATGTAAAATTCTGAAGGATTCTCATAAAAAGCCATTTGTGACATTTGACTATTAGCCAACTTGTCCACACTTATCTCTCTCACATTTTCATAGTTACTGGCTTCTTCTACAACTTTAGGTACATCCATCGGTCTTATGGGCTTGCTCGCAAAACTGCCTAACAGTTGTCTTTTACATTTTATACAACGGTTAAACTCAGAGGCAGACATTTTACAAAATGAGCCCATGGCCAATAAACCCTCTATAGACTTAAGTTCCTGCAACACAACTTCATTGTATTTGACTAAAACAGGAGACGTGGTCAAGTTTTTAATTACATGCATTCTGCAAATCGCTTTTATTCCATTTAAATAATTAATTTTATTGTACAATTCCTTTTCGTAAATCACCTACTGATCTTGCTACGTGCAGACTTCCTACTTTTTTTGGAGAGTGTACTTTTGAAACAAAACGTTTTAAAGCTCGGGTATAAGCCTTAGACATCATTTGTATCAAAGAACAATTCATGAACGACCTCTCGAGTGTCTTGTATAGATGAAAAGATTTCCTTACTTGGACTCAATTTTACATGTATATAGCATAAAAATTAATTCTATTATCATAACAATATCATATTTCAAAGTTTGCAATGAACAACTTTTTTATGTCTTCATTAACCTTGATAAATAGGGTGACTGATTTTTTTTAAACATGTTGCATGTTGTGCTTCCTAAACTCTTCTGGCTGCATTACCACAATCTTTTGGCAATATATATGATTGCACATCAAAATCGTGATTTGCCTCTCTTGTATGAACAAAAGTTTTAGCTGGAATCATGTATTTCTCTAGCCACTGTCTGACCATACGTGCAACCTCCTCTCTTTCTGATTTAGCCTTTTTAACTCTATCTCCTTCGTCTTCATCCATTTCGGCCTCATCAGTGCCGTCTCTATTTATTTTGACTACTTCTATTGTGCCTATTGTCATAGAAAAGAATTAGATCCAGGCGTCCAGTAACTTTTTATTTGCCATTTGAATGTGATTTAAAACGTGAGATACATTACGCGATAAGCAGCACCACTATGATGGTTGAAAGCTGAACTATTTCTACTACTTAATACATGGTCCAATCTGTAGACGCAAAATACAGTCAAAACACCAATTAAATATTCCATAAGCTTATTAAATTCATCCAGTTATGAAGGTTAAGGATCCCATTAATACGTTGAAGGACAAAATGTAGCAAATGCAAAACATCTTTTATCACGCCATTAAATAAGAAACGTCGTAAAAAAAATGTGGTCCGCTAATGTTTGAAATCAAATAACTGCTTTAGAAAACCATATGAGCTGGAATCTTAAATAAGTTCTACAAGCTTTAGGAGAGAATTTTATAATACTGTCATTGTAGCCATTCTTACCCAACTGGTTCTGCAGAAAGCTGTACGCAAATTAAAGGTATCTTAGTACATTTTTAAGGTGTATAGGTTATAAAATTTAAACAATATCTGACTCTGAAGGACATTAATTTTCACATAAGATATCATACATTATAATGAAATTATTTAATAAGTGGTTGTCTTATCTAAAGTGTTTCCTCTGCCAACCAATATTGAAGTAGTGACTTGGTTATGTTTTACGCCTTGATTCAATTATCTTCAAAAGTACTATAATTATTCAGCGAAAAATAAAAAATAATTATATTTACACTGAAACTATTATCACAGTTAGATACACTACAAGGGAAGCACTGGCGCTTTTGCTTATTTATTTAGAGATGGAAAAAATTGGTGCTATTATTTACTACTGTCTGTCACCAGTACCATTTGAGCTACATACTTAGTAGTAGAATTGAGAGCAAGCAAGCGAGCGAGTGAATGCTGCCGTGCACATATGTATCGATATATATATGTATGTATGCACGTATACCAGCTGCGGCACAGGCAGGTGATCTGTTCTTTCTGTCTCCCTTCCTCTCTCTACTTCCCTCTCGCATGCGCACAATAATGCGCCGCAATTACTCTATCTATATGTATAATATAGCATACTTTCTTAATATAGCATCTCTATAAATAAGTAAAGCAGACAGTCAATTGATCCGAAAAATCGAGCGCGGAAGCGAACGACATCAAATAGTCGAGTGGTCACCAATTTGATTACGAATCGCGGCCAATGCTGCTTAACTTTCCAGATCAACGATTCTGCAACTCTGCCACTGCACCACCATATCGATAGTAAGTACTCCTACTGCTGCATGGTGGAAAGCGTAACGTGGCTATAATACGGGCTACACTGGGTCTCTATTACAGCTAAGGTATTGTCAGGTAAATAATGTCTGACACAAAACGTCGCTTGATCTCTTTAAAGTCATTTAAAAAAATTGTAAAATCGTTTTTTTCCAATTTATCTTTTCGGATGTATACATGCATGTAAAAAACGTACGTAAAATATTAAATACGTATGATACGACAACTTAACTTTTAAAAACAAGAAAAAACGCTGTATGTTAAAAGGGAAGTAAAGTTGGCTAAGAACAACAATTTTTATGGGTCTCTTAAAAGGGACCTACATGAGAAGCAAAAATAAAAAAGGGTTTGACTATAAATAAACGTAACCTCAGTTTTTATTGTATCTTAAAAAAAACAAGTCAAAAAAAATCTTTTATTTAGTATGGCATGTTTAAAAATTAATAAAGACGTTGACAAAACCCCTGAATGATTTGTGTTACAACATTACCCCCTTAAATTAGAAAAACAGTCGTATCTTGAAAAGACATCCAGATAGGTGAAAAACAATTCTACGTATAGAAAATAAGTATTGAGGTACAAAAATATGTTACACGGGTTCATACAAATAATCGTAATAAACCTAAAAACAATGAGTCATATCTCAAAGGCAAAGCTACAACCTTTATTTCCTACCTATTAACTAATTTATACTCTGTTTTCTTATAATGTGCTATAAGAAAAATCGTCACGTGACCAAAATCTATATATTTTTTATTCATTTTAAGATCAGAAGATATTAGTTAAGCATGGGTGATCTTAATTATTAAATTATAACTTATTATAAAAAACAAATACAGAGAAAAATAACTATTTTACAATGGAAAACAGCTATATGTCTACTATTTCTCTTAACCGAAAAAAAATATAGTAAATTATTTTACTTTAATAATAGCCAAAATTTTTCTTAAAATAAATTTTGATTTGTTAGATACAAAGATTCAAACAAAAATTTACTCTGCACTTATAATGTCATATCAAATGTGCGAATAAAAATTTTTAATGAAAGGGATATTTCTCTCACCAAATGGGACAAAAGTACCTTCTTTTGGCGAAGTATAGTGAAAATTTTTGCTTCATTTTGCATTACATGACTAATAATCCTAACATATATTACGTATATCATAGCAAACATAAAGGTAGTTAGAATGCGCGAATCGTATCATAAGTAATTTATCAAGGTATATGTATTCTATGCACGTACGAAATCCAATACGTAATAATATTACAATTTTTACAACTATAATTCGAGATTCTCGAAGATGTATTAAAATTAGATTTACTTTAATTTTGTTAGTTCTTATTGGATCAAGTTTGATAATATATAACTTAAAATATTCACTTCTGCCGGGGTTCTGAGACCCACACCTGGTTTTTTTTTTGGCAAATAATACTTATATCTAGAGAGTGGTAATGATGATCAATACAAAACTGACACGCTTTAGAAAAAGTTCGAAAAATACGTAGAATACGTCTATTTACTTGATTTTAACCAACAAAAAATCTCGAAAAAAATGGCCGTGAAAGACATAATGCAGAGTTAAGATTGTATAAGATAAACTAGCCCGCTTGTCGACGGCCAGCAGCAAGCAACGGCCACAGAGCGTCAGAGTGCTGGGAGAGGAAAAAGAAAAACGGCCAGTACAGCTTTCACTTGGCCACAATTTTGTTTTTTTCTACGTCAGACGGCCAAGGAATATGACAAGTCCCAATAAAATATTGATAATAGGAAAATAAACAATATTTTTAAGAAAAATTGCATTTTTGCACTATCGATGACTTTGTACTGATTGCACCTACTATTTATACGTTAGCACTAGCTTGGTGAATCAATTATTGCACCTAAATAAATGAGAATTGAAAAAAAGTGTTTACTTAAAAATGTTGCCAGATAGTTAGCTTGTAGCATTGAATTATATGGATAACAAATACTTTAAGTAATACTCAAGAATTCTCTCGTTTCTAAAGAATTTTGTAATTTCAAAGTCTAATTGGCACTCATAGCGATAATTCTATTACTTTCATTGAAATAATACATTTAAGGTTACAATAGAAAAATAATACTTATCAGAGACGTAAAAATTATAAATATGTCATGTACAAAAGTAAGAAATACGTATTACTACAAGAAATGCCTATTACACATAAGTATTTTTGTCACATCTGATTTCATGTTATAGTTGACAAAAAAAACTTACTACAGTGGGCTCAAGAAAAGAAGAAAAATTTGTAGAGTTAGTAAAAAAAGACATATGACCAAAGTAAAAAAACAATAAATTCCTAAGATCGCACGCTTATCGCCCTCAGCTTCGCATTAGACTTTACCTACAACCTGAGACATTCTTTATTTTCTCTCCCTAGTTATGTTATAAACTTTTTTTCCTTTGTATTTTTTTAGTTTAGTATACTTAAAACATAATGATCCAAACAAAAAAAGAATAATAAAAATAATTATTTTCTGCATCGATTTCAAGAGCTTTTTGCATCTTTAGGGAATACATACCCTTAACTTGTATAACATTTAAAACAATGTGAAAGGTCACTGTTTCTGAGACACTTTTTTTCTACATAAAAAGCATCTCACTTGTGCCAGTTTTCTTATGAAGCCTGGAAAAAAAGTATCGGGCTATAACGTAAAACAAAAAAAAAGAGAAAAAAAGGCACGTCCGATTCTATAAGAATGATTGCTAAGAGTACCAATATAATTTGGAAAGTCAAAATATTCTCGAAGCGATAGTTTTTTCAAGTATTAGTAAAACGATTTGATATTTATGAAATTTATTGAGACATGTAGAATATCTGGTGACATTAAACGTGTACATTTTTTTTCTTTATTTATTAATGAAGATGTAATAATTGACTCGCTAAGCTAGTCAGTGTTGCCATATACCTAAGCCTTATCTTAGGTGCTCTCAGCTAGTAGCGCAAATGCAGAAGAACCGTGCTCTCTTTCTCTCTCACCGGACAGGTTAGCAAACTGTTTAATTTCTTAAGTTAAATACGTTGTCTACTGCATCTTTTATTCAACAGCCAGTTGTCCATTAAAATAACCTTTTAAATGAAGTGGTGCGTTAAGTGTCTTTTTTATTCATAACTAGGTAAATTAATACATGTGAAACATCTGGTGACATTTAACGTGAATCTTTTTTTTTAATATTTATATATGAAGATGCAATAATTAATACGCCAAGCCAGTCAGTGATGCAATGTACCCAATACTTCTCTTAGGTTCTCTCGGCTAGTACCTAGTGCAAGCGCATACAAAACGTGCTTTCTCTCTCACCGGGCAGGTAGGCCAACTCCCTAATTTTTTGAGTTAAAGAGTTAAAACTAAAAATAGCACTTTATCTAGAAGAACATAACTTGCTGATTCATCTTGTTAATTACTTGATACCTTGTATACAGAAGCTCTGCAAACAACCAAAAATTGTAGAGCAAATAGGCATGAAAAGGGACAAGTGTGCAAGTTTAATAAACAATGTTTCAGGCGCTCGGGAATCTTAAAATGTAGTAAATACTTTAAAAAATCTAAGGTTTTTAATTTCAGTTGATGAATCAACAGACATTACATTAAAAAAAATTTTTGCATAGCGATTCAATATTTAAATTATGAAACGGGTAAAGTAGTTTCTGATTTGTTACATTTATTTTAAATGGACGTGAAATTGTGTGATGCAAAAGAACTCTTCCAAGCATGGGAGACATTTTCTACAAACCTTGAATTTCTCTCAGTAATGAAACAAGTTTGGAATGCGACAATGCAAGTATTGTGACCAGCTAAGAAAATTATTTTTTTCCTTTTATAAAAAATAAAGTTTCTTATCTTATTTTGTTTCCTTGTTTTTATTTTACTTCAGTTTAAGTTGCAAAAAAAAGTTGCACCAAAATTTTAACGTAGTGCCAAGCTTTGTTACCAACGATCTTTTAATACTTTTCTAGTAAGCCTTAGAAATGGGAGAACTTGAAAGAATTTCAAATTTTCTCAGAAACTTCGACAAAATAAGTTTTATAATTATCCTTAACAAGATGGCTTTCGCTTTTGTATTTTATTGGCCAAGTTTTTAATAATTTATCAATTTTAAAAGCCTTTTCCTTACATAAATTTAATGACAAGTATGCTGAAAGTGACGATAAGGAAAATAAAAGCTCTCCTAATTATATTTATAACTTACTAAGAGATAATTCAGTAATAGCTCATTAACATTTTTTACATTATACTTTACTTGATATAAATGAGCCTTATGGACTTTTTCAAATTAAAGAACTAGTCATTAATAAAAGAGGAACCCAATGTTCAAAAGTTTTTGTAGCAATGGGCTCTAATTTCTCACCGATGCAGCACTAAAAAAAATAACTTAAAATTTTAATTACAAAGTAAGCGCAGATGAAAACTTCAACCCCATAAAGCATGTGACCGTTGATAATGATTGTAATAACATTTTGAACAGTCTTTCAGAACAAGGTGCTGTAGGAGTTCAAAAAACTGCTTGAATTTTTTGTGACTGCTTTCAACGAAATCCAGAAAAATTATTTAAAAAACGATAGAAAGCTTCAAACAATTTTTTTTTTAAACCTACAAATGCCTTCAATAGTGAATTTTGGAGTCGGAATCCTAACTAAATTGTTGACTTTCATACTTATTTTCTGTTTTCAGATATTAATTGTGAATTATTAAAGAGAGAAATTTCGCAGCTGCCATCACGTTTAGATTTAAATGATTCAACTATTTGCAATGTTGAAGAAGATGAGTTTTGGAAAAAAATTATTAATCTACGCTTAGAAAATAAAGAATTAAAAATTCCAAGTTTAAGAATTTCAATTTTACAGATATGAAGCCTAAGAAATGGAACAAAAGAGATAATTATTTACTCAACGCAATTTGTTTTATTTAATCTTACTTTCTGATTGGAAGTATTAATGCAATCAATTAAAAAATCTTTAAAAAATACCTTAAACTATTCTGCTCTCAAATGTATAAACGGGATTTAACAGACGATCTAGAAATCAAAATGCAAGGCAACTTGTAATAAATTAGGTGTTTGGAAATTTTGTTAACCTCAGACTAATTAAGCTTAAAATGTGTTCTTTCATTTTTTTATTTCATGCAAAATTAATTTTTAGCTATTTTTATTATAAAGTGCAATATTTAATATAAATTTTTTTAATTTAAAGCTATAATTTAAAATAATTAGTGTCTGTAAAATAACTACTCTGTTTTGTATCGATTGCAATTTAATTGGAAAACTTATATCTATACATGGAATTAGATTTATTTTAATTATGTGTAATAAATATCATAACTTTACTTATTTACTTACCTTCACACTATAAAACTATTTAGAAATGTATAAAATAGTTAATTAATTTATATCACTTTACGGTATTATTTAAAAATCTAAGATTTTTTTGTTACCATTTAAATAAGTTGACTTAAGGAATATTTGGGAAGATCTTGTCTTATCCATGTTCATGAAAAATAGTTGGAGTTTATCAGAGTAACGTAGATAGTCACTTAACAAAGACTGCTTAGAGGTGTAGTAATTTGTTTATTTATTAAAATTATGAATTTAATACTTCTTTACAGTACGTATATACATTTCAAAGTTGATGATTGTTTTCAAGTAGATTTAATACTAAGGTTAATTATCCTGTTTTGGTTTTTTCAAATAAGTGCTTTTTAAGATATTGATTGAATTATCATGATAAGTTAATAAGGCCTACATTAGATACCACAAAAAAAAAGTTACAGTAACAACTAAAATTTTTTTATGAGTACAGTTTATTAAACTTTTACTTGTTTGTAAGCTTAGCTTATTCCAAAAAAATAATTTATTTATTATTAAATTATTTTTAAGTTACTCAATTTTTTCAATGTATTTTTAGTAAAAGTCATAGCTTCATCAATCAATTTCTAATGATAAAATTATTTCGTCATTATTTCTTGACAAAAAAAAAAAAAACGGGCCCCGACACTTACCACAAGGTGTCTAGAAAAAAGTATCTCCAAATTTTAGTATTTTTATTGTGCATTTAATTTTGTCTTTGATAGTTGATATTAATGATACCAAGAATAATAACAATAAAAACATGTGTTTGAACTTTCAAATAGACGGTATAATTTAGATTTATAGCCAACACGGCCTCACCTTGCGTGAAGGAGACTGTGAGAAGAAGATTTTAGATTTGAGTCTACATGCAAATAAATCACTTTATAATAATTCTTCTTTCCTAGTAACATTGATGAATAACTTTGTCTCATAATCATTTTAACACTTAGTTAAACTTGTTCACTTGTCGAAACAATTTTGCACGCAAGATTCTTGATATAACGACGTACTTAAATAAATCTAGTATAAGCGATCTCGTCGATAGCGCTTAGTAGCTATCGACCAAACTGAGCGAAAGATCGCGGCCACATATAAGGAAGTGAGGAAGAGAGACGCCTGAACGGTGAAGAGGCAGTAATACATTGAGAATACGTACGGACTTTCATTGGTCAACTTCAAAGGATATTCTAACAAGTATAAGGTTACAATTGGTCGACCAAACAAAGCCTTTTATCAAGGTACAATAAGCTGAGCGAGTGGTACATGCGCACAAAGTGGCTGCAGACAGTGACGAGCAGTGGAAGAAGCGTGAAGAAAGGTAAAAAAATATTAATTCAATTTCCAACAACATAAATAATAATATAAATAATCATAATAAGAATAATAATCAAAATTATAATTATTATTATAATAATACTAATAGTAATAATAACAAGAATAATAATCATAAAAAAATAATAAAAAAAATCTGAATAATAATAATAATAAGTCATGGTTAGAAATTGAATAGTACCAAGCTCCGAGTCAAGCGTGAGTGAACTAGTCCACTCAACCATCAAAAGACGCAAGTAGCTATGGTCGAAAGAAGTATTTAAGTTGGAAGAAGTTAGCAGGTTTTAGTTAAAGGCTAGGTAAGGGAGCTTTCCTACTCCTACCGGCCCGATGAGAGAAAAAATGTGGTTATTCTGCGCTTGCGTTACTAGCCAAGAAAACTCAAAAAAAGTCTTGAGTGTTTCCCAGCACTAAAACAGTGCCAACAAATAACTAGTTTTTAAGGGCTTGAATGTCAAGTGTCAATACATATTAAAAATTACAGTTTTAATTGCCAACTTACATACAATATGTTAAGATTCGTGTTTGCTTTATTGAAATTTAAATTGCGCGACATCCGGGCTGCTATTGTACGATTGAAGGAATAAGTAAATACAGTTTTGTTGTTAGTATTGTCATTGGAACGAAATTCTCCCCCCTTAGCGGTGGCTAGATCGCGGCTTCGATGGCACTTACGAGGCGTTGCTGGCTCTCTCGCTTTTGAGACTTTGACCTGTTAACATCGCTTGAGTAAATTAGGATCGTTGTATAAGTCAACTAATTGCTTGTTTTTTCGATGTCATTTTTCTAAATTCGAATCGTCTTGGTTGGCTTCTATATGGTCACAGGTATTTTGTATCGACTCTTACTTTTGTTTCTTCTCGCTCGCTTCACATAAGACAAAAGTTATTCGTTTTTACTTTTCACGTTTATCTATTTTTCATTAAATCAATTATATTCAAATTACTCTGTAAATATTGTAAATAGCCGTTGATTCTATAAATATTTATTTACACCAAAACAATTCGCTTCCACTGCTGAATTCATTTGGTTATTTAATTTATTAGTTTAGCGCTACGTCTTAAGGACCTTCTTTGTCAATAAAAAATTGGTCAAGATGCCTCTAATATTTTGGTAGCAGAGCGTGGTTTGGTTGCACACATTGCATATTATGAATTTTTGTTACATGTTGTTTCTCTTAAATTTACGTTTCTGCCTTGTTTTCGTACGACTAGCTTTTAGTATCAAGTGTTGCTCGAGGAAGGGAGAGGTAGCTGAAAACCATCGAGAAGTTGGTGTTGACATCGAGAGCCACTGTCGCTCAGCCTTGACAAAGCGGCTCCCACTCTCGACGCTCGGACGACGGTTTCAGGCTTTTCTTCTGCCACTTTCCTGCCGAGCGGAGAGGGGTGTGGGGTCATGCGTTGATAGACTTTTCTTCGTCTTCTCACTGTAACGCACAGCGTGCGTTCATCGAAAGCTAAAAGGCTGAGCGGGAGGTGAGAGGGGGGCTTACGATGGCAACTAAAAACCAGGTATACACAGTCTAGAGGTATCAGCTTATCTTTTTCGTTAAATCGTCAAACTTTGCAAGGTGATATTGGTATTTGTCTGGTTTGTCTTGATTTTTTTGTGACTGTTGAAATAATTTTGAAGAGAATGTTGGAAAAGTGGTACACTGATCAGGTCACGCTTAGAAAATAGATAAAAAATGCCTTCGCGAATTTCAAAAAGAAAGGGAGAGCCTATATGACGTTAGGGCAAACTCGTGCACGCGTCACACAGTTAGATATGGATCTTGCCGATTTCAAACAGAAACACGCAATTATACAAGCAGATGAAAAAATCTTGCTTTCTTATGAGTATTATGAAAAGCAAATAGCTGAACAAGTGTTTGAAGCATATACTGACGCGTTGGGTGAGTTCAATGATCACATAATTGATTTAGAAAGTTCACCTTGTGTTGATCATAGATCGAGTAATACCGAAAAAGTAAATTTTCCTCCTCTGTCGCTACCAACGTTTACTGGTAAACACGAGGAGTGGGAATCGTTTAAGTAGCTGTTCATCGCACTCGTAATAAAACGTGAAATGCCCAAGGCTGTCAAATTGCAACACTTGTTGTCGGTAGTACAGGGCTCAGCGCAGAAAAGATTAAAAGGCATTGAAATAACGGATTTAAATTTTGTCTTTGCATGGGAAAAATTAGTACGTAGATTCAACAATACTCAAATACGTTTATTTAACCATCTTGAAAATTTAATAAATTTACCTGTTGTGAAACCCGGAAATTTGCCTGATTTGATTCAAATTTTGGATAAAACTGAAAAATCAGTTCGTGCATTAAAAGATCTCGAATGTCTAGTTATTCATTACGATAATTGAATTATACATTGCGTGATTCTGAAGTTGGATCCATTGAGTCGAGAAGGTTGGGAGATATCGCGTGAGAGCAGGGCTGCGAGCCCTACCTACACGGAGCTCGTTGCCTTTATCGAGAGGCCCACTCAGTCTTTGGAACAGGCTCACGTATCGATTGATTGTGCTCTGGCTCGCAGGGGCGAAAAAAGTGTACAACCTTTAAAAGGACAAAATAATCAAATATTGGCGAATGTATCTACTGAAAAGGTCGGGAAGTCTCAAAGCGAGTCGAAAACAAAAAAACGATCAGTAGTATCGTGTGTTCTTTGTAAAGAGAGTCATTTGTTGCATAAGTGTCCTCAATTTAAGAGACTGTCTCAGCCGGAAAGATTGAATGTCGGCAAAAGGTCAAGATTATGTTTGAATTGTCTTTATGACTCACATTTTTTTTAAAACTGTCCTTCTGAGAAAAGATGCTTGTCTTTGTTATAGAGTCGGTTATCACGGATCTTGGTATTAGAGGACTGCCGTCGTCGTGCTCAGTCATTGGTATTGGGGAAAGCGAAACGAAACCAATAGGTGAATCGACGGTAGCGATTCGTCCAGTCACAAGTGTAGCCTCTTTCGATGTTCGCATGCTAGTAATGAGGCTGCTTACTCGATACAGTCCTGGTAGATGTACTGTGCGAGCTAAGTGGCTGCATATAAAAGGGCTCGTGTTGGCGGATCCGTATTTTTATAAACAACAAAGGATAGATTGTATAATTGGGGCAGACATATATGCGTCAATAATGTTGAATGGATTGATAAAGGGACCTCAAGGTACACCACTAGTACAAAACAATATATTCGGTTGGATTTCGACCGGTGAATCATCGGGGCCGCTCTCTGTTAGCAAAGAAACTGTGCGCGTGCTGAACGTTTCGGTAAAGCACAGCCTGTCGAGTTTGTTATGCAAGTTTTGGGAGATCGAAGAGATTGACGCGCTTAAGCCGTTGTCTCCTGAAAATCTTTACTTCGAGGAATTGTTTGTGTCTACTAACACTCGAAACATAGAGGGTCGATATATTGTTCGATTGCCTTTTTCGAAAAAACCAATTTCGTTGAATTCTCGCGATATTGCAATTGCGTGCTTGGCAAAATTCGAGGTCAGACGTGACAAAAATGCTTGTCTCGCGAAAGCATATCGCGAATTCATTGGCGAATATATTAGTTTAGGGCATATGGAGCCAGTTCCAAAGCATGATAGTAATAAATCGTCGTACTACATGCCACACCATGCCATTTTTCGCCAAGGGAACCCGGATAAAATTCGTGTAGTTTTTAACGCCTCACAGCGGGCATCGTCGGGTCAGTCTTTAAATGACTTTCTCTTGCCAGGGCCAAAGCTCCAATTGGATATAACAGTTGTCATTAGTAACTGCAGATTTTTTAAATGTGTTTTTGTGACTGATATAACAAAAATGTATCGTCAAATTTTAGTGCATCATGATGATATCGATTGGCAGCGAATAGTTTGGAGGCCGGATCGCTCTCAACTTATTCAAGACTACAGGGCAACAACCGTGACGTATGGCACCACTTCGGCGCCGTATTTGGCTCTCAGAGTTCTCCAGCAGCTGGCTCATTACGAGGGTGGTGCATGTCCGGAAGCGGCAATGATCCTGCGTGATTAGATGTACGTCGACGATGCATTCGGCAGAGCTGACGACATGGGGTCTGCTCTACGCTACAGGGATCAGCTCATTACGGTTTTACGGTTTTGAAATCGGCTGTCATGTTGTTGAGTAAGTGGGTGGCCAACGATGCTGCGCTGTTGGGAGGCTTGGACTCGCTGGCTGACTCTGAAATTTCGTTCAAAGTCGAGGAGAGTGTATCTGCGCTGGGACTTTTGTGGCAGCCAAGGGACGACGTCTTTGGTTTTAGAATTAAATGGGCATCAGCTGGATTGGAGCTGACCAAAAGAGGAATTCTTTCAGATATTTCACGATTATTTGATCCTATGGGTTGGCTGGCCCCTGTATTGATTACAGCGAAAATTGTGTTATAGGATGTTTGGCTTTCAGGGGTCGATTGGGACGATCGCGTGCCTAGAGAGCTGTGTAAGAAATGGTCTGGTTCTCGATCGTTGCTCGGAGATCTTACTCAGATCAAAACACAGAGGTTGATTGGAGGGGCCAAAACAGATGGATGGACTTTGCATGGCTTTGCAGACGCTTTCAAGCGCGCATATGCGGCAGCAATCTATGCTGTACTACCCGGATGCTCGTCTTCTTTATTAATAGCAAAGACAAAGATTGCACCAGTCAAGGTGCAATTACTTCCTAGGCTTGAATTATGTGGTGCTTATCTGCTGGCTCACTTAATTGGAGGTACCCTGGCCCGGTTAAACAGACCGCAGGACGAAGTTCACTTATGGACAGATTCAAGGATGGTTTTGGATTGGCAGGCCTCACACCCGTCTCACTGGCAGACATTTGTTGCCAACCGTGTTAGCGAGATAGTATCATCGCTTCCTCAGGCACAATGGCATCACGTCTGCTCTGCTCAGAATCCTGCAGACTGCGCTACTCGAGGAGTCACGCTGACTCAGCTCTCAACGCATGATCTCTGGTGGAGGGGACCTGCTTGGTTGGTTCTATCAAGTTCAGAATGGCCAATGCTCGACGTCGGTGATCGTGCGGAATTGTTATTGGTGGAGAAAAGAGAGGCTGAATTTGCTGTATGTGTGGTGCACTCTGACGAGGGGTTGAATGTGGTAACCAAGCTTGAGAAATATTCAAGTTTCTCACGAATACTTAGAATTTTGGGGTATTGTGGACGTAGGTTACATGCCGGGGGGAAAAGAAGCCTTGGTAAGCTGACAGCTAGAAAGTATACTTGGGCTCGTCTTGCTTGTTATCGCGCAATTCAATCGTACTGATTTGCTAATGAGAAAAAAATTTTGTTGCGGAATCAGGTGCTTCCGAGATTGTCACCCTTGGCACGTCTGACACCCTTCGTATGTCATCAGGGCCTTATTTGAGTCGGGGGCAGGCTCCAGGAATCGTCACTATCATTTCAAGAGAAGCATCCAGTGATCTTGCCAGGCAGAAGTTTGTTAGTGAGACGACTCATCGAAGAGGTCCACGCTCTTACACTTCATGGAGGCACTCAACTGATGTTGTCTCATATTGGCTGTTCGCTGTGGATAATTCAGGGTCGACGGGTGGTATCCGGCGTTTTTCATCGCTGTGTAAGGTGTCTGTGGTCTTCTCAGCAACGCACTCAGCAGCAGATGTCCCCTTCGCCAGCAATATGACTGGAGCCGCAGCGTCCTTTTGCATCTGCAGGCGTAGATTACGCAGGCCCTGTACCGGTGTTATTTTCGAGGGGTCAAGGAGCAAAAGCTACAAAGGGCTATACCGCAATTTTTGTTTGTCTTGTGACTAGAGCAATTCACATCAAGATTGTGTTGGATCTATCAACGGGGGCATTTTTGCCAGCCTATTCAAGGTTCGTGGCTCGTAGAGGATGCTGTTCTGTGATCTACTCCGACAACGCAACGAATTTCCGAGGGGCGGCGGTGGAGCTGAATAGAATGTTTTTAGTTTCTTCAAAGTTTATCGGAGAAGTCGCAAGTCATCTGGCACTGAAAGGCACGTCATGGAAATTCATCCCTCCCCGCGCCCCGCATTTCGGGGGATTGTGGGAAGCAGCAGTGCATAGCTTCAAATTTCATCTTCGACGTGCAATGGGAAGCGCCACTTTGACCTTTGAGGAGCTATCAACGCTTGCGGCTCGTATAGAGGCGTGTTTAAATTCACGTCCTCTCTGTACTCTTAGTGGAGACGCTTTGGATCATCTGGCGTTGACTCCTATACATTTTTTGGTCGGATCTGCCTTGCTGTCGTATCCTGAGCCGTACGATGAGTCACATTGCTCCACTAGTTTGAATCATCGCTGGAAGCAGATTGCTAATATCCGAAACTCATTTTGGTCTCGTTGGCGAAAAGAGATGTTTAATCAGCTTCAACAGCACAATAAGTAGCTTAAGCAGGCTCCAAACATCAAACAGGGGGACGTCATATTGGTAAACGTCAGCTTGCTCCACCAGCTCAGTGGCCATTGGCACGAGTACTGCAGGTTCATCCAGGAAAAGATGGTTTGGTACGAGTGGTTACCTTAAAGACATCAAAATCGGTTTTCGTACGCCCCGTGGTTAAGCTTATTCGATTACCTACCGAGTCGCAGGCTAAAGAATGTTTAAGTAAAATTAAATCAGGACAAGAAAAGTGATGGTAAAGTAAATTGATGGAATAGGCATTATAAACTGTAAAATCAAAAACTGTAGTGATTCATGGACTATAAGTGTTGGATTTATTGTTATGTTGTATATGAACCTATTAAGCATAGAATTATATGATTAGATTTTGATTTAAAATTTTAGTTAAGTCAAAAATGAAAATGCATTGTTTTTATATTGTTCGTTTCGATTGTAATTGCGGCTCAGAGCTACTACCTGTTTGGTTTTTGTTGTTTGATAAATTTGTTTTTTTTATAAATTTTGCTTACAAATTTCATTAATTTAAAGTGTTAAAAAAAAAAAAGGGAGAGATTTCAATTTAATTCAATAAGAATTTTAATAAAAATTCTAATGTTAAAGCTCTTAATGTGAAGCGAGTTTGAGTTAAAATTTTTGTTATAAAGCATTGTAATTTGCTGACTGAAAGACAGCAAGGCGGGCAGTATGTTTAGATTCGTGTTTGCCTTGTTGAAATTTAAATTGCGCGACATCCGGGCTGCTATTGTACGATTGAGAAAATAAGTAAATATAGTTTTGTGGTTAGTGTTGTCATTGAAACAAAATTCTCCCCCCTTAGCGGCGGCTAGATCGGGGCTTCGACGACACTTACGAGGCGTTGCTGGCTCTCTCGCCTTTGAGACTTCGACCTGTTAACATCGCTTGAGTAAATTGAGATCGTTGTATAAGTCAACTAATTGCTCGTTTTTTCGATGTCATTTTTCTAAATTCGAATCGTCTTGGTTGGCTTCTATATGGTCACAGGTATTTTGTATCGACTCTCATTTTTGTTCGTTCTTGCTCGCTTTACATAAGACAGAACTCATTCGTTTTTACTTTTTACGTTTACCTATTGTTCATCAAATCTAAATTCTATTCAAATTGCTCTGTAAATATTGTAAATAGCCATTGATTCAATAAATATTTATTAACACCAAAACAATTCGCTTCCACTGCTGATTTCACGAAGTTATTTAATTTATTAGTTTAGTGCTACGTCTCAATGACCTTTTTTGTTAGTAAAAAATTAGTCGAGATGCCTCTAACACAATGATTTTTATTATATTTTTATAAGCAAATTTTAATGTAAAAAAAGAAAATGTGATTCAGGATCCAGTGCAATTATTAAAAAATCATCAAAAAAACAAAAGTGCACTTTTCCTTTAAAACATTTTTTTTATCCCATTATAAATCTTTGGTAAGGACTTGTTATATTCCTCAGGTGTCTGACGCAGAGCAAAAAACGAGATTACGGCAAAGTGCAAGCCGTACTAGCCGTTTCCCCTTCTCCTTTTCTCACGCTCTGTCGCTCGGTAGCTGTTGTTTGCTGCTGGCCGTCGACTAGCGAGCTCGTATATCTATACACAATTGTCACTTTACATGATGTCTTTCACAGACGTTTTTCTCAAAATTTTGTGTGGGTCAAAATCGAGTATACGATCATTTTTATCGATGTTTGTTTTGCTCTTCTTCCGAATAGTGTGAGCCATTTTTTGATACGCATTACCTTTCGTAAAAAACAATCATGTTGGTACAAAAAAAACAAAGAACTCGTATACTTAAAAATCCAAAAATGTAACCGTCACATTCCACAACCTTGATTTACCTGGTTATTATTAAAAAAAAAACTTAACACACCATTTTATTTGAAAGGTTCTTATACTCAACGACTTGCTGTTTAATAAAAGATGCAGCAGATAACGTATTTAACTTAAGAAATTAAACAGTTTGCGTCCGGTGAGAGAGAGAGAGAGAGCACGGTTCTTCTGCGCTTGCACTACTAGCTGAGAGCACCCAAAAGAAGGCTTAGGTATATCAAAACACTGACTAGCTTAGCAAATCAATTATTGCATCTTCATAAATAAATAAACGAAAAAATATCTTCGTTTAATGTCACCAGATATTTTAAATGTCTCAATAAATTTCAGAAATAACAAATCATTCTACTAATACTCGAAGAAACTATCGCTTCGATAATATTTCAACTTTTAAAATTGTATTGGTACTCTTAGCAATGATTCTTAAAGAATGGGACGTGACTTATTTTTTTTTTTTTTTGTTTTACGCTATAGCCCGATACTTTTTTTCAGGCTTCAAATAAGAAAACTGGAACAAGTAAAATGCTTTATATGTAGAAAAAAAAGTATCTTAGAAACAGTGAAATTTCACATTGTTTTAAATGTTACATGAGTTAAGGATATGTATTCCCTAAAGATGTAAAAAGTTTTTAAAATCGATGCAGAAAATATTTTTTTTTACATTATTTTATTTTTGCTTATTTCATAATATTTTAAGTAACTCATCACTAAATTAAAAAAATACAAAGAAAAAAAAGTTCATCACATAACAAGTGAGAGAAAATAAAGAATGTCTCAGGTTGTAGGTAAAGTCTAATGCGAAGCTGAGGGCGATAAGCGTGCGATCTTATAAATTCTTTGTTTTTTCACTTTGGTCATATGTATTTTTTTACCAATTTTACAAATTTTTCTTCTTTCCTTAAGCCCACTGTAGTAAAACTTTTTGGTCAACTATAAGATGAAATCAGATGTCACAAAAATACTTATGTGTAATAGGTATTTTTTTTAGTGCTACGTATTTCTTACTTTTTTTTAATGACATATTTATAATTTTTACGTCTCTGATAAGTATTATTTTGCTATTGGCATCTTAAATATACATTATTTTTATAACAGTTATAGAATTATGGCTATGAGTGCCAATAAAACTTTGAAATTTCAAATTTTCTAGAAACAAGGGAAGTCTTGTGTTTTACGAAAATCATTTGTTATCCAAATAATTTAATGCTACATGCTATTTATCTGGTAACATTTTAAGTAAATATTTTTTTTAAGCTTTTATTCATCAAGATGCAATAATTGATTCAAGAAGCCAGTATCAGCGTATGAATGGTAAAAAAAGACTTGAAAAACAAGTGTTGATACATTTTGTAAAATAAACGTTTTGATTGTCAACTAACATTCAATGTCTTTTATATTTTTTCAAGAAAATTTCTCTCTTCTGAAAGAAAGAGTGTCACGTAACTATCGACAGAATACGCCATAATCTAATCAACCGTGAGGGATAAAAGGTGGTACATTTAAATGTACATATGAGATAAAGTACACAAGCGCTGGATTATCGAGGTCATTAAATTCGTTTGGGCTAAGATTGACTTTCAAAATTGAATCATTAGATTTAGAATAAATAATTATTAATTAAAATAATTTGAGGGTTTGGTGCATGGAGCGCGCAGGGAGTAAGGCCCCCTAGTTATGTAAAAAAAAAAATGTGATTCAAAACCCAGTATAGAATCATCGATAATGCAAAAATGCACCTTCTCCCAGAGACATTGTTTACTATCCCATTATAAATATTTCATGGGACTTGTCATATTTCTCGGGCGTCTGCCACAGAGAAAAAAACGAAATTGTGGCCAAGTGCAAGCCGTACTAGCCGTTCCCCTTTTTCGTCCCCTCACGCTCTGCCACTTTGTGGCTGCTGCTTGCTGCTAGCTGTCAACTAATCAGTTAGTAAATCTATACGCAATCGTCTATTTGAATGACGTCTTTGACAGACGTTTTTTTCAAGATTTTTTGTTGGTCAAAATCGAGTATATAATTGTTTTCTGTTTATCTTTTGCTTCTCTTTCGGATAGTCTAAGCTATTTTGTGATATGCATTACCTTTCATAAAATACAATTATGTTGGTACAAAAAAATAAGGAACTCGTACACTTAGAAGTCCAAAAATGTGACCATCACTTTCCACAACCTTGATTTACCTAGTTATCAATAAAAAAGACACTTAACGCACCATTTCATTCAAAAAGTACTTTTATTGGACGACTTGTTATTAGATGAAGGAAGCAGCAGACAAAGTATACGTTTGCTGTTTAAATGCTTGTTTGGTGACTATTACCCTGACAATAATTTTTCTATACTAAATTACTTCTAAAACCTGTTTTATACAATATTATGACTAAAATTATTCACCAGCGTTTCGAACAAAAATCAGAGCAACTTTCTCACTGATTGTTTTCCAACTGTCAGCAATAAACTGCCGTCTTTTACTTTTTAAAGATTATTAAACGTGTACCTTTGTAGAAATAAAGAAATAGAGAGAGTCTCACTTCATTACTCAGTACTAGTCGAGTGCGATTTTGGGTATTTGATGTGGCTACTCACGTGTTTTTCTCCAAAATCGTTATAATGGGATAATTGCACAAAAAACGATTAGTCTTGACCATAATATTACACAATGTAATCTTACTTTTGCTGTCAATAAAATTTCTTGCAGGATTCGATCAATCAGCAAAACTTTTTCTCGATTTTACAAAAATGTTCATGACAGTTGAAACAAATGCAGAAGAGTTAACATACCTTCGTCCCTTCTAGTACTTCTACCTCACAGCCTCTCTTCCCTTTTTCCTCCTTCTTTTTTCCTCTCTCTCTCTCTTACTCTTCTTAAACTGTAAGTTAACTTTGTGCCCTCTATACACTCTGTAGCAATTTGTGAAAAACGCAGCAAAAATTTTCCACTCTTAATGAGAACATCAGCACATAGAACAAATCGTGATTGAACAATGAACAAGATTAGTGGTGCAAGTTTAAACGTTGTTTATTGTTATCTGACAAAAGGAAGGACTATTTTACTCAAACCAAGATTAAAATCAATGGGATTTTCATATTTCATCAAGTCATTAGGTAAAAAATATCTTCTTAATTCAGCTTTAAATTGATTTTTAATTTGTACTGATGACTGCGCTAAGAATAGGTAGACCTTTTACCAAAAATGTGAGGGAAACTAGTTCAAACGTATTTGCTTTGGGTAGGGTAGCGCCAGGGCCTCGAGTAGCTATTAATGGAACTGCTATAACGCATGTAAGTATGGATGAGATATGCCAGAGATCTTTTTTTATTAATTTTAGCAATGTTTTAAGCTGTGTATGTGATGTTTAACGTCAAATTGTTAAAGGTGAACGTATTTGCAATGAAAATAACATTGTTTTGTGGTATCATTGGGCAAAGTGACAAGAATATTGACTTTCTTGCAGTTGTACTACGAATTTCAGCTCCATATTATGAGACCATCGAAGTTGAAGGAGAACTATCTCTGGAGAAGAATTATTTTAAAATATTAAATCGCTCTTGTTGATGTTTTGCTGGTATTCTTGAAAAGTGTAAGCACTGTTGGTGTTTTAATTAGTTTAAGTTAGTAAATATAGGGTGCTGAAGGTTACTTATTTGAGTTGACAGTGACAGAGAAAAAAGTTCTTATTTAACTTCTAAGTACAATAATTGGAGAAATGAAAATGAAAATTTGCACTCATTTACAATGGGGGTGGGGAAAGCTTAAAGGTATAGGGTGTGTGAAAAGTTTGTTTCTCAATTGCTTGGATAGTCTTGAAAACATTTATAAACGACAATTTTTGTATTTTTATTATTTCGATCACTTATAAATACTAACATATTTATGCTAGATAACATTAAAATAGTTAAAACTCATGCTAATTTTAATAAAGACATTAAACCCAACGATAATATCAAAATGACCGATAGTCAACATGGCTAAAAAACTGTTTTGATTGCCATCGGTGTTAATCCTATTATATTCTAAGTTTAGTTAAAAAAGACAAAATTTTGTCATGGGAGCAGCTTAATTTTTTTTGTTAGCCACATCTTTGAGCTTTTTCTACCCATCTACATTGTGATTCAGTAAAAACTAAAATTAACGTTTCTCCAATTTTTGTATTCAAATGTAAGATAATAATTTTTTTTTCTGACACTGTCAACTTAGAGAGATAACTTTTACCACCATATTTTTACCCACTTTAACAAATTAAAACACTAATACAGTGATCAAATTTTCTAAGAATACCAGCAGAATATCAACAAGAGCATTTTAATATTTTAGAACAATTATCTTTGAGAGTTCTATTTTTACTTCGATAGTCTTGTCATTAAGAGCTAAAGTTCATAGAACGACTACAAAAAAGTCAATATTTTTGTCACTTTGGCCAATGATACCACAAAACATAATATGATTTTTATTGCAAATACGTTTACCTTCGACAATTTTATCAAAGGTGGTGAGCCACTTTAAATGAGGAAGCATCGGTAATAAGTAAATCAACTGTTTTGTAATAACGTTTTTTATTTGATAAACACAATGCGCCATCTGGCAAGGAAATATCGGTGGTTACAAACTCATTTAATTGTTAGCATAATTCATTTAAAAGTGCTATACCATGTTTCATACGTTGGATTGCATGCATTTTAGAGTAACAGGTGGGGTATGGATAAAGTGAAAAATTAAAACCTGTCACCAATAAAACAGTAATTGGAAAACGTTATAATTTGTAAAGGCCCTAAGTGTTTTTATCATGTAGCTTCACTATGGCCATAATCAGCTTCGTTGGTATGTCAACATTGCTAAATACACACAATTAAATTTATACCTATTGCAACCTAACTTAATGCATATTAAATACAAAATTTTCTTCTTAAAAGTGACACACACCTCAAAATTAAAAATTATTTACTATCCCAAAAATGACTGTGCAGGCTGCTCACGGTGTGAAGAACGGTATACTACGTCAAAATCTTCAAGTATATTTTTGTTTATTATTGAAAATTATGTGGTACAGTTAGGAGCTAATACAAATCAAGCAGAAATACCTGGAAGAAGTGAATAAAAAATTTTTTTAAAAGATATACAACATTTAAAATTTGAGCAGTCGTAATAAACACAAACTGTCTTTTTTTTTTCAAACATAACATCACAATAATTTACTTCTTTAATCTATGTAAATATTAACTCTGTTAAGTATAAATCATTGAAAAACAGTCAGTTATAAATAACAAAAGATTTGTCTATTTCTTCACGTCACAAAATTAAATTTTATAAAAAATCAGAGCCAAATTCAAAATAAACTTTTTTTTCTCATGTTCAAGCATTTAGTACAATTAACAAAATCGATTCTTATGTTCAATCTAGCCATACTATGAAATTTAGGGCACCCAGTAAAACTTAAATTTCTTACTATGCGCTTCGCTTACATCTACCCGTCATTAATAGTACACGAGTTTAACTGAAATACTTATTAAAATAAATTGTTATCTTTGTTTATTAAGTTCATCAAATTCGGTACTTAAAATTTTGGGGAATGACTAAGATAAAATTCTTAGATTCACGAGGAATTAGTCTCGTAAGACACCAAACTTAACTGCCACAGGGTATGGGTTACGTTCTCCGGTATCACAATTTTAAAGTAATACTTGTATAGGCGTGTCATGCATGAAGGTAAATGTACGATTTTAGACTATGACCTTAAGAAAAAAATGATGAAAGTGGATTTCGCTTGATTTTACCCCTTTACCTTGCCCCCCATGACGTACTTCCAGTTTTCTTTGCACCACATGACGTCACATCACATCACCATGCCACAAATTTTAAATTTTATGAATTTTTTATTTTTTTTATTTTAACCAATTCTAAAAAAAAAAAAACAGGAAAAAAAGTGTGCCCGATGTAGTACTCGGATACTTTAATTTTTTGTACAGTTTAATGCTTATTTATACTCTTTTTTTTTTTTTACTGTGTATTAACTCATTTAGTTTGATTATATATTAATGAGGTCAGTAAAAGTACGTTTTACATAAACTGGTGCGTATAGTGTCTGCATAATTGGTAACTATGGAACTCGATCTTATACAAAATGATGGTAAAGTTTTCGGCTTTCTAAGTGCACGGGTTGTATGATTTTTTTATTAAAAAATGATTATATCTAGGAACTGGTAATGCAGATAAGAAAAAGCTTACACCATTGGAAAGAAAAGCAAAAAATGCGTAGAAAACGTCTATTTACTTGATTAAGATCCACACAAAATCTTGGGAGAAACGGCCATGAAAGACGTAATGCAAAGTTACGATTGTACATAGATAAACAAGCCTGCTAGTCAACGGCCAGCAGCAAGCAACGGCCGCGGAGCGGCAGAGTGCTGGGAGAGGAAAGAGAGAGACGGACAGTACGGCTTGCACTCGACCGTAATTTTTAACTAGAGTTTTTGTTTAAAAATTTTTTTGGAACGAGAGGTTGTTATAGTTGAAACATACTTTATTTATTTAATAATCTATTGCTGTAAAAAAAAAATTTTGCTACATTTTACGTAAATTAAAGAAGAGAGAGGTCCACTAATTAATTTTCCGAATGAATATTGTAACTTTTAACTTGTATTTGATCATTCTACTTATAACTTATAAGCTATTTTTCATTCTAAAAGAAAAGTCTTATTCAGGACCTAGGGCAATTAATACAAAATCATTGATAATGTAAAAATACGCTTTTCTTTGGAAACAATTTTTTCATCCCATTATACATTTTTCATTGGAACTTGTCATACTCCTCGAGCGTCTGATGTAGAGAAAATAACATAAATGTGCCCAAGTGCAAGCCGTTTTCCCTTTTCCTCTTCCAGCACTCTGACGCTCTGCGGCCGTTGCTTGCTGCTGGCCGTTGACTAGCGGGCTAGTTTATCTTATACAATCGTAACTTTGCATTATGTCTTTCACGGCCGTTTTCCTCAAGATTTCGTGTGCTACAAGCTCTGAAGTGCTGTAGCAGGTTGTGCTCTGGCTAGAAATGTTTTCTGGTATTCCACTAGAGACGTTGATGTTCCGAACGCCTGTTTTTTCGTGGCATTCGTTTATTTTGGGGATTCGGGTAAAAACCGATTTATCTCGCTTGCTCATGAAAGAAAAGTGTCAACGGTAGCCAGGACGCCCTGCTGCATGACGGACTCCTCTGTTCTTGCTGTAGTGCCAATGATCGACTGCGATGATTGTCTACTTGATAAAGCATGTTAAAACTACTCTTCACTATCTTTGGTTGCGGGTGGCTTCAATTTTACCTTGATGCTACCCAGCAGATCTTACTAAACTAAAGCGCAAAGCGAGCTTATTTCCAAAAACTTTGAGCTTATTTATCGCTATTCTTATTAACTTTTTCAGGAAAAAAACTATGCAAAAACCATACGAAAATCATAAAGAATCAGTATGCAGAATTTCAGTAAAACCGGTTCACTAGTTCTCGTGGTGAGCAATTACAACGGTTTCAGCGATTTTGCTTGATATATTAGTAAGATTTCTTGTAGCGTTAAGTTATATGATGTTTTGTGACCTATAAATACCTTATGAAAAATTCTTTTGACTACTTCTCAGCTCAACGCATAAATTTTTGAAGTTTGGATGAAAATTGGAAAAGTGTTTCTACTTTTATTAAAGTTATAATTTTTTTTTTTATAGTCCTTAGAATTAGTCCACAAGTCTTGCACAATTTTTCTGAAAAATTTATGTAGCTGATATAAAGGATGATATTCTTAATCTTTTTTGAAGTCTACACTGACGAATTTTTCAATTGGTTTTTAATTATGTACTACAGTTGTCTTTAAATATTGCAAGCCACAAAAGAAATTAGAATCTAAGTATACACAAATATATTGGTACAGATATTCAATGTAGTTGTTAAAGAGTACGAATAAATCATCAAGTATTTAGAGGCAATTATTTTTATCTTTTTCTAAAGTTGTATCTATAACACAGGCCTGCAAGAAACGGGTTATTTTTTTATCTTTTTGATTTAATAGTCGTATCCTGAGTATTTTTTCGCGCTGAATCCAAATCTGTTGGCCAAATTGCCCTATCACGTCAGTATTTTGAGCAATCCTAACCTAAAAGTGCCAAAAAGCGTGTTTTTTGCCCTTTTGCGCGTTGAATATCTCAAAACTACAAAATAATAAGGCAAATAGGACAACAGGATCGTTTGCAGCATGCCAAAATCTACAGGAAACCATATCGAAAGCCTGAAATTTGAAAAAACTTTTTTTGCAATACTGAACAGAAAAAATTCTTGGCGCGAAATTGATGATTTTTATTAAGACATGATACCATCGTTGCACCTCGTTTTTAATAATTTAAATTAATACAACTTATGTGATTAATATTGATAAGGTCACCTATTATGAGCACATAAAGTTCTGCTATAAAAATTCAAAATGGTGGACACAAAATGGCGATTCTTTTGAAATTTGTTTCTTGTTACTTGAAATGTATTTCATCTGTTCAATCAATTCGCAATAATAATTATAATAATAATAATGATAATAATAATAATAATAATAATGATAATGATAATAATAATAATAATAGCGATTCGGTTGGTTGAAATCATCAAATTTCATCATTTCTTTATCATCTGTCACAGTCTTCCGCCAAAACGGAACCTTACTGTTCCCAATTAACAATATTACTCTTTCACTTATTTCTTTTATTTCTATTTTATATCAACAACCTTTAGTCTTTTTATAAGAACACAGCACGATTTACTCAATGGAGAAGAATTCAGTAGTATATTTATGTACACGTAATGTGAACTCCATCAGTAACCCGGTTTGCAACAAAGCAAGTATTGTGCTGTGTTTTTTTGTCGTTAGCAGCCAACTTCATAAGCTAAACAACACATATGCTAAGACACATTTACGAAAGAAGACAGTAAAATAAAATAAGTCGAAACTTGGACAAATTGAGTCATTCGAAATTAGTTTTCACTTTGATCAAAGCAGCGATGTCATCTGACAATAGCATACGAAAATGACAATTGTTGTGGTATAGCGTCTAATTGTAAAATAAATTGTGTATATACACGGTATGCCATTTTAATCTATGCATCTAAATATTTCGCCAGCGGTGCCACCTATTAAAAAATGACCTTAACAAAAGAATAATATCTGTGTTTCTTACAGTTGGAAACAATCACTTTCCCATGTTATTAAACGCCATTTTGTGTCCACCGTTTAGAATTTTCATAGCATAACTTTATGTGCTCGTAATAGGTAACTTTATTAATATCAACTACATGAGTTTCATTGATTTAAATTATTAAAAAACGAGGTGCAACGATGATATCATGTATTAGTAAAAATCATCAATTTTGCGCCAAGAAGTTTTTCTTTTCAGTATTACAAAAAAAGTTTTTTCAAATTTCACGCTGTCGGTATGGTTTGTAGAAGATTTTGGCATGCTAAAAACGATCATGTTGTCCGATTTGCCCTATCATTCCATAGTTTAGAGATATTCAACGCGCTAAAGGGCAAAAAACACGCTTTTTGGCACTTTTAAGTTAAAATTGCTCAAAATCCTGACGTGATAGGGCAATTTGGCCAACGGATTTGGATTTAGCGCGAAAAAATACTTAGGATATGACTATTGGACTGCGAAGAAAAAAATCTTGCAGGCCTGTGTAATCTTTTAAATCAAACTATACGAAAATTGCTAAGACACTGAAATAGAAGTCACCTGACAAAATAAAAGCATCTTTTGTTATTTTTAAAAATTAGTTGCTCGGGCAGGAACATACCATTACCTTCCATAAGTTGTATTTTATTAACATTAGAAAAAATATAATCATTGTCAGGGGATGCACATTTTTGGTAATCTATCAATATGCGTAACAAATATTGTGCATATGAAGTGTTAATAGTATGATAGCAACCAAAAACAGATGAAAATTGAATGGATTTTTTCCTTTATTTAAACTGTACATATACTCGTTCCTGGTCAATACTAAGGGCAAATTTATGATAATGTGTAAACATTTTCCCAAAATGACAACAATATTATCAAGGGAGGTACCGCACCGACTACCTTGGTCAAGGTAAGTGTGCGCAGTAGATCAAACTATTTTGAACTTTTTGGGTAGAGATCCACGCCAATGTCCTATCTTGTAACATTAATGTTTTGTTGAAACTTAACAATTTTTTTTGGTTTCCCTTCAAAAACCCAGTCAATGGATAATCTTATCGAAACTTATACCTAAATTTAATCAGAATTGTAGAATAAAAAGAAATTAGTACAATTTCCCGTAAGTGGCTATATGAAGATTCAAAAAACTGTTTTAATAATTCCTTAATCTGAAATTAGTCCAAGCTCTTGAAACTTCGCACGTACTCTATTTATCAACTCAACAACTTGAGGACTACATCTAAATAAAGTCCTTTAGTTACTTTCTTATGCTGTGGTACCTCCTTAATTCTAGAAACGCTAAAATTTCAAGTACATTACGTCATTGAAGTAAAACATTTTTCATAACCATTTTTCTTTCATTTTTAAATTTGGAATTTGGGTGATTATAGTTTACTTGATTATTTTTTGTGTAGCTTTGCTAATAACAAGTTATATTATTGATGTAGTATTGTTATATGATAAACATGAAGCATCACCAATTTTAAGAGTTTGATGGTAGTAAAAACGGCAATTAAGGAAAGAATTAGGCAAAAAACAATACGAAAATAAGAAGAGAAATAGCTAAAAGTAATTGTCTTCTAAGTTTGGTTAGAAAAATACAGCAACTCCAGCTACCTTCAAAAGAAAACTGTGATTTCTAGCTCAGAAAAACGAAGTTGAAGTTAAAGTTTGTTAGATCTTGTGTTTCAATGAATATGTCTTTCAGAAATATGCTTGGTATGATGAAGACCATCTAATCTGAAAAATGTAGAGGAAACGTAGACTATGGAAAGACTGCCGCATGAAGAAAACGAAGTCTTGTCGGTTAACTGTGAATGTCATGGTGGAGTATGCGGAACAGCTCTTAATGAGCACAACACGGGAAAGTCCTTTTTCTATTTGCGTAGATGAGTCTACTGATATTGCAATGGACAAAAATTTGGTAACTATTATCCTATATGTTGCCAATAACAAGGTTAAATGCAGCACATAAGAGTCACTCCCTCTGTTTAAAAAAAATAAAATAATATTATGTGATACTAATCGTCTGTATTAATGCATTACTCAATTGTTTGCTGATCATAATGTACCATTTTATAATATTGTCGCAATATGTTCTGATTAATATCCAACCATGGTAGGTGAAAAAAGTGGTTTTAAGAAAAAAGTTGCTAAAACAGATCCTGGAATAGTTTGGATTTAATGACCAGCATACAGTACACACCTGAGCATGCAATATGCCTTCAAAGAATTTTTAAAATAAGTAACGTTTTTGATTACTATGATATTAAAAGTAAAAAAAATTTTCAATAAATAACATGACTTTTCTCTCTTACAAACAAATGAAATTCCCGAACATAAGTTGTTAAAAAATTGTGTTATACGCTGGTTATCTTTCAAAAGTTGCGATGAACACATTAAAGAGCAGTGGTCGGCTGTATTGCAACTTTTACCGATTCATCAATGACCGGTCACGCTGATGCCACCGAAATAGTAACATAAATGAACGAGAAACATATGAAACTGTATTCTTGTCTTTTACAATATGCTTGCGCTCAATCTTTTATTTCAGCAAAAGCATGTGATTATTCACGTAGCACAAGATGAAATTGTGAAACCGTAAAAAATGATTGCATTGTGTATTCTAGATTAAATTACATTTGAACCACAGCTGCTGAAAATAATAATGTAATCAATTCAGATTATGACTTACTTTTTGTTGATTTCTACGTAGGAGACAGAATCAGAGAATCATTTCTGAAATTTGGGTCAGATTTGTGACAGTTTTGTAGAGATTCATTCAGTTTTCTCATCAAATTATGTTTACAAATGAAAAAACTGTTCCAAAATTTTAATAATTTTGTTTTGAAAGCTGCGAAATGTCTTTAACTAGTAAATCCTGTGTTAGAAAAGTTTTAAAATAAAAATTCAAATATTTTTAATAATTTCACGGAGTGTTTTAAAAAATAGTCTAAAAATAACAATGAGAGCTTGCTGGATAAGTGGAATACAGTACACCTAACCAACGTTCCTGACGATTTAATGGATTCTTCGAAGGTTGTTACATTTTGGACTAACGTTAGCGATATAGTAGATTATGGGATAGGTACTAAAACTTTCGAAATTATTAAGAAATGTATTCAAACCATTTTTACAGTACTGCGTACACATGCAGACTGCGAAAGAATGTTTAGTGCAATGAACAATTGAAAAACTAGTTAGCGTAACAAAGTAATCTAACAAAACGGTAGACAGTTGCTTGAAAACGGAAAAGTTTGTTAAATTAAATTTAAAAAATGGAGTTTAAGAACCACCAGAAAGTTTAGTATAAAAAGCCGTCGAGGAATCCAAGCTCTAATTATTGATCTTGCATGGTTATATAACTAAAGATATCTGTAGTTTTCATTTGATTTCATTTTTATCCAATTTCAACAGATAGTTGTATATAATGACTTAAAGTGAGGCGTATAGTTTATTGCAATATTGTATTTCATTTTTTAGAAATCAAATTTCCTTTCGGGACTAATACACAAGCGTTGGTTGAATTCTTGTGCAATTGATGTTAAATTTTTGTACGATTCTTTGCGTTACTTCGCCATGGTGAGCCCACTTTATTTTAACTGTTATCATGTATCTAATTTTATTATTATTCATTCATTTATTATTTTCTGGCTTTTGACCAAATTAATTTCGCTCTTAATCCAAAATCTTCCTGAAACATGATAAACTACTCTAGTGATTCACCACCGATGTCATAAGGAGGATATCGAACGCAAAATGAATACAACAACAAAAACAAATAAGTATAGCACTAAAAGTATTAACAGAACCTCTAGGACAGTACACATATTTTCATTTATTCATAACCTTAAGTAATTATCCTGTGCTCTCGGCTAGAACGATGGCAACAATAACCCTTAATATTCTTTCTTGTTCGGTCTTATATTGTAGTCTCGGGTATTCTTTCCCTTGGTCCTTGATTTAAAGTCTATTTTCTTTGTGCTTCAGCAACTACTTGTTTAACCTATCCCTCTCTTAGAAGTTCCGTATTTACTTCATGGCACGACGCTATGTGTTTTTCCCAAAAATTGCGAAAGTGGATAGTTTACCGTTGACAAAGATCTAAAAAAACAGCTTCCTTTAAATTTTGTTTAATGGCGATGACCATCTCACTTCTGATACTGAAACTGTCATGTAGGATTCTACAGTCTTGGAGTGCGCGCTAAATTAATAGTCGAGATACGTACTAGTACCAACTTCTTTATTTATCCAAAACGAGAGAAAAGCGTGTTACGTTTGACCTTCGTCCATGCCGGTTTTAACCAGAGAGAGAGAGAGAGAGAGAGCCCTCTTCAGCATCCCATCTACTTACCCCTTTGTTCTCTACCGTCACAATTGTCTTTAGGAGACCCAAGGAAGAGGGGGTGCATATACGTGTAGCTATGATACCGTACGTGACAAATACCATATTTTGTGTTATGCTACTCGTATGTATTATCAAGACGAACATTTTACCACCAAAATTTTAAAAGTTGGTTTATAATTGTTTTTATTAAGTGATATTTAACGTCAGAAAAATGAAAATTTTATTAAAGTTTCACTGCATCAAAAATTTTACAACAGCTCTGAAACTTAGTAGATATGTGTTTACCGTAACCACGAAACTACTCAAAGTTTTTCGCTTAAAAATATTTTTAACTGTTTAAGATAGGCGTTTACTTTAAAAAAAGATGTTAAATGTTCGATCCCATCTTATCCAGTTGCCATCATCTGACAGGGCCCAGTAGAGGCTACACTTCTGTCGTTCTGACGTCTAGTTTATGAATTTATGAATGGCAAAACAATTTTCGCAATTTTTTATCAATGTGTTTTACAAAATTGCCACTTTTTGTCAATTTATCTTTGATATCTCATTAACAAATTAATTTATTGTTATTAAACTGTTATTCTCTGTACGCTGGAATTTTTTTATAAATTAAAAAAAAGCTTATTGTTACAAAATGTTCACAAGCTGAAATGATTTTTTAAATTGTATTTGACGCCATTGGTTTCTTTAACAACACAGATGTTTGAAATTCGAAGTGTAGGTAGTTAAATACTTAAATTTTTTACGGCCAAAACGTCGCTTTGTTTTTCGATGAATACAAAATTTAACAGAACCTCCATTAGACAAAATTTAAACAATTTAATGTAATTTGTTCTTTTAAATACTATTTATTTTAGTCATTTTAACTATGTCCAGCGTTAATTTTATTATCGTTTTTGAAGTTTTTTTTTCGAGTTAGAGGCCAGCAGGATGTTGCATTTTCTGCTTTTTCTACTATCGCTGGAACCACTTTCAACGGGCCTCGTTTGCTGAACCCCGCTCCTTATCATAGTTCAATACTATTAATAATCTCGATGCGCACTCGAGTTATCTCAGCTATTACGTTATGCCTTACGTGTATAAGGTACTCACAAAATGTTCAATAAACATGCATGCCTTAGGTATAAATTATGCTGTGTGTTTTCCCGATACACTTTTGTTACATTAGTTTGATAGTTGAAGTATTGTATTTATGGTGTAGGTAGAATGCTTTCTAGTGACATGCAGTAAATATAGCGGTGATAACGTTGGCTTGTACTGTAAGATAGTGGTTTAGAATTATCAAAGACCTTTTCTGGAAATCAAGTATAATATTATAAATGTATAATAACTAAATGTATATAAATTTTTTTTTCCGACTTTGTCTGCTACGTTAGTCCTTTTACCTGGGAAGAACAAAGGTTAGTTTTCATTACGTTAGTACTTTTGTAGGCTAGTTACTTAAAAGTTGTATTTCGTAAATAATTAATTTTTTTTTTTTTTAATATATCAACGTTTTACTATATCAATGTGTATGCTTATTATTGCTCCATTCCCTAATTTTATTGTAAGGTTACTATTACCATGGATTTCTTTAATTTTAAAAATTCTGTTATAAAATTAAATTTTTTTCCTGGGTTCTTTGAGCTAGTAGACTGTTATTCTAATTTCCAAATTCTGGGGCTTTGACTTATTTTCATAACGTGTTTTTGTATTTTGTGTTAATATTTTAAGTCTGTCACGACCTATTTTTTGTATTGTACGTAAACAGCAAGCAAGGTCAGGAACATATAAGCTGGATGTTTCTAACTTAAATTCATCTGGAAGTGGATAAGAAGAAGGTGACTGTCTACCGAAGACAAGTTCAAAAGAAGTAAAGCCTGTTGCTGAAAAAACAGAAATATTACAGTCGTGCATTGCAAAAGGAACTATTTTATCTCAAACATTTTTGTTTTTAGATTTAGTTCTCGAAAAATCGTTTAACATACCGTGGATGCTCTCTTATAAACCAGTTGATCGTGGGTAATATGCGCTAGTGAGACCTAAACGGAATTCATAAATTTCTGATAGTCGTGTCAATACTCAATTAATAAAACTTTTTAATCTGTCACTGAGAATAATTCGAGGAATGTCAGAAGTTGAAATTAAATATTTTTGTAACACATCAGAAATAGTTATTGTTTGTATATTAGGAACAGGAACTGCAAAAAAAAATTTTGTAAGTAAGCATTACAACGTTTAAATGTGCTTATATCCAGATGTACTTTGTGGGAAAGGGCCTAGTGTATCTATTGCGACCTCGTAAAATACTTCTAACAGTATGTCTGTAATTACCATTGGTTCTCTAGTTTTTGTATGGGCTAATTTTTGTTGCTAGCAAATTTTACATTTTTTTATGTATTCCGGAATGTCGTTGCGCATTTCTTACTAATATTATTTTTCTCTCATTCGTCTATAAGTTTTTATTACTCCTCTATTACATCCGAATAAGCTTATATAACATTCAACTAATATTTCCTTTATATCTTCTAGGGTTACATAGAAACATGCACCAAAACAAATTTTTACTGTAAAGAACTGGTGACGTCATTCTTCGTATAAAATTGATGGCATTTTTCCTCTAGGGAGGCTATTGGTAAGCTCAACTTTCCTAGAATAACAACAGCTGTTAACTTCTCTTACTGATATTACATATGTAAAATTTTCAAAGCAGGTTCATAAAATGCTGGGATTAATTTTGTCAGTAGAGTTTTTGTTTACAACTATGAAAAATATGTAACGTCTCCCAATTCTGGTTAAACATCTAATAATTCTTTTCTTAATATAGCTCTTATATTTTATGGTAGTTTATTGTTTATTTATTTTAAATTTACAGTTTTAGAAATAAAATAGATATACTTACCTTTAGTTGGGATAAAATTACCACGAGGACTTAAAAATGTTAATTTATTTGTTTCATAAAATATATTAGAGGTATTTCCAACGGGACTTATATTTTTTGTTACTTTTTCGCTACAAGCTAAGTTTCAATTTTGCTGCATGGGTCCTAACGCTGCTGTATGGCTTGTTTGTAGTAAAATATTTGGATTTAAAGTTTTCTTAGTATCGTAATTCATTTCATTTTTTATGTTTTTCGATCAAGACGGGTTTTCGTCTCTTTTTTCATTACTATTTTGTTCTATAGGTGATAAACTTCTTCTGCATAGATAGTTCATTATTAGAGTTTTGTAATTAATTTTTGGTAGAAATATTTCTATGTAACTTAATTGGAGATCTTGTTCTTATAAGACTTTTGTTTGCAATAAATTATTTTATTGTTTTATCAATCCATTTATTCACTATAGTAGGAGAGATTACATTTTGAGGAAACGATGGAAGCCAACTTATTTTTTCTTGATTTAAGTAACTGCAGTTATAACGTTTGGAAGAAGATGTTGGTAAAGATAGCATTTTTCCAAGACTGCTGTTACTTGGTTTTTTAGTTTTCTTATCGTAACTATTCCACAATAATGAGTTTTGATGTCATTCTTTAATAAATATTTTTTGGTCGCAATCTTTATCAAAGTGAGTGTTATTTTTTTAATTCGCATAACCGTTCTTTATTACTATTTGTATTACTTATTAACAAATTTTCGAATAATGTCTCTAGCTTGGCATGTACTGGGTTTGATTGAAATGTTAGTTCATCTTGGTGAAAAACCTACATTTTCTTCAATTATTTCTTTAATTTTACTGATTCACAATTTTTCATCTCTTGAGTTTCCTATTATATTCTGAGGGGTCTTTTCTTTAAGTGCATTTATTAAACTTAACATAAATGATCGTTCTTGTAATAGTATTAGCGAGTAGTATTGTGGGTTACTAAACTGTGAAGTAGACGCGGTGTCGAGCTCGAATAATAAGTCTTGTATTTAAGCTCTTAGTGCTTCTTTTCTTTGTCTCACTTTTAATCTTTCTGTTATTGTAGATGCATTTCATTCACCCTGTCCACCTTCTATACCCCAAGGTTTTATTAGGAGTGTATCTTTAGATTTATTTTTTCTTACTTTAGGTGCTGATTGTATGCTTCTAATGGTATTGGAATGAGACTGATTAAATTCTGACATATTTTGTCGAGCTATCGAAGTTTTAGTTTGTTTACATTTTATAAGTAGCAAAGAAGCTTTCAATGATTTTTTTTTGTTCGAAAAATTATCTTTATTACTTTCGTCTTTATTCCATTTTATTGCATTTTTTAATGAGGCGTCTGCTTTTGTATTTAGTCTACTAGGTTTGTACTTATAAGTATAGCTGTAACTTTAAAATCTCACGTTTCTTTTATTTAGCCTACACATAAGGTCTTTGATAGACTTAATCCAGTATAGTAGTTAATGATCTTTGTAAACCGTTAATTTTCTGCCGTACAAGTAATGTCAAAAATATTGGACTGCTACAACTACTGCAAAGCATTTTTTGTTGTTGTCAAACAGCTTCTTTCAGACTTATTAAGAATTTTTTATATTTACGCAATTCAGCGATCTTTTCCTGGTTCTCCTTTGCTTAATACTGCTCCAAAAGCTTGATAAAATGCGTCTGTTGTTTATATAAATAGCTCATTCAAATCGGCACCAGCTAACACAGGTGCTTTGCATAATTCTCTCCTTAACTCTTCAAATCTTCTTTGCTAAGTATCTGTCCACTCAAACATCCTTATTTCCTTAACACGGACGTTAAAGACTGCAATTTCTGCAAATTTTTTGACAAAACGACGGTAATAGTTCGCTAATCCTAAGAACTGTCCAACATTTGTTTGAGTTTTTGGTCTTGGAAATTTTTTAACAGCTGGTAATGTTTTTGAATCTAGTTTTACTTCGCAGTTTCTTATTTTATGTCCTAAATAAGTTACTTTGGGCATTAACGATTCACATTGATCAAGTTGTAGTTTTAACTTTAACTGTGAAAGTTTTTTAAAAAAATGAGTAATTTCTGTCACATGATCTTTCAAAGTTTTTAAGTATACAATTTTGTCAACAAGAAATATAAATAACACAATGCCTTGCAGTTCTGATAAGATAATGTCCATTAGTCGTTGAAATATTGCAGGTCATTGCATAGTTCAAATAGCATTCCTATATATTCATAATGACTGATAGGTGTGCTAAAAGCAGTTTTATGTCTATCTGCAGGACCAACTTATATTTGATAAAATCCACTGGCTAGACCAAAAACAAAAAGATTATTGGAGTTTTTGATTCGCTCTCATATTTTAGAAATGTTCAGTAGTTGATAAGCATCAGGGATAGTTTTCCCGTTTAGTTTACCGTAATCCATAACTAATCTGTAGTTTTTTGTTTCATCAGGTCCTTGTGTCGTGGGTACTATCCAGAGAGAACTACTGTAAGAGCTGTATGATTTTATGACTTTACCGTCTCCTAATATTTTTTTCTATTTCAGTTTTAATTTGTCAGTGTAATGATAAGGGGTAGTGGTATTGTTTGACATATACAGGATGGTCATCAGTCGTAGTTTTTTTATGTGTCATAATAGAAGTACGAGGAGCTGGTTTGCCTGGAACGTGAATAAGTGAGCGTATTTTTTTACAATGACTTCTTATTTCTGAAAGACTAGCTTTTGAGTGATGAGATCTTTTTAGCTTATCGATTATAAATTAAATGCGATCATTTATATTGTTTAAATCTTTTTCTTCGAAGTAAGTGTTAAACAAGTCTTCAGATTCCATGACATCAAAAGGCTTAAGTTCTTGCACGACTATTTCTATTTTTGTTGGCTCATCTCTTGCATTTATAACTATTGTATAACAGTGACTTTCTTTGCAATCAATCACTACCTCACCTATATACACTCCAGGTTAGGTAGTAATTCCACAAAGATAAGCATGGCCGGTTATTTTGTTTTCAGTCAGTACCTTAATAGCTACTCCCGTTCTGGCTGGTAAATTATAACTTCTGTTCTTATTTACTTTACATCCTCAAGAATTATAATAAATAGTATCACATGGGGGTGAGGGTATTTTATTTTCATCGCGAAATGGAAAAATAAATTTCTTAAAAGTAGATTCCAAATTTTGTTTGGTTTTTTATCTTAAGGGTTTTTTTCATTTTTTAATTAACTTTATAGAGTTAATTTTATTATTGAGTTATAGAAAGAGTATGGATTGAAATATATTAAATTGGTTTGCTTTCTTCTACTAATGCCTTCAATTTATAATCGATTCGAGCATGTTTTTGTGTAAAAAATAGATTTCCTAAAATACATACATTCTTAATTGGCGATTCTGGACTTATAACGTAAAATTCAAGATTTGTATCGAATAAATTTAGTGTTATTGTAACTAGAGTTTATATTGACTGTAGAGCTATTCCTTCTTATTTAATTGTATTATTACAACTAATTTCTGTACCGTTCCTTCATGCATTAAAACTGATGACATTTACTTTTGCCCCTGAATCTAATACAAAATTTTTCCAAATCTCTCCAAAATGTTTTGCAACGTTATTTTACTGCTGGTAAATTTCCTATTGTTCTTGCTTAAAAGGCTCTGTCAATTCCATTGCCATTATTGATTCCAGACGCGTCATCTGATTTGAACTCGCAGTCGCGTCCAACCGTCGAGTCACGCTCTCGTTTTTTAAAGAGTGATGGCGGGAGTTTTGGTATTGCTCTTGATTATAATTTTGGTATTGTTTTTGGTTGTAGTATCGAAATAAAGCTTGTTGTGAGAAAGTATAGCCTTGAGTATAAGGATAGAAATGATACATTTGAGGGTAGTAAGGCGGATAAAAGGGTGGTGGTTGAAAATATAAAGGTTCTTGGAAATTTGAAGAATAACAATAGTGACTAGGTTCATTATTTCAGGGTGGTGGTGGTGTACGGCTTGATGGCAGAGTACTCAATCACCGTTGAGGTGCGTAGCTAGGTGCGGGATGTACAGTTTTTTAACCATACTCGTCTAATTTTGGTTGAGTCACAATGACATCATTTTTATTGAAGGTATTTGGAAAAAATTTCTACTGTGGGTCAACGGGTTATTAAAACTGACGTTTTTTTTTTGGTGGTCGAACTGAGTAGAAAGAGGAACAGGAATTTCAGTTACGTTTGGTACCAAAGATTCGTAAGAGTCGTAGAAGTAGAGGTCGTGGGTACAGCTGTGTAAACATACTTGGCCTGATTGTATACTGGTGGGCGAGTGCGTTTAGTAAGTAAAGCAGCCGCTAAAGCTTTAGCGATATTTTTGGGTTTCGAAAGTGCTATAGTTAATTGTCACGAGTTAGGTCAACTATCAATAAACGTTTGTAGTGCTTATTTTTCAAGTTGTGGTTTTTGTGTTGTCCTGAGTTTGTCATCATTCAATTAAGTTGAAAGGGATCTTAAGGTTCATGCTGTAAGAGAAATTGTTCAATTATTCTATGATAAAAATTTCGAACTGTTTGGTTTTGTTTTATTCTAGTATTTAAAAGTTTTGCCATGTATTTATAATACGATTTGGTTGGTAAAAATTCTTGTTTTAGTTGTTTTTTTAACTGACCCATTGATGCAAAAGTAGAACCTACTAAGCTCTCTCGAGCTTTGCCAATGAGTCTAGAAATAACTGTTCAAAGGTACATAGGTTTTTTAGCGGCTGTTATTAGAGTTCATCTATTTTCTACATCTTTTAAAAGTCTTTTAAAGGAGTCAAGTATCCGTCATAAAAAGGTATGTATTGAGATGCTTTATTTATGCACATTAATAAATTAATCAGTCATACTTAATCCTTGTAAGATATTTATAAACTGTTGTATAAGAGAGTTGTCCACTGACGAGTTTTCTTTAGTTTTTTAGGCATTTCTATTTATTTGTTTTTTTTCTTATTTATCTCTGTATAATTTGTTATTAATTGTAGTAATTTTTTTGTTGTTTGCTTTTTTTTTCCAACAAAACTTAGATTTGAAGAACACACAAGGAATGCCAATTTTTTATGACCAGACTTTTTAGAGTACGGTCTTAACTGTTTTATTCAAGTATTATTCGTGGGTCTCTTAGGATTTAGCTCGTGAGATTTAATTGTTTTTTTTTTATTTAAGTGATAATCTTTATTTTAATAATATAGTGAGTTTAAATTTTTGTTTTCTTAATTAAAAAAATTAAATAATAATTTATTCTTTTGAATACAATTTCCTGAGGTCACTTAAACAAGATTCATCGTCAATTTATTACTGATAAATAACTTACATCTCGATGATGATGTTCTCAATACGCACTCAAGTTACTGTAGCCAACACCTTATGCCTTACGTTCTAAGGTAATTACGAGTCACATAAGTCAAGAGTTGACTAAGACTTTAGAGGACAGGTGACAGACGTAAAGAGAGCGATTTTTTCTGTTGATGATACGTTTTTATAGCATCAGAAGAAGTAAAGAAGGCCTTTGGTTGAAGGAAATAAACCAATAAGCGATGTTCTTGTAGACTGCGTTGACAGCAAAACAGTAGGCTTATACTATGATGTTACATGTTATCATGTCATATATTAGGGAATAACTATACAAGAGTATTAATCACATTTTTCTAAAAAGTGTGATTGATTTTCTTGGGTCAGTGATGATGAAAGCTTCCGTCAGAAATGTAAGAATACCAAATACAAGTTCAATTGTGACAGTAAGTTTACAAATTTTTAAATTCATTTTTCTGGGGATCTTACAATCAATTTTGAATATCATAAAATAGTGTGTTGATTACAAATGTTTAAATCGGTGTTATTAGAAGTGGATAATCACTGGGCAAGTACATTATTTATTTATACCTACGATACAATTTATTTATTTATACGTATAATACGATTTTACTACATACGTACATTCTTTCAAAGAGTTTGGCTGTACCATATGTCAGCATATTATTCAACATTCACCTTGAAGCTATCACACTCACACACATATAAATAACGTATGAACTTCTCTTGTCAAATGAGCTTGCTTTAAATTCACAATACGTCTAATCTGAATTTGACAAACAAATAGCTTTTAGTTATAATCTAATTCGCATTAACTGGGGATCTCACGTAAGAATTATGAGTTGATATTAATAAATTATGAATTGTATAATTACACAGATCATATTTTGTTGTTAAGGCAATTTTTATTTACACATTTTATGAAGCCGTTGATACAAAATAGTTTTGTTAATAGAAATAGAAGGAGTACACAAGTACATTTTTATAATTTATTCGTATCTAATCAAAAGTTCGTTTGCGTGACATAGGAGCACAATGCTGCTGTCAGTTATTTTATTTGATTTTTTTATCTCTTTTTTTCTCTCTTACCTCAATCCCGTTTTCATAAATGCAGCGGGAATTACAAAAAATCGAGACACATACCGAGTCCTTAAAGGTACACCAAAACCATTAAAAAAAACAAAATGAGAAATGATAAAGTAGCGTGTACCACATCATAATTTCATACAATGTAAAAATAGTACAACATTTGTCATGCTGATCTTTATCTTTTGGTTGTTCATTTTGTCTGTAAAATGCATATATTCCAACAATCATCATGGTTTATTTTAACATTAAAACCCTTATTTAAAGCGCCATCCACAAAAAGCATTAATTTATTTGTAATAAGTTAATTAATTAATTATCAGCAAAATCAATACAGAAGTTCTTAATATTTTAAAAAGGTCCAAAAAAAATTAAAAATGGCCAAGATACAACCTTTTTTTTTCAAGGTGTGAATTCAAGGTCGTTCGATTGAAAAAATTCTTGTTAAAAATGACAAGCATATTTTTGTGGCTTGATCCGATGGTTGTCAATAAGTTTCAAAATAAGCCTAAAAAAATATTATATTTAAGAAAAATGCAGTATATAAACATCCAAGTATTCATTTACCAACAGTATAAATTTTAAACCTCTGTGTTGTTAAATAAACATATGGCGTAAAAAACAAGTAACAAATGTGTGGGACGAGTCCCACAGTAAGAACAAAGTTCTCGCATATTTATTTAGACGTTACACGTATATAATAAAATACAAGGTTTGTCAAGACATGTAAGTTGGATGTGTACTACTTTTTGTGGGTTACGGCTGTATATATCTTTCATAAAAATTTGTCGCTTATTTAACTTATTCTCACAAAAAAAAAAAAAAAAAAAAATAACTAGTCGTCAGGGGTCTATGGACCCTAAGTCAAAACAAGATTGTATTCACTTTTTTGTAGACGTTGCCTACATACAATTATGATAAACAGGATAAAGTAGCAACTTAATAAAAAAAAATGTTAACAATTAAATATATTTGTCTTTTACACGATAAATAATAATAACTTACAAAACCATTAAAAAACAACACATTATATGGAGAAAATTGACTAAGTTAATCAGTTATTTAGGCATGCATTAGGTTCGAGTGCAGCAATCAATTCTCATTCGTGCTCCAACATGTCTTACCAAATTCAAAAAAAAATATAAACATAAATTTAGACTGTATCAACACAACAGCCTAACTATTTTTGAAGGTTGTAATAACACTTAAATGTATCACTTTATCGAATTAATTAACAAAGTTTTATGACTTTTCTCTTATTTGGAAAAGTAGCTTTTTATTGTGCAACGTTACATTTATGTTTTTCACGGTATCTTAAAAATTGACGTAGTAGTTCTTTTTACTCCACCAATCAAAAGTTTTTTTGTTAAAAAAACTTTTTTTGATTTTAGTTACCATGAGCGTGTTATAATAGTAAATGATAAGTTAACACAGATGTCTTTTTTGTAGAAAACTTAATGACAAAAAAATTGAAAGTCGTAAAATTATTCTATGAGCAATGAAAGCAGATATAAAAGCAAAATCTAAATATATCAGTAGCAACTGATCGCAAACTATTTAATAAATAAATGAAGTTAACTTTTTATTTAAACAAAACTATTTTTCTCGTATGAGTGGAAAAATTCTGTGAAAAAAATGACCAATTCTTTCTTTAAAAAATAAAAAAAAGTAACGAAATTAATCGTATTTTTTGTTTTTTGATGATGAACTAATCAAATATTTTTACAGCCAGTCGCATCAATGCAATAGCACGATGTGCGGAAAGCGATAAGATACAAATACGTTATATGTTAATTTCAGCTATACGTGTATACTTAGACTAGCCACTGACAACGTGTATGTAGTGTTGACGGTACGTGGTGCGAAAAAAAGGAGCTATTGGCCGAGTTCAACCAAAGGAGATTGAACAAAAGAAAGCCGTTTGGTTCTTTAGTGCGCACGTATACAGAGAAAGAGAGAGCTGCACACTTGCCAAGGCCCTTACATACTCTTCCACGAGCGGTCCTAAAATTGGAAGTTCGATTACTGCAGGTTGTGATGTAGTTCCCAACTTTTTTTTTCAATCAATTTATTCTTACTGTACGTAAGTTAATTTGGTTTGATTATAAATTAAATCATTAAATAATCTATCTAACAAAATATTTTTTTGTGTCAACTATTTGTTCAAAAAACTTGGAAATTATTGTATTTTAGCAAAGCAGCTTTTTTATGTATCAATGAATGTTTTATAACTCATTATTGATTTTATTGACCTTCAACTAAAGATAAGTAATTGTTAATACAATTATTTTATATTTTTTCAATGTTCCTAAAAATTACAAAAAAAATATTTCTTACTGTACAAGTACAATGATTAATTATTATTATTTTTTTCATTCTTTTACAATGTTTTCATTCCTAATGAGAACGTTTCTTACATAGTTACCAGGAGAAAGTTCAGAGAAATGAGAGCAGCACAACCATGAGCAGTTAAGCTGGTAATTATTTTTGTTAATGTAGATGTACTCACATACTTGCTCTCAGGGATTCTTAATCCTCTCGTTTCATATTTGCATAAAAACAAATTTGTAGATCTGTTAAAAAAATTTAATGGATTTATTTAAAAATAATATCTTGAAACGAAAAAATTCGGAGATTTTTACAGATCGTCAATCGTATACATGCAATTTGACGTGATTTTTCCACATTGTTACATGTTAAATTGCGATAAAAAAATATACAACATCGAAAAAAGGGTACAGTTAAATAAGCCTCAATTATTTTTGGTTATTTCTTATACTATCATGAATAAATATTCAATGCAAATACTACCTGTCCAAAAACAGCTATGTGTGATGAACGCCTTGTAGGAACATTCACTGCCATACCACTACTTCTCTATTGAAGAAAGCGGTACTGCAGGATGGTTTTCTTGGGTTATCAAAAACAATTACATATTTAATATAAATATTAAAATACGGACACGAAATAAGTGTGTGAGGGTAACGTTAGAGATGTTATAAGTATAGGCAGTGGGAGAATGTTCTTACATTATCGGGAGATTCGATGAAAGCACACAGTCTTGTACTGGAAAGCCCATTTCTTGTAAGTATTGTAATGTGCCCTAATATATTGTTAACTATCGTTATTCTACTCAATAATAAAATATTAATTTGAACCTTACTGAATGAACATAGATATACTCATGTATACGATAATTGCACCATCCTTGTCCACAATATTGTTTACAGAAGGTATTTTCATACTTATAATTGTAGTGTATTCCATATTATTTAAAAAAAGTATAACTGCATACTTGGGTACCTCAGCACCCACTGCCCACTGAGTTTCTTTAACTTGTAACAAAATTTCAGCTTATAGAATGTACCAGTTTTATGCTGAGATGGTCATTTTTAATAAAATATTCTAAAAAAACTATCCGTAAAAAAGTAAGTCATTTGTAAACACCATTTTGTTGATAGAAAACTAGAAAAACTGTTATGCCGTCAGTAAATCTATTAACAAGACGTTATGGCAATAAAAATGTAGTCCCCACTGGGCTCTGTCAGATTACAGTAATTGGATGGAATTGAATTCAACAGTCAACATCTTTTTAATAAACTTATGCCTTTCTGAAAAAGTTGAAGTATTTTTCAACGAAAAAATGTAAGTATTTTTATGCTAACGAAAGACACATTTTCACTGAGTGTCAAAGCTATTAAAAATTTGTTGATGGAGTAAGAAATCAATAAGATTTTTTATTTTTTTGACGTTATACGTCAATTGTTTATAACAATTATAAATCGATTCTCAAAATTCTGGTCATAAAAAACTTATTTTACTTATCCATATTAATAGCATAACACAACACATAGACCTTGCTATTTGGCTTATAGATATAATCAAAAAACGCTATTTTTTAGCCAATTTTTGCATAAAATCGTTTAAAAAAAGGTATAGCTAGCATTTTGAATGAGCACTTTTTCAAAGATGTGTTTGTTATCACCCAACAGATCCAATTAACCATGTTAGACACTGTTTGGAATTTTATCGAAAATCAGCCTTCTTAGAATCTAATTCTATTGGCGTACATTCCAAGTAGTTTAATACTCTGCATCACACAGATTCTCACAATAATTAAAGTATGCCCCGTATGTCAACGTTATTATTAAGGCCCTAGGATCTTGTTACTACCACTTTGTACTTAATATTAGACCATAGCACTTTACTGGGGTGAATTTGAGTATTGTCTGCAACTGCAACTTTCTGTAGCAATTGATTAGTACTTATTACCAGTACAAAATAAAGGGCACACGTCTTTTGAAGCAAGAAAACTTATTTGTTTTAATAAAACAGATTATGTAGTGTGCAGATATATCTACAAAAGTGTGTTTTATGCGATAAGTTTAATTAGGTCATTTAAAAATGGCATAAACAAACTTTCACAATATTTAATATCTGGCCCCTAGTAAGTGAGGTAAGCTGGCAGTTATAGCTAAGAAGGCATTACAGCCTTTTTTTAAGTATCCATGTGGATTTTGACGTGGATTTCCATGTGGATCTAATGTGGATTTTTTATCGATTCAAATGGATTCCTCATAAAAATCCATGTAGATTTTTTACATTTCGTTCATTTGTTTGTACAGAAGTCCGCAGGGACTTTCCAGGTAGTAATTTTTCTAAAACTTACGTAAAAAAATTGCTTATGTAGAATAATGCCTAAACTAAGTTTTCAGACCTATGTACTTTATATTACTTATTGCATCTATAAGAAATAATAAGAATAAATTTTGAGTCAATGTGGGTGGGCTCCTTGACAATCCATGTGTATTTACATACTTTATAATGTTTCTTAACTCATGGTTTTTCTTATAGGACTTAAATAGTGGACATTGCCTCCTCACTAGATTGCTGTTAAAAAACATATTTTCCATGTTACTTTTTTTTCCTAGCTTGGGCTTCTTTGAGGGTTGGGTGTGCCCTGAGTAGAAAAAATAGGGTTCGCACCTACGGCGTATCCAACCAGGGCAAGCATAAGGAGTCCTTCGGACCCTGTTTTGCTGGTCCCTCGGGCCTGGTGCTTTTCCAGACAATATGCACCACAAGGTACGAAAACTACTAGTCTGTGAGGTTATGATACCACAATTTAAACTACTTTGAACAAAACTAAAAGGTTTGGCAAGTTTGACACATCACTAAATATTCTAGTTACGTGCAATCTTTTTAATTAAACTAATAGTGATTGATAACAAATCTGTTATGACTATATAGTTTAAACTAAAATAAAGGAAATTAAATAATCTTTATCCATTTAATTGTGCATTTTTTCAGCACTCATGTCGTCTTTAAATAAAAGTTATAACTCTATCTTAGCATTCATATTTTTGACAACATACAATACGTTATTCAAGTGATTGCAAATCGTTTGAGTATTTTGGATGTAGGATCATTGTCTTTTGTTTTTTTTTTTTATTTTAATGCAAAAGCTTAATTTCAAGATGGACTGTTTCTGCATCATACAAAGAAAAATAAAAACAAAAATACTATAAAATGACACAACTTTTGTCTTGATAAGTTATAAAATCAATTATGAAGTGTCAAGTTCTGTTTTTTATAAAGGGATTCTAAATACAAAGTTTTTTTAAGAACTTTAAGCTTTCTAATACACAACCTTTTTTACTTTGCACTTATCTATAGTAATGGGTGTTCGATTTAGTTATTTGAATTTAAAGGAGCTTAAAGGTAGGGTCATAAAAACAATTTTGCTTCCTGCAGTATAGAGCGAATGCTACAAAACTAATAGCCATTTTTTTTTGAAAATATAAGTATTATAGAAGAACAAGAAGTATTTCTGTGTACGAGGTAGTTGTACGTGAAAATCTCAAAATAGCATAAGTACTAATAAGAATCTGTACATATCTGAAAGCGTACAAAATAAGTTTATTGGAGAATTTATAACATCCATATATTAAGCTTCCACTTCAAATGCTTATTGACAAATTTTCCTCAAAATTTAATTTGTATTTATAAAAATCTCAATTTGTATAGTATAAATGAAGGCTTTGATACTTATGACAGCTTTCTATATTTGATATAAAATATATAATACTATTTTGTACGACAAAATTGACATTCTGCTCATTGCAGATGTGATAGAGATCCGTTACTTAACTTAAAGGATAGCAGGCGAGTAAGACTCTGCACATTAGGTTAAGTTCAAGCTGCTCACTAGCATAATCATGCTTGTATTTATGAAGCAAGATATCAGGGAAGGTAAGACAATTTTACAACGACTACGCCAAAGCCAAGCATAAGCTTATGAGAAAAGTTTATAATTCTCAAGCAGAGGACAAATACCTTATATATTTCAACGCAAAAATCTTGTATGCGTGACAAATAACGTAACTACTAGCAAAAAGGAGCTTCCACTGAGTTAAACATATCACAGAGTAGAACTTTCTTAATATACTAGATAATAGTAATGGTCATATATGGAATGTAAATATGAAGTATGCAGAAGCGATACAAAATAATTATCAACATTTATTGTCTAACCAACAATATATCTTACTAATATATAAAGCAGAAGCGCTAAAACCGTTGTAATCACTAACCGCGAAAACTACTGAACCGATTTTGTTGAAATTTTGCACACTGGTTCATGATACTTCCTAGATGGTTTTAGTATAGTTTTTATCTTAAAAAATTTAATAACAATAGCAATAAATGAGCTCAAAGTTTTGCAAAAATACGCCAGCTTTTCACTTTAGTTCAGTAAAATCCGCTAGGTGGCGTCGACATAAAATCGAAGCTACCTGCAACATAATTAAATAAATGTGGTTATAATAGGCCGGAGCGTATCCAAAGAGGGATAGTCAAGCTTCGTTAGCTCAACAAGCTGTATGAAGAATGCTGATGATAGTCTGGCAGCTGGGTATCCTGGTTGCGGACGACACTCTTCTCCAAAGGGGAAGGGACCTAGGGGTCCCTTCACCCTGAATCTCGAGGAGTGCGTTAAAAAAAAAAAAAAAATTGAATTCCAACTTATGCCGTCTCTGCCACAATACCAGGAGACAAATCTAGCCAGAGCACAATCTGCTCCAATTCATCAGAGTTGTAAGTTGTAAGGGAGTTTCACCATTCTACCTGGTGCAGTTAGAGAATTGGTGGCTACAAATGTAAGCAAGGGAAGAAAACAGCTCTGAGCAGTCTGAGCTCTGAGGGGCATGGGCAGTCACAACGGCTACCTTCTTGGTCGTCGCGTCCCCAATGCGCTTACCCACATACATGTTCCCGTCTAACGATGAGCGGTTGGTTATGCGGGGAACGACCCGAGACGAGATATTCTTTGGTCAGCAGCGTATCTTCCTCCATCACAGTCTCCGTACATCGAGACTCCCAGGGTAAGAATCAAGCAACCGTAGCCAGCTCTTCATCATCAGGAATGAGAATAGCCTGGAAGTTTTACCACTGGCCATTTTTAGGGCCATTATAAGTATTAACGTTCCCTATTTAACCATCAATTTCATCGGTTCTTTTTAAGATCCACCTAAGTGTAAATTACCTTGCCAACAAATACATTTTTATTACCATTTCCGGAAGCGATTCGTCGACTAAAAGACTATATTAAGTAAAGACGGGCACAATCAAACCAAGTAAGCCATTCACTAGCAGACGTCACCTTCGGAGTTGTTCTTCGCAAGGCTGGAAAACCCGGTGACCGACGACTCTATATTAACCTCTTGACTCTAAGCATTTAACCAGGAATCACTGATCCTTTCCAAGGTCTGCGCTGGGCAAATCTATAACAGCTATAAAGGAAAAAAAACTTGAGCCAACGGGACAGCCTCCACTGGACAAGTATCACTAACCAATCTCCCCATCTAAGATCATCAAAACAACTGAATCTGGAAATAAAAAAGGTGCTTTAGACACTAACGTCTTTGACGTTATACCGGGAGACGTTGGAAAAGAGCACTACAACTAGCCCCAAAGCTTCGGACTTCGTAATTTTTCTTCCAATCAGTCTGTGTCTTCAACAGCAAGCCAGAGAAGATCACCCTGAGGTATCCAGGCAGTCACAATTGCTGTTAACTGCAGTCAAGAAAGAGTTTACTTAAGAAAGTCACCGCTCTTTTTTAGGGCCATCGGACGTCGAACTACCTAGCCATTAAATATATTAAAATTAACAAAGTTGACTGAAAATAGCCTTTAGAGGTCATAAAGGTCGTAAGCATGCCAATAGTCGCAAAAGAGTATATTGGAAAGAAAACTTCAAATGTATCTAATTAATACAATTTGAGGCGTCAAGAAACTGACGCAGAAAATTTATCGAGATTGAAACAGCAGCGTCAAAATCGACAACTAAAGAATCCATTACGTGAGAGACCAGCTTTTCATTGTACCCTCACAGCAATCTCTGAAATCTTTAAAGATCCTACTTCAGATTTTTTAATGAGTAGAAAATGTATTTGTGTTTTTGTGGCAATAAACATGTAGGGTTTAAGGTCCAGGACTTTGTTGCTCTGGTAATAAAATTGTGAGATATGAGAAAAAAAAAATTTTATTTAATATAAATTTTTTGGGGGTTTAAAATCTTAATAGCTTTAAAAAATAGCCGTTTTCGTGAATTACACGGGAGAAACTGTAAATCAACGGCTTCTTATGGCCACCGATTATTTTATGGCATAAAGAACGCACGGTACTTTTCAGCCTAATTATTTTTTGAATTTTTACACCTCATTATTTAACCAAATAAACTATATGGATTCCGAAAAAATATGTTTTTAATAAGAAGATTTTTGTTCTGAGATGTATCAGGAATATGTGTAAAATTTCTAACTGAAAATGTTTCACATTACATGTCAACACACTACGGTGTTTTATTTAGTAAGTCTCGGGCGAAGCCGAGACGGGGGGCTGCTAGTGATTTCATATCACTCGAAGCGATAAGAGCTCATGAAAACATGAAAAAATAAAGATCAATAAGATTACAAAGTCTTAAAGCAGGTTTTTTCATTTATACTAGCACTCCAGAAGATTCATACAGTTCTGCGTTTTAGAAAGTGTCTATGGCTTGAATTTTATGTAAATCACAACATGAAAAATAAAGACAAAGTTAAAATAAGTTTCAGAAGATTTTTTTAAAACTTATGATGAACACTGTGTATGGTGAGACCATAAAGAATGAAGCAAAACAAGTGGAAATCAAGCTTGTAAAAAAGTGGTAAGTGCGCTATCGCGTAGAAGCACTCATTGTGTGACTAATTTTCCCACTTTTTTAATCTTTGCTAATAATCTTAAAGCTTGACTATTTGAACCTACAGGAAAAAGTATAACATAACCAATGTATTTTGGTTTAAGTTGAAGTTGACTTCATGTATCAAAGACTCTCTTATACAACTTCCAATGATAGTATACAAACAGAAGTTCCGATGAATGCAACTTCTTGTATACTTATACTGACAGTTCACTATATGAGATTTATAGTCAAAATATCTACAATATTTTAAAACAAGGCATTAAATTCAATGTATCTTATTATTTAATAAATAATTAATTTGTTCTCAAGCTTGTGGAGAGATAGTACTCTAGTTTATTAAAGATTAAAAATGCGGCAATCACATCATGACAGAGTTCGTTGCACTATAAATGAAAATGTTATAAACTTTGTGCAGAACTAGGATTAAATTAAAAAAGTGATGGGTGTCAAAAAAGCTGTTGTAAGTACCAAAGTTGGCCTTAAAGACTACTTAATTTGTCTCTTCAAGAAGTCTAGAGCAATGTGTCTGAAAAGCCACATTAGCTCCAAGCTTCCCATTGTCCATCTACAAAGCAACATAAAAAAAAGCTTTTTATCTATAAGATGATAAAAGTTAATCATTTTCAGACAGCAAGGGTACGCTACCATGAAACTACATCACACTTAAAAATAAAGATTTCTAACTAGCTGATATTCTTGTTTATTTAAATAAAGTGGATCAAGAAAAAAGAAAGGTGGTTTAAAAAGTAGGATAAATATGAGTAAAGAATAACGTATTATTTCAAACAAAGCCTTATTTTTCGGCAAAGAACATTTTTTCACTTGACAAGCTACAGAGCTTTTTTACTTTCTGAAAGTGGAAAACTTCAAGCAAAAATTAAAGAATTTTTTTTTAAGAAAGATTACAATTTTCTTTGTGTCTGTCTCGTGCTGTTTCAGTATAATTATAGTTAATTATGTTTCAGTGAAATGGTCTTTGCTGTATTAAACTAAATCACCAACAATAACTGCCGTCTTACAATAAGGTTGTCACTGTAAGAGAAGAAATAGAAGAACATGATGACAAAGCTTAAAACGGTTAATACCCGCTTTAGATACAGAATAGTCATAACTATGAACAATAAATTTAAGATCTGAAAGCTAGATCGTGTTTTAAAAGTAATAAAAGCTTATGATATGTGTGCAGTGAGCTTAGAAAAAGGGGTTTATGAACATGCTTTTTTTACTTCTTATTAATGTTATAACAAGTTAAAATTTGTATGTTTGTTAATAAATAAAAGAAGAAGTTTATGAAGGTCAAAATGCTTAAAAGGTTATCCATTACAAGCTGCAGCACAGGGCCCCTCGATTTTTCCTTTTTAAGATAATGCACTTATCGATGCAACTGTTGAGTTGTTCATTTAATTCAAAAACTCTACATTTCCCATATAATCACCTTATTCATGACTTTTTCTTACCACATATGTATATATATATATCTTCCTATATTATATAGTTAACTCAGTGGGGAATTCCACACAAACCCCCAACCGCCCCCCATTTTCCCCCACAGCCCCCTACCGACCCCCCACACATTTTTTCATGGCCCCCCACCCCCCACTGCCCCCTCTATTGACTCCCCACAAAATATTATATGAATAGTATAGAAGTATGGTATGAGTCTTTATTCAAGCCAGAGGGTTCAACCACGTATGGCTTCATGGAATAATAACAGTGTATGTTTTGATATTTAATCAAATAGTTACAGATTACTGCACAATACTATAATCAGCTAAACTTAAATACAATCAATTGTATTTCGATTTACTGGATCCCTTGGTTTTTTTGTAAGCATAAAGTTTTTGGTGGGCTGACTTTTTTTATTAGCATTTTGTAACGTTGCATTTAACCAGCCCTGTCAATGTGTTAAAGTCTATTACCACATTTCTACCAAATCACATGGAAATATTGTATAGTATTTTTTCTTAAAACATCCCACTTTCCCCCACCTACCCCCTATGGCCCTCCCACTGACCCCCATGAATTTTTTCATGGCCCCCGCTGCCTTCCCACACCACTTTTTTGGAACCTGACGGTGATCATACCGTCTTTACCTATCTTTGGACAAAACTGTCTCATTGCCATAATTTATTTCATCGTCAAGAAGAAATTAAAAAACATAAATTGATTCATAGGGGGTTGTTGCGCAAAACATCATTATTTATACAACTAAGTACGTTTAATAACCAATTTATAACAAGTTAACAATATTTTGAAACCAAATAATATATACACATATATTGCTGCGCATAATTATTATATTATCATCACTTATATAGTCCTTTATGACACAATTCTTTTTTTTACGTACATAAACTTAAGTTAAATTTAGAGTATCATTAATATAAACAATGAAAGTTTCGCATCATCTTATGAGTCATCCTATAAAGCCTTATGAAATCACGAAGACTCACGTCCATTTTTATTTTGTTTTAAATTAATGCTGAAATTGGTACAACAGATGAACACAATATACATTCATAATATGTATTATTAATTAATAAATTTTACTTATACATAAAAAAATAATAATTAAATCATGTTATGAATATTAGATACATTGTTATATTCAAAAATTTCTTTCCAAACTATATTTTCAATCTTTAAACTGTTTTCTCTATCGACTTGAACAAAAATTCCATTTTTATTTTTGCATCTTGATAAAGCCACGTACAATTGACCATAAGAAAATAGAGGTTTTTTTTAGTATAATCCCACATTATAAAAACTTTGACCTTAAGACTTATTTATAGTCATAGCAAATGCTACAACTAATGAGAATCTTTTTCTATATAAAATAAAAGGTAATGATAAAGTATTTCCAGTATTTAATGTAATTCTTGGAATGAAAACTTTATTACCAATTTTTTCTCTCGTTACTATTTCGCCTTTTACGTTATACTTCAGTAATTAAGTAATTCGCAATCGTGTACCGTTACATAATCCGTCTGATATACTCAAATTTCGAATTAACATTACTATTGTACCTATTTTAAATTTAAGTTCATGAGGTGGCAAGCCTTCACGAATGTTGTTTAACATTTCTACGGGAAAATTTATATAAATATTATCATCTAATTTATCAACACCTTTATATGTTGCAGTATCGATGCTGTAATAAGTTTTAGTTTCCCCATGTAATTTACTTAAAATCTTATTGTTTGAAAAAAAGTATATTTATTATGTAAGGTTAGTATCACGTTATTGTCAAAACAGTTGCTGTAATTACCAAATATTTTGGTACAGACATCATCTGTTATACAGGATTTAGAAATGTTAAATGTTTCTATGTCCCCTTCTCCAATTCTTAACAATAACTTTAAAAATTCGTTATTACTAGAACGTATGTTATTTTGTTATCTTAAGATTCTGAAAAAGTTCCATAAAAATGATGATTTAATAGTTTCTTCTATTATTATAGTTTTATTACCATTTTTTATAACTGAAAGAAGGATGTGTCGAAAATCTCCTCCTAATACTATTAATTCATTACCAAAGCAAAGTTTTGTATTACACAAGTCTCTCAACGTTCTATCAACGATTTCTAGAGATTTTTTTGGAATCATAGAAGCCTCGTCCCATATTATTAAATCAACTTCCCTTAGTTTTTTTTTTCAGTTTCAAATTAAAAAAATGCACTTTTAATATTATCTAAGTCTAGAGGTAGACGAAAAGTTCTATGACTGGTCATACCTTTTGGTAGAAATACAGATGCAATTCGTGTCCAAGCCATTGACAAAATATTTTAACCTCTAGAAATAAAGTAATAAATGAGTGTCTTATATAAGTAGGTTTTTCCGGATCTATCAGGACCATCTATGAAATATACTTTTTTATCTTGTTCACAAATAGTTTTAAAAATTTTTCTGTGATTTTCATTTAAATTTGTGTACACTATATCGAACATTTTTTTACTGAAAAATATTTCCTCAATATTGCAATTATTTATATAGTTGTTAATGGTTGGTGTCGGTAAACTAAAAGACTCACATGATTTACCTTCTGATACCAAAATTTGATTAATATGTAGAAGAGCACAATTATTATTATCGTTATCGAAGTCTTCCGTAAAACATTTTTTATATTCATTCCATATTTTATTTCCTTGAATGTTTTCTGAAATCAAAAACCAAGCAAAAAATTGTCTTAACTGGTATGGAAACATAATTGTTATGGCTTCTTCAAAAATGTTGTCGATTTTAGAATCATGTTCTATTAAACCCATTGCAATTGCAGTATCCCTGAAATTTTTGTATGTTATTTCATTATGTTTTTTAACGTCTTCAAACGATGTAGCCCCATGTAATTTATTTAAAATAAGTTTTAAAAAAAGCGTTCATGATCTTTTAGAAAAACTATGTTTAATCTACCAATAGCAATATTTTTCAGTGTAACTTTCCTTTTTTTCCAAATTTTAAGTTTATTGTCAAAAATGTAATGTTCTGGAATGTTAACATATTTTAGCGATTTTGCAAAATCATCTACTTTATTTAATTCAAACAAAGCTGTAAGGGGTGTTTAATAATTTTTTATTACATTTTTTATTTTATTTTCTTTAAATATGAGTTTTTGTTTATTTTCAAGATAAACAGCTAGATTTACAACTGTATGACTTCTACCACAAATTGGATAATCTTGAAGTCTCCAAGCTGCTTCCACTGGACTCACATATCTAGCATCTCCAAAACTACTAATTGTACTCTATATTGATACTGCTTTGTATTGATGCACAATATTTAGAAGTTGGGGGGTTGGCGCGCAGTGCGCGCAGGGGGGCGTGAGCCCCTCTTGTATATATATATGTATATACATATGTGTGTGTGTAGATATTTAAATTGTGGTATTTCTTCTCTGTGAAAACTATCAGAGACCAAATACTTTCTAAAAATGGGACCTTATAAGCAGTAAACTGTTTAATTAGGCAGTTGTACCTGTAGCCTTTTTCCAAATAATGTTAAGCTTTTCTCACATACCCTTTACCATTACCTATAACTTTTAACCATTTGATTGTTTTATACGTAACCGTTAATGTTGGTGAAACTTAAGCTCAATTGAGGGCTGTGACATTTGCAGATGAGCACTGTAGGATTTGATATTATTTGGTTAAGTATCAAGCTAGTTGTAATTTTTATAAAAACTTAACTTTGTAGACATCTTGTTTTTTAAAATGAGATGAAATCGTTAACATACAAAGGTTTTGTGATTCCTGTGTGATAAAGAGCGATGGATGCTAAATTTTGACAGCATGTCTTATATAAATATGTGTCATTACTAAAGCCCATATCAGTGAAGAAAATTTGATACTTGTAAAAAATTTTCTTAGCTATATTAACAGATTATAAAATTATTAAGAAACTATCACAAACTATCTAAGTGCCAATTGTTTCATGCATCATCGTCTACGTACTAGAAAGCATTGTCAATCAGAATGATAATTTAGTCAATTTTTGTAGAAAAGTCATAACCGTGAGGTTACATACAAAGCCGTCATCGTAATAAGGATGGTTAAGAACAATCAAAAATAAATATGTAGTTAGCATGTTGTTCAGCAGGCAGTCAATGACGAACAGTCAAACTTTTAATACGTCAAAATAAAAGACAACCAAAGCGTCAAAACGATTTGTCTCTAACAAGTCAGGCATCAAAAATCAAACAATGTCATGGAAACTACCTTGTAAATAACTATTTTGTTGCCTAAAGCATCGCAGGAACTCAAAATATTTAGTCTTCTATCACCATTGGTAAATCTATTGCAAACTATGAGAATAATGATTCTGAGTCATGCGCATCTATAATTTGTGGTAAGAACTTTGATATAGGTATACCAATTCAACATCAGGACCTTCATTTACAACCATCTCACAGCTTATCAAATATTTATGGAACACGAAGTAACGCCAATAAAAATATAGCAACTTCAAACATTATAGGTATGAGAATTCGAACCTGATAAACTTTACCTGATAACGTTTTATTACTTAAAAGTGTTATAGATACTTACTCTTACCTACAACAGAAAAGCATATCTGGGCAGTCAAGATATCTAATTAGTTAGAAAACCAAGAAACGTTTATATGCTTTTTCAATAATCTAAAAAAATTAGACAGCTGCTATTGCTAGGAAGCTTAGTCACTACAACATAAGGAATGTGAGACTTTTTTTGAATTTTAAATGTTATTTTTATAGTGATGTCAATCCGACCATGACGAAAAACTAGTTAGCACTATTGTATGACATGTATTCTTATTTTCTGAAATAATGTTATAGTAAAGAAATCACACCTTTGTTTAACAAATATGATTTTCTCAACGTCACGTCTTTGATTTTCATTGATTGTTAATTGATTGTTCAAAGCAACTTGAGTCTTTGTCGAAAGCCGTAAGAGATGTGCGTTTAGAATTTTAATTTTACACTAATTCTCCGGCCAACACATTAGTCTACGGCTTGATTCTGCACGATTGTATTGTTTTCTATAGTTTAATGAATAGAGACGTTAAGAAATTAGTGTTGAGTAGGGGTGCCAATAATACTTTGAAGGCATTACTCTTATAACATAATGTATCATTGGATCATTATAAACAAACAAGAAGTTAATAAGCGCTGACAAGAACAGTGAATGAAATTATCAAAAGAGACACCTACAAAAAGAGAGGGAAAAGGAAAATTAAAAGAGAAACTAGTATTGAAAAAGTGTAAGTGATCGAAAAAATTTATTTTTTAAAATACTTTTGTTTACTTGTTGCATAATTTGACTGTAGAAAGATTACGAGCTAGATGAAACTTGAACAACTTTGTATTACGCATGATGAGGAAAAATCTTAGTCAAATCGTTTATTTATTAAGGAACTCTATTTATTCATTGACTTTTTTATACACTTGAAAAATTTTTCGAAATTTTCGAAAGCATCCTTTGTTATTTGACGATACTGAGCGAACGGCACGTTTCTATAACGTTAGATTTTCATAGCATTGAAGACCAAACTGAACTATCAAGTCACGTGGGAGCGCGATGAGGTAAGATTGAGAAAGCAGACGAAGCCTCAGCGATCGCGCTACTATTTACTTCAGATTTGCATACTAGAATTTTCAAATACTGAAAAATAAGTATTTTTGCCAGTATGCCTGATGTTTTTTAGTTTAATTAAGTCTCTTTAATCCTAGTCCACAACTTTACCAAAAAATACAGGTCAAAAAGTCGTTAGAACAACGAAAACGAGACATTTGTATCTCGAAATGGTCAAAACAAGATTTTTTTAGGCTCAGCGTCCGAGAAATGGTCTTATCCTTAAGTTAGCCGCAAGCCAAATTTTTCCTGTGTAAGGTTTACCTAGGCGTGTTCTTAAAATCAAGCAGAGTTGCCAACGTTGTGATATTAGCTACTGGTACTTCCTAATTTTACAAATTTACAGTCGAAGATAGCATGCAGTGTTGGGAGTTCTCAGAGGCTAAGATGGTAGAGCGCTTGCTTTTCGCCTGGAGAGCTCGGGTTCAAGACTCCGTTCCGTCACTTCCTCCCGGGTAACTAGGTTGTGTTTTTAATATGAACTAATCACTAGGATATCATATAAAAAGGCTACTGGTATATATAATTTTACCGTGGCATGCAGATATGCAGTTTATAGGAAGACGCAACGATGCTTCAGAAGAGGATGGTGGTGGATATATCTCTCTCATAGTAAAATCATCCCCTAAATGATCAATAATACAAATAATGAGATATATGTGGCAAACCGAGGTCAAATGTATATGTGAGAGCGCGTGGTGGCTCAGTCGGCTCGGTCGTGGATTGGCACACGGGAGACCGTGGTTCGATTCCCAGCCAGTGCAACTTTTTTGGGTGAGTAGCTCTGTGATTTTTCACATGTGCTTTTTTACCACGCCATGCTCCTCGAGGAGTGTTTAGGTGACCTTCTCGCAGCAAAAATTGCCTAATTTCCCCCTACCCCCCTTCTATAATGGGAGGCCTCCTATCCCTGTTCCCTTCCTTCTCCAAAGTGCTAAGTGCCCTCAGTAGTGCCCTTTATAGGAGCCGTACGTAAAGCACTATGATATAAAAAAAAAAAAAAAATGAATTTGTGCGCTCTTACCTATAAGCATGTAAAATGTACTTAGCTATTTAAGCAACTACTGACAAGATGAGATGTTGTTAAGATAGGACACCTACCGTGGGAAAATTTTGAAAACGAATAAAAATGTTAATATCAAGAAAACTTCAATATCCTATTTATCCTAACCCTAAATTTCGTGTGCCTTAAATGCGAACACAATAATTTCAGTATTCAAATTAAAATCTAAAATTACTTAATTACTAGTAATAAACTTTATTATTCTTTTAGTATACTTTTTTTTGGCAATTTAAAATAAATCGTGTAACACAGCTGTAACGGTATCAACATAATCTGTTTGATGAGATTGAAAGCACTATTGATTTCCCAGAGTGTCCTTAATAAAAAGCTGTAAACCTAAGCCTTATTTGATTTAGCGATTTTGGTAGTAAATAATAATACGTTAAAAATCAATTTTACAAGTACTAGTAATAGGAAATAATTTAATAAAAACAGTTTTTAAGTAACTTCGATGCCACTTTTACTTTTGGATTTTATTATTACACAACAAAAAAAAGCAAATGATGAAAGGTAGTTGAATAGATGGTAAATTTGGAATTTTCGATGTTTATAATTACTAAGTATTTTATCTAAAAAATTTTTTGGAAGGAGTAATTGAATTTATATAGTAAGCTTAAAGAAAAATTGCTCAGAACGAAATGATAAAGTAGTTTAATAAGAAAAAGATAAGAACATCTTAGATAAAAATCCTAAGACTGTATTTATTAAGACAATTTATTTTATTTGGTGAATCAAGAAACTGTTTCTAAAAATTAACTGCATTCAAATATACTTGAAACATTTGCGAATGAGCAAATTTTAGTAGAAATTTAGTGGGACTGTTATAAATCACCATGGCTATGTTTTATAGACTTCGTTTCTATCTAGTACTTTCTACTATGAGCAACATTTAATATTACTAAGTTTTTTAAACGAAATATTTAAAAATAGTATTTTCCTTAGAAAGTTATGATATCCCCTTTAAAATAGTTTCTTACAAACCTTAAATGTTAGGTAAGTTTGATGTATTGAGTTCATATTTAGTAAGAAATTTCTGAACCTTTATACACACTGGCAATGGATAGTATTCTTCCTGATGAATCTGTAGCCTTAACAAGTTCTGAAATCAAGATATAAAAACGGTCAAGTTTTTTTTTGGGCAGCATACATTTTGTGTGACATTCGTAGTATAATACTGTTAAGTACTCGTACTTTAACAAAATCAAACTATAATATATTCCCCAATCACGGTACGGATGGCACGGTTCCGTATAACGTAGAGGATTACCTCATTGGTAATGTCTCCCTCGTACAGGGAGTCAGTAAGCCTAACCAAGGGTCAAAAAAAAACGTTTTATATTTTGATACTGCGAAAAGAATATCTGATTAAGAAATCTCGGAGCACGTACATAAATTAATTAATTTAACATCTGACGAAAAAGTATTATTACAAAAATCGATAAAAAAATATCATTTAATTTTCAGTGATTACCCTGGATGTCTTAAAAATTTCCAATACACCCTTACAATTGACGATTCCAAGCCAGTTCTTATCAAAAATTACCCGCCCCTATGCAATTTTGAGTTAAAGTCGACGAAGAACTTAAACGGATGCTCGAACTTGGTATTATTTAACGTTCTAACAGTCAATATATTAACCCTCTCAGGCCAGTGATTAAGTCTGATGGTATTGTCTGCCTGTGTCTCGATGCGAAAGAAATTAATAAATACCTAAAAAGTGATCACGATGGTGCTCTCGATATCGACGATCTATTTCGGCGATGTAACAAGATTCGTTTTATGACTAGTATCGACTTAACTACGAGTTTTTGGCAAGTTCGGTTAGCTGTCGAGTCGAGGAAATATACCATTTTTTTAAATAAGGAACGCAACTATCACTATTGTCATGTACCCTTCGGTTTAAAAATTAGTAGTGCTGCCTTTTGTCTCATTTAGATCAATTATTTCATATAATCATGCAAACGGGTATCACTGTTAAATTCAACAAAGTTAAATTTTTCCAATCCGAGTTACATTTTTTAGGCCATATACTTACTCGTGACGGAGCTCGCATCGATCCAGGTAAGGTGGAGGCAGAAAACAATTTCTTTTCCCTCACAACGTGAAACAACTCCAAGCGCTTAATGGATTAATCAATTTTTGCGCTAAATTCTCAAGTAAGTTGACACACAACCTACAACTGCTTCTCGAGTTGCTTCGCAGCACGAGTCGTTAGCATTGGGGAGAGACACAAGCTGCAGCTTTCCAACGGATTAAAGATATTTTCATGACTGATATGATGCTGGCCCACCCACGACTAGATCAACCATTTATCTTATACACTGATTCTAGTAACGTCAGTTTAGGAGCTCTTTTGTGTCAACCGGATGAAATAGGTGAAGATCGCGTAGTTTACATGGCCAGACGTACTTTAAAAAGAGCCAAAGATAATTATTATACCACTGAACTGGAACTCCTCGCGATTGTTTGGTCCTTGAAAAAATTTTGGTCGTTTCTATTGGGAGCTCAAGTCATCGTAAAAACTGATCACCATACGTTGTCTTATTTACTTACGTGTCAGCATTTAACTGGGGGACTTAAACGATGGATGCTAACTATTCAAAATTATGATATTGAAATTGTACATATCAAGGGTATAGAAAATAAGGCAGCTGATGCTCTAAGCAGACAAACGGAGGTAGATAAGATGAATTCCGGGAACTAATTTTTCATTTTTATTTAAAAGGCCCATATCCCTAACGCATCGATTATCGATAGTCTTAAGGATTAAGGAGGCGTACAGGATTGGGATCAAAAGATCAAAAAATTAAATGATTAGATACGTCAAGACGGCGGGGTGAAAGGATACCTTTACAACGAAAACATCCTTTATAAATCTGTGAGAAACTATCAAAAGATCCTTCTCCCAGAGACATTTTTTAAGGAACTTGCATGAGAGACCCATACAGTTTACGGGCACGTTGGTACTAAAAAGTGTGTACATATGTTGAGCGAGTTTTTTGTAGCCCTGAAACATAAGCACATAATTGCGAAGGAGATTCAGTCTTGTGACTCGTGCCAAAAGGTCCAAACATATACTGGACCGACAACATTTAAAACGCACCTGATTATTCCAAGCGAGCCACATGATCTTTTATCTATAGATTATTACGCGTGTAATTCATAATGTAACTTATGAACTTTCAGATCATGAGCGTCAGAATATCCGCGGAGTATATAACGGGTCCGAGTTACGGCTTTATTACGGGACCAATGGCGGGCAAATGCAGAAGGTGGCAGAGATTTAATCGGAAGATCAAGCGTCTGAGGTTGCAACTGGTCCAGAGAAACGTTTGGCGGCCATGCAAGCACTATCTAATGCCCTTGACGGTGATGTTTTGGTTTTGGATTTTGATGAACCATGGGAAGAGCTAGATGGGATGAATCTGAGTCAGTAGTCCCTCAAATCAATAAATGTTGAAAATCTGGATTTATTTTTTGTGTTTTCCCTTTTGATGAGTTGTCCCAGGGCTTCCCAACGTCTTTCTTTACGAGTTGATTTCAACTTTTTGTCTGATCAAGTCGCGTTGGTATTTTCATTTAGTTTGTTTTCATTAGCATGAAAGAGGTTTACCAACGTATCTGGCGAGGCCTCGAACATGCATCGCAAACAGTTGAGCAAATGCTCAAGAATGAAGCCAAACGTAAAGCCAAGAAGATTAGGCGCCGCACTTACTCTCACGCCCATCGGGAACGTCAAGGAGAACAACAGAGGGACGAATGCCTTTACGACTTATACCGCGGTCCCAGTTCATTAAATTTTCTGGAGATCCTGCCCCATCGTGAGTCTACTAACAAGGGTGGTCAGATGACTCGTAAGTTGTCAACTCAAATATCCGAATCAGTGACCCATGACGCATATTGCTAATCCCGCAAGCGTGAACAGGAAAGGTGTCGGAGAAACTGCCTTAATCGCATGTCCTTGGATCAACGAATAGAACGTTTTTGTCATGAGCACACGATGAGGAATATGCAGACTGGTGCCTGTATCGATTTAATGGACAAGAGCATTCCACCCTTTTTTCCGTATCACGTGTTGTCATCATTTTGTGTTGTCCTTGACAAGTGGATTTTTTTTTGTTATCATTGGGTAATTCCATTAGTTTACTTTCGTTTGTCCTAGGTCATGATGCGTCAAGTCAGAAACTCCAACCGTCCTCGAGTCCTCAGGGATTTAAGGCGCATCATCCGAGGTCTCGTTAAGGCGATGATCAGACAGGAAGGACGGCGCGTTTCCTTCCTTAGGTGTAAGAGAAGGGGCCGTCAGCAGGAAGTCTCCCGTTGGTGCTTCAAACCTCCTGTTCCTGAATTGGTGGATTTTACGCTCAGTGATGACGAGACTTCTGAAGTTCTTGATTCGAGGCACGTTATCGGGCCTGGTGACTTAATAAGCTTAAAGGATTCCTCTACCGTCTCATCTGATACAGGAAGAATCCACAAGTCCAGTTCCATCACTACCCGATTATGAAGATGACTATCCTTACTTGTCGGATGCTGATTCGATCACTTTGGATAAGATTTGGTGGAACCGTCTTAATTGTCAAGAATACATTACGTCCCTTTTAGTTCTTATGAAAGACCGATCCGTTATGCTCTCTTTTTCCTTATTCAGTGTAATTTTTGTTTATTCAAAATTATGTTCATGATAAAAAATTAGGGGGGGCGCTGCAAGGTTTTACTTATAAGTATACGTCAGAATCCTAATGCACATACATTTTGTTGCGCTCTTACTTTTGTTGATTTTTGGAAAGGTGATTTTCGGGGGAAAACAGTTCAGGTGGCTCGACGCAGTGTCTGTTTATAATACTTTTGCGCAATATATTTTCCGGGGGAAGAGTCGTGAGGTCCGATTTTCAGGGGTACCAAGGTGATGAGTCGGATCAAGTCAAAGGGGAGAGCAGTCTTTTTTTTGAGTTCTACAAGGGAACAGGGGGTTTCTCCTGATGATCTGAGGAGCCTTGAGACTCTTTGCGACATTAGACCTCGTTGTTTCAAGAGTGTGAGTAGATATCCCGTCGGAGCCACGAAGCTTTTTAACTCGTTCCCGAATTGATTAAGGCGAGTGGGTGGTAAGACCCCAGTTGTCTAATATATTAACTGAGTGGTGGCCCCAGTGCCAGCTGAGTGGTGTAGACGGTGTTCTCCTTTTTTATATACGTACTCGTTAAATCTGTGTTTTGGTTCTTCTTCCTGAATCCGGGACCATTGCATTTCCGGACGGGTAAATCTTTGATGTCCTTTTTTGCTTTGAGCCTCTGTGTACTTTTTTTTCGTAAATCTGATAGCGTAATTTTACATCGCATTATTTTAAGTGATATAAATTTAACTCGTGATTAATGAACATAGTGTTAAGAACCATAACATAAATCTTTACTTTTGTTTTGAATTATAAATAAGTGTTAAAAGGAATTAAAGTGTTAAAAATAAGTAACCCGTATTAGTCAAAAATCCGATTCTTGAATTGTAAGGTAATAGGCGCTCGTGCTCTCTCCCTCCAAGCATTCGCTACACGATACGTAGCGCGACCTGTATAACTCTCCAAATTTTCGTCTCTCGAGTATGTTAGTGAGGAGAAGTGTATTCGATTGACTACGCCGAATAGGATAAACTTTATTTGTAAGTGCGCTCGATAGCTGATGAGTCTGTCTTTATTCTTTTTTTTGTAAACTTTCCAAGTATAACAAATCAAGTTTCTATTTCTTTAATTACTTCTCGTGAAATATACGTTTTAATTGTATCACGTCCTTGTCCTTAGTTAATCCAATAGAAATAAATGTTAAAATCAATTTAGGGATTTCGGAGCCGACTATTACACCGTAAGAAACGGTACACCTAAGCGATCCACGTTGGCCCCACCAAAAGTCCTCGTGAAAAAGACGAGGACTTGCAAAACCCATGAACAGAAGCATAAAAAACTTATTAAATAGCACTGTGTAAGTCAAACAAAATTTATTGGATGAGACTAAAAACCACTGAACAATGGTTTTCGTACTTTTTCTGGAGATATATGTAGTGTTATAAGAATTTGAGGCTCATTCGATCTACTCGGTTGAGTTCTATATACAAATTGTAGTGAATTAGTGGATTTTTTTTCCATTTTAAAATGCATCTGAATGAAATTGAGGCAACAACTAATGTAACAATTAAATTTAATATTGAGCATCCAAAAATTATTGCTGTGCTTCGATAGCTAACTTTTTAGATTTTTAATGCTATATCCTCTAAGGTTTCATTCATTTTAATTAACGCTATTGCATCGTTTGACTCTGCCCATTTATTTATTTTGGTTTTTTTCTCCTCTTGTAGATCAACAGTGAAGTTATTATTGCCGATTTTAATCGTTTTGATATCAGGGAGGTTCAATAAATTTTCCCTAAACTGTAGGAAAGCTCTGATCTATAGTAGTAAGTATCTGTCAATTATAGTGTTGTGACTCTATATACGGTGTAGCCAGGAGCATGAGCAATACAGTTACTACTGATCGTTAGTATTCCCGTACCTTGTATTTTAATTTTAGTTGGTTGTGTAATTAAAAAATTGTTTTCACACACTACTTGTATCGTGGTGTTATTTTCTGCAGAATATAACCATTGTTCAGTGGTTTTTAGTCTCATTCCATAAATTTCTTTTGACTAATACAGTGCTATTTGACAAGTTTTTAATGCTTCTGTTGATAGATTTATGAATGAAGGAAATTCGCAAGAATTATTTATATTATCTTCGTAAATAGGCATATCTAGTCAGAAATATATAATCTTTTTATCTTTAATGCAATTATTTAAAAATTTTTCGTCGGTAAGGAAACAATTTTTAAGATTATTGCTAACGATCAGGTTACTATGTCAGGCTTCAATGCTGACATAAGCTTTTAAATCTGAGTGTGAATTTCTTGAAACTGAAATCGAGTGCATGGAATAATTACTGAACTGTTCTTTATCTATTAACGGGAAATGAAGTTTAACTGCTCATCAACCTTCTATCGTTACAGGGTTTGTTGTGCACAGTGCGTGCAGGCGTTTAAGTTTTACTGTTAAATTGTCCCATAGTAGAGTATGCTCTTTTTTCTATGAATTAATTTCGTTACAAACTTTTGATGGTTGCTCTTTTGGTATCATTAGTGGATGTACGTGTCCTTGTGACGTGCTTTTCACCGCACTGATAAGCGTTTTTTTCAGAATCTAGTATGAAAAATAGAGATTTTTCGAAAGAGTAAGTCCATTCTAATGCTTCTATTTTATACTTAATTTTTCTGTTATTACTATCTAATCAGCATACTTCTTTGATTAAACTTTCTAAATTTTTTATAACTTTTTGATTATGTCTTTTATTTCTCTCTAATTCCACATAAACTTTTTTGAGAGTAAGGCGTACAATAAGAGTCTGTTTTGCTTCTAAATATGATATTGTTTGGGCAGAGTCGTAAGAATTATTTATATCCATATTTATTTTATCTCGATCATGCGCATCCATAGATCCAAATAATTTTTTCGAAATCCACCCCATGAATTCGAGTGGTGCTTGTCTTATTATCATGTGGGTAGGAATAACTTACATTATGTTGTTAGAGTTTATTTCTTTACTATGTATTTGTATTTTAGGTGCAAAAAATAGTTTTAAATCTTCGTATGTTGATTTTGTTGAACGAATTATATTATTGAACGTGCATCTTGGTATTAAATTCTCGCACTCTTGATATTCAAGTACTCTAGTACACTATTCAAATACAGTATCTAGCTGTTCATGGTATAGTTTAGTTTGGTCTTCAATGCTACAAAAATCTAACGTTTTAGTAACTTGACATTCTGTACAAATTAGTCTGACTTCGTTAGTGTATTCATAATAGATACCCGGATTATTTACTAAAAGCATGTTGTTGTAAGGTTTTGCAGGTATCTCTCCCTTACTTTTGTTTATTCTAGGCCTGAGTGTTATCAAAAGCAGAAGGCAATGTTTTTTGTCAGCATATTAAACAGATCAATCTGCAACTAAATCTTGAATTTTTTTTTTTTTTTTATGGGTGGCAACGTTTGACCTCGCAATGTTATTATTTATAATTTTTTTATTTTCCGATTCCAATATAACGTTATAATTATTATGTATTTATTTAATTTTAAGAATTCCGTTATCAAATCTATCTAATTTTTCTTTTCGGGGCTCTTTAAGTACATAGACTGTCAATGCAACTTCCAAGTTCTGTGGCTTTGACTTATTGTCATAACGTGTTTTTGGATTTTGTTTTGATATTTTAAGCCTGTCAGGAGCTATTTCTTGTATTATATGTAAACAGCGGGCAAGGTTATAAGCATATGAGCTGTTTGTTTCTAAGTTAAATTCGTCTGGAAAAGGATTTGGTGAACGTGCCTGTCTACCAAATACAAGTTCAAAAGGTGTAAAGCCTGTTGCTAAATAAACTAAAGTATTATTCTCATGCGTTGCAAAAGAAACCATTTCATGCCAATAATTTTTATTTCTAGTGTTAGTTATCAAGAAATCGTTTAACATAGCGTGGCTTATCTCTAATGAACCATTTAATTGTGGGAGATATGCACTAGTGAAAGCTAAACGAATTCTATAATTTTTTGATACTTCTGTCAATACTTGATTAATAAAACTTTTCGATCTCTCACTTAAAATAATTCTAGGAATGTTGAAAGTTAAAATAAAATATATTAATAACACATTAGCAATAGTTATTGCTTGTATATAAGAAACAGGAACTGCAATAAAAAAATTTGTAAGTAAGCATTGCATTGTTAAAATGTGCTCATTTCCACATGTACTTTGTGAGAAAGGGCCTACTGTATCTATTGTGACCTTGTAAAATTCTTCTGAAAGTGTGTCTGTAATTACCATAGGTTTTCTAGTTTTTGTGTGGACTAACTTTTGTTCCTGGCAAATTTTACATTCTTGTATGTGTTCAGAAATGTCGTTGAGAATTCCTTCCCAATAATATTTTTCTCTCATTTATCTATCTATCTATCATCTCATTTATCTAAGTTTTAACTCCTCCTCTGTGACCTCCAAATAATCTAGTTAGACATTCAACCAATTTTTCTTTTCTATTTTCTAGGGTTAGATAAGAACATGCGCCAAAACAAATTTTTACTATAAGGGGAAGGTGACGTAACTCTTCGTATGAAAGTGATGGCATTTCTTCTCTAGAAAGATTATCGGTAAGTTCACCTTTCCAAAATACGAGCAGTGGTAACTTCCTTTACTGATACTGCATCTGCAAGAATTATAAAGCAGGTTCGTAAAATGCTAGGTTTTATTTTATCAGTAAAGTTTTTGTTCACAACTAGTGAAAATATGTAGTGGCTTCAGATTTTTGTAGTGATAGGATCTCCCAATTTTGGTTAAACATCTTATTATTCTTTTATTAAAATAACTCCTATATCTTATAGTAGTTTATTTATAATTAATTTTAAATCTACAGTTTAAGAAGTCAAATAGTTGTAGTTACCCTTTGTGTAATTTAATTACCACAAGTACTCAAAAATGTTAATTTATTTGTTTCATAAGTTATATTAAAGGAATTTCCAACGGGAATTATATTTTTTGTTACTTTTTCGCTACGATCTAAGTTTCAACTTTGCTGTATGGGTTCTAGCGCTGCTGTATGGCTTGTTTGTAGTAAAATATTTTGATTTAAAGTTTTCTTAATATCGTAATCAATTTAATCTTTCATGATTTTCAATTGAGACAGGTTTTCGTTTCTTTCTTTATTACTATTTTGTTCTGTAGGTGATAAGCTTTTTTGTATAAATCCTCAATAGAGTTTTGTAATATATTTTTGGTAGAACTATTTCTGTGTGTTTTAATTCGAGATCTTGCTTTTATGGGACTTTCATTTGCAATAAATTCTTTCATTATTTTATTGATCCATTTGTTTACTATAGTAGGAGGAATTAAATATTGAGGTGACGATGGACGTCAACTTATTTGTTCTTGATTTAAGTATCTGCAGTCATAACGTTTGGTAGGAGATGTAGGTAAAGATTGCATTTCTCCGAGAATGCTATTACTTGGTATTTTACTTCTCTTATCGTATTTATTTCACCATAATTAGTTTTGATTTAATTCTTTAATAAAATTCTTTTGTCACAATCTTTATTAGCGTAAGTGTTATTTTTTTCATTCGCATAACTGTTCTTTATTATTATTTGTATTATTTACTTGGTCTTGTACGGAGCATTGTAAAGAAGATTGAAATTTTAGTTTTGTTGCAGTTAAATTTAAAGTTTCTTAATCTTAAGAAGAAGAGTCATTATCTCGTTGAAACATTACAGATTTTTAAAAAATGTTATTAGCTCAGGATATTCTTGGTTTGATTGGACTATAAGTTCGTCTTGGTAAAAAAAGTACATTTTTTTTCAATTATTTTTTTTAATTTTACTGATTCACAACTTTTCATCTCTTGAGTTTTCTATATGATGGGTCTCTTCTTTAAGTGCATTTATTAAGCTTAGCATAAATGTTTGCTCTTGTCATAGTAATGGTACGTCGTATTGTGGGTCACTAAACTGTGAAGTAGACGCGGTGTCAGGTTCGGATAACAAGTCTTGTATTTGAGCTCTTGGTGTTTCTTTTTTCCGACTCACTTTTAATCTTTTCGCTATTGTAGATGCATTTGATTCACCCTGTCCACCTTCCATACCCCAAGGTACTTTTAATAGTATATTTTTAGGTCTATTTTTTCTTCCTTTTGGTGCTGATTGTATGCTTTCAATGGTATCGGAGTGAAATTGATGAGGTAGCAAACAAGCTTTTAATTACATTTTTTTATTCGAAAAATTATCTTTAATATTTTTGTCTTTATTTTATTCTATTGAATTTCTTGATAAGGCATCCGCGTTTGTATTAAGTCTACCAGGTTCCTACTTGTAAGTATAGCTATAACCTTAAAGTCTTGCTTTCCATCAATTCAGCCTACTTATAGGATCTTTTATAGACTTAATCCAGGATAGTGGTTCATGATCTGCGTTAACCGTTAATTTCCTGCCATATGAGTAATATCAAAGATATTGGACTGCTACACCTACTGCTTAGCATTCTTTTTCCGTTGTAGAATAATTTCTTTTAGCCTTATTTAGAGTTTTTAATATGTACGCAATTGGGCCGTCTTTTCTCGGTTCTTCTTAGCTTAATACTGCCCCAATAGCTATACTAGATGCGTCTATTGTTAATATGAATGGATAATTTAAATCTACGCATGCTAACACAGGTGCTTTGCATACTATTCTCTATAACTTTTAAGTTTTTTTCCTTCGTATATCCAACGGTGGATCCGATAAGGATCCTTCCATTCTTCTTAGAGTATGCTTGAACTGAATTGAAGTTCTTAATTTTTTTTTTTTTTTTTATCATTTTTGAATTGTTTTTAGATTTTTCTGAATTAATATATTCATTTCTTTTATATATTTTCAAACTTTTTGCGTAATGCTTAATATTACATTATATGCTAGCAGTAACTGCAGATGGTATAAAAAAAGCTGAATAAATGTGGTGTGCTAGTAATAAGCTTTGTTCAATTGACAGTCTTAAAAAATTTTTATAATTAAATAAATGTTTTAAGACACATATTCAGAAATTTTTCTTATCTTCACACCCATTTTATACTTATTAATTTATTACAAATTTTTTGTCTTGTTAGCATCATGCAAAATTTTCGTCTAGATTTGAATAAGCTGTATTTTTAATGAATTTCCGTAATTTGTGTGATGATGTAAGTTAGATCGAAGCTAATGGGCTCATACGTTTATTTTACGATGAAAGCTAATTAGTAAATACTTATCGTACGACGTCACTGATACAATAAATCTCCTATTTGTAGTATTGCATTAAAAAATTAAGTTTAAATTTAATACACACTCGTTACTTACGACACCTAATAAACGTGCAAAAAAGTATTTTAAGAATTATATTCAATATTTATGTATGTTGCTCTTATAACTATGTTACATTTCGTCTTTAGACTCTAAAACGCTCATGTTTATCAATAAAATGATATTGAGAACAAACTTCGCCCAGTTAACACATTAGGATTTAATCTTTCAACATTAATAGAAAGAACTTATTTTTAAAATTATGATAGTAGCATAGCCTAGAACAGTAATAAAAATTTGAGCTTGATTTACCCACAAATTTCATTAAACATACTATTTATATTTTTAACAGTATTCTGAATAATATGTTATACAATTACTCATACTTAGCATGATTTTTTTTCCTCGCCCATGTTAAACGCACTCTCATGTCTTAAAGTAAATAAAACGGTAGTACTACTTTCAAAGAATGTGATACTTTCATGGCCTACGGTTTAGCTAATTCTCTTATTGCTTGTTTAATAAATTTTTATGAAAATACAAACGAAAAATGACGAAAATATAATGTGTTCTTCTTAACACATACACATACAATGTGTCATGCACTAATCAGTAACAAAGCGAATAATTTGTGTGGAAATCATAGTGCACTGCAAAAAAAAATGAGAACAATAATGATGTGAAACAATCCACTGGTGTGTTTTGTGATCAAGTGACAGCGTCTTCCATTAATGCTTAAAATTGCTTACAAACTAAGAGTATTGCTGTTAAAAAAGTGCATTACTAACTACTGTAAATAAAACATCAAGTGTTAACACACCAAAAAATGTATTCCAAAAATCATAATGCAACGCCAGAACTAAATGGTTATATTAAAAACCACACGGACGTGCAACAATTCATAAATTCATGTGGTAGTTAGGTACCGATAGTTAGTAATTTAAGTTGCAAAAATAACTGAAATTTAAATGAAAAGTACAAATCACTTTCCTGTTACTAAAGATTGATATAAGAAAGGACGAGTTTTTAGAGAAATAATATGTGTCGTTAATTTTAATTTATTGTATGTAAACAGCAACCATAATACTTATATGTTCTACTTAAATAATGTACAGGAAAATAAAAGTTATATTTCTTATCAGTATATTACTTGAACCAGACAGATCCAAACACTGCAGGGTCAGATGCAGCATGGTTATATAATCATAAGAAATATGTCGTAAAGGAAGATGATACAAAATCGTAGTATGGTGAGTTATTTTTTGATATTATTGTAAAGTTAACGTGTTATTTGAATAATTATAATGTAGTGTTGGCATGAATAATGTGACTTATGAAATCAAAAATATTGATGGTGGTAGCATTGTTTTTAAGACTATTATAGATTTAATGATAAGGCACAACATGAAATTGTTCTGAAAAGAATTTCATGTACAAATCATTTACTAAGAAGCTTGTGCAAAAAACTCTAAATTACCCCTGAAACTATGCAACTTACGAGTCCTAAATGGATAAAAGGTTTTGTTTCCTTGAAAAAAAAATTATGTCAACTGTAATGGCTGAAAAAAAAATTTTTATGCTGTTTTGCAACAAAATTAAAAAAACTAATTTATGGGAGAATAGAGTTCTTGCGCTAAAATTAAAAATTTCAACTATTGTCAGTCGAACAAAAAGTGAATACAATCATTACGATGTCATCAGTAATGTTTATGTTGATAGAAGAGTATAAGGTGTTTGGAAATGGCACGCTCAGAATAATAAACTAGCTCTCTGGACTATCGGGTGTTTTTCTCTCATTCGCTGTTCTTCAACTAATTAAAATTTGGAGTAACTTATATTTGTGCTGCTAAATAAACTAGTCTGTGTTATACAACAGTTGCTATTTAATTTTGCCTATCCAAAATTGCATCACAAAGAAATTACACTAGAAAACGTTGCTTTTGTGTCGAGAATGCCCTGTATGACTTAAGTATCTACAGTGACAACCTATAACACAGTGTGACAAAAAATAATTAAAAAATCTTTTTATTTTTTATCGTAAAAACAGACACTTATGTATATTTGTAAAAAATATTTATTTCAGCATAAGACACATGAAACGGATAAGTTCTGAAGCAAGAAATTAAAAAAACAGTTGTCAACAACACATGACAACGAAAGTCGTTACAAAATAAAAATGTCTGTTACAATTTTACAGTACACTGTTGATGCAAAAAAAAAAAAAAAAAACAAAATAAGACTCTATTAAGTAGAATAAATAAACATTGGTAAAACGAGTGATACGTTTTATAGAATCGGATAAGCAAAAGCTATCAGAACAAAATAAGCATGGAAAAATACCAGTTGCAACAACTTATTCTGACCAGAACAACATTGTCATTTTGATACAAAACACGCATAATAACAATAGAACAGCAAAAAAAACACCGTACACACAAGCTTATTTAGGTAACAGAAAATAAGTAAACAGTAAAGTCCAATGAATATCGTTTTGAAACCACATTCAAAAAACACGCTAATTAAATAGTACGGTGACAATTTAAAGCGACAAATATAAGAAAGTGTCGTTGTATCACACATGAATAGGCGTTGAAGGCACCTATTGAGAAAAAATACACAATATTCTAAAATTCTATAAAAGATGTTAGATACTTTTCAGTAATAATCAAATATATATAATGACGGAAAAAAGTGCATTCTTCCTTTTTTGAACAATTGAAACCACAATTTTTAACAATGCTTCTGCTACAAAAACAAGAAAACGGTACGTTTAGATTGGTGTAAAAAAAAACTATTGTCATTTTTTTCACTACAATAATTTACTTTAGTAAAAACAAAAGCACTAGCAAAAGATTTGAAATCTTGTTCGCACATAACAAGATTGTAAGTTAACAGAAATGACTGTTAGAAACTTATGATACTAACATTATTAATTGCAATACAGCTGCTTTACTGATATTATAAAAAAAGAGTGTTTAAGTGCTTCAAAAAAAAGGAACAATAAATAAATGGATTGTTAATTTTATTGCTCAGGCGTTAGGGACTAATGAATTTTTTATTGAAATTATAATTGTCTGAATGAGTTGAAAGCTCATCTACCTGGCTACTTAAAAAAAATTTTTTTCTTATAAAAGAAATGATTCTTTAAGAATTTCGTTACGTGTCCTCTGCTGTTAAGGGTCCACTTTTTTACTTTTAAAAATAAGATCAAACAACACATTTCTCACTTTCGTACAAATTATACAAGAAATATAGAGACACCGACACTGCAAGAAAATCTTCTAAAAAATCTTAACATGTAACACAATGTCCTTTTTTTTGCAGTTTGCTTCCTGCATTCATCTTAACTAAATAATACCTCATGCTATTGCCAATACGACATGATGAATTTTTTGTTGTTTATCACTTGTTTATCGAAAAATTCCCCAAATCCATAATCAACTAAAGCCACATATACTGACAACTTAAAAAATGAGCAAAGTAACCGCACCAGTTACTATTCACTACACTCTTTAACCCTATACAACACTTACCCTTATCACAAGTACGCTCCCAAATACACAATATCCAGCGGACTCACACATCTACACGCACACACAAACACTCACACACACACACACACACCTAATATCACGAGATTTAATCTTCTCTAACTCTTTTTTAAGCGCAAGTCAAGATTAAAGCTTTACCTAAATACGCAAGGGCCTTTCCTCTTATTCCTTTAAGGGCAAGCTGGCCTCTAAAATTCTCTGTTATTTTCCTTCTTCTTTCTTCTTCTATGCCCTTATGTTTTCTAGAAAAATGGTCCTCACAGACCTGTCCCATGCAGGTAGATTCACTACTCTAGACTAGAGTTGAGAGAAAAAATGACTGTTGTGAGAAAAAAAAATAAATAAATAGACAGTCTCTAAAAGATTAAGATATACCGCATGATTGCATACATTAACATCGATTTTAAGCAGTATGACGTACATGGTAATCTTTTCATACACAGAATGAAACCTCAAGCCCATAAAAACGTACTGCTCTAATAGCAATTTTGAGTGTTAACGGTAATAAATAAATGGTAGATGACTAAAAGCAACTATAGAAATCATTGTATAACGACTCATATGTACTATTTATGACAACCAAGTAAGAAAGCAATTTTTTTCTTTTTTGGGTGTTTCATTTTTTGCAAACCCTTTTGGGCCCTAGGGCTATCTGTAAAAAACCCAGACTAGTGGTGAAAAGTTTCATTTTATATAAAACTACATGTATATGTTAGAGTCTTATCACAAATTTATGAATTTGAGTTAAGAAAAAAAAATTAAGGGCTGTAAACTTTTCATTCTCAAAACCATTTTCAGTAATTGTTCAATATTACATAAGTTAATATAGCATTTTTTAAATTTACAAATAGCTCAATATAAACAATAAAACCTTATATATAGAGTCAGAAAAAAAATTAAAACAACTAAATTGCCTGAGCACAGCTATATAAAAACCAGTATTGATTTTTTCTTTATGTTTGTCATTTAAGATATCATTTCGAATTATAAGTGAGAGCACCGTATAATTGTAGAAGCCTTTCTTCATCACCATGAAAAAAAAATATAACTATAAGTAAACTTCAAATCGGAATGTTACGAAAAATGCTAAAACTTAATAACCTTACATGATTAGTAAATGAAAGAAAAACTATATTAATAGGTGATCCTCAAGTATTATAGTCTTGCCTTGCTTATTATAAGTACACTCGTTTTTTTTTTAACCTCTCTAAGTGCTCTTTAAGAGTTGTTTCCAACTGACTACATTATTATATTTGTACTGTTGGCAATGTAGGTATAAAAACGTAATTACTACAATGTGAGTATAAAATGTATTTACTACATATGTAGATTAATTAATTGTAGTATATTTAAGTAATCAGATTAAAACTTACAAAACTTCTGCATAGTCTCGTGACTCGGGAATATTTTGATGTTTGATAAGTCATGCCCATAACATCGTGGTTCATTAACAATTAAAGGAATTTCTGCTTTGACGAGAAAGCAGAAATCTTTTAGAAGGTAATTCATTAAACTGCCCAACTATTTCTATTAGTTAGACTTATTTATTGTTAACAATATATTAACAGTAATACATACTTAGCCTTTTAAACTCGATATGCTAAGCTTACACGTGTTTGGTAGTTAAATACCAGCTAACTTAAGTAACAAAAATAATAAGTATATCTTTCTTGCTAATAATCCGTGTAACAAAGCATACTGGCCTCCATGTTCTAATTTTCTCTCGCTAATGCAACGTATATAGAAAGAGCAGAAAGTCAAAGCTTCTCCGAATTTGTTTGTTATTCAGGTGCTGTTCGTTAGCGTCCTGTTGTTCTCCTCTCAGCGTATCTAAAACTAGTTGAGTTGCAGAGACATAACAGCACCAGCGAAAAAGACAAGAGAAAGGCGAACGCAACTACCAAGACCCGCAGCAGCTGCTATGTTAAGAGTGACAGTGAGGGAAGATACGTGGCAGCAGCAACTGCAGTTGGCCATTGCTCGAGCAAGAGATTGTGAGTCAGTCTGAAGTTGAGCCTCGAGCTGTATGCTTAAGGGCGAACAGTAAGAGCATTCAGTGATTTGCAGAATTTCAAGGCGAAAGTTGAGAAAGAAAGAGAGAGAGAGAGAGAGAGAGAGAGAGAGAGAGAGAGAGAGAGAGAAGAGAGAGAGAGAGAGGGTTGTCGAAAAGGTGCGTAGTATTGAGAGAAGAGACAGAAATGAGCGCACGAGCCTAGCAGCTGCTGTGTTCTTCTAAGACGACGAGGTCTTTAGGTCGAGAACTACAGAAGCTGTTGAGACAAGAAGGAGAGGGTAAGAGAAAACGAAAAGAGAAAAGGTGAAGTCGTAGGCTAAACGACCTATTCGAGAACACCGGACCATATCGCACTAGGTTAAGCTCGCAGACTTTTGACCAGAAGGTAAAGCTAAAGAGACATAACGACAGTAAAGCGTAGACAGTGTGAGAGAGGGAGTAAGAGAGCGAAGTAGTGTGTGGGTTGACGAGACGTTATGAACGAGAGACCGCTAAGTGCATCCTTGAAGTGCTGCCATTGTTCGCGGGTTTTGTTGTGTGTGAAGGTAAAAAGCAGTGTTACGAGAGGAAGAGAGAGAGAGAGAGAGAGGGAAAAAAGAGAAAGAAAAAAAAGATAGTGAGTTTTAAGAGCCAGAGCCAGCTGGGCAGAGAAAAATAGAAAGAATACGGTAGGGTCTAGGATAGTGGACGAAGTGTCAGTATGTGTATGTTAGGGTGGGTCTAGTACGAGCAAGAGCCCTTCCTGGTCCAGGAGGAGCAGGACGTTGTGAACAAGCGCTCGTGACTTGCGTAGTGCGAGGTAAAGTCACTGCAGCACAGTCAAGAGGTAAAGCGTTGTGTCATGTATTGTGAATAGTAATACTGTGTATGAGTTATTAAGTAATTTAAATAAAAGAATTAGTGAAAGGTATGTCTTATTATAAAAGGGAAAAACTCCTGTGCCAATGCCCCTTTTTCAGAAGAAGATGCTCAAGTGGTAAGAGGGACAAAGGTTACGAACGTGATCAAGGTTTGGCAGCACTGCATTGATATCTCGTTGTATTTTCAGGTAAAGAAACAGTGTTACATCCAAGGTCTATTTGACAATGTGTCCTGCTTTAAAACTTTGAAATAAAGCAGATTAAGTTAAACGGTATTGTGGACATTACTATACTAAAAAATCGTTGTTATAGTATAACGAAATTAGTTTTGAAGCCCCGAACATTCTGACTAGGTTAAAAAAAAGGTGATACTTTTAATACATACTAACAAATTAACACAAAATTTTACAAGTAGAAATGTCAGAAAAAGCCCTAAAAAGTGGCAAGAATGGTCAAAGTATGTTTAATGTGCATGTTAAACTACAATCGTATTATTTTTTAATTTTGTCAAAACTTTTAAAATCCTGATACAATTTTTTTCTAATTCCATTATTTAAACAGTTAATCATAAAACATTTTGAAAACAAGTTAAAACTGACTATTCACTTTTTTGTTGCCTACATTATTACTTAATCAATTAGCTGCGCTGCTAAATACATGTATAGGATCAGGAAGCATCTCACCACGAACATCAAATGTAACAAAAAATCTTAAAGTACAGTAGATTGCCGATTGGAGATGTATTCGGTACTTTTAATTCTGTTGAATCAAACATTGTCCATCAATTACCTGTTACGTGATTGAAATAAAACCATAATTGCCATCCTAGAAAGTAGCAGAGGTACATTAATGTTTTATTTCCAAGAGAATAATTAAAATAAGTCGTAGTTCTTAGCTTTTTCGTGCTTTGTAAGGCTTAAAACATTTTTTATGATACAAATTATGTACAAAAGAAGTTTCAATAAAGCAGAAATGAGTCTATGAAAAAGTTGTTACTAGAATCGAAAGATGGTTGACTGTCAAAAACAGTGTCGCCCTACAAATATAGTCGCTTTTTTATTATAACTGTTTGATAAATGAAATAAGTGTTAAATGGTATTGTCTGAAAACTAACCCGTTACAGTTTTGACTAAACATTATAACAATTATCTGTAAGAACTGTAGCATAAGAGTAATTAATCCAGTATGCTTGTGTAATATTCATATCCATTTTAACCGCCAACAGATTCTCTTGAACACCCAATTGCTGTAAGTCCCATAAAAGCTCAGTTTATTCTGCATTAATTAACTTATTAGTTCATCACCATAACGAGATAAATGTCCAAGGTTCGAAGTTTAGTTTAAATTTTATAAAAGTCAGGTGACTTCCTAAGTGTCATACTATGAATCGTCAGTATTTTTCTTATACTTAGAGGTAGATTCTAAAATGTCTCTGTCTCTAACTACTAATTAACTACTAAGCAATTTTACTTTTTTTTGCTTTAATAAATTTAATTTTAAGCAAACATTTTTTTTTAATTCACCCTGTAAAGTATTCTCAGCCTGGAATACTTTTTTTACAATCAAGTTAAAATCAACAATTTTTCTGGACTTATAGAGAATATTTTCGTAATTTATTCCATATTAAAAGTTTCTCGTATATTCAAAGTTATTCCCCAAATATTGTTATGCGTTCAACGATCAACTTAAGGGTACATATGCTCATCAGCATTTTTTCTGATTTTTAGAAATCCTTGTTTGAGGACCCGCAGGATATTCAGAATCGAATATTCTTGTGCGCAAGATATACACTTCTCTTTACTCTGAACTATTCATGTTTTAATTTCAACCCTCAATATATTACTTCCAGCCTTGTTTCTGCAACTATTTCCTTTGCGCTTGGCTTAATTAAATTGCTTGCATAACTTTTCTCATTGCATAAGCTACAACAATTAGACTGAGATTTAATTCTTACAGAATCTGGCTTTATGACCCTAAATGCACCAGTAACGAGATCGTTGATTTTTTGTATAAAAATGGATAATTAATCTCTGCAGATTTAGCCAGTACCAAAGGTATTAATACAACCTATAAACATGATTTAATTGTTAATGACATAATCACATAAAAGGGCATACATATTTAAAAAAAAAAGAAGTTGAATGTTTTTCGTTTGTTCAACCAAATTTAAAAAAACTCTCATAAATTATATCAGTCTTACACTTCATCCATAAAACGAGGACATTTCGACAGTCGTCGACTCAAAATAACTCCTTTAGATCTTCAGTGTTGCCTAAAACTGTATTAATACTTCTTTACAACAAGATTTCATGAGTCATTCTAATACTTTATCCTTTTTGGCATATGTATATGATATGTGCAATGCGAAATTGTTCAGCTTAATCTACTGGATCAATATAAATGCAATCGTGAAGATAAATGACATCGTTATTCTGTTAGAAAGCGGTAAAATGACAACATCCTGTCGAGTTTGCTTCTTTAAACTCGCTTTTCCGTTTACTTGTGTAAAATGCTAGTTCTGACGATGGAAGTTGGCTTATAAAGCCAGATGTACTTTTCTATATTTAAAAAATATTATTGTTCTCTTGGTCATCAGTGGCAACTTTCCAAAAAATGAAAAATGGCACCAAACAATTCGTCATACTAAAGGGCAAGTTTTATCAAATAAAATTTAAAATTCATGTTAGAAAATGCATCACCAAGACTTATTACTTTTCGTCTCAATAACTAGTAACTAAAACAAACTTAAGCCAACAGTAAGTCGATAGAAACCTTTATTCTAAGTAAATGTTAGTTTTTTATTTATTTGCCAGCATACTAGCAATATAAGCTGTCTAGTTATTAAAGCAGTTCCAAATAGAAAATAGTTCATTAGCAATGAGTTATACTGATGATCGCAATGTTATCGTGGGATGGATATAAGTCGAAGGTACACAAATATTTAATGCCTCTTTTGGTATAATAAACAAATGTATTATAAAATACTATTGATCACTTTAATTTTATTTTGAGAATAAGATGTACTAATATCTTCTCTTTTCTTTTTTGCAATTTTCATAACGTCATTAAATATTCTTAAAAAGTTATACGAGCTCATTAGGTACAACACTTTTTTGCAGACTGACTTATCAATTTTTTAATTTTGCAATTATCTACAATATATTTGCAGAATCTGAAAACTAGAAAAAACGTAGTCTTATAATTGCTGTTATCTCAATTACTTATATAACTCATAAGTATGATTAAAAAAAAACGTTAATCAATTGAGAAATTTATAAGTGGACAACACTGCAAGCCATCCATTAGATAGATAGATGATAAAATTGAGCAGTAAGATTTAGCGTTGTGGAGCCTTTATGCACCAAACTATTAAGAAAGTCTTTAAAAATTTTAGTTAATTAACGTCTGTTTCTTGTAATATAATAATAAACTCCAAATATTAGTAAATTGCTTATTACTTTAAGCAATTCTAAGTTTGTACATAATTTGATAATTGAGTCATTTATGATTTTTCAAAATTTAAATGAATATTTATTCTACTAAAAATAAATTGATAGTTAAAATGTAGTTGACTGAAATGAACAAAAATTTCACAATGCAATCGTTTGTTATATCAAAAAAATATCTTATAATTTTTTTAAAAATATTTATTATAATGTAATACCATAACATTTTAGTTGCTTACTTTTCATTCAAATTAAATAAATTTTTTTTTTTCGTCCAAAAATAATTGATTTGTAACAAACAAATCATTTACTAGAACATGTTGTTATTGATTATTTATTTGTTGTGTTTGTTTTTAATTAAATTTTATTGCTTGTAAGAATGTACTTAAAGTTACTTTAACATACAAAAATCTAATTATGTACCAGTTTGTTAAGTCAAACAATATTTATCAAATTTGAGAAAACGTGTATAACCTCGTTATCCCACGATGAATTGTTTTTCTGCCGAAATAACAGTATTTCTTCAATCAAAATATAATATTTGTTGGAAATTGGCGCTGCCACTCGTCCTCTTCCACTTCCCCCCTTTGTTACTATTCCGTTCTTTCCCGCGTCCGTGTTAGCAGCTACGGTGCGTTTTAGTTGCGCTTTCGCTTCACCACAAGATAGATGTGCCTCTAGAGACATTACTGCTTGTTTACACATACTCAACCATATCCATTTGTATCTTTTTGTACCTTCCTTAATAAACTTCTTTTTTTCAAGTTTGTCCTAACTCTGTGTGGCCCTACCTCTCCGCTCTTCCATAACAGCCCACTCAAAAGCAATAGGTCATGGGCCCAGGACCGTTCCACTGCACAAGAGGGGAAGAAATCACAGGGTATCATCGAACGATTGTGGTGACACCAGACAAAGGAGAAAAGTGCTCATGTCCCTCTCCAAACTCAGTGTAGCCATGGCCACGAACCTCAAGTTCTTACTGCTAAGTAAGGAGAACTGAGACACCTGAAGAATCCAGATGCGTGCCGTTCTAATAAAGAACAGTGCGTGGGGATACGTTAACGGCTCCATCGCAATACCAACGATCGAAGAAAACAAACCGGATACAAAGTAGTATCTTGAGAAGTTGATGAACGAGGACTTGAAGGTCTAAATTTACATCGTCTGTGCCATTAGTCTGTCTGAGATTAAACAAGTCAATTCTTGCATAACAGCGAAGGAGATCTGGGAGCAACTAGAATCAATAAACTCGTCAAAAGAGCCGATTAGAAAAGCTGCTCTGCTCAATCAACTTATTCTAACTAAGATGGTAGAAAGCGAGGACGTACGAGAGCACACCAGAAGGGTCTTTGATGTGGTTGACAAACTGTCGCTTATGGACATCAAGATAAACAGAGACCTGCTCTTAGTCATGTTATTTCGTAATCTCTCTAAAAGCTTCGAGAATTGTGAGTGCGCCGTAGCGTCTCGCGATGAGTTACTGACACTGGAGATTCTGCGAATCAAAATCGCAGAAGAAAAGGACGCCAGAAAGGGGATTGAGCGCGAGCACGGCCAGAACGCAATCTTCGCAAATAAGGAGAGAGATAAATGCAAAAACAAGGAGGCATTAATGCGATGCTACATCTGCAAAGAAATTGGTCATTGGTTAAAGAACTGCAAGCAGACGGAAGACAGGCATCAGTCAGCGAGCAAAGTGGCGGATGTTGCGCTGTATTGTAGAAGCGGGAACGCTCACAAGGCTAAGCAAGCTGGAACTCAGACACAGCCCAATTTCTGGTGCCTCGATAGCGGGTGCACGTTGCACATGTGCAACAGTATGGACTCGTTCGAAATGCTCGAAAATAGCACTAACAAGCTCAACCTGGCAAGCAACTCGAGCACGGCAGTGAGGGGTAAAGGGGGCGGTAAAGGCATGGTTGGAACACGACGGAAAGGCCAAGCAAGTCACGTTCCAAAAGGTGCTGTACGTTCCAGACCTGCGATCTAACTTCGCTTTGGTCAGCAAGATAACCGATCAAGGGTACGCCGTAACCTTTTTTAAAAGTTACGCTGAAATCACGAGCGAAGAAAGGGAAGTGCTCCTCGAAGCAAGGAGAGTGGACAACCTGTACTACCTACAGAGTGGCGCCGAGGAAGAGTGCATGCATTTTATAGGCTACGATAAGACAGACAAACCGCTGAGACGGGGCTTCCTCCAAGAGTGGCACGCGCGTCTAGGCCACCTGAACGTGTCATTCCTACTTCAGGCAGTAAAGGATGGCACATTAAGCGGAATTATCGTTACTGACGCTGATCAAGAGTTTAAATGTGACGTATGCGTAAAGGGGAAGATGACCCGCCTGCCTTTTCCAAAAGCATCTTCAAGAGAGACCAAGGTGGGAGATATAATTTATTCAGACGTGAGCGAGCCCGTGCGCACCTCTTCGCTCGCCAAAAGCAGATATTTCTGCACGTTCATCGACGACAGCTCAGGCTGGCGCGAGGTAAGATTCTTGAAACAAAAGAGCGAGGTGCTTCGTGAGTTTAAGAATTCTCTCACCTCGACAAGCACGCAGCTAAGACAGAAAGTAAAAAGCATACAGTCAGATAATGGCCTCGAGTACGTCAACCAAGAATTTGACGAACTGCTCTAGAAAGAAGGTATGAGTCGGCGCCTAACGGCTCCATATAACCCGGAGCAGAATGGCATAGTGGAGCGTAGGAACCGCACCCTGATGAAGACTGCTCAATGCTTCATACTTCAGTCGGATCTGCCCGCATCCTTGCAGAGGCAGCCAGCACGGCTAACTTCGTTCGGAACCAATGTCCCTTGAGAAGGCTTGGCCGTAAAACGCCTTACGAGCTGTTGCACGGGAAGCCTCTCCACGCATCCCACTCCGTGATCTTTGGCTGCGAGGTCTACGTTAAGGATGGATGCATCAACAAGGAAAAACTAGAGCCACGCGCGAGAAAAGGTGTGTTTATTGGATATTGCAGTGAGACCAAAGGATACAGAGTATGGTTCCCGGGGAAGCTCAGGATCGAGGTATCAAGAGACGATAAATTCCTGGAGGACATCCCATACAAGTCCATCGAGCTGGTGAAAAGGGATAAAGGTGCCCAGGAAGTGGACCCGTTCAATACTGACTCAACATTCGCGGAGAAATCCGACGATGACTTCGACTCCACCGAAGAGGGTGACGCTAATATCTCGTTAGATTTTTGTGGTTTTTTACCGGAGGAACAGAGAGCCCTAGGACCAGGACCGTTCTCTGCACCGAGGGATGAGGAGAGGACCCACGCCGAGGCAGATGCCTATCTGCACAGCGATACACTCTGGGACACTGCCCTCTTGGCAGAAATCTCAGTCCCGAGAGCACTAGAAGCACAAGATTCCAACAAATAGTTGGAGACAATGGCAAGCAAGGTGGCGTCTATCCTAGAGAATGACACATGGCACTAGTGGACAGGGGTCAAGCTTCCAGCATTGTGGGAAGTCAGTTCGTGCTACGTACCATATCCGATGAGCACTAGCCATCTAAGGAGAAGAAAAAGGCAAGAGTAGTAGCCAAGGGATACACCCAAAATTACAAAATAAACTTTTAGGTGAATTTTGCGCTGGTTGCAAGGACTCCATCAGGCTCGTCCTGGCAACAGCCGTGCAAAGAAACTTGAACATACGGCAATTCGACATAGTTACTGCATATCTCAACGGACGCTTAAGCAAAGAAGTCTACATGGAGGCCCCCAACGAACTAATTAAGGTTTTGGAGCTTATATCACGGAACTCACTGATCGTCTCAAAAGCAAAGGACGCACTGAGGACCCTGTCAGAGGGGGATAAGATCTGCCACTTGAAAAAGGCGCTATACGGCCTGAAGCGAGCAGGACGCGCATGGTACGAACGTCTGGATAAGGAACTTTGCAGCGGTGCTGACTACCAGAGACCCCTGTGTACACGCTACAGGATCAGGGAACGAACTAATTGTCGTTGTATTCGTGGACGATATACTGATTGCTGGCCTAGATACAAGTAGCATCAAACAGTTATCCTCGAAGCTGCCTAAGACGTTTGAAATAAAACACCTTGGTGACCCGCAACATTGCCTCGGCATGGACTTCAAACGCGAACAGAAGAAGATTTTTATTTGTCAATGGACATACATAGAATCGATCCTCAGGCAGTACGGTATGGCTGACTCTCATCCGGTCTCAACACCCATAGCTTCTGGAACTAGGTTCAATAAGGAGGAACACCCAAGATTGAAAGGAGCCAAGTCTCCACCGTATCAAAAGCTAATCGGCAGTCTTTTGTACCCCGCCTTAGCATCCAGAACAAACACTTCCCACGCCATAAGTTGCCTTGGCCAATACAACGACTGGGTTGTGTTCATCTCGAGCGATGGGCCAGTTTGCTAAAAGTCAAGTAAGCAGCCAACCACAGTCCTGTCAACAACAAGCTCTCAGTGACACTACCAAGGAATTCATTCACCTAAAGCGCTTCATAGCGGAGTTAAGTAGGGTAAATCCTACAAGCATCAAAGTATACCACGAATACTTCGGTGCCCAGTAACTCCCCGCTAACCTCGTGTTCCACGCTCACACAAAGCACATCGATATCAGGCATCACTACGTATGTGAGGCCATTAAATCCGAAAAGACCTTTTCGAAGCAAATTGCCTCAGACAATATGCCCACCGACGTTCTTACGAAAAAAATAAACTTAGCCAAAAAAATTACACTGCATAGAGCTTCTAGGACTCAATAGAAGCTAACAAAGAAACGCAATGGTACAGGACCAATGCATCTAAAAAAAGTGTTGGAAGTTGACGCTGTCACTCGTACTGTTTCACCTCCCCCCTTTGTTACTATTGCGTTCATTTTTGCGTCCATGCTAGCAGCTACGGTGCGACTCAGTTGCAATCTCGCTTCACAACAAGATTGACGTGTCTTTAGAAACATTACCGCTTGTACACACATCCTCAACCATATCAAATTATATCTTTTTGTACCTTCCTTAATAAACAACTTTTCTACAAGTTTCTCATAACCCTGTGTGACCCTCCCTCTCCACTCTTACATAACAGCCTACTCGCAAGCAATGCAATTTAATAACTCGAATATTTTGACTCAAATTTTTTAAAATATTTAAGTCATTTTTTCTGAACTGCTTAAAAAGTCCAACTGGTTTGACCAACAAAAGCAAAAGTACCTTCAGACTCGTTTTGTTACGCTTATTGATCCAGCTGCTATTTTTCTGCTGTTTTTTGTATGAGAATAGCTAATATTTCATGCATGATTACACTTAGCAGTAAGAACTTGAGGTTCGTGGCCATGGCTACACTGAGTTTGGAGAGGGACATGAGCACTTTTCTCCTTTGTCTGGTGTCACCACAATCGTTCGATGATACCCTGTGATTTCTTCCCCTCTTGTGCAGTGGAACGGTCCTGGGCCCATGACCTATTGCTTTTGAGTGGGCTGTTATGGAAGAGCGGAGAGGTAGGGCCACACAGAGTTAGGACAAACTTGAAAAAAAGAAGTTTATTAAGGAAGGTACAAAAAGATACAAATGGATATGGTTGAGTATGTGTAAACAAGCAGTAATGTCTCTAGAGGCACATCTATCTTGTGGTGAAGCGAAAGCGCAACTAAAACGCACCGTAGCTGCTAACACGGACGCGGGAAAGAACGGAATAGTAACAAAGGGGGGAAGTGGAAGAGGACGAGTGGCAGCGCCAATTTCCAACAAATATTATATTTTGATTGAAGAAATACTGTTATTTCGGCAGAAAAACAATTCATCGTGGGATAACGAGGTTATACACGTTTTCTCAAATTTGATAAATATTGTTTGACTTAACAAACTGGTACATAATTAGATTTTTGTATGTTAAAGTAACTTTAAGTACATTCTTACAAGCAATAAAATTTAATTAAAAACAAACACAACAAATAAATAATCAATAACAACATGTTCTAGTAAATGATTTGTTTGTTACAAATCAATTATTTTTGGACGAAAAAAAAAAATTTATTTAATTTGAATGAAAAGTAAGCAACTAAAATGTTATGGTATTACATTATAATAAATATTTTTAAAAAAATTATAAGATATTTTTTTGATATAACAAACGATTGCATTGTGAAATTTTTGTTCATTTCAGTCAACTACATTTTAACTATCAATTTATTTTTAGTAGAATAAATATTCATTTAAATTTTGAAAAATCATAAATGACTCAATTATCAAATTATGTACAAACTTAGAATTGCTTAAAGTAATAAGCAATTTACTAATATTTGGAGTTTATTATTATATTACAAGAAACAGACGTTAATTAACTAAAATTTTTAAAGACTTTCTTAATAGTTTGGTGCATAAAGGCTCCACAACGCTAAATCTTACTGCTCAATTTTATCATCTATCTATCTAATGGATGGCTTGCAGTGTTGTCCACTTATAAATTTCTCAATTGATTAACGTTTTTTTTTAATCATACTTATGAGTTATATAAGTAATTGAGATAACAGCAATTATAAGACTACGTTTTTTCTAGTTTTCAGATTCTGCAAATATATTGTAGATAATTGCAAAATTAAAAAATTGATAAGTCAGTCTGCAAAAAAGTGTTGTACCTAATGAGCTCGTATAACTTTTTAAGAATATTTAATGACGTTATGAAAATTGCAAAAAAGAAAAGAGAAGATATTAGTACATCTTATTCTCAAAATAAAATTAAAGTGATCAATAGTATTTTATAATACATTTGTTTATTATACCAAAAGAGGCATTAAATATTTGTGTACCTTCGACTTATATCCATCCCACGATAACATTGCGATCATCAGTATAACTCATTGCTAATGAACTATTTTCTATTTGGAACTGCTTTAATAACTAGACAGCTTATATTGCTAGTATGCTGGCAAATAAATAAAAAACTAACATTTACTTAGAATAAAGGTTTCTATCGACTTACTGTTGGCTTAAGTTTGTTTTAGTTACTAGTTATTGAGACGAAAAGTAATAAGTCTTGGTGATGCATTTTCTAACATGAATTTTAAATTTTATTTGATAAAACTTGCCCTTTAGTATGACGAATTGTTTGGTGCCATTTTTCATTTTTTGGAAAGTTGCCACTGATGACCAAGAGAACAATAATATTTTTTAAATATAGAAAAGTACATCTGGCTTTATAAGCCAACTTCCATCGTCAGAACTAGCATTTTACACAAGTAAACGGAAAAGCGAGTTTAAAGAAGCAAACTCGACAGGATGTTGTCATTTTACCGCTTTCTAACAGAATAACGATGTCATTTATCTTCACGATTGCATTTATATTGATCCAGTAGATTAAGCTGAACAATTTCGCATTGCACATATCATATACATATGCCAAAAAGGATAAAGTATTAGAATGACTCATGAAATCTTGTTGTAAAGAAGTATTAATACAGTTTTAGGCAACACTGAAGATCTAAAGGAGTTATTTTGAGTCGACGACTGTCGAAATGTCCTCGTTTTATGGATGAAGTGTAAGACTGATATAATTTATGAGAGTTTTTTTAAATTTGGTTGAACAAACGAAAAACATTCAACTTCTTTTTTTTTTAAATATGTATGCCCTTTTATGTGATTATGTCATTAACAATTAAATCATGTTTATAGGTTGTATTAATACCTTTGGTACTGGCTAAATCTGCAGAGATTAATTATCCATTTTTATACAAAAAATCAACGATCTCGTTACTGGTGCATTTAGGGTCATAAAGCCAGATTCTGTAAGAATTAAATCTCAGTCTAATTGTTGTAGCTTATGCAATGAGAAAAGTTATGCAAGCAATTTAATTAAGCCAAGCGCAAAGGAAATAGTTGCAGAAACAAGGCTGGAAGTAATATATTGAGGGTTGAAATTAAAACATGAATAGTTCAGAGTAAAGAGAAGTGTATATCTTGCGCACAAGAATATTCGATTCTGAATATCCTGCGGGTCCTCAAACAAGGATTTCTAAAAATCAGAAAAAATGCTGATGAGCATATGTACCCTTAAGTTGATCGTTGAACGCATAACAATATTTGGGGAATAACTTTGAATATACGAGAAACTTTTAATATGGAATAAATTACGAAAATATTCTCTATAAGTCCAGAAAAATTGTTGATTTTAACTTGATTGTAAAAAAAGTATTCCAGGCTGAGAATACTTTACAGGGTGAATAAAAAAAAAATGTTTGCTTAAAATTAAATTTATTAAAGCAAAAAAAAGTAAAATTGCTTAGTAGTTAATTAGTAGTTAGAGACAGAGACATTTTAGAATCTACCTCTAAGTATAAGAAAAATACTGACGATTCATAGTATGACACTTAGGAAGTCACCTGACTTTTATAAAATTTAAACTAAACTTCGAACCTTGGACATTTATCTCGTTATGGTGATGAACTAATAAGTTAATTAATGCAGAATAAACTGAGCTTTTATGGGACTTACAGCAATTGGGTGTTCAAGAGAATCTGTTGGCGGTTAAAATGGATATGAATATTACACAAGCATACTGGATTAATTACTCTTATGCTACAGTTCTTACAGATAATTGTTATAATGTTTAGTCAAAACTGTAACGGGTTAGTTTTCAGACAATACCATTTAACACTTATTTCATTTATCAAACAGTTATAATAAAAAAGCGACTATATTTGTAGGGCGACACTGTTTTTGACAGTCAACCATCTTTCGATTCTAGTAACAACTTTTTCATAGACTCATTTCTGCTTTATTGAAACTTCTTTTGTACATAATTTGTATCATAAAAAATGTTTTAAGCCTTACAAAGCACGAAAAAGCTAAGAACTACGACTTATTTTAATTATTCTCTTGGAAATAAAACATTAATGTACCTCTGCTACTTTCTAGGATGGCAATTATGGTTTTATTTCAATCACGTAACAGGTAATTGATGGACAATGTTTGATTCAACAGAATTAAAAGTACCGAATACATCTCCAATCGGCAATCTACTGTACTTTAAGATTTTTTGTTACATTTGATGTTCGTGGTGAGATGCTTCCTGATCCTATACATGTATTTAGCAGCGCAGCTAATTGATTAAGTAATAATGTAGGCAACAAAAAAGTGAATAGTCAGTTTTAACTTGTTTTCAAAATGTTTTATGATTAACTGTTTAAATAATGGAATTAGAAAAAAATTGTATCAGGATTTTAAAAGTTTTGACAAAATTAAAAAATAATACGATTGTAGTTTAACATGCACATTAAACATACTTTGACCATTCTTGCCACTTTTTAGGGCTTTTTCTGACATTTCTACTTGTAAAATTTTGTGTTAATTTGTTAGTATGTATTAAAAGTATCACCTTTTTTTTAACCTAGTCAGAATGTTCGGGGCTTCAAAACTAATTTCGTTATACTATAACAACGATTTTTTAGTATAGTAATGTCCACAATACCGTTTAACTTAATCTGCTTTATTTCAAAGTTTTAAAGCAGGACACATTGTCAAATAGACCTTGGATGTAACACTGTTTCTTTACCTGAAAATACAACGAGATATCAATGCAGTGCTGCCAAACCTTGATCACGTTCGTAACCTTTGTCCCTCTTACCACTTGAGCATCTTCTTCTGAAAAAGGGGCATTGGCACAGGAGTTTTTCCCTTTTATAATAAGACATACCTTTCACTAATTCTTTTATTTAAATTACTTAATAACTCATACACAGTATTACTATTCACAATACATGACACAACGCTTTACCTCTTGACTGTGCTGCAGTGACTTTACCTCGCACTACGCAAGTCACGAGCGCTTGTTCACAACGTCCTGCTCCTCCTGGACCAGGAAGGGCTCTTGCTCGTACTAGACCCACCCTAACATACACATACTGACACTTCGTCCACTATCCTAGACCCTACCGTATTCTTTCTATTTTTCTCTGCCCAGCTGGCTCTGGCTCTTAAAACTCACTATCTTTTTTTTCTTTCTCTTTTTTCCCTCTCTCTCTCTCTCTCTCTTCCTCTCGTAACACTGCTTTTTACCTTCACACACAACAAAACCCGCGAACAATGGCAGCACTTCAAGGATGCACTTAGCGGTCTCTCGTTCATAACGTCTCGTCAACCCACACACTACTTCGCTCTCTTACTCCCTCTCTCACACTGTCTACGCTTTACTGTCGTTATGTCTCTTTAGCTTTACCTTCTGGTCAAAAGTCTGCGAGCTTAACCTAGTGCGATATGGTCCGGTGTTCTCGAATAGGTCGTTTAGCCTACGACTTCACCTTTTCTCTTTTCGTTTTCTCTTACCCTCTCCTTCTTGTCTCAACAGCTTCTGTAGTTCTCGACCTAAAGACCTCGTCGTCTTAGAAGAACACAGCAGCTGCTAGGCTCGTGCGCTCATTTCTGTCTCTTCTCTCAATACTACGCACCTTTTCGACAACCCTCTCTCTCTCTCTCTTTCTCTCTCTCTCTCTCTCTCTCTCTCTCTCTCTCTCTCTCTCTCTTTCTTTCTCAACTTTCGCCTTGAAATTCTGCAAATCACTGAATGCTCTTACTGTTCGCCCTTAAGCATACAGCTCGAGGCTCAACTTCAGACTGACTCACAATCTCTTGCTCGAGCAATGGCCAACTGCAGTTGCTGCTGCCACGTATCTTCCCTCACTGTCACTCTTAACATAGCAGCTGCTGCGGGTCTTGGTAGTTGCGTTCGCCTTTCTCTTGTCTTTTTCGCTGGTGCTGTTATGTCTCTGCAACTCAACTAGTTTTAGATACGCTGAGAGGAGAACAACAGGACGCTAACGAACAGCACCTGAATAACAAACAAATTCGGAGAAGCTTTGACTTTCTGCTCTTTCTATATACGTTGCATTAGCGAGAGAAAATTAGAACATGGAGGCCAGTATGCTTTGTTACACGGATTATTAGCAAGAAAGATATACTTATTATTTTTGTTACTTAAGTTAGCTGGTATTTAACTACCAAACACGTGTAAGCTTAGCATATCGAGTTTAAAAGGCTAAGTATGTATTACTGTTAATATATTGTTAACAATAAATAAGTCTAACTAATAGAAATAGTTGGGCAGTTTAATGAATTACCTTCTAAAAGATTTCTGCTTTCTCGTCAAAGCAGAAATTCCTTTAATTGTTAATGAACCACGATGTTATGGGCATGACTTATCAAACATCAAAATATTCCCGAGTCACGAGACTATGCAGAAGTTTTGTAAGTTTTAATCTGATTACTTAAATATACTACAATTAATTAATCTACATATGTAGTAAATACATTTTATACTCACATTGTAGTAATTACGTTTTTATACCTACATTGCCAACAGTACAAATATAATAATGTAGTCAGTTGGAAACAACTCTTAAAGAGCACTTAGAGAGGTTAAAAAAAAACGAGTGTACTTATAATAAGCAAGGCAAGACTATAATACTTGAGGATCACCTATTAATATAGTTTTTCTTTTATTTACTAATCATGTAAGGTTATTAAGTTTTAGCATTTTTCGTAACATTCCGATTTGAAGTTTACTTATAGTTATATTTTTTTTTCATGGTGATGAAGAAAGGCTTCTACAATTATACGGTGCTCTCACTTATAATTCGAAATGATATCTTAAATGAGCAGTACGTTTTCATAGGCTTGAGGTTTCATTCTGTGTATGAAAAGATTAACATGTACGTCATCCTGCTTAGAATCGATGTTAATGTATGCAATCATGCGGTATATCTTAATCTTTTAGAGACTGTCTATTTATTTATTTGTTTTTCTCACAACAGTCATTTTTTCTCTCAACTCTTGTTTAGAGTAGTGAATCTACCTGCATGGGACAGGTCTGTGAGGACCATTTTTCTAGAAAACATAAAGGCATAGAAGAAGAAAGAAGAAGGAAAATAACAGAGAATTTTAGAGGCCAGCTTGCCCTTAGAGGAATAAGAGGAAAGGCCCTTGCGCATTTAGGTAAAGCTTAAATCTTGACTTGCGCTTAAAAAAGAGTTAGAAAAGATTAAATCTCGTGATATTAGGTGTGTGTGTGTGTGTGTGTGTGTGAGTGTGTGTGTGTGCGTGTAGATGTGTGAGTCCGCTGGATATTGTGTGTTTGGGAGCGTACTTGTGATAAGGGTAAGTGTTGTATAGGGTTAAAGAGTGTAGTGAATAGTAACTGGTGCTGTTACTTTGCTCATTTTTTAAGTTATCAGTATATGTGGCCTTAGTAGATCATAGATTTGGGGAATTTTTTGATAAACAAGTGATAAACAACAAAAAATTCATCATGTCGTATTGGCAATAGCATGAGGTATTATTTAGTTAAGATGAATGCAGGAAGCAAACTGCAAAAAAAAAAGAAATTGTGTTACATGTTAAGATTTTTTAGAAGATTTTATTGCAGTGTCGGTGTCTTTATATACCTTGTATAATTTGTATTGTACAATTTTTATTATCGATCTTATTTTTTGAAAGTAAAAAAGTGGACCCTTAACAGCAGAGGACACGTTACGAAATTCTTAAAGAATCGTTTCTTTTATAAGAAAAAAATTTTTTTTAAGTAGCCAGGTAGATGAGCCTCCAACCCGTTTAGACAATTTTTTTTGAAGCACTCAAACACTTGTTCCTTTTAATATCAGTACAGCAGCTGTATTGCCATTATTAATGTTAGTTTCATAAGTTTTAAACTGTAACTTCTGTCAACTTAGAATCTTGTTATACGTGAACAAGTTTTTAAATCTTTTGCTTGTGCTTTTATTTTTATGAAAGTAGTTCATTGTTGTGAAAAATATGACAATAGTTTTTTTTTACACGAGTATGAACGTTTTATTTTCTTGATCTTGTAGAAGAAGCATTGTTAAAAATTGTTGTTTTAATATATCAAAAACAGGAAGAATCCACTTTTTTTTGTCATTACATACATTTGGTCATTACTGAAAAGTATTTAACATCTTTGACAAGTGTTGTTGACAACTTTTTTTTCATTTCTTCGCTTGTAAGCTTTTTATCTCTGCTTTTGTTATGTGTTTAATTGTGGACAAAATATTTTATACAAATATGAACTTGTGTCTGTCTTTATAATAAGGAATTAAAAGATTGTTTATTATTTGTTGTCACACTCTGTTATAGGTTGTCATTTTAAATACTTAAGTCATACAGAGCATTCTTTACTTATCAATACGAAAGCAACGTTTTCTGGCGTGGTTCAAAGGTGATTTCTTTGTGATGTAATTTTGGGTAAGCAAAATTAAACAACAACTGTTCCATAATACAGACAAGTAAATTTAGCAGCACAAATACAATTTACTCCAAATTTTAGTCAGTTAAAGAACAGCGAGTGTTAAAAAAACGACCGTTAGGCCAGAGAGCTAGTAAATTTTTTTGAGTTTGCCTTTTTAAACACCTTATACTCTTCTGTGAACATAAACATTATTAATGACATCGTCCTGATTGTATTAACTTTTTGCATGACTGACAATAGTTAAAATTTATTATTTTAGCGCAAGAACTTTACTCTCCCATAGAGCAGTTTTTCTAATTTTATTGCAAAACAGCATGAAAATTTTTTTGTATAGCCATTACAGTTGACATAATTTTTTTCGCAAGGATACAGAACCTTTTATCTATTTGAAATCTGTAAGTTGCGTAGTTTCAACAGTATTTTAGAGTTTTTGCACAAGCTTCTTAGTAAATAATTTGTACATAAAATTGTTTTCAGAACAATTCCATGCTGTGCCATATCATTATTATCTATAATAGTCTTAGAAACACTGCTTCCACCATCAATAATTCTTATTTTATAAGTCACATTATTTATGCTAACACTACATTATAAGTATTGCGATAAAACTTCAATTTTACAATAATATCAGAAAATAACTCGCCTTCTCAGGATTTTGTATTATCTTTCTTTACAATAGACTTCTCATAAATATATAACCATGCTGCATCTGACCTTGTAGTGTTTGGATCTGTCTGGTTACAAGTACTATACTGATAAAAACTATAACTTTTACTTTCCTCTTCATTGTTTGAGTAGTACATATAAGTATTATGATTGCTGTTTACATACAAAAATCTAAAATTAACGTCACATATTATTTCTTTAATAACTTATCCTTTCTTACATAAATCAATAGTTACAGGGAAGTGATTTGTACTGTTTATTTTAATTTTAGTTATAATTTTGCAACTTAAATTACTAACTATTGATATTTTACTACCACATCAATAAATAAATTGTTGCACATTCGTATGGTTTATTATATAACCATTTAGTTCTTGCATTGCATTATAATTTTTGGAATACATTTTCTGGTGTGTTAAGACTAGATGTTTCGTCCACCGTAGATATGAATGCTTTTTTTACAGCAATACTCTTAGTTTGTAAACAACTTTTAATATTAACAGAAGACACTGTTACTTAATTATAACATACACCAGTGGATTGTCATACACCGTAATGGTTTTCATAATTTTTTGCAGTGCACTACAATTTCCATACAAATTATTCGCTTTGTAAATAATTAGTGCATGACTCATTGTATGTGTGTGTGTTGAGAGAAACAAATTATACTTTTGTTTTTTTTTGTTTGTATTTACATCAAAATTTATTGCCAAACAGTAAAAGAATTAGTTCAACCAAAGGCCATTAAAATATCACATTCTTTAAAAGCAGTACTACCGTTTTTTTTTCTTTAAGACAAAAAACTGCGTTTAACATGGGCGAGTAAAAAAATTAGGCTAAGTATGAGTAATTGCATAACGTATTATTAAGAATACTGTTCAAAAGATGAATAGTATGTTTTATGGAATTTGTAGGTAAATCAAGCTTAAATTTTTATTACAATTCTAGGCTATGCTATTATTATAATTTCACAAATAAGTTCTTTCTATTAACGTTGAAAGATGAAATACTAATGTGTTAACTGGGTGAACTTTATTCTCGATATCATTTTATTTATAAACATAAACGTTTTAGAGTCTAAAGACGAAATGTAACATAGCTATAAGAACAACATACATAAACATTAAATATAATTCTTAAAATACTTTTTTGCACATTTATTAGGTGTCGTAAGTAACGAGTTTGTATAAAATTTAAACTTAATTTTTTAATGTAATACTACAAATAGGAGATTTGTTGTAACAGTGACGTAGTACGATAAGTATTTACTGATTAGGTTTTATCGTAAAATGAACGTATGAGCCCATTAGTTTCAATCTAACTTACATCATCACACAAATTAAGGAAATTTGTTAAAAATAGACCTTATTAAAATCTAGACAAAAAATTTTGCATGATGCTAACAAGACATGAAATTTGTAATGAATTATTAAATATAAAATGGGTATGAAGACAAGAAAAGTCTCTGAATATGTGTCTTAGAACATTTATTTACTTATAAAAATTTTCTTAGACTGTCAGTTTAACAGAGATATTACCAGCAGACCAAATTTATTCAGCTTTTTTTATACTATTTGCAGTTACTGCTAGCATATAATGTAATATTAAACATTACGCAAAAGTTTCGAAAATTATTTGCTTATTTGCTTTTTCTTACAGTAAACTTTATTTTAAATTCTTGGCTTGGCGTTGTTGTATTAGGTTTTACCAAAAGTGATGTGGGCAGTTGTGTGAAGGTGTTATACGTCAGCTAGCGTTGATCTACTGTTAGAAAAAATATGTTATGTTGTGGAATAGAAATCCTTTTTATTTGTCTTTTTATTTTACGTCATTGTTAAGGTATTCTCAAACGTTGTCTACTTAAAGCTTTCTTACTTTTGAATTTACTTGTCAAAGTAAATTATGTATAAACCAATTAAAATTTTAAATTTTGGAATGTTTTATATAATTTAGTAATCGTAATATTTTAAAATTAGGTCTTATTCAATGATACTAACTCCTATGATAGTTGGTTAGCCACTTAATTGCGAGCAAGCAGTCACAAGATCTTTTAAGGTTGACTTCACCAATGATTGTTATCGTAAACGAGAGTACTTGTGGTGATAACAATAGTTAAGCTACTTCTTTTAACGTTGGAAACTAAGTTGATGGTCCTTTCTTTTTTATTTTACTTCTTATGCCAGTCTCCGGTAGCCTGGTATACTAAAGCTTTTATCACAGATCTTAGTAACTGAATCAAGTCTCACATTTACTTGTAATGCATGCTTTTAAACCGTAGCTCAATCACTCAACTAAGTCTTACATCTGCTTAAATGGCGCAACAGAACTTTCTCTCTAACCTTTAGAGTTACATTGGAGCACTTGATAAATGAAAATAGGCGAGTATCACTATATGCTATGAGTTTTTTATACTTTTGCGCATAAGAAGGACGCATTAGGTTGTGGATTTCAACGACCAATTAGAACTTAACCTAATTATTGTCAATTAACAGGAGCACAGTCATGGTGCAATAATAACGCAGTTATTGATAATAAAAATCACTGATCTCTTGGATTTCACAGAAAGTACAAGTTGCTGTTGAAATTTTGTATAATATCTCTTACAGGCATACGCAGTTGATTATTCACGTTCTTGGATGTACCACTGCAAATTGAGGTTTTAAGATGAGCTTTTTATAAGATTATTGGAGGTTGCATGCACAGTTAAGTTTAAGTTTTGTGACGTTAGCTTGTTTAAAAGGCGTAAGTTATATATCTCGGGATTGCAGAAGCAGGAGTACCCCTCGATTTTTCAAGAATGCTGAGATTTTGCTTTTTATAATTTAAAAACGACACTTCGTGCTTCGAAGTAATAAATTCAAAGTATTAAATGATGGATGTCATACACGTAACGCATAAGAACTTAACATTTTTCCCCGTGTGCCATGTTATGTGAATTATGATTATTTTTTGTTCTTCCATTCTTCTTTTCATGGCTTTTCCTATGAATTATATAACTGTGAATAGAATGCCGTCCAAACTTATTGAATTGACTTTTATAACGGACTTGCATTACGTTCTTTCAATACCCCTCCTGATTCTTTGTACATATGAAATTTGAATTGTATTCTTTCAAAAAATTGCAGTAAACGTAATTTTTTACCTTGTTACTTTTTATTTATATTTAATCTTAGGTCTTCTTATGTATTATTAAATATCTTAACTCTTAAACTATCATGAAAATCTTGAGCTTTCAGTTGCAGATTACTGTTTGATGTATTCATGAGATTTAATCAACTGTCCGAAAAATGGTATGAAATTGTAACAAAACGAAAAATAAACGCTTTCATGACTCATATATATTAATTCGTGTTCACTTCAAAAAGAAATGGACGTAAAAACAACGACGCCACTTACTTTATCATGAAGCGAAATGCTTGTTGAGAAATTTTAAAACAAACTCACTACTATAGTTACCTTTTTGGGGTACAGATAATATTCTTAGTTTATATAAAAGATTTCAAATCTTAACAGCTATTTTTCTAGTTTTTATCTTAAACTATAAAAGGAACTCGCAATCATACGTGGAGGGGAAGGTTTGCTTAAATAAGCACAATCAATTTATTTTTAATTATCTTATATTTATTCAATTATATAATTCTAAAAAAATTGTATCTTTAATTTTTACATGTATTAATTGTATTTGAGTAATCGCGATTCTTTACGTTAATAATAAAAAAAGGAAATATATAATATACCCGATAATTTACTTAAAATTTATCCGCCCTTTTAATAGAGAATTTTACATAAATGACGATTTGAATTTTCCCTCCTTAATATCTCTGCTTAAATACGTTAGGTTAGACTAATACGAGTTTTTATTACAACTACGGAAGGTGAATGTTAGGTAACTACCTATCCTACAAAGTCACGTAAGGTTAGGTCGTTCTCAGGGCCCTTGGGTGTCTTGAGCACTGCTCAAGTCGTCGACCCAGGAACTTCGCCTAAGAACGTGGTCGCTAACCCTAGTGCCTTGACTACTTGGGAATGCGTCGTCTCCACGCTTAAAGCGGTCGAGCACTGAAAGTCCAAGTAGAAACTGGTTAGTGGAAATGTTACCTGTTGGTGGTGTACAACTTACTTTTTAGCTATCGGCCTTCGTACTTCGTCTCTTTCTCTTCCTTTGTGCTCGTCACGGTAATATACCGGTGCACGGGAAAGTTCCAGGTCTGGGTGAGCAACGGATTTACCGCGTCCCAGGCTCACTGGAAGAGGACTTTCTTTTTTTTACATTGCGCGCTGGTGCCTTTTATGCTAACGTTTTTTCCTTTTGAGTAGCAGGTTTTCCCTTCTTCGAGTGAACGTGCTCTAGCGTTTTCTTAACGTACTAGACGCACATTTCCCGCGCGTGGCGTTCAAATTTGAACTTTCGTATTTCAAATAGAAATGAAATATATGTATAAAAAAATGTGTACTGTTGAATTGTCTATTGGACGGATTTTTTATTACAAGAAAATATAATACATAGAAGAATATAAATATAAATGTAAAGCGTGTATTATCAATTCTAGGTGATAGAAGTGCCCCCTTACAGTACATATATTAATGTTTAAAAGTACACTAGTAATTCACAAATGAGTAGTGAAACGTCGCAAGGGAGTTCAACATTGAATTCTATAAAAAAATGAATGTCAAGTTATATTAAAAAAAGTAAAATACTCCAGAAGAGGTACATATTGTAATAAACGCAACTTAAACATGGAGCTTGATATTGTTTATTTCCACACTTTGAGAATCATATGTAGAGCATACTTAAATACAAATGTATCAGATATCTGTTGATATTAAAATTTTATCCTAACCTCTGTATGTCAGCAACTTGCATGAAAATATATTCTGGGCATTTTCTACTGTTACAGAGTTTGTTAAACGCAGCTATGAAAATATAGATATTTTTCTCTTGTACTTTAATATTTTATTCTTGATCTTTATGTAAATTGTCAATGGTGGTATGTAAAACATTGCTTTTGTCTCTTATCACTTGTCTTAACAGTTTTTCTGAAAAATTATGAATCTGGTCCCATTTCAAAAGGTGCCCATATTTCGTTTTTATGCTGGAAAATAGAATAACGCTACTTTGTACATAGATTTTAACAGTGATTATTATGTTTAATACAATTGCCCCAAGATTTTTAAATCACATTATTTTACATTTAAAAAATCTTATCGTTACGTTCTGGTTTAATATTTAAATGCCCTATTTTATTATTATGACTTGTTTTTGCTTGCATTTCTATTTTTGTTTGTTGCATTTTTTTAACAATTAATATTTCGTAAAGTCACTTAATAAGATTTTGTGGATATAATGAATGAGTTTGTAACCTATTATTTTTAGGGATCTTAAAAGGAATTTTCGACTCTCTTTTAAGTACGGATTTATCGGGCGTATTTATTATTGTTGTGTAAACAATTGTGTGATATATAAAGGCTATGAGTTGGGTGAAATTTTCCTAGTCATCATTAGTTTATTATAAGTTTTTAATTTAACAGCTAGGGTAGGTTTGTTGAAAATCGAAAAAGAAGAACGTTAAATCAGAAGTGCAAAGAACGAGACAGAATCAAATTTTTTGTCTTTTGTTTTCAAATTACATTAAGTCTTTCTAAAATCGGGCTTCATATATTTTTGAGAGCATCAAGAACGTGAGGTAGCTTTCGTTTTTTAACAAATTGCATAAAAAAATAGTTATAGCGAATATGATATCACTTCTTACTGATTTCTCATATTAGTTTACATTAAAGTTATAAGACCTCTACTCTACTGAGCTTTGACTAATTACATTTACGTACTGTGATTAATTTTTTTTTATTTATGTCTATGCAAACAAAGAGGTTGACGTACATTTTTTTAAAATCATAGGAAGACTTAAAAGTAATTTTAGTACACTCTATCGTAGTTTAAGAAAGAAACGTGCAAAATAAGATCATGCATAGTTCTCTTGACATTTGATTTGACGTCCTTCTTATTCTATTTTTGATAAATTTTACTTAGTCTACGCTTGAATTATTCTTAGGAATGTTAAGAATGTGCGCTGATTTCTCTTTTTCTGAGAAAATTTCTAGGTATTTAATAAACAATATCGTAAGGCTACAAAATCAGATTGATTCTATTGATAAGGTAGGAAACTTTAATTTTCTTCAGGTTGCCCTTAAGGTTTACCGTAAATGAAGATAAGGTCTTTTTACAAGTGCTTTCGATAAAGTGCTTGATCTAGATCTCTGATTAGGTGCAAGAACTAGTTTCATGTACTTCGTAAAATAGCACTATTGTTAACAAATAGTAGTTACTACTTAGTCTTATTTTTATACAACTGACAGTATCAATAGAGACCTAATCTAAGCCGTTAATAAGTGTGTCTGTAAGCACCCTAAGTTTTTAAATGCTTAGTCTTCTTTTCTGGAAATTTTCTAAGTACAGGAGCATAATGAATAACAATATCTCTTATTCCTAGCCAATAAAATAGTTTTTCTATTTTCCAACAAGTTTGGTATATTTCCTTATGTTTCTCAATAGAGCTGTCATGTGGAGTTTGTACTATTTCGTTCCATTTTTGAATTTTGTAAAAATCAGTTTTAACGTAATAGACAGTAATTTATCCTGACGTTTTATCAAATGTTGAAAATAATATTTTTGGTTTTTAATTTAGATTTAAGTTTGTATGCAAGATCTCTTTTCTTTGAAATTAGGAAAGTTTTAAGATTTTACCTAAACAATGTTTTCCCGAGTGATTAATAAGCTTTGGTAAGTTTTTCTGAGAGTATTAAGTTAAAAGGTAGTAAGCTAATAATAAATAACTAACAATATATAATATCGTATATAGATCGTAACAAATGTTCAGATCTTTTTTCATTGATTTTAAATAATTAAACTCTATTGCACCTACAGATCTTAACAGTATTGAGACATATCTGACTTGTTGACAATCTTTGCTTTTAAATAAGACTGTACAGTTTTTCCTTGTATGTAAAGCAATGTCTGATAGTAATTACGTTGCTTATTAGCTTTGGCTTACTGATTTTTCTATAATTATCAGAGCTACTGTTACTATTACTGAGACTAACGTACACTTTTTCATATTTTTATTTGTAGTAATTAGTACGTAAAAAATGGTATCTAGCAACATAGAGTTAGATGCACTACTTGACCTTATTAATTAATGCTTATGGTGTCTTTTTAGGCTCGCGTTGTTTAAGTTAGTGAACTCTAGCTTAAGGATTCTTCCTCTTTAAATTTCTCGTAGAAAAACAGACAATTCTCCGTCGGTAGTAAATTTTTGTTAAATTTTGTCTTTGTGACTAAAGGTTCAAAGTCTGGATGTCTTTGCAATTTTCATATCTAATACGGAATTATTTAAATTATTAAAATAATGAGTATTCATTTTGGCTAATACATCTCGAATTTTAGAGTGCAGCTTATTATCATCTTCAAATCAAGTTTCTGATTAAAAGTCTGCATCCACTTTTTAGGGTTCATTATTATGATTAGCTTTGTTCAAATATTCTTGAAGACTTTGATAAAATTTTTCTCTTTGATTATTAATTTCTGTTTAGGTGACCTTGCAAATGTTACTTATCTTAGATTTAAATTAATCTTTAAAAACATCATCATTTAAGCCTTAGCTTAGCGAAATACATGTAACGGATATTTCAGCATTTGTCTCGTTAATGTCCAAGTCAGTATTAGAAATGTTTGAGTCTGAGTGTGCTGCAGTCAGTTTCTGTTGTAATCCACCTTGTTTAGGGTCGTACGCTAATAATTGTGTATTTTTCTCTGACGATTGTTTAGTGTCACTTGAGTCATTCTTAATAAATATAAGTATTTTGATAATACGTCAAGATTAGTCATATTTCTAACTGGTAGTTGTGGTGTTTCTTAATTTTTTTGATTATTTAACTTCAGCATATTTATAACATTTTTTTTTTGTAAGATTTAAATTTTGACTTTGAAAAATTTACCCTTAACGAGCTGTGCCCATGTTTTTTATAATTGCTCGAGTAGTAAAAAATGTTTGTTGCTGTTAAAATGTTTTTTCGCAAAAGTGTGCGTATACTGTATAGAAAAACCTTTGCCGTACACCTCTTCCGCACACTATGTAGGAAAGTCTATTTTGCACACTAACATCAGGGTGGAAAACACCTATTTTCCTCACACTTATTGCGAAAAAGCTTGTACGCAACTCGTGTGGAACGATTTCCTGCACTCGTGTGATAGACTCGCACTCATGGCCGGTGACGGTAACTCGTGACGTGCAATCAGCGATCACACTCGTGCTACGCACTCATGTGCTCAACTGGCACTCGTGCGAGTCAATCACGACTCGTGCGGGAAATCGTATTTTCCGCACTTGTTACGTCAATAACTATTGTTTAATATCTTTGGGTTATAACACTAATTTAATTGAATTTCAGTTATTCTTTATTGATGTTTGTTTGAACCAAGTTGTCGTCAAAGACCCCTGGCTAACTAAGGTACACATACTTCTGATTAGGTCATGCTTCTAGTTTTTGTTGTTTCTATTACTTTTTTCCGAGCTTAAGGTCATGCTTTAAGTTTAGTGGTTGTTAGCTGAGATGTCACTGCTTCTTATCATCAATTTAAAAATTTTTTGTTTCTTTTGATCATCTCCTTTTTAAAACAATTACAATTATTTTTATTAGTGGTTATTCATGATTTATATTGCTTTCTGCCGGTACCAGTAGTCCTATGATCTTTCTAGATAATGCATGAGTGTTGATATTAAAATTTCCTGGCTTGCATCTAAGAATTTAATAACTTTTAGTGGATTTGATTATCAAACGTATTGAACAGTATCCTGAATAAGTTTTAGTATCCATCCCATTGAATATTTTTTAATCAGCTACAAGAATAAATGTATCTCCTAAAAAAAATCAAAAGTAAAGCATCTCATGTAATGCATCTAAATATCTCTTTTCAGTTGTTTAATAATTTATTTTAGCCTTAACAACAATTCTTGAAAGGTGAGCAATGAAATAATTACATACTTGTTTTTCTGGCTCTAATGCTGCTCCAATGATGTAGTTAAGGACATGTGTTAATAATTGAAACGTAAAGACACATTCAAGAAGTTAAGGTATATGTTATTCGCATAATTGGTCTTTTATTTCTTAAAGATTTTTTTATGTAATTCAGTCAATTATAACTTTTTCTTTTATTTAAAAGATATGGCATTAGCATTTTAGAGAAATTTCTGATATTTTTGATATTTATTTTTTTTTTGGGTGCGTGTGTTTAACAGTGAGAAAGATTTTTTTCCAGATTCATAAAATTCGATGTATGTGTAAAAGAGTACGAGTTTTTTTACTATAGTACAAAATCTTTTGTAAAACGTGTTCCACAATTTTTCTATGAAAATTGCCATAAATGTTCTTCCACATTATAAAGCCCCGCAAAAACTTTGTTGTTATAATAATGAAAGCATTATTTTGCTAGCCTTACTAGAAGTCTTATTAAATTGAGTTTAATTTTTAATAAAACCTATAGAATTTTTGGGGGAGATTCAATCTGCTGTTGTTTTTGGGTTTTTTTCAAATCAAGGTTTTTATCGAAATTATAGATTTTAAAATATGCACGTAGTTGAATGACTTTGTAAAATTACAACTAAGCAGTGATAAACACTTTTCATGTCACATATTGTTCGTTTACTTTTAATTTTTATATTTGCTTATTGTCGAGGCGTAGAGTTGGACTCCCTATTTCAGGACTTTTACCAGAAAAATGCAGCATACGTCGAGTAATAAAAGTTAATTACATATGCTGCAATAAGAATCTAATGAATTGAGACCTAACACAATTTTAGTGATGTATAATCATTTAATACTGTTTTAAAACACTTCAATAAATTTAATAAGATACGTGAAATCTGAAATGGAACTATCATAAAAAGTTTCAAAAAAACTTAGAGTTATAAGTAACTGAAGTTAGAAGGATTGGTACGTGAAGTACGCAGAGAGACAAAGCCCCACTTGCATGTGTGTATTTATATACATCTTATGTATGTATGTTTGGCTTGTGCATGTATTGTCAGTTAATAATAGTATCTAAAGAATTAATGACGCCAAGAACTAAAAATGTAATACGTGAAGTTACCGACAATCCTGCGTATTCGCTCATATGCATGCAAACATATGAGTGTCATCAGCCCAATACGTGAGCCAAAAGTAATCGAGTACGATTATGGCATATTTCTACGTACAACTACGGCTATACTATTTGTTGTAACTACTGCTATACCATGGGCTACACAACTCTTTTCATATTCAGTCAGAAGCTAGGCGAAAAAGGTGTGTTGTCTATGCTATTCTAATCGACAAATACCAGCTGCCTTGCGGTGTCTAAATCATAGCTACAGTAATATATGCTTGTATATAATGTTAACAAATAGCCCTTGTATTCACGATAGATACGTATGTATGTTCCAGATAAGTGTGTAGAGATGTAAATATAAATATTTGCATGTTGACATATCCAAATCTTATCTTATCTAACTTGGGCTTGTATCAGAAAATTTAGTATGCAATTACTTTGGGTGTTCAAATATATGTCAACGTGTATATTTTAACTTTTCATTGTATTGATCTTTCACAAATTTGATATGAACTTTAATATACGTACTTTGATCTATCTTTTTATGAATATTTAATGGGTTGTTTATTTTCACATAGGACAGAAAAAGGTATTAAAAATAAATCTTATTTTGTGGTCTGCTCGATGATTAAATAAACAGAGTGTGAAGCTATTGGATGTATAGGCTTTTGTTGCATGTGCTGTTGTTACTTAAATTTGTTACAAGTAAAACTAATTCTTTCTTCTTCATTAATTAATGAGGCACTTTGCTTAAGATTCTTTCTTTATTAAAATTTCTTTTAGTATTGTAAATCACGAGTTACTACAAAACTTTCTTACGATATAAAAATTGTGAATAAGTTAAGACTACTCTTAATGAGCAGTGGCAAGCTACTAATTAAAAAACTACCCCGAGGAATGCACGTTACACGAAACGTTATTAAATTTTTTCTGTCTAACACACTAAACTCTTCGGCACTTCCAAGAACCACGAAGTTCATTGTTGGCTTTGTTAGTGTTTGGCTTTTGAAAAAGAGGACTTTTTTTGAGAGACTTCAAATTTTACGATTTGAAATAGACAAATAGATTTATAAATATAAGTCGTCACCTAGCAAAGAGAGTAAAACTTCTTCGTATCTATGGCACTGGCTTGAACAAGCAAGTATCATAATAAACTTGATAACTACTTACAACTGAAAAACAGAGCAGCTTGTTATTGGTTTTCCTTGTTTTCTTAAAAATAAATCAGTTATTATTTATAATTTAAAGAATGATCAAGCTCTTATCTGTGGTGCTAGATCACATATGCATCAATTTAGTCATTATTTTTAACTGACGAACAGTTAAGCATAATATTGCCTGTACCTGTTCATCGAAAATCAATTTAGTTATGTATTCATTATTTATGATTCAAGAAACAATTACTAAGTTGTGACAAGCACTCCCTTGCCTAAGAATTGAATTAATTTTTATTTACAAGTAAGACCCTGTTAAGCTTTTACTTAGTGACACTTGTTACCAAAAAAATTAATTAAGTTATAATTTATGACTTAAAGAGATGTTAGCTTCATATTGACAGCGTTTGTTTGCCCAAGCGTTAGTTTATAGAAAAAAATGCTGTTCCATCTACATGATTTATATTGCAAGCTAGTTGCTTAAACTTCTTGCATCTTGAGTGTAGTACTAGAGAATCATGTTTATAAAGTTAGTCACCTTTGTTAATTGACATAAGGAGAGATCTATAACAATCTTTCAATTTTTTTGTATCTTGTTATCTATTAATATTATTATTAAAGTAATGTATATTTAACATTTCGGAAAAAAGGCGCTCTTTGTAATTTTGTTCAAACTGAGCCACTCGATAAAAAAAATGTCGTTTACCACATATCATGTGCACATTGCAACTGCTGTTATGTTGGTCAAACATCGAGAGCTGTAAAGTTAAGAATGACAGAACACAAAAGAGACATCGAGAAAAAAAAGAATACATCAGTACTATCACACCATAGCATTGAAGTTACACATAATTTTAATTTTGATAATATTAAAATTTTAGACATAGAACAAAATTACAAAAAGTGCCTTTTTTCCGAAATGTTAAATATACATTACTTTAATAATAATATTAATCAACAACAAGATACAGAAAAATTGAAAGATTGTTATAGGTCTCTCGTTATGTCAACTAAGAAAGGTGACTAACTTTATATACATGATTCGAGGACCCCTTTCATTCATAGTATGAGGAAAACATGAACTGTTTATGTGCGTCTCAAGGAACTGCTTGCAATTCTTATTCGATTGTATTACGTACGTGTACTATGTCATTTGTGTATGTGCAGGGTATAAAAGCCACTTAGCTTGAAACTCTGACTACATTACGATTTTACATCCCTTTCGTAAGAGTCAGAGGTATGTTATACATGTAACTTATTAAACTTTGCGTTTATTATATTTTACTTAAATTTGTATTGCAAAGAATTTTGTTACTCATAGATTTTTGTACCTGATGAGGGCCGGGACGTTTTCCAAACGGCCTAAACGTCGTTTTGTTTTTTAATAAATTCAAAATATGACAGTACCACCATTGGACGTTGTTTTTAAGTATTTTTTTGTGTTAAAAAAAATTAAAAAAGCTTATGTTTCGATCTTAATATTCTTACTTGGAAAATATGACAATTCATTTCAGGTGATCAAACTGATAACCACTCTTAAAAGACTTGAGACGTCATTAGGCTTCTTAACTCGGTAGATTCATTTTATCAGACCTTTTCTTTATGTTTAAAAGTCATTATCATAAACTTGTCGATCACTAGTATTGTAAGAATACTGCTTCGTCAAACTTTTACTTTTAAAAGTTCTATTAGTATTTACTTACACCTATATGACACAACTTATAAGCTCTCACTACATCAACTTAATGAATAACAGTATTTATACAAGATTGAGCATGCAATATAAAAAATAGTAAATGTTGTTAAACTTTTCTTAGAAAATTGTTAACAACAAACTTTTTGCTAGCTGAAAACTAAGGGACAAGAATCTAATTTTTCAAATAGAATATCATTTGTTATAACAAACCTTTATGCTCTATTACGTAAAGACTTGTTTTTTCTTTATTTGATGAACGAAAAATGTACACTAAAGTTTGTTACATTAAAAATTTTTTATGCATTGTAATACCAAATAAATTAAATAAGTCTTGCATATTATGATCATTTTATGGTTTAATATTTTACTGGTACGAGATGGCTCATCTTTGCATCAGCTGACGACGCATATGTATATGTCTGGGTGAAAACATGAAGTACGTTTAGAAAGACTATTTTGAGAAGATAACATTCCTAGACATACATCGTAAGGCTATCAACGCAAGCTCCGTGTTGTTCATATAGACTTGTAGTAAATTCTTCAGCACTCTTCTGTGTGGCGTCAAATGATACTGCATCATCGACGTACTTACAAACCTGAAAAAAATCACTCTAATAATAATTTATTAGAAAATGATGCTTTGTAGTTTCTAGAAATTTTTTTTTATAACATCAACTAAATGTAGCCAAATCTCAAAAATTTATGTTCCTCAATTGAAAAGGTCAGAAGTTGCTTTATATGTAGAAATATGAATACTGCAATAGTATAATCATTTTATGTTATAACAGCTAATTGACATTTTCTGTCACAGTGACTGTCATTCACTCATGGCTATAGCCATACGTGAGGCTATAAATAAGTAGACAGTGGGTGGCTGGGTACCCAAGCATTAAGTTATACTTCTTTAACAGATAGTCTATGAATGTATGTATGTTATTTATTAAACTGTAGATTGAATATATTACTGCAATGTATCAAAGATAATGGATTATAAAAGAAATATGAGAAAATAATCTGTAGAAATTTTCTGATTCTTTTCACAGGATAAAATTTTTTTTATTAGACATATTTTATTTATAAATGCATCCACAAACTAGTTTTACATTAATAAAATAGAATGAGAAAAAACCAGGAATTGAAAAAGTACATTTCTGCAAGCAAAATCAGTTCTAGCATAACTTAATATTAGTGCTTCCCTTACTTTCCACAACTTCTCTCCTTACATAAATTAATCTTTCTTCACTTAAAAAGTTGTCTAAGAAACAAATAAAAAAATTCTTATACAATAAGACGTAATATAAATCAGTTACTAATTATTAATGTAAAGTATTAAGAGATTGTTGTTAAAATAATCTAAGAGTCAAAGAAAAATAAATAATTATAAGATATGTTTAAAAAAATGTTAATATGAACTGAAATTGTTATGAAAAAATATCACTTTATTAAGTAAAAAGTGAACAAATTTCACGAAATTGAAGCAAATTCTCTTTTTTCCTGGTCACATATATACTCGTAGTAATACCATACTTTTAAAACTTCTTGACGCACAAAAAATTGTCTGTCCTTTCGAAATCTTTACACTTAAAAAGTACGAGAACAGTGTGTATTTTTATAATTTCTTAAGTGACAATTTCTTTAGCCACGCCTCAAACAAAAGAAACAAACGGACATACATATTTATACTGCAACTCAGTAGTCCTTGAGTCTCATTGTTCGCTTTCCGATTTCACTACATATACATATATAGTTACCACATAGTGTTAAGTATATATGTATATTGCCATTTTGGAGAGTGTGAACGAGTGCTTGTATCCATACACGTATGTGTGTGTGTAACTTTTGTATAAACTGATAGAAGTATGACCATGTGTGTATGAACTTTTTTTATCTACTGTGTAAGTGTATACATGTGCACCCATGGGTACTTACAATATATAAGTAATTATTTGTACTACATACTATAGTTTATATCATTTTTATCAGGTCAACTACGAAAAAAAAATTAGCGTTCATGGCGTATTGATACAAACAGCCAGTATTAATGAAATAGGTTTTTGTTGTATGACATAACTTCCAAATATTAAATAAGACGCCATATCTTGTAAAAGAAGCAGGGCAGAGCTAAAATAATGACTTTCACGGTGTCTTTCAGGGGGGAAAAAATCGTAGCTCAGAAGAAAAAAGGCATTGAGTTGTATAAGAACATAACCTTAATTTTCAATGGTTTTAATATTAATATTTATATTACTCTTTTGAATGAAGGTGGAAGAATTCAGAAAATATTATAGCATATTTATAAAATTGTTACAAATGTGTAGGATATTTTTTTTGTTCTCTTGCCTAAAAATATTCGTAAGATTATAAAATCTTCAACAGATAGCTGAATTGACGGAACATAATCACTCACGTGGGTACCCACGTGTGAGCAATTACAATATGCACTTTTATTGGTAACAAGCTCTATGTCAGTATGCTCAACTCATATACTTATATACTTATTTATATTTTGTGTTAAGATTCGTTTTTTTTTGTTGTATTGATGCATGAAGAACTCTGAACCTCTCACTTTTTCACATACAAATTTGCACTTTTTCTGTTAATTTATACATATTTTGATAACTTTCAAAACTCTGACTTTTGCAGTGCATCTCGCGTAATGCATTCTGTTTTCTTACTTGCTATTTTTCAATGTAACTGTCTAATAAGCCATGTGCAAAAGACAACCACATTTGATAAGATAAGACTCTAATAAATTTATACAAAAGAATGTATTTAATAAATGCAGGTAAAATCTTAAGGTTCTAATAATTAACTCAATAGTCAACTGAATCTCATACGAGTTAAAGGTGTGTTGTTTGCGAGTGTAGAAAATAACATTGTGACGAGGACTTTTCAGCCCATAAATAGCTGCCCAGATCCTGTCACAAAGATGCTCTTACGTACCAATTTTCAACCACTGGATTTTTATTCCCCAAGAGGTCTGCCACAGGTGTTCGGCTCCAGAACGCCAAACACTCTTGAACACAAATTAGAAAGGCCAGAATGGAGGCACTTAGTACAAATGAACCCGATCACTGATATAAACTTCACAGCGCACCTGCGCTATTTATTCGTCCTCTACACACTCTCAAATATAACATCTACACTTTCTCTATCTCTTTTTACTATAAACATGAGCATTAATACGCAGTGCCTTCAAGGTCAGTATGCCACTCGATGTATATGTTTCGGTTATCCTCACTGTCCTTGGCTCAGCTTTCGGAGGTCCGCACCTACCTCACACAGACACGCATATACCCAGATGCACCACGTTATGCACACTTCGTAATGGTTACCGTCCTCGCGCGCGTCACTAACCCAATAAATCTTGCACACTCTTACGCATCTCTTACATTCATCCTATCCCCATATGTTCTCACACACTCGTTCGCTCAGATTGCCTAGATACCTCTATCTCCGTACCTGACCTGATAATATCCTTACAATTACGATGCACTACCTGGGGCTCGTCCTGGTCTCAGCGGTGGCTCAGTCACATCACTAGCTTTCAGTGACTCCTTTTGTGGCAGCTGTCCTCTCATCACAATGGCACTCTCCTCCTCTGATTCTCTCTCTCTCTCTCTCTGCTTTTCTCTCTATTTTCTATCACCTTTACTGTAACTCTCGACTCTGACCTCTACGCTCTGCTCTCTCTGATGCTTCGTACCATACTGACTGCACTATGCATTCAGTCTGAATAGGTGCGCACACATCTCCCTTTGCTTTTCACCACCTCTAATGCTCCTAAAAACTGGTAAATCGTTAAAGGTTTTCAAAACTTAGTCTTCCATGAGATGAACTGGCCCTTGATTTGTTCCTAAAGCGTCGCGAGCTTATCCATCTCCCTACTTTTTCTTACACACACACTTACTTAACCATACCTCACACACATTTAACTTCTCTCATGGTCTTTATTTTTTCTTGCTCCTCTTGGCTTCTAGTCCATAGCACCGAGAACACACATTTTATAATGTATTAAGAATATATCTGTATACCAAATAGATACATTATTATAGGACTCGGTAGCCACCGATGACTTGCCCAAAAATATAGGTATATAGTGACGTGATAGCTTTAGCAACTACGTCACAACATAATGAGATTCACAGAGTACGAATGTTGATATTAATAATCCATTAACTAAATTATTTTATCATACCCACAACATCGATGTTAATATCTCCTTTTCAGGAGATAATTGTTAATAGCAGTATCTTGACACGAAGTTAGTTAAAGTAAGCTTATACTTGTGAGCAGCAGTTAAAAAAGAGACAGTGTATAAAATTAGATTTCTAGGTTGATTCTTGCTTTATTATAGAAAAGACAACTAGAAAGAAAGCAGAAATAGTATCTAATCATTCTTTTTTTTTTGTTTTTGTTTTTTTTTTTTGTCTAAGGAAGATGAAAGCAAGTGTAGAAACTTTTTCTTTCATTTTTTGTTAGCACTGTTAATGTTGATCAACAGAAAATGCATCCTTTGTTCCGTAAAAAATTTTTTTTTACAGAAAAATTATAATCTGCTCCACGTCCAAGTCAGAACTCCAATTGATTTTTTTCGCAAGCTACGTAGTAAATAATATTCCAGTTTCAGTAACACAACTATCAAGAGACTAAATTTTGAATGCAGCCAGAGAGCGTTTTTTTAATTAGTTGCTTAAAGAACTTTTGAAAACTATTATTTCTTTTTATCTTGGGAATTATTTCTCTTGTAAAATGTGAAGTTAGCAATCTTTACAATTACCTTTGCAGATACTAGGTGATGTCATACTATATTTTAAGAAACACTCACAAGTATTCACAACTGTGGTTTCATGGTTTGGAAGCTCTGTCACATGGAATACTTTAATCACTGTATAAGTGATAAATGTCATACTAAAATTTACAGTAGTTTTTTAACATGACAATAAATTACTAGCAGGACTTGGCCCTAATAAGCATCTTGAGTGCTAACCCCTGTTTTTAAATAAGGATGCTTAGATTCTCACGATACCCCTGTTATTTTCCTTGAGGGTCGATTGGTTAAGGTCAATTATGATTTATTTTTTATACTCTTATTATTACTATAGTTGATTACGTCTCTTAAAATTATTAACACATGTATTGCACATTACGATTTTGTCACAGAGCACCACTTTAAAAAAAGGCCATGTGTACAGATACATAAAGCTAGAGCTGCTGCAGGGCGCTGTCGTATATGTGAGTAAACAAAAGATGAACAAGCATTTAAAAAAAAATATATATATATATGCGTACGCGTGCGTGTGGGTAAAAGCACACACATACATTTAAGTGTATGCTGTATCATATGGTACTTGTTTCGTGGCAGTGCAGTGGAAAGGGGAGAGAGAGCAGCAATATTATTGGTGTCTACTGGACGTTGTCATTATCTTTAGTCTTACTAGCCTAATTGTTGACGATGGCTTTTTGTGTACGGGTGTGTTGATTGCATAGCTGTAGGTATACAAGCTTGTGTTTAGTTGATCGCTCATTTTATATCGATAATCACAGTAATAATAATAATAATAATAATAATAATAATAATAATATTAATAGTTATTATTATTATTATAATATTAATAATAGAAATAAGAATAATTATAATAATAATAATAATTGTTATTATTATTATTATCATATTAATAATAGGAATAAGAATAATTATAATAATAATAATAATAATAATAATACTAAGAACAATAGTAAAAATGATAATAATAATATTAATGCTAATAAAGATAGTAATAATAATAGAAATTTTGACAATAATTAAAGAAAAGAGATAAGAATAATAAGAAAATTGTGCTAGTACCAATAATACTAATAATTAATTCGTAGGTATTGCTAACAAAAAAATTTAGTGAATCTATCAATACTTTTCATAATACAAGATCCGTAAAAGTCCTGGTTTGGACCTAGAAAAGCAAAAAAAGGAAGAGCAAAGGGATGGGCATCAACTTCCTAAGCTATTGTGAGCGTGCCCTTACATAAAAGAAACGTAACATATGCTGGTTGGGGATGGCGAAAGGGAGCTTTGATAAATACTGGAAAGACTGTTGTCTGATGTATAGAAAAAACGAAGAGGCTCATAATATGCTTTGCAAGCTGCCTGGTAAGGAGACGGGTTTAAGTCCAGGGATGCTACCAGTGTCTGAGGTACAAACACACAGCCTGAAACTGCAACAAGGTAAACCAGTTGCCAACATTATGAGAGTAACGATATTACGATAAAAGGCCATGTCAATGGTCAACACTACAAGGCCCTGTCTCAAAGTGTTAATGCGAAAGTGCATGTCAAGCCAGGTGTCCCAGGAGATAGGTCTTGCCAGTTTAGTGGGTATTCAGTCATTATCGCGAAAAACACCGTAGCGACAAATAAGTATTTATAGGCTAACTGCAGCTCTCACACAAAGAAGGAGCTTGTATTTATTTGTATCGTGCATCAAAGCATTTTTAACGATGTTTGATAAAGAAAAAAAAAAGAAATTATTATTAGGAGCCTTAAGAGCTTAATCAATAACTGATTACTAGTATAACGAGTATTATGTGCAAATATATGCACATTTTGACGTTAAACTAGTCCATCTCTTGTGGATGCATATTCCTACTATGCTTCAGGAATAAAAAAAAAATGTGTACCTAGTTCAGCCACTCGGCCGTTATAAGGTGCTTCAATCCGTTAAAAGAAGTGGGCCCACTTCGTAGCTTTGTATTTAGCTGTCTTTCTTATAATCACTGGTTATATTGTTTATAAATGTTGATAAGCAATGTAACGTAAAATTTGTTCTTGAGCTTATATTTTTCAAATTGCCCATCAAATAACGATCAATTTTTTTATGATTTCTCTTCTAGCTGACGCAGTTCCCTTTAGTCCGTTCTCTATCCCGACTTTTTAATATTTTACTAATTTAAAAGTAGCTTTCGTTTAGTTTTGTTTGCAGTATGCTTAACTTTTCCTTGTAAATGGAACCATCATTGTATTCATCGGCTTAATCTTACATAAAATGTGATGTAAATTGAAAACAAGTCCCATTTTCTTTTAAGATCGAAATCTAAAACGTTGTACTGTTAATTTTGATAAATATGTCTGCCATAACATTGCTTTACATTTTCGTGTGCTTGTGCAACATAACATGTGCTAAGTGACGTTGGGTGGTGCCATCTTTATCAACGAATACGTCGTGCGATAGAATTTCGTCTGTGGGCCATGTACTACTCTATATTTAACATTATTTTTTTGCAAAACAGATTGCATTTAGAGGCCTACATATTCTTGACTTCTGTTAGTTTAGAGAAACATTGGCGTACGATCGTCACTTCTTAATTAGGTATATTAGAACACATAAGCGTAGCCATCATTGTAAGTTTTTGAAGCTTCCAAGTTCGTTAGATCTACTTCCCACAAGTTGCCAAGGTTGCGTTCGTAAAAGCTTTGTCCATCTTTGTTCTCATTTTGATGAAGACACAACTTTTAGAAACTTTTTTTTTTTTTGGCAACGCCATTTATTTAGTTCTACTTGATTCTTCTACAGCTGACCGTACTTACAAATTCTCACCTAGAGAAAAAGTGACACTTTTCTGCTGCAAATACTAGGGGACAGAAAAAATTAAATATATTGACGCTTGCTTGTGGTACCCATATATATGCAAATATAGTAGCATTTCTGTTAGGAATCCTTTTTAATGTGTGGATTAAATAGTGTCAAAGGATTATTAAAAAAAACAACGAGATGCCCCTTGTAAAAGGCTTAATTATATGTGACGTACTACCACCACAGAATTTATGCCATACTATTTCGTCATGGAAAATGCATAACGAGTTAATTTTTTCACTGTGTCGTACATGTTGCAAAAATATGGTTCAAGATAATTGTCTGCACGGAAATGCAAATAATCATATTTTAAGGGGAACATGGATATCTGCCGAAGTCAAGATGGCTGCTTAAGTAGGATATGTATTAAAAAATGACATTAAAATATGGCAATATAGGATTACACAATCAAACAAACAATAAAGATTTAGACTACATAAAAAGAAAGTTTACTTGCAAATTACATCGATGAGTTCTTTAAACAAAAAGTACGGGCCTCTTATTTCTTCCCCGAGTATCTTACAAATAAGGGCAAGGATAAGGATATTATTAAAATACGAGAGGCTAAGGAGTTAGATATCAATAAAAGTAACATTAATTTGAGTGCTGTATTACAATCTGTTGCTTAATTGTGTCTCAATTCTGTGTGAAGTAAACTTGGCTTCTGCAAGAGTTGACCAAAAAAAAGAATTTGTAACTATTATTTGTAACTACTGCTAAGCTATATTTGTAACTACTACTGAAAGATTGATAAAATGACTTACTTGTGCAGGAATAGATGTTGATGTTATTTTGACTGTCAGCAATAATACGTTGTATGTGGACTGGAGAGCTACTTTCACCTTTTGGGACCACATGCACTTGCTTGTGATACAAATTCTGTTCTTTACGTTAATCAAAAAAAGAACCTGATTAACCTGTCAGTTAAACACTTAGCTGTCTTACGAACGAATTGTTTGATAAAGATATTGGTACATACATAACATTGTTTATACCTGGTGGACGAAAGTCTTACACGTACAAACATAAAAGAAACCCTATACTGATGAAAAATACGTTTGCAAGATAAAAAGTATTAGGTTAAATTACCCAAGCACTTAAAAAAAAAATTTTGGCATAGTTCACAAATTGATAACATCGAACGTATATGAAATTCTTTTGTCAACTTATTTTATATGGTGAAAACCTTTTTGTAATGTCATAACGCAGGCTAAATCAAGAAATTCAGAGCCAGTTACGGCAAAAGGAGTTTTCTAACTGCATATGTAATCAACCCATACAATTACAAACACAAAACTGAGCGCTAAGTCTACGAATAACTTTTGCATTGTGATGACTCGATCACTTCACGGTCAAAGGCATTTTGTACGGTATAATGGTAAAGAGAGGGTTAAAACTCAGGCATTTAAAGTATGACCGTTGTTTTCGGTTCAACTATTTTTCTCTTAATGGTGAACGCTTTTAAAACAAATCGTAAGTCCAAAACAACGAAAATTACAGGTTATTGCAATTCAGTAAAAGAACGAGAATAATTTCAAATTTGACTCTTAGAAAAATCTTATCAACAAAAAGTTAAAAACATGTCTCTTAAAGTGTTTTCTGTACAAGATCCAACTGTGTCAGAGTGATGGCATCGAAGTTACACTGATTCAGTTGAAAAAAGATCGTAATTTAAAGAACACTTCACCCTCTCAACAGTGAGCAACAGAAGGCACTTTTGCACAAAACCAATACGATGCTAATAAAATACATCTGTAAGTGTGCATTAAAAATTCTTGAAAAAAATGTTCTGCTCACTATGGCACATAAAAACACTTGCGTATACAAGCCAATCTTATTAAAAGTCTCACTAATACCAAAATTCATCCGTCGTCTAAGAAAACAATCATCAAATAACATGTAGGAATTTTCTGATCTGCTTTGTCGATCCGTTAGAAAAAAAATTTCTTGGTTTAATTCAGCTGCTTTAAAGTGAAAAATACGAATACTAAAAAAATCATTACCTCTAAAACTCTGCCTTAAACCGGTCAGATATCACTTTACTTCTCCATTTATTAACAGACACTTAAACAGAGTGACCATTATAAATTTACCCCCCCCCCTCTTAAACCTTACCTAGTGGTCGTAGGTGAATGAAATTTATACCCCTAACATGAAATTGGCTGCTTAATCTTGTAGTGCTACTTGAATTAATGTAGGATCAATTGACGTCAAGATAGAAATATTGTTTCGTCGATAAAAATTTTTTGGTTGGATTCGATGCAAGATTCAGCTTGTCCAACGATATGGACATATATTGACACTTTATTAAGATAATTATTACTTGATTATGTATTCAAAAAATCAAGCTATCGAAGTCCATTATTTAAAGTATCACCTCGTACAGTGACTTTCCGTTCTCGAAGTAGTTCGAGTCACTAATGCTCATTTTGCTCCTGACGGCAGTATGTTGTTTGTATCGTGTTAAAAATATGTGAGACAGGTTTAATAGTTAAAAGAATAACTATGATAAGTTTCGAAGAACTAGCTTACTTATAGACGCTGCGGATAATAGCCAACGCACATGCATAACTCTTTACAAGTAAAAAGTACTGTTAAAGGTTTTATTATCTTGAAAAAAATATTGATATCAAAACTGATAGGCAAGGTAAAATACCTTAATGCCCCGTGAGAAGTTTAGTAGTATTATTTAGTAAGTGAGTAACTGATTGACGATTGGTAAAAAATTATTATTATTATTATTATTTTTATTATTATAATTATTATTATTATTATTATTATTGTCATTATCGTCTTTATCATTATCATTATTATTATTTTTATTATTATTATTGTCATAATTATTATCATTATTGTTAATATTATTATTGTTATTATTATTATTATTGCTATCAGTAATATAGTATAGTATCCATTTTTTAGTCTCCAATTTATCTTAATTTCCTAGTTTGATCTTTTATCCTCTTCCTAATCCCATGGCAGTTGTGAAATGAATGCAGCCCTCCCTAGTCCTGACCACATCCTTGCAATGCGAAAACATCCGCATCTTCTACCATACCCAGCTTTAAAGCACATTTGGAAAGTGTAGAGATACTCGCCACCCCCATCCTGATTTTGACATAACGATATGACCACGTTGCGGTGGTTCAGAAACGCATGCCATCCCCTTGTCGATATCATGGTCCCCTAACAAAGTTAGGCTTAAGCATAATTTTAAAGTTATTTTTTGAATTTTTAAGCTTCTATTCGATAATTTTTTACACTGTATTTAGCTGTATACGCTGAAAATTTTTTCTTTTATTGTTCCATGTCACACCTCCAGCTCTAGACCCGTCGCGGTTATGTAAAAGTGTACGCTGCTCTTCCTCCTCGTAGCCTAAGCTCCTAGTAGTAGTGCAGCCGTGCATACCATTATCTTTATCTGTCGATCCGTCGTAGCAGCGAAAAAGTACACTTTAGCTACCCCCATTCCTTAAATCATGCCTGAATGTTGGAGGTGATGAAAATAGTTACCCCTTCATTAGACTTCTTATACTTTGACGAAACTTACGAGAGACCTTAACGAATCTGTCATGAAACTCTCAAGAAATTTTAATACTTTTCCTGATTTTTTGTCACATATTTGATTTTGAGAGACATTCACGTGACTTTGACGAGTCTTTTCTAAGACTTTTTTAAAATTTTGTAAAGAAGTCTTGTACCATAGCAGACGGTGTGTCTCTGTTTCCCACATGAATTTAGTATAAGACAACTCACAGCTTTTTTGACGTTTGTGTAAATATCTTAAAAACTAAATAGTAATTACATTGTAGTTTTTATCATAATAGTTTTATACTACGTATGATTAGGCCACCTATATTTTTATAATGCTAGTGTTATTTTAAGCAATAATAAGATTTATAAAGGAATTTTTTTCTCCCATAGTAATTATGTTAAACAGCGTACCTTTGGCCTTAATATCCTACAAAATAGTGTTGGAAATTGTTCTTAATTGTTGACACGGTTCGTATAACAGTTTAATAAACTCATTTTAATAATTTTTATGATTTTTTTTTTTTTTTTTTTTTTTGGCACGAACCTCCCTAATCCAAGCAATACAAAGCATAATATCAATTTACCAATACAATTTAATAAAATTCGTTTATATTCAATCCTTGTATAATATTAGCACCTTTAGAAAATACAACGACCATGGAGTTATTAACCCACCTCGGAGAAGAAGGTGCTGACCAGTGATAGACAGCCCACTAAGTGAAATCGTAAATGAATAATTTGTACGTGAATCATGGCAAAGTGCTAGAGCCGTAGCGAGATGACACAAAAAATATTTTTATTCAATTTTAAAAGGGGTTCAAGGTATGAGCTTACCAACAAATTTTACATAACATATTAAAAATACTATAGTACATTGCGTATATATATAGCGTATTGTAACAGTCGTCTTTAAAGGCTTAGAATTGTTATAATCAGTCTGAAAGACAGTATTATTTATTGGATTGTCTGTAATTAATACAATCTTTTTTGTAAGCTTATTCTTTGCACGTATCTAGTGTAAGATTCAAATGCTTAATTATTTATTGATATTTTCTGTTTAACGATGTACATGTGATAGATTATATTTGGATTACGATTTATGAGGCGTTTTTATACGCTTTGCTAACCATTCGCCTAATCTTAGCTGTCGTTTTAACAAACTTTTAAATAATTTTATTACATAATTATATGATTAATATCATTTTTTTAAACTAAAGTTTCTAGGCTTTAAACGTTAACTAACTCGCTTAAGGCCACCTTCCTCTACGTATTAATTTTAGCAATACATGTAACCTTCTTTAACTTTAGAATATTATAAAAGCTACACACACTCCTCGCGAGACTACAAGAAAAATTGTTAAGGAAACGAGGCATCCTTACAAGTACTGGAGAGTTCAAAAATTGCATGTAAATAATGCAGAGTGGAGGTTGCTGTATGAACGATGGATGTTACGAAGAATCCTGCGTGACCCAAACTTTTGCCAACGCATTTGTTGGATTGATGAATTGTCATTTACTCAGCAAGAGATCTCAAATTCTTAAAATAAGAGAAACTGGGCCATTAAGGGTCAGCATTCTCATGATATTCATGAGATTAACAGCCAGATTCGATGAAGGGTAAATGTGTGGGCTGGAGTCATTGGTGATCGGAGAATTGGTCCTTATTTTTTCAAAGGAAATCTTAATGGTCGATTGTATGAACACTTTCTGGTTCATGACCTTTCAAACTTATGGCAAGGCAATTCGATACCATTGGCTCAAATGTGGTGGCAATAGGATGGATGCTCAGCGCATAATAGTGTTCGTGCTACTCATCAATTAAACACAATGTTTCCATGACGCTGGATCAGAACAATTGGACCACACGCGTGACCTTCATGTTCTCCCGACTTGACACCGTTAGATTTCTGGTTATGAAGTCTGTTGAAAGACAGATGTTACCGAGTTGCTCCAACAACACCAGAAAATATGATTGAGAGGATCAGACATGAAAGAGCAAAAATTACTTCAGCTAAAATTCTACGAGCCCGGATGAATATCAACACAAGGCAAAAATGTTTTATAGAACGGAGAGGCAATAACTTAGAGCAATGTCTTAGAAGTATTTTTTTTCATTTAATTGTAATACAATCTCGCAAGCATTTTTATTATACATTTATACTGCTGTTATTATTGAATCACGTTGTTCAAAATTTGTATTATTTATACATTAATAAGTTTTAGGGTTTATTTCATAGCACTTGCTTAGTTTCAAATAGCTCATGAAAAAAAAAGAAACAGTACTATCTGAAACAGTTTGAGATTGTGTCACGCTCTTATCCTGAGTAATAATTGTTATACTTTTACCTTTAGTTAAGCTTTGTCGATTAATGTAATAATCTTTTTATTGGTTATTTTAATGTTACGTATTTTTAAATGAAAATACAATTATAACATTAACGTTAATTAATTTTGTTTAATACTTTAACTAGTGAGTCATATAAAAACTCAGTGACTACTTGAGAGATTGGGGGTTAAAAAAACATTTATTTACGTTGAGGGGTTTAAGTTAAAATTATTATTGCGTATAATACGCTTTAACAATTTGTTCCAACTTATTTCTACTATAGCACAATGCTATCTCTATTTCAAGGGCTCCTGAAGGTCTGTTTTTATGGCGATGACATAAAGCAGCAGCTTGAATCTGAGCTTACTTGAGAATTTCTCCAGTTGCGTTGACTAGTAACTTTAAAAAAATTCTAACTAGTTTACTGGCTTACCAAGGCCCTCACAATCGAATGCTTTTATATTTGTAAGGCCTGTCAGAGATACATCTTTAGCTTTAAATTGCTACTAGTAATAAGCCTGTTCTTGTTGACCTTTATCACCTCTGCAAAGTTTTCACCATGCTTTAGAAAGTTGGTTTTTCTATAATTATATGACGGTTATTAATTACAATGATATGTCCGCAAAATCATTCAGTTATTTCACGGTAAATTACAATTTGTTCTCGTAAGAAACTTATACCTTTTTTAATTATATGTATTATTTATCTGTCTTAATATTACACAGGAGAAAGAAACATGCACTTGATATAAGAGAATTAACACTGATCGTGGTCAATACCAAAAGTTAAAAGCAAGTAATTTACTCATTAAGCGATTTCGGTGCATCGCTTTTTTATGGTATTATTGATGTACATTTTCTTGATAAACAGTTGTATAAATATATCAATAACCTATAATTGATATTTTCTCTTTTAATAGTATATTTATAGAACTTTGTCGCAATTTAAATGATTTCTTATACTATTTACGCGATTTAAAAGACTCTTTTTCTTTAACTTCTTTTTTTTTCATAACAACAAACCTTATTACAGTGAGAAACTGATTAAATGAATATAAGGTTATTCTCTTAGTCATAACCTATAATTTAATATTTATCTTTATTTAAAATAATAAGGCTCAATCTGCTTTCAAAATTTCTTTTTCACTAGTTTTTTGGAAAAACATCAAAGTTTTAGTGTTAATCCAAGCCTAGACGTAAATTTACATCTAAGTGAATTGCAAAATGGAGTAAAACTGGTATGATGTGAAACTGTTAAAAACAAGTGGCATGTCATATTTTTATTTAGAATTACTTTTTTCAAGAAAAAAAAGTAGTGCACACGATAAGATGTCTCAAATTTTTAAAACGTTAAGCTTAAAACATAGCATGAGCATGAAACATACAGCAGTTTTGTGGATATGACTTTAAACACTAGGCGACATGAATGTTTTCATTGCGCACATGGTCATTTAATAAGGTTCGGGAGTTTTTTTAGTTTTTTGTGTAAAAAAAACAAGTTTACAGCAAATAATGCTTGGTTATCTCTCAGATATATAGCGTTGGAGCCTCTTACGACCTTCTGGCGTTTGCGTCGATATTTCTTTCAAATGACTAGAAAGAGGCACATTTTCTAATTCGAGCATTTTCTGTAAGAGATCAAATAATACAAACGTTTTTTTAGCCTCTACATTGAAGGATAAATGTCGATCAAAGGCTGTAAGAGTCTACTTGTCCACTAGAGCTATGTTATTGAGTCTAATTTTGAAAATGTTTTTCCCAAAAACAAAAAAAAAAATACCCGGAAGTAAATTTGAAAAAAATAATGCGTACGGTTTATCTACCCAAGAATGTAACGCATCTCTTTCAATGGTATCAAACATTCTATAAAAACTGAACTTTTGTTATAGGGATGTTTGAGAAATATTTAATCAAAATAAATGATACACTCATTAAAAAAAAAAAATCTTATGTATCAAAGCTGTATCTTGTAATTTTTTTCATAACACTTATTAATGCTAGAAGATCTTGTATACATTTATAAATGTCTAAAATGAAAATTTGAGCATTCTGTTAAATATGTGTAACTACATAGGTATAACGAAAAGTGCATGTCGTCGTTAACTGCAGATTAGTTTTATTATCATGCTTTTCAGATGACAAGGACTATCTAAAGGGTGTTGAAGTTACTACGGCTGGAAATATTGCAAATAATAATAAGGGTACACGGTCTTTGGATTACAAAGTTTATTCTTACGTTTTTTTTTTTTTAACTGGACGAATCTGGCACGCTTCACACGCTCATTAAAGATATTTACTCATGATACATGAAAATTATACAAATTATGAGTAAAAAGAGGCCAACTAATTTTTTTCTTCACCTAAAATTTGACTTGGCTTTTTTATGCTCTGAAAATTAATTAGGCATTGTCTTGCTCTCAATTTGTACTTTTCTTCTTCCTGCTCCTTGTCTTGACTTCACGCTTTTCTGCGCTAAACTGAAGATCATTTGTGATGCTGACCCATGACTGAAGTCAATTTAAGTAACAACAAATATTTCTAATTCAACTAAATCATTATTGTACTAAGCATACATGTATGTTTACTACGAACGTTACATAGCTTACATAAATATCTTTCATACAATTAGGACATACTAACAGCTTCACATGATTCTATAAGGAAAATTAAAGAGTAGCTGCAAGAAAAAATACTTGAACTTAATCGTGATATGCCACACTTAAAACTATAATAAGAAGAGGCTAAAAAAAAGGGATCATTAAATGGAACTGCGAAAACTTGCTGAACCTTAACTACTTGACTTGAAAAAAAAAAATTAAGGAGAATGAGACAAAACAAGATGAAGATTCTGACATAATACTGAAAAATTTTGAAGAAATAAATATTTTGGAAAATACGATTAAAGAGCTTAATAAAATCACTCTAAATAAAAATGGTACCTTTTTTAAATAAAGAAGTAAATGTATATAAATTATGCTTGTAAGTAGAAAAAAGGAAAAGAAGTCAGTGAATTGCATATTACTAATGCGCAGTTACATGCACGAATATTTTTGCTGCAACAAAATGTCACGATGTTGCAGGTACAAACTTTTTCACTTTATTCTTTTACTTAATTGCATAAAATAAATAATCCAATCCAAATTACCTTTTCACTTTTTTACAAAAATAATCGGATGTGTCATCACTTGTACAATTTAAAACGGGTCAGCCATTTAAAACATGCCAACCATGAATCGGAGATTCATCATTGTCTGCAAATTAAGACAAGAGCCTCCAAATGTTGGAAATTCAAGATCAATGTATGTAAAAGTATAATATCGATCATGCTAATAAGTTTATTGGCCAGGCATAAATTGTTGGAGGGGAGGTCTTGCACCACTTTTTATTCCAATATGTAGTCTACTGAAAAACTGGGCTCCAGTTTACCAAGGTGTTCACTGAACTAATTTGTCCTTTCTAAGATTAATTGACTGGAGGGCCACAGCGAAAGCAGTACCTGACTTGCTTCTGGCTAATAGTATTCATTGCAAAAAAATTGTTTTCTTGCCAACCTACTCTTTAGTGCGCCATAACCGTGGTGATTGCTACTTGAAAGTATTTTTATTGTCTTAAGAGAATATTTGTACACATCAAATAATTTTTCTTGTTACATGCACAGTGCTTTCTGCACACTTTGCACCCTGTAAATCATGGTGATCAAGTTGTGTAATAGATAATAAATATATAAGTAATAAATTTTTTCTTTCACTATGGGTGTAAACTACTGTTTTGCGCCTATAATTACACTGTGGGCACTAAATCATTTTCCGTCCTAAGTCAGAAATGTACCTTGTACCCGAAAGGCTGAAAAGTAGGAGAGAGAATCGAGGGAAAAAAGTTTTCGTCACATAAGCGCCACCCAACTGGAGCTACCCGTTCACCCTGCTTCGCAGGTCCCTTAGGTCCAAGATAGCCCTGGTGGCAATGGCACTTATCTTACAAAATTCATGTACTATTTTACCAATGGGTGCAAAGTAATTTACATTACATAAAGTATGGTGGCGGTGAGAAGATTAGTAGTTTTCGTTATAAATTTACATTTCTACAGGATAGTCCCACAGCCCAAAGGGTCCTTTGCACCCTAAGTACAAAAATTAACCAGCACAAAGATTTTCAGTGTATGCAAAACGTCACTGTACGCCCTTAGTGAGAAATCGTAGATTTCGCAACTATAGCGCCGAGTACAAAATGTTATCCTGCGGAGTGCCGTTTTTTGTATGTTTGTACCTAAAGTGCAAACGACATTTTTCGTACCGAAGGCGAAAGGAGCTATTCAACGCCCGTGGGCTCAATTTGGGCTCTAGGGCATGGAAGAATTTTGGATCCAAAGAGCTGGAATATTCTGTCTTGCCCGTGGGTGCAAAGTAATTTCAGGGTGCAAATGACTATCCTTACGCTCAAGGTAACAAAAAAGAATCCGTAACTCGGACACAATCAACAGTTTTTCAAATTCTTTTAACTCAATTATCAACTAACGGTAGTTTCTGTATAATAACTTACTAAAAAAAAAATCTTAATATTCCTTAAGAGCTGCCAGAAGAAATAAAAATGAAGATGATCCTTTGTAAGAAAATTAATTGGAATCACAAATTTTGGAGAAAAACAAATCAATCAGATCAATAGGTAAAGCTTTAGCAGTTCAACCAATTTTCAAGACGAAAGATAAATGTATACATTTCTGTAGTACATCATAAAAGTTGACTATTTATTATAGATTAACACTACAATAGTATTATTAAACATCTGAACTTATTGAGAAATGATAAAGAAAGTCATTCTGGAAGAAGCTTTCATCAAACAAATGAAAAAGTATTCATAAATAAAAATAATTTCATAGGTAGAGTTGATCATAAAATTGATTGTATTTATTAGCCAATTGGAATGATCTCAAATTTTGATTCAACACAAGAATGCTACAAAAATGACAAGAAAAATCATGACTACGATTGTCGGAAAAAGAAGTTGGCAAAAATGACAGCGACTGGTTAGGAGGGAACGCAAAGAATTGCTAAGATAATTTATTTTAGTGTGTTCAGTAAGTTACAGTCTCTTGTGTTACTTTAATTATTTATTAAATTGTTACAAAAAAACATAACACGACATAATAATTTGTACAATGTAATGACAATTTTTTCTTATTTATCGAGATTTCATAAATAACCAATGTATTTAAAAAGAAAAAATTAGTGATAAGGATTGTTGTCGTTGCATTACTAACTTGTGCAATTATTTCAAAAACAAACAAAAATTTTAAAACAATTATTTTTCCAAGTGACTTGATCATTAATGTATAGATGGGCTTACAGAGATGAAATATGTATTTCTTCAATAAAAAATGCTAGATAAAATATGTAACAGAAATTTTTCTTTATAAATGGAGAGAACAGACATCTTATGAGACTTGCTACAAGTTCTGCCAGCTTGTCCATTCTGATTCAGCATCTCGTCAAGCAAAATGCCTCACAGATCACCATGCTTTAAAGCCCAAGCAGTAAGCTTACTGTTAAAAAAATCTCACAAAAGTTTCAGTGATATTTCGTCAAAAAATTACAAAAGCCTCAGAAAAATCTTATAAAATTCGCATATGTGTCACATAAACTTCTCGTAACATAAACAAAGATTTTGCAAAAGTAGCAAAAAATTATAAATAAAAGCTTAATATTTTACCAAAGTCTTAGAAAGTCACATAAAAATTGCGTAAATGTCTCACGAAAGTCTCACAAATATCGAGAAATATTTTATGAATTTTTTGTGTAAGTCTTAGAAAAAAATCAAAAAAAATCGCGTAAATATCTCACGCAAGTTTCAAACATATTTTACAAAAATCCTGCGAAAGTTTCAGAAAAATCTTGTAAAAGACGCGTAAATGTCACACGTAAGTCTTCCAAATCTCATGGCAAAAGATAAGACCAAAGTCTAAGGAAAGTTTTGTGGAAGTCATGAGAACGTTTGACGAAAGTCTCACAAAGTTCTGTGGAAGTCTTAGAAAAAACTCGTCTTTTGAATGTCATGTAAATTGTCTGTATAAGTCTTATAAAGGCTCGTCAAAGTCACGTGAATGTCTCATGAAATTAAATATGTGACAAAAAATCAGGAAAAGTATTAAAATTTCTCGAGAGTTTCATGGAAGATTTGTTAAGGTCTCTCGTAATTCTCGTCAGAGTATTAGAAAATCTTATAAAGGGGTAACAATTTTAATCACCTCCGAAATTCAGGCTTGATTTTAGGAATGGTGATAGTTAACGTGTACTTTTGCGCTCCCACGACGGATCGACAGCTAAACATAATGGTTTGCGCAGCTGCACTACTACTAGGAGCTTAGGCCAAGGAGAAAGAGCAGCGTACACTTTTACATAACCGCGACGGGTCTAGAGCTGGAGGTGTGACATGGAACAATAAAAGAAAAAATTTTTAGCGTATACAGCTAAATACAGTGTTACAAATTATTTAATAGTGGCTGAAAAATTCAAAAAATGATTTTAAAATTATGCTCATGCCTAACTTTGTTAGGGGACCACTATATCGACAAGGGGATGGCATGCATTTCTAAACCACCACAACGTGGTCATATCGTTATGTCAAAATCAGGATAGGGGTGGCAAGTATCTCTACACTTTCCAAATGTGCTCCAAAGCTAGGTATGGCAGAAGATGCGTATGTTCCTGCAATGCAAGGATGTGGTCAGGACTGGGGAGGGCAGCACTCTTTTTACAACTGCTACGGGATAAGGGTAAGAATGAAAGATCAAACCTGAGAAATCAAGATAAATAAAAAATAAGAAAATGGTTAATAAAATGTACTACTGAAGTTTTCAGATAAAAATTTCAACAAATCATATTAAAAAAAAAAAAAAATAATAATTATGATATTTATTCCTTGCAAATTATCAATCAGTTACTTGCATTAAATCATACTACCAAACTCTTTACAGGGCAGGATAATATTTTTTATCGTCGAACAATGTTAAAATTATTATTTTTTTTTTTTTAAATGAAACCTCAAACAGTACTTTTTACTCGTAATAAGTTATGCACGTGCAAGGGCTGTTATCCACCGTAACTATAGCCAAGGGAGTTCGGCGGAACTAAGCATAGTTACTCTCTTAACCTTTAAACCCATCTGACAGATTTTTAACACGATGTCAACATCGTGCTGCCATCTGAAAGGAGGTTAGCATTAGTGACTCAAACTACTTCGAGAACGAAAAATCACAGTACGAGGTGATAGTTTTTATAGTGGACCTCGGTAATTAAACTTTTTCAATACATAGTCAAGTAACAAACAAGTTAATAGAGTGTCAATATACAGAATGACCATTATAACTTTACCCTTCTCTTAAACCTAACCTGGTGGTCGTAGGTAAATGCAATTTATGCCCCTAAAGAAAAATTGGCTGCTAAATCTTGTAGTGTTACTTGAATTAATGTAGGATCAGTAGACATTAAGATAGAAAAATTGTTTCGTTGATAAGAGTTTGTTGATTGGATTCGACGCAAGATTCGCCTTGTCCGATGACTTTGACATTATGAACACAAAACTGAGCAGTAAATCTACGGATAACCTTTGCATTGTGATGACTCAATCTTTTCATGGTCGAAGGCATTTTGTATGGTATAATACTAAAGTAAAAAAAGGGTTAAAACTCAGGCATTCAAAGTATGATCGTGGTCTTTGGTTCGACTATTTTTATCTTTGTGGTGAACGCTTTTATAACAAACCGTTAAGGTAAGCCTAAAACCACGAAAATTACAGGTTAGTACAATTCACTCAAAGAACGAAGATAATTGTCAAATTCTACTCTTGGAAAAATCTTATAAAAAAAAAGTTAAAAACATGTCTCTTAAAATGTTTTCTCCACAAGATCCAACTGTGTCAGAGCAATGGCACTAAAACTACACTCATTAAGTCGAAAAAAGATCATGATTTTAAGAACACTTTATCCTCTCAATACTAAGCAACAGAGGGCCCTTTTGCGCAAAACCAATACGACGGTAATTAAATACATTCGTAAGTGCGTGTTGAACATTCTTGCAAAAAATGTTCTGCTAACTATGGCGCACGAAAACACTTGGGTATACAAGCCAATCTTTTTAAAAGTCTCGCCAATGCTAAAGTTCATCCGTCGTCTAAGAAAAAAATCATCGAACAACATGTAGGAATTCTCTTATCTGCTATGTTGATCCGTTGATCTGCTATTATAATCTCAGTTAAGCGTCAGTATCTCTTTTTAGATAAATAAACGCATATCTGAAACATTATATCACGAACAGGAGTTTTATTTGCTGATGAAGTTAAGACTAACACAAATTTTAAGATAATTAGTAAAAATAAACACATATCGTCATGTACATGTGTACTTATATGTATAAATATTTGTTTGTCTGCGCGCTTTCTGCCTTACCAACTCTTATTTTTATTATATTTTTAGACTTATAGTTAGTGCTACCTCAAAATAGATTTGAAGACCAAATCAGTAGGAAATTCTCCGCTCTACAACATATTATTTGTTTTTAAATCCTATCTTTCACCATTTACAAGATGTTACCGAATTAATTTCTATGCGCTCTTTAGACGGTGTTGATGAATTTCTATTTTCCAACTGTTTTTTTGTAATCTTCGAGTTGTATTGCATGTGGCAATTGTAGCATGAAAAATGACCCTTAAGATGTCACTTGTAAGGTTTAACAAATTTTATATAAGTCTATGTTTATGTTTCAATTGCATGAATTTTACTAATAAGAGAATATTGAACTATCAATTCTTTTATATACGAGCAGCTGGTAACACCGTCACCTTATTACAGAATAAATAGTGCATTTATAATTATTTTCATTGTGACATTCCATCTTTTTTACGTGATTGTATTATGCCAACTATACTGTTCTCAGCAGACAATATCCTTAGATGTTAGTATGAAAATTTTACTTGTGTATACTTCAATGGTTTAAAACATTTTTCGGCTAATATTTTATTTTATGTTAGAAATACATTCTTCATGTACGAACATAATAATTTTTGCTATTTTGCATGTTGTATTATAACTAATTGTGAAGAATCAATACAGGCTTGTAATAAAATTCACACGAGAGCCATGGTTCAAACAAAAGTTTTTCAACATTTTTTTTATTTTCAATGAAATATAAACCCTGAAAATTTCAGACAATAAAATAAAACTTATGTACTTCCATTCTAAGTTATTATTTTTTTAATATCAGAATTTGTCATTATCAACATCCTTAGTAAAGCTGAAGAATGCTTTACATTTTCACTAATGGACTTAAACATAGCTAGTTTCCTTCCAGTGTATCTATATGAGGTGTTAAGTTAAATTTAATATTACAATAAACTTACAGTATTATATTTTATATTCTGTGTTTAGGTCTTCCTTGTTAATAACTGTTTAAATTCAGTAGAAAACACGTCAAATACTTCGAATACTGTAGAAAATTTTAAGGCTTTTCTACATAGTGATCGACGTAGAATTTTCGACAATTCACATAACCTTAATTACAAGTTAACCATAAATTAAGTCTTCTGTAAACTTTATAAGACAGTAAGATATGTACTTTTGTTGTCAAATTAAATTTCACGTGCTTTACAAGTGTTTGTCTTACCTTCTTCGATTGATTTTTCTTTGTACTTTAAAAATATCAACATACTCAACGATGAATCTTTATTATAACACCATAGATAAACTTCTAATTTTATATACAGTTTAAGAGCAGCTTTACGTATATTTGTGTTTCGTTTTATGTTTTACAAATCGTTGAATTCAGTTTTCTACGTTTCTTATGTTGTCTACGACTCTCTTCCGTTTTTGATAGCTTCTTATGAATATAGCATATAATACTGAAAATTTTGTAGAAAATCCATCACTGGATACTATTATTGATAGATTTTAAACAAACTGCCTAAAACGTTGATGAGTTGTAGGAATCGTAGAAAACGTAGAAAACCTAATTAAATGTTTTGTAAGCTTTACAATATATTAAATAATGTTGAGCTTTTTTTTTAAACTCTGTATGAAATAATTAGTTGATTTATTGTGTTATAATTAATGTAAGTCGTTGAGTAGATGAATTTTTTTTAAAGCACAAAGAAATACAAATCGAAATAGATTACGCTTAACACTTGTAAGATTCTATTTAACTACGAAAATACGTATCTTACACTTTCTTATATAGTTTACAGTAGACTAAATTTACAATTTACTTGGAATTAACGTTATGTGAAGTGTCACATACATGCGTTTAAAGTACCAAAAAAAAATGAACTTAGAGCCCATAATAGATTTTGTACTCGTTTTATTTACTCCATGAAATGCTTTGAAACAGCGCCACCAACGGAAAGAAATTGTTCATACTTAATTTTCAAAATTTATAATTTTCATAAACATAAGGTACGTTTTTTTTTAAGTCAGTCGGCCGATCGGTCGGTCCAATTTCTCTAGAATGTATATCTGTGTACATAAGAAATCTAGGTATACTTTTGTAAGGAATTTGACCAACCGATCGACTAACTGACTTAAAAAAACGTGCCCATTATATAAAGAAGATAAAAAAATAACTTTTTATAGAAATATAAGTTATCGATACTTAAGTAAGCCACATCCATAAATCAACACGTTTAAGTCAATATGTTTAGGTCTGTCAACAGGTAGACAAATATATGGAATTTTGCAACCGAGTTGAAAATTTTACTTTACAATGCACCTTAAAATTTCGTTAATAACAAAAAGCACTACAGGAGCTTAAAACGTTTAAACAGGCACAATTTTGAGTTCAACATTAAATAAATTAATGGATACACAACATAATCATATGTCTAGAAAAAAACAAGAAACAAAAAAATAGTGTATCATGACAAATCAATAATTCAATAAGAGCATGAAAAGTACCTACCAAATGCACGCCTAGTACATGCCAAGCTTTTGGCAAGTAACAGGCAAGTGCCCGCAAAGTGCCTAATAAATAACCGCCGAGTGCCCAGCTAGTACCCAGCAAGTACCTGCCAAGTGCCCGGCAAGTACTCGTGAATTGTCCAGCTAGGTCCTGCCAAGTTCCCGGCTAGTACCCACCAAGTATCTGACAAGTGCTCGCTAACTACCCACTAAGTACCCAACAAGTGTCCGCTAAGTACCCGCCAAGGGCCCACCAAGAGCCTGCTGAGTACCCACCAAGTGCTTCTTAGTTCCTCGGACGGACGAGAAAAAGTCACGCTTATGGTTGCTCTATCTTTGCGAGTATTTTTGCTACGTTAAAAATGTAATCAAAACTTCACTGCTTATCATCGCGAGCATCTTACCACTCGGTATCGCTGTCTAAGTTAGTGTACTGTTTGGACACTAAACGAGTGCGTGGTTGATGTTTTGACTTGTCGCTGCTGATTTCAGCCAACCGCCATATTGGGACTATTGGTGTCGGTACATGCTCTGTGCTACCGTGGGTGATTGTGTTTGTGTTGGTGCGTGTTTTTTTTGTCGCTATCAATCGAAAGTACGTAGAATTCTTGCCCAGCCAGGCTACGGCCTTGGCCGGGTTACGCAATGGCCGCAAAACGGCAGCGAGAGAGCACACCCGAACAAGACCGGCGCCACTTCTTTCTGACAATGACGTTATGAAGCTTGGAGAGAAGATCACCGGCTATCGTGATACCCTGCGTACTGAATTTCGTACTGAAAGGCAGTTGGAGCGATACTCCCGGATTCAAGAAGCGATTGAGGGTATAGAAGACTTATTCCGTTTGCTCTCAAACGTGTGTGCTCGTGAGCTGGCTGTTGACGAGACAGCCAGGCGTCACAAACATACACTTAGCAATGTCTCTCGCTCTTCGAGTGAAATCACGGCTAAACTAACATCGACTACAACTGAGTGTATCGACGAGGCATGAGACACGTATGCGTCGAGAGCCGCTATTGGCCTGCGGTCACAGGAGTGGCCTGCTTATAAAGTCCTGTTGAACACAGGCAAAGGCTTTCCGATCGCGAGAGGTCAAGCACAAGTTGTTATTAGCTCCACGGAAGCAGTGAAGGAGAGGCTCGGATCATCTGCCAACACCAGGATGGCGCTCTTAAGCTCTGTTGATGCTACAAAATTGAAGTTAAGCTACCATAAGATCAGGTATGGAGCCAAAAATTCTGTGGTCATCTAAGGGCTTGACTCGAGCGTAGTTAGCGACTGTCCAGCATTTGCAGAGGCAGGGCTAGAGATTAAGCCTGTAGAAAAAATGAAACCACGCTTAATAGTGCACGATTTGCCAGTTGATCTAAAATAGGATATCATCGCTGACAGCATAGCCAATCAGAACCTACAAGATGCCACTGTCCAGGACATTAAGGTGGTTTGCGCTTATCCAATTTCTAAAAAGAAAACGCGCTTGTGTGTAATAGAAGTTTCGCCGGAACACCGAATACAGCTGTTGCGTAAACAAAAGATAAATGTGGGCTGGAACATAAGCCGTATTTACGATTATGTAAACATATTGCAATACTTTGATTTTGCAAAGTTTGCCCACATTGCGGCCGAGCGCAAGAATGAGACCTGCTGTGGCTACTGTACAGGGCATTATGCCAGCAACAGGTGCACTGAAAAAAATATCCTCAAATGCTCAAACTGCGCGTCGACCGATGGTGCAATGCACGCCCACTCTGCTTATGATAACAGTAAGTGCCTTATTTTGCGAAAAAAAATAAACAGAAAAATTGTACTCATTGATTATATATATATAGTACATAATACGAAAGCACCAATAAAAATAGATTTTTGATAAATGTGAACATTTTTGACATTTTGTACAAACATGAGCTCCACGTGCTCGCCATCAGCGAGTACTGGCTTAAACCAGGGAGTGCATCAGCCGAATTTCAGCCTCAAGGAAATAAATTATTGCAACTCGATTGCATCAAAAAGGGTGGCGGAGGCGTCGTTATTTACATCAAGGACTCGCTGCCGGTCAGAATTGTCTGTCAGTAATATTGATTGGACGGAGGACTTGACGCCCCGTAAAATTCTCAGGAATATGCTCACTACTTGTGGACTCTCTCCGCTCACCAGCCTACACACCATGTCGGCAACCAGCACTCCACAATCGATTATATTTGCGTCAGTGACATCAAGCGAGTTGTGTATCAGGCGCAATCTTACTATCATGGTGTCTCAAAGCACGATCTGCTTTTGATCTTACTTGATCTTGAGATCCACCTATCCGCACCACGACCGATAACTCGCCACTTCTATCGTAACTTTAGCATGAAAAAGTTTAAACGTGATCTGCGACTCGTCAACTGGGGCTCACTGCATCACATGAAAAGCGTGAGTAAGAAGGTTGAGACATTAACCAAATTAGTCCAGCAGCTGTACGACGTACATACGCCTAACGGTACCTTCGCGCCTAAAAGAAAGAGCGCTCCCTAGTACATGGCTCAGCTGAAGGAGCTAGTCAGAGCACGCAATAAGGTATGGAGCGTTTATAGACGTCAGAAGCACCCAGTCAACCATCAGACCTACAAGCAGCTAAGGAATCGTGTTAAGCTATCAATACGCTTTGCCATCTCCAAACATTTTTGCCAATAGACTAGCCAATGCGAAAAATGCGACGGAACTGTGGCGATGCGTTGGCGAGCTTGGTGTTTTATCCACGTCGAGGGGGACATACGCGCTCCCAGCAAGCTGTGACAAGATTAATAAGTACTTTGATGGACTTGACTGTGCTGTAAAACTGAGGAGCTGCGTGCCTTACTTGCAGGTGGCCCTGGACGACAGGATTCATTTTCGACACGTCTCAGCTCAAGACATGCCAGCTGCCTTTTGCTCTGCCTGATACAATGGTTGTGGATCGGATGATATCCCTCTCGGCTATCTTAAGGATTGTCTGCCAGAGATTCTGCTGGTGCTTATGCATATACTTAATACATTGCTGCAGTCGAGAGTCTTTCCTAAGGACTGGAAAAAGGCCATTGCGCGGTCTATTCTGAAAGTTCGTCCCCCCACAGGATCAAACACCTCAGGCTCATTAGTATCCCTTACGCGGCTGCCAAGCTTCTGAAAATGATAGCGTGCGGTCAATTTACTGAGTATGTGGGGAAACGCAAACTCCTGGATCCGTATCAATTAGAATTCTGTAAGCGGCATAGCACACACACCACGCTAGCGAGAGTCTTGGATAACATCCAGGAGGTCACTGATAGACATCAGATTACGCTGCTGGTTACTGTAGATAACTCACAAGCTTTTGACTTAGTCAACATCAGCCAGGCTACTGAGAAGCTAAAGAGACTCGGGCTGTTGGACTCCGCATGTACATGGATGCACTCATACCTCAGCGAATGACAGCAGATCGTTGTGAGCGACGATGGTGTGCGTCTTTTCTCCGCTACGCGGCATGCTGGAGTCCCACAGGGCAGTGTTTTGGGACCACTGATATTCGCACTGTATGCCAATGACTCATCGTTAGTGGTTTGCCACTGCAAGCACCACTATTACGCTGATGATGCTATGTACGACGTCCATGGCAGCTGTTAGGAGGCAGAACAAATGATCAGAAACATTGAAGAAGATCTAATGCACCTCTTTCGCTGGGCGCTTGAAAATGGGCTGAGGATCAACGCGGATAAGACGAGGATCGCCTTGCTTAGCACACGCAGCTTTATTAATCGACTAAAATCTATGGATCTACCGAGAGTCAGGATTGAGAATCAACATCTCGAGTACTGCGACAGCATGAAAATTCTGGACATTCTTCTGGACAGCACGCTGACGTTTACTCCATAGACAGTGCAGACATCATGTTATAGTTTTGCGACCCTGGCACGTCTACGCAAGTGCAGCGATTCCATTCCACCAGGCGTGTGCCTGTTGCTGATCAGGGCACTGGTTTTTTCGTACTACGAGTACTGTGCAAGTGTCTTTCTGGGACTTTCCGCCAAGTTGGTACTGAAACTTCGACGAGGCAAAAAAGCTGCCATACGATTTGCTGCGGGTTTGAAGAAAAGCGACCATATAACACCCACATGCGACAGGCTGAACATCTTGCCATACAAAGTTCACCGTGGCTTTCTCTACATCTTCTTGTTAGGTGCAGTTCTTTGCCAGTGACAGCCCAACTATCTGCTTGAGAAATTCAAATTTCGCTCGAGCACTGCTACCAGCTTAACAAGAAGCGCTAAAAGTGATCTCTTCATTCCACGAGCAAGGATGGACTTTTGAAGATTCTCCTTCCAAGTGCATGCGGCGTGACTGTGGAATGGAATGCCCTCTGATCTGCGAACGCTGGTGACTCATCCGTGCTTCCAACATCTTTGAGGGAGCACTGTCAATGCCATACCTTAAACGGTAAGCATTGCATAGGATTGTCGACAATTTATGATGCCAGGGAACTTCAACGAGCCATGTGTTGTGTTGTGTAGTGTGTACCTGTGTGTTTTCGTGTCAAACCATGTAAAGTATCTTGCCTCCATATAAACTGCCAAATTTGATTTCCATACTTAATAACCTGTTTATGCTTCATTATACGACTTGATTCGACTTAATACTCATATTTATATTCTAGTGGTCTTATGTTATTGTTATCTATTCATTTAAATTAATCGTATTTACTTATTTTATTTTATGTCCATGAGTGGCCATGTCCATCGTTAAAACTACTAATAAGTTTCATACGAAATGTAATTACTAGAATTAAAACCTGTTAACGGTGACAGCCAGACCATGTAGGAACACAAGTCCTTGAAACATTTTATTGAAGATCGAATTCAAATTTAAAGTGCGTGGCATGTAACCACCAAGTGCCCGGTAAGTTCCAAAAAAATGCCCAATAAATAACCATTAAGTGCCCAACAAGTGCCCGGGAAGCACACGCAAGTACCCGTCAAACGTCCAGCACGTACCCACCAAGTGACAAGCAAGTACCTGACAAAAGCTTGGCGAGTACCCGCCAAGAGCTCGCCAGAGCCCAGCAGTTAGCCACCAAGTGCAAAGCAAGTACCCGTCAAGTACCTGCTAAGTGCCTGATTAGTACCTATAAAGTTTCTGCCAAGTACCCTCCAACCACCAGAATAGTACATGATAAATGTACCTGTTAAGTATTCACCAAGGGACCACCAAGTACCCGCCAAGTATCCACCTATTGCCCGCCACCTACCTGCCAAGTGCCTGGCAAGTTCTTGGCTCGTACCCACTAAGTGCTTACCAACTACCCGCCTACAGCCCGCCCAGTGCTCAGCAAGTACCCACTAAGTACATGCAAGTGCCGGCCAAGTTCCCACCAAGAGCTCAGCGAGTACCTGCCAAATACCTGGCAAGTACACATCTAGTGCTCACCACCTACCTGCTTAGTGCTCTTCAAGTACCCACCTAGTGCCTGAAAAGTACCTGACAAGTACCCGGCAAGTTCACACCGAGTGCCCGGCAAGTAATCTGTAAGTACCTGTCAAGTGGTCACCAAGTACCCGAATAGGGCCGGCCACCTACCTGCTAAGTGCCTGGCAAGTACCCACAAAAAACCTGGAAAGTACGTGCCAAATACCTGGAAAGTCCCCGCCAAGTGCTTGGCTAGTACCTAGAAAGTACCCGTCAAGTGCCCACCATGTACCCACCAAATGCTTAGCTGTTAGCCGCCAAGTGCCTGCCAAGTGCTTGGCAACTACCCGTCAAGTACCCACAAAGTGCCTGTCAAGCCTCTGGCAGGTATTCACGAGTGCCCGATAAATGGCTGCCAAGTGCCTGGCAAGTTCCTGGCTAATGTACACGAAGTGCCCGCCAAGTATTCTCCAAGTACCCGCTTAGTGCCCACCACCTTACTACCAGGACACCGGTAAGTAGCCACCAAGTGCCTGGCTACTACCCACCACATTCCTGGCAAGAACCCTCCAAGTGCCCTTTGAATGCCCATTATGTTCCCGCTAAGGGCTTGCTAAGTACTTGCCAAGTACTCATTAAGTACATGCTTAGTGCCTGTCAAGTCTTTGGAAGTATTTCCCAAGTGCACGATAAATGACTGCCAAGTGCCTGGCAAGTTTCTGGCTAGTACCTCCACAATGCCACTAAGTGCCCGCCTAGTACCTTCTAAGTACTTGGCAAGTACTCGCCAAGTGAATGGCAAGTACCCGCTGAGTGGCCATCAAGTGGCCGAGAAAAAACTGCCAAGTTCTCGGCAAGTACCTGCTAAGAGCCTGATAAGTACCTACTAGTATCTACTGATCGCGTGTCAAGTTGTCAAGTATCTGCTAAGTTCCTGCTGATTACCCGGTAATTACTTGAAAAGTTTTTGGTGGTTACCCTTCAAGTTTTTGGAAAGTATTCAAAAAGTGCCCCAGAAGTATCTGCCAAGTGCCCTCAAGGAGCATGGTAGTACCTGTCAAGATCTTAGTAGTTACTATCCAAGGGTCCATCAAGAGCTGCTAAGTACCTACTTAGTGCCTAGGAGGTACCCACCAAGTTCCTGGAAATTATTTGCTCATTGTCCAGGAATGACTCACTTAATGCCATGGAAGTACAGGATAAGTGTCTGCATGGTTCGTCGAAAGTACCCACTAAGAGCCTTTCAGCTCCCGCCATGTACCTGCCATGCACCTGATAAATGTTTGGCAAGTACTCACCAAGTGTTCAATAAGTCCCTGCTAAGTGCCCAGAAAGAACACCATAATTGCTTTAAAAGTACCTGCCAGTACCCACCGAATGTGGGTCAAGTACCCTGTAAGTTCCTGTTGAGTATCCAGCAAGAACTTACTAAGTGCCCGGGATATTCCAGCCAATTGCCTGCTAAGTACTTGCCAAGTAAATGAAGAGTTCTCACCACATGCCTTAAAAGTAACTGATACGTGACGCCAAGTATCTACCAAATGCCCGGCAAGTACCCGATAAGTGCACGGGTAGTACTCATTAAGTATTAGCTAAATGCCTGGAAAGTACCTGCTAAGTATCCGCTAATTATCCGTAAAGTACCTGCCAAGTGCCCGCGTAATACCCTCAAAGTACTAGTCAAGTTCCTGAATACCGTTTATGTGTCTAATAAGCAAATTTTAAGTGGCTGGGAAGTACCATTTTAGTGCCTGACAAGGTATTTTAAGGTGTATTGTTAGCAAAATTTTTTAACTCACTTGCAAAATTGCATATATCTATCTACCTGTTGACAGACCTTAACATATTGACTCAAACGTATTAATTTATAGATGTGGCTGATTTAAGTATCGATAAGTTACATTTCTAGAAAAAGTTGATTTTTTTATCTTCTTCACATAATGGGTACGTTTTTTTTAGTCGGTTGGTCGATCGGTTGGTACAATTCCTTATGAAAGTATACCTATATTTATTATGTATACAGATATACATTCTAGAGGAATTGGACCGACCGATCGACTGACCGACTAAAGAAAAACAACCCTATGCTTATGAAAACTATGAATTTTAAGAATTAGGTATAAAAAAATTTCTTTTCGTTGGTGGCGATCTTTCAAAGTATTTCACGAGGTGAATAACACGAGTACATAATCTATCATGGGCTCTAAATTCATATTTTTTTGGTACTGTAAGCGCACGTATATGGCACTTTACATAACCTTAATTTCAAGTGAATAGTAAATTCAGTCTACTGTAAGCTATATAAGAAAGTGTAAGATACGTACTTTTGTAGTTAAATAGATTTTTACGTGCCTTACAAGTGTTTACCGTAACCTATTTTAATTCATTTTTTTTGTGCTTTAAAAAGATTTACGTACTCAACGTTTTATATTAATTATAACACGATGAACCAACTTATAATTTTATGTTTAGAAGAGAAGCATAACGTTTATTGATATACTATAAAGTTAACAAAACATTTTTTTAGTTATCAACGTTTCATACGGTTCCTACAACTTATCTACGTTGTAGGCAGTTTCATTTAAATCTATCAATAAAAGTATCGAGTAACGGGTTTTCTACAACATTTTTAGTATTTTATTGAATATTCATAAGAATCTATCAAAAAAGTAAGAAAGTCGTAGACAACATATAAACGTAGAAAACTGAATTTAACGTTTTGTAAAACTTAAGACGATATAAACATGTACTTGAAGATTTACTTTTAAACAGTGTATAAAATTATATGTTTATCTACTGTGTTATAACTTGTATTTATTGTTGAGTATGTAAATATTTCTAGAGTACAAAGAAAAATAAATCAAAGAAGGTAAGACAAACACTTGTAAAGCACGTAAAATTCAATTCGACAACAAAAGTACATATCTTACACTGTTTTATGAAGTTTACAGTAGACTAAATTTACGGTTTACTTGTAATTAAGGTTATGTGGAGTTTCAAGAACTCTGTTGATCACTATGTAGAGAAACCCTGAAATTTTCTAAAGTATTTCACGTTTTTTCTACTCGTAGAAAGCTTACTCATTCGACACCCAGTTTTCTACCTGCCCATCTCTGCTGGTTACTGTACATAGAAAATGAAAGCAACCATGAAATCGTAAAAGTTGCCTGTTTTAATTCAGTTATAAGAGATGAATATTCAGCATTTAAATCATAACATAGTGTATATTATAAAGTCATATTTATTGGATAAATTAAAGGACTATGTAGAGATACTTCGTTAGTTAAAAATGATTTTGATAATTTAAGAGTTAATTTAATGTTTAATTCCGATACAAAGGATACTTATGGCATGAAAATTCAGAATGTTATTAACAGGAGTTGCCTAATGTTCATTGAATGATATGGAAAACATGAAGTTGAACTGAGATGACTATTAAGATAAAGTCTTATGCTGACCGATATTGTACCTAGGGGTTACAAGTTAAATGTTTAATCACTGAATGTAAACAGTTATAAGCAAGGAAGACCTTAACAAAGTATACAGAATATAATACTATTAGTTTATTGTAATATCAAATTTGACTTCACACCTGATGTAAATACACTGGAAAAAAACCTGCTATGTTCAAGTCCATCGCTTAAAGTTTGAAGCATTCTTAAGTTTCAGTGAGAATGTTGAGAATAATAAATACCGACATTAAAGAAATTATAACTTAAAGTAGAAGTACATAAATTTTATTTCATCGTTTAAAATTCTTAGGTCTTATATTTCATTGAAAATGAAAAAAATGTTGAAAAGTTTTTGTTTGACCATGGCTCTTGTAAATTTTTTTACAAGCCAGTATTCGTTCTTCACGATTAACTATAATACAACATGCAAAATAGCCATTATTGTTATGTTAGTATATAAAGAATGTAGTCTTAACATAAAATAAAATAGCAGCCATAAAAATGTCTTAAACCATCGAAATATATACAAGTAAAATTTTTATACTAACCTCTCAGGATATTGCCTGCTGAGAACAGTAGAGTTGGCGTAATACAATTACGTCGAAAGATGTTATGTGACAATGAAAACAATGATAACGTCACTATTTATGTTGTAATAAGGTCACGTCATTACCAGCTTCTTGAATATGGATAAATTATTAATTGAGTATTCTTTTTTCTTTTAGAATCATGCAATTCAAACATAAACATAGACTTATATAAAATTTGTTAAACCTTACAAGTAAAATCTAAAGGGTAGTTTTTTTATGCTACAATTGCCACATGCAATACAACTCATGGATTACAAAAAAAAGCAGTTGGAAAATTAAAATTTATCAACACTGTCCAAAGAGCGCATAGAAATTATTTAAGTAATATTTTGTAATTGGTAAATGATAGGATAAAAAAAAATACTATTGTGTAGAGCGGAAAATTTCCTACCGATTTGGTCTTTAAATCCATTTTGAGGTAGCACTAATTATAAGTCTAAAAATATAATAAAAATGAGAGTTAGCAAGACCGAAAGCACGCAGGCAAACAAATATCAATATGTACAAGTACACATGTACATGACGATATTTATTTACGTTTCCTAATCATGTTAAAATTTGTGTTAGTCTCTACTTGATCAGCTCATAAACTTTTGTTTGTGACAAAATATATAAGACATTAGTTTATTTATTTAAAAAGGGATACTCATACTTAGTTGAAACTATCACATTTGAAATATGATTGTTAGAATATTTGCAATGTAGTTTTAATAACTGCTATGATTATTAGTAGGTGATACGTTTACCTTATTACACTTTTGTTGTTACATGATTTGATATGTTATCCTTCTAATATTTATGCAATCACATCTGATGCATGGCTTCGAAGCATGACAGCATTAGGAGCAGACAATATTTATCTTGTAACATCTAACCTTCCAATTACCAGCAGTATAGTGTAGCAGATGCTCGTGCGTTTGCACATGGATATACCCATGTATACAGTTCTCACTGCTTACCAAATAAGCTTAATGACAATGTGGCAACGTTGCCAGTGTATGCGGGCGCGCTATACCCTTCCAACCCTATTTAGGGGTAGTTTGGAACGTATTTCTAGTCGCCTTTCATTGAAAAGCTATTTGCCTTAAAAAATTAATCCCGACGGGGTTCGATTCTGAAAAAATTTCTTTACACGCTGTTTCCGGAAAATGCTACCGATACATATCATCATGAGGTGATTGGTGGTCTGTTGAAGGCAAAGTTTAAGAAACAATATTATCATGAGTTTTTGTGATTGTTACCCTGACACAGCTGTATTGAACAAAAAAACATTTCTTCTAACGGAACAACGATTACCTTCCTTTTTTTACCATGTTTCTTTCATTCAAAGTATATTGCCACTAATTTTTTTTGCTGAATTCACTACTGATCTTAAAAATATCATTTTATAAAAATGATTTTGACTGAATACTATATTGACATATGTATTTTCGTGGCTAAAAACTTTGAAATTCCAAATTAGAAGTGATTGGTGTATGCAACCCTCATTGAAAGCGCTTAAAATTTACTTAATAAAAAAAATTATTATAACGGTAAGAATTTTGTTATCATTATTTGGCCGAGTTTTTGTTTTTGTAAGATTTTTTTTGATCAGTCAAGTAAGTACAGGCTAAATTTTACTGGTTAATTTCTTTTTTTTAATTAAGTATTTTTTTTATACTTTTGAGCTTAAAGGTATTTACACGTTATTACTACCATAAACACTAATGAAATAAATGATTAAGAAAAAATAGTAGTAGGAGCTTAAAACGTTAAGCTGCAGTTTATTTTCTCACAAGATTCCCTTAATCACGGTTCGATAAATGAAGCCATTACTTCCCTACTGGAAATACCATATAATATCGTACATTAAGAAGTATTTTTAACGAAAGTATCATTTTTTAAACGATTGTAATACTAACATGCACAAAAAAAACTACTTAAGTCTTGAGTGTTAAGAGTCTGAAAATGTATGGTAAATATCTTTTCTTTGCAAGATTTGCCTTGTAATGATTGAGCTAGGAATAAAAAAACATAGTTAATAATTAATTGGGCTGTATACAGTAGTCCCAATTTAATAATATTGCAATTTTCAATGTTTATGTAAAATTTTCAATAAAAACCTATAAAATGTATACATTTTCAATAGGAACGTTTAGAATTTAGCATTGCATACATTTGGCTCCAGTAGCAACCATGCAGAGGATATTAAAATTGTTTTTCTATTTGCAGTATTTGCAAATTATAACCCAGAAGGAATGTTGAACTTTGCTACTGCAAATCAGAAAGATCAAGATCAAAGTCATTCTGTTAGTGTAAGTATGAGAGAAATGTCACTTAAAATCATCTTTTTTTTTCTACGACAAAAAAAACTCGATTTTTTTCGCAAAAGCTGTGGTATTTATTTACGATGTAGCTGCAACAATTGAACACTACGTATCTATTGTAATGTTGGTAAAGTAAAATTACTAATAACTTTTTCCCGGATCATTTATTCAGAATTTTTTAGTGGACTATACAGTAATTTGGAGCAGGGACCAACGTGCATCTGAAAAGAGCTCAGCTGATAATTTGTCATAAGGTCTTACATAAGTTCTTGCGTGAATTCTTATGTAATTTCTTATGTAATATTTTATGTAAGTTCTCATTCAAGTTTGCTTAACAGAACTTGTGTCAAAACTTGTACTCGAACTTACATTTGCTTTTCAACCAAGAACTTCCATAAGATCTTGTATAATTTCTCATGTAAGTTTTTATGTAAGTTCTTATAAAAGTTCGTGTATCAGTCGTTTCAACGTATTTAATTACTATCTATCTAGAGACATACATGGTGAATTTGAAAATTTTTTCTGCACAAAAGCTGTAAGAATTGCTAATATAAATTAGCAAATACAAAAAAAGCATTTCTTACTTTCCTTAAGAGGATTTGAACCTGGTCTAGAGACTCTCTAGTCAAGTGTCTTACCCAGTGGGCCAGAGTGGTTTCGGTACATGTGAAATAATTGACGTCCTCATAAGGTACATCTACTACTTACATCGATGTTATTAAGTCCTCAAGTTATTGCTTTTTACCATCTCTGATACAAATTAAGAAACGTTTTTCCACTTTTTAATTAAATTAAATACTTTTAAAAATACTTTGTTTTATGTGTAAACTTATATTTTTAGAATTTATATAATTTTTTGAGGAATGTATAAATAAGTAAGAAATTATTTTTGCTGCTGGTTTTCGACACCAACATAAAAGTATTAAAGAAAAAAAGTTAATCCTTAACTTTGTTGTAGCAATTACTATAAACTTATAACACTTTTAAATATAGATTATTTTTTCCTTAGAATAAAAAGTATGTATAATGAAAGTTCAAATAAAATCCGTGAATAAAAAGTAGTTGTGAAATCAATTATTAGATTTATTGTCGAGAAACGCATTATCAGACCCAAAACAATTTTATATGTACATTTATAAAATGTTTATTAACCAATGAGGTAACCAAGGTAGTAAATGTTATCCACAAAATAAAAAAATTAATATTAGTTTAAAAAGTACCTTCTGAGGACGTCAATTTTTTCCCATGTATCGTATCCACTCTGGCGAAGTGGGTAACACATTTGGCTGGAGATTCTTCAGACCAGGGTCAAATTCCCTAAGTGGAGGTAAGAAATGCTTTTTTTTGGTATTTACTTATTTATATTAGCTATTCTAACAGTTTTTATGCAGAAAAAATTTTAAAATGTACCGTGTATGTACGTAGAAAGTAATTAAATACATTTAAACGACTGATTTATAAACTCTAATAAGAACTTACATAAGAACTTAAATAAGAAACCTTATAAGATCTTATGTAAGTCCTTGGTTGATAAGCAAATATAAGATAGTGTACAAGTTCTGACATAGGTTCTATTTAAAGAACTTTATGAGAACTTACATAAGAACGTATGTTAAAAATTACAGAAGAAACTATAGAAGAACTTGTGCAAGAACTTATGACAAATATTTAGCTGGGAGGTGAATCTCCTGCAAACTCTATTCGTAGCTGCAGCTCATCGACCAACTATAATTCATGCAAACGTACGTCAGCCTTTGTTGAGTGAGAGCGAAAAGCAAATAAAGTAATAAAACACTTTTCAGTACAGAGAAACAAAATAACTTTGAAAACTAATGGAGGCAAAAAGTCCAACTAAGAACAGCTTAACTAAGGTGCAATACTAAAAGTGGCACAACAAGCAAAACAACATCATCAACTTTTTATTTGGTTTTTATAGATGCATAACTTGCCAAGGTACCCTTTTTTTTCCATTACATTCCCGATTTTTTTCATATACCATCCGCAATAGCCTAAGTTTTTGAACTAGTTCAACATGTAAGAGAAAACGGAAAAACCAAGCAGATCACTCACAATCGCTGCTTTCCCATTTCTTGACTTATATTTGTCGGAAGAGAGTCCGTGTGGCTGCTCCAATATAAGTAACAGAATTTATAAATTCCCGGAGCACCATACTGAAAAAAAATTGGCAATGCCGCCTTACCAACACTACTATGGGCAGCACCCCCAAGTGTTGGTGTAACTGCTCCCTCAGATTGAGTGGACCGCTCACCCAAGATTGGAAAGCAGCAGCACCAAGCACTTGATCGCGTCCCTGGCCCAAGTTTTGGTGTAACTATACACTGTCATGCATTAAGGTTGTCGTATCGCTAAACATACGTACATATAAACACAGTACGTATCGTATTTATACGCGTTAATCATGAATCTTGAATCATCGTTCGTTTTAACATTATGGTACTATTGTACGCAACATATGTATGGATAAACTTACGTGAATAATTTTTAACTTTTATTATAAATAAAAACTTTACATTAAAAAAAATGTTTTATTGAGAAATATCAACATTTGTTTAATAAAAATTGAATATTACAATTCTTACAAATTGCGAAAAATTTTACGGTTAACATGTTAAAATAAAGAAAAACGTAGAAATTGTATTGCATATGCAATCACAGATAATACTTCGTTACAATATAATGAGTACCTTCAGAAACTGTTGGAAAACATGGAGCAATATTAGGAATATTGTCATACTTCACAATTATTTTTCAATAATGATGAGATTCAACTATAAAAGCATGTACATGTTCATCAAATGAAATTTCTTTTTACAGCTTACATTCAAAGTAAATATCATCGCTTACAAAAATAATTTTTGGTCTTTCTCCAAAAGTTTTTTCTATTTTAATGTTATTAATAACAATAAAAGTTCCATTTTATACAAATATCCATTAGTAGGAACGTTGTTAAAATATTCCAAATTTGTAACTGTCCTGAATTCTTTTGCTAAATGTGAATGTATTTCGTAATCTTTGTTATCTTGCGAACCAAATTCAATGCATTGCCTTGCTTTTAGCTCATAAAAATTTTTGTACATTTTTAAATATTGTTTAATAGCGATTGTTTTTTTTTTTAATTCTTACTGCCACTCGTAGACACAGCACATCTTCCCAATCGTCTATTATTTGATTCAAAACGCATAGATCAAAAATGTCCAAATGGGCCGTTTTCTAACAATAACCTTGTATAATGAATCGAATTGTAAAATCGAAATTTTAACGCTCCATACAATTTATAGCACAACTCATGATGTTTTTTTATCTACGTTTCTAATTTCTTGCTATGGTATTTTGTAACGTGAGGAGACATAACGATGTCCATTAACTGTCGTAAGAATTTGTAAATTTTCCAATTTTTGTCATCTCTAGGCACTTTACTTCCAATTAAAATATCAAAAAAATATAAAAACGTTAGGAATTCAGGTACAGACATTTTTAGACCTAATTTTCCTTTTAGTCTACGAGCTGATATGGTCAGGGGCTTATTTACAGTATAATCTCCAGAATTAAATATATTTTCTTATTTAAAGTTAAAGTAATCCAGTGTAAAAATTTTTCTTCATAGATATAAGTATATAATAAGGCCTGCATAATATACATGCATACACCTTCTACGCATTATGCATAGAATCGACACTAACATCATCTACAAAATTAAAGTTATCGATTCCATGAAACATGCATTTATATTTTATGCCTGAATTTTATTGGTCAGGATTAATACAATCTGTTTCATAATTTTCTTTCGAACGGAGAAGGTTGATATTTTCAATTGACATTCTTTCAATGTCTTTGGCGTTTACTTTACAAATTCAACAGCAAAAGGATGTTCTAAATAATTCTATGAATCCAAAAATATTACTGAGCCCAAGATTATTGCCCAGCATCAAGACAAGCTGAAACACAAATTTCTTATTTTCCACTGTTATCATCAGGCCTTTTTTTTTAAGAGAATTTATTTCATCAACAAATTTTTGAAAAACATTTTTACTATCACAAATTTTTTGTCTTTGTGACTTATAAGCATATGAAATAATATACTATCCAGAATGGATGCCATATTTACCGGTAAAAGAACTAAGGAAACAGAACCTGCACCAAACTTATTTGTATTGCTATGGCTACCTAAGCAGTTTCCCACTTTTAGCTTGTCAAAAAAAAAATGCAGAGGTTAAACTATTTGGTATCTTGCTTTTTTAGCATATTTTTTTAACCACATAATCCCTTGGATAATGTTACTCTTGATGGCTGTTTCATATTTTAAATTTCTCATGCAATTTAAGATATCATGAAAAAGTCCTGGTATTTCTAAAAATAACTTTAGAGTTTTTTTTAATGGAACGCTCATTGCATGAATTTGTTGAGACAAAAATTCAGTTTCTTTCTCGAGTAAACAATTACCGCTAACAATTTCTTTAGGTTCAAAAAATCCTGTACCTCTTAAAATACTGAACCGTTTTGATTTAGTTGCAAAGTAATCAAAAATATTCGTACATTTATTAAAGCATGCATTTAAATCGTTACAGTTAAGCGCTATATTTTTTTCTTTTAAAAAAGTAACAACATCTTTTTCTATATTTGTCAGAATAATATTTTTTATATAATCAGACATGAAATCGACTACTTTTTGTACTATTTTCCGAGGAAAATTGGTGTTACCATCCAAAGATATAATAAATCTAAGTATACAATCAAAAATAATTTGTTTATTCATTTTGAAAATTTAATATACATATGTATAAAGAATGTTCTAATTTACTTTTATAAATATGTTTTGGATGAAAGTGAACACAATAAAATTGAAAATTAAACAATCGTTATTACTGCAGTAAGAAATGAGTTTAACTTAATTTGTCTAACTCTTTGCACAACTTACTTACTAAGGCAAAAGTTTTTTTCAGAGGATTTTCATATACTTGCTAAGCTCTGAACAACCATACGTAATTGTTCCAATAGGGCCAACTATTAAGGGCAGTGTAAATTTTATAGAGTGCCTCTACTGCTTTGGTCAAGGACGAATACAGATATTTGTGTTTATTAAGAACTATGTATACTTGCAGTATGTTGTTTATTTCAGCAATGAAAATGATGTACGGAAGTCTTGGGTGCTTACAAGATTGTAGCCAAGTTTTGTGCTCCTAAAGAGTTTGTTTTTCGTCTTTTTGATCCTTAAAAAATATAACAATATTAAAATTTAATTTCAATTTATAAAAATTAACTTGATTTCTTTACTTTTCTACAAATTCATCAAAGGTAACAGCAAATATTTTTAAAGTGACAACTTTTTTTATTTGTATACAATAAAACAGATAAACTAGACAAAGTTGTCAAATTGTATGGTAAATAATAAAAAAAAAAGGAACTTACTTTTATCTGTAAAATAAAAAAACGACTGACATCTTGTTTGCAAATATTGAGAGTTTCACCTCCAATAGTTATGCACTTATTCACGTGTATGCACAGGGGTAAAAGTAAGAAGCCAAGAATTTCAAAGTGGTTTTCTATAAAATCATTAATGTTTTATACAGTTTTCTTATAAATTTATAAAATATTTTAGCATCCTGTTCGACATTTACTTTGAACAGTTACTTACACCAATTTATTAGTTCAGCGTGAGTGCGACTAAAAATTTGTATGTCTTGAATCCTTGATGTTTTAAAATAATCTCGAAGCTTAGTAGATGTGCCTCTCCACTTTTTGATAAGAAAATTTTCAAGCGAATTTCCTAGCTTAAGACTAATAACTTGGGTTCCTACCAAGATATTTATTACTTTTTGAAAGTCTGGTCCCAACTGTAATATAATAAATAATTTAATGTAATTACAATAAATAATTTAATGTTTTACAATTTATGAGAAATATCAAATCGAACTGAATATGAGATTATACAACGCACTAATGAAATTCCGAGAGGAGGACAAATACACGGAAAACTGTCAAGATATTTTTGAATCGTATCGATTTATCTATTTTGATCCCTTGAAATTTTTCTTCTCGCATCAAATGTACTATTCCACTGCAATAATACGTCTTCAGTTGTCTGGTTAGTTTGATTGGGATCATTTAAGCAAGAAGAACTATTTTGTTCCTGTAACGTACAATCGCCTACGAAAACAATATATTATTATGTTTAATGTAGGTTGGTTTAGTTGTATATTACAAAATTTTATGTACTACCAGAGCTTTTGCCTGACTCCTTTAACCTTCCATTAACTTTTAATTGGGTTCGCCAGTATTTGTATACGTCATACAATTAACCTCTAGCACTGATTACTTGGCGACTTACACCTTGACTATAAGGGTGGTAAATGTTATCTTTGTCTTCAGTTGGAAAGAGTTCAACAAATTAATCACGAAGTTTCATAAAAATTTCGTTTGAAATTTTGTAAAAGTAAAATTAGTATCATAAATACATTTATAAAAAAATTGCATTTTAATTTCCATTTCTCTTTTTTCATTTACACATACTATTTACACATCATTATTTATTAGCAAATTGTTGAAAAAAATGTGACATCATTGAATGACATAAATCATTTTCAACGAGCTGAGCATCTAACATACAAAACAAGGCATGCACGAAAGAAAAGTTTGTAGATGATTTAGGATACACATAAGTAAGGTAACATGAATCAATACAGATAATATAAATTCACTGATAAATGTTAACGGGTGATTGAGTAGTATTACTTTGAAAAGGAAGTGTGGACTGTTGCGTGTTTTGGCCTTCACAAGAATATTCTTTGTGACCACCTGAAGTATCATTCACACAACTCTCTTCATCTGGGTTATTAATTTTGACTTCCATAGCTTCAACAATGGAGTCATCACCAAACATAACGTTCTCTTTACAATATTTACAAAAAAGTTGAGAAACGTCTAGCGAGAAATTTTTTTCTTAAACAAAAACTTGAGGTTAAATTTACTCACGGGTTGAATGCTCCTTGACATTTACTGTTGTGTCATCCATGTCTCCAATTTTACAACAAATTTTTAAAAGTTCACGCACTTACATTAACAGCTACCATTTATTACTTTTCACTATTGCACGCCAACTTTCTGCCAAACCAAATGCAAGGCGTTAACAACATAACAAAAGTATAGCCAATGAATGGCAGTGTACCGTTACACTAAAACTTTGGTCAGGGACGCGATCAAGTGCTTGATGCTGCTGCCTTCCGATCTTGGGTGAGCAGTCCACCCAATCTGAGGGAGCAGTTACACCAAACACTTGGGGGAGCCACCCACAGTAGTCTTGGTAAGGCGGCATCATCAATTTTTTTCCAGTACACATGCTGACTCCCTCTCCAATGACTAGAAGCTAAAAACGTATTAACTAAAATCTGACCAGAATCCCAAATTATTTTTGCAATACTTTAACCAGTCAAAACTACCCATAAGTTTAACTATGTCAACTCCCGAAAGGTGAAGTATGTCTATCGGTACTACGATCGTTATTTTCAGAATTCTAATTACTATAACTATAAAAATTATTATTAACATCACTACTGTTATTGTTCTCATACTATTACACTAGTATTATCATTATAAGTTATTATAACAACATTCATGTTATCTCTATCCAAGTATTACTTGATGTACCTTAGCACACCGATCGTTCATTTACCCAAACATTAATTAAAATATTTAGCGATTTTTTCCGTTCTTTCTGCAACAAGTTTGGTTAAATAAACAAACAGTGTTCAGCATTAGTAAATATTAACGATATTCTATCTTAACATTTATATTAAGTCAAATTAAAGTTTTGTAAAATTTGGATGTAAAAGAGAAAGAAAGAGCACCAGTGAGTGAGTCTCCTCCCCTTCTCTTGACGCATGGAGGAGAATGAGCTGGATGTGGGATGTGTCAATTTTTAAGTGGCTAAACTGGAGCCTCTCTAGCCAATTAGATCTTTGGCTATTGTCTTTCCCCTTCAAGATTTTTCTGGCAAATTTTCTTGCGTCGTTTCAAACCAGAGTGTTGCAGAGGTCCACTACTTCTTTTAAAAAGGCCCGGAGATCCCGAGAAAAAAACTCGACGATAGCCCTTCTAGGTAACCTGAGAAGAAAAAGTCTGCCTCTGCTACAACCCAGTCGACCGCGAAGCGAGGCACAGTTTAAATTTTACCCTTAAACGGTTAACTGGATAGTTAGAGTTTACCTCTGTTACCATACGATCCTCCACGAGTGTGGTTACCACTTTCTACATCAAACACCTCGCACTGGTTTCTTGCGTGTAAGATTTCGTTTAAAGTAAAAGTTAAGTATTAAAGAATAAAAAAAAGTTACACAAAAGTAACTAAGTGGTTAATTTTTTTTCTTTTCTCTTTTTTTTGTCGTGAACGTGCTCCTATAGTTAACATCATTTTCTTAATACGGTATTTGATAAGCTCCAAGCAAAGAAAATAAATGGTCAAGTTGTGTTTCACATAAGCACTAGGACAATCACATTTACTCCGGATGGTATTGGTGGCTCCTAGACTGGTTGTGAGTTTAAACCGTTTTACCCTTTGCGTAACCTCTAGAACGTAACTACCTTTACTCTTTACAGTATTGATAACCTCTAAATCACGGACGGAATACTATTTTAACACGCCATGCCGGGTATTCTTGACAAATCAGAAGTACACCGCAAACGAGTGCCTCATACTACTGTTAGACAACCACTTCAATTCAATCAGATCAGTCGGGCTACCCCCCCCTTCTGCGTGCGCGGTCAAGGATTTAGCTACCTTTTAACCCCGCGTTCCGCCTACACGCGCAGTGCGAATCCCAAGTTATTAAGCGCAAGCTTAGACTTAAATGATACGTCTCAGCGATGAAACACTGTCTTAAAATGTTTTTATTTATGCTTTATATGTGTGGACCATAAGAAACTACCTTTAAATAAAATTGAGACTTATGCAAGTTTGAGGTTATTGTAAGCATGGATATTATATGCACAACCTAATGACATAAAATGTTAAGGAAAAAAAAATTATAGTTTTTGCATCTTTTTTTTACTAGTCTGATTATTAATGGATGATTAACACTCCACGTTTTTAAGTTATATAAAAACACCCAATTTTGGCGTCAGAAAGAAGTTAGACTCATAGCTACTATTTTAGGGAAAAATTCAAATAAAATTTAATGTTTGAGTATAAACAAATCTTTAATATCATTAAAAAAAATTTCAAATTAATCGATTATAAAAGACTTAAAGTAAATACATGACAAAATTTGTAGTTTTGTTGAATTTGAATATATGTATATGTATATATAATCGTTATACACTAAATCCCTTTTTACTTTGCATGCCAATCACCACAATTGTATGTTATCCTATGCTTTTTCTGGTATTAACAAAAAATTAACGTTTAAAAATGCATTCGTGCAATGTTTTATAGTTCCTGCTTAGAAAACGTGCAATAATCAAAGTTTGCAAGTATCTCCTATTCTTATACCTATTTCAGATCCAGGTAATCGTTCCATGATAGTAAAAAAAAAAAAATTTTATTGCATTTTACACATCTACACTTAAAGAAATTCTCAGAATAGAGAATTCCTTTCCTGTTATAAAAATTCTGATAGGGTTCAGCAACCAGTTTTCGAATAAATCTACTGCTTTAACTTTTCCACACATGTTGATCATTTTTTAACCTCTTTAAGAGAAGACTATTCTTATTCTATTATGTTCTTTTTAAAACATACGAAATGACAAAATTTGTTTATTAACATGTATACACATAACAATGCAATGAATTTTAATTGAATTATTTGACTGGTTAAATAAGTTGATTTATACGAGTAAGCCTGCTTTCTAATAAGGCAACACTTCTGCGGCTTGTAATATTGCATTATTAAGTATTATTTTTCAAAAAGCATGTATAAGTATCATTCAATACGAAGACAAATAAGAAATTAAATACTTTTCTAGAGCTTATCACTAATATGGCCAAAAAAAAGCTTAGCACACTGAAACCTTCATAGTGACACATAAATTAAAATAAAATTACTGTGAATTAACTTGTCACAGTACTCTTAGTTATACAAATAAATAAATAAACAACTATTCGTATGTATTAAGTTCATCGGTTTGCGTTTGAGCTACTGTAGAAAAAAATTTGTTTAAAATAAAATATTAAGGTACGTATAAACTCGGTGTAAGCTAGTGAGCTATCTGTAGAAGTTCGCAGAGTATCAGTATAATTTTACAAAAATAGTGTCATGGAATGTGGAGAAGTAGTGGCAAGTCAAGAAAAGTTTTGCGGAAGTCAGTGAGGGTGTGTCAAAAGACCACCAAGAAGGCGTTGTGGAGTTATTGAAGGGGGGGTGGAAGACCTGAGAAAAAGTAAGCTAAACCAAAGTAAGGAAGACCAGGACAAAATTATGGGATTCCCCACACAAACAACTTTGTAACTAAGGTATAAATATACATATCGTGTCATCTGTTCGAAATAATAGTTTCAAACTAAGAGGGGGCGTTGGTTGTGGCTCTTATCATCTTCCAACGCGTCAAGCCGTTCCTTTAAGCCAATTAACGACGGAGGTATCTTTTCCGCAGACATGAAGCTGGTGAGTGTACTGGTCTCGTCGTAGTCTAACTTGTAGGCATTAGGTGATTTAACAGTCATTCATACTGGTTTAGATGGTCTAGCTGACAGTGTATTAGTGTATAAATTTTTTTTTTTTTTTTTTTTACAAAATTCTTATACCTCTATACATCATATCCATATATGTGTTTATATGTATACATAAAAAATCTCTACCCTCGCTGAGATCGCTTGACTTCACCTCTAAAGTCCTCTCGGTGCCGGGGTGCCTTTGGATCTCGCAGTAGCAGCGACACTTGTACTATACTACGGATAAGCGGTTTTGGCCCCTCTACTAGTTCTGGGCTAGTGACTGGCAATGGGGCGTTCAAGAGAGTTGGTCTAAGGGATGCAAAGGCACTAGAATTAATTGAAGTAGATCTGACTCTCTGAGCTAAGTCACTCTGTATAGGCCCGGAGAAAGTGGGGAGGTAACCTCGAAAAAGTCTTCCGGAAATTAGGTGGCAACGTCCCAAGTGGGCTTTCTTAGAAGGAATTCCAGGGAGTTGATGACAACGTAACCCTGCGAAAGGCAGTCAATGATCTGCTGACCCAGGGTCAAATGCCTCCACTTCTGGTTTAGAGGTGTTAAGGTCATGATCATCTGGAACCCGTCAAAGAGTCAGAGGAATAAAGAAAGAGAAGGTGATAGGAAAAAACAAAGAGAAGAGAACAGATAATAACATAAATGAATGTGTGTATATATATATATATATATATATATATATATATATATATATATATATATATATATATATATATATATATTAATAAATGCATAAAATTCTTACACAAAAGACATGATTTTACGGCAACCATTATTTATAGAAAAATGAATGAACCGATTCTTATTCTTCTGAAGTTATAAGATCATTAAAAAATTTCAATTTTTTTTTTTTTTTTTTTTTTTTTGAGAACTCAATCAAGAATGATTAAGAATTGAAAAATTATCAAGAAAATATGGATCTTATTACAGTTATATTTATTATCAGTTTGCATATGATGGAAATGCTTTTCTTTTACTTTCTAAATATGCATAAAGGAAAAAGAAAAACGGTTGCTTTGAGGAAGTTCTATCGGTTACAGAATTAACAATGAAAATTGGATGAAAATTTGTTTATAAATTAATAATGTCTTAAAAATGATACTGTTAAAATTAAAAGGTACTAAATTTCCTAGGTCACGCAGCTTTCTTATTTACTCTTGATTCCTGACTTACTTACAGTGGTCAGTTGCCACCTAGCGAGCGGTAGGCAGTAGCCCCTACCGCTGCCCCCGAAGAGGGTGAAGAAAACCGTGTATTATGTAGACTTTGGTGCCAATGATATTTGCCAGTAGCTGTTTTTTATATTTAGCTTGGAGAACCAGACCGCTCTACCTATGTCCTTCCCTGCGTGATGTATGTGGAGCACCCGTTGAGAGGTACCTTCGGTGATTGAATTCAACCGACTATAATCCTCACAGAGTCGCATGGTACTGTTTTTTTTTAGCGTCAAGTCGATAGGGAAGTGGTACTACTCTCACCGAAGGATAACTTGATGATTCCCTCTGCTAGCATGTCTTAAACTTGGTCCTCGATGAGCTTCCTACGCTTGTCTGGGCAGAGAAACGATTCCAAGCGGGATGGTCTGTGAGGTCTGACTGGGATCTCGTGTTAAATAGTGCGAGTTTGACGCAACCTTTAGGTCAAGAGCCCAAAGACCTCGGCGTGTTTTTGTAAAAGATCGAGTAGGTAAGTGCGTGCACCTCCAGAGATTCCATGTTGAATCTGATCACGCAGCTAACTGGATCTCCCAAGATGGACGTAACACGAACGAGATACTTACTTGTTGGTTGCTTCCGAAGTTTAATACCTCCCTCGTCAGATCTAAAAGGAATTTTTCTCTATGTAGTACCGTAAAACCCAGGACCAGTTGATGCCTTAAATCTGGTGCTATGAGAAAGCTGAATCAGAACGATCTTCCCTGGATTCGTAGGTTATGGTAAACGCTGCCGGTAGTCAGGAAATTTGATTTGCTACAGGCCAAATCACATTGCTGGGTATAGGAAGCCTAGTCTAACCACAATCTTCTTTAGTGGTTGGCGGGACATGCTAGTTATATTTATTGCAGGCATCCCTCTGGAGCACCTACTGCCGGCTCCCCTGACATTCCAATTTTTTTTTTTCTGGAGAATTGCAGGTCGAGCAATTTAAATAGGACAGTCCCTATAAAGATGGTACTTGGAACAAAAGTGGCACTTGGGTGGCCAAGCGGTCATAGTTGATCTGGAAGAGGTGGGAACTGAGGTTTGCTTAGCATCAGAGCCAGGCCTCTTGCCGTCAGTCTTTGTGAGGTCCTCTTTATCTTTTTTCAACTAGACTGCCATGGTAAGAAGATCAACGTAGGTGTTGAATGTGTGATTCTGGAGAAACTGTCAGACAGATGGACGAATGAGTTTGACGACCGTGGTGATTATTACCTTTTTTTCTGCTGTAGTACTGACACTTTTAAACAAAAAGTACTTTTCCTGTAAAAATACTGGTACAGGTTCATTTTCTGTCTGATAATTGGAATATATTTCCAAGTGCAACTTTTTCTACATCGCTGGACTATCGAAACGTGTCTAAAGGAGCTCTCCAAATTGTTTGAAAGTGAGAGCCAGATATTTTTACACCTGCCACCATTTTTTGCGTCATTATGTAGCCCCTTTGTGGCTACCAATGTTTTTTGGGTATTGTGAGTGGGGTGAGCCTTAACGTAAAATTCAGACTTGGAGAGGAAAACCTCCAGGTCTTCGTGATTGGAGGCTCCATACGTAGGTAACTCAGGTAATTGTTCCTGAGCTTTTTAAAGAAGTTTAGCTAGCAGCTCCTCGAGTCCGGTTGTTTCTGTGGCAGGCATTGTGTTGGGTGGCTTACGTTTTTTTGTTTTTTTTTTTTTGTCAAATGCCATTAGGTGCTTCCCCTCACCTAGAAGGAAATTGGCTTGATTGCAGGTTAGGCATTTATCAGTTGGCAAAGCTAGTGAACTCGTTGACTCGTGGGTACCTTCCTGCAGCAGTTGCAAGTTTTTTGACGATGTCCCCACGTTGAGTGCCAAAGTGATACGTGTCGCCTATTAAACAAAATGGTTTCAAATTAAGAGGGGGCGTTGATAGTGGCCTGTGTTGTCTTCTAATGCCTCAAGCCGTTCCTTCAAGCCAAATAACGACGGAGGTATCGTTCTCGCACTCGTAGGGGTGCTAGATAAACTGGTCTCGTCGAAGTCTAACTCGTTGTAGGTGTGAGGCGACTGACCTAGGATCAACTATCTAATAAGACTGGTTTGAAGTTAAAAAGGTAATGAGCACCCAGGACCAGGCAAAGAGTGAAAGTAATAAAGGAAGAAAAGATAACAGGAAAAAAGTAAGAGAGAATAAAAATTTACGAACAGTGATATTTGTTAAATATGTTTGATTTTTACCACTGCTTTTAGAAGTTAGCAGTTGGAAGAGAGATGCATTCTCTACACTTATTCGTTTGATCTATACAATCTCGTTCAGTTGTCACGCAGCTTTTTTAAATACCATTGATTTCTGCTGTACTTGCGGTGTTGAGTTGCCACCTAGCAAGCGGTAGGCAGTACTACTAAGCGCGAAGTTGAAGATCGGAGCTGCACACGTGATTTGAAAATTCATAGTTACGAAAACATTTAATCCTCAAAAAGACGTTAATTTCAATAAATAAAAATTATAAAAATAGTACTCTAGGTATTAACGTATATATTCGTGTGTACATAATATTTTTACATGAAAGACATGATTTTACGGCAAACATTTTTTATACAACTAGGGGGCTGCACCCCCTGCGTGCTCTGTGCACTTACCCCTGAAATTCAATTAAACATTTATTTTCTATATTTTTAACGAAAAATACAATAACTATATCTTTGTTGTAACCTGAAATGTTGTAATCTTTTTGAACTAACAAATTTAAGTTCCTTTTCAGATTTTTTAAAATCTTATTCTTAAATCTACCCACGCTTAATGAGTCTCAGCTAATCACATGACGAATAAACAGGCCTTATCACGTGACCCATGGTTTTTTTTAGATAGGAAAATGAATTAACTGATTCTTATTTCTCTGAAGTTATTAGATTAATGAGAGTTTTAAAAATTCCTTATTTATTTACGAAGAACTAAGAATGATTAAGAAATAACAAATTATCAAGAAAATATAGAATTTTTTACAGTTGCATTCATTATTAGTTAGCACATGATAAAAATAATTTTCTTTTACTTTTTATATATCTACATAGGAAAAAGAATAACAGTAGCTTTAACGAAGTTCTATTGCTTACAGAAATAACGTTGAAAATTGAATGAAAATTTATTTGAAAAATTTTAAAAGTCTTAAAAATAATACTGTTTAAACTTAAAGGCACGAGGATACCTAGTGGCCTAGTAATTTATATTAATAGTTAATTAATTTTTTACCTGTAAGCTTGTGGGCTGTTGACTTCTGTTTGGAATGTCTAACAAAACTGTATGTTTTATTGAACATTCCAAAAAATATTAAAAAGAAGATAAATAAATTAATAAGCATAATAAGAACAACTAAGAATTCTGTTTTCATAGAAGAGTAAAAGAGACAGATGACATACGAAACTAGAAAAAGCGTGTATATTGCAAGGACCACAGCGAGGGGTATTACTTTCTGAAATAAAGAATAAGATTAATGTAAATGTATTTAAGTCAACATTTTTATTAAAAATTTAAATATTGAATCATATAATACGTACCACATAACTTGCCAGGTCTGTTTTAATGAACTTTTGAATCATCACGACATCATTTTTCTACGTGATGTGGACACATAATTCTAAACCATCTTATCTAATTCTTCTGCTAGTCTACGTTTTAAGAAAAAGAAAAGCACGTTGAATTTGAGCTTGTCAATTTTAGTATACTACGAAACTATCAATTCTATGAGTTTTAAAGTAATTTTGAGCCTGTCAAATTACGTAATACGTCTTCTGTAGTTTAATGTAAAAATCATAAATAAAAGTGTTAGCTAAGAAACGATTAACACTAACTATGTTTTTATTTTATGAAAGCTAAATACTTTATTTACTATAAATATAAGTTAGTTAAGAAAAGATATTTTTTCAATACGTGGATTTATAATAAGTATACCTTTGCTGAACTCAATATTTTCTTGAATATTAGTTTTTCTCTAGTATAGACTCTCACTGAAGAAGTAAAATCACTTAAATACGTAAATTTGTATTTCGAAGCAACAAAATTGTATACACCTGATGTTTTTTAGCAACATTTGGTCTTTTTTTTATCAAAACTTTTTTTAATAACATTAAAGATGTTTTAACATTTAAATAATAAATTTTAATGCAATTTTCAACTTAAATAGAAGCTACTGATTTTAATTCTTTACGATGCCACAATTGAGTGTTAATATTCTGACGTAACAAATTGACATTATGGTGATGATGCTTGCGTAGAAGACAATAGATAAGGCAGTGATCAGTAGCCCTACATTTTTGCATGCTTCCATACACATACCAGCGCTCACTACACTGCAGGCAGGCGATCTCTTTGTCTGTCTCCCTCCCTCTCGCAAGCGCACAACCTTGTGACCCAATTGCTTTATCTCTACATGTAACATAGTTTTTCTTCATCTCTATATATAAAGTAGATATAACTTTTGTTCTAAAGTTATACTTCTATAAGCACGTTCTGCCCTAAGAAATAAATCAACGATTTCAGATTGTTAACCTTAAGAAAAAGTGTAGCGGAAGTGGATTTTGCTTGATTCTCCCCCCTTGCCCCGCCCCTCTTGAAGTACTTTCGGTTTCTCTAGACCATCCTACATCCAACATCATTGGACTACACCACCAAATATCACAGCTCCGTACCACACCACACTACACATTCTTGATTTCACTTATTTTTTCTTTTAACTATTTTTGAAAAAAAAAAAAAAAAATTCTCTTGTACACTTGTACACTTCCTTTAAAAAATTTGTAACATTTTTTTATTTATTATTTATTTGTTATGTTTGAAATGAATAAATTATTATTTATACAACTTTTTCTAATTGTTTTAAAATTTCCATAAATAGTAACAACGAATTTTCGTATTGTTTAAATACAATCATTGATTGTTATTGCATTTTCTCCTTTCACAATTTTTCCTTTGTAATTGAGAACAAAATTTAGAGAGGCGAAAAAAGCCTCTACCCCTTCTTTTTTGTGTTATGGAAAAAAAAAAAAAAAAATTATAGGTTTATGTGAAAACGAAGCAAGTTTATTTAACAGTAATCTTTCATACAAACGAAAAATAGGAGCTTTAAATTAACCTTATTAATTCAATTCAAAGTTATTTATTAATGAGGTTACATATTCCATTGCCAATTATTCAAAGTAAACATGTAAAAAAGGGTACAGTTAAACAATCTGCTATTTTTAAGGGTATTACTCATTTTCTTAAGAAGTTGTTTAGCAACCATGAGAAAATTTACTTAAAGCGGAAAATCTTGTACTGCCAGCCACTATATTGTTTACATTGTTTGGTGCCAAGAAATATTGTTTATAATTGTTCTGTTATAAGATATTAGAATATTTCTTGAAACCACGCCCAACTAACATAGGCATACCCAGTTCAACGATAATTGCACCTCCTTTGTACATCATATTATTTCATACGAGATTGACTTATATTTATAACTATAATATTAACCATATTATTTTATAAAAGTATAATTTCTTACTTCGGTAGCTTAGCACCCACTGTCTACAATTTTTTTTATATAAAAGTGCACTACGTCTTTTTCTAGGCACTTGGCGCTTTAGGGACTGTGGATGGATGTGGATGGGAAGAGGGTGAGGAGAATCCTATTACGCATTGGCAAAAATACTCAGTCCTGTGGATGGGTAAACAACTATTAAAAAATCCATCCTGAATTGGCCGGTATGTTACCTAAGTTCCGAACCAATATCTACATTAACTCGGCCAGAGCATCTGCTGATCTCCCGTTTACACTGTTGTAACGATAAAGTAACAGTAAATTTATCCTAAAAATCACCAGTGCAAGCTAACAAAAAAATAGTAAAACGATCATTTATCTAACTATCAGCCACAGCCAACTCTGCTTAACTTTCTAGATTGACAAGACCTCAACTGTACCGCTGCGCCACCGTGTCAGTAGTAGTTTTATTTACTGCTGCATGGTAAAAATCGTAACATGGCTGTAATACAAGCTAAACTAAGCCTCTGTTACAGCTAAGTAACTATCAGGTAAATATTGTCAGACACAAAACATTGCTTGATCTCTTTAAGGTCTTAAAAAGCATAGTAAGAGTTGCTTTTTTCGTATTTATTATTTTTTCGTGTGTATATATATACGTATATATATATATCTTCCTATATTATATAGTAAACTCAGTGGAGCATTTCACACAAACCCCCTACCACTCGCCACCACCCCCCATTTGCCCCCGACCACCCCCACCAACCCCCCATACAATAAGGTAAAAATTCGTTATTTTCTTGCTTATTTTGACATATCGTAGTTTCTCCCAACACCCCCCACAGCCCCCACCGACCTCCCACAGCTACCCCACCAACCCCCCACACATTTTTTTATGGCCCTCCTTCGCCCCCCCACAAAATATTATACGTATAGTATGAAAGTATAGTATAAGTCTTTATTCAAGCCAGGGGGTTCAATATGGCTTCGGTGTGTAATAACAATGTATGTTTTAATATTTAATTAAATAGTTACAGACTAGTGCACAAAACAATAATCAGCTGAAATTAAATACAATCAATGGTATTTTAATTTATTAGATCCTGACTTTTTTTGTTAGCATTTTGTAACGTAGCATTTTGCCAGCCCTGTCAATGTGTTAAAGTCTATTACCACATTTCTACCAAATGACATGGAAATATTGTATAGTATTTTTTTTCAAAACATCCCACGTCCCCTTACCTACCCCCCACGGCCCGCCCACCGACCCCCACAAATTTTTTTATGGCCCCCACCACCTCCCCACACTACTTTTGGGGAACCTGACCGTGATCATGCCATCTTTACCTATTTTTAGACAAAACTGTCTTATTGCCATGATTTATTTCATCGTCAAGAAGAAATTGAATGTCATATAATTGATTTATAGATGGTTGTTGCGCAAAACATTATTATTTATACAACTAAATACGTTTAAAAACCAATTAATATGGAGTTAACAATATTTTGAAACCAAATAATGTATACACATATATTGGTGTTCATAATTACTATGTTATCATTACTTATATAGTCCTTTAATACACAATTCTCCTTTTTACGTACAGAAACTTAAGTTAAATTTAGAGTATCATAAATATAAGCAATGAAAGTTTTGCATCACTTTATGAGTCATCTTATAACGCCTGATTAAACCACAAAGACTTACGTCTTAATACTTATAAAATACTTAATCCCAAGGTAGTTAACTTGAGGCGCTAATGAAATAAATCTGGAGAGACGTAAGCTAATACGCTTAATAAATAACAAATGGACAAATCCTTAATATTAAACCTAATAACAGACTAGACGTTAACCTGATAACCAAGGGAACAACAAGTCATATAAGTGCGTTGGGCTAAAGTTGCTTGGAACTACTTTTTTTGCTCGACATTAACACCTTCCTAATATATATATATCTATAATATATATCTTTTTATATTATATAGTTATCTCAGTGGGACACACAACACCTCACAGCCCTTCACAGCCCCCATATTAACCACCCACCGTCCCCTCCACAAAATAAGGTAAAAACCTGTCATTTTTCCCTTATTTTGACATATCGCAGGTTTTTCCGAAACCCCCTACTGCCCACCAAAAACCCCCATCGCCCCCCGCCGTCTGCCACACTTTTTTTAGAGACCGTGGATCTCATCATATTTATCGTATTTCTTGGACCTTGATGTGTATACAGACGTGTACGTGTCGTATATGGATTAGTCTATTTTTTTTAATCTGCTTTAATGTTAAATTACATTAGGACAAAACTGTGTTTTCGCCACGATTTATCTCATCGTCAAGATAAATTTAAAGTCATAATTGAGTCGTAGGGAATCATTGCGCGAAGCATCATTATTATTAAAAAATGAAATTATAAAGTTTACTGTTATATTATAAAGTGAACTGTGTGGGGTATCCAAGCAACGTTCCACCGTATAAAACCCTTTATATTGGGAGTCTTAAGATTATTTAGTAATTTATGTTTTACTCAGTCTTAAAAAAAAAAAATATAATTTAATATATCATAAAAATAACATGTCTTATATATTTTTGTACCGTAAAAATGTTTATTTGTGAGGAATGTTAATTAATAAGAACATGTTTTGTTTCTTACAATATATTTTATTTTAATGTATTTTACCATAGCACCTAGGAGGTAAAGTGATAGACCTCATACATACGAATAATTTATGACCATTTTATTTATAAAACTCAATACGACCAAAAATCAATTGATATCAATTGTATTTCCATTTATTTGTAAGTATAAGATTCTTGGTGCGTTAAGCTTTTTTTTGATAGCATTAATGATAAACTATATGTAAAATTTTGATGTGTATCTATTATATTATTTTATATACGAATAAATAATACCAATACAAACAAAAGTTAGAATTACATTTAGTTTATCATTAATACAAATCGTGAAAGTTTCGCATTAAGATTACTTATTTTATGTGTCAACTGATAAAGCCCTATCAAACCACGAAGACTTAGGTCTATTCATATTCTGTTTCAAATCAATGTTGAAATTAGTACAATTGGTACAGTTAGGATAACATAATATAGATTTAGAGGATGTACTAAGTCATAATTTTTGTCCATACATAAAGAATTATCAAAATCATGTTGTGTTTATTAGATTTATTATTACTTATAATCCAAAACTTCTCTCCAAACTATATTTTTAATATCTAAAATGTTTTCTCTATCAATTTCAATATAAACTCCATTTTATTTTTGCATCTTGATAAAGGCACGTGTAATTGACCATGAGAAAATAGAGATTTTTTCAAGTATAATCCCACATTATCAAAACTTTGACCTTGAGACTTGCTTAAAGTCAAAGCAAATGCTATAACTAATGGGAATTGTTTTCTATATAAAATAAAAGGTTATGATAAAGTATTTACAGTTTTTAATATAATTTTTAAAATAAAAAATTTATTACTAATTTCTTCTCCCGTAACTATTTACGCCTTCTATGTTATACTTCAACAATTTAGTAATTCGCAATCGTGTACCGATACATAATCCGTCTGATATACTCAAATTTTGAATTAACTGTACCATTGTACCTATTTTCGATTTGAGCTTATAAGGTGGCAAGCCTTCACGAATATTGTGTAACATTTCTACAGGAAAATTTATATAAATATTATCATCTGATTTATCAACAACTTCATAGGTTGCAGTATTGTTGCTGTAATAAGTTTTTGTCTCTTTATTTCATTTACTTCAAATTTTATTGTTTAAAAAAAAGTATATTCATCATGTGAAGTTAGTATTACGTAATAAAAAAAAACAGTTGTTGTAATTATTAAGCTAATGCTTAACCATGTAGATCAAAAACTCCTTTTCCTCACAAAATTCTGGGCACCAACCTTTCCCCACTAACAGATAAAATTTAAAGACTTTTCTTTCAAGTTAGAACACTAGGGGGTTGGCGTGCAGAGCAGGCAGGGGGGCAAAGCCTTACTAGTCTATATTCATATGTTTGTATTTAAAAAAACGTCCGTAAAATAACAAATATATGTTGTACGTTAACATATCTAAAGAAAACCAGAAATTTTACTGTATCTCAAAAGGGTAGAAAAATTCACTAAAAATAACAACTTTTACCGGTTTTCTGCAGGAAATCTACACAATAGAGGCACACAAATATAGAAGGTACAGACCATGTTCAAACGTAATTTAAGTTTTTTTATTTTTTATGACAGTATCTAGAAAAAAACTAGTTAAAAAAGTTTCTCTTTTGTATACCATGTATAAACAATTGATATAAACATTATTGAAATCTTCAAAAAATTTGTGTCGCAATGTAACCTTTTGAAACTTAAAAACCAGTTACATCTTCAAAACAAAGCTAGATAGACCAAAAATAACTATTTTCACGAGTAATGGAAAGGGGTACTACATGATTGACGAGCACAAATAGAGAGGGGTTGGACTATAAACAAACTTTACCGCCATTTTTTAATTTTTCGACTTATCTTGAAAGAAACACTTAAAAAAATTTTTTTATTTAGTAAAGCTTGTTTGGAAAATTAATATGGACGTTGACAAAATCTTCAAAAACTTTTTGTTACAACATATCCTCCGAAAATTGGAAAAAAAAGTCGTATCTCGAAAAGAAAGCCAGATAGGTGAAAAAAAAATTTCATGTATAGAGAATAATCATTGTTATACAAGAATATATTATCCAGATTTTAAAAATAATAGTTATAATTTAAAAAATAATGAGTCAAATCTCAAAGGGAAAGCTTTAATCTTAATATTCAACCCCTAAATTGACTTATTTTCTGTTCTCTTCGACGTATTTAAAGAAAAATTGCCACATAACCAAAACCTTTATTTTTTTTATTAATTTTAAGATCAGTAGAAATTATTCACACATGGGCAAATTCTAATTTTGAATTATTAGTTATTATAGAGAATAAATAGAATGAAAAGTTACAACTTTCAAATGAAATGTTGCTATATGTCTATTGTTTTACTTAATCTTATTAAGATAAAGTGGATTATTTTACTTTTATAGTAGCTAAAATTCAAAAAATTTTTATTTGTCATACACAAAGATTCCAACAATAACTTATTATACACATATCATGTATTAAATGCAAGAATGTTAACTTTCAATAAAAATAATTTTTGTCCTGCGTAATGGGACGAAGGTACCTTTTTTAGCGCAGTATGGTAAAATTTTCCGTTTAATTCTGCATTACATGACCAACAATTAGTACATGTATTACATCTATCATTGCAAACATGAAAGTACTTAGAATTTGCGAATCATAACATAAGTAGTATATTAAGGCTTATGTATTCTATGCGTGCTTGTGCTCAAATACGTAATAATATTTCAGCTTTTACTTTTTTTAAATATAATTCTTAAAGATCAGTTAAAGTTAGGTGTACTCTAATTTTTCTTAGTTTTTATTACATAGAGTTTTGCAACATTTAAGTTGGAAGTTTCACTTTTGCCGGTAGTTGCGAGACCCACACATGGTTTTACAATTGGAATTCATTTATTTGATTATTTATTCGATTTTTTAAAAGCCTTTGCTTTCTACCGTTGTCTCTTGCTTCAATAATATAATATTTAGTAAGCTTTTTATTTTTGCATGTTATTCATGTTGTGCTATTGTGTGAGGGTTCGTGTTCCTTTGTTTACAAGCACATGTTTTCCATCAGAATGAAATAAGCTTTTTATTGTAGAGAAACTATTTTCTGCTAATACTATGTCACCAGATTCTAATTAATTTGAAAAACCTAAAGAAGATGTTATTTAAGTGTCACTTGCTTGTTCACCAAAGCTTTGACTGGAAAAATAAATCATGCCACAAGGGGTGCAGCTTATAAGTATTTATATTTGGAAACCTTTTTTTATGTAACGAGAAAAACTGAAACTTTTGCTCTAACGTTGGAGGTTGTTTAACTTTAAACTTTGTGCAATTTCTCATTACTCTGCATTTCCTGTAGCCTGGTGTAAACACATCTGGCATTGTTTCTTGAATTATTTTTTTCTTAGGCCAAATAATAAATTTTTAAAACAACTTTGATAAACATTGTAATTGGGAATAAAATATTTTGGTGTTAGTACTCCTATGAGGGTTCAAGAAAATACTTATAGCTAAAAATTTTACTCCAGTTCTTATTTTCACTAAGAAAATCAAAAGTCTGTTCTTCTCGCTAGTTATTAATCTTGTATTATTAAATTATCTTTCATATTTTGTTGTTGTTTCAATGGAAAATTATTGTTTGAGTTTGAGCATCACTCGTAGTAGAAGATACGTACAAATAACACATGAACACTTTTTTAACTGTATTAAGATAGATAAAGTTAACTTGAGTAAATTTATTGTCTGTCATTACTGTTTGACCTAGTGTCCCAGTATTACTTATTTCGCCAACTGCATGTTCCTCAGCAAAATCCTCGTTGTCAAGCTGGTCAATGTAAAACTTATCACTTTTTAGTACTAGTCTTCAGATAACATCTTCTTCTGACATGGTATCTTTTTTCAATTTTTTCTTGTATCTGCTTAAAGCGTTTTTACTGTTAACTTTAGGCTTTTTGTATATATATCTAAAAATATTTTTGGCACTATAAGGATCATCTGGATTCTTATTTCCCACAAAGTGTTTACTGCAAATGACGCAATAATTATTGGAAATTAAAGCCAAACCATCACTATCAACTAAACAAATAGCGTTTAACCATGGATGCCTTCTTTTAACTTTATTAGAAAAAAATTATTGTTTGTAGGAAAATGATAAAATTGTACACATACAGGGTGGATTTTAAAGTTTTTACGATCAAACACAGACCAAAATCGTTTTCTCGCACTAGAGTTACCGATAGCAACTGATGCTTTTCCAACGTAAAGTTACTTATTCGAAATTTTTTTGTAATATTATTAAAAAAAAAGTTAAACTTATTTAAATAAATTTATTTGATACAAAGCCTTTACCAAAATATCATTTACATACTTAACAAACAAATTTTGGGCCTATGATTCTTATTACAGAGTAAATTCAATCATGCTTCTAGTGTGCATTTAAAAAAAATTTGACTATCGAAGTTCACACTACTGCCACAGGTAGTACTGCAGGTGGTTTTACACACTGTGCACAAAGCAAATAGTTAACACTGCAAATGATACTAAAAAACTACAATTGGACCTAGATCACTTGGTTGCATGGTGCTTTGGAAGTTGATTCATAATTCACCAGAAAAAATGCAAAGCTCTTTTAGTGCGCTGATTTAGGAAGCACTCTTAATTTTAGTATATCATGGCAGGTAAGTTAATTCAGAGAGTAAAGTATCAACCAAATCTTAGAGTAATGCGGAAGTCCAGTTGTGCTTCCAATAGACACATCGACACGATAGCCTCCATGTTCTTAAGTTTTTTAGGATTCATCCAACGATCATTGAGGAATTCCAACAAATAAGACCCAATTTTTCACTTATACATTAACTCAGCTATATCTCTTCTTGTATACGCAATAGTAAACTGGAATCTATTGACACAAAATACTATATCACATCATTACAGTGTCCTTTAACATGTCATTTAAATAGCTCCAAATTAAAATACATACTAAATAGCATACATAGATTACGATTACTATGTATTTTCATAATAACCATGCTTCGTAAGCCAAGATCTTTACAACATGATCTTAGGAAATTGAGATCTACGACCGAATATAAGTATAAAAATTATATCTCATTTTTTTTTTACCATACGTAAGAATATCGTCCAACTTTATAGTGCAACATCTACCAGGATCTTATAGTATTAGTCAGGTGAAGACTTATTAATATGTAACTAATTGATCTTGCTGTCTAGGAAAATATTGACCTTGTAGAAGATAGGTTAGTGTTCACAGTAATTTACAGAGAGACGTATCAATCACTCATGTCTCACCTTTACTCTTACTTTAAGATTTATGATGTATGATTTGTTTTATGAATATCGTTAATAATGTTAATTTTCATCCCCACGGAAGCCCTGTACTCTATTTCATTTTATCTGTATACCAATGTAACTAAACTTCTAGCATGTTAGCGCAGTAAATCAATAAACAAAAAAAAAAAAAAGAAAAAAACAACACAAGAGCATACTATTTTCTAATTTTTAAACTTTTAAAGGATATAAAAAAAAAAAAAAATTACTTAAAAATTTTTTTGTAGATGGAAAAATTTATGACAAACTAGTTTTTTTAACATTTTTACTTTATAATTTTGTAATGTATTCTCGCGGTGATGAGACTTTTATGCGCGGACATTTGAATTTGTCTTACAGCATGTAAACATCAAGTATCTTTGTGTGGTGTATAATTACACACAATTAAATTATTAAAAGTAATTAACCAGTACTATTATCTATAAAATACAAGCTTATGTTAACATCTGTTCTACGATGGCCGATAAAGTAGGTTGATTATTTTGTTGGTAATTTATTTTTTTATGAGAAGAGAAAGCTAAATAAAGTAACAAAACCTCATTTATTTGATCACAAGTATCAACACAAGATTCTAAACAGTTAAGTTAACACTTATAAAAATGATCGACTCAATAAATATTAGTTACATGGTCACTAGCCAACTGCTTCTCCAAAAAAGAGGCAGTAGGATAGAACCATGTTTGAATCCTAAATTTATTTATTAATCATCGGTTGAGACGTAAGTTAGAAAGAAAAAAAAATAAGAGACATATTTCTGGAAAAGGTTCACCTTGCAAGGCCAAGCGAGATGTTAAACTTGGTGGGGGTGAGGCTTAGGAAGAAAAAATTGTTTGTGAACTGGCAAGCGATTGATCAAGCATTGTTATAGATACGTGCGTACAGCTGTTAGGCCAAGTGAGTCATATGTTTATTGTTACCGTTAGTGTATGGACGTCTCTATATATGACACACCTGCATTAAGTTCTTACTCACAAGGCGAGTTGAAAATCTGTATCACTAGCTTATGAGTAATATACATATATTTGTAAATCTTTCATAAACCAGACAGATTGAGGCAAAATCGGACCAACATATTTTTAATTGGCTAAAAATTTTTTTATGAGTTTTATATCTAAAACTAACATGGACCTATCCAAGGAATTTTTTTTTCTTTTAGATAGAGGGGGTTGAAAATTTAAGATTTTCGTTATTTTTGCCTTGGAGACTTGTTTTCCAACACTTATTACTCTGATTATTTTTCAAACTAGAGTTAATTTGTTAACTTTTTTTATTTTTAAGATAATGAATTAAGTTTTGAGAAAAAAGTGTTTACGAAAAAATTCGTAAGCAATTTCATGTTCTTATGAAAATTGAAATAGTTAAATTAAGTTTTAACTAAAGTCCCCCCCAGTTACCGATGATTTAATTCAACAATGGTATGTTATGTCAGAGTTTCTATAAACAATATGTTCTTAATAAATAGAAAAATAATAATTACTGAGAAGGGTACATTAATTTATGTAGCGTCTCACGTCGTATTGGTACGTAGGCACATCGGCACGCCTCGTCTTCCCACCCAACATCATTTTTCTCAATAATGGTTATCAAAAAAATAACATGTTAAGAAATATGAAGACATTTATTTTTATTTTCAAACATTTCTTGTAATTAACTTAGGGAGAATATAAAGGTTCTTACAATTGTTGTTTTTTTTTAAATAAAAATATTTTTGATTCTAGTCTCCAAAGGGACATCAGTATCATGCAATAGAACTAATTAGTGCCTTTTATTGATGAAACTTTTTGAGATCGTTCTGACACTATTTGTTTTTTCTTATTATACACATTATTGGTTAAATAACGACACGTCATGCTTTGCAAAGCTTCTATTGCCCAAGTAAATGATTCATGGGGTATTCAAATATGATCATTTTTCCTTTGATGACTAGCTTTGGTAGCAAGTCATTTTAACGCTTTAACTATTTTATCGCATGGTCCCTTGCCATAAAATGTAGAGAAAAAATTTCTTTTGGCTGATATTCCATAATCTGATATATGATAAGTTGAATTAATAATGTTTTTTTGTTCTTGTACTGTGCACTTGCACCGTCCAAAAAATATATTAGTTTATTGACACCCCTCAAGTTTGTCTTCAGAAATTCAACAAGGGGTTTTTAAAAAAAATAAAAAGCAACTGTGTTATGATGCCAGCTTTTAAAAATGCAAACGAAACTTTTTACACTCAATTCATTTTCTTCGTCTGAACACCAAATTAAAAATGAATGTACAATTACTTGATCATTATTCCAGTGCACACGTTGTATAAAAGTTTGTAAAACAAATACATCATTAACGATTAAATAATACTTTAAAATACGCTTATTTGTCATGATTTTTTTCTTTTTCAAGTCCCAGAATTCCATTTGTTTTTTGACCAAAAAAAGTGAATCAGCAACTTTTTCAAGCCATTGCTGAAAAGTTGTAAGAATTCATATAGACTACATATCTACGTTTGTAGTAAAGTTCTATCTCTTGTCACCCGCCATTCGTATTGCACATTTTCGATGAATTTATTGCTGATATTTTGTAATAATTCTTTAATAATACTATCTACACTAGGGCACTCATCGCAGAATCCAAAAAAACAGTTAGTAGACTGAATATCACTGATCATACGATCCAAATAATCATGATAATTAGTTATTGATCTTTTAAAGTTAACTGTAATACATTTGTAATTCACTTTGTTTATTATGGGTTTAATATTTTCATGTATCGGATACACATACACCTAATGAGTGCCAGTGGCTCCGGCCAGTACACAATGTTTTGGTCGTATGCTGGGAAACTTTAAAAAACACAGTTTATTATCAGATACTCTTTTTTCATTTTTTTAAACGATTGTTTTAAATAATTGAAAATCAGCTGTTTTTGCATCTGTATTTTGTGATAATCCGCTATCATGGAGGCAAAATCTTTTTATCCATTCATTATTTGCATGTGTTCATCACATTAATAAAAGTTCATTATACTCTTAATATTATCTACTCACAAAGATGGATGGCTCTGGGAACTTGGATTGCCTAGTATTTCCATATCTTTCGCAATATTGTTTGCAAAAGTTATTATATAGCAAGTAGCTGTAAAAAAATTTACCTGCATTTTCTGATATGACTAGTGTCAGAAAAATGTCAAAATTTTTACTTTATAACATCGGTCTGTACTGGTGTTAAAACTTCTTCGTAAAGTTTTCTTAATTGCGACATTATCATCAACTTCATGAGCATCATCTGGATTATTGATGATTGCATGAAAAACTTTCTTTTTGATTTTCTCAGTGATTCTTTTAACTTTCTTCTCATAATACCATTATAGTTTTAACTTCCACTTTTTAATAGGCAATGATCCCAATAAACGCAATACCTTATTCAAACGAATAACTATGCCATTTAATAACATTTGGTTTTCACCGGAAGATCCTGCAGTTTTATCACAACTTAATTGTACGTCAGATACATCATTAGATGCCTCTTGTTCATGTTCCTGCTGTAAAAAATAAAACATGATTAGAAGCATCGAAAGCTGATTAAGAAATAAACAAACTCCATAGATCTCATGTCATATAACTAATGCTATTTCAACTTCCGTTGTATCTTCATTTTTCTAATACCATTTTAGATGTGCAGACGACAGGAATCTCAAACTCTTTTTTGTAAAGCTTTAGCAGTTTATCGTACATTAAGTTGACGTAGTTGATCTGTACTAACTTTTTGCAACTGCAGCGCTTTACTTGAGGGATCTCTCAGATTGAGAGGGTTAAAACGTCTGTCAGTGTGAACGTATTGTAGTAGGCATCATGCTGGTATTCAACTTTTCCAGCGTGCTCACGTGCACGTGGGGGTCAGCCAAGAAAATTAAGATGAGTTATTAATTTTGAAAATCAAGATGAGTTTTCTAAAACAGACACTTCGAAAAAAGTTTTGTAACCTAAAAAATTAGACAAGTGAGTCCAGACGAGACAACAAATCCCAAGCATTTTTCACAAAAGTTTTTATCAAGTACCAAACAGGGATGAGAAAAACAACGAATTAAAGAAAAGTATTCATAGTGGAATTTTAATAACAGCTTTTAAATAAAACTTCTAATATTTTTACAGAGAAACAAAGTTGTTACTCTAACAATGTACTATGCATACTGAAAGTTTCAAGCCAGCGTACCAGCCAAGCTGACCAATATATCTTAAGCATGTATTTTTGTCTGTACTTTATTCGTTACCAAAACCAGCCAAAATCAAAAGTAGAAACGATCAAATAAACTAAAAGTTTGATAACCATTATTGTTATAGAAAAACGATGCAAAATTAGAAAAAAGGGCATGCAAAGGCTCCCGCGTGCTGATACGACGTGCTCCACTAAATAACTAGTGCATCTCTCCCAGTAATAATTGAAAACATATTTTTTATAGAAAATTTTATGTAGAATACGATACTTATATTGGATAATAGTTAAGTTTTGGGGACCAAAATAAAAAATCCATTTTAACATTCACGATATTAGTAACAATATAAAACTATTTCTTGATTTTTTTTGTGAATATTGTTTTCTTTGCATTGACTTTATAATCTAAGGTGTTAAATATTTGTTTGTCTGTGCTTTAACTGCTAGCTATTGTAATAGGTTTTACCACGTATAAGGCTGTTTAGCCTATTTATTTTGTGAAATTCTGAAGTTATATCCAACAATAATGTCTCAACAAGACTTATTAAGCTGGTGCCTGCAAATATTAAATATCATGACTTTGCAACCATTCAGAGCTTAAACAATTTTACCTCACTTGCGGATTTATTCTTCACTTGAATTTTTACTTGCGGATCAATAGTTTGCAAGATATTTGCAAAATAAAAGGTAAAAACTGGGCGTGGCTTTGAAATATAAAAGCTTTTACTTTAAATGCTAAATTGGATTGAATCTAATTCTGCCTAAACGATTCATCACCTTCTTACTAGCAGATAACATGAATGCATGAATTCAAGTAATTCGATGTCACAAACTTTGTAAATAGCGAATTAAGTTATTTAGTGACCATCAAGTAACTTTTACACACACTGACTTTTAATCTGGCTCCTTTTCTGCGGGGCTTGGATGCAGAAATTATCATTTTTAAATTGATAAAAAGATGTTCTCAAAAATTACACAATACTGTAAAAACAGAATAATAAGTCGTTTGCTCCTTAAAAGCAAATTTGAAACAATATTGAATAATAAAGGTAACTTGTATCTAGAGACTGCCAGTCTAAAAGCTTCGGCCGGTTATTTAACTTAAACTGATGTATACTAAATACTGTAATGATTTTTTTCAAACCATGAAAAAGTAACCTCGTTCATATAAAAACTGTATTACATAATTAATTATGAAATTTTAGAAATGTGGTGTCTATATAAATTTTTAATTCTCACTATGCAACTAGGCATCATAACTTTATCACAAATATGGTGTCTATTTTATTGTAATAAAAGAAATTAAATCAGCTTAAATAAATTAAATCGTCTGCTAAAGCATTACCTTATCAACAAACACCCTAACCTCATTACAATACTTACGATTCAATAGTACACTGCTATACATACAGTAGTACATTAATGTACAAGTTACAATTAATATTAAATATGATTCGGAACCTGCTTCTAAGGAAAAAACGATTTATTTATCTGCTTTTACTGTAAAGTATCTATTTTAAAAACATCTTTTTATCAATTTGAAAATAATGATCCGAACCATGCAGGAAAAAAACCAGACCAAAAGTCACCAGATAAAAGTTACTAGATATTCTTACTTACTAACTAACTTTATTATGAACAAATTTTGTAACTTTTAATTACACTAATTTATGCACCTCCATAATCTGCAAGTGACAAGGAAACAAATCAGCAGAAACAAACAGGCAGAATTGGATTTCAATCTGATTTAGCATTTTAAACAAAGATTTTTATACTTTAGCACTGTGCCTATTTTCGACTTTTTATTTTGCAAATATCTTCCAAATTACTAATGCACAAATAAAAATTAAAGTAAAGGATAGATCTGTGAGTGACAAGAAATCGTTTAAGCCCTGAATAGTTGCAGGATCATAATATTTAATATTTTTTGGCACTAAATTCACAAGTTTCAACAAAGATGGTGAGAAGAGGCACGAGGGGGACCCGGGGAGCCAAAAAAAAGTTTTAAAAAAAGTAATATATTCTAGTTTTCCTATTTATACATATTTAGAAATAAAGTTTAAAGGCTCTTTTAACTTTTTTATAATTTTACATCTACTGTTATAAACCACTGTACTTGGAATGAAATCAGTGAAACAACATCAAAGACAAGCGGAATTTTGAAATCCCACCCAAATTTTACTAGTCAGAGAAAAAAATTTTTAGAACGAAGTTCTTTATTGGGGGTTACGATGGAACTTATACTTTCCGTGTATGTCCTGTATATAAGGATGGTTGGGAATGAGGACCTATCAGCCAGAAAGTGTAAGAAAATAGCGTGCACTTTTAGGGGGAAGATACACAGCAGCAGTGATGACTCAGAAAGATAGAGAGCCAGCCAGCCATCAGCCAGACAGCAGAAGAAAAAAGCATGCAATTTTAAGGAGGGAGAAGCCAGAGCAGTTGTGGCGACACAGACAGAAAGAGGGGGAGAGGGTGAGAGAGTCAGCCAGCACAGGGATCCATTGGCCAGAAAGTGTGGGAAAAAGTGCGCTCTTTCTTTATCGCTGGCTAAAAAAAAGCCAAATTGAAGAGAATTTAATAACGAATTGAATGCAAAAAAAATTTTTGAAAGCAGATGTGAAACAAGCGTGATGAAATAGATATATGTAAGTGGACTCCCACTAAAACAATGTGCTAAGCAGCTTAATGAGTGGTCATACTTATCACAGTAGACGGCAGTCAGAGCACAGAAAAACAAAGTGAATGCCATGCCAACCAGCGGGAGTACAGGTACGGTCTCCTGCAGTTAACTTATCACAAGCAATGATGAGGACTCTCTCTCTCTCTCTCTCTCTCTCTCTTTCTTTTTTTAGCATATACACTCTGCCATGGAGGTTTATGGTTTTTTGATGGTATTTTTATGATAAATTACGGGAATGTAAGGTAAATAGGGTAGTAAAGCATCAACAACGGTATTTAAAAAATAATTTGGATAGGATGGTAGAAAAATGTAAAAAAAGTACCTCTGGACAACGGTACTCAAGTTATATTTGGTTATAGTCAATTAATGGTGGAAGTAAACATTAGAACGTATGGTTTGATGGTGTTTCAGGCTTGTGCTTTTGAGCTAGCATCTTGCTTTTGAGAATCATAAACAATGCATGCACATAAGCTTCTTCATGGTTTAATGTCATGTCCAGAAGATAAAATTAGCATTATTGAGTTGTATGACGTTCATAACCTTTTTTTCTTAACGGAAATCGCTCTTAAAGGTCAGCATACGTAATGCCATACATGAGTTCTATAAGCCTTCTTACTTTGCGATGCTAAAGTTAGTTGTTTGTGCTTCTAAAACTAACCCTAAAAGCGTGCACTGTTTGATACTTAGTGGTAATTTCGTAAATAGAGTCAAAATTGTCCTGTATTACATTTATCGCCATATTTGCAATAGAGCTGTTTAAGTATAGATCACGAGTAGTATCTGACTGTGTCTACAAAAAAAGTTATGAGGCTTCTACATAACCAATCACTCTAGCCTGCTTCAAAAATATTATCCACCAGAGATAAGTAGAGAAATCTCTAACTACGATGCTATGAAGTGTGTTCACTTTTTTCACTGATTTTAGTCCCTTGTCACAGCTGAGCAACCAAATTAGGTTCACATATCTTTTTTCAACTATAAAGAATACAGGTGGTACACCAAGTTTAGACCTTCGAATCGACGTCTACATGTGCATAAGCACACACTTTAAAAATGCGTGGAGGAGGAATGCCAAATCTGCACTTATGAAGAGAGAAGATTGTAAAGAATCGAAGCCTTGTGTTTAAAAGTTGTAAATATACAAATATTGAAAAAAAAGTTTAAATACTTGAAAGTTAACAAAAAAGACTCTTTATAATATTAGAAACATCAAACACGTAAATAAATACATTGTACGTTTTATAAAATCTTGCCCGCGTTTCTACATGCGCAAGCGTATGGTTGTCTAATCAGTAAAATCAGTTACATCTTAGATACCGTTTGACCAAATACAATGATTTAAGACTAAGGAAATTTATATATATATATAGGTATTTTGTCATGGTGGATAAGAAAAACAATTGTCTCTCTTTATCATGATAGCTATGAGAGTTTTTGATTTTTTAACTTTTTATTGTTGTACTAACGCAAAAAAAATCGTTATCTAAGTCATACAACTATTCAACACAGGAATCAATTTAAGTAATTTTCTCCAGTCTACGCTTTTAATAGTATCTTGATGCATGATACAGTTTTTTTTTTAACAGAAAAATACTAACTTTTCTCTGCAAATCAGTCATACCTCAGGATTTAGTTGATGAATTCAATTACACAAGATTCTTCATTTTTGTTTCCTCTTTTTGACAGTGGCTTTTATACATGCATTGTAGTTTTGTATACTGTCAAGATTAAATCATCAATTTTTTTATTTAATTTGTTTTTTAATTTTTACTCTTAAAATAATCATGTTCAACACAGCTCAACAAAACATTTCTATCTATATTATCTTCAAAGTATATTCCCACACATTTAAGAAGGTTCTTCGTTCGTTTTTTTTTTTAATATAATGCTTTTTGTAATAGCTAAATGTTATTCTCCCCATCATGAAACTTTATAATGGAAGGTTTGTAGTGAATATCGTCATCAAAATGCTTGTTACAGTTAAACAAAATACATGTAAGTTGGTCTGCCTTTCAATATTTACTATGATAGTTTAATAATAATCGTATTCTTAAGAAATTAAAAAACTTTAAAAAAAAAAAAAAACCTTACTGCCTTGCATTATATGGCTAGAGGTACTTTTAGGTGATTAATCTAATATTTTGTATCACAGCACTTTTATTTGATCTGAATTGAAAACAACAAAAGGCAGAAAATAAAAGTTCAAGAAGGATTCTGCTAAGAAATTAAAAGTGGTAATTTTGTTTATAAGTAGTTGAAATAATTTTCATGTATACTTTTAGAATGTATGTTAAGTCCAAAATTTATGATTATTGTATTTTCTCATACCATATTCTCACGTTATGTGTAAGTGATAATTTTACATGGAAATTTAGCCTTACATTTTTAATATTCGTAGTAACAAAAGTACAAATAATTCGTGAGACTCATCGACGTTATATAGATAATAATTATTGAAAACAGATTTTTGTAATTATTCGTTTGAAATTATGGTGATAATGCTTTGTAAGAGAAAAAGACTTATTTTTCATACACAATCGACCTTTTTTTGTTTTAGTTTACGTACACAATTGTAGTAAATAAAACCTGTATTTGTAAGAGTGATTTAGGATAACGTTTTATAACGTGACTATTTTTTGTTGATTTCAGTACGTTTAAAATGTTTTATTTCGACGAATGCTTTTAAAGATGTAACATTAGAAATATTCAAGATCCATAAAAAGGCACTTGATGTTAATTAAGTTTCGGCTATTTAGGTGACTAGTGCATCACATACCACTGTATTAAGTTATTATTTTTGTAGTCTCGATTTTTTTAATAGATTAACCGGTGCATCAAAATATGATCCTTAAACATTGGTCAATATGTAACAATTTCAAGCTCAGATTTCAATTCGGTAAAATGCTTAATAATACAACACACAGTTAATCAATTAATAAACAAATAAATCAGCAACGAGAATGGATTGATCTTGTATTTTTTAAGGTTAAACATAGTTAATGGGAGAAACGATTAGAGAGGTGAAAGAAGCTAAAGTTTATGCAGCAACTCTTCAAATTATTTTCTTTTACGCATGAACCTACATACACGCTTTTATGCGTATTCAACCCTTTTTTTTTTTGTATTATTAAAAAAAAACTTTCGGATCGTTTTTAAAATTTAATACGTTTAGCTAAAAGCAATAATTCATACAAACAGAAAGGTCCTTATGAAAATCTTTTATCTTTCTCCTAAAGCTATTATTTATAACTTTTAAATCATTTAATGTTCCTTATTTGTCAAGCAAATTTCCAAAAATCGTTGTTATTGCAAATTTCGAGGACTACTCAACCGATTCAGCTAAAACTCTACACACTGATCCTTGACTCTTTCTTGCTGATTTTTTTACAGTTTTAATCTTGAAAAATTGACAAAAAAAGCAATACATAAGCTCAGAGTATCTTAAAAATACGCTGGCTTTCGACTTTAGTTACTAAGTTTATTTTAATCTACTAGATGGCGTTATAGTAACATCAAAACCATCTGCAATCGAAGTAACTGGATCTGGTCATAAGATCCCCGAGAAAATGGTTGATTACCACAGTTGTTTACTGCTAGTGCATCAAGAAAAGAGCTGTTAGCCACGCAGCTAGGTATCCTGGCTACGGATGACACTCATCTCTAATGTACAAGTGACTTACGTTTGATGTTACCCTAAGTTTCCAAAATTACTAAGTGATACGAAAAATGGTGTTCAAAATGCCAGCGTTTCTGGGGTAACACCAGAAGTTAATCAGCCAGCATAATTTGCTCTAACACTTTTAGGATTTTGAGGCCATTTTTCTAACCAACCTAATGCTACTAAAGATCATCTTGCTACAACAGCAAGCCAGGGCAAACAACCCCGAGGAGTTTGGGCAGCCACATTGGTGGGGAATTTCATCAGTCTTCTCCTCAGTGGCTCGTTCCAACGGTATACTAACAGAAGAGGTATTTTCTAGCCCCAATCCCCAGCTAACGTTAAGGAGATTAAAATTTGGGGAATGATCTGAAGGCGAGATATTCTTTGGCCAGTGGTAAATCTTACTTCAGCACGATTTCCGTACGTCGAGACTCCAAGGATAAGAGTTGAGCAACGCGTAGCTGGTTGAACGTTATTAAGAATAGCAATAAAAAATTACTGAAAGTATCACCACTAGCGTATTTCAGCGCTATCGTCAGGATTAAAGTTCACAAAAAAACCATTTATCTTATCGGTTTTTAGGGTCATCTTAACTATGTTGCTAACAAATATATTTTTACATGTATCTATGACTATGATTCGTCTACCAAAAGATTGGATTAAGCTGGCCATCAATAAATTAAGTCAGTTATTTACTGGCAAATATCTCAAGCAGATTTATTCGTTATAAGGCTGGGAACACTAGCCATCGACGACCCTGCATTATTCCTGTTACTCTTAGTATTCGAACAAAAACGACTAACCATTAACAACTCCCCCCCCCTCCTTGAATTACCAAAACAACTGAGCACAACAAAAAAAGGTGCCTTGGACACCAACGTCTCCGATGAAAAAAGCTCAAAGAGATTTTGGAAAAGAGCTGTACAACTAGCTCTAATGCTTCAGAGTGTTGTAGTTCTTCTTTCAGTCTACTGCTAAAACAGAAGGTAAGGAAAGATCACCCTCAGGTTTTCATGCAGTCACGTCTATAAGAAACTTCAGTCAAGACAGAGTTTAGCTAAGTCCATTGAACGTCGAGCAACCTTGCTAATAAACATAACACAATTAACAAAGTCGACGTAACAACTCAAGGCTCACGCAAGCTTAAACAATGCTAAAAGTAGTAAAACAGTGTATTGGAAGAAAACCTTGAAGTTTTTTAAATGAACAAAATTTTTTGCGTCAATAAAGTGACGCATAACGTTTTATAAGATTGAAAAAACATTGTTCAACTTTTTTTGAATAGGTCAAATAATATGAGGTTGTATTAAGTGTATTACTAAGGAATGGAAAATGTACGATACAGCACTTTATGGTTCTGGTAAGAGAATTTCAAAATAGGAACCAAGTTTATGGATTTAAATTTTTTCTGGTCGTTTTAAGCACTTACAGTTTGCTGTAGTTGGGTGTAGATTAAATTAAAGTTTCAATATTTATTACATGAACGATTATATTATGACAAATTACAATGTAAATAATATGTAGGCTGGACTACATCTCTAACGTCACGCTCACATCTGTCACTATTAACTAATTCCTACTTCACACGTTTTCCTTGTCCATATTCAATACCTGAAACATATCTCTTATTAAACTATATGTATTTAAAAAGTGAGCGCACGGTGGCTTAGTTAGCTACGTCGTGGATTGGCACGCAGAAGATCGTGGTTTGATTCCTGGCCAGTGCGACTTTTCGGGCAAGTACCACACATGTGCTTTTTCACCACGCAATGCTCCTCGAGGAGAATTTAGGCGACCTTCTCGTAGCAAAATTGCCTAACTCACCCTACCCCCCTCCTGTAATGGGAGGCCTCCCATCCCTCTCCTTGTACCTCTCCCAAGTGCTAAGTGCTCATATAAGTGCCCCCATCAAAGTAGCTGGACGTAGAGCACTATAATATATAAAAAAAAAAAATGTGTCTAAAAGGTCAAGAAAATTCACTCTGAAGTACTGCATTCTTTAAAAAAGTAGTAATACTTGCTAGTAAACTTCCCTTCTTGACATTTATTACACATATGTTTTTTGACAGATAAAATAAACACTAAACGTACATTAAAAATAGCATGATAATTATTGACAAAAGCTGCTAATTAATTAACTGCACGTTTTTTTAAATGCTTAATTTGAAATAATCACCTCTTAAAATGTAACCTTATAAAAAAATCACGTGAAATTGCATTTATATAATCTCTAGAAATCCTCTAATGTCTGTTTGTATGAATTATTGCTTTTAGCTAAACGTATTAAATTTTAAAAACGATCCGAAAGTTTTTTTTTTAATAATACAAAAAAAAAGGGTTGAATAGGCATAAAAGCGTGTATGTAGGTTTATGCGTAAAAGAAAATAATTTCAACAGTTGCTGCATAAACTTAAGCTTCTCTCACCTCTCTAATCGTTCCTTCCATTAACTATGTTTAACTTAAAAAAATACAATATCAATCCATTCTCATTGCTGACTTATTTGTTTGTTAATTGATTAACTGTGTGTTGTATATTTAAGCATTTCACCGAATTAAAATCTGAGCTTAAAATTGTTACATATTGACCAATGTTTAACGATCATATTTTGATGCACCGGTTAATCTATTAAAAAAATCGAGACTACAAAAATAATAACTTAATACAGTGGTATGTGATACACTAGTCACCCAATATAGCCGAAACTTGAATAACATCAAGTGTTTTTTTATGGATCTTGAATATTTCTAATGTTACAAATTTAAAAGCATTTGTCGAAATAAAACATTTTAAACGTACTGAAATCAACAAAAAATAGTCACGTTATAAAACATTATCCTAAATCACTCTCACAATGATTGCACTACTTAATTAACGTTTATATTTTATTACAGAGAAGAACGTGTCAATATTTTATAAAATTATTAAATCTGTATAACTTGCCAAGTCAGCTTTGTACTGTTTTTGACGTATTATACAAATTGTGAGAAATCCCGTTCACATTCTAAAAAAGCTTATACATCGTCAAGTTGTATGAACTAAAATATTTAAATTATTTGATTCGAAGAAAAATTAGTAATACTTACATCAGCTACGATACACGTAATAATTATAATATTATAAGTCAATTACAAACGTTAAAGTGTAAAATAACTTGTTTATAATTTTTAGTGATAATTGGATGTGTTTCTAACCTTGTTTCGTTATAATAAGACAATTATGCTCTGTTCATTGCCTAAAGCATGAACGCAATTGTACCAACATGAAAAAACACTGAAAGGCTGTAGAAACTGTTTACTGAAAAAACAGTATAAAGCTGGCCCAGCAAGTTCTACAGATTTGAATAGTTAACAAAATTTTGACATGTTTTTCTCTGTAATTAAATATTAATTTGATTCAAGTATTGCAATAATTCTGACATGAATTCAAGATAATGTTTTAATACCTTACTATTTATCAATGGTTCCATTACTTAGTACGTATTGAATTTTTTTTTGTTCTTATTTACCCAGGTATTTTAAAAATATTTCTATTTTAACATTGAATCACATTAGGTGCGTAAAAACTTTTTGATGTAGTAACTAACTTCACTTTTTTTTGTTGATCTCATTACTTTTAAAATCTTCTATTTCGTAAAATACTTTTAAATAAATTATATTAGAATCGTTATACATCTAAAAACGGCTCATAATTTCATAATAGTTTTTTCTATTAATGTAACGACTGTATCACATACTACTGTATTAAGTCATAATTTTTGTAAGCTTAGCTTTGTTTTAATAGATACCGAATACATTTATCTAGCCTAACCTTTTACTTTAAAATAAAGTAAGTTTCTTATTCAAGACCTTTCTTTTTTTCTGTTGATGTCATGAATTAACGTGTTATAATGAATACAAATTTAATATAAGTGTAGTAAAGTTTATATAAATCATTGTTTTATTTAAGAATTTAGAAGACTGGCTAAGTATTTGTTATTTACTGTTTAAACTACTCTTTTTTCAACTGACATCTTACTCATTGATATAAAACCAATGACCTTTCGATAGAACCTTCCGTGATGAAACACTTCGTAGAGAACCTGATACTTTTAATCATTTATGTTTACTTTCTATGTCAGCATTGCAGTTTCAAGTTGATCATTTCAATAGTACATTTATCAGCTTACTCATAGACTGTAAGTTGTTTTTTTTTTTTTTGTTTTATATAAGAGTGCTCTACGTCCAGCTCCTTTAATAAGGGCACTACTATGGGCATTTAGCACTTTGGAAAAGGAAGGGAAGAGGGATGGGAGGCCTCCCATTACTAGTAGGGGGGTAAAGGGAAATTATGCAATTATTGCTGAGAGAAGGTCGCCTAAACCCTCCTCGAGGAGCATTGCATGGTGAAAAAGCACATGTGAAAAATCACAGAGGTACTTGCCCGTAAAGTCGCACTGGCCAGGAATCGAACCATGGTCTCCCGTATGCCAATCCACGACCTAGCCGACTGAGCCACCGCGCGCTCTAAACTGTAAGTTGTTTAACTACTACGGTAAAGCTGATTGTTACATCTCCTTTTTTAATTTTTTATTATTAAAGCCCACTCTCATATTACCTTTTAATTTTTTGCCAATTTTCAATATTGTAATCTATAATCCATGGAAGTGTTCAGCTTTTAAAATTTTTTGGCTGAGAAGAAATAATACCATAAATATGTGTTTTTTTAAGTTTCGTTTGTTGAAACCAAGACATCTGACATTTACATTTTGTTTAAGATGTCAGTAAAAATTAAGCAAAACTTTTAACTGTAGTTTGCAAACGTGCTATTATGAGTTGTAGTATGTCGCACCTCACTTACTTCCTGTAAGTAGCAAAGTACGACATGTTGGTGCTTTCTTTACAGGACTAAAGGGACAAGACAGATAGCTGGCACTTGAAAATGTATCAATAAAATACGCCAATGTTTTAACATTTAGTTGTTATCTACATTTTCAAACAACTCACTGCAATTACTAAATGAAAATTTCTACTGCCAAACTATCTGATCCTGTCTAATTCAATATTGCCTGAGCCTTACTGGTGTCGGTTTAAAAGTTGCTGCTTGACGCAATACTTACGCAATAGGGACGGGATATACGGAAATGAGCCAATCGTTTTTACCGTGCAGGGGTGTCAACTATTGGACTGGATGCAGGCACGGAAAATCTAATGGCCAGGGGTTGGCACTTGGACACACCAGCTCCTGGCAGCGAGCATGTCTAGTTTCTGGATGCAGCAAGAGTTGCCAACAGGTAGTTATTGCTTCACCACCTGCTGATGTATCTTACAGTACAATGTTCTTTATCTTCTTACACCACCAAAAAAGTGCGGGCCTACAAAATATACCGTCACCTCAGAATACGCATCACGACGGTAAGCAGACAAGAGCGAGAGTGCATCTTTAGCCAGCCCGCCGATTCGTGATACAATGGTGCCCCACTAACCTGCATGTGCTGGTACACCTACACCAACTTTTTTGAAAAGTCAAGAGTTGGCCGTACTGCCCACAGTAGAAACAGGTGCAGGGTTCATAATTCTTGGATAAGGTAGAGTTAGTACGCAGTGTACTGTCTTTCCTTTTATCTGCTACTGCTCAATGTATAGTTTTACTGTAACGTCAGTTTCCTAAGTCACAAATTCCCTTTGCAAAACTTGGCTTCAACATGACTTTTTGCATGCCTTATAGAGTAAGCGTCTGATGCTAGCTGAATATCCTATCATAATAGGTATGTAGGTTGGTGTAGAGTATCTGTTTCTGTTTAGTGTAGCAGATCGTCTTATTCTATAGGATTTTGCACGAAATACTGATCGACACCAATTGGCGGGTTTGTTAGTGTTTCGAGCGATGTATTGTCGTGGATTTGTATACTGTATTATTGCAGAATACAAATTATTTGCATTTTTAAAGGTCGGATCTTATGATAGAGGTGCTCACATCTTTGCCTAAAAGTTTTTAAGAATAACCAATAACGATGTATAATGTGCTATCAGTAAAAAAAAGGTTGTAAAGGTAATTGCTCTTCCAGTAAGAGCAAGGTTATCAGTTAGTGACCTCGATGCAACTAAATCAATAAATAGAAAATAAATGTGGGTCTCAGGATCCTTCGCCGAAGGGAAACTTCTAACTCAAATGGTATGTAAAAATATTAGATATTAATCTAATTTTATCGATGGGAACTATTAATGCAAGTAATTAAATTTATCAACACTTCCGATCAATTGCGAGATTCCCATGACAACTCAATTTTTTCAGTTAACACTATAATTTGTGCAAAAATTGTCATTCTTATCAATTAAAAAAAAGAGTCTTCGAGACCTCAATGGCAGAATTTGTAACGCCTTTTTTCGGCAAAAAAAAGTTCCAGGCTCAAATTTTGGTCAAGGTAGCACTTTTTTTTTATTTGCTACGTATGCCAATTTTTTTTACATATTGTAGTTTTTAAAAAAAAAATCAAGTTGCCTTGGAAATCTCGTAAAGGATGGGAGACGTTAATAAATTCAATTACTTGCACCCCAACTTTAATGTTATTTAATTCAGTACAATAAAAACTGATAAAATAAAAGTAGGCCTAATTTTAATAAATCTTTAAAAGTCCCTTATTTAAATAGTAAAAATTCTTATATCATTACGTATTCGACCACGTGCAAGCATAGAATACATATACATTCATATACTACTTATGTTATGAAACACCCATTCTAAGTCCTTCCACGTTTGCTATGATATATCGAATAAATGTACGAAATGTTGGTCACGTTATCTAGTATGTAACAAAAATTTTCAACAAAGTGCGACCAAAGAAGGTACCTCTATCCCTCTACGTGGGACACAAATTGCTTTTATTTTAAATTTATATTTGTGCATTCAATATGTTATCATACGTGTATAACAAATTTATGTTGGAATTGTTGTATGTGAAAAATGAAAACTGTTTTTAAATTTTTTTTACCATAAAAGAAGAATAGTTAACGTCATCTAATTAAAATTAGGACAGACAATAGACATTTGGATATTTTCCATTGTACAATTGTAATTTTTTTATTTCATTCATTTTCCATAAAAACCAATAACTTAATATTAAAACTTATCCGTGCTCACCTTATTTGTACTGATTATAAAATTAATAAATAGAATATAGGTTTTGGTCAGGTGACAGTTTTTCTCATGATACGTTATAGAAAACAGAAAATAAATTAATTCATAGATAAGATATGAAGGTTGTGTCATCGCCTTTGAGATATTACTTTTTACTTTCAGATTTATTACGAATACTTGTATAAATTTGTGTAACATGTTTTTGCACCTCAGTAACTACTTTCTATACTTGGAATTATTTTTGCCGTTTCTGGCTTCCTTTTTAAAATACGACTGTTTTCTCTAACTTTGGGAGGTTATGTTGTAACAACAATTTGTCGAAGATTCTGTCAATGTCCGTACTGATTTTCCAAACATGCCAAAATGAATAAAAAAATTTTTTGACTTGTTGTTTTCAAGATACAGTCGAGAAATAAAAAAATTAAGATTATGTTTGTGCATAGCCTAATCTATTTATATTCATGCTCGTTAATTTTGTAGTGCTCCTGTATAAAACTCGAAAAAATACTTATTTTGGATACATCCAGCTTCCTTTTTGAAATATGGCAGTTATTTAAATTTTTAGAGGTCATATTGTGACACACATTGGGACGAGGTAAAATTTGTGCTGGTAATGTTCCCTCTAACCTTGCAACGCCACCCTTCTCAAATCTAATTCTGGTATGTTTTGTTGCCATGTATATAATCTTCTTGGTATGTCTTGTTTTGAGAGCCTGTACGAGTTGGACTTGACAATAGAGACGCAAAGGCCCGTTGAACAATCAAGGCGGAGGAAAGGCACCAAGCTGGATTGCCGGAAGCAACAGTGGCTGCAGCGGAAGGAACATGAAAAGGTACGAAAATTTAGAGAAGTGTGGCGGCAATCAAGGGGAAGGGTTGCCTTTAAAGCCAGGGGAGGAATCCAGTCTTGCTCAAACCGTGCAGCGTAGCAGTCGAAGCAAGAGCATGTCAAGATTCTTTTTCTTGAGAGCAGAGTAGCGAGTGCGCGTTAGAAGAGCTAAGCCACTCTCGGGGTCAGACAACGTCAGGACAAGGTAGGGTGTTCAATTTCTTTGGGTGTAAGGAAAAGCAAGGAGGATCCTGGACATGAGAGCTGTATACAAGAGAAAGAGAAAGAGTGTAAGTCTGGGAGCAGAGTGTTGTGGTGAGGGGTTAGAGTTGTGTGGCCTTTCGTTATAAAACGTGGGTGCGAATCCGGGGAACGCCAAGTGTATGTACTCGCATGATCGCAGCTGACGTGGTCGCTGCGGCCGCTGAATAGCTCACAGCGTTGAGCTGTGTAAAAAGTGGAAAATATGAGCCTTGATAACTTCGAACTACTGTGTTAAATTATTTATTTTTTCCTCTTCTTCCCACAGCCAGGAAAGATCGGTGCAAGCCTCTTTTAGGTCAAGGAGCGGTGGCAAGAAGGAGTATACCAAGGAAAGACGAAGAGAGCACACGAAAGAGGAACGCCGTTGCAACAACTGGATAGATTCAAATAGCAAAGACGACCCACGAGAAGGTGGAGGGAGGCTCTGACTGACTAAAAGACCTTGTAACAGATATGGTCTAGTTGAGACCAAGGGTTCAAATCATTGTAAAGTGGGACGTTTAAACTGATTCTTAGAGGGTGGGCAAGCCCAAGCCGTCAAGTTCTTAAAGAGCTGGGAATTGCAATATAATGGCAAGGAGCAAAAAGGGGATCCAGAAGACTTTCTCGACTAACTGGGAGACTGTTGAGCCAGTTCTGGTATGACCGACCGGACTTTTTTAGGGGTGTTACCGAGCGTGCTTCTCTAGCGGGAAGCGTGCTGATTTTGTATCGTGAAACACGACTTTGTAACGTGGAAGAACTTCTATCAGGCCCTTAAAAGATAGTTCAGAGGAAAGTATCAGAAGAAGGACCTGGTGCAAGATCTTTATGCCCAGACCCAGGGCAAGACAAAAAAAAAATCTAGGTTTTTCTTAAAAACTATTGATACATTTCCCTCAAGTTCCACTCACTATTACCCGACAGAACTCTGGCTGGTCAAGACTATTGAAACTCCCTGCCAAAATACTGACGGGTGATGGCCGATAAGACGATCTACTTCCTAGAAAATAGAGGATTCTATGGAAGGAGATGGGAGAACCAGAAAAACCTAGATGGACGCCACAGGCCACCTCCGAGATGAATTTATTTTGCTGAAGTGCGGGAATTGGCTGAGTGAAAAGAAAAGATGCATGAGGGCTAGGGAGATCTTCGGCTTGGTAATAGGAGTTCCACAAATGACGAGCCGCACTTATCAGTCCTATTTTCAGAGCTTCCTACCGCCTCTGTGCCACTAACCCCCGCACTGGACGAGCAAGACTTTTAACCCACCGTAGTGACTACGGGAGGTGAACCAGGAGGTGAACCAGCAGTAGGCGTTTGAGGAGCTCTTGAGGGCTCTCACTACTGCTCCAGTGTTAGCCTGACCGGGCGTCAACAAGCATTTTACCGTACAAACCAACGCGAGTGGCCACACTTTTGAGGCCGTACTAATCCAAGAGGGAGACGATGGGGAACATCCATATGTGTACATGAGTCAGGCTCTGACATAAGTAAGAAGAATCTACTTGACGACGGAGAAAAAGTGTTTGGCCATTGTGTGGGCTTTCGAAAAACTCGTACCGTATTTGAAGGGGTATAAGATCACTGTCTCTACGGACCACAATGCACTCAAGTAGTTATTCACAATGCCTGAACCCTCTGGGTGCGTAGTAAGTTGATTATTGTAATTTGTTATTTAATGAAGTGACTGAGAAGCTCCCAGAGTTGTAAGGTAATTGGCGATAATGTTATTTTATCATTTCACAAATCAACCAGAAAGTGTCTCAGGTTGTGTGTTGATTAACGATGTACTTGTTTATTTTAATTTATTAACAACTACAGTGACTAGAAAGCGCTGTTTAAGTCTTATTAAGCGCTGGGTATAAGGAAAAGCGAGGGGAAAGAGTATTCCGGGATCAGTACGAATAGAGAAGACATGTATGAGAGTGAGATAGAGAAATGCGGGGACATGCTGAGCCGTTCTGAATAGTGTGTATGTACGCGTTAGACGTAGAGAGAGAGAGAGAGAGAGCGAGAGAGAAAGAGAAAGAGAGAGAACGATAGGGTATAGAGAATAAAAGAGAGATAGAAAGAGCTAGTACAGTGTGCGGCGCAAACTGTGGAGAAAAGTGGCAAGGTAAATACGAGGAGGACTCTGGATGTGAGAGCTGTGAAAATAAGAAAGAAAGAGATAGAGTGTAAGCCTGGCAGCAAAGTGTTGTGGTGAGGGGGCTAAAAATGTGTGACCTTCCGTTGTTATACATGGGTGCGAGTCCAAGGAACGTCACATCAACGTCACGTGCATGTACTCGCGTGATCGCGGCCAACGTGGTCACTGTGAACACATAATCGCTGACACTGTTGAGCTGTGTAAATAGTGCAAAATACAAGCCTTGATTACTTTCAGCCCCTGTTTTAAGTTACTCATTTTTCGCCCTTCCTCCCAAATCCGGGGGAGCTCGGTGACAGCCCCTTTTTAGTAAAGGAATGGCAGTATGGAGGATTATACCAAGGAGAGACGAAGAGAGCAAGCATAAAAAAAGAATAGTTGCTCATTTTTGAGCTGTGAAGCTCATCTGCAGAAAACAGCGATAAATATTTTTCGAATATTTTGTTAACGACCATATTAACTTTTCATATACAGCATACAAAAGAAAAGTTTTTATACTCGTTCTTTTCAAGATACTGTCAAAAAAAATATGGATAAAATAATGTTTGTGAATAGGACAAACCCTTTCTATACGGGCCCCTCAAATTTAAGTCGTGAAATTATATATATTAAATGTTTGAAGAACATTTCTTCACATTCATATAAACATATAATAAGATAAATAGCAAAAAACCATTATCACTATCTTCTTTGAGGCTTCAATGAGGTCAAGCCATAATTTGTGTCAAACATGATTGACCTGACAGTACCTTAGCTGTAACAGAGGCTTAGTTAAGCCTGTATTACAGCCACGTTACAATTTTCACCACGCAGTAGTGAGTATTCCTACTACTGACATGATAGTGTAGTGGAAGATTTACAGCTTCGTTGATCTAGTAGGTTAAGTAGAGTCAGCCATGGTTAGTCGTTGAATGGCAAACTACTCGACTATTATTCCGTTTGCTTGCGCTGGTGATTTTTTGGATCGATCGACTGTCTTTTCATTGTTATGACAATGTGAGTAAAAGGTGTGCAAAGGTTCAGGCAGAATGTCTATAGACTATCTAGGCATTAGTTTGCTCGAAATTTACGCAATACACCAGTCTTAATGGGATGAGTCTTTTCCGAGTGGCTTCTTCAGACACAGGACTTGTTATCCTGGTAAATGCGAAACGGATTGCCCTTACATCCGTTTCAACCACATCTATGCCCAATGCCCAAAGTGCCTTGTACCCAGAAAAGGTCGTAGTGTGCTATAACATGTAAAAAAAAGTATATCTACTCTACGTTTACGGACCAAGAAAAACTATAATACATATATATAGATAAAGTAATTGTGGCACACTTTTGTACCCATGCGAGACGGTAGAAGAGATAGGAAGAGAGACAGACAAGCAGATTCACTGCCTGGGGCACAGTCATTGCCGGTATACGTACAGATAACATGTATAAATACTTATGTGCATGGCAGCGTTTGCCCGCTCGCTTGCCTACTTGTTTCATGGGTTAACTTTCTGTATAAGACGTGTCAAGAGAAGTTTTACTTTTAAGACTTATAATTTGACTTATCAAACAAAACTAAATGTTTTTATCCTTTTAAATTGGTTAGAGCCATAAGTGCTTCTCTTTGCTGCCACTGTTGGTGCTTTAGTGCTGTTTGCACCTTACAATTTTACTAACTTGCCATTTGGTACCCCCTTGAATCTCAACTCAGCCAACACCTGGGCGGGCAAAACGATGAAAAAGAAAAAGCAAGAGAGGAGAAAAAAAAATTTTTGACTAAATTGCAGCAGAAAAATATGGGAACATACGAACAATAAAAGAAAAATGAAAAAACATCTTTTATAGATATGGAAAAAACATACTCATACTGTTTGCTGCTGTTAGCTATTATAAAAATATATCAATTTTTGCCTAACATGCCACTCTGTTTTCTCTCAAGATAGGTTTTGGTAATTGATAGTTAAACAAGGTTCTTTGTTTGTTCATTCGATAATTTTCTTCGTTTTTAGATGATAAGTGATTTATGGAGTCCTTTATTGTGAAAACTAAGAGAAACATATTATGTAGGAGTACATTATTATTATGTACATTATCAAAAATCAAAAGAAAATACATGAAAAATAATAAAATAGGGTTTAAAGATAAAAAGAATCCCCTATTAAAATAGGGGGAAAAAAAAAATTTTTTTTAAAGTAGAGATGGTCACTGCTTGACTTACTAGGCGTTACACCTCGGTGCTGGGTGCATTATTATCTACTTGTCCAGCCAGGTTGGCCTGCCTTTCCACCACACACAGATTGCAACAATGTAGGCAGTTTGTGATGCTGACACCTTGTTTGCCACACTTGTAGCAAAACTTCTTTGTTGGGTCAAGTCTGGGACACTGCACATTGCTAACAACTTCGATTCAGAGCTAAACTGGCTTCTGGGATCTAAATTGGCTCCCCTACCAAGAGGTCAGTCTCAAAAATGAATGGTAAAGTCTCAGGCATATCCATTGGCCACTACACTTTGGGATGCATGAGCTGCAGAATCCTTTTAGTTTATGTGGATACCTGGAAAAATGGTGTAACTACTTGAGGTAGTTGACAGGATAGAGCTGACGCTATGAAGGAAATGTACTTTCCTTGCGCCAGTTGGACACACCGGAGTACCATTTTCAGCCGCTCATTAGCACCCCTCGGCCTGGATTCCTTGACTAGGGTGCTGACGGTTCCCAAGATTTTGCCCAGCGTCTTAAGATCCCATGGGTCTACTGGCTCAGGATCTAAGTGGATCTGGTGCGAAACACTTGCCAGGGCTTCCATAGGGATTAGTGGTGGCAAGCAGTACCCTAGTGGGGGACAGCATTTATCTCCTTTGACCGTACAGGTCGCTAACAGGTCTCCTAAGGAATAGGTGGTCCCTCGGGCTTGAGATCTCGTGGATGAGCTATTCCTCGAGTGGACTGCTTTTTTAATGTTGGCCCTTATTGGATGGCCAACTGTACCAGATGGGTGACCACGCCTGATCCCCTCAGCTTTGCCTCACTTGGCTCGAGATATAGGTCGTGGAGTGGGTGATCGCGTTCCTTTCTCGACGTGGCTGTCCAAGCCATGCGCCCGTTTTTTTGGTGAGTCATTCCTTGCATTTTTATAGTTGATATTTGTTGGGGTATAACTGTTCCTTGCATGGTACTATCCACGTATTAAGGTTGTACGGCAATTTTGAAGGTTTAATCATATCTTGCCTAAGTAATTTTTTCACTTCTATTCACATTTGGTCCTTCATTCCTGGTAGGTACTCAAAATTTCTCTCACAAATCAGCGATTCCGTGATTGTAGTTATTTGACATTTGAGTACATAACGTATCGGTAAGGGCTCGTTTTCCAAGCTGAAAATAAACGGATTGAGGTTAACTAGTTATTAAACGTAAGCTATTATTTTCTCATTACATCTATCTGTATCTACTAGCACCATAATTTTATTTACTTTTTCTGCTCTTAAATCAGTGTTTATTGCCTTTATCTTTACGTGAGTGCTTTTTTGATTTGCCTACTTGCCTCCTCGCTTTTTTTTTAGACTTCATTTTTTTTATTGGCTGCCGTATGCCTATAACTTTAGATAGTTTGGTTATTTAAGAACTTCACCTTATGTTCTTTTATTCTGACCGTGGAGCCAGTAGTGCTGAAGCATACGGCATACGTTCTGTTGCTTCTACGCTTTGCTTTGAAACTTCTGATATGAATACCTTGACCTTAATTCTGTTTTAGAACTTATCCAACGTTATCCTTACTTTTCGGTTTGCTAAGAATTGCGTTTATTACTTGCTTAGAGCACTTGAAAATTTTAAAACATTCGACTTTTTCTATTCAAAACTAAGTCCCATTAAGTACTACAATACTAAATACTTCATCTGTTTTTTGCACTAATCTCTCCTATTTGCCTATCTAACAGGCTTCAGCCTATGAGTCTAACTCTGCTCATGTGAAGTTCCATAGGGACGATATGCAGTTTGCAGAGAAGTTTATTAAGCATAATAATAGTGCTTTCCAAAGTTTTGTATACGCTTTCTGTTATGCCATGTACTTCTAGTATTTCATTTGCGTTTTTATTTTTGACCCAGCGCTCGAACAGTCTTTCTTTATTATTGAGATATCCGCTCCTATATTTACGTGAAATAATGCTGCTCCATGTTTTATCCCATTTATTTAAAATACAACTACTCGTGGTAATCTGCGTGACTGTGTAAAATTAATTTTCGCCACCCTACATTTTTCGGCTTCTTGCTTTATTTTTACTGGCTGCCCAGAGCAGCGTCTGGCGACTGACCCAAGCACCCTTCGTGCTTAAATATTCGTCCTTACGTTCCGGATCTTAATTTGTGCACAATTTCTCGATATTTCTTTTTACTATTCTTTCCTTCTCCTAGCTTAAAAACTGTTTCAGTCTCTCGAGTCCTTAAAATCTAATACCATGGGATTGTTTTATGCACCTGGATGATGCATGGTATTTTATCCAACAGTAACTACAACTCGTTTGTGAGTATTGTGTAGATGTATTGCCATTCACTACTTCTCTCGTAGTATTGGCTCAGGGTTTATTGCAGTTTTATCGAAGATGGGCTGTTTCTCTGCAGTTAATGCTACTAGCCGTGTCTGTTGCAAAAATATTGGCCAAATGGATACTTTGCTGACTTGGATTTCTTAGGATTGTAAAGGGTGGGGGTTCCATCTATGAGTAGTTGGGGCATGCCACCTCAACCTGTTAAGTATTTGAGATAACTGCATTATGCATTAAAGCATTTGGTGGCATTTGTCAACGCGTATGTAGTCCTACTCAACGCTCTCTAGTTAGCCTGACAGCTTTTCTGAGTTTTGATGGTCTCTCACACTGAACTTGCATATCCAATGGTGCTCTTAGCCCCAACATGAATTATTATAAAACGTATTTTGCTGCTACGTCCTTCAAGTACATTTTTGTCGCTAGGCTTAGGTCTATAGCCTTGTCGTAAATGGACATCAGCCTATAACAAATTGTTTGTACTCTGTATCAGTTTTCTATGACTGATTCTATTGGGTTTTAATAAACTGTTTTTATTTAAGATTGGAAGTTTTTGGCAACCCCAGTGTTGTAACATTGCGCAGCAAGATCCGATAAAACCTTCTTTGACTGACTCGTAATATGATATGGCTGGCCCACTTACCGTAACGGCCTTTTCTGTAACTTTTGCAGCGAGTGCGAATAACAAATTATCCTGATTATCTGGAAAGCGTCACACTATGCGCCTAACCAATGCGCTAGAAGGCGAAAGAGTCCCCGTACTGCCATCAAATATCGGTATGGCGTTAGGTTGATTGCTTAGGAACAGTCCGTGAGTATTATTAGTTGCATTGTTTAGTCTGAGGTGCTAATATTTACCCCTGATAATCTTTTCAGGTATGTTACAAGCTGACTGTTTCTCCGTACATTGTGTTAGTATGCTCCTGCACAGTGTGCATTTGTGTATGGCTCAGCACAGCAGTCGAAACATAAGGCCGTTGGTACTAAACTTCTAGGCACAAACGCTGGGCGTGTATGTGCATTAGCTGTGTAAGATGCTTGAGACAGAGGTGCGTTCTCCTCGGGTCTTATTGAATTGGGAGGGGTAACGCATATTTGGTGCACATCAACGTGTTGCTCGAGCAAAGTTGGGAACCGTGGTCACCTGGATAAATGTATTGGACTACCGGTGATGCTATCACTGTCTCATTGTTTTTAGGGGAAATGGAATGCTGATGATGTGTGACTGTCAACATTTCTGCCAACATTTTGGGGTGTGGTCAAGGAATGGGGCGTTGCATAGTATATGTGTTATTTTGTACGTTTGTTCTCATTTGAACCAGAGGAGAAGTATTTCGCGGCAACTGCAAGATCCTCTGCTGCATCGGAGAGTGACTTCATATTCTCATTTTTAGTTGAGAGGCGAGTCAGCGTTTTTGCTCCTGCGCATACTCTAGGTCATTCGACTCGGATCTTATCGGGTCTTTCAGCAACCCCATGTATGCTGTTCCCATGGTTGTTGTATGTGCCCTAAATACATCTTATGCGATTGAAGTGCTAGTTGCAAAGCTTTTTACCGGGTTTGCAGTTTTTCTGTCATTTTGTCTACAATTTTGGTCTTCTGTCTCCTCTTTCAAATAATTGAATTCCTTTTTTATTGTAGCGAATGTATATTCCCTAAAGAATCAATTGGGATAAAGGCGTATCCTAGATTTTTTGATGCTTTTCACAGCTCCTTAAAGATTATTTCCGGGCATATTCTACTTTTATTCCTGTTGAGATTGTCTTTATATATGACGTGAATGATTTTATTATCGAGTTCGTGCAGCTCTTACTCCTCTTTTAAAAAAAAAGTTAGTTTGTCTTATTCTCAGACCTAAAGTTTGCTAGTCCTCCAAATCATACTCAAGGATGTCCACGATCTCGTGTCTCAGCTCAAACGGTGGAGCCAAATTTTCTCCTCCACCATGCAGTCTGCGAGAAATGTTGCTCAGATCTATTGACTGTTGTGTGGCACGCTGCGTTTGATAGTCGCATAATAAGCACTTAACTACCATGACGTCTTTTAGTCAAAGACTTATTGTCGCTGTTCTTACTATGTCCTGTGTTTCCACGTTACATTGCTGTGTCCCTTCCTCTGGTTCCCGCTCGCTTGCTTCCGCGATCACGTCAATGTCGAATGTAAAATTATCAAATTAATTACCTGTATCAAGGACGTTGCTTGCCAGGGTGAAGCATTTATATATCACGCCTAAATTTTTGTGCTCTTAGGAAACCACACTCTTGGCAACATATTTTTATTTACTTTGACATATTTTTGTTATGATCGACCGATTGAATGTAACGAGATTTATTTTTATATTGTAATATCGTTTTCAATCCCGAAATTTAGTAAATATTGCGATGCTTAGGACTATAAATTTTAGTGTAACCTACGTAGGGTGGTTAAGTCATACAATATTAAGCTTTCTCATACAGTTGGGGGCAAATTATTAGATTTTGAGTCCTTAAATGTACTTACCTTAATGCAACAAATAGCCCTTAAAGCGTCGACGCTATGTTCCACATGTTCCAATGTTGCAGTTGAGCCAATCTCAGCTTTGCACTTGAGTGATAACTCGGCATTGCAATCTGACTGTTGTCAAGCGCTAAAACGCTGGGCTCGGAAACGCTGAGCTTGTGCTAACAAGTGCAAGCCACCGACATTAACCTGCTACACTGGACCACATCAATGACACATGTTATATTTAAATTTATATATCTTCCTATATGATATAGTTAACTTAGTGGGGCATTTAACATAAGCCCCCCACCATCCCCCCATTTGCCCCCCACCACCCCTACCAACCCCCCATACAATATGGTAAAAATCCGTTATTTTCTTGCTTATTTTAACATATCGTAGTTTTTCTCAACACCCCCCATAGCCCCTAACCGACCTCCCACAGCCACCCTACCGACCCCCCACGCATTTTTTCATGGCCCCCCACCGCCCCCCCACAAAATATTATATATATAGTATGGAAGAATAGTAAAAGTCTTTATTCAAGCCAGAGGGTTCAATATGGCTTTATGGTATAATAACAATGTGTGTTTTGATATTTTATAAAATAGTTACAGACTAGTGCACAATACGATAATCAGCTGAATTTGAATACAATCAATTGTATTTTAATTTATTGGATCCTTTGAATTCTTTGTAAGCACAAAGTTTTTGGTGGGCTGACTTTTTTTGTTAGCATTTTGTAACGTTGCATTTTGCCAGCCCTGTCAATGTGTTAAAGTCTATTACCACATTCCTTATAAATCACATGGAAATATTGTAAAATGTTTTTTCTCAAAACATCCCACATCCCCCCACCTACCCCCCACGGCCCGCCCACCAACCCCCACAAATTTTTTCATGGCCCCCACCGCCTCCCCACACTACTTTTGGGGAACCTGACCGTGATCATGCCATCTTTACCTATCTTTAGACAAAACTGTCTTATCGCCATAATTCGTTTCATCGTCAAAAAGAAATTGAATGTCATATAATTAATTCATAGAGGGTTGTTGCGCAAAACATCATTATTTATACAACTAAGTACGTTTAAAAACCAATTTATATCGAGTTAACAATATTTTGAAAGCAAATAATATAAACACATATACTGGTGTGCATAATTATTATATCATTATCACTGATATAGTCCTTTAATACACAATTTTTTTTTTTTTTACGTACATAAACTTTAGTTAAATTTAGAGTATCGTTAATATAAACAATGAAAGTTTAGCATCACTTTATGAGTCATCTTATAATGCCTAATTAAACCGCGAAGACGTACGTCCATTTGTATTCTGTTTTAAATTAATGCTGAAATTGGTACAATAGATGAACACGATATACATTACTGATATGTATTGTTAATCAATAAATTTCACCTATACATAAAAAAATAATAATTAAATTATGTTTTAAATATTAGATACATTATAATGTTCAAAAATTTCTTTCCAAACTATATTTTTAATCTCTAAACTGTTTTCTCTATCGACTTGATGAAAAATTCCAGTTATATTTTTGCATCTTGATAAAGCTACGTATAATTGACCATGAGAAAATAAAGGTTTTTTTAAGTATAATCCCACATTATTGAAACTTCGACCTTGAGACTTATTTATAGTCATAGCAAATGCTTTAACTGATGGGAATTGTTTTCTTTGTAAAATAAAAGGTAATGATGAAGTATTACCAGTGTTTAATGTTATTCTTGGAATGAAAACTTCATTTCCAATTTTTTCTCTCGTTACTATTTCGCCTTCTACGTTATATTTCAGTAATTTAGTAATTTGCAATCGTGTACCGTTACATAATCCGTCTGATATACTCAAATTTTGAATTAACATTACTATTGTACTTATTTTTAATTCAAATTTATGAGGTGGCAAGCCTTCACAAACGTTGGTTAATATTTCTACGGGAAACTTTATACAAATATTATGATCTGATTTATTAACACCTTTATATGTTGCAGTATCGATGCTGTGATAAGTTTAAGTTTCTCCATGTGATTTACTTAAAATGTTATTGTTTAAAAAAAAAATTTTTTCATTATTTGAATTTAGTATCACGTTATTGTCAAAACAGTTGCTGTTATTACCAAATATTTTGGTACAGACATCATCTGTTATCCAGGATTTAGGAATGTTAAACGTGTTTATGTTTCCTTCTCTATTTCTTAACAATAATTTTAAAAATTCGTTATTACTAGAATGGATATTATTTTGTAATCTTAAAATTTTGAAGAAGTTCCACAGAAATGATGATTCAATAGTTTCTTCTATTATTATAGTCTTCATGAAGTTTCAAATTCTAAAAATACATTTTTAATATTATCTAAGTCTAGAGGTAAACTAAAAGTTCTATGACTGGTCATACCTTTTGGTAGTAATACAGATGCAATTCCTGTCCAAGCCATTAACAAAATAATTTTACTTCTAGGAATAAAGTAATAAGTAAGTGTCTTATATAAGAAGGTTTTTCCAGATCCACCAGGACTATCTATGAAATATATATATATATATATATATATATATATATATATATATATATATATATATGTACATACTTCTTCATCTTGTTTACGAATAGTTTTAAAAACTTTTCTTTGATTTTCATTTAAATTTGTGTACATTGTATCGAACATTTTTTTACTGAAAGATATTTTCTCAATATTTTAATTATTTATATAGGTGCTAATGGTTAGTGTCTAACTAAAAGACTCACATGATTTACCTTCTGATACCAAAATTTGATTAATATGTAGAAGAGCACAATTATTATTATCATTATCGAAGTCTTCCGTAAAATATTTTTTATATTCATTCCATATTTTATCTTCTTGAATGTTTTCTGAAATTAAAAACCAAGCAAAAAATTGTCTTTACTGGTATAAAAACATAATTTTATGGCTTCTTTAAAAATATTGTCAATTTCAGAATCATGTTCTATTAAACCCATTGCAATTGCAGTATCCCTGAAATTTTTATATGTTATTCCATTATGTTTTTTAACGTCTTTAAACGATGTAGCCCTATGTAAATTATTTAAAACAATTTTAAAAAAAAAAGCCTGAATGATCTTTTGGAGATACTATGTTTAATCTACCTATAGAAATATTTTTCAGAGTAATTTTCCTTTTTTTCCAAACTTTAAGTTTCCTGTCAAAAATGTAATGTTCTGAAATGTTAACGTATTTTAGTGATTTTGCAAAATCATCTACTATATTTAACTCAAACCAAGCTGTAAGAGGTGTTTGATAATTTTTCATTACATTTTTGATATTATTTTCTTCAACTATGAATTTTGGTTTTTTTTTCAAGATAAACAGCTAGATTCACAACTGTACGACTTCTACGCCAAATTGGATATTTTTAAAGTCTCCAAGCTACTTCTATTGGACTTACATATCAAGCATCCGCGTAACTACTAATTTCATCTACTATTTCTTCATTTAGTTTGTTTGATTTTTCAATTTTAATGTATGCTCTATCACTACCTTTATGTATGTAGTTATAAATTTATTTTATGCTTTGTATTGATGCACAATATTTAATGTTTAAATGATATTTATACTTTATTAACAAAAATTTATTGTATGGAACAACCATTGAATTATCAACATAAGTCTTATCTATGTTCAGACTTTTGTAGATATGTTTTTCAGACATATTATTTTTTCTTATAGATTGTGGGCAACGACTTTTTTTCTAATGTAGTTTGGTTAGTAAAAGTTTTTGGAAAATTTTTTGTAAACTTTTTGTGAGAATTATTTATACATGGACTTTTATCTGTATGAGGGCCATGAAGCATGTGTTTAATCACTAGTTTTGTAAGTGTTATATTATTCGAAGGAATTTCAGCCGAAATAAATTTATCAATTTGTTCAGGTGTTATGATTTTCTCATCAAGATGTAATGTTATTAATAAGTGTGCATGTGGCTACCACGTTTTTGAAATTCAATAGGATAAACGTATGCTATTACTTTACCAAAAAGATTTTTTTTAATAATGTCATCTAAAATTGATTTTAATTTTGTGTGGAATAACTGAACTGTAATATTTAGAATATTGTTTGGTGCTGTATTTTTTGAAAATTTAAATAATAAAAGCTTTAATTCTTTATTTTTAGGATTACATGTCACTGTAATAAATAAGTCAAAAAAGTTTTTTCGAAAAATAGAAGATACATATAATATTTTTTTTTTCAGAATGAATAACTTACATAAATGTAAATATTGCTTATATGTTTTTGGTAATAAGAAAAAATTAGTGGATCATAAAAAGAAGCATAAAAATTTATTTTTTGAACATAAAGAATGTAACATCTTCGTAGAATCAAAAAGTCATTATTTGCGACATACATTTGAACATAAAAATGGAAAATTTATTCCGTGTACTATCTGTGGAAAAAAATTTAAGAGACAAACACATTTACGACGACATTAAATAACTCATTAGTCTGATGATATTATAGTATGCTCAGAATGAGGAAAAAAATTTAAAAAAAAAGATTCATCATTAAGACATTATAGAAGCATTTACAAAACTGTAAGTTAAATTATGTTTAATATCATTAATTAACATGAATAGAATATTGGATTTTGTTAAAAAGTTTACTTGTCTTTCTATTTTAGACAATAACTTGAATGTTTCAAGATAACTTAATGTATCAGGAATCACAAATTCCCACTAAAAATTAGACGTGGTGATATAATTTTCTAACAATTACTTTACTGTGTAACTGAAAAAGTTAAGAATAAATAAGAACAAACACACAAAAATTATAAAAATGTATTTCTTATAAAATATTCAAAAGCTGGGGGGTTTGCGCGCAGTGCGCGCAGGGGAGCGTAAGCCCTACTAGTATATATATCATTGTTACATACGCGCATGCAAACACACAAACACATGCACCCACACACATGTACATATTTATATGGCAAACAATTCATAAATGTATGTGTATAAATATATATATAAGTTATATGCATACGTACATTTCTTACTATTTAATACTTGATACATGGAACAATTAAATCGTTCGCATCATACTTGAATACATTGACATATTTTCTGCAGCTATCCCTAGTTCAGGCACAGTAAACGAGTATGCGCCGTGGTAAAAAGGTGTATCTCTATTATTAAATGCGGTTTTGTAAATTAATAGATCAGCAAGTCGTAGGTATACTGTGTACATACTAGAAAGGTTGTAGAAAAATAAATTAAATCTAGTTATTAACATTTATGTAGCAGCAAACAAGTATATTTATGTTCTGAATATTTGTTCGAAATAATCCCTACAGTAGCTTGCAGAGTATTTCAAGCTACTTGCTACGCGTAACATTGCTCTGTATATAGCACACGTCTGATACATATAATACCTAACCATGTAGACTTTATCGTCTCACTCGTTTATGTTTTTGTGTTCTCTTAACTTCTTACACACGTACACATTAATATGACAGTTTCGTTAGAGGACTTAAGGTTTTTTTTAAGTGCAAATATAACGTGAGAGAATGAGCTCAAAGCGTTGGACACAATACAAAATTGAGAGTGATTATGGACGCAGTCAGCCATTAAACAGATGGGAAGATCTTCCAATATTTAATGCTTATAGTACTGAACTAATGGGACAACGTGATAGGCTAGCGATTAATTACGTAGGTTTTCAAATACAAAATATGCGGGAGCAGCAGCCAGCACATGAAATAGGAAAGTCGACGAAGTCACGTGGTAAGAAAATAGCACTTCAGCTATGGAGCTGTCGGACGTAAAATAAAGGTACGTCATCAAGTACGTCGTGATCTTGATACCATAGGGGTACAAAATAATCATTTTAAAAGGAAATTGGTAGTTTATCATAGACAGAAGATGCTGACGCACACATATCAAGCTTAGCAAACCTACATGAGATCTTATGAGTGGCCTAAACAAGATGTAATTCGGAATCCTCTAAATAGTATGTCCAGGATATTAGCAGCAGGCCCAGTACTTAACTTTGGGCCAAATTTGGCACCCACAATAGAGGCAAGTGGGACGTCCAGAGACAATATACGAGCCGTGCACAGAAAATAAGGGGCAAATTTAAGGAGTGACCAAGGGGCCACTTTAGTACTTAATCATATTATCCCCCAAGTAGATTTAGGAGCTAGGAATAGGGAATATAGTGCTACAAACAAGCGTCGGGTAAAGTGGTCAGACGGCAACCCTACCGATCATAGCCATGGCATCTCGGTGCCGGAGGTGCACAATACGGATACACAAGCAGGGCATTGTGGGATAATGTGGCAAACGGATGGACACACATAACAACGTGGGAATAGGGCGGAATATAACCTTACCACAGTGCCTTAGGTACCCCACAAGATTGTTGATGTGCCTAATACACAATATAATTCATTTACATAGTTTGGGTACAATACCTCAACAGACCCAAGAAGTACCCGGAGCCTAAGCAGATGTACCTCTGCTTTTGCTTATGAGTTCCACGAGTATGCAGTTACCAACAACTGGCAGCATTAATTAACCACGTGTGAAAATATATAGTTATGGTTCAGGGAATTTCCGATCGCATAGACCAAAATTCACCACAGGGCCTCGAGATCACTGCTACCCAACTCCAATTAACCAGTTTGGGCAAAACAGGGGATATACGAAAATACTCCCAACACTAACACCAAGGGTGAACCACAGAGCCTGACTTTAGCTGGCAAAGGAGTATCGGCTCACATTATCAGCAAATTAGATGCCAAAGATACACTTTACATCTTTTTACTCTCTAGAATATTCATTTTCGTAGACGTGCTGAAGACGACCCAGAAAGTTTTTTGACCCGCTTGTGCGAATGCGCCACGACATATACCCTGTCACACAAAGAACTGTTTAGAATGTCACCAGCTTTGTTTGACGTGGAAGCCATTAATTGGTCTGGCAGAGAAAATACTAATAGCTTACCATAGGCGAGTTTATCAATGCTTTTTAATTGCAGAAAGCAATAAACGATCTCCAGGGTAGAGAAGGTGAGGAAGCGGAAACACGAATGCAGGCACTGCATGAGGATATACCGAGTTACCTGTCTAATTTGCGAATTCTATTGGATAAAATTAATCCACCCTTGCCACTCTATAAACAAATATATTAGGTATATAGAAACCTTCATCCTTATTATCAAGAGAGAATTTCAAGGGCTTAGATAGGCAATTTGAATGGTTTGCTGCTGTTGGGCAAGAACGTAAAATTTACCCAACAGCAGAACAGGAAATACCACCCACCTCCACAACCCGAGTACTGTTTGCTTTTAGCGACATCCTTCGTTTCTCAAAATGGACTGCATGGAAGATAGTGGTGGTAGTATCGAGTACCCTCACTTCTAGCGTTAAAGATAACGTTAAATTACAGCTAATAAAAGCATTGACTGCTACAGCCAATACTACTCTTGTCGGGGAGGATAAAATGGCAGATCAGCCAAAGAGTGTGCAGCAGCAACTAGAAAAAATGCTTGCTATATTATAAGAGATGATGCTAGCAGAACAAGATACTGAAGAACGGCACCAAAGCAAACAAGTATCAGCTCCTAAGAAGAAAAAGGCAACTAGTTATAACACAAAAATCCTGGGGAAAGTACCTCTACGAAAAATAGGGACCAATCATGCTTAATTTGCCGTAACCTTGAACACTGGCGATCTAAACGCCCGTGTGAACTGTACTAAATGCAGCAAGATAGACAACAAACGCTACAAGCACTCCATGTATAACAGAGAGAGACCGAAAAATGCCTAAGGAGGGGGGTAGTAGCAGATGGTGCCACTTTACTGGAGTGGAAAGGAGTGGCTAGAGCCGTTTTTCTTACCAGCAACCGAGAAATGTAGTGTCCACCACGAGTTAAGGACTTGGGTGAGGAATAAATTAAACTGAAAATGGAATAGAGCTTAAATCACTAGCAGAAGATCAACGTCACAATTTACCACTTGATGTTGCAGATATTAGAGTAAAAGCTCTCATGAACAGTGGTGCCATACGCTGTTATCTGGGACAAGAAATAACTAGGTGATTAAAGAGTCTCCAACCTTATCATGCTACGACTTTTGTTGCCAACAGCAAAGTACTGGCCGTTCAAGGCACCGTAAGTGTCTTACTAACCATCAGACAAACGACCAAGATGCTGATGTGGGGATTAGTGCACGAGATGTAATACAAAGTGATTTTTAAAATAGATTTTCTAAGAACCTTCCAAGTTACCGAAGATCACAGTAAGGAGGTATGGTACACTTCCACAAGTCTATGGAAAAAGTTTAAGGAAGGGAGATTGACCAGGTATGATCAACAGCGATCAGTGCTGGTGGAGAAATGAACGATGACTCCTTCTGCGGAGCAAGAGCTCGAGAAAGTCCTCGACGATCCGATAGCCCCTCGCTCAGATAAGCTCAGTATTACGACTGTAGCTTAACACAGCATAAATGTGCAAGGTCATCCCTCCCAATTAAACAATGTCCCTGATGATATCCGCTTAAAGTCTGACGGACCGCCTACGACAAAATAGACTAGCTGTTGCGTAAAAACATCATCGAAGAATCCGAGAGTAAATAAGGAAGCTATCTCTTTCTTTCGCCAAAGGCCAATGAAAAATTTTGTTTTTATATAGATTACCAAAAACTTAACAAAATGGCACGAGAAAATGCTTGTTTCATTCGACTTATGTGTGTAGATGTTTGAGTCTGCTAGGTTTTGTGTATTTGAAAGCGTACTTGTGATTAGTGTAATTGTTGTATAGATGGAATACTGTGTTGCAGGCATATGAATTAGAATTTGTTCATAGAAAGGGAAAACAGCGTCAGCTCCCAGATGCCCTATCCTATGCATAGAAAAACTCAGTCACAGTTATTACGCCCGATATAGAGCAAGTAAGTGATGAATGGTTGTTGAAACGGGCAAAAGGGGTGCAAGCGTTTCCACAGAAATTTTCAAACTAGAAATATAAGAATGGAACCCTTTTTTTTCACAAACTTAACCTTATTCTTAGCTCAACGATACATTACCTCGATAAATGAAAAATTCTCCTGCCAAAGGAACACCATGCCAAGGCATTATACGATGCTCACGATGCTTCCCAAGCAGGTCACCAAGGGGTCGAGAAAATTTATGCTTTTCTCGCTAATTATTATTATTATTGATCTTGTTACTTTTAAGATAAAGTTTATTATATCCTTGGGTGTCAAGACTGACTTAAGGGACAACACAACAGAAAAGTTAATAAGAACACGTATTAGTAACCTTAAGTGACAGACACCTGCACGCCATATTATCAATAGTAAATCTAAAGCAAGTTATATCCCAACAAATCTTAACTATAAGAGGGCGAGAGATAATTTACTAACCAAACGAGCGCAAGGCTTGGGCAGCTGCGTCAAGGAGAAAGCGTTATTCCTGAACAGGCAGAGTTGAGCGATCCAGGCGTGGTCACTCACCTGGTACAGTTCACCATCCAACTGAGGCCTACATTGAAAAGTTGCAGTCCACTCGGAAAGCGGCTCATCCAGACGATCCTTCACACGATCCCAAGCCCGAGGGACCATCTATTTCTTAGGAGACCTGTAAGCGACCTGTGTGGTCAAGGGAGCGGAACTCTGTTCTCCACTAGGGTACTGCTTGTCACCACTAATCAATGTCAAGGCACCTACGAGCGTTTCGCACCAGACTTACATAGGTCCTAAGACGGTAGGCCCATGGAATATTAAGACGCTGGACAAGCTCTTGGGAATCGTCAGCACCTCAGTTAAGGAATCAAGGCCAAAGGGTGCCAATGAGCAGCTGAAGATGGTACTCTGGCAGGTCCAACTAGCGCAAGAAGGGTATATGCCCTTTACCTTAAGTCGTAACACCATTTCCGCAGGTACCCACACAAATAGAAGGGATCCTGCGGCTCATGGATCTGCAAGTGTCGTGGCCAATAAACATGCCTTGACTCCAACTATTTATATTCTAAGCTGACCTCCTCATACTAGAGAACCAATTTAAACCCCAGAAGCTATTTCAGCTCCGAATCAAGGTTATTAGGAGTGCAGAAATCTAGGTCAGCACTTCAAACGGAGCCCCAGGAGTGACACAACAAAGAAGTTTTGCTACAAGTGTGGTTAACAAGGTGTCAGTATCAATAACTGCACATCTTGTTGCGATTTGTGGGCTGCGGAAATTCGGGCCTTCCTGGCTAGACAGGCTGGCGATGATTCACGCAGCAGCAGAGAGTAACATTTATTAAAGGAAGCAGTGCCCATCCTGACTGTTTAGAAAAAATTTTCTCCTTTTTTTTCCCCTCTTTTAATAGAGGATGTACTATTTTTTTGTACTTTATTATATAATTGTTTATCTATTCTTTCTTTATTTTCAATAATGTATATTATTAGTAATGTAGTCCTGCAATAAATATTTTCCTTAGTTTTTACAAAAAAAGACTGCATAAATTATTTATCATCCAAAAACAAAACAAATAATTGAATCGACAAACAAAGATTTTTTTTTACCATAAATTACCAAAACATATCTTAAATAAATACAAAGTGTCATGTCTGGAAACGAATTAATATTTTTCAATTACGTCAGACGGCCACATACGGTGTTGGTATTTTTTACCTCTACCTTCAAATCATATTTTTTAAGTTTTCTTCAAATATCTGTATGTTTCCTTATTTTTCAGCTGCAACTTAGTCAGATTTATTTTTTCTTTTATACTTCTTTCTCTCTTCCATCGTGCTGTCAGTCAAGGTGTTGGCTTAGTTTAGACTCACAGGGGCACCAAGAGGCAGGTTAATGAAATTGTAAAGTGCAAACAGTACTAGAGCACGAACAGTTACGACAGAAAAAGAGCTCTTATGGCTCTGGCTAATCCAAAAGGATGAGGTCATTTTTATTGTTCGATAAGTCAAACTATAAGTTCTTGAAGTGAAACTTTTTAAGGCTCGCCAGAGAGAGAGTTAACCCGTGAAACAAGTAAGCAAGTGAGCGAGTGAGCGCTGCCGTGCACACAATATTCTAGCACTAACTGTGTCCCAAGTAGGGGATCTCTTTGTCAGTTCTCCTTTTTTCTGTTATTCACTTTTGCATAGGCACAATAGTGCTCTGCAGTTACTTTATATATATATATAATAGCTTTTCTTTTTCCATATACATGTAGTAGATATACTTTTTTTTATACATATTATAGCACACTACGTACTTTTCTGGGTATTTGGCACTTTGGGGACTGGGAATTGATGTGGTTGAGATGGATGTAAGGGCAATCCGTTTTACGCTCGCCAGGATAACCAGTCCTGTGCCTGGAGCAGCCACTCGAAAAAAATCCATCGCATAAAGGCTGGTGTACTGCGTAAATTTCAAATAAACTAATGTTTAAATAGTCTATAGACGTTAGGCCTGAGCCTCTGCACACCTCCCACTCAAATTGTCGTTACGATAAAAAGACAGTCAATCAATCCAAAAAATCACCAGCGCAAGCAATCGGAGTAATAGTCGAGTGGTCTACCATTGAACGACCAACCACGACTGACTCCACTTAACCCTCTAGATCGATGAGGCTGTGAATCTTCCACTGTGCTGCCATGGTGAAAATTGTAACGTAGCTGTAATACAGGCTTAACTGAGCCTCTGTTATAGCTAAGGTACTGTCAGGTTATTAATGTTTAACACAAGACTTTGCTTGGTCTCTTCGAAATCTTTGAAACACAATAATGATCGATCGTTCTTGCTATTTACCTCTTTATGTGTATATATGTGTGTTAAAAACATACGTTAAATATTTAATACGTATAATACGACAGTTTAAATTGAAAAGCAAGAAAAAATTGCTGTATCTCAAAAGAAAAGCAAAATTGGCTTAAAATGAAAATTTTTGCATATTTTCTAAAGGAGATCTACATAGTCAAGGGGCATGCATATAGAGGGGTTGGACTATGCACAAACGTAACCTTAATCGTTTTTTTTTTTCGTTTGAACGTATCTTGAAGAGCATAAGTAAAAAAAATTTTTTTTTGTATACCGTATATAAAACGTTCATGAGGACATGGACAGAATCTTCGAAATTTTTTTGTCACAACATAACCTCTAAAAATTCGAAAAACTGTCATACTTCGAGAAGAAAGCTAGATATATCTAAAATAATTATTTTTACGGGTTTTATAAAAGAATGCAACAAGATCGACGCACACAAATACAAAGAGGTTTGACTATGCACAAACGTAACCTGAATTTTTTTTTCTTTTGACTGTACCTTAAGAAGAACAAGTCAAGAATACTTTTAAATTATTTATGGCATGATCAGAAAATGAGAACGGACGATGACACAATCTTCAAAAAATTTTTGTTACAACGTAAACTCCCGAAATTAGAAAGATTAGTCGTATCTCAAAAAGGAAGCTAAATTGCTCAAAAAATATTTTTACGTATAGAAAATATTTATTAAGGTGCAAAAGTATGTTACACGGACTAGTACAAATAATTGTAATAATTTTGTAAATAACAAAATAAATCTCAAAGGCAAAGCTAAAATCTTTATATCTTACCTATGAATTAATTTATTTTCTGTTCTCTATGATGTATTGTAAGAAAAGTTGTTATGTGACAAAAACCTATCTTTTTTTAATAAAATTTTAAGTAAGTAGAAGTTAGTTAAGCACGTGAGAATTTGAATATTACATTATAAGTTATAGAAAACGAATGAAATAAAAAAATTACAATTGTACAATGTCTATTGTTTTTTCTAATTTTCATAAGATATGTTGGATTAATTTTTTTTTTTATGGTACCAAAAATTTAAAACAGTTTTGATTTTCTGGATACGAAGATGTCGATAAAAAACTTATTCGAGAGAAAAATGTTAGACTAGTTTGATATGTTTGGTATCTATTGTAATGTTGGTAGACTAAGATAACAAACTAATTCTTTTTTTCCTTGCTTATTCCCTAGGAGTATTGTTTTAAAAGCACCCAAGCAAGGACCAACGTACTTCTGAAAAAAAGTGAATCACCTTCAAGTTACTCGTACCCGCAGTACAATAATGATTCATGTACATGTACGCTAGCCTATACTGACAGAAACAGTTTAACTAAGGGATAATATTGAAGGTGAACATAACTTTTAATTATAATTAAATAATATAAAGTTAAATTCTAGGGTATCTTTCAAAGGATTACTTGTTCACTGCTAACATTTTTTTCTAAATGTAAAGGAAAACGAAAAATGGCTCCTTTCCCTTTTCTTGACTTGGAGGTGTCAAGAAAGAGAGAGAGAGAGAGACAGAGAGAAAGAGAGAGACAGAGAGAAAGAGTCTGTATGCCTGCCTTCAGTAGGGGTAACGGAATTTCTAATTTCCTAGGGTACCAGGAAACAACTTTCTCTTTAACGACTGGCAGCGAAACAGATGTTGACTAAAATTCTATCCAAATTTCACACTATTTTTTACATTATAAACATTCAAAACTACCTGCAAACCTAATTATGTTAACTTGCGACAGGCGAAGTTTTGTAATTTTCATTTTTATCATTGCTTCTATTATTATTATATTTATTATTATTTTTATTGTTACTTATATTATTATTTTTAAAGTTATTATTATAATTGTTAATATGAGTGTTATTATAATTATTATTATTATAATAATTAAAATAATGATAAAAATAAAAATTATTATTATTATTATTACAACTATTACTAATTGTATAACTATGAGTTATTATGGTGATGGACACTGTTACTGCTGTTTAAGTATTTGTGTTAATTGATTCATTGTAACACACCGATTTTTCGCTTACCTGAGCATTAAATTATTAGGTGACTATCACTGATCTTTTTGCAACGAGTTCAGTTGAATAAAAGAACGGTGTTTAGCATCCGTAAATATATATTAATTTTATTATATCATCATGTTAATGTGAAGTTATAGTGAAATTCTGTAAAATTTGGATGTAAAAGAGGAAGAAAGGGCAAGAGAAAGTAAGCTATTTTTTATTCTCTTGACGCATGTAGAAAAGCAAGTCAGATGTGGAAAGTGCCAATTTCTGAGTGGCTGAACTGTAGTTATTCTAGGCAATTAGATGTTTGGCTATTGTATTTTCCTTAAGATTTTGCCCCGACATGTTTTCCTGCGTTATTCTCGAACTAGTGCGTCACCAAGATCCATTATTCCTTATAAAAAGGCCCAGAGAATCTCTTAGTTTTTACTCCTTGAACGGTAGACTGAGTAGTGAGAGTTTGCCTTAGCTACTTTCCAGTCTACCACGAGGTGAGGACAGTTTTTGGTTTACCCTAGAATGGTTGACTGGGTAGCTAGAATCCGCTTCTGCTACTTGATCTTCCACGAGCACAGTTTCAATTTCGGACACGGATAACTTGCGCCGGCTCACTGCGTGCATAAGTGTTTGTTTTAATTACATTTAAGTGTTCAAAGCTTATCACATTTTTAATTTCTTTTTACTCTTTTCTTTCTGGCGTGAGCATAAACTCTAACACACTCACCATTACTCGTCATGGTATTGGTACTCGTGGATCACCAGAAAGTTCTAAGTTTTGTTTCCTTTTACGTGCATACCAGTACTCGTGACAGTACCAGTACACCTTAGTCAGGTCACGAATCAAATTTCATCTACCCCCACGTAACCCCTAGAAACTCTACCTTTACTCGTAACGGTGCTGATAGTATCTAGATCTCGAAGGGATACCGTTCGGTACGCTGCTCTGGGTAAAATCAACCTACCTTAGACGAACTATGAGTAAGTGCTACGGAATATGCCATAGCAGTCCGTTTTAGTCGGGTGAAACGGTCGTAGCCCCTTTGCGAATACCGTGTCAATAGTTAGAATTACCCCTTTAGCCCCATGTCCCATTTACGTGCCCAGTGTGTGTCCCGAATTATTAAGCGAAAGCTTAAACTCAAATAGTACGTCATGCTGACGTTACACTATTAGAGAAAAAGCCTACAAAAATAATAATTCAATACAGTGGTATGTGATACAGTAGTCACTTAAATAGAAAAAACTGTAACAAAATAAAGGACTTTTTTCAGATGTATATTGATTTGAACATTATTTATTAAAAAGTATTTTATGAAATAAACAGTTTAAAAGTAACGAGATTGTCAAAAAATAGTCAAGTTAGTTACTACATTAAAAAGTTCTCACTTACTAAGAATAAATTAATATTAATATCACAATTTTTCAAGATATCTGAGTAGATAAAAAATTCCAACAATACAAAATTTAATACGTAAAAAGTAACAAATCCAACAATAAATAGTTAAGTATTTAAAAATTATCTTCCAATTCTGATACAATTATTGCAATACTTGGATAAGGTCAATATTTTATCACAGAGAAAAACTTGTCAATATTTTGTAAAACTATAAAATCTGTATAATTTGCCAGGCCGGCCTTACACTCTTTTACTGGTGAGTAATTTCTACAGCCTTTCAGTATCTTTTTATGTCGGTACGATTACGTTAATGCTTCAGGCAATTAACAGTGCATAATTGTTTCATGCTAACGAAACAAGGTCAAAAGCATATCCAATTATCACTAAATATTATAGACAAATAACTTTATGCTCCAACGATTATAATTTACCTACACCATTAAATGATTACATATATCGTACCTAATGTAACTATTACTAATTTTTTTACGAAACAAATAATTTAAATATTTTAGTTCATACAACTCGACGATGTTTAAACTTTTTTAGAATGTTAACAAGATTTTTCTCAATTTATATCACGCGTCAAAAACACTAAGAAGCTGACCCGGCAAGTTATACCAAATGAATGATTTCGCAAAACATTGACATTCTTTTTTCTGTAATAAAATATTAACGTTAAATAAGTTTTGCGACAATTGTAACAGACATTTAGGATAACATTTTATAACTTGACTACTTTTCGTTGATTTCATTACTTTGTACATATTCAATTTCGTTATGTAAAATTTTCGATTTAATAAGATATTTTAATAAAAATTACTGTTTAAGTATTGGTAAGTAAGAACTGTTTGGTGCAATAAGAAACTCAACTATTCTTTGTAGATCTCATCACTGGAGAAATCTTTTATTTCGTAAAATCCTTTTAAATGTGTAATGTTAGAGGTATTTAATCCTAAAAAAAAATTTATAATATTATAGCTTCAGCTATTTAACTGACTACTGTATTACGTACCACGGTATTAAGTTATTATTACTGTAGTCTTGGTTTTTTTAAAAATAGATTTACTGATACATTTAAGTATAATCCTTAAACATCTGTCAATATATAAGAACCTTAAACTTAGATTTCAGTACAGGGGAATACTTATTAACAAAATACACATTTAATCAATTAACAAACGAATACATCCACAATGAGAGTACATGTTGTATCTTTTAAGGTATTTGTAAGAAATATTTTAAATAAAAGAGACTAAGCCTTATTTCTGATTTCTGGCAGACGATTGCAAGAAAATTAAGAACTCAAACTCCTCGTTGTTATTATTTGCCGTGTTACTTTTAATCTAAGTAAGAGTTGAAATAAAGCTTGTAAGAGTATTTTTTAAACATTTTTATTGTTGTAATGATAACATAACTAAATAACATATTTAGTAACATCGAAATCAGAGCAGAATGTCTTAAGTAAAAATTTTTATTTTTCTGACTATACATTCTTTACAGACATGTTTATAGGGATCGTAAGAAATTTTGAGCTCTCAAGCTCATTTTCTGAAACCGATTATTCTCAACTTAGTGTGGTACAAAAGTTATCTTTGTATGTTCAATACTACACTCATTATTCTCAAACTTAAAGATTCATATATGAGTTCAAATGTAATCCTCAACCTCTTTTAATGTTAAAATCCTCTAACATATTACATCGTTTGACACTTGATAATATAATTGACTTTTATTTTATTACATTATAAATATAGAGTTGTCAAATATGAAGTTTTAATTATGCATATTGTATTATTATACATTATTATAACATATATATATATATGATCATAACATATATTTGATAGTAACGTAACTAAATAACGTATAATAGGTAATATTAAAAATCAGAGCATTATATCTTGGGAAACGCTTTTTTACTCTTTTAATTATTCATTGCTGGGGTAGCAATTTTGAAATGTACGTTTTCATGCATCGTAAACATGTTTGAAATTCTTTAGCTTGTTTTCTTACACAGATCATCCTTTAACTCCCAATGTTACAAAAGTAACTAACATTACAGTATAATTTGATTCTTTATTTTTAAATTGTTATTTGTTTAATTTAAGTACAATCTGTACATCTGTAGTTAATATAAATAAATTTTAATTTTCCATTTTAAAGTGTTTCTGTCGTCTCTAATCTTAAAAAACCTCTAAAAAAGGTGATTTTTAAGTGTTACGATCACTTATATTATCAAAAACTAATAAAAAAATAAGCTTTTGATATATCGGTACTTGCTCAATACTAGTATAGACTAACTTCTTTACGAAAATTGAATTTGTCCTTCCTCACCTTGAAAAACCTCTGAAAAATGCGATTTACAAGTTTTTCGATCACTCAAGTTATCTGAAACTTGTAAAAAAATACCATTTTGATGCAGTTTCAATTGCTCAATTCCGACATGAACCTATTATTTACAAGAGATCTCTTATGTTCTCACTAACTTCAAAAAATGTCTGGAAAAGCGGTTTTTCAAGTGTAATTTTCTCCCGCATTAATGTAAACATATGGAAATTCATCATTCTCGCTCACTCTGACTCCCTTAAAGCAAATATTTTAACATTATGGACCATAGTCTCTTACCTCAAGAAACTTCATGCAAGCTATTTGTAAAATTGTAAAAAATGGTACCTCGATGTATTTTAAGCTATTCATTACTGAACGAATACAACTTTGTATTAAAAATTGTGTCAGTTGTCCCGTACCTTAATAATCCTTCTTAAAAATGCTGGTTTAAGCTTCATCAACAACCCATATGCTTGTGAAATTATGTATAACTTTACCCCGATATATATTCCAAAAAAACTTAGAGATAATTTTTTAAGGATTGTTCTATATTTGTAAGGACTTTCATTGTGAAATTCTTGAACAGCACATCTAAAAACTGGAAAATACCGATTTTCAGCGTGATCGATGATGTACGGTATTTTGACGTCATGGAGACTGGAGAAGTATGTTACGATTATTTTTGGTGATCAACATCTCGAAAAACATAGGTATAAGTACCGATTTTCAGCTCAATCAATGGCAGACGGTATTCAGAAGTACATCCAAGCAATGTATAGTGGTACGCATTTTGATATTTTCATATTCATTAGTAATAACACGATTAACAATTGTTTTTCTGGAAATCTGTAAATCTTATGTAAGTTTGTGGATCTATTATGATCAATACCAACGTGCGTTATTATTCACCCCGCTTTAAAACCTTTCCACAAAACTGTAAGCACTTCACGTAACAAACATACATTCATTAAACGTTTACTCTACATATAATAAAAGACTTACGTAAATGAATCTTTTTCAAAAAGTTTTTGTAGTTTACGAATGAGAAAAGACATAAATATGACAAATTAATCAATATTTGTACACAAAAAGTGGAAATACATTAAGAAAATTTTTGTTGATTTCAAGATAGTTTAGATTTTTATTAGACCTATCAAATGCTTTTTCAACAACTTTTTTGAGGTACAAAATAGCATATAGAGACTCTGGTCAATAATATGGTAACATTTGCCTTAAGAGAGTAAGAGAGAGCGAGAATGACAAATTTTCATATTTTAATAGTAATGCGGGAGAAAATTAAGAAAACGCCGCTGTTATTGGATATCGTGGTGACAGGTGTCGTTGCTTTTGGTGATAATTTTACCGCAACACAAGGGGGGAATCGGGCACACAACAAATAAACACTCGTGAGTGGTATTTAAAAAAAAAGTAGTATATTCAGTAAAAAACTAATAAAATACGAAAAGGACTCGCAAGTAAGGTTGTGTAAGTCCGTGTGTGATTGCACGTCGAGCGTGATTGCTCGCTATGTAAAATCGGGAACCGGAAAGACCTACGCAGACTTCTTGACGGCCACTGCCCTTTACAAAAGTCTACTTGCTGGCAGGTACTTATGGCAACGCCAGTGTGCAGGCTTCGCTGTTCAGATGCTCCCTTGGTGTGGTCTGGCATAGAAGAAAAGCCCCTGCCTGGGTCAATAGGCGTCCCCGTTAACTCAACTGCAAGCTGTTGTTTATGGTTCGTAGTCTTGCAGATCTTTAGCTGGCAAATTAAAGCAGGATCACAGCACCAGCACTACATCAGGACTTTGCGTCAAAGGTAGCACCGAGGACCGACAAAAAACAACAAATGGAGAACTCCGAACAAGACGCTTCTCACAATAACAACAAAAATTCCTCCTTGCAAGCATGCAGGCCCAAGAAAATCTGGTTTTTATCAGTTTTTTGTTCTTTCCTTAACCTTTTTTTCCTCATGTATTTTCTACCTAGTCCCTTTAACTCTTTTCTCTGCTTCCCTATTAAATCTAGCCTACCGATGTGGCCTATTGGTGGGGTATTGTTACATCCTCTGACTAGACGTTAAATACCGGAGTATCTAACTCTACATCCTAGACATTATTCAGAAAGGCTATAGGGACGATATCTTAGAAACAAGAATAAGGAGAACAGATGATAAGAAAAAACAACGGATACAAAAGAAAAAGGGCACTTTTCATTGACAGAAGAGAATTTCATAAAGAAAAAAAAATTAACCATAAAAAGAATCAAATAAGTTAACATTAAAAAAAAAAAATATTAAATAAAAAAAAAAAAAAAAAAACCAGGGGGGATAAATGGGTCATGGGACCCACAGTAAGAACAAAGTTCTTTAAACATGAGATAAGTATGGACACAATTTCTCAGGTAACAAGGAGGTCGCCAGACCCACAAAAAGAACGAAGCTCTGTAAACGTTAGTACTGCATTCATGTTTTTTACTAAAACAAACACTTGAAAAACGAATAAAAAAGAAAAATAAAAACAAATAGTTTACTACTCACGATGGTTGAACTTCATGAGAACGTCGTGCATAAATACAGTACTCACGAAGTTCAACCATCGTGAGTAGTAAACTATTTTTTTTAATTTTTTTTTTTATTTGTTTTTCAAGTGTTTGTTTTAGTAAACAACATGAATGCAGTACTAACATTTACAGAACTTAGTTCTTCCTGTGGGTCTGGTGACCCCCTTGTTACCTGAGAAATTGTGTCTATACTCATCTTATGTTTAAACAACTTCGTTCTTACTGTGGGTCCCATGACCCATTTATCGCCCCTGGTTTGTTGTTTTTTTTTATTTTATTTTAATTTTTTTTTCTTGATTTCTTGTTTTATTTTTTTTTTATTTTTATTTTTTTTTTTTTTTTTATTACATTTTTTTTTATTTTTTTCTTTATTTCTTGTTTCACTTTTTTTTCCATTTCTTCTTTTATTTTTCCTCATATTTCATTTAATTACATTTGTTTTTCATTTTTTTGTATTTCTTTTATTTAATTTCTTTCTTCTTTTAATATTTTTTTTTTTTTTTTTTTAATTTATATAACTATGTGACATTGTGACATAATAAGTGAGCCAAATTCAAAATCTTAAAAGCTATTTATACGTTGTGCAACTCTATCGTATATGTTTATTTTAAGAATTTATTTATAAAATAATTTATTTATAACAGTAATTATTAGCATTACTATAATGCCAAAAAAAACCTCAGGTTTAATAAAAATTGGTCGGTATTTTATGCATTTAATGCACATAATACAAATATTTAATGCGCAATAGCGCGCCTTATTATGTTTAATCTACATAACCATATTTAAACTAATTTAATATTTTTTTTTTTTTTTTGTTTTGAACACAAGTACTCACACAATTTATTATGAATTAAATGTAGTGTCAGTAAATGCATATAAAAATGGAATATTATAGTTACGAACGGCACGATAAGTACAAGAAACCGAGTTTCTCTAGTCGGCAGCGCTCGTAGCAGAGTGGGTAAGGTACTGGACCTCATGTGCAGGAGGTCGAGGGTATAAATCTCTTTAGTGGAAAATGTTTTTTTTTTTTTTTTTTTTAGAATTGTAAAAAAAAAAATTCAAAGTCAAAGAAAAATTATTGTGGGAAAATAAAATTAAAATTTGTTAAAAAATTAATTGCTTGGGAGTGTTAGGGGGAATGGTGGGTAAAGGTGTGCAGAAGAGTAACACCGCACGGTTGGCAGATATACATATATAGTGGGGAGAGGGAAAGAGTGTAGAGAACAGTTGGTGAGGGGGATGGGGTAAGGGGGAGACTTGAAAGGCAGAGACTTCGGGTGAAACCACTTTTGTTTCCAAAAAAAAAGAATCTGTCGGTTTTAAAATTCCAGCCCCTCGAGTAACGCGACATAAAGAACTTCGTTCTAAAAAAAAAATTTGGTGGGGCGGTGTTTTCCTGACCACTGGTGTGCCATGAATGAACTAGCCCTTGACGGAATCACTCGCAGACCCAGTCCTCACCTACGGGCTTGTATTTATAGTGATTGGGCACTCTTTAGAGCCCTTTACTCCCCTAAGACCGCATGTATAACAGTGAATGGGGCGAGTGATGTTTCACGTTGCCCAAGCTTTGACTGGTACGGACCCTTATCAAGAGGTGCTTAGCCTTCTGGCAGAGTTGCCGCACCTGGGCTTTCGTCTTTCTTCTTACCTTGAGGCGTCAGGCCTCCTTGGCACGCTGGGGCTCTTCCTTGTCAAGAGGCTGACGCGTCTTGATTAACGCCTGGTGAAAAGCCGCAAAGCTGTGGTGACCGATGGTGGCTATCTTTTCTGCCTCTGCGGTGACAGTTGTGGAGCCGTGCTAGCGCACTTAGGCTCCTATCTCCGTGAACGCGGTGATCGTCTCCTGATGACTCGCGATAACATGGTTCTGGGCCTGCTCAAGACGCTTTCGGATACCTTTCTAGATGGCGTCTAGGCCTACAGAAATCTTGGGAGTTATATCTCGTTGGCTAGAATCTAGGAGCTGTAGAGCCTCCAGGGCCTTTGGGGTGGGCAGGCCTGTTGCCAGTGGGTCCACCTAGTCATCGATGCAAAGCGTAATGGCCAACTACGGAGCTACCTCTACTTGCGAGTTAAGGCCTTATTTGGAGGCCTTGACGAGCTCGTTGGCCTCACGTTCGTTTTGGGCATTCTGAGGCACCTTATGAGGCCACCCAAGCTAAGATGCATCGTCTCCATCTGTTACAACTTCGCCCCAAAAAAACGAAAAGGACAAATAGTTGGAAAAGAAGAAAAGAACATAAATACATTAGATAGAGATAATAATATTACTTACATCTCACTAGTTTTCGAGGTTGCAAACGTTGTGCGTCATTTGGTGACTGACCTGTCATCTTGTGCGAGTGGTCTTGCTTTGGCTGGGCTGGTCCAACAGCTCCGCTCACATGGAATAAGTTCGCATTAGGCGGATCGCGCTTCTCCTTTCTGCCGCTTTCCAGCAGTGGTTAAGGAGCGCTACCCATTTCTCCTTTGGATTCCGAGTCGTAAGAAGGGGGGTCTTTTTCCATCGTCACCAAGACTCTACTCTCATAGTGTTTTAATTGCTTTACGTAAATGGTACCTGAACGCGTGCCTTCTTTAGATTCCAACTTAAAGGTGTTGGAACCCAATGTTCTTACGACACTAAAGAGGCCCACATACTTGGAGGAAAATTTTGCCACCACACCGTGGGTTGCCGAGGACAAGACGTGGCTTTAACCAAAGCTCGAATTATGATCTTGATTGTGTGGTTCAGGCATTTGACTAGATTTGCCTGTTAGAGATACGGCAACGTAAGCGTGTGTCGTATACTCAGACTCTCAAAGAACCCATGGACGTCCTTGTTTCAGAACACGGTGCCATCATACGTCAGAAATGATTCCAGGGTACCATGGTGACAGATGACACGCTCTCTTAACGCGCTCACAACAGCTTTTCTGTGAGCTCACCATAGTGGCACAACTTTGGCTTGCCTAGTAAATAAATCCTTTATCTTAAGTATGTATTGATAGCCGTGCATCGTCTTTGGTAGTGGTCCTATTATGTTAGCTGTTACTACTTGCCATGAAATGGTGATAACTCTATGCCCCATGAGTCCCGGAGGTAGTCTCTTGTCGACCTTGATTTGTTGGTAAGCCAAGCAGCTCTGCACATAACGGCAACATCCTGATAGTATCCTGGCCAGTAGTACAACTGGAAGAGACAAGCGAATGTCGTCCACGTGGGTCATCTGATATTTTTTGTACCATTTCTTGGTACCAAGGATCTTAAGCAGGGGGCTCCCATACTAGTGCTGCTAAATTGCAACTCTTGTCATCCTCGTGCATTTGCAACAGAGCGTCAGAAACGCAGTTTTACGTTCCTTTCTAGTGTTCAACCTCGAAACCATGGCTTTAAAACTCCATGGCCCATCCTGACAGTTGTCCAGTCGGGTTGTTGATATTTACTAACCATTGAAGACTGCTGTGATCGGTTACGACTTTGAAGCGTGTCCCTTTGATATACAGGTGAAACTTTTGCGTCACCCATACAACTACGAGGCATTTTTACTCTGTCAAGCTGTCATTGCGTTCAGCCGGTGTCATCAAACAGCTTGCAAACTCCAGTACCTTTTTCTGTCCATTGACCATCTGCGACAGCATGGCACTTAATCTGGAGTCACTGGCGTCCGCTTGCACTACGTACTGACTCTTAAGGTCAGGTCGTTGTAGCAAAACCGAGGACATCAGCAAGTCTTTTGTCTGTTCAAAGGATCGTTGCTGCTCGTCTTTTCAGTCGAATAGCTGATCCTTACGCAACGGCTTGTTGATAAGTTCTACTACTGTCGAGTAGCTCGGCAGGAATTTCCTGTGCCATGAAACCATGCCTAGGAATCACCTAAGCTGTCTCAGATTCTTCAGAGTCGAGAGTGCCGTCATCGGCTCTAACATGGCCGGACTTGGTCGTAAACCATCTCGATTTACGAGGACACCGAGGTATCTCACCTGTGATTGGTAGAACTCGTTTTTCTGTCGATTAAGAGTGAGTCCTGCATTACGAACGTGTTTCAGTACATAGGCTAGCCATTTTAGATGCTCCTAGAATGTCTCCATAACAATAATTATGTCATCTAGGTAAGCGTAGGCGTAGGGCTCGAGCTCTGGCTCAATGACACGGTCAATTAGCTGCTGGAACATAGCTGGCGCTTTACTTAAGCAAAATGGCAGCCGTTGGAACTAACAAATTTTTTTGCCTGGCACTGTGATTGCTGTTAACAGTTTGGCTACCTTATCTAACGGTATATGGTGGTACGCGCTGCTGAGATTAAAAGTCGAAATGAAACGCACTTCTCTCAGCTTGCGCAGAATAGTATCCATTTGTGGAAATGGATACGCATCGGGTGCTGTCACAGCGTTAACCTTTCAATAGTCAACTTAAAACTGATACTTGCCTTCCTTTTTACGTATTATGATTACAGAACTTGCTCAGCCACTATTGGATGGCTAGATTGCGCCACTTTCAAGCATCACAACAACTTGAGCATGTATAACCTTCTGGATCTTGTCCGATACCGGATACTACTTTTGTTTGATGGGCCGCAAGGCCGTGACCTTGATCTCGTGCTCGATCCATGTAGTGCGTCCTCAGAGAGCTTCACGATCCACGTAGCAGTCCAGAAGGGTCTTCAACTCCTCTTGTTGCTTTGACGAGATTTCATTCAGTCCAATGGGAGCGAGTTGGATCTCACCTGTCACTGTCCTGCTACCTCTACGGGAACTTTGTCCTTTTAGCACTAGGACTTTATTGACAAGTTCGTGGATGGTCCCGAAGGCGTTGATAAAGTTAGCGCTGACGTAGCAATCAGCGTCTAACTTGGGCAGTACAATAAGGTCCACGTCCCGTTTAACCTCTCCTAGTTTAAAAGGTAGAGTGACAAAGCCTAAAGTGCGTGACGGCCATCCGTTGGCCATCACCACACTTTCTAGGGTGGAGCGTAGCTAATGACTACAGGAGTTCGCTATCTGGATCCCAACTGCTCGCATGACAGTGTGAGTAGCACGAGGATCGTATAGTGCTCGCAGCTTGTACCTGGCTACTTCGAACTGCAGCCACTTGCGGCGCACGTCTTATGATGCAACTGCGGCCTGTGAGGAATGGGTAGAGAGAGGTGGCGTAATACCCTCGTTTACGTCTGCCTCCTCTCGTTTTTCTGCCTCTTATTTGGGCAACAACATGCGTAGCGGCCAAAGTGGTCACACTTGTAACAGCGTGGTTATGACTCTTACGTGGGAAATCTATCCCTTAGTTTGCCGGGATCTTTTATACCTGATCCCTCGTTCAGGTCTGTATCGATAAGCGTGAACTCGAACCTCAGTGTCCTTTTTCCTCCAGTGGAAGAGGTGAGGGTGATCGTTGATCCTGTTTACAGGGATCGTTTGGAAAGTGGGAGCTCTAGTTTGGCTTATTGGCATATTAAGCCAAATATTAAGCGTTCGACACTTCTTGACGTAAAGAAGGTCAAACAGCACCTTTACCATGTCCTTGTCGATAGCAGATTTTCTCACCCGCTTGTTGGTCGGATCATCGACAATTTCCGCCGTGTATGCGTCCATCACATCAAACCTCGCTACCTTAGGAGGGTTAGATTACTGTTTTGGCAGCTCCTCGATCGCCTTTCGAAGGGCAGCTTGTTTGCTGTAGATGGACGCTTTTTCTTGCGAACTTGCCTCCACAGGTTGTATCTCGCTGATTCCAGCAACCTTCGGTTATTTCCTTAGGCTCAATGTTCCTCGTAAAATAAGTTTTATAAGGATGCTGACGTATACTCAGTATAAAGTTATACAATTAACTTATTTATGAAGTAATACAAAGTATAATAATTTGATAGCAGAACAACTGCAGTTCTTACGTAAACAACTATAAAAGCAACATCTAAAAATTTCTCAAACGAGTATATATTTACAAATATGAAAAAAATTTCATTATTTGTGGTTATTGTTGACTACTCACTGTTATTCAATTAAAAAAGTCGAGGGAAAATTTGTTGCATAACTAAAAAAATACAAGATTACAAACCATAATAAAAAGCAAAAATTAAAAAGATAAAGACATGGATGCAGGTATGTATTGCTTATCATACATTGAAAAAACATTTCATAATTAATAACTTTATAACTTTATTCATATGCGATAACTAAGCTCGTAAAATATTGGAGTATGCAGATGATAAAGTGGGCCGACCTGTCGTCAATTTTGTCGATGCATCTGAAAAAAGCCGGTATCGCAAAGTATCAGCATTAGATGATAGTATTGATGCAGAGGAATATTTCGCACTTGTAAAAAAAAAGTTGAAAAGTGATTCTAATCCACTTACTGTAAGACTATTGGATCAAATTATAGAGCCAGAAAGCGCAAACAATATTTATAAAATTGTCAGCAGTATAAGAGGCAGGGCCATGACGCCAGAAAAAGCAGTTATACTTATTTTAAATGCCAGCCTGACTAAGCATGCCTATAAGCACATCCGATCTGCAGCCTTAAAAGTTGGTCATAATATATACCCAGTGTATAACAAGGTACTTCGAGCATATTGATCTATCTTACTGCTGTCAATACGATTTTTCTACAAAATATACGTAATTCTAGATATCTTAAGTTTTTTTTTATCGAAAATTAATCTTGTTTAATAAAGAACTTTTATATGAAATTTTTAAATACAAAATTTGTAACAACTAAAAAGTCATATTTAATAACATCGTAGCATGCAAGTATGAATAGTTAACAGATTAATTTTTATATTGTAGTATGATTAAAATCATGGAGACCTCCATTGATTTTGTCTGCATGTGAACAGTATGTAGACAAACAAAAAAAGAATACTACCATAACTGATCTCTAGCAAAGACTTTTAATATCGCTAATTGTTTGTGTAATTTATTTTATACAAGAATTAAATGTTCCATTACAGTCTAATATAATATAATGTATACATGTCATGGGTTTCATGCGGTATTTCAAATTCTTTTTAAATTGTATTTTAATTATATAAGCGTGTAAGGAATCATAGTTCTTATGAATCAAACAAATATTTTCTGTTAACCTAAGACGTGACATTTATTTAACTAATTACAATACTAAATAGTTCCTCACCTATTACAAGGTCTTATTGCATTTTGAACAAAAAAAAAATGTGACTAAACTAAAGTTGTACAGTCCTTAACTACATCACAAAAGTCTCAATTATATTATGAGAGTATCTGAAGTTATCTCAACAAATGTTAATGATTTTTTAAACGCTTAATCCTTAATAGTAACGTTTACTGAACAGGTTTTCGAAATTGGATTTAAATTCAAAAAATATACTTTAAACAGTATTCATATCTTAAAGTGATTTGATAGTGGCGTGTCCTATTATTCCTTGGGGAACTTATATGGAATAGTATCTATTAAACCTTTAGATACAATTATTGCTTAAGTAGATATGAAATAACAAATTAGTGTTTACTGTATAAAAATTGTTCTAGGATCATTCAAGCCATGTATAAAAAATTTTTTGCATCTAAACTTAATAGATTCTAGAAAACCACTTAAAAATTTTTTTAATCTTCTTTTAATTCTTAAAAACATTTAGTTACATGTACTTTTTATACTTCTTAATTTTATTTATGTATTTAATATATTGCAACTAAATTCGTACTATGAAAAATATTGTGCATGTAAGTGCTATAATGTATAAGCGTTACTTGGTTTTTTAAGATTGTAGAAGCGAAGAAGGTATCATACCCTTAGAGTATTACCGTAACAGAAAAGAAATGTGAGTTTTCTTTAAAAAACTGATTGTAATGTACCATTAAGAAATTGTTTAAGTTTCTACAACTTAGCTGTGAGAACAGTAAGGAAGATATATTGCTGGTTAAATACGGATTTGATGGAAGCAACGTTAACGGCTACAGACAAAAGTCTGCAGAAACAGATTTGGACACCCAAAATATGTGTTACGTATTTTGCGTTTCTCTTGTTCCCTTGAAGCTTTTCAATAAAAAAGACAGTTTTGTACACTTGGAAAATTCTAAGCCGTCTTCTACTAGATTTTGCCGACCAACAATAATTACACATAAAAAAGAAACTGACGAGCTGTGCAAACAGACAAAAGATCATATGCAACGTTAAATCGATGAATTTAGAACCGTTTCTGTCAATGGATATTCAGTCAATGTTGGGATGGTTCTTACCATAATTGATGGCAGGTTAGTATATTTACTGTTACGATGCCTTATTTCATATCCTTTTAACTATTTTAATGATTGTGTATAATTACGTTCATTTTCCTGTAAATTAATTTCAATGTCTTTTTAAGCAATATAATGATATTCTGTAATATAATTATATTGTTGGGTTATATCCTATAGTGCAATACATGACTAAGGACTCTGTCTTACAATTATTTGTGTTCACAAATGAGATTTGTACTTGTATATCCTGAATTTTTTGTCCCAACAGTAAATAAGGAGAAATAGAATGTAAGTAATCGTATACTGTAAAAAATATTCGTTTCTCTGTAATTGTAAATTCATATTTTTTTTTTAGTAAGACAAAAATAAGAAAAATCAACAAACATATGCAAATAATAATAATAACACTGCACTAGTAATAAGTAAAATACTATTCATCAAACCTCAGATTTAGTACAGCTTTAAAATTTCTGAGAGTAGGTCTGTAATCTGTTAAACGATTTATGAAATCAGAGATGTTTTGTATGTAAGAAAACAATATTAAAATTGAATAACATTAAAAAAATTTCTGAAGTCACGGTCGATAAAAACGCTCTAAAACATAAATTCTCCATTTTGCACGCTTATATCTGCATAATGGAATCAGTACTGCACATTTCGTACAGGCTGGACGTAAAAGTATGGGTTGTTACTTGAAACATGTGTATTCAAAGTAAATGTAGTAAAGTCAATATGCATGTGCTATAGTGTAAACAAATAAAACTGTTTTTTCATTACTTATTCATGTTATTTTATTCTGTCTCCATTATATGTGTCACAGATTAATTTCCATCTTTGATTTTTTTAGCTCATTTTAGGCAAACTCACCAATAATTCATGAATATTTAAATATGATAGTTAATTTTCATATTTCTTAATTCCATAGACTTACAGTAATATTCATTTGACAACAACTTAGTTGAGAGAAATACTTGTCTTATACATGTTTATTAAAAACCGAAAACTCACAGTGCATTTATTGTACAAGAGATGTAATAATTATGGTCAAGGTAGAAAAGGAGAATCACGAAATCGTGCAAAAAAGAAAAAGATTAATTCAAGGTAGTCTCATGAAGAAACTAGAAATATTAGTCGATGCGCCGACTTAAGACGTGGGTAATACTCATAACGGCAATACAGCTCGGAAATTCTTTAATAATGTGGATGCTATATTTAAAAAAAACAGGTTTAAAGCTATTTCTTATGAATACTTTTCTTAAAATGCATATTCCAAAGTAGTATTATATAGACAAATCAACTGACTTTTTAGGGCTTAACGTGGAACTTGTAAGACGTTTTAAGGTTATTCTGGCCGTTGTATAATCTAGTGAACAAATTGACTTTAAGAAATTGTTAGTGTATTCTTTAAGAACAGCGGAAATTTACGTGGACAACTTTTCTTGGTACAAGATGCCACCCTTACTACATGTGATTCTAATTTATGGGCACATGATAATGAAATCATTATTTGTACTAATTGGTATGCTTTCCGAGAAAGCTCAAGAATGCAATTACAAAAACGTTAAATATTTTCGTAAAAAGTTTTTAAGAAAATATTGTAGGTAAAATATTTCAATAATTTTTTCAACTTTTATTGTTTCAAAGAACAACCAATTTTTTCAAACTTTAACAATGCTAAGCATTTTTTGTACTATCTTTAATGTGCTGTTACCTAAACTTAAAAATTTTTTTCAGAATGGCAACTAATACAGATATTTTTCTGAGATGGACGATGGACGTCATGAGATCCCTAAAAAAAGAGTACGTGTCTAATAGACGAAATGATATCTCTGCTCAACCAAAAAAATGAGAACTGTGTAGAGAAATGTAAAGATAAGTTGTTGGTTAACTGTGCATTTACAGATACATCTATGGACGATACAAGTGATCAATTATCTGGATACGATAGTTCTTAATGATACAATAACGGTTTTGTTAAGAAACAATTGCATGTAAATATGAAATTTGTTCCTCTTAATAAATAATATGTATTTCTTAAAATATTTATTTATGGCATTATTAAATCATTAACGAATAACGTTCTCTTGATATGTTATACTCGGTTCCCTTTAAACCCTATGTCTCATGCGTTGTGAGACACAAGACAATCCACCATTTTGTATCAGCCACCATATTGTACCCTAAATATTATTTAGTAACCTTACATTTATTGTCTTTCGATACTAAACACTCACTAAGAAGTTTAGCCAACTGGGATATCTGAAACTAGTTGAAAATCTGATCCAAACGTCGGAATTTCACAAATTACTAAAATTGTTCCTGTATGTACGCATACATTTTTTAACATCACTTCTCCAAAAGAATGGAATCATTGTGAGCTTTGATGTAAGAAGTAACGTTAGCCAAAAAAAAACTCAATTCAGTCAATAATCAGTTTAGGCAGAGATTCTGAGGCATTTTCTGGTAATTTTTCTAAAGTTTAGTCCACCATCTTGGATCCGCCATCTTCAAATCCGAAAATGTGAGCTCAGATTCGTTATCAGAAGACCCCAAAATATTTACATCTCAAAATTAGCAGAAGACGGGTAGTTTTCAAAAATTTGTCCACCTTCTTGGACCCGCCATCTTTGAATCAGAAAATGTGACCTCAGATTCGCAATCAGAAACTCCTTAGACATTTATATCTAAAAGTCAGCAGAAAACGGGTAATTCTCAGGAATTTATTTACAGTCTTGGATCCGCCATCTTGAAATTTAAGACTCTGACCTTTGATTAATAATCAGCGACCCCAAAACCCCCTTTATACTTATTTTTGTACAAATTGGTTAACTTTAATGACGCATTATGTATCCAATATTTTGTATCCAAAAACGTTTAATTTGAGTAAAAATTCATCGGAAGCATGAAATTTGAGAATTTTTCGGGCTTTCTGAACCACTGTGCAATGCCATGTCTACGTTTTATTGGCCGCTTCCGAGAAGCATAGCTTGTGATCCTGCAAGATTCGCAAACACCTGCTTACCGAATCTCATTTTGCGTCTCCTCGCTAGCACGTTGTTATTTCAGCCTCCTTGCAAGTCTTGGAATGTTTCTCATTTAAGGGTTGCTCTTATTAGCTGTAAAAGCCGAGCTTAATCGTCTCAAGTTCTCAATGCTTTTATTGGCTACTAATAGGCCATCACACAGCCATCTGTTCTCTTCTTCGAAAGTCTGCAATGATTGAGCCCTTCTGTCTTTATCTAAGTTTCCGACATTCTTCGTCCATAGGGGCTGTTCAGATGTTAGGGGCTCCAGCCTTTATGCTTGACATTGCCATCATAGTTGTAGCTCTTAGGAGTTCGTTCACCTTCTCATCATCCCGCATTATTTGTAGTGGATGTACGGATTCGACATCTATTCCATTGTCTTTTGCTTCTGCCAATTCCTTGCAAGCTTTTTTATCACGAGTAGACAAGCCTCTGTACGTCGTACTATGACGACGTTAAAGTCTTTCGCTGGCTCGAAGTTTTTGAGGACGTATCTCGTAAATATTAACAGATATATTTACAGAGCTTTTTGCGGAGGGCATAATCCAATGTCTGTTAATTGCAATCAAGTAGCAGCTCATTGATAAGACATCTGGACAAAATAGTATAAGATCTACGTTGGAGAGTTTGAGTAAAAATAATTGATAAGAGCCTTTGGGAGCCAGGCAGGGCATTCGTCAAACTGATAGAAACCAAAATAAGTTGATTCGAGCGAAGAAACCAATACAACAAACTATAGTGCTTTAGCCTGATGTAAAGGTACAATCGTTTAAACAAAAGGCCTACAAAGACGTTAACGGCTCTCAGGATGGCGGGTAAAGAAGAATTTTTTCATTAGTTCAGAGTGACTAATGTGTGACAGCATAAGCTGCGTACCACTGTGGACTGTGAGAAGGTGAACTTCTTCAACCAAACGCCTGACAAGCTGATAACTTCTAGGCAAGATTACCGGGTAGTTTTTTTTAAACAATATGCCAGATTGCAGCCATCCTTCCACATGCAA